>NC_139556.1:25121966-26612591 GCF_965112155.1 Podarcis liolepis
ACCTGGGTGGAATTCTTACATTACTTCAGTGGTCATATATCCAGATTGTGACCTAGTCCTACCATTTGGCAGAGTAAGGCAGGTGCTGGAGACTGGAGAATGGTTATTAGGGCTCCTTTAAGAGACGGGCTGCAAGGAACAAGGAGGCAATGGGTGTGGCCAACTGCAGAGAGTAAGTGGGATAGAATGAACTGGAAAGTAAATAAAGATTGATGTTTCTTGTATTAAATCAAAAGTTAATGTATGTTGTAGCACTGCCTTGCCTTGTTTCATAAATCAAGGAAAATATATGTGGCAAGGTGTTGGGAGGACAGGTTGCCTATGGCTAACCTGATGCCTTCAGGAGGATGCTGTCCCATCATCAGTATCAATATAAGATTCAGTTGCCAATCCAGTAAGCTTTTGTATATGAAAAGGGGGCTCCAATTTGCCATTTGGACCAGGCTGCAAAATGTTTTGGATTGGCCTTGATCCAGACTGAGTGAATGCAGATGAACATCTGATTAAATTCCTGTAAAAACTGCTTGTAATCTAGTTGTCTGGAACATGCCATAGTGAGGAGGAGAATTCTACTATCCCCTTGCTTCCCTAGATTTTTGACTGGAGAGACAATTACAGTAAAAAGGTCTTTGCTACTTGGGAGGACATTTAGAGAATTTCAAATCAAAGGGTTCTTCCTCAGGTGAAACTTTTGAGGTAGTTTGAGGGAAGCCAAGAGTTTTGTTGTAGCTAGTGATCCTCCCCCCCCCCCTCCGGAGGTTTCTCTCATGGTGCCACAATGACTAAACATTTTTGTTAAGGATTTATATGGAAGCACAAAACAAACAAGAAATTCATACTCGTGTTTGTTTTGCTGAACATTTCTGGTAGCTTTGGAAGTATCCCCTCTTTACTGATTTTCATTGATTCTTGATTCTCAATTGGCTTTTGTTTGTCCTCATCTATGTGAAAAAGTGAACAGTCTCAGTGACTCCCCCCTCCCATTTATGTCCTCTTTGAATTTCTCTTTTTGAACTGAATATTAAAATGGGAAAGCATTTGATGCAACTCTAGTTTCTTTTATAGTGTTTCCATATCTATTTTCATTTATGAAGAATGGTTTTTTTATATAGCTGTCTAGGGGACACCTCTCCCACCCGCCTGAATAGGAGAAATATGTTGCAGCATATTAAGTTGTGCACTAGCAAAAGCCAGGTACCTTTGGCAGATCATCCTCTGACAGCTCAGCAAAGCTGGAAAGGAACTTTATAGATGCAAATGATGTTTACCATTTGAGTGCTTTTTTGATAGCAAAATATTTTGCAAATGCAACCCTCGTTAATCTCGAAAGACTCCTCCAAGGTAAAGATCTATTGACATGAACATTTTACATAGCGGTAAGGTGAGGTATCATCTGACTGAGCAAAAGGCACATAGCAGATCAATGGAAGAACTTAGGATAAAATCTATGGAACCTCACTCTCAAAAGCAGACATGCTGTCTCCAGTGGCAATCATCATCCAGGAAGAGAGAAAGAGAGTCACCTCGAAGTAATTCCTCTATCCCGTATTTCAAAAATCAATTTCATTTTCATCCCAGCATCGCCCAATGTCATCTTTATGCTGACAGTGTCAAGTATCTGTCCCAGAGAAATTGCATTTCTGTGCTGAGTCAGATTTCCTCCCTCTGTATATATTTGTGTTTGTTCTTCTCAGCCTGGTGGGGAAATGGTTTTGATGTGGCAGGTCACTTTGCTCTCTGACACATGGGATGTCCAAATCATAGTCAATGTCTTAGCTTAAGGTTAAAGTTTTTTCTGTAGCTTGTAGAGAAGACCTCTAATTCGTTGCCTTCTGTTTTCACGCAATTTATGATCCTCAGTATTATTACATCCATTAAAACTTTATCTAGACTTCTTCTGAAGTCTCAGGCCTTCAAACTCTTCGAAGGGCAGGTTGTCACCTTCGCCTCTCACTTCATAAATTCAGTGTTACAGTTGCATCACTTTTCATATTAATGTTGCATTAAAGAGTATAGTGATGACAACAACAATAGTAATAATTTATCAAATTTCTATACCACCCTTTATACAAAGATCAGAGCAATTTACAATATAAAAACACAGAAATACATACCATAATAACAAACAAAAACAATACCCCACTTCCAGTTTAAAAGAACATAGATTGATTAATTAGCCAAAAGCTTGGGAGAAGAATGTTTTTTTCCTCGTGCCGAAAGATAAGTAAATAAAGTATCAGGTGAGCCTCCCTGAGGAGAGCATAAAGCACAAAAAATAGGTAGTATATGACTTCATGGCACTATAATCTTGTCAGATACCGACAAGTAGGGCTTGACTCTTACACAAATACCACTTCTGTGTGGTTTTATCTCACCAAGTGCTGAGCGTGTAGAAACCATGTGTATTAAATAGGATCACAATAGATCGGTGGTGGCCAAACTCGGCCCTCCAGATGTTTTGGGACTACAATTCCCATCATCCCTGACCACTGGTTCTGTTAGCTACAGATGACGGGTGTTGTAGTCCCAAAGCATCTGGAGGGCCAAGTTTGGCCACCACTGCAATAGATGAATGGTCACATCAGATGCTGAATTAAACACCTGGCATTAGCATGGTTATTTCCATGTCATCAATCCTCTCCACATGGTCTCTAAATTCTTACACTATCATAGGAATACTGTCAGCATGCAGAGGGTCGAAGGGCCAGCTGACTAGCCCCCAGCTGAGTCGTCTCCTTCCAGCCTCCCTCTGCGAAGACCCATCGGCCTCTGCTCTGTCGTAAATCAGCGACCCAGGCTTCAAAGCCAGGGCACACTATATCAGCCGAGCGAACTGTGCATACAGAATAGGCGTGAGGCATGTGGAAGCATACTACAACTACGGATTTATTAATCATAAATCAGGACAAAGAAATATGTCGTCTCTCTCTTTGTCTTCTCAGAGAGACAGAGAAAAGCAAAAGCTATGCACACAATGGAAGTTCCCAGCATACTGTGCTGGAATATAAACAGACATGTGACACGTAACAATCCCATGTCTGCTCCTTAAGGTGGAATGGAAATTCTCAACAAATACTGAGCCAGACAGTTGGTCCATCTAGCACATTATTGTCTGCACCGACCATCAGCAGCTCTCTGTGGTTTCAGAGAGGAGTCTTTTCCTACCCTAGATGCAGATGATTACACCATGGACCTTCTGCATTCAAAGCAGATTCTCTATCACCAAGGTATAGCCCTCATAAAAAATGGCTAGCCTGCAACGATGTTACTAGCCCACACAGAACTTGTAAGTTGTAAAACAAAACCCAACTGCTATAAAGCTTCCCTGTCTGCTTAAAAATGTGGGTGACCAAATATATGGCTATTAACAGCCCCGCTATAGTGCAATAAGTACGTCCAAATAATAATTTCACCAGGGGCTGGGGAGATGCCATAGACTCGAGTAAAAGATTCTGGCTGCCTGTCTTGAACATCTCAGATATGAGGAAGGAAGAACATTTCAGTATAAATTATTTAGCAAATTGTGGTCTATGGCTAGCTTCACTTGAGTAACTTTTAATTGTGTGTCTAAGATTTTTTGATTACATGGCATTAAAAAGATGGAAAGGTGATGCTCCCCCTTCCCCGCCACTGCAGTTTGTTCTCCCCAGTGAGACTCCGAGGAACTAGGAAAACAATTATCTGATCAGATGGGTAAGTGTCATCTGCAGTAAGGCGTATAATAGATATTCTGGTACGAAAGGAAGGGGGGGCATGAATTGGAGCTAGCAATGGTATAATGTTGCTTAATGTAGCCAAACTGTTATAAGGGGAAAAAACTGCCCTATAGAGCCCTATAGAGTCCTTATGTAGGTTCCCTATTGGAAGGAGAAAATAACAGAGGCCAACCAGAGAATATTGAGAAGCAAAGCAGCTAGTAAGCCTGATCTTTATTAACTGTTGCAACAGGGTGCTAACTCCCCCCCCCCCAAGTAGGAGGCAGGAGGGACCCAGAACAATGGTGTGCAAACCCTTATACAGACTTTTGAATTTGCCCTCCCTGTAGCTCAATACCCCCCCCCCGAAACATCCTACATATATCACAGAAGGAGGTGGGTGACAGCAGAAATACATCACAGGGGGCGGTCTACAACAGAAATCCTGTCTGGCAGGATACTGATAATGGTCACTTGATTGCTTTACCTGGGCAGCCATTCCTTTTGAGATGCTAAATATTCATACACAAATCACCCTTGAGACAGGTAAGCAAAAGACAATGGAGAGGCTTTCCCATTTTCTTCCTCCTTTCAGAGAAATATTTGAGGTCAGTTTGGGAGAGTCAAAATGGTTTCAGGATTGCTCTCCTGTACTATTTCAGACA
Source organism: Podarcis liolepis (assembly GCF_965112155.1). Taxonomy (NCBI): domain Eukaryota; kingdom Metazoa; phylum Chordata; class Lepidosauria; order Squamata; family Lacertidae; genus Podarcis; species Podarcis liolepis. The sequence continues at coordinate 25,126,327 of NC_139556.1, forward strand.
TGTGGTTTATATACTTATGTATGTGTTTGCCTTGTAAATTTATGAACATATGATTTATATATATATATATGAGACCTTAGAATTCTTATAACACTAGTGTCATACACAGACTTACTACCTCATTTGTTGTTTATGAAAACTAGGCCTGAATCAGATTTTTCTTTTCTTTTCACAACTAAAAGCTCTCTTTTATTTAGGAGAACTATGGTGTTTTGGATTCAATGGGTAGCTGGGTAGCCATCTTTTGCATTCAAATACTACATTTTCAAGGTGATAATTGGAAGCCTCTCACAGCTATCAGCACACTGAAATATAATTTCCTTCTTTCCAAACAGTCCAGTTCCTGCAGACCAAAAAGGGGAAGGAGGAAGGTGAGGGAGAAATAAAAGGAAGAAGATGACAGGAATGTAGGCCGTTTCTGATTGTAAAGGACTGACTCAAAAAGTGGCAGTTACTTGACATGAGTATAGTGTCCCTGGAAAAAGTTTAGTGGCTTTTTTTTTTTTTTTGTATCAATGGGCAGGTGATTGTTGGTCTTTACATTCTATTAGAATCAATTTGCTGGGGTGTGTGTGTGTGTGTGTGTGTGTGTGTGTGTGTATGAAAAAAGTGTAAAAGTAGGATTTTAATAGGCACCTTTTGAACCTAGTTTTTCCAGAATGGTGGTTGTTTTCTGAGAGATTTAGCATAACAGATGTTAATGGGCAGCAATGTTGCATATATTATATGCACTGTGCTAAATATTTAATAGTACAAGATATTCTGCTTTATTTGTTAGGAATCACTTTTTATTGCACTGGATATTTTGGCTTAGGATGGGTTATCTTTTCTCTTTTCTATCTTTTTCAGTGAAATTATAATTGCTTAATGATGGGGGAGGCGTTTCTGAGCAAGCTCTGCACTGTAAGGAACTTGAGTTGCTAGCACGTAAAATGTGTGCCAGGAGTCGTTATCGGTTCCTGTCGATGGGTACAGACTTGCTTGTTCAAATTAGTGCGTTAGCTCTGGCTCAGTTCCTGTAGTCACTGCACCAGAACAATGCATGCGACCTCTCGGATTACTATCTTTGTTCGACAGATATGCAGAATTAAGTAAGTTTTTTTGTTTTTTTTTAAGGAAGCGTTCTAACATTAAGTTCAGGTGGAAGAGGCAGTAATTTGATGCTCCAGTAACTTTGAGACAACCTTTCTTTTAGAAGCTTTTCTGTTTTTGCTGCAGCCGTGCAGATAAATGTATTTAAAGTGGAGAAAAGGAAGAAATGTAACTTCTTAATTGGAACTGGTGGTGGCTTTGGGTGCATAGCACTGGTTTTCACATAGGGCAGGATGTGGAGAAGACTGACTTTAAAAGATGATAATAACGATGATGATGATGATAAATAACAACAACAATATAAAGATGAACTCCATTACGCTAACCTGTGGGTTACAAGAGTATGGGGCCCTCTCCCCGTGAGCAGCCATGTAAAACACGATCTGAAGGCACATAGAAAATGCCTGTCTGGGGCACAACGAGCTATATGGAATGATGACATTCAGCATCTTTTGAAATCAGAGGTTCAGCACCAATCAAGCTGGAGGTGAAATGGAAACTTGTGCAACCTCACGCTCCAAAACCAGGGGAAATGGGCTTGCTTATAACCCCATTACCATGAAGCTAAATTAAGGTTTAATTGTATCCTTGAGGATACAAACTTATTTCCCTGTGTCTGATTACTACTTGGATAAAACTGCCCTACCAGGCTGGCTCCGGGCTGCTGACTGCTGCTGCTGCCGCCACTGCTGAAGGGGAACTGGGGATGTCTGGTGGTACAGATCTCCTGCCCCCTTCCCCCTTTGTTTTGACTGATTGGGGAAGGCTCAGGAGTCATAGGCAGGCAGCGCACTGTTGCCCAGATTTTAATAAAACTCTGCGCATTTATGTTTCACAGGGTGCGAAAGAAGGGCTTTGCACCTTTATACAATATGCATGTGTGTTTGGGACCAGGATCTTTTGCCTCACCATCCCCACTACTGACTCCTTGTTGCTACTCAGCTTCAAAAAAAGGGTGGGCGGGTCCCCCGGATTCATTGAAAAAAATCTGGTAACCATAGTCTTGTGTAATTATTATACATATGTGCCATACTGCCATGTATGGCTATAAATACAAATCAAATCACCAATAACTCAACATGTTTAAATGAAGAGACCTTTATAAATAAAGACACGACCAATTTATCACACCCCAAAAAATGAGACAAGGGGTTGTGGGAGAGATGGGCACAATACAAAAGCCTGACCTAGAGAAGTTATTTTTCGACATTGACTTCTCCTGCCTTGCCCCCTCTCCCATCACGTGCCACTGAATGACAGCAACTGATATGTAGAGTCTGGCCCTTGTCTTCTGCCAGTATTGCTGACTAGCAAGAAAGAGGAGGGAGCAGAGTAAACAAGCCCAATCTACTTGGCTCTCCCCATCCTGATCACTTGTTTTGCATCCTGCAATGCTGGGATCATTTACTCACCTTCTCTGTGGAGTGGGAACATGGTTGCAACCTTATTCCTTTGAAGCTTTAAGCAGAGATGTTTCCCAGTAACTGCTACCTGGGATTCTTTAAATTGGAGATGACAGGGATTAAACCTTGGATCTTCGGCTTGCAAACCATGCACTGTACTACTAAGCTATCCTCCGCTTAGAGTGTTAATTGCAGGGAAAATAGTGAATGTTGAGGATCATGGCAGAGTGTTAACATTCTGCCTTTCATATCTGCCTTTGTACCATTTGCTGCTCTGAGCCTTTGGAAATTATCAGCATGCACGATGGATGTAGTTTGACGGCTTTCACCAGAGTTGTTCTTACTACATAGTCAGACATCCTGGAAACCTAGGGATAAATTCATTGGTTCACAAAACCCTTACAGGCCTGCTGGCATACTCCATTTATTTTAGGCTTCCAGCCAGACTTCTACCAAACAGCGCATTCATAAGCTGCCATCAATCAATCTCTCTCCAGTGCTAGTGCAGTAAATCTAAACCTAAATCCAGCAGACCATGTGCTGCTTCCTAAACAAGTTGGTAATTGTTTAAAAGAACACACAAAATCAGCGGAAGAAATGCAGAAAAGATTATGCAAACAGTACAAATACAGGTTAGTGATTTACCAGACTCTTTGTGGACAGCGTCTTCCCTGGCCTTTTTCATTTGTGAACTGGCCACTTTTGTAAAGGCAAACAAATGTCAGACACATCTCCTTGTCATTTAGTGACTATTACCATATTATGTGGCAGTGAATTCCATCAAGGCGCTATGTATAGTACGAAGTACTATATTTCGTACTTACTTTTATCTCTTTCCTGAATCTCCCTTGACACAATTTTATTGAATGATTCCTAGTAGAATCCTTTCTCCTGTCTACACCATCATTTTGTAGAAGCTCTGCAATCAGTCTTCCACCCCCTCCCTGCCTTGTGGAGGACAGAGTTCCCCCCTCTGGAAAATAATAACATTGATAGTCCCTGTGTTAGATCATGCTCCACTCATTCCCTTGCTAAATCTTGCTGATCCCAAACAGAAAAAGAAAGATTATGATTGCTATATTTATAAGCAATTAAGTAATGAATGCTGTTAGAGGAATTTCCATTTTAACACATTAACATATTATGGAACTTTATAGCTCTGACTACTTATTACTCAGAATGTAGAAAACATAATATAATGCAAAATAACCTAATAAACAATAATTATCTTAGACATCACCATTTTATTTTAAATGCCCAGGCTGTTAAGGAAGCTAAACCATCCTAATGATTCATGAAAAAGAACAGCATTTCTCCCATTAGGAGAATAATCTGAAGAGAGATTTCTGTCCCACAAATTTAAGGAAATATACTTACCAACTGGGTCAAGTTTCAGATATGGCCCAACAAGAATCTAAGAATGTCAAAGCAAGGTTTGTAGATGATGTGAAATTAACCAAGATAACAAAGACTGAAGCTGTGAGATCAGAACTGGGTCACTGGGTGATAAAATGGGGATCACAACTACCATTCAACATATCCAAGATGTACAGATGTCTACAAATAAAGTGGCTGTCATGAACTCTTGAATAAGGATTGGAATGTTTGGTGCCCACAATTATCACACAGACAATTGAAGGCAAAGAATACAACTAAGGACAGTGATGGCTCCTTTCACTTGTAGCAGAGGAGATGCTCTTATTTGTTGCCATGATGTATGGATGCTTTACTGCAGTCTTTACTTATGAATAAATCCTATTGAGCTAATCGGGACTTCAGAATTAATTATTAGGTTGCTAGCCTAGTTTATGCTGGCACACAACCCAAAGAGGGGGAAATCCAACTGCACAGAAACAAAGAAAGTTGTCTTATTTGTAAAAAAAAGTAAAACATCCAATGTGAATGTGTTTCACCTTGAGTAGCAATGCTTGAAAAGTGTGTGTGTGTGTGTGTGTGTGTGTGTGTAGCAATCATTTGAACCAGGGGAGCTCATCTATTTGAAGAGAATCAAGGCAGGTAGAGTTCTGCTTAAGCCAACCCTTGTTTTGATTTTGTTTGCCTGCACCCTTTATTAAAAATGTAAATCGGAACATATCTTAAGTAATATACAATAGAAACATATTTGTTAGTTGCTCACCAATATTTAGATTGACAGAAGTTGCCTCCACTCTTGGGAGATTGAGACCTGCAGAAGAAATGGACTGGGGCTGGTCTTAGCCAAGTCATACCAAAGAGCAAGAATAGAACCTTGGACAGCTCCAAGGAGGCCCTAGTGACAACCATTTTCTGGAGGCATAAAGAATATACCTCTGCAGGAACAAGCACTGATCTGAAACCTTATGTAGGCTCACAGAACATAAAGATTGGCAGGTTCCACATTCCTGGAGAGGCTGGCTGGCTGAAGGATGCTTGCCATATTTTGTAGTCGTTTACTTTTGCAGGGCTGAGGAAACAGGCACTATGGGGATTTGAGTCAGGGCTGCATCCTCTGGCCAGGAGACCCCTGAGTAAGATATTGATTGTTCTCCCACTGGCAATATGAAATATGTCCTCATTGTAGCCCATTGCTATGTACTGCAAGGTCCCCAGATCATAGGCTGTGACAAGCAGGATCCCTCCATGGAATCAGAAGCCTTCTGTTGCAGAAGTACCCTTTCCATTTACAGAAACTAAGTCTAGATCAGGGGTCAGCAACCTTTTTCAGCCGTGGGCTGGTCCAACATCCCTCAGACCATGTGGTGGGCCAGACTATATTTTGAAAAGAAGAACAAATTCCTATGCCCCACAAATAACCCAGAGATGCATTTTAAATAAAAGCACACATTCTACTCATGTAAAAACATGCTGATTCCTGTACCGTCCGAGGGCCGGATTTATAAGAGGTTGGGCCGCATCCAGCCCATGGGCCTTAGGTTGCCTACCCCTGGTCTAGATCCAGCTTTCACTCCATGCTAATTAATTTTTAGCTTGCTTCTCTTAAACGGTCTATGTTTGAAGTGGGGTTTTCTGCTGCTGTTGTGTTAAACATGTTGTTTGATTCTTACAATTTTTGGAGCTGTTCAGTTGTTCTGTTTCATATGATAAATAAATAAATAATTCTCTAGTGAATCCTGTGGCATTTCTTGGGGTAGTGTGCTTTAGAAGAAGGGAGCCACACCCATGAAAGCCTTGTTTGCTTCACATACCCACAGTGCAAACTCTGGTCAAGAAGAAAGCAAAATAAAATTTGCAGGACGAGGTGTGATCAGGAAGACACGAAGTGAAGTTTGGGAGGAAGCCCTTCCTGAGTTACGCAAAAACCTAGGTTCTGTAGGCCTTTAGTAAGACGGAAAATCACCTTGAAATAGGCCCAAGTGCTAATAGGTAGCCAGTACAGGTGCCTTAAAACTGGTTTTACATGTTCTCCGATTCTTGTCATTGTCAAAAAGGAGGACGTAGCATCTCTGGTCTGTACACTCCACACAAACAGTTTTCATTTTCACCTTTCATCCTCGGAGACTTCAAAGGGAAATGCAGTTCTGAGCCCACCTTAGTGTTTTAACTGGATCCTGTATCTGTTTGTGTGTTTAACAGTAGCTGAATCAGCAGCAACTAGAAGGTGATACATTTATCATCTACTGATTTATAGGTCAAGTTTATTTTGAAGGCACAAGAGCAAGCCAGGCTATTAAAAAACAAACAAACAAACAAACAATTTAATCTAACCTTAACAAAACCAAACCTTGGTAGTATAAAAAGACTCTCTCCCTGCCAGTCAATGGACAACCTTAAATCACTTGCATGATTTTCACTGAACACTTAATGTCCAATTCATTTTGCCTTGGTTCCCTTAATTTTTAATAGGTATGGGTGTGGAAGACGGCGAGGAACAATTTAAAAAGGCATTTGCCAGTGTCATTCATTCCTTACTTACTTTGTAAATCCATTAAATTGTGGTTAATATTGCAAAACCTTTATAAATTTAATTTTGGACCCCTTGACACCTGCAATTAACTCCAGATAGTTTTAAATTATGATAAATATCCTTTTGAGGATTACAGAGTGTAATTACAATAATACAGTGAATGTCTGATTATATATACAGAATATTCACATATAGATTGTCTAATGATAGATTAAGCTCTCCCAAATAATTTTTAATTGCACTTTTATGCTGCCAAGGGATTGGTTTGATTAAGGTTAGAAAATGAAAAGCTAAGTTAATTCTTTTACCCATAGGCTGTCTTTCAATCTAACACTGTTACATATAGCTTGATATCATGTTTAAGGATAAAACAACTGATCAGAGGAAAGATATTCCCCATGCCACTACTCCAGTGCTGCTTTTAAGACATAATACTTAAGATAGCACAGAAATTTTAGTGTTTCCCAAATTTCATTTATTTACAAAAATCTTTATATACTGCCAATTCATTAAAAAAACACCAAAGCGGTTCACAGCTGTACATAAAACCATACAATCAAAATTATATACAAAAGTTAAACTCTTATAACTATTGCAGAAAAATATATTCTGAATTGCTTGCATAAGCCTGACAGAATAAAAAGGTTTTCAGCTGGCGTTTAAAAACTGAAACAAAAATTCCTGCTAAATTAAATAATCATTTGTTACATTTACATACTGTCCATTCAACTAAGTTATTCGAGCAGTTTACATAAAAATAACATTTGCCCCACCCCACTCTGAAAACAGCTAAAATGTCCCCTAATTCTGCATAGGTGGCGCCACACAAGCAATTAATTAACCACAGCACCAGAAGAAAGAAATGTGAATAATAGTTACTTATTATTTAGTTGAAGCACCATTGTTTGAAATGAGAAACATACCTTTGTTTAGTGTGTGTGTTTTTGTCTCAAAAGGCACATCCTAAAAAAAGAAAAAAGAATGGCTCTGTTATTTGTGAAAACCCCAATATTCTCTAGTTTCTCTACTGATTTATCCTTCTACATTATTTCCCCAGATTTCATTTTTGGAATAAAATGGTCTGGTAACACCATCTTGCAAGTAGGTAGGGATAAAATGTGTAATTTCCAGAACAGTATGTGTTTCAACATCACTGCATGATGATCTTCAAAAAGTATGAATTATATCACCATTTGTACCGCCTTCTCACTTTATTTTAGAAGATAACTTTTGTTCACCATCATTACAAAACTCTAAAAGGCAAAGGTCAGGGAATGTGCTGGAGATTAAAGAAGCCACTTGGATTCCTCCTTAATACATTTTTGTGTGGATTCTTCGCTTTAAAGTAGCAGCACAATTGGCAAATTGTCCACGTGCTTGAAACAACAGATTTGGATCATGAACGTTAGCTATAAAGTGCAAGCTGTTGTATGTGTTTGTTTACTGCAAGGTAATAAGTACTTTCCTGGAAACTAATAGATTTGAGGTAGTGCTTTTTGCATATTTTCATTACCCCTTGTTTTCAAAGGATCTGGAGCTTGAATCGGGAACCTCAAGAATTTTGGTCTAAGATGCTGGCATATGCTCAGCCCTCAGAACCCTTTTTGTGGACCTGGTTCTGGCAGCAACCATAGTCTCCACCATTGCTTGGCCCCCTTTCTCTTGTCCCTTTGGGTGTCCTTTCATAGCCAATGCAATTTATCTAAGTGTCATTGTCACGAACTAAATCAGAGTATATGCAAATTGCCAAAAAGGGGTGGCAAAATTGAGCGGGATATGTATCGGCTCAGTCATAAATGGAGCACAGCATCAGCTCTTGCAGTTATCAAGTAGTGCAGCATCTCTGAATCGGAGAGATTGCTATAAATATTAGAACCGGAGCCTGACATTTCCCCCCTATGTTTGGATTACAGAGCTTTGTGCTATCCTACTGCAGAATCGTTTCTGAGGTCTGATTTACTCAAACATGACTTTCTTAGCTCCATACAGGCCCTGATGAATGTGTGTGTGTGTGTGTGTGTGTGTGTGTGTGTGTGTGAGAGAGAGAGAGAGAGAGAGAGAGAGAGAGAGAGAGAGAGAGAGAGATGCATGGCCTGTTATTCTAATAGTGGACCCTAACTGGAGGATACATTATCCTGTCTTACACAGATAGGAATAGTGATGGTGGTATATTGAATGTACCTTTGAGGGGGCAGGTAATTGAACAGTTCCTGTTGTGCTCTGTTAGCTGCCTGGTATGGTTTAGTCCCAACTGGATGTCATTCTGAGCCTCAGAATTGGGGTTGCTCTCTCCCTGTGTTAGCAGCTTTTGCTTGGCTTCTGTTTGGCCATGTTTCACTGTTGCTGTTTTCTGAGAAATAATAGTCTGTTTGAGAGCCTACCTGTCTCTGCTGTGCACTGTCATGAGAACAGCACATAGCTGGGCCTGTGACTCTCCCTGCCACTCATAAGACAAGTGATAGAAGAAATCCAGATGAGTGGAATGGTTTTGTTTTTTTAATGCAATTAATTGAATTTATGAACTTTAGTAAACAGAAGGAATAATCCAAATACATTCCGTCCCCCGCTTTTCTTTTACATCTCTTGCTTCCCTGACTCTGATTTAGACACTTGGCATTTAAGATACAGGGATCTTAATAATTCAGTACAGTGGTACCTTGGGTTAAGTACTTAATTCGTTCCGGAGGTCCATTCTTAACCTGAAACTGTTCTTAACCTGAAGCACCACTTTAGCTAATGGGGCCTCCTGCTGCTGCCGCACCGCCAGAGCCCGATTTCTGTTCTCATCCTGAAGAAAAGTTCTTAACCTGAAGCACCATTTCTGGGTTAACGGAGTGTGTAACCTGAAGCGAATGTAACCCTGTACACCTGCTTTAGCTTTTTTCAAGTTTGTAAATCTGCAAGTCCACATGTTGTGGATTTGATGCTAAATATTCAATTAGCTTCTTATAGTGGTCATTAATTACATATAATGTTAACAGGCCTGACTTATTATTCAGGACTATTTTGCCTGGACAACTGTGTAGGTGTAGGATGTGAATTTAGAAAGAACTCTGCATTACAAGCAGATTCTAAAATAGGCAACTTCCCCCCCCCTCCCCCTATGATTTCCTGGCTCTAAATGCTATGCTGGAATGCAATAATATCTAGTTTGTGTGGCAGTGCTAGAAGAAGTCACTCTGGATGAATGCTTTCCTTCACTCACCAAACCATCACCTTCCTATACTGCAGATCAAGCTGTGGGGTCCAGTGACTGCTGGCATTGCCAAAATGAGCTACTCAAAGAGCTGTTTAGTATGCTATACAAAATTGAAATATTTAAACTTGAGAGTTGACCTGATAGCACCCTGCTGTATATAAGGTAAAGGTACCCCTGACCATTAGGTCCAGTTGTGACCGATTCTGGGGTTGCGGCGCTCATCTCGCTTTATTGGCCGAGGGAGCCAGCGTACAGCTTCCGGGTCATGTTGCCAGTATGACTAAGCCGCTTCTGGCGAACCAGAGTAGCGCACGGAAACGCTGTTTACCTTCCCGCCGGAGTGGTACCTATTTATCTACTTGAACTTCGACGTGCTTTCGAACTGCTAGGTTGGCAGGAGCAGGGACCGAGCAACGGGAGCTCACCCCGTTGCGGGGATTCGAACCGCTGACCTTCTGATCGGCAAGTCCTAGGCTCTGTGGTTTAACCCATAGCGCCACCCTGCTGTATAGCCTGCACTAAATTGCCAGATCTAGTAAAACTGCATGAGCTGGGGAAGCACAGTGCTGGTTCCTTGGAAGTTAACCTTATCCTTGTTAGAATATCTGTGGCATTCTAGTGTTTGCTTGCAGGTGATGTGGAATTGTAGGCAACAATCAATTAAAGAACTAAAGATGATTGGTGAAAACTTACTGATTTGCTGACCACAGGGAGGTGAAAAAAACTGAGAAGCTTCCTGCACTTGGAAATATGCTTGGGACAGCTAGGTTTCCCCCCTAACATTAAACAATTTTTAAATTGAAAAATACTATTATTTACATTCATGTATTTGGAAATATGACAGATATTGACAAATTAGCAAGTTAAAGTTAACTGGATCATATAGTAAATATGTGTGCAGATGAACCTGGAACCGAAGCCTGGAATCTGTGGCTTCATGCTTGCAAGCTGGATTTTTAAAAAGTGAGAGAGAGAGCGCGCGAGAGAGAACTTGCCTCTTAGCAGCAGAAAGCAATGCATAACAACCAAATGAATCTTAATCTGCTTGATCCAAAGATGAATTTGTGTCTCTGCTTATTTCAAACTGGCAGACTCTTATAAAGGATGGTGTTCATTTCTCTGTTAGCCAGAAGCAATATATGTGATACAAATAGCCCTAGCTGTTGCGTGTTTCCCAAATGCCTAGAAAGAAGAATATCTAAGAAAAGAAAATGTTATTTGTGTAAAGCATTTCCCCCCCTTCACAATGAATGTTGGCAGCAAATTGTAAAATGGATGCTTAATGGTGAGGCAATCTTTTCCTGGGCTGTTGAGAGAATAGAAATGTTTGGTGCTTGTTCTTTTCACCATTAGCCTGGCCTTCACAGAACAGACCAAATGTAAATTGCAGGCAGCTTCATGGTTTTCAATCAGATTCCCTATTTCACTGGGCCAGTCAGTTCTCTGCCAAGCTCATAGGGGTTTGTAGCAGAAGTGAGACATGGCTCAATGTGGTTTATAAACTTTGAGATAGCAAATCAAGCTTGAAAAACATGTCTTATAGCTTGTTTGGTTAACAGATAACAAGTAGTGGTTTAAAAAGTCATGATGGGTAAGAAAGACTGTGGACACAATTCTGTTTGATCCATGTGTAGAGAGCGGGGCAAAAGCATTGGAGGCCACCAATATAACTCCAAGCATTCCATGTATCACAGCCAGATACTCACTTAAAAGAAGGCCCTTCAGTATTTCACATTGTAGTATTCATCAACCAGCATCTCCCAACACCCTCAGTATCTATTCTTTAGCTCCAGCTAACCTTTCGCCTTTTCTTTCTGTGGATTCACTAGTGCTCTGCTGATAATTCTGATGTTTGCTGGGGGCCGGGAAGAAATCCCTATTGAAAATAGTGTGAAATTGTGTGGGTGTAGGGGAATTGCAGTAACCTTAATGTTTGATGACATTACTAGATGGCCAAAGTGTGCTCTGGGGAGGAGCAAATCAGTCAATTTCAGTTTCTCACAATTTCTCATTTTCCCAATCTTAAATTTAATTCTCCATGTTTCAACATATGTGATTTTCCCAAGTCCTTGGGAAAATTCAATAGCATTTTAGTGTTCATATATCCTAATACAGATAGCAACTGATCTGCATGGGGGCATAAGCCCTGCTCTGTCCCCTTATGCCCCATTTCCCAGCCACTTCTGGGCGTATGTAAATCAGTTGTTGCCTGTATGCGTATTTTTGTTGGCAATTTTCTGTAAGATACACATTTCTGCAAAACATTTCCTCCTCTATAACACATTTTTCCATGTTGTTTTCACTAATGTATGCATATTCATGCACCTTTTACCCTAGTATGTGTATTTTTGTTCACCTTACTTGGCTAGAGAACTGCATTGCAAAATTCAGAAAAGTGTGGATTTTGAAGGATGGTGGTTTTGATTTGTTTTAGAAAGTGCAAATCCTGTGTGTTTGGTTAACACAGTCCTTGGGCTTTATCCCAGAGCCTCCCAGGCTACCTGCACTCTCTGAAAACCCTTGGGAGGATGGCATAAAATCCTCTGAAGGGTTTTGTGGAGTGCAGGTAGCCTTGAAGGATTGTTGTAAAAAAGAACACACATATATCTCAGCCTCCTTGTGACATTATTAAGCTTTAAGGTTAGCAGTACCCCACTGCTCACCAATGGTTCATTCTCTATCCCTGTGTAAATTTGGGTGGAGGTTTCTATTCAAGAAAAAATCCCAGGAACCTAAGTGAAGCTAAGCACGTTCCAATAACACTAGTCATTTCGGGGGGGGGGGGAATGGGTTCCCCTCACTTCCACAGTTAAAGCTAAAAATATGCCACTGCAGTTTTTTTGCCATTATAAATGCTTTCGGCTACTTGCAGAAGAGATGGCTGGTGGTGCTTGTTGGTAGCAGATGAAGCCAGAAGCCAGGTTCACACACTTATTTATTACTATAGTTGTATCCTGCTGTTCCTCCAAGGAGCTCAGGGCAGTATATATGGTCTCTCCCCGCCCACATTTTATCTTAAAACAATGTTCTAAGGTTTAGGCTAGGCCAAGAAATAGTGACTGGTCATGGATGCCCAGCAAGCTTCAGGAACCTGGAGATTTGAACCTGAGCTCAGCCCAATACTTTAACCCACTACACCACACTGTGTGTCTGTAATTTTTCTCTGTGCTTTGTAACTTTGGCCTGACTATTGTATTTATTTTATAGAGGGGTGTAGTAATTGCCAGCTCATAATAAAATACAGTCAAACCTCGGTTCCCGAACACCTCCATTTTGGAACGTTTCGGCTTCCGACCACCAAAAATCCGGAAGTAACTGTTCTGGTTTTCGAACAATTTTTAAGCTGAACGTGCTTCCGTTTTGAGTTTCCCTATTGTACTGAGGCTTCCGCTTTCTGTTTTCGGTTGTCAGACGTTTTGGAAATCGTACGGTCTTCCGGAACGGATTACATTTGACAACTGAAGTTTGACTGTACTGTGGCATTGTACTCCAAACTGCAGTTGCACGTGTGAACTCTTTCCCTTGAAAAGCATTGTTAGTTGGATGTATGCAAATTTTATTTGCACTCTTAGAGCTGTGACAACCCATTCTCACATGCAAGTCACCTGAGGATGTTGCATTCCTCCAACTGTGAATATGCTTGTGTGAACCAGCTCTGAGGTGTACTGAGCTGTGAATGACTGCAGGTAGGCTCTTAGTCGCTTAAAATAAGGCAGCCACTTCTTCTCTTATGGATACCATCTGAAGTTACTTCACCATTCATTAGTGAGATAGATAGACTTGAGGGATGGGAAAAGCCAAGAAGGGAAATTGTGAGGAAATTATCTATTATCCAGATGTTCACCAAGTCCATTCTTGTTTGACATTACCCTAAGTTCTGTCTGCTAGGAATGCTTTATCCACACACATCAGCCACCCCCCTAAAAAAACACAAAAACAAGCATTGTGTCACTCGTAGAATGCCTCTGCGACCCTTGGTGGAGGACACCTTGCCTTAGATTAACAATTATCACCATTGCTGTATGCTTTTGAGATTCCCTGACTCTGAAACCTATGATTTAACAAATCTTAGTAAAAATTACTGAAACAAAAATTAGATAAAAGTAGAAAATTTATTAAATGTAATTCCCTTTGACATGGTAATATTGGTTAATTGGTTTTAAATAGCTCTTTAAGAACCTCCATGAACATGCTGTTAAATGCAAATGAATGAAACACTTCCATTATGTTGAATCAACAATTTCTAAAGAAGATATGTCTGAGAGGGAATTAAGACTCTAACGTTTGGAAATAAGTGTGGCGTAGGCTGAAAGTGATGTACCTTTACATGCCTATTACACTTTTCCAAATTGCAGTCATGCCATGGCTTCCCAGAAAAAGATCACAACCCAGGCCAGCAAGTGATTTTCTTTAGCATCAACTATATTTAGAACTGAGCTAAGGTTGAAGGGTCACAACAGTCTCCTACATAACCATTGGCATGGGCTTTTCACCACCCTCATGTGAATAGCAATATCAGGCCCTATCCTACCATTGGACAGAGTGGGAGGTCTGCCTCAAGCAGCAGATGCTTGGTAGGGGGCAGGGAGTGGCTGTGAAGAGTTGAGAAACAAAGCTGTGTATGCTATGTGGCCTGAAACCCCAAAGCTGGTCTGTTTCCCTTTTGAGTGATGAAGGTCACTGTCCCATAGCCAGTGATGAAGTAAAATTTAACTGCTGGGCTGGTTGGCTTCTGGATGTGGAACTGAGTCGTAGGAAGTGCCATTTTTGTCCATCTCAGGTGACAAAACATATTGGACCACAGCCTTGAACAGACTCCCTATCAGATATCTTGTGTGCTCCCATTTTCAGAAGTTAGCAAACAAGGTCTATAAGGAGTGGAGAACTGTGTCAGAATTTCTGTTGGCATGCGTACTGGGGAAGAGGAAGTTAAAGAGCTGCCTCTTCTGTAGCTTGAGACAAAGCAAGTAGTATCTCCGAAAGAGCCTGCCTATTAGTAAATGATTAGTCATCATTTACACACAGTGCTGATACCAGGCTATTTTGTGCTCTGGGCAAGCCTAACTACTTGTTCACCCCATTTTCATGTTGTTGCTAACTTCAGTTTTCAAAGATAGATGTCTTGTAGAAAAATATAAAAACACAAAATTTGAAACTGCTAAATTTATTTTAAATTGCAAGAACAAGTAATACAACCATCTTCCATTATGTTTCTCAAATACAAGAGAAAATGTTTTAGCACACAAATCTTTTTGGAATAGTCTTGTAAATTGTGATGTTAAAAGTTAAGTTTCATAAAAGTTCCAATATAGGGTACATACAAATCTCACGTTGCATGCCTTTTCCTTTTCTGATTTTGTCACAAATTACTTTAGGTCAAGTGGGCCTTTTTGAGCATAAGTTAGTTTTTATAAATTTGAGCTTTGAGAAACTGGGTTCACCACGTGTCACTGACACTGGAAGCAGGGCCGTCTTTACCCGGGGGTGCAAGGGGTGCAGTGCACCCAGGCGCCAAATTCTGGGGAGCACCAGGTGCCCGCTGCTGAAGCCGCCTAAAGCTCTTAACTATCTACCTGTTATGAAATAATAAATAATTTTGATCAAGTTAGAAAAGCAAAATACATATATACGTAGGTATTACCGAAATGTATATCTACTGTTTCACTAACGGACTTTCGACTTTGTGTGCTCATTTACCAAAGATGTGCCGCACCAGCAGTGGCGCTTGTTATTCACCATGGCGGCGCTTCTCAGACTCAACGATGGCGCTTGTCATTTACAATGGCACCATGCATGCGAAATTAATTCTTACATCAAAATATTATGTTATGTATTTTATTGAGCTGCCATGCGGCAGCGGGGTCAGTGGCACCTTTGACACGACTGATGTTCCTAAACAATATTTATAAGTTTAAGTGTGGTGGTGTTGTATACTTAAGTACAAGTGTATTGTAAATAAATGAGCAATAAAAAAGTTTATTTCTTTTTCCTCCCTTCTTTCATAAACAAGAGATAAGGCATAAGTGTGGTGTCTGACATAAGCATAATAAAAGTTAATTAGGGGGCTAAACTAAATTTGGGGGTGCTGGGCGGATCTTTGCACCCCGGCGGTACATATGCTAAAGATAGCACTGACTGGAAGTGTGAGAAGGAAGCTTAGAGCAAGGGAGACATTTGGCACATTATCCAGCAGTTTTTGTTGTAGCATGAAGAGAAGTACTCCTTGTGGCAGCATGGACTTGGGAAGTCTTTGAGCTATTGCTGTAGCACAGCACAGATACTCATCATCAATATTTTTGTTTCCCGTAGGCCTTAATTGCACCTTCAATAGATTTTTTTCATTGATACTGTATATATCATTCAGGACACCAAACAGGGAGTTATATTGTTGTAGCTATTGTAAGCTCTCTTCAGCATGTCTAAGACAGCATACCAGAAACCTGCTTTGAATTTCTGCTTTGGATCCTGTGATGTCTCTTCTTGGGCCTCATACTCCAACTACAATTTCTTTCACCTTTTTTCCGACTTGTTCATCTCAATGTTTGGTAGTATTTCTAGCTCCTTTGCAATCTCAGTGGCATCTATCAAAGCTTGTTGAAAACCTTCAACATGCCTGCAGCCCAAAAAGCAATTCTTTGTCACTTGCAATTGAATTGTAGCTGAATTTAAATCAGCTTCCTTATTTTGTGGTCTCTTGCTTGTAAGATGGATTCCAAAAAGGATGTTGTTCCATAGAACAAGGGATACCCAGGGTCATAGCATGGGTTTGTGTGCCAAAGGGGCCCTGGCCACAGATTTTTCTGGAGGCACCAAACAGGCACCCCCAGTGCAGCCCAGTCTGGCACTCCTCTCCCAGTATCAGAGGAACCAATGCTTGCAGAGAAGAGCACAAGGACATGGCACTGGCATGGGAATGCCTGCTTTGCACCTGCTAAGTTCCACATCAGCTGACCAGGCTCCCCCTTGCACAGGAGGGCTGGTTTGCTCTGGAGTGAGGTCACTCTGGTGGGGTCAGCGTTGAGGGTTGGGGTGCTGCAGTAGCCTCCTTCACTCTCTGCGCCCCACCCCCTGGCACACCTGTACCCCCTGGTGCATGCCCATCACCTGGCAAGTGTGCCCGTGCACCACTCTGGTACACGTGCACATGCAATGCCACTGGGGATACCACAAACGCGAACTTACAAATTGCACCAGCAAGGGCTTTGCTTCAAATTGGGAAGTATTTCCAGATCAACCTTTTTAGGCTTGTGTCATCAAAAATCTATATTAAAGCATCATATATACCATCAGGATGATATCTCAGTGGTTTCAAAGCATCAATCCAGCTCTCCCATCTTGTTTCACTCAGTAGCTAAGCAGTTGTGGCCTAAGTTTGATACATGACTAGTTAGAATTTGCCAATGCTGAGTTGATGCAGAAAAATAATTATAGCAAAAAGGATCAGGGAGGAGTAAAATGGCTAAGCAAAGCTTTGGTTTAGTGGGTTGTGTGAACGAGGCCAATGTGTTGTATCTATGGCAAAATATATATATGCTACTCTTTCTACCAACCTAGCCAATTTTGGTACATCCCTTTAAAGAGATGATGTTTTGGGAAGAGAACAAAATCAAGCCGTGACAAGTCAAAGCATTTCCATCTTCCATGACAGCATTGATATGTCTTTAAAACTATATTGCCTGAGCTATGTTCAAGGACATAGTAAAAATATATATAGTTTGTATTATAGAACTGATTTTTCTTTCTTTCCTTTTGAGATGCTCGCCCTAACAATCTTGGGGTGGGATTGGGGAGGAAAACCTTTTGCCATGAAATTTTGAAGGAACTAATTTAGTTATTTGCTTTGTCGTACCAACTGTTGCAGTGGGATAAGGGCTGTTTGGGCAACAGTTCCTAAGATCTAGTCATAAATTACAGAGCAGCTAACCACTTGAAAATGTCATAGCAAGCTACGCTAGAGAAACAGTCACTATAGTAACAGGTTTGTGGGACAAAGGATGAATGTGTTGCTGAAAGAGAATGTTTAGCTTTTGGCTTTAAGCACCAGCAGTTCACAAACGATTGAGCTTTGTGACATGAGCTGGCATGATCTTTATAAAATTGGAGGCTGCATAAAACCTCAAATCACCACATTCCATTTGTAGGACACGTGAACTTGTCAGTAGGCTGTAGAATACCCTGAGTCTACCCTGTAGATATCAATGAATTAGAGGGTTCGGCGCTTCATGCATGACAGAGAAGGTGGGTGAAATTTGAAGTATTATTTTGAAGTAAGTATCCCTTTGCTTCCAGGAAGAACACCACAGTAAGGTGGGAACTAGCATGGATCCAGCTACTCTCCTGAGAACAAATGACCTTGCTTTGCCCTTCCCTACCAGAAATAACTGTTTTTCAACTGATTGCAGGGGGTCTCTCTAGCCCCCACGTTGGAGGCCCAAAAGCCAATGTGCAGCTGCACCATTTCCGTTTTAGGAGGAATTTCATCAGAAGGGCTGCCCTTGTCATTATGCAGAGCAGCAGTTGCTCAGAGAGCAGCAACAAATGTTGGAGGACAGAGCTTTGTGTGTGATTCGCCTGCTGCCTTCAGGTGTGCTATCCCATTACCGATGTTGAAGTGTAATGGAACTGCCTGCCTAGGTGACTTCTATATATGGAATGAGGGCATCATATCATCATATTGTGTGTGTGTGTGTGTGTGTGTGTGTGTGTGTGTGTGTGTGTGTGTGTTTTGAGTCAACAAAATGTCTTGTGCTGGTTCTGGCCACCCAGCCTCAACTGGATATGAATGCCTATTTATCTGATGCATCTGGGATGATAATTCCCTCTGGTATGCTAGAAAAAACTACCATAATAAGAATAAATATTGAGCAAAAACAGCAATTATAATTACTTCATTATAGGGTAAGATTAGCTCTAGTCATTAAGGGCAGCAGTATTCCAATATGGGAATGTAAGGCTTTCATATCATTTACTTTGTGGTAGCCCAGCAAGTAAGGCTATCCACGTTTTAGAACCAGAGGCCCAAGGCATGATGATCAAAATAAAATGTCCATATTAGGTCTCACTTTAAAAATAAATAAATGATGCATTATAATGTGATTGTTACAAGTACTGGGATATGTCTGTACTTAAAATATGTGGCATTAAATTGTGATTAAAGCTTTCGATCATCCTTGCATCCCCAAGTTTCCAAATGGTAACTAGATGGATATAAGCTGGACCAACATTCTCAGTAGTATTCATAGAATCATAGAATCATAGAATCATAGAATCATAGAGTTGGAAGAGACCACAAGGGCCATCGAGTCCAACCCCCTGCCAAGCAGGAAACACCATCAGAGCACTCCTGACATATGGTTGTCAAGCCTCTGCTTAAAGACCTCCAAAGTAGGAGACTCCACCACACTCCTTGGCAGCAAATTCCACTGTCGAACAGCTCTTACTGTCAGGAAGTTCTTCCTAATGTTTACGTGGAATCTTCTTTCTTGTAGTTTGGATCCATTGCTCCGTGTCCGCTTCTCTGGAGCAGCAGAAAACAACCTTTCTCCCTCCTCTATGTGACATCCTTTTATATATTTGAACATGGCTATCATATCACCCCTTAACCTCCTCTTCTCCAGGCTAAACATGCCCAGCTCCCTTAGCCGTTCCTCATAAGGCATCGTTTCCAGGCCTTTGACCATTTTGGTTGCCCTCCTCTGGACACGTTCCAGTTTGTCAGTGTCCTTCTTGAATTGTGGTGCCCAGAACTGGACACAGTACTCCAGGTGAGGTCTGACCAGAGCAGAATACAGTGGCACTATTACTTCCCTTGATCTAGATGCTATACTCCTATTGATGAGGCCCAGAATTGCATTGGCTTTTTTAGCTGCCGCGTCACACTGTTGGCTCATGTCAAGTTTGTGGTCAACCAAGACTCCTAGATCCTTTTCACATGTACTGCTCTCAAGCCAGGTGTCACCCATCTTGTATTTGCATGCTCAAGATGGTTTATGACAAATAGAGCTGGCCAACTGAAGCTAAGTGGTATTCCCAATACAACCACTCTCCCCTGTTATTATTCTACATCCTGAAAGGAATATTTTACCAAACATTTTAGTAACATACTCGAAATAAATATGTAATTAACTTTTTTCTTCTTCTTACGAACACTTGGTTAATTAGGTGTCTGGGTTCTTTGTAACAGTTTCTCTTTCCCATTGCCATTTTTTAGTCACCCTGTTGAAAATGTTGGCTGTCTTATTGCTTGTCATCTAGTAAATTGTTAAATGTTTCCTCCATCCCCAGATATTTAAATACTTATTAGAATCTTCACCAAATATGTGTGTCTGTTAAGGTGGGATGAGATCACACAGTACCGTGCTCTGTTAGGTCAATTGCCCACAGGGCTTCCTTGCAACAAATTATCTACCATTCTCACTGAGAATATCTGCCTAATCTCCCTTTTGTTATTTGTTATCTCTGCTTAGAATGAATGCCTATAGATGTGGGTGATCATGTACTGCAGATGTTGAAGCAGATGAGTGTAGGTTGGGGTGAAGCCTGCTGCTGCAATGTCAGCCTCACACATTAAATTTATCTATTGAGTGCATATGATAAGGCTCTCCTTTAATTAAATAAATTTGTTCGCTGAAACTATTGTTTATATTTTCTTTCATTATGTGGGTAACATTGGATCAGAGGCATATTTCTGTGAAAAAAAACAGTTTCTGAAGATATTAGAGACATTGTTGTTGACCTCTTACATGACGGGGTGTAATTCATAGTGTTCAATCTTTCCTTTAGTGTGTATGTGAATGAGAGGGTGTGTTGAACTATGGATGTGATACTATTTATGAGGTGCTCGCTATATGAGACTGTTTGTAGGATAATGGCAATTGTCAACATTTGGTGTGGGTGGCCATTTTTATGCTACTTTCTGAATCCACCTTGTAGTCTTACCACACTATAAAATGTGCATTGTGAGGGATAGTATCAAATGGATAACATGATTCACTTTTCAACCAAGGGCCCGTAAAGGGACCCATAGAGGTTTTAGGAATTGCATTTCTGTTAGTGAGGAATTGCAGCTGTCACCAGCCTCCAGCATTACTTGAGCCAATGTACATTGAAACATTTGTCATTTTGTACATTTGTGTGGGTGCTGGGAAATGGAGCCCCCACGAGGAAAGGTGTTTGGCCATTTGACCTCATGAAGCACAGTCCGGTAAACAGCCTACTTTCTGAAAGGCCTTTTCTTATATTTATCATACTTTCTTTGTCTCGGGCAGCTGCTTGCAAACACATGGATGGGTACACTTCTTGTCCAATTTTTATGTACAGAAAGACAAGGAATCATGCACATCTAAACTTGTCATGTAACAATAGAGGCTTGCAACCAAATGGTTGTATCAATATCTTGTAGGTTTCTTCTGGTCCTTTCCATTCAACTCTCTGAGACTGTCCATCTCCATTCCCCCTCCCTCTTCCACATTTTATTTCTCTTCTCCTTCTGGATATGCCATTTTTTTACCCTTCATTTTTGAGACCTCCTTCACCCTCTCATAATCCTAATTCCCTTGTTTCCTTTTGGCCTGACTCCTGTCATCTCCTTTCCTCTATTCTGGTGAACTATACACAAAAGGCTTCTATGAGAATTACTATATAAGCACAAATGGAGTACTCTCATTCTTCTCCTTCTTTACATTGTACCTATTTTAATATCATTCTAGCATGCTATTTTCAGTAATATTATGTATGCAATGCATGAGCCTTTGCAAGTACAATCTCAGGACCCCTTGCACTGATCTTTGAGGCCTGTGGAGAGTTGGAGTTTGAAGGAGGAGGTTTGGAGGTAGCGATTGTGATGGAATTTGGCAGATTTCTGGCAGAGCTTTTGGAGGAGGAAAAATGTCTTGTGAAGGTTTTTTGAGTTCTGGGAGGGTTTCTTGAAGGTTTCTAGAAATTGTTTAGCCTTTTTTTTTAGATGGCACCTAAATGCACAGTACCACCATCTTCCAATGGTGCTGACAGACCCAAGAAGCAGTAAGTGGTGCCCATGTTGGAAGAAAACTGGGAGTGCTGGACTGTTTATGAGATGGCATGACCATGTGTGTAGTAGCAGGGACGTATGACAGGAATGAGTCCAGCATATGTCATTAAGATATGGGAGAAGAAAATCCAGGCATCAGTGACAGCAGGTACAACTGTGAAGGTCACTGTCCAGGTGTGGGATGAGGTCTTGGTGAAGACAATGCACTGAACCTAGAGGACATGAACCACCAGCATATTCCAATTGATGGCAGCACCTTATGCAAGAAAGCTCTCAAGCTGTTTGCAGCCTGCAAATGAGTTCCATGCCAGCTCCGGTTGGCTGGTCCACTTCAAGCGCAGCTTCAGCTTGAAGTACATTGGTACCAGTGATGAAGCTGCATATGTGGACCAGGAAGCTATCCAAGGATACCCTCACCAGCTGAAGAGACAAAAGTGCCAGCTGCCCATCACCATGTTCCCTCTGCAAGACACTGTCAGCCGCACCATCAGCAGCAAGTGAATCTGACCTATGGCCAAGCTCTTCAAAGTACCGGTCTACCCACCTTACTGTTGTTTTCCACATTGTCCTTCAGTAATGAGGAAGAATGAGAGCCACCACTGTCACTATGCATGCCTGTCTAGTAAGGGTTCCTGGTGTTTTTTTAAGGGTTTTTCAAGGGCTTCCAGAGGTTTAGAGGATGTTTGCAGTCTGGTTTCCAGTGTGCACAATTTCACATAAATGTGTGGCGCCTTGGAACATAACCCCCATGCAAATAGGGAGTTGCCTGTATACGCTTGCCGTGAGAAAGTTATGGGCTACTTCTTAAAACCAAAATGTTGTTGAGTGCCAAGATGATTCTTTTAATCTAAATTATTTGGAGAACATTACAATTTAATGTTTTGACAGCTTTCCTTTCTGAAAATGTATGTTTTCACTTACTCTTGGACTGTCTTCATTTGTTTGAGGGAGAGCTTTATTTTAATGGCAATTGTCTACACAATAAAAAAAAAATCTGACAAAATGCTTAGCACCGTAGTGAATCTGGTTTTAAATACCTGCTTGGTTTTCCTAGTAATTGCTTGTATTTTAGCTAGGTCAAGCAGAAAGTGATGGTGTTCTAGGAGACAGTTCAAAGCAAACAGTGAGGTTGTTTCTGTCAAGAATGAACAGCCGCTAGATGCCACTGTTGAGTTTCAGTTCTCCAAAGTGGGCAGAGGTTCTATGGCAGTGCAAAATTTGTAGCCATGAAGACATGTGTGTGTAGTAGTTATACAACAGAAATAAATTATTTCTGCAGTTTTAGGGTTTGAGAAATAGATCTACAAACAACATTTTCTTCTCAATGTTTCACTAGATGTTATCCTATATGGCACTTCAACATATTGACAGGTCTAACATGCCTCTCTTCCCCATATCCTTGGCTTAGCAGCACAGAGCAGAGACTATGTGAAATGCGGAAAAAAAGGTTGAATTCTTACTTGATTACTGCAAAGCTGTTTTATCTTCTATTGCAGGGGTTTTTTTGGCACATGCAGCCAAGTCAGGCTGCAAACCATTTTGAAGTACCAGTGTTTTCACAGGCCAATCACTTGTTAGGTTTATATCCTGACACTTGATATGCCGTGTTTTGACTGGTAGACTATTTGTTCTGAGATAGCGTTGTATTGCAAGAATATTTAAACAGCACCTGCATTTAAAAGATAACCACAGAAGCAGTATTGTTCAAAGTAAGAGGTCAAACACCCTTTCCCCCAAATCTGTTTTGAACAGCCCCCATAATCAAGGAAGCTGGTCACCTGTGGTCTTCAGTGGGAAGGAAATTTCATAAAAGCAGAGCATTGACAGAAAAGTCAACCCCTAATTTTCATCATTTCTCAATACAGTCGTACTTTCGTTTTCAAACAGCTTCTCAAACGTTTTGGCTCCCGAACGCCACAAACCCAGAAGTGACTGTTTCAGTTTGTGAACTATTGTGAGCTTCCTGTTCGACTTCCAAGGTATGACTGTATAATTAAGCACACAGCTGACCAGTTGTTCTGCTCTTTCAGCACCAGGGAATAAAGATCACTTTGGAAGAACCGTGGAGGAGGGTCAGGGGCCTAACCTATAAAAAGCTGGTGTGATTGCACTTCAGCACAGCTATGCATTAAATCAAGTTCCTTTAGGATGAGATCATGAGATGTGGAAACAGAGCCTGGAAGCTAAAGGGTGGTGCTTTATAAGTAAGTCATGGGGTAGAACTTGTTGAGATGATTGGCAGCTTGGTAGGGATGACACTTTGTGGGTCAGGAGACAGAGCCTGGCTATGCTTGGTGGCTTAGGGAAGCTGGTGAACATAGGGACTGTTGGAACTGGAAAAGGTCCCAAGATAAGCAGGTGATAGTCTGTTCCTTGGATTATTTGCCCATCTCCTGGAAACCTTGGAACGATGTCGAGTTGCAGCTCGGCATCCAGAGAAAAATCAGTCTCACACCAAGATAGGTTCCGAATTATGGCTGCTCCTAGGGAAATATGGCAGCTCCTAGGGCTAATGCAGCACAGCTTTTATTGTGTGAAAATCAGAAAGATACAAGCCAAGTAAGGATACAAAAAATACAAGTCAAGCAATTTGTTCTAGCCAGCAGATAAAGACCTTCGTAAACCGTGCGAGCGATCAGGCCATGCTACGTTAGCCAATCATATGGGACAGCACGAGCTGTTCACGCGCTATTCATGCTCCAAGGATGCTTCTAGCTATGAGATCACCCTGCAACAATAAGAACTTTGCTCATGCTCTCATGTACAAGCAATCATTTTCCCACATGTCCTCTTTTCTTATTTATATTATTAGAGGAAAAGAGGGACCATTAGTCCAAATCGTACACTTCATTGCCTAAGCGTCTACACTTTGCAACATAAATTCCTCTTGTAACCCCTGTGGTGGGCCGTGGTCGGTACCACCATGCAGTGCATTGGGAAATCAAAGAGGGTATGCATTGAATGCAACAACACACCACGACGAATCCAGCAACACATGCAATTACAATCAATAATACTTTTCTTAACCATACTCCATTGGGTAACCAAGAAGACAACCACTCCCATGGATCAAAACCTTCAGGTGGATTCAAAGGATTATGAGCTATCATTTGTTCCATATGATCAATAGTAGCAGAGATATTGGTTGATTGATCAGTTATATACATGCAGCAATGAGAATAAATTAAGGCACAAATTCCACCTTTAGAAGCAAGGATCACATCTAAAGCATAATGATGTTGAAGAACTACATTTCTTATTTCTGATATTTCTTTGTTAATCATTTTTAAAGCCAAAATGGTGGAATTAAACAAATTTTCTGTCCAGTTTGCCAATTTATGCAAATCACGGTAATTCATGGCTGCGCCTAAAGAAGGCAGAAGGGACCTAGAAATGGCTGTCCCTGTATATTGAGAAATAGGTGATTGTACTTCCCTTCTGTTACGCAAACGGACCGCTGGGAGCTTATCTATTTTATACACCAAGGGTACCACTATGCCTAACGTGCAGGTACCAGAAAAGGCAGAGGGAATTTCTTTGTAGGCATGTGTGCCACAAAATAACCATAAGTCAGATTGAAGCAAACATGTAGTTCTGCTGCTCTTTCTCATCCAGTCGAACCAAATATAAAAGTCTCTACACGCAGCTTGTTGTTCATAGGTCATGTAGGTTGTGACATTATTAATTAAGACCTTTGGCCTACCACTCATGGTTGTAACATTTAGAAAACAAGAAGATCCATTAATGTATTCATATGTCCAATTACAATATGGATAATGACCTAAAAATTTTTTGCTATTGTGATTAAAATGAAAACAATACGGAGCTAATTCTACAAGCGAAAGAGATACAGGAGGTAAACTTATGCGATTGTCTTTCATATTATTGCTAATCTTATATGAAGCATTTATAGGAATACCATGTAATAAAATGCCAGATCTTTTTGATTGAGGAGGGATATGCATACACATCCAACAATCAGAAAGGTTAAGCATAGAAGCAAAATGATTAATATCTCTAACGTAAGTATTGTTAGTCCAAATCTGATGATAAAGTTCAGGCCTCCTGGTCTTCTGCAAGAGAGCAGCACGACGAAAGCGGCGCTTTACAAAGTTCCCGGAGAGGCTCCACCCGTTTGAAGTGGAATTGTGGGGCCACTCAGGACGATGCCAAATTGGTTGCTCGGGGGGGCAATAAGGGTGAGAATGGTGAATTATTCCAATAGCTGTTTCCGAGCAACCTGCGTGATATTTCGTGGCTCGATTATTGGCATGTAAAAACCACAATCCAGGAGAAGCCACACAGCCATTTCTGCAGATACAGGAGCCCATTTGCTGTAAATAGGCCTCATGTACTGCTCCGTGCACTGCTGAGCCAAGAATCCAAGCCCAACGAAACGTGGCGACACAGATGGGATGGTCGCTATTGGGGGGCAAAACCCAAGCGATGCCGGTCTGACGAGGGCATCCTTCAAAGCCAGGTTCATTTCCCAGACAAGAGGCGGCAAAACTGTAACGATAAGTGGTAGAAACGGTGGCTTCCCAGGGGGAAGGGGGGCCAACGCGATAGGGTTGAAGATGGCCTTTCAACGTGCCAGGAAACACTGGAACAGCTGTGGAAAGTGACTTTATCCAGGGCACATCAATATGGCGATGTCTCCAACTGCAATGCGGGTTGAGGTCAGGTGAGAGGTCATCATCGGCAAACAGCGTAAAATACGGTTTCAAGGCGCTGGTGTCTCCTTGGGCGAAGACGAGGCAACAGAAGAGCGCCAAGGTCGAACGCAGCGGGCTGGAACCCATCGGGGAACTCCGTCTACGTCAATTGCCGCAAATCCTCGACCCCAGGAAATCAAGGAAGTTGGACCCTTCCACTGTGGATCTGGAAGCAACCTGTAAGACACTAAAGGGCGTTGCAATACTTCTTCCTTCCGGAAATGAAGTTCAGCAGGCGTAAAATCCTTATTGTGGGGATACAAAAGATGATTTAGAGTAAACAATACTTGATGTACAGCATTAGGTATTTCAGATACAGTAGGCGATCGACCTCCCAATTGCTTGTTGAGAAGGGTCTTAAAGGTCAAATGAGAACGCTCGACTATCGCCTGCCCTGTAGAATTAAAAGGAATGCCATGAGTCAACCTTATATCCCACAAAGAACAAAAATCAGAAAAGGCCTGAGAAGTGTACGCAGGGCCATTGTCAGTTTTTAAGGTATGGGGTTTTCCCATAACAGCAAAACAGCGCATTAAATGTTGGATAACATGTCGAGTGGTCTCTCCTTTGAGCGGAGAGGCCCAGATATAGCCAGAGGCAGTGTCCACAGTGAGATGTACCCTAGAAAATGGAGCCAAAGAAGGCGTGTGGGTGACATCCATTTGCCAGATTGCCAGAGGATGCAGGCCTCTAGGGTTGACTGCATCAAAAGGAATGACTGAGGGAGATTTAGCGCATACCGCGCACTGTGACACAATGTCTCGAGCTTGAGAAATGGGCAACGAAAAAGATTTTGCCAGAACTTTAGCATTTTGATGAAATACAGAATGACTTTCAAATGGGTCTGAAAACAATGAAAAAATACCAGTTTTCAAAGCATGGTCTGCCCGGGCATTACCTTCTGCCAAATACCCAGGGTGGCCAGTGTGAGATCTGAGATGGGCAACATAAAACTGACAAGTTCTAGCTTGTACCAAGTTCTGCAAAGTGGAAAACAATGTAAACAAATTTTTGTCAATAGCAGGAGTGATATAAGACAATGGTAAGACATTCAAAAGATTATATACATACTGAGAATCCACAATGAGATTGAAAGGGATATTAGCAAACTGTTGAAATGCCAAAATTACAGCTGCCAATTCAGCACGTTGTGCTGAGGACTGCTCAGTAGTATACAAACTTTTCCATCCCCCCTCCTCTTCCCACACCACCACCCCTCTGGATTTGGTACCATCAGTGAACACAGTAAGGGCGGAGGGTAAGGGTAAGGGGGACAAAGCAGTTTGCAAGACATAACGTAGCCCTGTAAGGAAAGACAAACGAGGGTCTTTAGGAGGAGTGTGAAAGATTTTTCCCAAGAAATCAGCAAAAGCTATTTGGGTAGAAACGGCTGTCATCATCAGATGCTGAAATTCTTCCTGTGAGAAGGGCAGGTACACTGACTGTAAGTCCATTCCAGAAAGGGCAAGGGCTCGATGTCGGCCTTTAATAACAAGGTCCATGACGCTGTTGGGTGTAGCATACACGTTCCGTGGAGGAGTATGAGGCAAATGAAGCCACTCCACAATAGACACAGTCCCAGGCTTTTGGCCTGTGGTGTACAATATAGCTGTTGGAAGGAGCGGGGTGGCAAATACTGCAAGTGATAATTGTGCCATGGAAAGAGAAGGAATCCTGTCCACCATACACCTGCGGAGATGGTTGTTCACAGTGGTTAGAGCGTCTTCCATTGCAGAGGTGACTGTGATCTTGTCTGCTGGATCCTTATGTCCTTTAAGGGCAGAAAATAGTGGAGACAAGGTAGAGGTGGGCAGGTCCAAATAACTCTTTATCCAATTCAGCTGTCCAAGGATTTGTTGTAAATCTACCAGTCTAAGATGACCAGGAAACTGTAGTTGAGGCATAACTGGAATGGCTGCAGATGCTGTCAGCTTGTGTCCCAGATACGTAATAGGTAAGGTCCGCTGGATTTTTTCTTTAGCCACTGTCAATCCTGCTTGCATCAGAGTATGGATTAGGTCCTCTATAAGAGCGTCAGGGATGTGTGATGATGAAATTAAAATATCATCCATGTAATGACAACAGATGACCGCTAGGTGGCGCTCACGGAATGGCTGAAGCGCCTTATCCACAAAATACTGGCATAAGGTCGGAGAATTTTTCATACCTTGTGGGAGAACCGTCCATTGAAAGCGCTGGGTTGGCTTGGAGTTGTTCAGGACCGGCAAAGTGAATGCAAAACGCTGTCTGTCTTGTGGTGCCAAAGGGATAGAGAAAAAACAGTCCTTGAGATCGATGACTGCAAGCTGATGGTCTTGTGGCAACATGTTGGGATTTAGAATGCCAGGTTGCAAGGTCCCCATAGGGTGCAATTGGTTGTTAACCCTTCGTAAATCGTGCAACAGACGGTATTTCCCAGATGCCTTTTTTCTGATGACAAAAATAGGCGTATTCCATGGGCTGGTAGAAGGTTCAATATGCCCCAGTTCAAGTTGTTCCGCAATTAACTGGGCTGCCACTGCAAGCTTCTGTCTAGGCAAAGGCCACTGATCCACCCATACTGGGGTGTCTGTGGGAAAATGATTGCTTGTACATGAGAGCATGAGCAAAGTTCTTATTGTTGCAAGCAATCATTTTCCCACAGAACGATCATTAAAACTCTGGAATGAAAGAAGTTGTCATTCACAACAGACCATATTGGCTATCCCTGCTATATGAGATTGACTCACAGAAGCCCATTCACATTTTTAAAAATAAATTGGGAGCAGCCCAATGTGCCTCATTCCTAATGTTTGTTGATGCTTCCAGCCATGGAATTCATGCATGTTAAAAAGAATTGCTACATGGTTATCTCTCATAGCTGAACTTCATGATCAGGAGAATTGTGGGTGGTTTCACTGCAGGTGATTGCCGGTGTGTATTGAATTCACCTCCATAGCAACATTTTGTGTTTATGGAAAACTAGCTTATCAGGAATAACATTTCCAGCCTTGTTTTCTCTCTCGTATGCTAGTTTTCTATATGCACTGAATCCTTTTTTAAAAAGAGCAATTTATATTTTATTTTATTTATTTCAAAGAGCAATTTAAACATGCTGTTTCCTATCCACAGTCTGAAATGGCATAATCACGTTATACAAGTGATTCTGTAGATCATCTACATTTAAGCATGCTCCAACTTTAAATCTGATTGATATGGCCAGGCACACTAGATGTCTTTTCATTCTCTCCTGCAAATTGTTCCCCACTGATAACTATAGTATTTGAAGTAAAATGAATGTTCTCCCTCTGGTATATGAGCTGTTTTCATATACTTTGATGCTGATGAGTATGTTTATGTATGAACTGACTCATACATTACATGAATTCAAGCACATGATGGTGGTTGCATGAAGAAGGCTCTCTCAAAGTATTTCCATGTTTTTGGTGCCAGCTATACTGCCAGTAGTGATATATGGAAGTGAGAGCTGGACCATAAAGAAGGCTGGTCACCGAAGAATTGATGCTTTTGAATTATGGTGCTGGAGGAGACTCTTGAGAGTCCCATGGACTGCAAGAAGACCAGACCTATCCATTCTTAAGGAAAACAGCCCTGAGTGCTCACTGGGAGGACAGATCGTGAAGCTGAGGCTCCAATACTTTGGCCACCTCATGAGAAGAGAAGACTCCCTGGAAAAGACCCTGATGTTGGGAAAGATGGAGGGCACAAGGAGAAGGGGACGACAGAGGACGAGATGGTTGGACAGTGTTCTTGAAGCTACTAGCATGAGTTTGACCAAACTGCGGGAGGCAGTGGAAGACAGAAGTGCCTGGCGTGCTCTGGTCCATGGGGTCACGAAGAGTCGGACACGACTAAACAACTAAACAACAACAATACTGCCACTAGCAAACCTTGGGTGGCAAACTCTAGCCACTGCTTCTCCAGATGAGGAATTTATAGTGGAGAAGTAGCAGGTGGGATTACTTAGACTTTCAGATGCCATCTGCATTTCTCATGCATTTCTTCACTTGATGCAACAAGTACACATCTGGGAACCTCAGTTAGGCTGAACAAGCCAGGCAGGCAGGGTTTCTATGGGAGAATGGGGAGAGAACAGACCTGCATTTGCTGCTGACAGTATAGCTCCACTGCTGAAGTAACTTGTTAGCCCGACTGATTCCTTCTTGAAAAGACTTAACCGCTCTACAGTAGTGGGTTATGCTCTTTCATGGCTCAGTGAATCCCCTGGTATGAGCTTTGCAATGGGTTTCACAACCTGAATCACACTGCAGTTTGATTTGCAGGAACAGGAGGCAAAGAAGTCTCTGTAGATTCACTTAGAAGTTCAACTTTGATTAACTCCACCCTCAGAGGATTAACTCTCCAAATACAATTTCTCTCAGCTAGGTTTGCCAGTTCAATCCTCTGGTGTTTACTGACAAAATGGCTGTTTTGTTTTTTTTTCTA
Source organism: Podarcis liolepis (assembly GCF_965112155.1). Classification (NCBI taxonomy): domain Eukaryota; kingdom Metazoa; phylum Chordata; class Lepidosauria; order Squamata; family Lacertidae; genus Podarcis; species Podarcis liolepis. The sequence goes on from NC_139556.1 coordinate 25,157,114, forward strand.
CTCTTTTCCTTTGCTTTATTACTATCCCGACTTTTTAAATAGTGAAGTGTTTTAAGTGACATCTTCCTTCAGTAGATAAATTGGAAGTTAGCAAAGATAATTCTCAAATGCAGCACAGCTATGTCTAAGGTTAGATTGTTTGTTCCGGTGCCTGTCTTTCTATTTCTGATTTTATTTCCTTTTAGAGCAGGAATGTCAGAGGCTTGGTGTTTTGGTTAACCAGAATGGAGCTACCACTCTTTGTGATCCAATTATTTGAAAATAATAATAATAATAATAATAATAATAAAGATCAGATAGTTATAGGTTGCATTCAACTAAATTATTGCATTCCTCTCTCAGTGTGTCCCCGAGCCCTCCCCAAATCTGCTCCAGAGGGTCAGGGAGATTTTTCTGTTGTCAAACAGAAATGTTTGTACGGTTGAAACCATTTTCTTTGCACTACACTGCATAAAACCCACGGTGTTGATTTCATATGACATCTTCAAGCAGTGGCGTAGCGTGGGGGGTGCCAGGGGTGCCAACCGCACCGGGCGCAACATCTGGGGGGGGCGCGAGTCCAGAGGGAAGGGACAAGTTCCTTCCTCCGCCGGGCTCCCCGCCGCCACCGCCAGCCTTGCGCCCTAGCGCGCGCGCCCCCCGCAGTCGCTGTGGCTGCGCTCCGCTCACTGCTCGCAGGAGGAGCAGCCGCTGCAGCAGCGCCGACGCCGCCACTGACGCCTGGCCGGGCACGGGCAGCCTCTGCACCCTGCCGCCGCCGCCATCCCCTCGGCCGAGCCACAGGCGGCGGCTGCTTCTGCCTCCATCCTCCTCCGGGCAAGCAGCGTTGTTTGCGCGGCAGCGCCAGTGGCAACTCACAGGTTAGGGGTTGGGGGGGCGCAAATTACTTGCCTTGCCCCGGGTTAGGGGGTGCAAATTACTTGCGTTGCCCCGGGTGCTGACAACTCACGCTACGCCGCTGTCTTCAAGTGGGGAAAGCGATTCATTACTACATAAGGTAGATTTGAACGTGAACTGACTCATAGCTAGGAATGAGTGAGAAATTTGATTCAGTTCACACTAAAAGGCAAACCTACCTAATTTGCACTTTCGGAAACACAACCATCTTTTTGAAATTCACAATACCCTGAATTTTGCAGTGCATAAAATGCATATATTGCTGCAAACAAGACACAGAATGCATTATCTTAGGCAATAATTGCTTTGCAAAAGTGTGTATATTGTTATTGCATGGCTCCATGATTAGCTGGAGTTGTGTTTTTTGCATCTTGAATCACACTTCAGGGAGGAAAACAAGGATATAAATTTAACTTACTAGCTAATAAACAAATATGAAGAATGTGCATCCACCAGGTACACTAATGGGAAAGCACGGGTAACCCAGTGTCATTTTCTGTTTTATGAAGAATATGTCTTGGAATTTTTATTTATTTTTTGCTTGTCATTTTTTTTCCATTTTAAACATAACAAATATTACAAAGCAGACAGATTAAATTACCTCTAACTTAAGTGGACAGAAAAAATACAATGTCCTTTGTAGATAGACTAGCATTGTTTTCATTTTGCCCTGTTTCGGAGTTGTTCAGTTGTGCTCACAGAATACTAGCTGTAAGATTTTTCATAATCTCAATTTTCTGTCCCACTTTTTAATGTAAGAATATAATCAATATGGTTTACAAACAATAAAGCAGCCATCAACAACAATAATGCAACAACTAAAACAATTTACAATAAGGTTGACGCTGCAGTAGCAGTAAAATCTATAAGAAAAGCAATATCCTGGAAAACTAAAAGTGTCTACTGTTTATTTAAAAGCATGCAGCAATGGAGCCAAGCATACCATATTCTGGGCACCACAGCCCAAAGTGCCCTCTTGCTAGTGTCCACCCACAATACATTTCATGACAGGAGGACCCATACAAGAATCTCACTGTGGGTTCCATTGCAGCCCAACTCTATAACAGATACACTATAGTGGTAAGCCAGGAAAACCCTGGTTCAAATTTTGCCACCCCACTCTCGTAGTCCAACTGATCAAAACACATCAGGCTAAAACTTTGCATATAGCTACTTAAGAATTCTGATGTGCACTAATGTTGGTCACTACCCAAATGAATTAATTCTAGCTCTATAGACAACAAAATAACAATGTTCAGCATTTTACAGTGTGCCTTTCCTGGTGAGGTGCAGCAACTGGAACACAGACCCTTGGGATTTCACAAGCTCTGAAGCTTTGGACTAACAAACTGTGAGAAAGTCAAAGTCACAGGTGACATGGAGGGCTTCCTTTTGAGTGTGGAGGCCTCAAGGCGATACTGACAGAGCTCCTAGGAAAGTCTTTATGCATAATGTTTCAGTAAAAGAGAATCCCAAAAGCATCCCCTTACAATCAGTACAGACTGATACCTTTAGCATTATTGAGCTGATCTATGTTGGACCTTTGATCATCTGTCAAAACAATATGGAATATAGCTTTGTTTTGAAAAAAGCAACAAGCAAAATCCACTATTTAATATAATACACTATATTCCGAGGTGTACCTAGGGTCCCTTATGCTATTGGCAAGGAGTTGTATCAGCTCCCCCCCCCAAAAAAAACACTTTGCTGCAGTAGCCACATTAGAAATTACCACATTTTACACAACTCAGGTACTTTAACGGTCTGGAGTGGGTGTGAGACAAGGGGGAAGGGTGGAAAAAAATTGCACACCTTTGTGCCATGGTGCAAGAAGAACAGGATACATATATCTCATTTGATCTCTCTACAACAGTGGCAGCACGATGCCACACAAATTTGCAATACCCCCCATGGTCTGATAGGTGATTTTTGTCCCATGCCTGTGCCAGCTTTGCCAACCCCTAGGTACACCTCTGAGTATATTGTGTTATAGAATGACTTGTTGCACAACACAAACTCTAGTTTCTGTACATATCACATTTGACACATATACCATGAGTGGTAGTCAACTGCCATGTCATGTCAGTGCAAGGATTTGCAGGCCCAGGCGCAGTGAAGCCATGAAGGGAGAGGGGTGAACACACAGTTTAAGGCACAAAACACCAGTGCCGGGATAAAACAAGGTCACAAGTTTATTGGTTACAGATGTATGCTGGTTTTGGCATAGGCATTTGTTATTTATATAGCAATCAACCAACCTCCTGCTGATCAATGGCTAATAGGGGTTGACCAATGTCAGGGGCCACCCTACAATGTGCATCATATCTGGGAGACCACCCGTAGGGGCTGCTAAGGCCCTTCTGCCCTGAGCAAGACTTTAAAAAAACTGTCTGTGAAGCCTTGGAAATACCACTGCTGGTAAGGCTAGGCTGAATGGGGCTAACAAACCAATTACATGAGGGCATAAGAGAATTTATATGTGAATGTAAAAAAAAAAGTCTTATCACCTTACACCCAAGAATATTGTCCCCCTCCCCCAAAAGGCCCCCAGTTCTTTGGTTCTCATACTGGGCAGTACATTTTTATAGTCATTCTCTCCCCCCCCCCCCAGGTATATACCACATTTTCTTCAAGGAGTTCTCCAAATCCACATTATCTCTTCAAAACCACCCTGCAAAGTGTGTTTCCTGACATAGTGAGGATTAAAAGTCTTATACTCGTAACCACCAATTCACACTCCTTTCTTGCTCAACCAATGGTCACTGTTCCCATGATGCTTTGTGAAAATTTGCCGCTGTGTTTTGAGCTGCGCAAAATTTTAAGCACAAGCAAAAAGGGAATGTTTTCCTTAATTGGAAACTCCCATATCGTTATCAGCAGAAACCTCACAACTGTGCCATGCAACACAGTACATGTAGCATGATTGTTAATCGGGACCCATTAAAGTGATATGTTGATCATAGGCAATATTAGAAAATATTGTGTGCTTCAATATTAGAACATACATATAAAGCTGACCTAAACTGGCAGGGTGGGGAGAACCCAAACAAACAGAGCAAAACATGATACACTTTCAGATTTTAAAAATGTGGTAACAAAAGAGCCATGTGCCATGAAATTACTCAAGTATATGAGGCTCCCCCCTCCCTCCAACCACTATTTGACCAATCTGATTAACTAATGGAACTTTCTAATTGAAATCAGTTCAACGTAAGGTAAGGTACAGAAGGAGATGGCTAACACAAGGTTTTATGGCTGCTAAATTGAATTTAGCCCACCCTTTCAATTACTTTTTAATCTGCCTCCAAACTCTAGAGCACCCTAGTAATTTGTAGCGATGTTATTACCAGGTGGCTGCTAGCAGGCAAATTCTGAGCCATTAAAAGTGTTGCCATTGACAGAAACAGCCCCACAGAGACATATTCATCAAAAACTAGAAAGCACATCTAGAAGCTTGAAACATATGGTCTCCAGGTTTGCCTGAACCTTCTTGACAAAAGGGGGATTTTAAAATTACATAGTTACCCCTCCAAGAAGTCACACTGCCTCAGTGTATTAGGTTTATTTTTCATTTGTTCATTCAGATCAAAAGTAGATGGCAATGGTGTTTTGTAAAACCCTGTTCGTGCCTACTTTCAAGTGTGTGGAGGGGTACTTCACTCCACTGTGCAGGGGTGCAGAGATGATGGTTTTATTTCTCCCTCAAGGGCCAAAGTCATTGGCTTGTGTTTTTTATCTCTGTGATGTGAAAATGGGAATTACATGGATGCACATTCACACGTCGCAAACTACAAACGTAATTCCCCCAAAAACCCACCATACCAGTGCAAAAGCTATGATTCCCACCAGATAGGGGCATATATGGAAGAGTTGTACACAGCAAGGACACCTGTGATCCCTTACATATGCACCTGACACACCTTTGTGATACCTAGAAGTGAGGGTCATGTTAGGGACACAAGCCATTGTCAGCCATAAAACTCCCATTGTCATGTCCCAAGCTGGGTTCTGTTGTCTTGGTGGATTGTGTTGGAATGCAAGGAGGTAGTTTGTAAGCAGGTAGGTCCATAGGTTGATAGTGCAACCGCAAAGGTAAAGGAACCCTGACAGTTAAATCCAGTTGCAGATGACTCTGGGGTTGCGGCACTCATCTCGCTTTACAGGCTGAGGAAGCCAGTGTTTGTCCACAGACAGTTTTTCCAGGTCATGTGGCCAGCATGACTAAGCCACTTCTGGCACAATGGAACACCGAAACCAGAGCAGCACACGGAAACGCCGTTTACCTTCCCGCTGGAGCAGTACCTATTTATCTACTTGCACTTTTGGCGTGCTTTCACACTGCTAGGTTGGCAGAAGCTGGGGCCAAGCAACGGGAGCTCACCCCGTCACGGGGATTCAAACCGCCGACCTTCTGATCGACAAGCCCAAGAGGCTCAGTGGTTTGGACCACAGTGCCACCTGCGCCCCAGTGCAACCATATTAGACTCCAATAGAAACTCAAGTCATGGGGATAAAGTTGAACATTTTACTGAAGGGATCTCAGAAGTGTGTTTTACTTCCCTCTCCCCTTCCCAGCAATCCCCACACCCACCTTTGTAGAAATGAAAAATCATGGGAGACGAGAGAGGCAGGTGTAGCTAGGCGTCTGTCAGGGCGGGCCCTGAGAGCCTATTTTATTGAATATTGCAAGCATTGCCCCAGGTGGGCCTGTGGTTGATTGGTTGATACATACACACAGAAACTTGTAATTGGTTAACATAAGTACTAAGGCGGGAATTACATCTGAAAGGTGGGGATTACATGTAACTAGGGATTAATTGGCACAAACAATATAACGATCAAGTTCTGTAGATGCGGTCAGCTAGGCATGGAGAGCAGGTACAGTTTGTTTTCCATGAGCTTGGGATGTCTGTTACTTAATGATTGATCATAGCATGTTAACAATGTAATCAGGTTCTGTGGATGTGGTCAGCTAGGCGTGAAGAGCAGGTTCGTAACAGTGTGTGCAAAAGCAGGGAAAAACCTAGAGCAAGACTTCTCAGAAAGCAAGAGAAAAAGAGGAGCAAAACTTCCCCAAAATGGAGCAGTTTTATGCAGAAAGAGACTAACAGCTATGTGTAGAAAGAAGACTTCCCTTTATCTCCCCCTTTCTTTTCTTGTTTGCGAGGCATTCTGGGTAGATAAGGCAAAAATATTTCAGGATTAGTGGTGTGCCAACAAATGCCCAAAATAAGTTCGCCAGGGTCGATGGGACAAGAATACTTCGGGATACGTGGTTTGCCAACGCATGCCCAAAATAAGCCCGTCCACATCTCACCTTAGGTTTACTGTTGGTGTTGCCATTTCGCAAAGTAGGCGGCGAGAAGTTTATTAGGTGGTTGAGGGGGAGAGAGAAGCCGAGAGAAAAGGCTTATGAGGCCAGGAACGCATTGAAGGAAGCAACATAACAAAATTAAGATGCATATAATGACAAGGGCATATTGAAAGAGATTACGAAGCCAAGTAAGATTAGGTAGCCAAGCAGTAAGCCACTGGGTGAAAGAACCCCAGAGGCCAGAAAATCTAACGTCTTGTGTAATGTGGTGTGTAAGATTTTGCAAATGAGAGATCTGCTTTTGGATGGCTTTGGAATTATCAGTAATATTAAAACAGCACATGTTGTCCACTTGTTCACAGCCATAATGATGAAGCATCAGCAAATAATCTATAGCGCAATTTTGTAAAAGTCCATTATGTAGTCCACTCTGTTCTTTATTCAAAAGGTGAAGAGCTTCTGAAGTAAAATTCAGGGCTTTTTCTGCAGAATAAGCTAAAGAATTAATGTTCATACGATTCCGTACAGCCAATCCAGGAACTCCTAAGAGAGAAACAACTAAAGAGATATATTCAGACCTACTGAAAAAGGAGACAAAAGCATCACAATCGTTAGTCAATTTCACAGAGCGGCAATATCAAGAGTGGGATAAAGGATCCAGAACTCCTGGAATAACCTGGATTCCTTCTTTGGCCGCAGAAAATTTGGGTAAAATTAAGCCTGCGACTTTAGGAGGTAATTGGGTGGTCATAAGCACAATTTCACCAGGTAAAACAGTGTCTTTGGTTTTTTGATTAATTAAGTTGATGGTAAAATCAGAGCGTGTATCCTTTGAGATGGTTTTAATAGTGGAGACTAATGGCGGAGGGGGGGCTCCCTATTTGTCCTGGCCCGGGAGTGGGGCCCCTAAGGAGTTTCCCGAACTCCTGCACTGATTTGCCCAATGATAGCCTTTACCGCACTTTGGGCATTTCTTGGAAGGTTTAGCCTTATTGGCATCACCATTCCTGTGCGCCCCACCGCCAGGTGCTCTGCATTGTTTAGCAAAATGACCTGGGCGATTGCAGTTGAAGCAGTTGCTATTCCCTCCAGCATTCCTGTCAAATAAGTGGATTTTAAACTGGAATCCACAATGGCCCTTCTCAATTCTCTCATTACAGAATAAGAAAGGGTTTCGTATAGCACCTGTTGTTGTGCTGTGCTTGGGTTTGCATAAGAAATAGGGAAAGCAGATGGGGTTGAGCTGGAGACAGGGAAAGCTGATGGGGTTGAGCTGGAGACAGGGAAAGCTGATGGGGTTGAGCTGGAGACAGGGAAAGCTGATGGGGTTGAGCTGGAGACAGGGAAAGCTGATGGCATTTCACCAGCCCACTCAGATTCTTCCTCTAAGGAAAGGAGACCTTTTTGCCTGGCTTGAGAAAGTGCAACACGAACAGCTCCTGTGAAACAGGCAGGAGCTGAGGCAGGCAAGGGAGGGGTGGAAGGAGGGAGGGAAGAAAGAGGGGGGGAAGGAAGAGGGGGGGAAGTGGATGTGGGCTGAGACACAGCTTCTGAAGAAGCAGGTGCAGGCAAAGGAAACACAGGAGGGAGGGAAGGGGGGATGAGGGTGGGCTGAGGCATAGCTCCTGTATGAGCAGATGCAGGAGGGGGGGAAGGGGGAATGGGTGTGGGCTGAGGCATAGCTCCTGTATGAGCAGATGCAGGAGGGGGGGAAGGGGGAATGGATGAGGTGGAAGCAGGCAAAGGAGGGAGGGATTGGCAGGATTGTGCAGGAGGCAAAAGCTTGGGGTAAGGAGGGGGATTGTCTGCAATAGTTAGAAGTGCAGGAGCCGTGGGAGACGCCTGAGAGGCCAGGGGCCCTAAGTTTGCCACGGCAACTGCGCATTTCTGCCAAGTTAGCAGACAATGAATAGGAGCCCTGGGTTTTGCAAAAAAAGTTTTTCCAATCTTTTGCCAAGCCTCTACCCCCAAGGAGCCTGCCTCGGGGTACCAGGGACATCGGAATGCGATCTCACCTAGCAATTGTTCAATTTCCTTTAAAGAAACATGAGCACCTGCACCTCTCTGTCTGGCTAAATGAAGCAGTTCAGTAGCATGCACTTTCTGGGACTTTGTAAGCTCCCCCCCCATACTCACGGTGTAGCCGGCTAAGACTTCTCCAGTTGAGTGAAGTATGAGGCTGGCTGACTGCTCGGCTGCGCAAGGGATCTGGCACGTCGTGGGTCACCAGATGTAGAAATGAAAAATCATGGGAGACGAGAGAGGCAGGTGTAGCTAGGCGTCTGTCAGGGCGGGCCCTGAGAGCCTATTTTATTGAATATTGCAAGCATTGCCCCAGGTGGGCCTGTGGTTGATTGGTTGATACATACACACAGAAACTTGTAATTGGTTAACATAAGTACTAAGGCGGGAATTACATCTGAAAGGTGGGGATTACATGTAACTAGGGATTAATTGGCACAAACAATATAACGATCAAGTTCTGTAGATGCGGTCAGCTAGGCATGGAGAGCAGGTACAGTTTGTTTTCCATGAGCTTGGGATGTCTGTTACTTAATGATTGATCATAGCATGTTAACAATGTAATCAGGTTCTGTGGATGTGGTCAGCTAGGCGTGAAGAGCAGGTTCGTAACAGTGTGTGCAAAAGCAGGGAAAAACCTAGAGCAAGACTTCTCAGAAAGCAAGAGAAAAAGAGGAGCAAAACTTCCCCAAAATGGAGCAGTTTTATGCAGAAAGAGACTAACAGCTATGTGTAGAAAGAAGACTTCCCTTTACACCTTACCTGTTGTGGCTGAGCTAGCTTCCTCACAGTCTCTGTGTGCCAATCACACGGTCCATCTCATAACAACTTTTCTTCTCTCTGTGTCTTGGAAGGGGTCACCACCCAAATAATTCCATTTGCTGTTTGAAGCAAAAACTACAAGTACCCACTAGGAATCCTTAATGGAATGTTATCCCTTTAGAAGAGAGCTTTATGCATTTTTAATACACAGTTCATTGAGATCATGTGGGAAAGACATCCTTATCTGAATAGCACCAGAAAATAATTCTCGGTGTGAATTCCTTTCTTGCCGTTTGTTAATATGCGTTCGTTCATTTCTCAAAACTTTTATTGTTATTGTTTTGGCTCCTCATTTGGCAGAACCTTTTTTGCAGATATGCGGCTGCTTTTCATCATGTTTGGATATGCTTTCCATGGCGTTTATAATCAGCGGTAGTTGTCTTTGGGGGCAATAGCTTTTGTTTTCTTATAGATGGTTTCCTCTAGGTTGTTTGTGTGCTATTCGGCTTGCATGAATGCTTGCTGTTTCACAAGTTTTGACCCATTTTTGTTTTCTTTCTGGTTAATCTTTGGTGCTGCATTGGCTGATTATGAATGGTGCTTTTATAATTTTAGGCAGCAATCTTCTATGCATACTTACCTGGAAGTCATATAATGAGACTTGATTCTGAGTAAACACCCCTACTGATTGTATTGTGCATATTTAAACTAACAGAAAAGCATTTTCTCAGGATAGAACATCACATTTGGTGGTGGGAAACATGGGTTTCCCAACCTCTTGTTTGCTGCTGACATGCAAAGTGAGAGTAGGACATTTGTTGATGAGCATGTGGGTGGGGTGTTTAACCCATCTTCCAAGCACTTAGGATAGAGACAGGGTTCAGGCAGATGAGTTGGAGAGGGCCTAGCCTTCACTCTTCAGGTGTCGCAAGACTCCATTTCAGATGATGTGAGTTGTAGACCTGTAACATCTGGAGGGCCACAGGTTCCCCACTCCTGGGCTAAGGACAGGCCATAAATCTGCTGCATAGAACAAAACTTGTGGCCTCTCTTGGTGACAAGCTGCTGAAACTAAGGAAGTCAACGAACCTGACTTTATGCTTGCTAGTTGTGATACCAGACTGTCATGTCCACTCACGTGACCTCCCAGACTGGAAAGACTCTGTGAGTTTTGTGGCTGGATTTACCTATAGTAACCTCCCCTGGCCAGCAGCCTTGATAGCATAGTAGCAGGAAGGTAGTGTCTAATTCTCCAGGTTCTTGGTTTGAGACTAGCAGTGGCTTCCTCCTCCCTCTTGTTCATTGCTTTTCTGAGGCAACAATGCCTCTCAACTGCTTTTCTCCAGCCAATAATAAATGACAGCTGCATGATCTTTGCTGATAATTCTGATTATGTGAAATGATTCAATAAGAGAGAGAAGGAGCATCACACAATGCTTCTCATCTAAATGGACAGTGCAATATAAAGTTAGCTGAGGCAACAAAGAAAACCACAACAGAAACCAGGCTCACACCAGAAACAGACATCTCCTTTCTAGAGATAGAAAATGAATGACATGTTACTTCCACAATCCTGAGTTTTTCTGCCTTTCATCTGCTTCATTGACTGTGGCTTGATGTAGGGCCTCATCAAGTGATCTAAAATTTCAGCAAGGCTCATATGGGAAGACATGCTCTTGGAAATACACAGGAGATAGATTATTTAAGTCTTTAGAGATCAAAACAAACCCATTGAATTGGTCTCAAAGAAATTACCGGTAGTCAGTAGTGTAGATGTTTCAACACAGGTGTGATGTGACTTGTTGAGCATGTGCCTATCATTACTAGAACAGTGGCAACCACTTGAAATTTCTGGATTTTCTTCATGGGAGTGCATGCCGTAGTGTGGTCACAAGCCGCACTGCACTTTGTATCCAGTTAGATTTTTGTTATGCAATGATGCCATTCAGGGCATATGAAAATTACATGGTGAGCACAGCTGAGAAAAGGCAGGAGGTGGCAGTGTAAATGAATACATAGACAGTTTTAAATGTGCTGAAAAATCTTTGAAAAAGGAAGACATTTTCAACTGTGCTAGAAATACTGACAAGAAAACAATATAACCAATTTCAACACAGCCCTGATGCTTAAATTCTCCAAAACCACTGCCCTTGAGTGAGGTGAGACAGTGGTGCCTGGGGGCAGGGTCTTCTTTGTGGTGATACCCCAGTTTGGAACTCACTACTCAAAAAGGGTTGCCTAGAATTAACTATTGTCTTTTCGCTGAGAGCCTTTTTATTCTCCAAAGTCTTTTAGATAATTTCTTTTTGTTTTTCATTTGAATATGTTCCTGCTGCGTTGTGCTGTAACTGTTAATTTTTAATCTCAGGTATTGATCTTTTGTATTTTGCTACTGGAAGTGCTTTGAAAACTTGTGTTGGAGAGATGCATATCAGATATCCAAAATAAATAGCTAAATGTTCTAGTACACAATACAAATTCAGCACAACGCTACAATGACTACTAGTCGTCATTATAAAATCATTATTTTGCCCTGAGAAAGGAACAAGTTAGAAGAGAATCCTCTTTATTCAGAATAGGTTTTCCTGGGTTTTATTTACATTTAAAGCTTTTGTTGCCTGACAATTTTGTAATTATGTTGCCCGGAGGCATATGAAGCATAAAAGGGTCTCAATGAAAATAAGAATTGCCCTATTATGTCATAGAATAAAGTGTAAGAAGAGCACTTTTAAGCCTTAGCGTAGCCCATAAATTGGATCTTTCAACAAAGCTGACAGCCCCCCCCCATTAATCCTTTATTTTTGGTCAGCTTATCCAGATATTGTTTCATATATTGAAATGAAGACACCCCCCCCCCCCAATCTCAAATAAATACCAGCAAAGTTCACAATCCATTCCAAGCCCTATGGCAACATTTACAGGGATACACAGGTTACACCATTTTTTATCAGCAGCTATCCCCTTATTATATAGAGCGATAGCGAACATCAGCCATACTCGAGAGTTGACCCATATGTGGCTTGCAGTCCAAGTGTCTCCATGTTTGTTCCATTGTGAGAAGCTCCCCAATGAACCTGGGGTTGGCTCAAGCTCCACAGTGTCAGAGAGAGCATTCAGGTGCACTTGTGTCAATAGCCCAGTGAATGAATGTCAGAAACATGGGAGGGAAGAAAGATCTCCATCAGGATCTGCTGCCCCTGGGGATCCTGCCAACTGAGGTGGTTGGGACCTCTTGCTTCTTGGGTGGGCTGGCCCTGGGTTTGGTGGTTTTCCTCATGCATTTGTACAACACCTCCTGCCCACCTCCTTTTCCTTCCTACTCTCCCTTCTGGTAAGCAGCACAAACTCAGTACCTAAGCAGTCAGGTAGGTGCTGCCACACATTTCACTTTTTACTGCTGGCCACAGGCTCCCTATTCCTATTCTTGAGCTGCATGAACAAGATAATTGCAGCAACAGTTGGAAAAATTACAAAGCGGCTCCATTGCGAATGTTACTCATTCACAATTTTATCCGTATCCGACTTTTCCACAAAGGGTATCATACTCAACATGGCTTACAACAAAGAAAACAGGCGTATATATCGAGCTCAATCATCACAAGAACAATTTCATAATAACACAATAAATCATAGCAATAATAACAACATGAAGAAAAACATGTCAAAACGATAAATGTAACAATATTGCATTCACAGCATCACACCTCTGTAGTCTTCCCATTTTTGTCCTCAGAGAGTCTTGCAAAATTGAGCAGGCCCCAAAACTGGAAGGGGGAGTGGTCCGCCCTGGGCGTCATCCCTGAGGGGGGGCTGACAAAGTCCTCCCCGGGCACAATCGCCACCATGCCGGATGGCACCCCCAGGTGCAATCATCCTGCTCCCTGGGCAGATTGTCCCACCCCTGGGTGCCCGAGCGGCTAGCTCCACCGCTGACTACAGTAGATGAAAGTAACCTTTGTACAAGTTGAGAAAGGTCCATTGGCGGGCTACTCAACAATAAAATGAAGGCAGCAAATAGGCCTTCTTCACAGCAAGGGAAGGATGGATTTGTAAGTTTCAGTTCTCTCGGTTTCTCATTTTTCCAATGTTTAATTCAGTTCTCCAAATTTTGCAGCAATTTATATTTTTTTTGTAAAAAACCTTCATTAAAATAATTCAGCATTTTAATGCAAATATATCTCAATAAACATATTTTTATATGCAGTTGTGACTAAAGGACACATTTTTGCAAGCAATTACCCCTAATATAAAGTATTTTTGTATAATATTTTCACTGATATCCTCATTTTTATGCACACTTTCCCTTAATACATGCATTTTTATAACCATTGTTTGGACCACTGAATCACAAAAATTGGATATGTATGAATTTTGAAGGGCAGCTATGTTTCCAATTTGCATATTGTTTCTGAAAGTACAAATTTTATATATGCAGCTTTAAATGTGTCCTGAATTGATTTCCTCCTCTATTGTGATTCACAGCCTTCGCCACCACATAGTAGGCAAGATTATGCGCTCTTATGCATGTTTATTGCCCTCTCAACAAGACGTATGTGACTTCTTCCCTGGTGAGGAGGGCATGCCATTTTGTGGTTCACCTCAGGTGCCGAAATGTCTTGGGCCGGCCCTAATCCCTCCAGCGGTTGTTGGCCTCTGACTGCCATCATATCCCACCAGCATGGCCCATGGTCAGGAGGATGGGAGTTGTGAGCCAACAGCATTTGGGGGGGGGCACTGGCTCCCCACCTCTTTTCTAGCTCTTGAGTAAGGAATTGGTGATGAACAATGACACTTGAAAGTTCAGGGTAATCTATGTTGTTGTGTTTGGAATTTTTATTTTTTGAACACTCTTTCGTTTAGTAAAAAGAAACGGACATTCTGAGAGCAATGTTCTGTCAACCTCCATTTGGTAAAAACAACAAAAGTTAGGCTGAAATCCTATGCATGCTTAGCTAGGAGTAAACATCACTGAACACATCATGCACACATGCATGCTTTGATTTTGTTGTTCAAATATGACCCATGGAGTTGGTAATTTGTATGTGTGTGTATCCTACATCATCTCACATCCATGTTGACTTATGTCCTGCTAGCTGATGAAGTGTATTGCTAAAAACACCCTCTGGGATGATATAATCATAAATAAGCAAGTTGTGAGGGTCTGTGAAATGTTCTCCTAGGTACATGGAGACAGCGAGAGCTCCTTGTTGTTTGCCAGCAAACATGAATAACCACTTCCTGTCAGGGAAATAGGAGAACATTCAATTTAACACACCTGCTGACAAACTGAAACATTTCATCTTCTCAGTAAGTAAGCCATGATCGACTCTCAATCAGTAGCCTTAGACCAATCAATATGTGTGGCCCAGCACAGGAGTGTTTTTCTATCCTGTGGCACCATTATTAATAGCCTCCCTATTGTTGGGTGTTAGGATTTTTAATGGACTTTAAAGGAAACACCACTCCAACTTTACCAGATTTATTGTCTGCTGCTGCAACATCTCCCAGTGAGATGTTTTTGCAAAGGTGGATTCAGCTGGAAAAAGTTGTGGACCGTGTGGTTTCACTCATGAGCTTCAGCAGCTAAAGACAATGTGATGTTTGCGTGGCTATTTCCTCCCCCTCCACAGATGGATAAATGAAGACACAGGACACCAGAATTTAGGTTAATGGGCGAAAATGGCCACAACTTTATTGATTACAGGCAAGAGTGGTATTGGCTTTAGGCATTGGCCCTACCAGACTAACCAGTCTGACCGGTGAGGGTTAAGCACCAACAGGGGGAGCCACCCGAGATGCATATCCTTAGGCGCTCCCCGAGGGGTTACCACTTGGGGTCGCGCTTTAGGCCCTAGCCTCCGTAGGTTTCGGACGAGGCAACGCCCCTCGGAGTCCTTTAATGAACTACCCTCCAAGCCTTGGGGGAGGTGATGGCGCTCCTCCCCCCCGATCTCATCTGCATGACAATACCCCGGCCAATGCCTACCGCCAAAACCCGGGAGTTGTGACGTTTTGCTACGAGGTAGGCGAAAAAACCAAGTGGCTTCAAAATCCAGCCAATTAGCCAAATGGAAAAACTCCTACCAGGCCCCTTGCGGCGACCAGTCGAAACCCATAGCAAAGTCAAGGACAAACCTAAAGGGCGGGTGGGTGGGAAACCACGTTGGGTAAAAGGAGAAAAGGGGCGAGCCGAGGGCTGCCCTGACCTTAAATGGCCCGTAGACGGCCCGCCCCCACCGCCAGCCGATTGGCTGGCGGTGCGTGGGTATGCTAATGGAGGGAATCCCCAGCTCCTGCGAGGCTGGGGCCAGCCCCGCGGGAGTGTGGGCGGGGTCGTGAGCCCGCAACCCCACCCCCTCCTGAAGCTCGGTAGTGGCATTGTGGAATACTTCGACACTGTGCCTGAGAATGGGACACATGAGGGAAATTCTGTACTCTTCATTTTGACGGATTCTTGGAAGCTCGCTAGATGATATTTTCATCCCAAAGGCAGACCTGATTAAAAATATATATATCCTTGCTCTCTGGATCTGTCCCCATTTGTTAAGCTGGGGGGAAGGTTTTTGTCATCTGGTCAGCCCAGGACCTCCATATACACTTGGGTGCCGCAGTGCAGCAGTTTGATTAAAC
The DNA here is from genome assembly GCF_965112155.1 of Podarcis liolepis. Classification (NCBI taxonomy): domain Eukaryota; kingdom Metazoa; phylum Chordata; class Lepidosauria; order Squamata; family Lacertidae; genus Podarcis; species Podarcis liolepis. The sequence continues at coordinate 25,172,739 of NC_139556.1, forward strand.
CCCCACTCTATTGTCTATTGAGACAGTTATTTACTAGTGTTGTGAGTCAATAGTGCTGAAACAAAATCTGAGGTTATTTTGGAGGAGTCCGTTGACCACTGGAATCTTGGACTGAGGTGTTATTTAGGGAGTTTTGTTGGGGGGGGTTGCTGCTATTTATGTTATTGTTTCTTTATTTTAGATCTTATGATCTATGTGGAAATGGTTCAGTTTGGTTTGTACTTTTGGATGTTGTGTTTATAGTTTACGACTACTTTTGTTATGTTTGTAGCTAGGTAAATTTTTTGTATGCTGTAAGCCACCTGGTTTTAACTTTGGAAAGATGGCAGACAAATAAAGTAAATGATTGATTGGAAGGAATGTGGGAGCTTGACTTATACGAAATCAGACCATTAGTCTCTCTTGTGCAGTATTGTCAACTTCTACTGGCGTGGTTTTCAGGCAGGAATCTTTCCCAGATCTACTTGGACATGTTAGAGACTGAAACTGAGACCTTTTGCAAGCAAAGCATGTGTTCCTACAGCCCCCTACAACCCCTACAACCCCCCCCCCCGCTAAGCTAGGGGTAGGCAAATTGTGGCTGTTTTCTGCCACATCATCATCATCATCAACAACAACAACAACAACTTGCCCTGAGGACAGGTCAGAAGGCTGCACTAATATATGTCCCAAGACACAAGAAGTAATTTGGGACTTTTTTCCATATTTGTGACTTCAGCATATTTTATATAATTTAGGTCTGTTTGCACATTAAACTGCATTTATGTAAACAAAAAGTCTCTCAAACATATATATTTAAATATGCATTTAGCTCTTTTAACTAGGTCAAACTTCTTTAAAATGGTTTGAGTCCTATAGTTTAGAATATAAGGCTTGCATCTATTGTTAACCCTACACAGAGTATAGTCACTGAAATTAATGGGCATGACTAAAAGTACATATATTCTTTATATCATGTCTAATTTAAATATAATTTGGTTGGGCATAACCCTAAATATGTATTTTGACGCTTACTTCCTTGAATTTAAATGTGTATTTTCTCTCAAAATTACTGAAATGCATATATTGAACTGCCTAGCACTGCATTGCAACATATGGAGGAGTGCAAAATTCAGTGGATAGGCATTAATCTGAGCGGTGCCAATCAGGTCATTCCTTTTGTATAAGTCTTTGCAAAATTCTCAGTCATCAGTACAGGATAAAAAGAAGAGCACTTCCAATAGTCAAGAGTATGTAAGAAGCAAAACGCATCTAAAATTTCAATCTGAAAACCACAGCACCAAGTTACAGCGGTTAGCTAACATTCCATAAATACCTGGGCAGTGTTTGACCTGGCGTGGAAATGCAAAATATGTCCGGCACCAGTCGTGTTTTTAGCAGAAGGAAATTCTACTAATTTGTCACTGTTCTCTGCCGAGGGACAAATTTCAAAGCCCTTCCTTTCATCCCTGAATTTTTTAGCATGACTTGCAACTTTTGAACATTTGCAGTCAGATGAAGTGGGGAACACCTGCTCAGAGTTTTAAAACTGAAGAGACAGCTGGACTCTTCTGCAAGAGCACCCACAAGTGCAGTAAAACATTACAAGGGTTATGTTTACAGAAAACCTGCCTTTCTATATTCTATTCTCATACGAAGAAGCTGGCCACAGCACCAACTAAGAAGTACTTTTGGTTGCTGTTACTAGCTGCACCTATTAGCTTTTTAGTGATATTTGCTGTGGCTGCCACTGAAATTTGTCAGGATTTTACACAATGCAGTGTGATTCCTGCATAGGGGATTGTTTTCAGTTCTCTAGCAGACATTCTATTAATCATATTGGCTGTGTTTGTTTGTTTTTAAACCACATTTTCACAATTTTGCTGTTCCTTATAGCTACAATAGCAGCAGGGCTGATTATCCAAGCCTGTGTGAGGGTTGCTTAAGGAATTTGATTTTTGTCAGTTCCAATACGAACTGACCTGATCTGATCTCCCAGACAAATGGATGGATCGGTTACCCACCAAATAGTTATCCACCATTTTTCTCATTTTCCAAATGTTCTTACACTTCTTGGCTCAAAATTCCTTTTAAAATTTGTGTTTTGAGAAGCATGTTGAGAATTGTGTATTTGAGAGACAACACATTTAAAGTACGTTTTGAAATTACAATAATGTGAAGTAGCCTGCATTTTTTAAAAATGTGGAAATGGGATGAAATAGATTAATGTTTGAACACACACAAAAGCCACACAGACTGAAAAACAGTCTCATTTTCCCCATCCTAACAATAGGTTTCAGGCCCAGACAGAGGGGGGGAGATATGGGCCACTTGGTCTGGGCCTCCAATTCCAAAGGGGGCCTCGGTCAGCATATTCACAATCTATATTTTCCATTTTGTCTTTATATGCAGATACAGTTCAAGCCTTGAAATAAAGTTATTTGTCAGCATAACTTTTGTGAATATTATTTATATACTTACTTATTTATAAGACTTCAGTTATCCCCAGGGTAAAAAAGGGGGGCACATTATCTACCTGGCGCGGGCCTCTGCCTGGCTCTGCAAAGCCCTGGTAGGTTTACAAATTTTAAAAATTGTGGGGCAGGGCCCATCAGAGATCTGTGGGGATCTTAGGAGTGATTACTAGTGGATACTGAAAACAATCTAAGGAAACTTTGAGTGGATCTACACAAATGTAAAAAACACTATGAAAATGCCCCCCCCCCACTTTCTAAAACCTATATGAAATTTGCCATTAGCTCACCAGCACTATCTAGTGTCACATTTGTGTAATGCATTTAAAACACACTTAAAATGTTATATTTGCAGCTGTATACAGTGGTGCCTCACAAGACGAAAAGAATCCGTTCTGTGATTCTCTTCGTCTAGCGGTTTTTTTTTTTGTCTTGCGAAGCAAGCCCATTGAATGATTAGCGGATTAGCACTATTAGCGGCTTTTAGCTGCTTTTAGCGGCTTATCTGCTGATCGGATCAGCTGATAAGCGGCTTAGCGCTGTTAGTGCTATTAGCGGCTTTTCGCTGCTTTTCGCGGCTTATCTGCTGATCGGATCAGCTGATAAGTGGCTTAGTGGCTTAGAAAAAGGGGGGAGGGAAAAAAACCAGCAGGAACTCGCAAGACATTGTCGTCTTGCGAAGCAAGCCCATAGGAAATTTGTTTTGCGAAGCACCTCCAAAACGGAAAACTCTTTCGTCTAGCAAGTTTTCCGTCTTGCGAGGCATTCGTCTTGCGGGGCACCACTGTAGCTGAATTCTTTGTTAACAGAAACCAGGACAAATTATGTTGGTGCTTTCCTCTTGCACATATCTTTACAGTATTTACAGTTTATCCACGGCTGCTGTATATGAGAAGTGATGAGCCTGAACCACCTCAGCCTCTTGAGACTCATGGTTCGGCCTGCAACACGTTGTATGGTAGGGAGGGCCCTGAGTCAATATAGCAAAGGAGAATGAACAATCCTACAGACAGACAGACAGAAATTACGTAAGCGCATATAGTGTACAGTCATACCTCAGGTTGCGAACATGATCCGTGCAGGAGGCATGTTCGCAACCCACAGCACTGTGTCTGCGCACGTGCGTGATGCACTTCTGCACATGTGTGTGATGTCATTTTCTGGTTCTGCGCATGCGTGAGCACTGAAACCCAGAAGTAACCCATTCCAGTACTTCCAGGTTCGGTGCAGTCCGTAACCCGAAAACGCTCAACCCGCAGCATTCACAGCCTAAGGTATGACTGTATCGTAAGCCATTGCTAAGGAGGATGTGTTTCCTGGAATCACACCATTCCTGGAAACTGTTTCGGAATTACCCATGAAAATTGATCATCATTAAAACTGGAATAAATTAATCCTTAATAGTGCTGTTCAAAACAGCCATTTGAATTTATTTATTTATTGGGTGTTCCCTGGATATTCAAACAGGTGCCAGATATTACTGAATATTTCACTGTGTGAGTACCCAACATTTGTTGTATTTTATTTGTTAGTATTTAATGTTCTACAGCATTAAGAGTTTATATTCAATGGTATACAGTAATTAGAAGATATCTGAGAGTAATAGGCAGCTTAGGAGATTTCACCTGCCTGAATGAAAACAATGTCTAAACAATGTCTAATTTTGAAATTTGAGGCAGAAATCTGCAGTAAAAATTGGACTGGTGACATTGAAAATGTTGCCATGTTTTAGGAGTATATTGTTTATCCTCTATAATAGGAATATATTGTTTGTTCTCTATAATATGGCGCATTTAGCCATTGAATACTGATGTGAAGGAATAAAAATGGGAAACAAAAAGATTTTGGACACAACAGGCTGTTTGTGTGTCCCTTTTTCTTTGACCTGCAGTTTGGGAGCAGTAGTCTTATCTGACAAATTAAATGTTTGAATTTCATTGATGGGTCTCTTAAAAATCCGCAATTGTTCTTAACTGGGTTTATCCTTATAGAACTGGGAGCCTGATTTGTGTGTTGAATTGATTGAGGCACCATGGTGTATTCACTGATTTTAGTTTCATCAGTAGACTCTTATTACCTTTAAGGCTCTATTCAAAGAGCAATACCTTAGACTCATTTGAATTCAGCCTCCACAATATCTTTTTGTTTCGGCTCTTTAGCAACTGAACTCAGTGTTGGTTCATTGGCTAGCAATGTTCCAAGAGTGCATAGCTTGTTTCATTTAAGATGCATCCCCCTATCAGGAACAAGCAGCTCATTTGTGCATATTTTTGCTGTGACTGAAGAAAGCAATTTAACAAAATATCTTAACAGATGGCTTAAGGATCTCAAAATCTTGATTTAATTAACAAATATCCTGCCCACAGATGGCAGGTTTTTTGTGAAATGTAAAGCAGCGATCCAGTACTTGGTCATGGGGTGACAATGCTGTCCATTTTAAATGAAATTTATTCAGATTCATTTAGTTGTTTTGAAGATAAACCATACAGCGCCTTATTTGTAAGGGGTATTTGGTGTGTGTGCACACACCTTTGAAAGATTTACTTGATTTGTAAACATATGAAGTAGTGGAACCGTATGGTCTGAGCTCTTTATACATACCTGCACAGGTATGGAAGCAACCATGTTGAGAAAAGCACAAGTAAATGAAGCCTTGAATATACAGTGGTACCTCGGGTTAAGTACTTAATTCGTTCCGGAGGTCCGTTCTTAACCTGAAACTGTTCTTAACCTGAAGCACCACTTTAGCTAATGGGGCCTCCCGCTGCCGCCGCACCGATGGAGCACAATTTCTGTTCTCAACCTGAAGCAAAGTTCTTAACCTGAAGCACTATTTCTGGGTTAACAGAGTCTGTAACCTGAAGCGTATGTAACCTGAAGCATATGTAATCTGAGGTACCACTGTATAAGCAATAAAGTTGGAAGCACAAGGCAATGCAAGTATCAGAAGTTTGCGGCTACTCCCGCCACTAAATGCATTTTATCAATTGTTGTTGCTTCTGTAACCTTTAGGACATATGAGTCTGCAAAGATGTCATTTTAATACCTGGCACCATGACTAGGCCTCAGGAATGTGCACAATCAGCACCTAGTAAATTCCATCTTCTGTGAGCCAGGCAAATAATGCTCATGACATTATGCAAGATCCTTCCTCTTCCCTGAAAGGATGGAAAAATCATACCAAAAGCTGTAAGCACATTTCACATCTGATTTCCTGGTTCACACAATAAACTATTAGTATGCCAGACATAGATGATACAGAGGCCATTTTCCAGTCCAGCTGGAGATCACCTCAGGCCTCATTTCCTGAAATGGACCTTAGATTTCTATTTCACACACACACACACACACACACACACACACACACCACAGCCTTTACAACTAAGGAATATGGAAAGAAATAAAACTGCACAACCCCTCCCCCCCAAAATCCAACACCCCACTTCCTCACATGAATATTTTATTTTATTTTATTGCACTAAATTCTGACAGAGGTTGATGGAAAGTAGATGTGACATGACGTTTTACAAATGTTAGTATTATAATGAAATGATTTTCTGTAGGTGCCTTCTGATAGTCTAATTAGTATAACATCAGCCATGTTTGAGAACCGTTTCCTGACTCCCCTCTTTTTTTGCAGCCATCTGTTTTGTCATAAAGGACTGTTTCCAAGCCATATGCATGCTATTGCTTACTCCTTGTCTTCTGATTTCCCATTTGTTTCCTCTGGCTTCAGAATCAGACTAGGAAAAAGGGGTCAAAAGTCCTGCATACTTTCATAGAGAGGCAAGGGGGAGGGGGGAAAGGAAGTTTCAGCAAAATAATTGCAGAGTAGAAAGCTTTCTTTGACTTGCTGAAGCAATTGGTTTGATTTGTTTCTTTGATGACTGCACTTAGAATCATAGAATCATAGAGTTGGAATAGACCACAAGGGCCATCGAGTCCAACCCCCTGCCAAGCAGGAAACACCATCAGAGCACTCCTGACATATGGTTGTCAAGCCTCTCCTTAAAGACCTCCAAAGAAGGAGACTCCACCACACTCCTTGGCAGCAAATTCCACTGTCGAACAGCTCTTACTGTCAGGAAGTTCTTCCTAATGTTTAGGTGGAATCTTCTTTCTTGTAGTTTGGATCCATTGCTCCGTGTCCGCTTCTCTGGAGCAGCAGAAAACAACCTTTCTCCCTCCTCTATATGACATCCTTTTATATATTTGAACATGGCTATCATATCACCCCTTAACCTCCTCTTCTCCAGGCTAAACATGCCCAGCTCCCTTAGCCGTTCCTCATAAGGCATCGTTTCCAGGCCTTTGACCATTTTGGTTGCCCTCCTCTGGACACATTCCAGTTTGTCAGTGTCCTTCTTGAACTGTGGTGCCCAGAACTGGACACAGTACTCCAGGTGAGGTCTGACCAGAGCAGAATACAGTGGCACTATTACTTCCCTTGATCTAGATGCTATACTCCTATTGATGCAGCCCAGAATTGCATTGGCTTTTTTAGCTGCCGCGTCACACTGTTGGCTCACTTCAAGCGTGATATGTATATTGGAGATGTGTGTGCCTACATACAACGCACACACAGGCCTGCATCCATGGAAGAATTCTAGCTGGTTGAGGAACCAAGTATACAAGGTGGTTCTCTACCGGTTATTCTTCCCAAGCAAGCGGCGAAGGGATGAACACGGGAAGTCACCTTCAAAAATTTGAGTTTGGGAGGTACATTGGACAGAGGTACGTGTAGAGTGGATATCGACACATTTTTTTCTCACAGTTTTATACAGTGGTACCTTGGGTTACAACCACTTCGGGTTACAGACTCCGCTAACCCGGAAGTAGTACCTTGGGTTAAGAACTTTACCTCAGGATGAGAACAGAAATTGCGCAGCGGCAGCAGGCGGCCCCATTAGCTAAAGTGGTACCTCAGGTTAAGAATGGTTTCAGGTTAAGAACGGACCTCTGGAACGAATTAAGTTCATAACCAGAGGTACCACTGTATACTAGAACTCAAGGTCGCCCAATGAAATTGTTTGCCAGTAGATTCAGAGCGAAGAAAGTCCTTCCTCACACAGGATGTAGTTTATGGAACCTGCTGTCATAAGATGTGGCTGGTGCCATCATGAACCCACATGAAAATGGCAAGTTTTGGAGGAAGCCAGGCTTATACTGTGGGTGAAGAGCCTGCTGTGGCTTGTCTTTTTAATGTTGCATCCGCCTTTGCCTTAGTTATTCTGCCTTGTCTCAAAAGGGAGGGGTGAAAAATGATAGTGTTTTCATATTTCAGAGTTTTGGAGAATTTGCAATCACACAGTTCTGCCAGGAAGGAAGGAAAGAAGGAAGGAAGGGCACAAATAGAAAGTTCCCATATGCGTTTGACCTAGGGGGGAAATTTTCTTGGATAAACCATCCAGCCCCTTATTTGCAAGGGGTATTATGGGGATCGGTTGCGTATGTGCCTTTGAAAGACAAAGCTGTAAGAAATTTGTGGAACTTTAATTACCTTTAACTTTCTCTGTGGGATGAGATAGTTTTGAAAAGAAATTACTTATCGCTATCAACGCTCTTTAATTTTTCCTGATATGGCTCATGAGACCATTCCGCAGATTAAGCTTTAAATCTCTTAAGAACGAGCTTGTTAAAATAAGAATGTAATTTTACATTAAAAAAGTAAAACAATCAGCTGTGATATTTTGGCCTCTTTACAATGTCACAATATCTGTGTGTTTAACCCAGGCATGTCCAAAGTCCATTTGGGGGGCCTAATCCGGCCCACCGGTCAGTTTAATCTGGCCCCTGTAGCAGTTTATTTCCTGGGGTAAAATCCTAAAATACCTCAACAACTTCAATTCTAAAAAAAGGTTAATAACTTTGGTTGGCCTTTTGGTTTGCCCTCACGGTGCTTCACTTCATCAAATCTAGCCCTCTTTGAAAAAAGTTTGGGCACCACTGGTTTAACCCCATGGATGCTGGGTGGTTATGAACAACAATTTTACCAGGGTCTTCCCCTTCCTCCATTTCAGGCTGTCCATCATGCCAGAAGTGACTAACACAGGGAGGTGAAGGCAGATAGCCTAATAAAAACTTATTCAGGGCTAGTAACCTGTAGATAGTGTTGCTTAGGTATCCCTCTGTTCTTCTTGATTTGGAATTGGCTGATCATGCCAATCTTTTCCCAAGGATTTGGGAAATGCTTTCTGTCAGGCCTGATGTGGCCCAATTGACTCCCTCTGAGCCTGGATAAATGAATTAAACCAGTACATAGCAGAGGATTGAAAGTCTCCTTGGTTGCAGTCCTCTCTGGACTTTCCTACCTACTCTCCATCACAATATAAGTATGGGAAGGAGGAAAATAAATGCTGGCCTGGCCGTGGCCAAGTCCTGAGGGAAGCCGAGCCGCACTTTGGAAGGGAGCAGAGTGCAACTATTTCCAATTGGAGGAGTTGGGAAATAAAATCAGTATCAGCAAGCTGGTGAAAAAAATAATGTGGTGACTCTAAACCTCATAACTACAGCCAGAGCTATTTTTCTAAGAAAAGAGGTGCCAGAACTCACCAGGAACACCTCCCTTGCTCTCTTACAATGGCAATGGTGCCCACCTGAGATGTGCTAGAACAGAGTTCCAGCTGGGGGGGAAAGCCTGACTTCAGCTAGAATTTTCACTATGTTGAACTTAGAACATCATGTGAAATGGACTATGCCTGCGGATTTCTGTTCTCCCTTGAGTGTGGTGGTACTGTCTGTGTATGAAAAGCTTTGCCATTTTGCTGAGAAATTGTTGGTGAATGAAGATGCATAACCAAATCACTGCATCAGAGATGGAAATGACACATCTCTAAACACAAATCATAATGGCTTTTCTCTCTGAGAAAACAGATTATATTTCCTACTGCATTAGTTTTCTCCTTCTTTTCCCCTTTAATAAATGGAAAGGCAAGAGTTTCATTTTACCCTCTTTGCTTTACTAATTAAGTAAATTGATTCTGTGACATGTTGTGGGTTGCAGGAATATGCAAGTTACACCCCTGCAGTGGTGATGCCTAGTTTTTATTTGGACTTGGAGCCTGATCCTATGCACATTTACTTGGAAGCAAGCCCTTCAGGGTTTGATGAGGCTTTTTGTTGTTGTTTAGTCGTTTAGTCGTGTCTGACTCTTCGTGACCCCATGGACCAGAGCAAGCCAGGCACTTCTGTCTTCCACTGCCTCCCACAGTTTGGTCAAACTCATGCTGGTAGCTTTGAGAACACTGTCCAACCATCTCATCCTCTGGTGTCCCCTTCTCCTTGTGCCCTCCATCTTTCCCAACAACAGGGTCTTTTCCAGGGAGTCTTCTCTTCTCATGAGGTGGCCAAAGTATTGGAGCCTCAGCTTCACGATCTGTCCTTAGTTTCCTGATCTGGCTTAGTTTCCTGTAAATATTAACAGAAAGGTGTTACTCTGCAATCCTTTGTAAGTTATTGGGAATCAAATGTTGTGCACAAGTTAATGATACAGAATTCCTTTCCTAAAACAATATTTGTTTATAGAGGTAGGGAATCATAGGCCTGGCTCATTTTATGTGGCATTTATTAGACCACAGTTGAGTGATGATGAATTATAAACTCCTCTTCTGCATAGTTAAGATAGTAACTATGCTATTATATATTTGGAGAGGGTGTTGAGTCCATTCACAAGAGTCCTTACTTAAAAATCTAGGACTTCAATTAATTTAATTTAATTAATTGAATAAACTTGAATTAATTCAATCATTGAATCTATAAAAACAAATATATTTGACTTTTTTGTCTTGTTTCCTGACAGAGAATCCATGCCTCCAAGGCCTGCATAACAGGTAGAAATTCAACGGGTGCAGCTACCCTCAGCTTCACTTTGGTAAAGCTTCCTGATCACCTGGAAGCTCTTATTTCTTGTCACAGGCGAGTAGCTATGTATAGTTCTTTGCACAGAACTATAAAAGAAAAAGGTGGTAGTCACTGAAGCAGACCCAATTGTCTTCTGTCACTATTGGAAGGAAACCCAATGTGTTTCCCTAGCCCTACAGAGGAATAGCACTGCTAGATGACATTTTGCAATGCTCATAACAACCACAATTGCGCTTTAGTGCTTGAAAGGTACTAATGCATGTCTTTTAGAAGAGGGCAGCATCTCCTTTTATTCTTTTATATAGGACAGGTCAGTAAGATTAGGACAATTTCTAAATGTGTATGTTATCCAAAATAGCTGGTGGTTAAAGATTTAGAAACGTAATAATATTTTTACTGTTTGTTGTTAAAAAAAAAGTCATTCCATTCAGCGTTCATGGTGATAAAGAGTTTGTATGAAAGGTCTAATCAACTCAAGAACGGGGAAGAATAACCCTCATATGAATGCTGCTGTTGTTATATAAAGCTTGGCAATGACAAACATCATTAATGTCCAAAAGTATATACCAGCAAATACGTTTTACTCACACTGGAGGGCAAATAACATGCTATAGGTAAATATATGCCATGAAGCTCCTTAGTGGTGTCTTTTTCTAAAAAAGGGGGGGAAACAGGTTTTGGGGGGGAGCAGGGATTTTGAGCAAAGGCCCTGTGAGAGATGGTTGTGTAAATTAACCATATTGTCGCCGCCAATATTTGTAGCTCTTTTCAGCAGCTTTTCCCTGCAACCCTACAGGAGTCTAGATGCATGTCTGTGAAGTGTCCAGGGTTCAAATGCTTGTCTGAAGCAGAGTCAAGTTAGGACCTCACACACTAGTTGCATTCACGTATATACTTTTAAGTATATTTGTGGGTCCCTCCTCACTCACCCAAAGCAGCTGAGGAAACTAAAGAGTTTTAGATAGGTGTCATGAAATTTCTCAAGAGATGGTGAGGCATCGCGTCTCTTAAGTAGCTGCTGAATGGCATATTTTCGTATGGTTCCATTTTAGTCACTTTTTTGTCAGATATAGGATACAGCAAGCATGCATCTTTTGAGGCAGTCTACAAATAGTGTGGCGTTTCTGTAGCTGAGTTTCAGAAACAGAGTGCTAGGCGTGCTCTTTGTGGTACAGACTGGATTGCAAATACAGGTCAGGCGAAACTGTGTTTCTCAGGGGGTTTGCTACTAAATGGCCGATTTATCCTACGTGTAAGACCTGATTACCCCTCTTGCTCCCCATTATTTCACAAATGGTGTCAGTCAAGCCTGCACCTGTATGAGTGGCATTTCGGCAACACACTTGAGCCTAATCAGTGCTGGCTGCTACAATTAACCTTACTAGTATTGCTAAGTATTTCTTACAGTTCCTTCCTTAACGGGTCAATTTTGATGAATTGCAGCCTGAAACTGCTGCACTCTGTGTAAAAACGGGGCCTTAAAGGGACAGTCTGTCACCTGCCAACCAAAGGGAGACCGTTCAAGTACCCCTGTCATTTCTTTCATGTTTTACTTTCTCCTGGGCAGTTAGGGAAGGGGTTTTCTTTTCTTAAAAAATAAATTTTATTGAAGTTATGTACAACAGAAATCTACTACAACAACAACTAAAACAATAAATCTACCACCATAACATCTAAAACAAAACAAACTTAACAAGACACTTACAATAAAGAAAAAACATAAAAAAGAAACAAAAGACTTCCTTTATCCTGAACATGGCTTCCTTATTTACTTCTTATAAACTGTTTCCCGTATAGATAATTATTACTGGTTATCTCAAATTGTAACTTTAAGAACCATAAATCCTCCTGTAGGAATTAATTGAAACAAGTCCAGGTGGTTATTTGGGGGTACTGCTTGATAAAATATTCTCTACATTTTCCCTGTTTTTGAAATTCTTGTCTGGGGTGGCCCCTGATTGCCTCTGTTAGTCTGGCCAATTCAGTATAATCTAATAGTTTATCCTGCCATTCCTTTTTTGTTGGCGTGATTTCTTTCTTCCAGTTTCTGACAATTAAGATCCTCGTCAGACCTGTGACACAGAGAAATACTTTTTGATTTTCTTTTGCTCTATCATTATCTGTTATCCCTAATAGGAAAGCTTCTGTATTTTTCTCAAAGTTGTATTTAAACATTTATTTATTTTTAATTCATCATAAACCTTTATCCCAGAAACTTTTTATTTTATCACAGGTCCATCAAATATGCTGCATTCTTACACCTCCAACACAAATTTGTTTTCGTTTTATACATTTTTGCTATTTTGGCCGGTGTTAAATACCATTTATAAAAGATATTGATTAGATTTTCTCTTAATGTTTCACAGGCTGTAAATTTCCAGTTCTTTTTCCATAATTCCTCCCATGCTGATAAACTAATAATTTCCCCTATATCCAAAGCCCACCTAATCATCACCTCCTTGACTTGGTCGAGCAGCGAAGGGGATTTCATCCCTGTGTGTTTGTGGCTCCAGTGTAAGCACAGAGCCTTGTATTTATCTGCTTTCAGATGTTCACAGGAGCTTCTTCTCATGGCTGCACGATACACATAAATGTATGTCAGAATTGGAAGGGAGCACTGGGACACATCCCATAGAAAGGCCTGGGAACATAGGACTTTAGGAAGCATGGTCCCATAAGTGCAGAATAGGGGCGATGGCTCAGTCTGTGGAGGCAGAGACAATCAAAGGCCAGTATCCAAACCAAGAGGTCCATCTAAAGAAGAACTGAACAAGAATGTAAAAGAGCAGTAATAATAATAATAATTTATTATTTATACCCCGCCCATCTAGCTGGGCCTTCCCAGCTACTCTGGGCGGCTTCCAACAAAATATTAAAATACAGTAATTAAAAGCTTCCCTAAACAGGGCTATCTTCAGATGTCTTCTAGAAGTCTGGTACTTGTTGTATACTTTGACATCTGATGGGAGGGCATTCCACAGGGTGGGTGCCACTACCGAGAAGGCCCTCTGCCTGGTTCCCTGTAACTTGTCTTCTCACAGTGAGGGAACTGCCAGAAGGCCCTCAGCGTTGGGCCTCAGTGTCCGGGCAGAACGATGGGGATGGAGACGTTCCTTCAGACATACTGGACCAAGACCATTTAGGGCTTTAAAGGTCAGCACCAACACTTTGAATTGTGCTCGGAAACATACTGGGAGCCAATGTAGGTCTTTCAAGACTGGTGTTATGTGGTCTCGGCAGCCACTCCTAGTCAACCAGTCTAGCTGCCGCATTCTGGATTAGTTGTAGTTTCCGGGTCAACTTCAAAGGTAGCCCCACATAGAGTGCATTGCAGTAGTCCAAGCAAGAGATAACCAGAGCATGCACCACTCTGGCGAGGCAGTCTGTGGGCAGATAGGGTCTCAGCCTGCGTACCAGATGGAGCTGGTAAACAGCTGCCCTGGACACAGAATTGGCCTGCACCTCCATGGACAGTTGCACACCTGGTCTTTCAGGGGCACAGTTACCCCATTCAGGACCAGGGAGTCCTCCACACCCACCAGCCTCCTGTCCCCCCAAAACAGTACTTCTGTCTTGTCAGGATTCAACCTCTATTAGCCACCACCCATCCTTCAACCCCCTCTAGGCACTCACACAGGACCTTCACAGTAAAGGTGGCAGATAAATGGACAAGGAAGCCAGAATCATGGTTGTGAGGCAGACAGGTAACAAAACTAGAAGATAAAAAGGTAGGTAGGCAGGCAGGGTGACAAAAAGACACATCCAGAAAGAGACTTTAGGAACCACACAAGACTGTAGCATCTTCTACCTGAACTAGAGTTATTCATACCCAGGTAAGGAGGAGATTAAATCAGCTGCTTCCAGAGGCAGACTGAGGGCAGGTGGAGAACCACACAGTGGACTATTTGGACAATAATGTTCTCACCTGCTCCATAGACATTTGACTCATCATGATGTGTGGCAGTACATGGACCAGGAGACTCCTGGCTCGAGTCCCAGTGATACTGACAGAGTGAAAACTGTTTTCAACCTCAGTTGAGGAGGTAGCCCAGAAGAGCACCAATTTCTCCAAGGGAGGAATGAAGTGTTCAACAGTTTCATCCCACAGTTTCTTGTGGGTGGGGCTCACCATTAGTGGTCACAATCAGACAACTTCCTTTTTCCATAAGCAGTATCAGAGCTGGTAGTCTGACCAACATTTTCCAGGCCCCAGATGTTGGAATCCAGGCACTGTAGGGAGGTGAGGTGGGGAATGGTGGAGAATATTTGGAGTAAATTCTGCAAAAGGTGTGTTTTTTCTCATGCCACAAGGAGAAAAAAGACAGATCAAAGGGGCAAAATGCCTCTAAAAACAGCAGAGGGTCTGCAACTTGGGCCATTATTAGTTGAATGCTAGGGGTTTTCTTGTTTAGACACTATTTACCAATGACTATATTTGGTCCCGTCTATCGTTCTTCACTATGGTGGCCAGGTGCAAAAAAAAAAAAAGTTCAAGGCTCCTGCACCTCTAATAATTTCTCTAATAATTTCATTACAATTGCACCCAGGGTCTGAAATTCCTTCTTCTACACAACTATTGGAAGTGCAGGAGCACTTTACGTTGCTGTTTGTTGCTGTCTTTGCAACTGGCCACTACATTCACAGTCCTGTCCTGCTCTAAAAGGAATTTTGACTTATTTTCAGCTTTTGTTGTTGTTGTTGTTTAGTCGTGTCCGACTCTTCATGACCCCATGGACCAGAGCACGCCAGGCACTTCCACTGCCTCCCGCAGTTTGGTCAAACTCATGCTGGTAGCTTCGAGAACACTGTCCAACCATCTCGTCCTCTGTCGTCCCCTTCTCCTTGTGCCCTCCATCTTTCCCAACATCAGGGTCTTTTCCAGGGAGTCTTCTCTTCTCATGAGGTGGCCAAAGTATTGGAGCCTCAGCTTCACGATCTGTCCTCCCAGTGAGCACTCAGGGCTGATTTCCTTAACAATGGATAGGTCTGGTCTTCTTGCAGTCAATGGGACTCTCAAGAGTCTCCTCCAGCACCATAATTCAAAACCATCAATTCTTCGGCGGTCAGCCTTCTTTATGGTCCAGCTCTCACTTCCATACATCACTACTGGGAAAACCATTAGTGATATATAAAATACATTTTCTCTGTAAATAAAAGAGACTTTGAAGTGGGGTGGGGAGGAAACATTGCATTTCCCTGTTATTCATTTTTGTGTTTATTGATATATTGTTTTTTGTTAATACCACCCTCCATTCATAGATCTCAGGGTGGTTTTTATGCTTGATTTCCCTGCTTCGAAATCTTGCAGAACCCAGTGCACTTTTAGCACCACTGGTCATCCTTAGTGTCTATCTCTATTCTTTCCTTTCTTTCTTTCATGATGACTCACTAGAGCCTGAATCTGTCTCTGGCAGTCTTAGCTTTCATAGATCTCACCATGCATTTGGAACTGATAAATGCAGTTCCTTCTGTTTGGAGTTGTTCCCCTCCCCCCAACTTTGGCAGCACAATATATTCAATCTCTCTAATTGTTTGAATCTTTCTTCTTTCATTCTAACTCACCACCACCAATTACTGTACATCCTCCCAGCTGATCAATGTCAGGTCTTTCTTCTAATCATTTTAATCTGCTCTGCTTTATGCATTGATAATTCTTGAGTGCAGTCTTCCAGAAACAACCCTGGCAGCAAGGAGACAGTTGTCAAAAGAGCTTATATGTATAGTTCCCTCCGTACTCAAAATCCCCCTGCTAACACAGCCAAACTGTGCAAGAACAGGGAGATATGAGCAATAGTGTATGGGAAATGTCAGAGACTATTATCGGGAAGGGAAAAAAAAATCTAGATAAATATTCCCATTGTTGAAATTATGGTTCTTGGGAAATCATTCTGTGGAGTTGGGCAGTCTATAACTTATACCCCTTAAGACTGCTTCACATATTTAGCTGGGCAGAAATTATTTTTGCAAGACTGGAGCAAGTGCCCCATGCTTATGTAAGATCATATTGTATGGTAGCTGATGAATGCATAGTCCATAGTGTGTAGGCTTGATTACTGTGATATTTTCCAAGTTGGAAAAAAGGTGTTTGTAGGTATTTACATATATATACTGCATGCATCCTCAATACACTGGTTTATAGCCACACCAGTCTATTAGATGAGTATCACTACTGACCATATGAGCTACAACTACTACAACTTTGTTCACTTATTCTAGAAATCTGTGGTCTGGGCTCATGTTCAGCATTCCCCCCTATTTCCCCAATCAGGTGCTTTCAATAGTCAGCTCCTCTGCTTTGCTACTGCTCTAAGGTTAGTTCCATTGCTGACAGTCCCAAACACAGAATCACTAAAAATCTCACTTGAAAACCTTGAAGATTGCTATTTTATGTATTTCTCTAAATTCCAGCACCGATCTTTCAGATGGCATATTTCCCTGACATTCATCAAATTTGCAGCTGCACATATAATGAACAGGAAGTGGCATTTCAGAATGATGTTGTCTTAATTACATGTTTCAGCTTTCCAAATTTGAAAGTAATAACATTAAAAAATTAGCCTGAACTGTAAAAAAATAAAAAATGCCACAGTGTAAAAAGAGTTGAGAACAGATTATAACATTGGTGCAGATGATAGCAATGAAAGTTATAGGGTTTTTTTTGACAGACAGGAATAAATGTTAAAAGAACTTTTCATTTTTCAGAGGCCAATAGGTCACTGACCTGAATGGAACTGTGTTATAGAGCTGTAAATATGCAGATCTGCCAAATGTGCTGATTGGATTGAATTCCTGCCTGGAAATCTGCCAAATCCCCTGGTAACCTTGTGGATTCCATATGGGGTAGTCCAAGGGATGCCCGTCTCCTCTTGCTTTTTTCCATTTTAAAATAATTGCAGCTGCCTACAACTGGCCAAGTAACTGAAGGGTCTCCTGCCACCATTATGATGAAAACAATGAAACTATGGCAACAGACTCCCTGGGAGTGATGCAACTTCATGACATGTGATCACTCTTGGAGGAAATGGGGAGGTGGGTGCCTCTGTACAGCAAGAGAAGAAAAGGGGAAATGACCATTTTGTGTTGTCTTAACTACCATAGTTTTTGCTCTATAAGACTCACTTTTTCCCTCCTAAAAAGTAAGGGGAATTGTGTGCGTCTTATGGAGCGAATGCAGGCTACGCAGCTACCACAGAAGCCAGAACAGCAAGAGGGATTGCTGCTTTCACTGCCCAGCGATCCCTCTTGCTGTTCTGGCTTCTGAAATTCAGAATATATTTTTTTTTCTTGTTTTCCTCCTCCAAAAACTAGGTGCGTCTTGTGGTCTGGTGCGTCTTATAGAACGAAAAATACAGTATATATAAAAAGTTCTGTGTTGGTTACGGGAATGGTGCTGATTCCTCCTAAAAAATCCACATGGAACCAGCATGGGCTAGACCTTTCTCCAAACTTGTGCAGAAGCTGGAGCACTTAGAATTTGGTGTTGGGCCCACTCTTATTTCCTGCTCCCCTTCCCTCCACTGCCTGTTTATTCCACCTCCCTTAGAATAAGGATTTTATACCTTGGGAAATGGAGAAAATGGCAGGGTGGGGACAGAAGAATCAAGGAAGGAACTGTGTGGCTTGGTTTGGGGGGCAGTTAAGGAGGGTGGTTGCAAGCTCACCTTTACACTTGTCACATGCGTTGCAGGCTTTGAAGCTGAAGAAACAGGGAAAAGGAGGCATTTCCTCCATCAAAGGACCTAGGGGTGTTTGTTTTGTTGTGCTCTCTCCCTTGACATTACTTCAGTCTGGTCTGGCTTGAGCTTTTTGTGGCTTGAATGAGAGCCAGCTGGATAATCTCTTTTAGATGGTGACAGGGGAAGCCAGCCAAGCACACCATCTGAATAAGAATAAAGAGAAGCACAGAGCACCATGTTGCTTTTGGACCACATAAATCACATCTGATACCAGTTCAGTATTTCTTTTGCAAGAAGGGCTCTGAAATAAATCCTGTGGTGTGTGGTTTTCAGAAAGAATCTTAATCCTGGAAGTTGATGAATTAATCAGGTAATGCCCATTTTAAATCATCTATTTGGGATGAGTGGGCTTTTGTACATTTTGGTATTGTTCTGTGGGTTGGCCAGCAGGCTGCTCTGCCCTCCTAATTTAGCATGGAGAGTTTCTAAAATTAATTCCACTACTGGTGCCTGTGCAGCTTTCCATGGCTTTCAATGCCTTCTGCCCACTGGTGTGTATTCCGCTTCTTTTATCCTGATGGGCAGAAGTGATTGTGTGCATTGAGGCAAAAAGTGCTGGGTGCACCAAAGAATCTTGATGTCCTTGTAGAAACAGTTAACATCAAGGTTCGTTTTTGTGCTGCAGCTCATCATTGTGCACAAGCACTTGTGCACTTCAGCAACCTGGAAAAGTAAAATAAAAAAGTCTAGCAAGGAACAGACAGAAATCTACATCAGTTCTCCACACATGCAGTCGTCAATGTAGACGCTAGAAATCACAACCAAATTAGCAAGATGCTAATTCACCAGGGTCTTGGGAGAAAAGCAATGACAAACCTAGACAGCATCTTAAAAAAGTAGAGACATCACCTTGCCAAGAAAGGTCCGTATGGTAGAAGCTATGGTTTTCCCAGTAGTGATGTATGGAAGTGAGAGCTGGACCATAAAGAAGGCTGATCGCCGAAGAATTGATGCTTTTGAATTATGGTGCTGGAGGAGACTCATGAGAGTCCCATGGACTGCAAGAAGATCAAACCTCTCCATTCTTAAGGAAATCAGCCCTGAGTGATGGAGGGCACAAGGAGAAGGGGACGACAGAGGACGACATGGTTGGATAGTGTTCTCGAAGCTACCAGCATGAGTTTGACCAAACTGCGGGAGGCAGTGGAAGACAGGAGTGCCTGGCATGCTCTGGTCCATGGGGTCACGAAGAGTCAGACATGGCTAAACGACTAAACAACAACAAAATTCACCAGGGACGCTCTGCAAAAAGAGCTGGTAATGTTAATTCTGAGCAGAATCAGCACAGACATGGCCTACTGCCCAAATCCTGCTCTCTACTATGATTACCTCTGCCACTTAATATCCTGCCACCCTCTTCCAAATGGGGGGGAAAGTCATATTGGGGAAGGGGTTCAGTGTAGCATCTCTATGCATTCCTGGCTAGCAGTATAGGATGCTACTGTTGTAATGACACTGGTTGCATCTTTTTCTACAAGGTCTCAGGGGGCAGGTGTATCAGAGCCTTTGAACATGCTCCAGAGGCCCTGTTGAGGGCTTTTTGTTGTGTGTGCTTTTATTTGATAATTATTCATGTTGTGCATTGTGACATCATCCCACTTGGCACATCAGGTGTGTTTGGCCCTCCTGATATGAACTATAACTCCATATGTATGGAAACATTTTTGCTTCATCTAAATTGCCACTTTTGAATACTTTCAGGCCAATAAAAATCTATAAGGCAGCACTTATTTATTTATTTTTAAAAGAAAAATCCAGCTATCAAAACTGGTGAATAATGTCTGTACACTTACATAGGCATGCGTAGGCAGGCAGGCTACTATTTTCTTTTCTGGCAAAACTGTGAATTTATGGATGTCACTGCAAATGTAATTCATTCCTAAAATCAATTATGTATGTCAGATCTAATAAAATGATCAACCAGCAAATATCCTACGTCTGTTGCTTAGGAACTGTCTTCAAAGTTTCTGTTTGTCTATTGGATGCCGCTCCCCCTCATCCTCCCATTATTTGCATGTTTAGTACGACACACACCCCTTATTTGAGCTCAGAGAGGACACCTGTTACCTCAATAATGGGAGGATAAAGAATATACCTTTCTTTACATCTAAAATTTACGTTTAGAGAAGTAAGAATAAATATAGAAAAGTGCAGAAAACCAGATTCATTTAAATTGAATAGATTATAGGGAAAATATAAAAATTACATGGAAGGTTTAATATTGACCTACTTTCAACTCTTATTTCATTTAATTAAGCTAATTCAGTAAGGAAAGAAAAAGGAATGAAAATTGAGTAAATAAACATTGATATAGATGCAGATACTGGTAACATTTCTTCACTTTTAGCGTTTCACTTGCAATTTATGTCAAGTGCATCTTTAAAGAGGAAAATTTTAGTAGTTTTTTGTCAACTTGTTTGAAAATTGCAGTCTCATTTCTGCCGCCGCATGGGGGGGGGACTCTGTTTACTCTTCTTGACATAAGTTATGTCAGCAAACCCCTATAATTTCTGATAAGACAACCCTAATAATTACCTGATTTAGAGTTTTAAACAGTATATTTATGTGGTACAAATTTGCAAGTGGGCTGGTGGGTGTGAACACTCTTTCAGTAGAAGTGAGAAATTTCTCAGCCAAATCACTCAGAGGATACAGCGCTATCATCTTTGATGAGACCACCCACAGCCAGACATAATGTCATGTTCATATTCTGCGTGAGTCAAATCCCTTAAACGTAGGTTTTTTTGCTGTTTCGAATACTCACTTTCCCATATGCTTCAATGGGCCGCAGATAAAAATGGGAAGGCTTTTGAAAATGTCACAGGCCCTGAACTGGCTATCCGAACCCAGGTATCGCATACTTTGTGCCATAACAGTTACTTGCCAGAAGAAGGTTTTTCCTGGACTACACTGTAGTTTTTTTGGAGCCAAATTGTGAGCACCCAGAGGGATGGGTTACAACTGCCAGCTCAGCAAGGAGCAGGTGACACACAAAAGCAAGAGGATTTTACTTGGTCCTACAAAGCTACAGACACTGGCCTTGCTCTGAGCAATTTGGCACTCTGGCATAGACTGAGCTCTCAGACTGAGCACCTGTCTTCCTGCTTCTTTTAAGCTTGTCTCCAGACAAGGAGCCCTGAAACGTGTGTAGCAATGGCCAAGCGCATCTGTTCTGTTCTGAACTGGGTCACCAAACCAAGCAAACAACCAAAAAGCAGAGTTGATTCCAAGTCAATCCTGGCATTAGGAGATGATGGGTCCCTCCCTCCAGCTCCTCTGTGAGACCTGAAACGCCTGCTTTATGGTGATGGGGAGGGGGTTTCTTTCCCCTCCCTCTCTGAAATTTGAAATGCTACCACAGCACTGCTGCAGGTAGCAGGAATACTAGGAAATGTAATTTCAAATGCCAGGGACCAAGAGTTATTTAACTACTTCCCTGCCTGACTCTGTTGTCACCACAGCCAGATAAATAAATGGGGGAAACATCTTGCTCAGATTGCAGTCTCAACTGGAGAACATGAGAGGGTCAGGGTTGCCTGGTTCAGAATACTGGCATATTTTATGAGCATGCTGAATTCATTTCACCCCCCAAATCTGTAGCCCCATGTCCATCTTCCATTACACATTGCTGAAAGTTCTTTTCTATCTTTTGTGTTTATGTATTGTCTTCTTCAGCACGGACTGTAGGAGTGTTTATTTTCTTAGGGTCATACGAATCAAGAAAGGGGAGCTCTTATATTTTCGCACCTTGAAAACACCACTTGTGTGTTATGCTCAAGAGTATTGCAGTACAGTGGTACCTCGGATTACATACGCTCCAGGTTACATATGCTTCAGGTTACAGACTCTGCTAACCCAAAAATAGTACCTCGGGTTAAGAACTTTGCTACAGGATGAGAACAGAAATCGTGCTCCAGCGGCGCAGCAGCAGCAGGAGGCCCCATTAGCTAAAGTGGTCTTCAGGTTAGGACAGTTTCAAGTTAAGAACGGACCTCTGGAACGAATTAAGTACTTAACCCGAGGTACCACTGTATGCAGTTCTGCAGTCCTGCCGTTCAAGCACAGCCGTTTATGTGATTCGGTTGAAACAGAATTGTATATCCTGAGAACCTCAATTTTCATTTCCAGTATGCATGTGGGGCAAAGTTTTATTAGATTTCAAGATTGAGAGGGTGGGATTGAAGCTGATATCCAATAATTTGGTGAAATTCTAGAAGCCAGAACATGGAATGATTGTGCCTAAATTCCTGTGGACAAAGGTTACATAATCCTTTGCCCTTTCTCATAACTAGCAAACGGGGAAAAATATGAAAATTCTCTCAATTTTCACTATTCATACATGTCACAGAAATTTGAATTCCTTGGTGCATAGTTTGTAAACAGTCTTGGTTTTATGCTTGTGTTCCGGCAATTAAGTTTAGAAGCACTACAAAAAAATGGAGTGAATATCAGCAGCCTGATAACTTTGTTAATACAAATTGTTGCAGATCATTACCAACAATAATTAGTGCAGAACTCTGAAACTTGTCTTCTAACAGGGACAACATAGGAAAGATATCTCTTCAATTACTGATTTTTTTCTAAGCCTAATTCAAGTTCTTGATGGTTATCTTTAAAACCCTAAATGGTTGTGTGTGACGGAAAAGTTGGTTAAAAGAAGGGTTAACGCATGGCAGCCTCTGATTGGCTGAGGTTTCAGGAGGGAAAATATAAAAGGAACGGATTCTGAAGAGACAGTAGGTTGGTTGGGAAGGAAGGTTGGTTGGATTTGGGAAGTTGGTTGGTGTGAGGAGGGAAAGGGAGTGAGGTTGGTTGGTTCGGAGGTGGGTTTGGGGAATTGAGGTTAGTTAGGTAGGGAGATAGCTGGAGATTTTGTAAAAGGCGAAAGATTTATACGATCTGAAGAGAAACCAGAGTATAGCTGGAGATTTTGGGACTGTCAGGAGAGAGAGTTGGTTCAAGATAAACACCCACTCTGAGTGTAATACGGAAGATACCTTAGGAGCAGGACTGTTTAACGGGGTGTGTGTCTGAAGTAAAGTACAACCCTGGAAAGGAGCCAAACTCTAAAGCAGTACCTAAGTTTTATCCCTCTACATTGTCATGTTACCAGTGGCGTAGCGTGGGGGGGTGCAGGGGGGCCCGGCCGCACCGGGCGCAACATCTGGGGGGCGCTGGCACTCGCAGCTCTCTGCCCCCTGCTAAAATCCACGGGTTAGGGGGCGCAAATTACTTGCCTTGCCCCGGGTGCTGACAACACACGCTACGCCACTGCATGTTACCTTGGATTTTAAGTAAAGTGTTCTTGTTTATTTAAAAAGAAAACCCAACAGAGACTCCAATTCTTAGTTTTCCCCTCACGAAGGACCCTCAACATTATGCTCTGGGAACATTTGTATGCCTGTGGGTTAATGGTTGTTCTGAGAGTTCGGGGCAACATAATCAAGTGAGAGTGGGTCCAACGGCGATAGGGGGAAAAATAATTAAGTGCCGTTGCGCTCACTGGTGTCCTGTCCCACTGTGTCCCATATATTCATCCCCATTTGCTGAAATCAAGTTCTGGTTCTGGTCTGTATTCCATAACTTTCCCAAATAAAGCCATCAAGTGCTAGGAGCAGGGACTTCCATATGATGAAAATTCTGCTGTTCAATGAAAGCATTATTCCTCCCCCAGGAATTAGATGGGTTAATTTCTGAATTATTTTCAAGAGACATACCTAGTGATGCTGGTAGTTTTGTATTCCATAGTTGTCAATTGCCATCTGGACAGTCTAGATACTCAGAGACCATTGGGGATGGCTAGGTAGTAGATACTTAAGGAATATAGGTGACCACTGTGTGTCTGAGGATGTGTGGAGTCTTGATGCTGCCCCAAATATAACAGCTTCTTGTCATTCTCCCACGCCCTTTCAAAGTCCTGATCCACAAAATTCTGTTCTGTCTCTCTCTTACTATTGATACAAGTGGGTGAGTTTATACAGAGATGTGAAATTCCATATCATTGTTCCGGTGACACCCAAATATCTCTCTTTTTCCTCCAGCCCAAGTTCTCTCTTACTAAGTGTCAAACTGTGTTTAGAAACTGTCTGTGGATAAGTCAATTGAAGCTAAATCCAGACAAGAATCGGGCAATAATGGCTAGAAATCCTTATGGCTGTCAGAGTAGGATTTCCCATATTGACTGGGTTGTACTTCCGAATATTTGTAGCCTCAGTATGCTTCTGCCTCCATGGGCAGAAACAGATTGAACAGATTGCTAGGGGGTCATTTCACCAGTGAAAGATCAGTCTTACTATGAAACATCAAAATAGTCAAAGTAAAAAAACTCAGAGAAATGAAGAAATACAGGACTGCAGTGATCATGGGGCTGGTTTATCCATGAATTGCACATCTCTTGTTTTCCCCATTACTGATAATACTTGGACCACTGAGACCACTGAGACCTGGGTTCAAACCCCTGCACATTTTTTAAAAAGGGTAATTTATGATTTGATGATAATTTTTTTAACAAAAATGGTTTCATGGCAACTTTGGAAATTCTTGTAATATTATGCACATTCTTTAAAAGAGCAAACCCAGTTTTTCACCATTTTCTTGTTATGGTATCAAGTAATGGTCTTAGGGGGGAAGGGGACATGGGTGGCACTGTGGTCTAAACCACTGAGCCTCTTGGGCTTGCCAATCAGAAGGTTGGTGGTTTGAATCCCCATGATGGGGTGAGCTCCCATTGCTCAGTCCCAGCTCCTGCCAACCTAGCAGTTCGAAAGCACGTCAGAGTGCAAGCAGATAAATTGGTACCACTCTGGCGGGAAGGTAAACAGTGTTTCCATGCGCTCCTCTGGTTTCGCCAGAAGTGGCTTAGTCATGCTGGCCACGTGACCTGGAAAAACTGTCTGTGGACAAACGCTTGCTCCCTCGGCCTATAGAGCAAGATGAGTGCCACAACCCCAGAGTCGTCCGTGACTGGACTTAACGGTAAGGGGTCCCTTTACCTTTAATGGTCTTAGGGAACATATTTTAATATCCAGAAAACTTAACCTTTCAGTGCCATAACATTGTGGTGTTGATGCCATAACAAAGACCCAAGTGGGAATCCTGCCACGCTGAAACAGCTTCTATGGCTGCTGGTCATATTTGTGAAGGAGATGTAGCCTTAGGTACCCTGTCGCTAGGCAGAGTGAGGTGGCCACTTCAAGCAGCTGATCTGAGTTGTCATGAGAGAGCAGCAAATTGTGAGTTAGTTAATTTAGATTTATTAGTACTTTATTTACAACTATTGCTCTTTTTCCTGCCATGGATGGGGAAGGGTGCTTGTGGCATCTCTCTAAGTGCCAAAATAAAATGACTGGCCTTGGGTACTATGGGTATTATATTATGCACCTTGGATATTATTATTTTTGGGAGGGAGGCACCATTTGCTGCTCTGCCCTAAGCATAAAAAGGTAGTAACCTTTCAGTTGAAGTGGAGCAAAGGTGAGGCCCCACATATTTGGCCAAGTGTGTGGACCAAGTGTGCATCCTAGGCAGTGGTTCAGGATCCTTTGCAACACATTGGGTCCTGTGGCAGACATATAGGGTTCCTCAGCAGGGGAGGGGGTGCTGAAAGGTTTTCTTGGAGGCAGAATGTTTGGGAACCACTTGTACTACTGCTCCAGGTGGTTGAAAACGTTTTAGCTCTGTCTTAGCCTTCTGAGCAATGTTTGCAGTTGACTGATGCCTTGCAATTAGCCTGTCACTACCGCATGCGTATGTTTGTCATTTTTCCCCTTTTTCCCAGGTGCAAAGAGGGCTACCAAGGAGTCCGCTGTGACCAATTTTTGCCGAAAACCGACTCAATCTTGTCAGATCCAAGTATGTCAAATGTTTCTTTTTTCCTTTTTCTTCTTCTGTCTTTATTACATGCCGGAGGTAACCTTTGCCATATGATGTGACCTTTTGTTCATTGTCAGAATTACATCAAAACCCATTTCAGGAGCTTGTAAAGTATTTTGTATAATGAAATAGTCTTGAGTCTTCCTCATCATGTTATATTTTCTGGGGGAAAGCTATACAGAATAACATATTCCTTTAGCCACTGTCTCTCCAACAGGGCATGTGATGCCCTCCAGAATTTGCTATACTACAGTTCCCATTAGCCCCAGCTAGAATTTCCTATCGTTGGGTTGTTGTGAGTTGAAAACAATACACCAGCTTTTAAGAATATATACAAGCAAAATGCTTGTCATTATAGCTGGTAGGGCATGCTTGTAGTCCGGGATGATTTGTTGGAAGAGGTCCTCACTTTACCCCACTAAAAACTGAGATAGCCACTGTCTTTCCTCAGTATAACCCTGTCTTGGTTTCAAATTCTTGGTCATGGGGGGGGGGTTCCCATGGTTGTGGGGATTTGTTTTTCTATACCTGTATGCTATCTATATGTTAATAGTGTGTAGTTGGAAATATATCACTGTTTGGTTTTATTGTATGCATGTTACGTTCAGACATTACAGTAAGTCATGATTTATCATTATGGGAACAAGCCACCATGAACCTCCGGCTCACATATTCTTCCTCCTCCTCTTCTGATGTGGCTGGGAGGAGTTCAAAATTTTTGCTTTTGTCTTAGACTAACTGCAACCAAGTATTACATCTGAACCTGGACAAACTGTAGTTAGTTCTCCTAACTATGGTTGGTTGAAAGCAGCCCACTTTAAACCACTGTTTAGTATTGCATCTGAACTGGGCCTGTTTGTTCATTACTGAGTTTCTGCTGTTGCTACATTTGTTGGAAGGGACTTGAATAGTATTTTGTAGGGGATTGCTTTGTTTTGTTTTTTAAAAAATGATTGTCAGCTGTCCTGAGAATGAGAAAACTGGGAAGAAACAACTAAATAAATTGTGAACACATGCATCTCACTGCGGTGGGGGTGGGGGGTGGGCTTGAGAGATGCAACCTAGCATATTACACCAGAAGCGCAAAAAGAGGATGTACTCATCAAAGTCTTTCAGTTAGCAGTTTTACTCTTTCTTTTTTAAAATATAAAATGAAGTCCAGTGTTGATTCTTCACTGTTTTTTGAGTCTACAAAACAGGAGGTTCGTGTTTGAAAGTTGGGGCTTCTTCCCTTATGAAGGCTGGGATTTGATTCTTCCTCTTTGTGCCCCCCCCTTCTTGCTGCTGCTCTTTGTCATTTTGCCAAAGTTTCTTGACTTGCTCTTCTGTATTGTATGTCCTGTGCCTTGCATTGTGGCCTTTTCTTTATTCCTTTGCCATTAACTGTTGTAGTAAGATGACCTGGGACAAATCAGCCTGTGTTTCCATCCATTTAAAACTTCATGCATCTATAAGTTTGGAAGCTGTTAGGTAGGCTGGATTCACTGAATGTACATCCCTATTGGTAAAATAGGAACAGTAAGCAACATTGACTGGAGTTCCACACATCATAGGGATCCAACTTAAAACCTGGACTTCTATTTTTGCTTGAACTTGACATAGTACAGCCTTGAAACTATTATCAGAAGGGTAGACATTGATATTTTGGTTCTGTTGTGGAAATTAAGTCATGGTGTACTATAGGGGAAAATGTAAGGCTAATGTAGGTACAAAGAGATATGGATGTATGGAGTTCAACTATGAAACTTTGAACCTGATAGTTTTTGAAGGTATTTGCAATACCATTGCTCCCCATTGTCAGTTTTGGTTGCCTGTCCAGTCTTTCCATTGCAGCCTTATTCAGAAAAACTCTCTGTGTATTCAGCAAACACAGAGAAGTGGGGTTAGTGATGTAGTCATTGTCCCATGCCCAATGACAACTTGCCCACTGGCTTTTCTCTCCAGCCCCAGGTGTTCAGTTGAAGGTCTGAACAGGGAACCAGTGCATGTAGACTCCTTGCAATTACTAATCTTCTGCAATGGGGGAATCACCATCACTTGGAGAAGCTTCTGCACACACACACCCCTGTACATGCATAGGTTCCCCATTCAGACCTTCTGCTGACCTCATGAGTGTTGGAAGTGGGGCAAAGTCATTGGGCACATGGATGTTAGGAGCACACCCACTGAATATGGCCCTCCGTTTGTTCTGAGAACACTGGAGTGCTCTTCTGAATGGGGATTTCTGTCTTTTTGTAACAGTAGCTGCTGTACGGAAGAGGAGCTAGCACAAAACCTATCGTGGTGTCCAAGAAAGCACAGGAGATGAAGTAAAAATTGCTGATGTCCCCATGCACACACAAAAACACCTGCAGAAAGCACTGTGGATCCTGACCCAAATGTTGAACTCAAATATCATGAGATATCACATTTTAATATCAAAGTCCTGGAAATATAAACAGAATATTCATCTACTTAGAGTTACCTAGTGGATATTCATCACAAAACTCCACAGAGAATAACTGGGGGAAACAAATGTGTTTCGGTTATGGTTGCAAGAAAACTTTGACTCAAAATTTGACATGAGATTTTAGTGTGAACTAATCTTTTACCGGAAATCTTATTTAAGGGCAGTGGGGAGGAAACCGTTCTGCAACAATCACATTTTGAAGGGGAGGTGGTAGTCAGTGCAGAGTTTAATACTTCTCATGCACCATTGACTTCCACTCTTCACTTGTGCCTGGCATTATGTCAACAAAATGAGCTTCTTTCTTCCAGTGAGTACTCCAGTTGGCTCTGACCCTTCGGAGGGGTACTCCATTAACAGCCGTCATGCAGACAAAACTTGTACGTCTGCCAGTAAGATTTGGGGGATAGACAGTAGACAATGGATATGTATCCCCACAAACATTTCCCAATATATAGAGACACCTACTCTGCTGCAGACAAATTATCACAGGTAAAATTCAGAAGCCTGCAAGCTGAAGGGAGGGAAGTAGGTCTAAGATGAAACCACCTAGTATAACTGCTCCCATTCACTAAAATTTGTGACATTGGCAAAAATAAAACCCCAAAAAACAACAGGTTAGCAACATAGTGTTTTGACATAATCCCATTTACCATGACTCCTAATTAGGTGGGATCATATATGTGACCATATATATATATATATATATATATATATATATATATATATGTTTTCGTAGATTTTCACGGGTACAGGAATGCAGGTTTTGGTGTCCTCGGGTGTCTTCCCGTGTAAAAGTTGGGGTGTCTAGGCGACGTTTCGACGAGGTCTCACTCGTCATCTTCAGGCTGGTGCTTTCGGCTTCTTGTTACTGGAACAGAGCGGGATCTCAGTGTTTGAGTTCCTATAAATACTGTAGAGGGGTGTGGTGTATTGCCTCAAAAGTTCTGGGCAGAGGGGAAGTTCCCAGGCTAGTGTTCTTTTCTTCTTTTGTTCCTTAATTACTTGAGGGATATCTTGAGTGATTTCTTGAGTGATATTCTGAGTACCACTTAGGTGGGTCATTAGGTGTGGATTAGTTGCTAAAGCCTTCGTGTCTTGACCTCTTGAATTTGTGAAGAGTTTTTCTGGGAAGATGGCTGTACTGCACTTAGTTGTGCTTTGGCTTGGCTTCGTGTATAGGGGCGAGCTGTGGTTTTGTGCCCTGTGCCAGCCAGATCTGTGTAGGGATTGCAGGGGGGTGCAGCATCCGGAGTTGCCACTATGGTTTGGTTACTGGATGGTGTCTGTAATTTATCTGTGGAGAGGGTCTGGGTTTGGGTCTGGTGTGGTTGATTGGTGGTGGCGTTCTGTGTGCCTCTGGATCTGGTGTCGGTTTTTGTGGGGAGGGCTAATTTCCAGAGGCACACAGAACGCCACCACCAATCAACCACACCAGACCCAAACCCAGACCCTCTCCACAGATAAATTACAGACACCATCCAGTAACCAAACCATAGTGGCAACTCCGGATGCTGCACCCCCCTGCAATCCCTACACAGATCTGGCTGGCACAGGGCACAAAACCACAGCTCGCCCCTATACACGAAGCCAAGCCAAAGCACAACTAAGTGCAGTACAGCCATCTTCCCAGAAAAACTCTTCACAAATTCAAGAGGTCAAGACACGAAGGCTTTAGCAACTAATCCACACCTAATGACCCACCTAAGTGGTACTCAGAATATCACTCAAGAAATCACTCAAGATATCCCTCAAGTAATTAAGGAACAAAAGAAGAAAAGAACACTAGCCTGGGAACTTCCCCTCTGCCCAGAACTTTTGAGGCAATACACCACACCCCTCTACAGTATTTATAGGAACTCAAACACTGAGATCCCGCTCTGTTCCAGTAACAAGAAGCCGAAAGCACCAGCCTGAAGATGACGAGTGAGACCTCGTCGAAACGTCGCCTAGACACCCCAACTTTTACACGGGAAGACACCCGAGGACACCAAAACCTATATATATATATATATATATATATATCACACCACCACCCTGCACAAATAAACTCCGTAGCCAAGACTCTCATCTCCAGAACCAAACGCCTGGCTGACAAAGACCACTTGACAACTGAGTTACAGAATCTCTCAAATGTATTAATCGCCAATGGATACCAGCAAAACAGGGTTACGAAGCTAATCCAAAAAGAAACACCCCCCAAAAACCAAGACACAGAAGAAAACAATGGCATGGCCCTCCTTCCTTATATCAAGGGCACTACAGATAAAATTAGCAAAATCCTCCATAAACACAATATCAAAACAGCCTTTTGCACCAACCAAAAAATAGCCAATATCCTCAGAAACCCCAAAGATAAAATCCAGTTGGAAAACCAAGGGGTCTATGAAATACCCTGCAAAGTCTGCCCAGCCACGTACATTGGACAAACAAACAGACGAATAAATGCACGTATCGCAGAACACAAGAATGCCGTCAAAAAAGAAGAAAAAACTTCCTCTCTTTTCCAACACATGAAAGAAACAGGACACGAAATTAATTTTGCAGATTCCAAATTGCTCTTTAACATGGAACATCACCACAAGAGAATAATCATGGAAGCCATCGAGATAGAGAAACACCCTCACAACATGAACAAGCGTGACGACACGTCCCGCCTGCCAGACATCTGGAAATTAGCCCTCCCCACAAAAACCGACACCAGAACCAGAGGCACACAGAACGCCATCACCAATCAACCACACCAGACCCAAACCCAGACCCTCTCCACAGATAAATTACAGACACCATCCAGTAGCCAAACCATAATGGCACCTCCGGATGCTGCACCCCCCTGCAATCCCTACACAGATCTGGCTGGCACAGGGCACAAAACCACAGCTCGCCCCTATACACGAAGCCAAGCCAGAGCACAACTAAGTGCAGTACAGCCATCTTCTCAGAAAAACTCTTCACAAGCTCAAGAGGTCAAGACACGAAAGCTTTAGCAACTAATCCACACCTAATGACCCACCTAAGTGGTACTCAGAATATCACTCAAGAAATCACTCAAGATATCCCTCAAGTAATTAAGGAACAAAAGAAGAAAAGGCACACTAACCTGGGAACTTCCTCTCTGCCCAGAACGTTGGAGGCTATACACCACACCCCCTCAACAGTATTTATAGGAACTCAAACACTGAGATCCTGCTCTGTTCCAGTAACAAGAAGCCGAAAGCACCAGCCTGAAGATGACGAGTGAGACCTCGTCGAAACGTCGCCTAGACACCCCAACTCTTACACGGGAAGACACCTGAAGACACCAAAACCTGCATATATATATATATATATATATATATATATATATATATATATATATATATATTGTCATTCACACACACACACACACACACATACTCATAGAATGATCACTCCAATCCTCAATTTCTCATCACTGTCATGTATATACATCAGTGATGAGGGATTGAGGATTGGAGTGATCATTCTGTGATATTACGGCAGTGGACAAAGCTGTATGCTAACTTTTGAATAAATGTGTTTTAATTTAAATATATATGTGTATGACTAATCCAAAGAGGAGGGGGATTGGGAGGATGACCCCGAAGAAGCAAAAAAAATCAAGGGGAACAATGTTGCTGAAGAGAATCATAAATATGGTGAATGTTCACATGCTCAAAGCATTTTTTGGGGTGTACGGGTGTGAAATTTCCACATGGAGTCAGGCATTTAGGCATGCAGATTCACCACTCTTCCATAAGTTACATACACAATCAACTGAATGAAACAGGCTTCCAACAAATAGCCTCTTTGGACTTCAGTCAGCACTGGCATATAATCTTCATGAATCAAGGGGAAGTGCAGTGTAGCATATGCATCCTGCTGCAGAACCCTTGTGGTTCTGGACTCACATTTTGCCCAACTAGTCCTACTGGTTTCATTAAGAACACATGCCGCAGCGCTTGCCAAGATAACGAAGGCACCATCTGCATTGGCAACCTGTGTTCCTCAAAGGAATTGGGTTTGCTGTGTAAATGTAAAGCCTTTTCCCAATGTATTAGCAGTTTCTGGGCTGTTTCCCCACCATCAACACCACCTAGCAATTAGATTAAAACAAAACAAGAGATCACTATCAACCTCTGGTGTATCTAGCATGGTTTTTGTCCAGGTTTTGCCTCATTTAGAAGTGTCTTGAATCCACAGCTCAGCAATGAAGTTTGGTACCTCAACTTTGGAGGGTTTTTAAAAAAATACTTATTATTTAGTTTTTTAAACTGGCCTGTTTTCTATTCGTAGCCAGACTGTTTCTGAGCATACACGCACCTTTACCATGGTGCCTTACTGTTGACCTGCTGTTCTTAATACGCTTTTCTCCACTTCTGCATTGATAGGAAGGTGAAATTGTTCCAGTAACTTGTCAGATCACATTTACTGGCCTCAAAGCAGGGAAGTTCAGCATTTCAGCAGTCATAATTCTTGATGCCCAAGGAAATGAATATAAGCAGGAGAGGTCACCTGGAGATGGTATTTGGGGATAACCATGAAAGCACTCTATATATAGGCAATTAAGTTGAAGAGAGTTTTCAAAAGATACGCCACATCTATCTTGACTGCTGTGCTCATGGTTGTCGTGTCCCCCCCCCCCCCAGTATTCAAGTTCAAAGTTTAAAAAATTGAAGGAGCTGGCTCTTCATGGGTGCTTTAATGTTGTCTCTCTCCCATCAAACACACTTCAAAATGGATGTTTGACACACAAGCATTGTATTGGCAACTAAGAAACATCATGCAGTGAACCTAGGAACATCATTTCTATGCAGCGTCACTGAGAACATGGGCAGTTTTCAAAGGCTTCCACACTCTTGTGCTCTCCTCCTCCACTCCCACCCTCTTTGGTCATTCACACTTTTTTTTTTAACAAGGACACACAGGATTACATGGTTCAGCAAAGTCAACTTGACTGCAGGTAAAAAAATCAAATGAGCTTGCGTACTGATGCTTGAGGTACTTACAACATATGTAAAATTTTGGTGGGTACAAAATATTTACATAGAGTATATCTATGTAGTTATCTCTAGATGCTCTAGTTATCTCCTGCTTGGACTACTGCAATGCACTCTATGTGGGGTTACCTTTGAAGTTGACCTGGAAACTGCAATTAATCCAGAATGCAGAAGCTAGACTGGGAGTAGCCGCCAGGACCACATAACACCGATCCTGAGAGATCTGCACTGGCTCCCAGTACGTTTCTGAGCACAATTCAAAGTTTTGGTGCTGACCTTTAAAGCCCTAAATGGCCTGGGTCATGTATACCTGAAGGAGTGACTCCAACCCCATCGTTCAGCCCGGACACTGAGATCCAGCGCCGAGGGCCTTTTGGTGGTTCCCTCATTGCGAGAAGTGAGGTTACAGGGAACCAGACAGAGGGCCTTCTCTGTAGTGGCGCCCGCCCTGTGGAACACCCTCCCATCAGATGTGAAGGAAATAAGCAGCTATATTATCTTTAAAAGACATCTAAAGGCAGCCCTGTTTAGGGAAGTTTTTAATATTTAATGTTGTATTGTTTTTAACACACGATTGGGAGCCACCCAGAATGGCTGGGGAAACTCAGCCAGATTGGGGGGGGGGTATAAATAAATTATTATTATTATTATTATTATTATTATTATTATTATTATTATTATCTACATAGAATAATAGAGTCCAACCCCCTGCAATGCAGGAATATGCAGCTGTCCCATATGGTGGATTGAACCTGCAACATTGGCATTATGAACACCATGTTCTCACCAACGGAGCTATCCAAGCTCACAAGTCATTTAATGTGGACACTGGTGTGCTGTTTCATCACCTCATGAGAATTTTACTAGACTGTCAGAATCAATTCAAAATTAACATAGAGAGATGAGCTGAAATAAAAAGAACAGGAAAGACACTAAAGAACAGAAAAGACACAAGCCGAACTCTCATAATGAGCTTATACCAGTGAATGTTGTGTCTTGTGTTTTTATATGTAGTTTGTACTTGTGGAGGCTTATGAGCTTTCTTTCTGCCTCTGAACTCAGTCTGGGAGCAGAGATTAAGCCCTTCCTCCTTGGTGGCATTCTTCCTAAAGGACCTTACCTGTTAACCAAGAGGAGGCTCTTCCTTTTAAAATAATAATAATAATTTTTAATTGTAAATTTTATTAGTATTTTCCACACAACAACACAAAAAATATTGAAAAATAACAATACACAAAACACAAAAACCAACGTTCAAAAAAACAAAAAATCCATATCTTACAAGTTAAAAATCTAAACATTAAAAAGAAATCAAACATTGACTTCCACCAATCCCACAGCACCTCCTTTACCTCTCATTGTGTTTTCCTTATCATCTCTATCCTAGCATCCAGATATAAATCCCCCTTTCTTATTCTTTCACTTCACAAGGTTATTCTAGACTCAGGCAGATTTCTGTCCTCGAACCTTGGCTTTTAAGGTATTCATTTAGACACTCCCATTCCTTTTTCACTTCACTTTTTGGTTTTTGTCTTATTATATCTGTCAATTTGGCTAATTCTAAATATTCTGAAAGCTTACATAACCACTCTCCCCTAGTGGGTAGGCTAAACTAAACTTTGCTCTACCAGGTACATATGCTATAGTGGATTCAAATTTCATTCTCCAGCACTATGGTCCACATTGATTCTGTTCTCCAGAGAAATTGGTGCTTATTCACAGGCCTGGTTGCTGTTAGCAGGCAAAACCAATCCAATTTGCCTTAACCTTGGTAAAGTTCAGAGGAGCAGAGCAAAGAAAATCTAAAGTTTCAGCAGGCAATGTTGCAGCTGGGGCCTACGAACAATGGTTCTGGCAAGGCCCGTCCTGGGATACTTTCCAGATTTGTTTTATTTAGCGTCTAGATTGAGCATGATTGGTGCTGGAAAGTTTGAAGTGTTAGCATTTCTCAATTGAAACAGTAATGAGTTGACTATTTATAAAATAATGCACCAGTATTACTACGATAGCATTCCCAGTCTCAAAGTACAGAGAACTGACCTTTCATTACAGAAAGGGTTGAAATTACCTGTGGTGATCAATATGGGGTATTATTGGAAGTCAGAAAGATAGCTTGTAAATGAAGCATGTCTCCCCCACCTTTAGCAATTGCTTTAAAAGTCAAAGTCATTCAGTGGACAGATAATTGGACTTCTACAAAGGAGACCTGGGTTCAAAATACAACCAGTTTATGGATTCCCTGGGTAGTCTTGGGCAGATGATTCAGAATGGGAGCAATTATCTTTTATTTGTAAGGACAAACCCTGTAAAATGTTCAGTTAAATCAGGGACATGAAATTGGTGGTCCTATCTGCTGGTTGCGTTGTATAGCCTTTGGGCTTAAGCACACGCAATTCATGGCAACTCATTTGGCATTGTGACAGTCTATATCCATAAGGAACTCGGTTCATGTCTCAGAGTTCTGACACTTGGGAAGCAACATGGAATGTTCCTTTGTTATCATGGAACTAGATGATAATAGAGAGCTTGGCTGTCCTCTTTCTCCCCTCCCCCAATTTCCCCTGCATTTTGCCAACTTGCACTCTGAATCCTACAACTTGCCATTCTGGGCCTGATCCTAGCAGCCTGCCTAGTTATTCTAATTTCCAGCTCCATGGACTCAGCACCACTTTCCTTTGAAATGCTTCTTAAATGGCAAAGGCTAAATGGTTGGCACCCTACTATCAAGTTGGCCTGATTACATTTTAAAACACATCCCCTCCAAACACACACACACACACACACACACACACACACACACAAACTGGTTTACTCACAATGGCATATGTGCCACCTCATGTAAGAAGTGGAAAATGAATGAGGCACATATGCATATATGTGGAACCTCGCATTTAAAAATGGGTAGAATAATCACAGAAATGGGGGTGGGTTTCCATCATTTCCCCTGCACCATGGTTCCGGCACCATCTAATGAGCACTCAGGTTGAGTCACAGGTTGAGACACAGTTTATACTCTGGAGGGCCTCAGCACTCCTCCTACATTATCCAAGCCAGAAAACATGGTTCTCCCTCATACTCTGGGGATGACTCCCCTGTAGCATCTCCTGATCCACAGCCATGCTGGAGTCAGGTGCAGGCCGTTTAGGGATTGCATACAGCTCAACTACTGGAAAAAGGGGTCCTGCTAGCCTTCTTGATTCTTCAGATGACTCTGGTCCTTTGCTGAGACAACATCTCCTACAGCTCAGTCAGTAAAGCTCACTCGGAGCTATCCAGGTCCTGATGTGCTTTGCTTTGTTGGATCTGATTTGATTCTGAGCCAACTTGATGGACCTGCCTTAAAGAGGCTCTCCTGCAAGCCCCAGCTGAACAAAGTAGCTCGTGCTGTTTTGTGAATATAGTGAGGCTGTGAGGAGTCATGCCCCAGAAAATTACTAGTTTTGCCAACATACGAACCACCCCAGTTAAACAGTGTGATGAACTTCTAACCGTTTCTGCTGTAAAGAACTATTATATGAGTGGCTCTGAACAAATAAAGACAACGTGAAAAGCACATTCTCTATTTCATTGTTTTCAGACAATTTCCCCTCACAACAGTGAAGTAACTTAGGGTGACACAGTCACTTGAGCATTGAGGGTATGAAAATATGACCCACTATTCAGTCTAGTTTAACCTAAAGTGAAAGAGGTGGATTTGCAGGCTCCAGCATAGTCAAGGAATTTGAGGAATTTTGAAGGAAGCACAAAAATGCCCCATCCCTTAACTGGGACCCTCAAATTAATAATAATAAATTGAAAATGGCAGGGTTTTAGTCAAATTGTGTGTGCCCTTGGTGTCTTCTCTTCCCCTGCCTCCCCCATACATTTTTTATTTTGAAACATAATTCAAAATATAAGCAAGAAAAACACATATATATCACACGCCAGTACAAAAAGCTCACCTAAGGAATAAAGAAAGCTGCCTTTTGCAGTCTTTAATATATTATGCTTCTGGGACAACTAGCTCCCTAACTATAGTATATATAAGTTATATATCATATATACATCCTAGTCAGAAAAAAAAATACAGGCATCTGTAACTGACTGGAATTTGATCAGCATCTTAAAGGCCTTCCACACAGGAAAACAAACAGAGAATCTTGGTGCCATATTTATTTTGTAAAACAATTAGATTTCATTGTTTGCTTAAGTTTGCACATAAAGCAGAGTGTCCCAAACTTTATTAACCCCTGCTATCTGTATAGTTGCTTTGGAGACTTCCAATTACATGCTGTATGCATCATCACCACTTTATACCATTTCTTACAAATGCCTTTTTGCAGGAATCCAAGGTCATTAGGCTCAAAGTATAACTTTGGGAGTTATCTGTGTCTAGCATACAGAATATCCTGGTGGTAATTGGCAATGATGTTTCACCACCACCCACATTGTTACACATTCCAATGAAATAGGAAAGTTCAACCCAGACCTTCCAGCAATACTGACGATAGTTTGGACATAGTAGATGAAACTTTGATCAGCAGTGGATGTTCTGTTGTGACTCGGGGATGGGGGGGGGGGGACTTTCTACGTAGAAAGCAAGTTCAATGTAAATTTGGCTTTCCTCTTTGGAAGGAAGCATCCGGATTGTTCTGAGAAAAGCAAAAAAGAGATAATAACAATGAGATTTCACAAAGGCATTCTGGATATCTCTCACACCAAGCTAGCAAAGAGAAAGTTCAACACTGGTCCTTGGAAGCATTGATCTAACCACCATTAATGTGCAATCTGAAGCAATCACCACTACTAAATCACTGTGTGAATAGACATTACGAATGAGTACCACCCAACTTTTATTTTTATTTTTTTGCTTGTATAGTCATAGTCAGGGCCTACTTGGAATGCACATGCTTTGGATCACATTAAAAGTTTAGCACATGGTAGCAGGAAACACAGACACCTGCACCTCACCACTTGGGATGGGGAAGAAATTAGATATTGTTCACATTTAAAGGTGAATCTAATTAACTTGCACGTTTTGAAACACAGCCATCCTTCAGATTTGCTCTTCTTTGAATTTTGCAGTGCAGTTCTCCAGTCAAATAATGTGTGTCTGTCTCCAAGCACCACAGTCATCTACTGGGATTCCCAAATGGCAGGTTAATGCTGCCAGCCTTCATGTCATGTTTGCAGGCACATTTGTAATGCAGATTTAGTCTGCCAATAGGCTTAGTGCCTGAAACCAGCTCCCCATAAAGCAGGCATAGGCAAACTCGGCTCTCCAGGTGTTTTTGGACTACAACCCTAGCTAACAGGACCAGTGGTCAGGAATGATGGGTGCTGTAGTCCCAAAACATCTGGAGGGCCGAGTTTGCCTATGCCTGCCATAGAGTATGTCCTTGGGGACCCTGCCACCTTCCATTCCATGTATATGACCAAGCCAGTGTAGATGTCCCTGAGACAGAAGTGAAAGCATGCTGGGAATGTGAACTTGGGAGAGCACATCTTTGTTTGAGACTCTGTCCTGCCATGTGACGCCCAAAATCTTCCACACACAGCACATATGTAAGACACTGAGATGTCACTCCTGGAGTGTGTAAGTTGCCCACGACTCACTTCCACAAAGCAGCATGCTCAACACACAAGCCTGGTAGACCTTCATCTTGGTATTGAACATTAGCATCACATTATTCCATACCCGTTTGGAGAGGCAAGCCATTGTTGTAGTTGCCTTGCCAAGAAGCTAGTCCAGCTCAGCATTGATGGAGAGGAAGACAAAGTTGTCTATTACTTCAAACATGTGCTCATCAGTGCTGACGCATGGAGTGCTGATGATGTCTAGACACAGGATGCTGGTCTTTGTGAGACTCCATTCAAGCTTGGGCAAAGATTGATGTGTCGCTGTAGAGATTCCTCGGAGTATGCTATTGGCAATGCTTCATCTGCAAACAGTATCTCTTGGATAAGAATCCCACACACTTCTGTCTTGGTGTAGAAACATGTCCCAACAGACCCCATCATTCCATGAATGGAAGTACATACCAAAATAAATTTATCCCCAAAACCAAACTCTACATTCAAAATACTCAAATATATAAACAGCAATAAACCAACACCTAAAGTGCTCATTCAAGTATATACATATGTAAAAGGGACAAGTCCTACCCACTTGACTTAAAAATATGATCCGCTGGATTTCCTCTTTTCTTTAAAATTTAAAGTTGGTTGTAATAGTCACCCATCTTTTTTGTTGGCTTCTGAAACACCAAAAATATTGAACAAAACAGTTACTGGATTGAAGTGTCTAGAGTTAAGGCTATCATATTAAAATAATGTTTTTCTGACTACTTCTGAACTGCTGCATAAATATATGCTCTGTTTTGCAAAAATGTATGACCTGGTTTGCACATTCTATATTTAAAGCTGACATAGGATTCCATGAAGCCAACACAATGTGTGTTTCTTTATGTAAAATGGCTTCGTTTCTCGACAGCTGTTATTGTGGATTGCCCTTCAAATAAGTTCATTATTGTAATGGTCTTACTCACGTTGAGGATGCTGCACTTGAATTTTCTTTGATATCTTCAAAAACACTTTGCAGATTTCAATAACACTTGAATCCCTCCGGGTTCTGTGAGGATTAATTGGCTAATCACCAATTTAAAGCTGTAATTGAATGAAACAGTGAGCACTTACAGTCAACTCTCAGCAAAGTGGCCACAGAAACAGGAGTCAAGGTCAATGAAAAAAACCATTGATATGTTGAGCCAGAATACCAGCTACTAGGGGGTACTAGTTGTATTCTGTACTAAATATTCAGCGTAGCCATTTGAAAGGTTGTAAGGAATTGCTTTGTCCCATAATGCTTTCCTGAGATACCTGTAAGGATTTTAATAGGTTTTGAATAATAATAATAATAATAATAATAATAATAATAATAATAATTCAGACTTCCTTTCTATTGATTGATTTATTATGCCATCATTGTGCATTAAGAACAGAATTTCCCCCTTGTCTCCTCTCTCCAGCCTCAAAATCTGCTCTAGAGGAGGACACTTCAGAGCAAATCTGGCGGGGGGGGGGTCGGTCCATGAAACTCCACACATTCAGCATTGGATAAAATATTTTACTTTTCAATGCTTTTTAATAAAAGGTCCAAAAGTGGCATCCAGTCATAATAAAACAATACATACATTAAAACCCCAATGCTATTAAGATTATTGGTGTAATTTACTATAATCTAATGAATGCAATAAAATAGGGAAATCTAAAGGCTACAGTAGACTAATCAGAAAAAAAAAATTGGGGGGAAGTCTTCACTATGTGACAGAAAGTCAACATCATTGTGGCTGGACATGCCTCTAGGAGGAGATTCAGAGTATCCTAACATGGTGAGCAACCATGTTACCATGGTTTTCACCAGCAGGCCTGCATATGAAGCCCCCTCACCTGAGCTCAGGGTTGAACTTTACCATAAAATACCCAAATCCTAAGTTATTTAGGGCTTTACACACTAACAGTAGCACCTTAAATTGGGCCCAATACAACCAGTGCAGACAGAATTAGGGCAATATGGGAAAAGTCTGCATTCAAATCAATAGGACAATCACTTTGGGTAAGTTCATGCTTTATATTTCATTAGAATGCCCATACTTTCTCAACTGACTGTACATCTACTTAGATCAGTGGTTCTCAACCTGTGGGTCCCCAGATGTTGTTGGACTACAACTCCCATCATCCCTGAGCTCTGACCTAGCTAGCTAGGGGTGATGGGAGTTGTAGTTCAACAACATCTGGAGACCCACAGGTTGAGAAAGGCTGGCTTAGATCATCATAATGTGATTGGCTGCATACTGTAATAATACCTTCCTGAATGTTTATAAAACTTTTAAAAAAAATATCCTGGGAAATAATGTGGAGTTCAGTTTG
This sequence comes from Podarcis liolepis, assembly GCF_965112155.1. Classification (NCBI taxonomy): domain Eukaryota; kingdom Metazoa; phylum Chordata; class Lepidosauria; order Squamata; family Lacertidae; genus Podarcis; species Podarcis liolepis. The sequence goes on from NC_139556.1 coordinate 25,214,011, forward strand.
CAGAGCATAAAGTTTCCCCCCCCCACACAATTTTGAATTTGTGTTTTCAGTTTTGAATGTTCCCCATTCATTTCAGGCAGTGGTGTCCAAACTTTTTTTTCAAAGAGGGCCAGATTTGATGAAGTGAAGGGCCGTGAGGGCCCACCAAAGTTGTTGACCTTTTTTTAGGATTTTACCCCAGGAAATCTGCCACAGGGGCCAGATGAAACCGACCGGCAGGCTGGATTAGGCTGCCAAAACGGACTTTGGACATGCCTGAGAAATGTTCAGGTGTCTCATATAAATGGCAACATGGGCCAAACAACAGAGAATAGTGTCTCCCCAAATGACTAATATTCCGTTATCAAAATTTGCATTCAGCTGCATGAAAGGAACTCTGAGGCTCACTGACTCAGAGCCTAGCTCTTATTTAAATCTGAGTGAACATCTCTTATCTTCATTCTTCACATTGAACCTTTTTGCTGCTTTAACAATGCTTATTAAGGCAATTTGTATGGTTATGCCACTTCTTTCACATGGGGACTCTGGTCAGGCATAGATTCAAGTTCACTGAAATAAACTTGGGGTTCATTAGAGAAATTGTGGACTCGGTACATCATGGGATTCTGGTATGTATTTTTCCTTGAATTTACACAATCCTTCTATATTTGCACTGCCTTGGCTTTTGAGGATTATCCGAATCTTGCAGAAAGCAGCATTATAATGAAATGTGATTCTTTATTGAAATAATTAGCTGTTATCCTGCAGGGATTGGGGAATACCTTTAAAGTTCCACAATAAAAATGAAGGGAGGATATAGAAACTTTGCTGAAAGGAAAGTCAGCCAAACCTACAACATTTCACAATTCGAGGTCCTGCCTTGGTCTTTGACACTAGGGCTAAGCTGAAATTTTGAGCAGTAAAATGTTGAGCCTAAATGAGGTTAACTGGACAGCTGTTCTAACCTGGCTCAGTTGATACTGAGTGAGCACTTGTCTGACACTGTCCCTCCACTGTAACACCATTGCAAGGTGTTCTTATAAAATCACCAACATCAAGAGCAGGAAGCCAAGGCTTCTGCTGCCTTTCCTCCATTGTCTGTTGTGTACATTAGCAGTTACCACTGTTCCTGGTGCCTGAAATACAGAAGTGCACTTAAAGCAAAGCACCATTTACTGCTTGTGCAGTAAATCCCAACTAAGAGTAAGGCATGTTTGGCAAATCCAAACGGTGATCAACTCCTGCCCGGAAACCAATGTCCCCACTGTGGAAGAACGTGTGGCTCCAGAATTGGCCTCCACAGTCACTTTCAGAAACATTGTCTTCCATAAACATGGTTTTAACAATCTTACTCGGCTATGAGTGATCACCAAAGAAGAAGAAGAAGAAATCTCAGCCAGTAGGACAATGGTTCTCAAAGGATGTGGTGTGCCTCGCTGGTGTGGCAGGAGAGGATGGCAAGAGAGGCAGGAAGATTCGAGGACAATCAAAGAAACATTTAAACATTTCCATGTATATCTATCTATCTATATAATCTCTATCTCTGTCTTTAAAGAATATGGATAGATTTATTTTCAAAATGAGAGCAAGAACATCAAATGATACTAACGACGATCCTAGCTGAGATATTTTTGTTTTCCAATGTACGGTATTTCTAATTAACAAAAATTCAGCGCGCCGCAAGCAAATTTCTATTCTGAAAGTGTGGCCCAGAGTTTGAGAACCACTGTGGGAGAAGATAGTGCCACCAGACCATGAACTGTCATGGCACAAACAGCCATAATAATAAGGATTGGATGTGGGGGCAGTGATTTACCAAGGACATATATCAGAAAATGGGACTGTTGCAAGGATGATTATTCCATTTCGCTATTGCCCCCCCAAGAGTAGAGCCAGGTGGTGATTGCTAGCCAGACCCTCCCTTAGAGTGAGGCATTCTGGGTGATGTGGTTGCGGAGAGCCCCTCCACTACTGATGTTGCGCTGAGGCAAGAACAGCAGTGGCACCATCACTCTCCTGGGCCACCTCACCCAGAATTCCCTGTTCTAAGATGGGGACTCCTCCATTCCTCAGACTGCAGGGAAGAGTGCCCATGCTAATGTCATATCAACAGCTACAGCAGCAACAAAATTTCAAATTTAGCAAGGGAATGAGGAAGGAGGAGTGGGGGGGGGTGACAGTGAAGCAGCCCTTGACCACCTCATATTTAAGGCACCTGCCCTGTGGCTTCAAATCTGGCAGTGATTCCAGCTCTGTTAAACACAAACACTGGTGTTAGGAGATGAGATCCACTGCAATGTTTTGTTGCAGGCCTCATGTGTCATAGCTAATGGTTTATTAATAGACCTACGTTCTCCAGAGATTTATCTAATCCTTTTTAAAAAGCAGGCTTAACTAGTGACCACCACTATCATGTAGAAATTAATTCAATAAGACAGTGATGCTTTGTTTGAGCAACTTTTGGTCCAGCTGGAATCTACTGCTAATCAGTGACTCAGTTTCTAGTGCCTTTTGATACCAAGCCTTTGATTATGTAGCCTCAAAACCTTGATTACTCTTAAGCTTTAAATCAGCCAGGAGGTAATCAAACTGTGTTTTCTGAAGGCAATAGACCAATTAAGAAAAAAACACTTTATTAACTAAATAGCTACTCAACCAAATCTAAGAGTTTACAGGGTTGGGCTTATTCTCAGCTGGGTCTGATGCTAGCCTACTTTCTCCTTTTCTGCTATTGCAATGGATTATGTTATTCTTATTTTGAGTGATATCACGATTTCCATTGTACCGCTGTATGGCTGAGGATGGTCTTTTGCTAAGCAATAAAGCAATTTGGATTTGGCCTTTTCACTGTGTCTGTCCAGAACAGGCTCCAATCAGGCCCATAGGAAATAAGTCCCTATGGAACTCTATGGTACAAAATTCACTGTGAATCAGGATAATTTTCAACAGCCGAATCAAATAGCATAGAGAGGGGAGCTCACGTATAAAAAGATGAATATCTTTAAAGATGGAAGGGAGTAAATAAACTATGCTTGCTGCTAAAATGCTGTATCTTGCATTTGCGGAACAGATGGATATTTCAAATAGGAAAATATGAATCCTTTCACTAAAATAGCTGTTTCTCCTCTCAAAGATACCAATCTTAATGCTGGTGGTTCAATGTACACTTCAAAAAAGCGCCCCACCTTCTTGAAGAGATCCTTTGGCTATTGAGATTGACATTTCTATTAAGGAAACAATCTGAATTTATTTTACAGACATTAAAAATTAAGCATCTCCTCCCCATTGCACAGGGTAATAGAAATTCCCACTTGAGTAAGCAACATGGTAGGAAGCAATTTTTCTCTGAATGAGTATGCCCCGTTCTTCCTCCACACAGAATCAAAAGTGTCATGGTAATTGGGGGAAATGAAATCACCTTGAGCAAAACATGCTTTGAGTATGCTCTCAATGATGGAGCTGTAAGTTGTTTTAAGGCGAGAATATATTCCAACAGGTTTTGAAATATTGTTTGTAGGAATTAACTCTAAATAAGGTGCACCAAGTCAGGAGAAGGAAGAACACCCCTCCCCAAAATAACTGAAGGTTGTATTGAGACATAAATCATTGCCTTTTGTACACAACTTTATCCCACTATCACCAGTGGTAACAAAGGTTTGCCAGTTTCAAAATTTATTTGATGAGAGACAAGAGTGAGCTAAGAAAAAGCCTGTATGTCCTAAGGGTAACAGAGCATCTGTCATACTGCCTTCAACTCTCTCAAAATCTTTTGTCTGTTTCCAGCCATCTTTCCCATTCTTTAAAGTCTGATTCACATGACAGTTTTCTCTTCATGAAATGACAGCCGACAGTCACCTCTTATTAAATAAAGATCTTTCTGGACTCATGAACAAGGGTTCACTGCAGGTCTGTCTGTTGAGCCATCGTGTACTCTACTTGGTATGATAGCTGATTCTCTTCCTCCTCACCCATAACTATAACTTGGGATCACTCTGTAGAGCTAAGCAGCGGGCATTAGGTTCAGGACTGATCAAAGAAAATCCTGCTTTCTATTTTCTTACTTATTTAACATTATTTATATTTTATCCTGAAGCTTTATGGAAGAGCAGTATGTAAAAAATTCAATAATAAAAGAGTCTGAGAGACTAAATACCCCTTTGCCTGATGCCAAAAACACACACAATAATGTTGGCACCAGGAGAGAATTCCACAGGCAAGGTAACACCACTGAGATGGCTCTCTCTGGTCACCAACTCCAAATATGACTTCAAGAAGTGGAACTGAGAATGTATAACTTCATTTTCCTGGGTGCTAAGCCATATTGAGCTTTAAATATGAGCATAAGCACCTTGAGTTGTTCTCAAAAACATACCAGAAGCCATTGGAGGTTTCTCCCCCTTGCCCCAATACTACTTCTTTTCATCATTGGGCATTCTGAGCTTGTGAGTTTCATCTTCGCTCCCTTTTCCTACTGTCTCACTGTATTTGCCCTTGGGAGTCACAAGACCGTGACCTCTACACAAAGATAAGGCAGAGCTACAGAGGCAGACAATGCTTTATCTTCAGCATGGCTGTGACTTCTCTCACACATGACTTCACAATGGACTTGTGATGGAAGAGCTGACATATCTCTTGTTCTCATTGGGGCTGCTGACAGTGTCCAGGAGGATCACCTCTGCTGTGGGTAGAGGTTTCATTTGTTTAACTGATATAGATGGCTAGGAATTAGATAGATTAATGATGGGTTGCTGTGGCAAGTAGCTGTCCAGTGTTGGTGTTCAAACATTAGAGCGGTATTTGAAAACACTGATATCTAGGCTCATTGTGCTGGCCAAAATCCACTGAGGCCATAGCACAGAATGATATAATTTCTTTTCTACAGCCTTTAAAAACCAGTGATATTGATCTGTTCCACAACTTGCATAATATTTAATTTCAGATAATAGGCTGCAATCTGGATCTTTGTATATGGATAGCATGCAGAGGGTCCTGATCATTCTGTCCTATAGAGGGATATGGTCTAATTTAGATCCTGAGCTACATTGCACAGCTACTCAGGTTGAAAACTGATGGCTGGAGATCCTGAAGGCCTCATTCCACAACACATCCAACAGGTCAGGTAAGCACACGCAGCTTGTGGAACAGTCTCAGTCCTTCACTTTCCCTGCCTTCCCGGGATGGAGAAAGCTCCCTCCCTGCCCCCTTTGTGGGTCCTATTGTTAATCCTCTCCTCCTGCATCTTTTATAATAATCCAAATCTTTTACCTCTCAATTGTGTCTAAAATTAACCATTAAACTACAAGTGTTATTTCAATCCTACTAATGATTTTAACCGTTTACAATGGTTTTTAAGATCAATTATAAATTTCCCCCATTTCTTATTAAAATTTTGGTCTTCTTGATTTCTGATTCTTCCGGTCATTTTAGCCATTTTGGCATAATCCATCAACATGATCTGCCATTCTTCTCTGGTAGGGACTTTATCTTCTTTCCATCTTTGGGCCAATGACATCTACGCAGCCATGGTTGCATACATAAACAGTCTTTTCTGCTCCCTTCTGGATTTCGGTACCTAGAATTCCTAAAAGGAAGGCTTCTGGGTTTTTTTTAAAAGAAATTGTTATTTTAGACACACACACCCCCAACTCTTTGTTTTATATGGGTTTGGGTCTGCTTGTTGTTAAGTCTTCTGGTGTTGTTGTTCCTCGCCAATAAGTAATATTAGCAACATTTCTCAAAGGGGGTGGGCGGGCTACATCTTTCTAACTGTGTGGCAATGGGCAGTTTTGTTGACTATGGTCTAAAGTAGTCTGGCCCCTTGCTCATTCATAGAACAGTTAACCATCACTATACAAACCCCCACCCCACCCCAAATAAAATGCCTGTGAAACCATTTTTTAAAAAAGGGGGGAAAAGATGAGGCTTTTTAGAAATTGGATGGCAGTGTAAGGGTTAATGTCTTCTCATTCATTTCTGGCACACAGTCTCCTATTCTTTCCATGTTTCACTGCACAACCTTGTCAGACATTCTGAATGAATGAGACTTCAAAGGTGGGTAAAGTGCGGGGAGCTACCAGTGAGTGACATTTAGAATGTTTAATTGAAGTGATGTATCACCAAGCCGTCTTTACTGCAAGAATAAGACACTCAAAGAAGAGGGACAGGAATTCCTGCATTTCAGGTGTGTCTCTTTTGGTCTGGATGTATAAAGCTTAAAGTTATTTCATGGCCTACAGTCTCAGACTTTTTGCTTTGTTTTCATCACACACTTTCAACCAAAAATGGAAAACTTACCGAGATTGAAATAATCTTATAAAATTGATTGAATACTAATTCACATAGAACAAACTAAAGTTGTAATGATAAATTCTAATACTGTATACATATATCAATCCACACTGGGAAGTCTTTATAGCATATATAATCACTGGCGGACAATGGTGGGGGCGGGGGCGGCAGGTCGCCCCGAGTGCACCCCTGGGATGTGCGCCACATGCTGCACACACCCAGGGACATGCACTGCTTGCTGCGCAGCCCTGAGGTGCACCCCCCACGAGCAGTGCATCACGCCCCCCTGGGACGTGCGCCATCCACACCCCCGGCTGTACGTTGTTCCCGGTGCCGGAGCAGGTAGCTTTGCCACTGTATAGAATGGGGGGAGTCAGCAATATCAAATGCAACACGATGGCCAGAAACAATTACAATGTGAAAAACTTTATGAACTAATTCAAAACATCAAAACTAACAAACTGAAGTCTCTGAAAGTCTCTGAAAGTCCTTAAATGAATCACGGTGCCAGACTTTACCCAGCGGAGAGCAAGCTGTGTAGCTTTGTATAATCAGCAAATGTCTGATTCTGATGTCCAACTCTGAACCCTGCTGAACAGTGTTTCCGGATAACAACTACTGTTTGCTGAATTCTTCATCAGCCAATTAGTTCAGCACTCGTGAGTAGAAAGATATATAATTTCTTCATTAACCAATCTTTTTTCGAATAGATATAATATACATGAGAATGAGAAATACTCTGGAACAGTGCTCATGCTTTGCCACTGTATAGAATGGGGGGGGGGGAGGGCAGAGAGACGACCCAATCCAGTTATGTAGCCCAGGATCATAATCACTTTATACAGGCCATAAAGGTTCCAGTTCTCTAACATATCAGTCCTTGGAGACACTTGGCTAAAACTGCTTTGCACAGTGAGCCTAGAAGAAACTAATTTAGCTGCTCCTTCAGTTGTCACTTTCAACACCTAATTTCTCAAGCCTCAAATTCTCTCCTCAGAATTCCTTTGATATCTCCATCACCACTTCCTCCTAATAATTGTAAGCTCACATGGCTGACTGCTGGCAGATTTGAAATCAAAATAGTGAGCTATGGAGCTGGTTTGGAGGTTCTAGCAGGGGAGCGCAGCTATTGTATACCCTTGACCGAAGAACAGTACACTCCTTCTATCTGGGATGGCCGTCCTCTTCCACCAAGCGCGCATGGGATGCACATGGAGCGGTGAGGGAGGAAGGGGACACCCGCCAAGCCAGCCAGATCAGCCGAATCAACCCTGGTGATCAATGGGGTGACAGATGTAGCAGCCAGATTGCCCTCACATCCAGTGAGCTATGGAGAAGTTCAGGTCAGTAAACAGACAAACACAAAACAAAGAGCCCCAAAGTAGACAGAGCCAGCCCCTCAAAAGAGCCCAATGAAGACTGATGAAAATAGAGATGTGAGGCATTCTTTATTAAGAATATCACACCGCTGAAAAGCCTATAGAATAATGGCGAAGCATGCAGCATGTTAGTCAACTAAGCTGTACTCAGCGTAAACCCATTGAAATGGACAATTGTGGCTAAGCTAGACCCATTAGCTTCAATGGGTCTTCTCTTAATAAAGCTTAGTTAAATAAAACCCACAATGTTGTATTTTGTATTGCATGTTTAATTTAGCTTCATATGGCATAAGGCCTCATTTTCCTGTAGTGATAACAAGGCATTTAGTTCACAAAATGGCCATATGTTCTGCTAAGAAAATGAACTGATGACTCTTATTATCTTAAGTACAGAAACAATTATTGAAATGTTTTCTTTTGCTTAAAATTATTATCGGAGTAAGATTACCGTGATTAACAAAGCAACTGGGCTCTGAATAATATTGGATTGATTTCCTATGGATTACTGTGCTGTACCAAAGCTGAAATATTTTGAGCTGATGTTCATAGAGGAGTGGGAATCAGCAGTGCTGAAATTTTTTGGGGGGGAAGCTTATTTTCCATCCCATCACCTTCATTTTGGTAACCCCATATTCTTCAGTTGTAATTCCCCAGGTCCAAGGGAAGGATCTGCTCCCAACACAGACAAGGATTTTTTTGTTTATTTCATATTTTTTAAAAGACAGAATAAAATCTCATTCTTGCATCCTGATCAATGTATCACTTCAAGGATGTTAAGCATTACTCATAGCTCCAAGAGACGTTCTGTCTGCTTTTGTAAACATTACAAAGATGTCTAAATCTGTGCTATTAATACAAATTAAATGCCCTGCTCCTGCTTTTCCATCTGCTAAGTTTCTCGGTATGCCTGTGAAATGTTCCCCATGTTGCTGCAAAAAAGGACCAAGCATCAGCCCTCTTCTTTCCTTTCCTATCACTTCCTTATAAGAAGCTGCCTTTCCAGTGACTCAGACCATTGGTCCATCTGGCTCAGAACCACCTACTTTGACTGTTAGCAGATTTTTCAATGATCAGTCATGTGGTGGTCTTTATCAGCCATGCTATCTTTAACTGGAGGTATCGGGGACTGGAACCTGGCACAATAGGAAAGAAGCACAAAATTGAGCAGTTCGCATTACCCTCAGCGATGGATCTGGGTATCCTTATTTCTGCATTGTCGCAATATATAGTAAGGGGAACGAAGTCTTTTCTATAAGGCATTTGTTAATCAGAGTCTAAATTAAGATTCATAACTTATTGGAAGATTATTAAAATATGGAATGTAATATTAAATTGCTACCCCCCAAAAAATATTAATAGCATGCAATGTACTTCTGATCTGACTGTGTAAGATAATGGCTGACCTTGATATATAACTATGATTCTATTTGGCGATGATCGTGAAAACCCTAAATAGTTGGGAGGAAGCTTGTCTAAAGGACCATCTTCACCCATATTTATTTGTCCTATTTGATTATTAAAATATTTATAGGCTGCTCCCTTATATAAAATATCTAGGCAATGTACAGGTACAATGAAACAAAAAGTATCATCAAAAAACCAATATGAAGCAATTATCTTTCCATTTTATTAAGGTAAACTAGAGAAGCTGGCAGGCACTTTTTCTTTTTCTATTTTTTTTTACATAGGTTCAGCTGTTTCTCAAGGTATAATCACAAAACGCGGCACAAGGGTTCTCAAGGTGGGAGCAGCAGACTTTGTCACTGAATACTGGGGGCCATTTTAAATCAAGTTGGTGGACTTAAATATGACTTTGATGTGACTTATTTGGAATAGATTTGGACACAACTTGAGATATCGCCACCAAACTCAACATGAGGGTTGCTAAAGTGCAGGCGGCAGTCTTCATTGACTTTTGGGTGCTGGGCACCATTTTGATTCAGGATGGTGGGCTGAAATTTGACTGTGTTGTGACCGCCCATTTTTGGGGTGGGATGAGTCCAAACTCACAGATTGCATTGTGCATTTAAATATCACGGTACTTGTGGGTTTTTACAAATCCCCGATCTGGGCACTCCCCACTAATTTTAAAGAAAGAAATAGTATTAATGCTGAGGTAAAGAGTGGTTGTTTTCGGTGATTGATCCTTGGGTAACCTTCTGTCATACACATGCATATTTCTGTGCACAGTGATGCAAATATTCTTTGAGTGAGGTTGGCATTAAAGAATAACCTTTTTTCATTATGCACTGGCATTGTGGTAGTCTTTGGCTGCTGAAATGAATAGTTTTGATGTAAATACAGGGGTTTTCTTTTAAAAAATGTACAGAGTCATTCTGTGAACCAGCTGTCTGCCTGGAGGCTGCTTTTTATTTTTCTTTTTTTTTTTTTACATTTATTAGTAAATTTGGATCAGCTGTCCACAGTCAGATTGAAGGATACAGATTGCATTTGAAAAGCAGTCAAAATCATTTGTTTGTATCGTAATTCCCCCCACTTCCCATTAATTTCCCATGCTGTAGGCACTGGCAGTTGCAGTACAGTCTGGCTATGTATAGTAGATATAATACTATAATGCCAAAAGGATTTCCTGTACAAAAATAAAAGCGCAAGGGTTCCTCCCCCCTTTTCTAGTTTATGAATGATTTCCATGTGTGGATATTCAAAATTGGTGCCTTAAAATGCATTCATACATCTGAAATTCCTAAAAGGGCAATAAAGGTCAAAAGCAGTTGAAGAAGGGAGTTAAATTTCACATATTCATTTGTATGAATAATCAAGTTTGGGGGTGGCAGCCTTCTGTTTTAAGTATAAGGTGTGAATGTTTCATTTACCAGCTGCAATTAGTAGCTAATTGTTGGGGGAAAAACACTTGGAAGGGAGATAAGGGGTTTATTACGGTAAGATGTCAGAGGGCAGGGGCTGGGGTATTTTTTTCAGTGAGGGAGGTGGTTTTGTGCAAGCACACACACACACAAAAACACATCTTCTGGAAGAAAGAAAACTTCCTTTTTTGTTTGTACATTCTTTTCAGAAGTTAGTGAAAGTTACTTATCTCCATAGTGCCGCAGTATGTTTTATTCACACTAAAATGTTTATTTTTTCATGAAGCAGAGCAGAAAAATATTCCTCAGCACATGAGCAAAGAGACTGCAAAATAATACTGTGTTCTTGGAAACGCAGCTTAGAATAGCCTATTGTTAACCCATCTTTCCCCTCTCCTTAACTGTTACCTTCATCCTGAGAGTGGCTGGGGAAGCCCAGCCAGATGGGCGGGGTATAAATTATTATTATTATTATTATTATTATTATTATTATTATTATTATTATTATCCTATTTCTTGGAATTGTAGGACTTCTTTCTCTCTGCCATCCTCCTCCAAAAATACTCGTGTCAGAATTGACCAACTGTAGAGACTAGTTTTTATTCAAGGAGATTTCTATTAATGTGTTTTTGAATGTGTGTCAATTTTGTATCAACATTGCACAGGAGATGTGGAAATAAAAGCATGTGAATTTGACCCTCATCTGACTATTCTCAAGGGGCATTCTGGATTTATGTACATATTCACACTTGAAACAGCCCTTATAGCACCAGAGTGTAAGCATGGTGATATTCTGGACAACCTGCAATATTCTCTTGGGTTGTTCTTTTTAAAAAAAAGAAAGGGGAGGAAAGCAGGCATATCTCAACTTGAACCTTTCTTGTCTTATTGAATGATACATTTAGCAAAAGTGTTAACATCTCTGTGTGCTGTGTGCTAAACATGGCAAAATAAAAACAGAAAGAAATACAAGACCGTGGTTAGCAGACAATCCCAACGTGCTTGGAGCTATATTGAGTGGGGATTTTGGAGGAAACTGATGCATCTATTATGTCAGAATCATTTTTAAGATAATTTGCAAATGCCTTTCAAGGACAAGAACTTCCTGAAAAATACAACAAATAGTATCACATACATTGGGGTACAGAGCATACAATGTCAGCTTTCTGAGGTGGGGAAAAGGCGTATCACCAATATATGTGCTTTGCTTCTTCTGAAACATGAAAGCTGCATGCTTATTGTTGCCAATATGCTTCAGAATATAATCACTAAATGGAGAACTGGATAAAGAAGCTGATGCTTAATTGAGCCGATGACAAATAATAATTCACATGTGATTCTCAAGAATGATTCAGCTCTGCATGAAGGAAAAAAAAATCAAATCCATTTTTGTGGATAAACAGCCTGAACATGAAATGCTAATGCTGGACAGATTTTGCTCAAACGCAGTGGGGAATCACAAGAAAAATACTATGGAAACAGACAATCCCTTGCTGTGTGTTGGCATTTTAAAAACTTCCTGTGTGGCAGTGGCTCTAACAGCTTGAAGACCCAATCATGAACACACTCCACCCATGTTTAATGTTGCCATGGTCTTGCAATTTTAGAAATTCAGAGGAGAATTTGTGAGCAGGTAACATTCGTCGTAATACTTGACTCACTGGGCAGTTGAGACTTACAGAATGCTGGCCATCACAGAGTTGTTTATTTATTGCTTATATGCCACCTTTTAATTCAAGATTTTCAATGGTGGAAGACTCTCAAAGGAGTATCTTTGATTGCTGCCACAGGAACATGATGTCTGTGGCCAGTGCAGGGAGGAATGAGAAAATGTGCACAGGAGATTAGTATTGGGTTGAATTATTAGGCAACAACTTTATTGATTACAGGTAAGAGGTAGCTTTTGCTAAGGCACTGGGCATCTACTCAGCATCAGGCAGCCTGCATACTGGCTGATAGGAACCCAGCGGGACTGACCCTGTGCTGGGGAGTCACCCCCAACACGGAGCAGGTGCCACGACTCCAAGGCCCAAACTGGTGTGCAAAAGAGACCAAACAAAGGCTGTGGCTTGGGGAGAGTTCCATAAACCAGATTTTCTTGAGGCGCAGGTCAATTTGTGTCCAGGACAGCTGTCTACCAGGTCCATCTGGTACGCCGGCTGAGACCCAGCTACCTGCTGCACACTGTCTTGCCAGAATGGTACATGCTTTGGTTATTTCCTGCTCGGACTATTGCAACATGCTCTTTGAAGGTGACTTGGAAATTACAACTGATCCAGAATGTGGGAGCTAGACTGGTGAATGGGAGTGGCTGCCAGGACCATATAACACTGGTCCTAAAGGATCTTTACTAGCTCCCTGTACATTTCTGAGCACATTTCTAAGTGCTGGTCCTGACCTTTAAAGCCGTAATTGGCCTCAGCCCAGTATACCTGAAGGTGCGTCTCTACCCCCATCATTCAGCCCGGACACTGAGGTCCACCTCCAAGGGCCTTCTGGTGGCTCCCTCATTGCTGGATGTGAAGTTAAAGGAAACCAGGCAGAGGGCCTTCTCAGGAGTGGTGCCCACCCTGTGGAATGCCTCCCATCAGATGTCAAGGAGATGAGTAACCACACAACTTTTAGAAGACATCTGAAGGCAGCACTGTATCATGAAGTTTTTAATGTTTGACATCTTACTATGTTTTTATATGTTTTGGAAGCTGCCTAGGGGGCAGGGGGAAACCCAGCCAGATGGATTGGGTATAAATAATAAAATTATTATTATTATTATTATTATTATTATTATTATTATTATTATTATTATTATTATGAACCTAAGCACCCCACCTGCCTTATGTGCTACCCTTTATGACCTACATCTGAGACCACTGAGCTGAGCCTACACATTTTGATTTTAAAGATGAAGACAATGATTCTCCCATATTATTTGCTCCCTGTGTCTGGTCATCGGCAGTATGTTGCCTCCAAACACAAAGTTGCCATTTAGTGATCATGGCTGGATTCCACAAACTTGTCTCTTGTGGCCAGAGAATTCCAATTATGTGCAGCTTGAAAAAGAATGTTCCCTCTCTATCTCATTCCCTTCCTTGCAGGGCAGGCAGAGGGCTGAATTATTGCTCCTGCCTTCTTTCCAAAGCATTTTTATGCACTTGATGTAAATTTTACCTGTTTTGCATGGAATCCGAGCCACGTAAAATGACTAGCTCGACATTATTTGTTTCTTAGGGACTCTGAGCTGCACATGGATAATCATAATAATACCCAAGCTCCCTGCCGTTTGCCACTGTGGCAGCTCATCTTCTTTGCAGTCATAAAAGGCAATAAGTAGGTTTTAACTTTAATGACAACATAAGTCAGATCACTTGGTGATGCAGCCTTCCCTATGGCTGTGGATGCCTTCCGCTGCTTTTGTCGGGTGCTTCTGTTGGCTAAAGTGGAATCAAAGTTTCTCTGGGGACAAAATCCTGAGAAATTTTCTGAGATTTGTCTTTTGTTCACCCCTCCCCTTCAGAAGCTGTGCTGTTCCCACTACCAATGGTGAGCCCCATCCCTGAAACAGCTGGAGAATTTCTTCTACCCCTGGAGAAACTCTGTGAAATGGTCATCCTGGCAGGGAAAGAGCTGCTCACTGAAGCTGAGCTGTGCTTGACAGTGCTTGGCCTTCTCCCACCCCCTGATTTTTTTTGGACACTGGGGAAGCCTGCCTCCTCCAAAAAATATGGGAGGGGGGAGAAACTGGCATATATTTATTTTATTTTTTTGTAAAATCTCCTGGAGCCTCATGTGGTACAGTCCACATAGACTGCAGGTGGCGTTGTGGTCTAAACCACTGAGCCTCTTGGACGGTTCGATTCTCCACGACGGGGTGAGCTCCCATTGCTCTGTCCCAGCTCCTGCCAGCCTAGCAGTTTGAAAGCACTCCAGTGCAAGTAGATTAATAGGTACTGCTGTGGCAAGCAGGTAAACAGTGTTTCCATGCGTTCTGGTTTCCATGACAGTGTTCCGTTGCTCCAGAAGTGGTTTAGTCATGCTGGCCACATGACCCAGAAAGTTGTCTGTGGGTAAATACTGGCTCCCTCAGCCTGAAAGCCAGATGAGTGCCATAACCCTATAGTCGCCTTTAATTGGATTTAACCACCCGGGGGTCCTTTATCTTTACCTTTTACATTCCAGGAACAATTTCCCCACCTCATTTTTGGCTTGGGTCATTAATACATCCACATGACAGTTTAAAAACAGGCAGGCAGTTAATAATAAATAAATTACTGTAGGTGTACCACTTACCATTGTTATCTTACTGTCTTTTAAAGTGAAGTTTATACCTTGGTGCATGAGTTTATATTTATTTCTGAAGGAATGGATTTGGCTGAAAGGAATTATGTCATTGGTTTGCAAAGTCATCAGATGGAAATGATATGGAGGCATGTGTGCATTTGAGAGTGCTTTACTTAAACAGTAAATTGGGACCCTGGGGAATCCCTGGAAGTGCTAATGTGCCATTAGAGAAATCTTAAAATAACCCAAGTTACTTTATCTGAAAGGGAATATGAACAAAGGAAGGATCGTGTTTGGGTGCTACCACCGGGGAAATCACTCTTCTGTCAGATACTCTGGAGCATATTTACTAGAAAAAACTATTCAGCGACAAAAGGAATTTGGCATTTAATCAGAATATATACTCGGGAAGGTTTTATACATAGTAAAATAGTAATGTTGGTGCTCAGAAGTACTGATAAACATATGCAATATTGCTGTGAATGTGCTCCTGTAGCCTAGTTGGTTATCAGACTTTCCAGCTTGAGGGAACACTTTGCATGTTGATTTGTTTGCTGAGGAGCCTCTATAGATATGCCAAAGAATCGTCCACATGTTATATGACCTATAAAGCCTTCTATGGCTTAGGTCCAAGCTATCTGAAAGACTGTAGTACCTCGTTGAACCTGCCTGGATTTTGAGATCTTCAGGCGAGGCTCTTCTCTCAGCTCTGCCACCCTCAAAGGCACAGTTGGTAGGGATGAGGCAGAGGGCCTTCTCAGTGGCTGCCCCCAGACTTTGGAACATCCTCCCTAGAGAAGCTGGTTCCCTCCTTGTTGTCCTTCCACCAGTCTTGCTCCAACAGGCTTTTGGGAACTGACAGCTTTCGATGAAAAGGCTTGTGCCATAATGTGTTGTTGTTTTTTTGAAATTATTTGTATGGTTTAAATAGATGATTTTTTTTTTTTGAAAAAAAGTGTGTGTGTGTGTAGTTTTGCTTCTAGCTATGTTTAATTCTTCTTTAATGGTTTTTTATGTTCTTATTTTTATCTGTGAGCCGCCTTGAATCCCAGGCAAAAGTAAAGCTTCCAACTAACTCTACTAGATTTTTTAACACTGCTGCTCTTAAGAGGCAAAACTAGCAAAGGACAAGAAACAATGAAGAACAAAACTAGTTCCTTCCTTCAACATCCTTCCCTCAGAGCCCCAGGATTGGAGAGCCCTGTTAAAATCCACCTGATTACCGGCTAGTCCTATCAATCACAAAGGTGCAGAAATATCATTTAAAGCTCAGTTTCCCAGGAAGCTGTGCCCATTATCACAGTCAGTACTTATTTTGCTTTGATGGAGCTACATCCTTCCAGACTAGAGATGTGCATTTAATTTTAGTTAATACAATGACGAAAATGGAATTAGTGAATTTGATTTTGGCTATTGCATTAACTAAAACTAAATAGAAAGCAAGCAAGATTTAATTTCCATTTAACTATTATGTCACAGCTGCCTGCCCTTGGAAGGTCTGGGATGTAAAGTCTGCAGCAATTTTAAGTCAGAGGGTAGGGGCAGGAGGGGGTAAAGCAGGAATTACAAGGATTAGCATCCCTGCTGGGCAACTTGTATTGCAAGCACACAAAGGAAATCCTGTCACAGAGCCATAGCTGTCAACTTTTCCCTTTTCTTGCGAGGAATCCTATTCGGAATAAGAGAATTTCCCTTTAAAAAAGGAAAAAGTTGACAGCTATGCACAGAGCTGGGGCCACAGTTTGGCAATACACAGGTGGGGCACTGTAGAATCTTTACCACAAATGACTGTTGCTTTGAGCTCCAGTGTACTAATTTGGATACAAAATACTTTGCTGATTTTCCCCTCTGGGGGTCTGCTTCCCGAATCATACTGCCATTGCAAGCACCCTCATTTTGCCTGCGTGTTTCATTCCTATCACTCTTTCTGACCGCCAGTGATAGCATCTCTCTCTATTGTGTCAGCCTGCTTTCTGACCTGACAGTGATTTTCCTACTGAGGAACTAGCAGCTGTTAATTATTGGGGATGGCAAAGGATCAGAGAAGCAGCTTGAGAAGGGTTGGGATTGTTTTCCTAGACAAAGAGCGGGGAACTGGATTGGGCCACTGGGCCAGACCTTCCTTCCACTTAACCACCTAACATCACCATGATACCAGGTGAAGTTTTTTCCTTTGCAAGCTGGCTGGATAGAAAATGCTGTATCCCCCACTTCCGGTTTGATTTCAGATTTCATGAGCAATGAAATATGGATTACAAACAGCTGCTGATCAGGACTTGCTATAAGCACCAGTCTTTATACCTACCCTACCTGCTGTCAGGTGAGGGATAGATGGGCATGGTTTGGGGGAAATGGCTCTGTGGACCAGAGGTTCTGCACCACCACCATTGAGAATATTGAAAACCAAATCAAATACAAATGTCTGCATCTCAAATTGAAATCAAGACTGAAACAACAGCAAGCTCATTCTCAGAGTGTGGATTCTTATGTTGCCAAAGGGCACCTTCCATACACAAGGAGGAGGTAACAGCAGGCAATCCTTGACAGTCTTGAATTGAATTTCACATTCCACGCAGCTGCATCCTCCACTAAATGCTGTCCACTTGGCCTGCTTAGTTTGTATTTTATTTAAGCATTATTGCCGGACTGCAAATTATATACAAAATTGCTGCCAGCAATGTTAATTGGTTGGACGCTGTGCTGGAAATTATGTATTCACGAGAACAATATGCTGGAATGATGGGGTGAAATACTGTCATGGCGTCCCACTATACTGTGAATCTATATTACAGCCAATTTTTAATTAGTAAAATTAGAGACTGAGGAGTTGAAACCTACTGGAAAACACATAATCTGACCTCATCAGCAAGGAACAACTTTTGATGGTGGATTTTTGTGTGTGTGAAGAAGGGCTGTTTTGAATAGGTGGTGAGGGATAAATTGGGTTGAATTAGGGTTGCCCATATATATTAAAAAAATAACCAACATTATATTTCTATTGACTTGCCTAAGATCCAGGACAAAATGGCACCTTTCGGAAATCCCCCCCCCCATGTCAATTCCACCTTTGAAATCCCAGTAATGTCTTCCACTGCCTCCCGCAGTTTGGTCAAACTCATGCTGGTAGCTTCAAGAATACTGTCCAACCATCTCGTCCTCTGTTGTCCCCTTCTCCTTGTGCCCTCAATCTTTCCCAACATCCAGGGAGCCTTCCCTTCTCATGAGGTGGCCACAGTATTGGAGCCTCAGCTTCAGGATCTGTCCTTCCAGTGAGCATTCAGGGCTGATTTCCTTAAGAATGGATAGGTTTGATGTTCTTTCAGTCCATGGGACTCTCAAGAGTCTCCTCCAGTACCATAATTCAAAAGCATCAATTCTTCGGCGATTGACCTTCTTTATGGTCCAGCTCTCACTTCCATACATCACTACTGGGAAAACCATAGCTTTAACTATATGGACCTTTGTCAGCCGGGTATGTCTCTGCTTTTTAAGATGCTGTCTAGGTTTGTCATTGCTTTTCTCCCAAGAAGCAGGCATCTTTTAATTTTGTGACTGCTGTCCTCATCTGCAGTGATCATGGAGCCCAAGAAAGTAAAATCTCTCACTGCCTCCATTTCTTCCTCTTCTGTTTACCAGGAGATGATGGGACCAGTGGCCACGATTTTAGGGGGTTTTTATGTTGAGCTTCAGACCATAGTTTGTGCTCTTCTCTTTCACCCTCATTAAGAGGTTCTTTAATTCCTCCTCACTTTCTGCCATCAAAGTTGTAAAGCACTTTTTCTTTGCCACTGTAGCTGAGTCCCAGCCTTTTGGGTAGGCCTCCCTATTCAACAGGGGCTGCTGACCTTGATATGAAACCCTGGAATTGGTATTTACTGTATCCAAGCCCCATACTTAACATGTGAGAGGAATCTAATTACATTTGAGTAAGCCTGTAAACTCGCTTACTTTTTACATGCCACTCGCTGAGGCACAGAAATGGGAGTGATTTCCACTTGTTTGTTTCCCATAAAAAATGCTAATGAGTAGATTATGCACAAATGTCTTGGGGTTTTGATGGTAATGGGATGATTGCCACTGACATGTCAAGCCACACATGGCTGGTTTATTGTTTTATGTTTTCTAATCGTCTGTTGGAACAGAGAAGCGGCAAACAGGAGGAGATAATGTAGCATAAAACTTTTGTTTTAAAGCTTCCTCCATTTATTTGCTGGGTTGTTGTTTTTTAGATTTCCCATTTAGCTGCATTAGTCTCATTAAATGCACACCTGTTACATAAAAAAAAACAAAACAAAGCTGAATACGCTTTAGCCAACTTCTCTAGCCTGTTGGTCTTTGTTTTGATTTTAGCTTTTATATTAATCCTAATGTACTTTTCCCAAGTTAACTTTACACTGTGAATTGCCAACTAAACAGAAACAGGCACACATGCACATGTACTTCTTTTAAAAAGCACTACCTCCATGGAAAATTTCAGAATGAGTGCTAGGGGGCTTGTTTTTTTTGGGGGGGGGGTTGTTTTGTTTTTTTATGAAAGAGGAGAGTGAGTGATTAATACCTTTATTTTGCATTAGAAGAAGCATGGTAGAATTGAACAAACGGGCGCTTCATATGGTGCTACAGAAACTTACTCTAATTCACCTCAGCTAAATGGAAACAAAACAACTGAAACTGTTCATCAATTTGTTTAAATTAGGGCTAAGCCAAAACCTAGTGCAGGGTAGGGTTTACAAAATTTACTCCACATTGTTTCTTTCTTTATTTTGCCACCACCACATCTGTTGTCCAGAAAGTGAAGGCAATTCTGCTCTAATTTTGATGCCATTCCTCCCCCCCCCAACAAAGTCCAAACTCAAGAGAGGAAACACTGTGATTTGGCATCATGAAAATTGTGTACCATCATCACAAAGTGTTGTCTTGAAACAATCCATTTTTGTGGATCTTTGAAATTTTAGATACTTATACAAGTTAAATAAATTTTCCAGTCAAAATACACAGTTTGACTTTCCTGACTTCTATGGTTTCTTATGTTTACATTTTCAATACTGCATCTTCCCTTAAGTCCATTTATTAATTACTCCAAATGTTTTCCATCATACATATATTTAACTGCTTGTTTTAAGTTAGTCCTGCTAATGAACTTAGTTATTTACATTCCCCCCCCCCCAGATAATCTACAAATCTTCCCCATTCTTTGTTGAAAATTCTTTCTTATTCTTCTAGTATGTTTTGCCATCTCAGCATTAATTTGATCTGCCACTCCTCCTTGGTTGGGACTGTATCTTCTTTCCTTCTCCCATGAAGCTATCCAAGTGACAGCAGTGCTCTGTTGGGAATAAATGGTGCCTGTCAGTAATCAGAAGCACAGTTGCCACTTGTCACCAAGCAAACTGATCAGGAAATCACACAATTCAAAGTTTTAAGTTGCTATTAGCGAAACACGATCTTCACAGACTTGGTTGAGTTTCAGGCCCTGTTGGTCTTACTCCATGAAATCAGTCGTCGAGACTAAAAGTCCGCACTTCCCCATAGCCATCTATGTTTCTTCCTCTCCAGGGTTTCTTGCAAGCGATCAGAGACTGCACCTCTGTGCAGCCAGCCTTTGCTCCTCCTGTTTCATACCTCTCCTGGTTCTGGGAGTCAGGGAGGGAGGAGAACTTGATGCAGCAGTGGGGAGGAGACACCCATGACTCTTCACTAGCCAGACCCATCTCTGCCTCTTGACCTCCCTCTTCCCACTCACCTGCTTCAGCTTCTGCCTCTGATTCTGGACTTTTCTCTGCCACAGACTTTCCCAACTCACTGAACCCTGTTAACCCTTAAGCTTCTGACACCTCTTCCCAGTCTGACCACTCATCATTGCCCCATCATCACTCCCCGGGCTCTGAGCCTTCTTCCCTTGGGGGTCCCCCAACTTGTTCCCCCTCTGTCTCCATACAGTTCATGACTTACCAAAAGTACCATTATTGGTAAGTTTGCCCCACAAATTTGCCTCATGTGAATAAGGCCTTTTAAACTGAAGGCGCATTTCAGTTCTTCCCCAAATGGTCCCGAGTGGCATCACCATGGAGGCAAAACTGAATGATTTTGCACACCCAAAATGTTTTATTTACTGATGCCAAGTGGCACCAGCATTATGCTAGATGCAGCGTCATTCATGGATTCACCATGCGGTCATTATAACACAGGAAGCTTTCTTATACTGAGTCAAATAGCTCTGTATTATATATACACCATATGATGGTGTGAGAAACACACAGGACTCTCTCCTTTATACAGAAGGTTGTATTCTAACCACAGAATAGTCAGAGGTTTATACACACAGAAACACCCCATTCTAGCCCTCCAAAACCACTCAGGGATTCCTGGCAAGTATGGCCTGGCATGTGTGGCCCCCAGGCACCTCAACCCTATCTAGAGTTACCAACAATTGAATCTAGGACCTTTTGCATGCAAAACATGCTTTACTCACCAAGTGTCATCCTCTTTGCCTAGATCAGTGTTCCCCAACCTTGGGCCTCCAGCTGTTTTTGGACTACAACTCCCATCATCCCTTGCTAGCAAGGCCAGTGGTCAAGGATGATGGGAATTGTAGTCCAAAAACAGCTGGAGGGCCAAGGTTGGGGAACACTGGCCTAGATATCTGTGCTAGGTGACTTCACACAATGCAGCTTATTCAAGACAGGGAGGGGAATCGATGGAAACAGCAGCAGCTAGTGGAAACCAAGAGCTGAACCTTTTTTTCATTATCAGAGATGAATCTAAAAAAAGAGAAAAGCTGAATATTTGCATAATGTAGGTAGATAATTCAGCCCATTATTTGGTGCAATAGAATGGGCATAGGCAAACTCAGCCCTCCAGATGTTTTGGGTCTATAACTCCCATCATCCCTAGCTAACAGGACCAGTGGTCAGGGATGATGGGAGTTGTAGTCCCAAAACATCTGGAGGGCTGAGTTTGCCTATGCCTTCAATAGAGTAATGAAGTTTGCTCAAGTAAAAAAAGAAAAGTGGTACTATAACAGCAGCAGATAGGGGGAAAGCTGCAGGAGAAACAGCAAGGCACACCTCCTTAATAAGGACTTTTGTCCTCCTCAAATGGCAAACTTTTCATCAAAATTCAAAGCTCAAGCAAATCCGACACTGCACTGGATTGTATTGGACTAGATGGACTTCATAAATTCCAATGTTTCCCCCACTCTGGGACTGAAAAACTATGAAGTTTAGCATTCACAAATGTCCAGCATTGTTGAATTTAGGTTGGGACTTAACTGTGCTACCTGATGTAGCAGTTCTTAAAAAAAAAAAGAAGAAGAAGAAGCACCCCCTCCCCTTGCCAGTTCACTTGTGTCTTAAGAATGTGCCCTTAATAAAAATCTGAAGCATGAGTGTCTTCCCTGCTCCAGAGAAGATAATCCATTTTTGACTGCTATGTCCCTATCTCTTAGCAGGTATTGGTGCACAGCATGGCCATTAAGCCTTATCAGAATAGGACATTTTTTTCTGGTTATGTGAGTACTTTTATCTCCTCCTGGACATGCCAAGGTTTTCTCATCAACTCATTCAAAAATCACAGCATGGCAGTACAAAGTGTTAAATAGACTGCCTCCAGAAACCAGACAAATTGTTTTTAATTCCAAAATCTGCACCAAGGCAACCCTTTTATTAGGCTAAGCAAAATATCACAGAATAGTTTTTGAGTTCTGCAGAATGCTTCATCACACTAGATCAGAGGTGAGGAACCTATGCCCTGCAAGCCTAATGAGTTAGACCCAGTTCACATCTCAATTTGGCCAACAAAGTCAATACTTAATCATACCTACCTGCCACAGACCTGACATCATAGATGTGGAGCAAATAAGGACATGGCTCCCAAGGAACAATTAGGAGCTTACAGTGAGTTCCCAGTTGTTTCTTTGCAAGCAGGGCTGGCTGGCAAGACCGACCAGCTGATTGGCACTGATGGTGAATTCAGTAATCTGCAAAAGGAGTACCTGCTGAGGAAATCCTGAGCGAAGCTGATCCCTGATTCTTTTTAAAATCCCCTTTTTGATGTCATATGATCCCTAATAATAATAATTTTATTATTTGTACCCCACCCGACTGGGTTGTCCCAACCACTCTGGGCAGCTTCCAACAAAATATAAAAAACACCTGCAAATGTGTGAATATTTGGCAAGTATTAAATATTTAATATCACTGAAAACAGCTTTTTTAGTAGCAGTTAACATCTGAAAATACCTGAAACTTGACATGCACCGTCGTTCTGTACTTGCCACTATCTGAAACAACATCATTTTGTTTTTATTCACATCTAAGGCCAGAATTTGAAGCAGCAGTACTTTCTTACATCTGTTCCAAAGAAAGTCAGTACCATAATCCAACCTGATCAAGGTTGCATACTATTCTGCTATGAAAACTAAAGAGTTATGTGTATAAGCTTCTTGGCTTGGCTGTGATGTTGTTGCTCTGATTTATCTGATAACAAGCACAGTTCTATTTTTTAAAATTTTATTGGTAGTATTATTTGTATGGAGAAGCTCAATCATGGGAGCAATCCCTAGCATGACATTTTCATGGCTGTTGTGCTCCATATGGACACATTCACTGTTTTCATTTTTGTTTTTTCCTAGGACCCCAGGACTGGTTAGACACCAGCAGCAGATTATTTGATTGTAAATGTTAGTTTGAGGGATTATGTCCCAACGTAATGGATGACTTTGCATTTGCTTATATTGGATCTTATTTTCCATTTTGCTCATTCACTTAATTTAGAAATATATATATTTGAGCTACTGGCAATCTTACTGGTTTTTGCTTGAACAAAACTTTTTGGGGATATTGAGTTATGATTGTGCCTCTTGTGTAAATGCCCCTTTCTATATATAGAAGAGAAATCAATTGCCCAATCTTGACAGTAGCTTAGAGAAAGGAATAGTGGCTGGGGACTCCATCCCCTCTTCAAACTGGAAATCCAGTTGTACATCAGAGGTCTACAGAGCTCAGACCAAATACATAAATAGTTGGAATGCCTTCTGTGGCAATTTTTTAAAAACTAGGTGGCTTCAGACTTCTGCCTTTAATCACTTGTGCACTCTTTCATTTCTAAACCTCTTAATCCAAACAATTTTAATAGGTTTTTTTTTGCAAGAGCACTGTTATTCCTAATGTGCCCACTGCATATCAATTATAATACCTCTTATAGCATAGTTACGAGAACTTGCTGGATTCTCCCTCCTCCGCCCCCCCCCCCATTTTTTTGAAATTAATAGAAATGTCTTGCCCATTTATTCTCACAAAGCTTTAGGCATAAAATGAAAATGTGGAAATGTTTTGGGGATAATTAACAGTTCTGTCAGTAATAAAAAGTGTGCTTCTCTGATACCTAGATATTAATTGAAAAGTGGTAAATGGGTGTTGCATCATTGTCCATTAGGCTTCTAATTACTGTAAGGTGAAAACTCTGCACAATGAAGAAGTCTTGTGATTTATTTCTCTAAGATAGTAGGGTGAAGGGAAGGTGAAAGGAATTATTATTATTACTACTCTGTACTGTTGAGAGTAATATATGCAAAAGGAGGGGCAGGAAGTCTCTGCTTCCGGGAAATAGTCAAAATTATACAATGAAGAAGATAACAAAGGGACTGGAGAGAGACAGAAAGGGCAGGATAAGAAGTGATGAGGAACTGAAGTTCTACCTAATTAGGCTTTGGTTCAATTTGGCCCGAGACTGAAGAGGTTAAGGAACAGGCATGGAATGAGTTCCCCGAATCTGTCCCAGAAAAGATTTGCACGTCTAGTGATGCCAACAACTTCACAAATAACAGGCTCACAATGCCAATTGTAACTGGCTACAATGTCCCCCCTTCCCCATGATCCAGGCACTCTTACCCTAGGACACTTACTTTGTCTGTAATTGGTGATGAGATGCATTTTGAGCTGATATCCCTCCTTGAAACTTGTGGGGTCAACAATAATCAGACCAAGCTGGCAAGGCTGAGAGACACTTTTTGGTACATGATCAGAACATGACTACTTACACTTTTGTGAGAATCTGCCCTTTCTTTCTGATAATACAGCCAGGGCTGTCTTTAGCATATGCGCCACCGGGGTGCAAAGATCCACCCAGCGCCCCAAAATTAGTTTAACTGCCCCCAAATTAACTTGTATTGAGCTTTTGGGGGGAGGGGGGAGGCCAAAGTTGTTGTCCTTTTTTAGGGGAGGGCGAACTCATTGCTTTACACTGCCACCGATCGAGAGGGACTGGTATACATTTGGTATACATTCAGCACCCCCCAGAATTTGGTGCCCGGGTGCCCCACATCCCTTGCACCCCCAGGTAAAGACGGCACTGAATACGGCTGTGTCCCATTATTCTCTCTGTATGTGTTTCCAAAATGGCCTGTCACCCATTCCCATGATTTCCATTTCTACCAGGAAATTATTCTGTCACTTTCCTCCACAGGGAAAGGAGGAATAGAGAGGTGGTATTAGAGGACATGTGCCTCTGGAACTAAGCTGAAAGATATGTGCCTCTGCTCTAGGCTACTTGGCACTCACAGTTTGGTGGATAAGAGACTTTTGCCTCTGCTCATTCTACTCTCTCAACATTTAATTTTGATGACTCCCACCTTTTATTCTAGACTTAATAGGATCTTGAACTTATTGTACTTTGAGGTACTCAGATCTCATGAGAGTGTGCTGTTAAGGCTGCAGTCCTATACACACTTGCCCAGGAGGAGCTCAGTAAATATGCATTGGGATGTGCTGTAAGTCACCTTTTGACGTGTGCTGTCGGCTATGTTGTTGTTGCCAAGGAGTTGGTTTCTTGCATGATTGGAGTTCAAATATATTTATATGCTTTGCAATGGTTGTGGTCCTCCTTGTCTCCAAATCCTACATGTTTTTGTACAGCTTTTTGCCCTCTACATCATTTTATTTTATAGTATACTTGATACTTTAATAACTTCCTGCCCCATAATATTTTTCTGCTTTAGGCTTACATCCCAGGCACTGGAGCCTCTGACATCTTGGCCAATTCAATCTTTTTTGCCCAAATAAAAATACAAGAGGATTGAAAGAATAAAACTTGTAGCTTCTTGGAAATCTATTTCATGGTTGCTGATAGGAACAATAAGAACAAAAGTAGTCTGGACATGGAGAACTGTGGAAGTTCACAGTATGGAATGCCGATCAAATACAACCTACTATAGTGGTATCTCGGTTTTCGAACATCTCTGTTGCCTAACATTTCGGTTTTCGAATGCTGTAAACCCGGAAGTAAATGCTTTGGTTTTCAAACACACCTTGGAAGTCAAACATGCAATGCGGCTTCCGCTGAGTGCAGGATCCTAAGGCCTAGCTGGGGGCTATTGCATTTTCAGTTTTTGAATGTTTCAGAACTTAAACGGTCTTCCGGAACGGATTACGTTCGAAAACTGAGGTACCACTGTAGATGTTTTGGAAAGTGGTTTGTCTGTCCATTTGTTTGTTGGTTCTCTGTACATTTGGACAACTCTGACATATTGTCGCCAAACTTGGCAAGAGGGTTTCTGAGGTGAGGGTGGTGCTCTTCATCACCATTTAAACACGAGGCACCATTTTGAATCAAATGGCAAATCCAAAGTCACTTTGGTGTGAGTTTGCCCATTTTTTGACATAGGTTCATACACCTCTCATGATATTGTTGGCATGAGGGTTCCTAAGGTGGGAGTGGCAGTCTTAGTCA
Organism: Podarcis liolepis; assembly: GCF_965112155.1. Lineage (NCBI taxonomy): Eukaryota > Metazoa > Chordata > Lepidosauria > Squamata > Lacertidae > Podarcis > Podarcis liolepis. The sequence continues at coordinate 25,240,487 of NC_139556.1, forward strand.
CTGTTTGGATGTGGGCGCCATTTTGAATCAAGATGGTGGATCAAAACATTACTTCAGTGCGACTGTGCCTGTTTTTTGGCATAGGTTTGGCTGCCTCTTTGTTGCCAAACTTGGCACAAAGGTTCCCAAGGTGTGGGCAACAGCCTTCATTGCTGTTTCGATGCTGGGCACCATTTTGAGTCAAGATGGCCAACTAAAATGTGTCTTTGGATTCACTTCATCTGATTTTGGGTGTGATGGGTCCAAACTCACAAATTCCACTATCCATTTAAAGAAAAAGTAGTTTTTAAGCATTCCCAGGCAGGTGTCATTACTTATAAGCTTGCAAGTTCACAGAATCCTCTTTTCAAGGAATATCACCAATATTTATCCAAAAAAAGGTTAAGCATATTCAATGAACAGAGCTATTTTTTCTAGAAGAAGAGGTGCTGGAACTCACCGTGAACACCACCCTTGTTTTCTTTTAATGGCAATGGTGCCTGCCTGAGAGGTGCTGGAAACTGAGTTCTGCTGAGTTCTGGCTGGAAAAAAAAGCCCTGTCAATGAGAATATATAAATATAACACATAAAAACAAAAACATATTGGCCAACCATTTGCAACTACAGTATTTAGCATTTCAGGGTTTATAATCAGTCATGCCTTCCACACTGACTACCTTTAATGCCTCACCAGCCCGTCCATCTCTAACATGAAGACCAATCGGTTCTTTTAAATCCAGAATAGCTCACTTTGAATGGAAGCTGAAACTGCCTTCCATTCAAAAGCAGCACCATCACCCACCCATCATTAAATTGCTATCTGGGAAACCAGAAAGGAGCAAAATGAGCCACCACCCAGGTTTTCTAGCTTCTATCTTATTGGATGATAGAGGGGAAACTGGTTATTTGTTTCAATCCTGTTCTTTTAAAGGATATTCTTAATATTAGCCATGTTGGTCACACACAGAAGGGGCTAAACCACCCAATTCCTCATTTGAACCTCATTTGAACTCCCTTCATGGCTTGACAGATCTGCTTTGAGCACAATAACAAAACCTTGCAGCCTTTACTAACAATTCCAAGTTTGTAAAGACTTACCAATTGGAGCCTTTATTTAACACATTTTAATTGTCTAGAAAAGCATGCTATGAGGATAATATCCCCCTCCCTCCTTGTTACAATACAATCAACATGATTGCACCCTGTGCTCCAGTCTTAAGTAAAATGTTGGCTTAATGTAATCTCTTAATTATATTTCTGTTGTTAATTCAACATGCATGCATTATGTGCTAAACATTCTGTTTAAAGTGAAACAATGTTGTCTTGCAGAGAACATTTGGCAATCTTAATAAAACTGCCCCCACCAGTTTAAATAGGATCAAAAGGTTTTATGTTTGTTGAATGTTCCGTAATGACTGGTGTAGTGAATTATTTCTGAAGGGTGGGTGAAGACTTCTTGCAACAACATACCTTTCAATTCTTCTCTGTAAAAGAAATAAGTGCAACCTTTTAAAAAGACTTGTCCTGGAAGGTGCAGTACTGGATTTAATTAAATCATTGTGATGTTGTGTTACTGGTTAGAGCTAGTGTCAACACTATCTTGAGGAAGAGTAGATATACTGGTATAGAATAGATCTTACAATCTATTATGATGTCTTGCATGTTTTTTTTTAAATACAGAATACTTGTTGGGAAGCTTTCTATTAAGTGGAGGTAAGGTGTTGTGCTGTACAGAAGGTAAAGGTAAGGTAAAGGACCCCTGGACAGTTAAGTCCAGTCAAAGGCGACTATGGGGTTGTGGTGCTCATCTCACTTTCAGGCTGAGGGAGCCGGCGTTTGTCCACAGCTTTCTGGGGCATGTGGCCAGCAGGACTAAACCGCTTCTGGAGCAATGGGACACCATGAAGGAAACTAGAGCGCATGGAAATGCCGTTTACCTTCCTGCCACAGCGGTACCTATTTATCTACTTGCACTGGCGTGCTTTCAAACTGCTAGGTTGGCAGGAGCTGGGACAGAGCAATGGGAGCTCACCCCGTCGTGGGGATTCGAACTGCTGGCCTTCTGATCAGCAAGCCCAAGAGGCTCAGTGGTTTAGACCATAATGGCTCTGGAAGCTAACACAAAAATGGACTTAATACAGGATAACTAGTCTATCAGTAGCCCAGATACAAATTGCTGCTTGACATACTTCCAAGCCAAGTCTAGCATTATATAAAGAGTGTGGCGTCTGTTGGTGAGAAGAGGAGGTCAGTTTTCACCCCTCTTTTCCATTCTTGTCTCATCTTTTAGAACAACTGTTCTTGCTTCCTTCCCTCCCCAAATAGCAGACTTCCAGATGTAAAGCTCACTTGGACCAGAAATAGGCTGATCTGTCCATCCCTACTGGGCATAAGATAATGTCATCAGGCTTCGACTTCTACCATACTGCTTCTGGGATGGATTGGACCTGCCCCACTTCTCATCCTCTCAGGACTTTCTGGGAAGCTGGGAATAGAAAGAAGACCCAATACTTGCTGGAAAAGGCATAATTGACATTGGACCTCCTTTCCCTCAGCATCCTAACATCATCATTGAACATACAAATAATACTAGATGTCAATGGAAAGAGACAGGCTAATACAGCTTATTCTGAGTCCACTGGGATCTTTGGCTATTTAAGACAATTTACATGAATGGTTTGAGGAGCTGATATTTCTAGAAAACAGCATTTCTCTATGGAGGAAGAACATGCTGTTTATTATGAAATCATCAAAGAGCCAGCTGATACAGTGGTACCTCGCAAGACGAATGCCTCGCAAGACAAAAAACTCGCTAGACGAAAGGTTTTTCCGTTTTCGATTTGCCTCGCAAGACGAATTTCCCTATGGGCTTGTTTCGCAAGACGAAAACGTCTCGCGACTTTGTTTTCTTTGTCTAAAAACAAAGACATGTTTTGTTTATAAAGTTAATTTATTTTCCCTTCAATTTTTGAACTGCTCTTTACAGTATGTGTGACTTTAAAGAGCAGTTAATAAACTGTTGTTGTACCAAATTTGGCTTTGTTTGGACTTTTTTTGACCATAGGAACGCATTAATTGATTTTCAATGCATTCCTATGGGATTTCGTGATTCGCAAGACGAAAAATTCGCTAGACGACAAAACTTGCGGAACGAATTAATTTCGTCTTGCGGGGCACCACTGTACTTTTCATGGTCAGGAGCTTTAAGGAATTTACTGGGGCCAGTGAGTGGAAAGCCCAAACTTCCAACTGCTTGGTAGTTATTGATAACATTTTTGTAAGACTCATGACTGATAGACATATTTTAAAAAATCAGCTTGAGCATCTGGCCCTGTGTGAACAAAAAATATGAATTTATGTTTCAGAGAGATCATAATCCAAAACCAGACACATTTTCTATGCATTGGTTGACTTCTTATTTGTTGTTTTTGCTTGGAAAATCTCTGCACAAATCAACATCATATTTATCTAAATATACTTGCTTAGCTATGCTTCTAAAAAGGAAGGGAAAACCTTTGTGAAGGTCACTGAAATAATTCTTTCCCCTCTTTGCCTTTGCAATATATTGAAATCCTGGGGGTATTTCTCTCAAGTAAACTGTTAATTTGACATGGTGTTGGAATACAAAATGTCAGGGCTATGAATGCCAGTAGGTAATTTCTTTTTCTTCTGCTTGTTTGTAATAGCTGCACAGTAAAAACAACAACAGAGTATTTATTTTTGAACAGTTTTCTCAACTGTGGCATAGCTGGATGTGGGATTCTGGGAGAGAGTCAACAACAGCCCCCAAAGGAATGTCCAAAAGGACAACAATGAATTGTACTGCAGTTGTTGACAGGATAGAGTTTTAAATGGCCGGATAAGAGAAGGCCCATACTGTTGTTTTTTCTGGGGTCGATATGAGAAGTCCATGCATACCACTGGAAGCTAAGGATACATAAAACAAATCACTGGGCACTGATATTTCAACTTTCCTGTCCAGCATTATCATATATTTAGGACCCTTAGCTGCATGCCTATTACCACCTGCAAGCGGCTTAATTGTGCATCATTTTCCATTCAAAGCACACACATTTCTGAAAATCATTTAATGCAGATCTGAATTGTTGTGCATCATATTAAGCCAATTGCACAACAGTTTGCAGTCACTAGTTTTTGTTTTGTATTGGATATGGTGATAATATGATCAACCTTTCTGCTGGTTTGGGACATTGCCTGTTTGCACTGGCAGTTTAAAGTATCAGATATTTATGACACCCCCAGTCCAAATGGAGGTGGCAACACAATAGTATTCTAAGAACTGATTGTTTTCTCTTTTTTGAGTGACCTGGAGTTATTAGCTTTGTAGGCCCTTTGTTTATCCTGGTGTCTTCTCATGCTACACCATGTTCTGAGGGTAATTCCCTGGGGGCTGTGAGAAATTTGCAACAAGCCCATTCATTGATCTGAGCCAGTATTTCGGAATGCCCTGGGTTAATAAAAGGCTTGTCCATCTCATGCAGTCCAAGAAGGATTCTATAAAACATCAATAGGAATATTGTTTGTGGTTGTGTGATGGAAACATTGGTTAAGATTATTCTGAATATGTAATGGAGCTGGCTTCATTGTGAAAGGATGAGCTAAGTTCATTGTGAAAGGATGAGCTAAGTTCTGCTAGCATCACTATATGCTCAGAGGCACACAGGTCTTTCATTCTAGGCTCCAGTTTTGCACCTGGCTCTAATCAGTAGAATTTGGGGTTCTTGTAAACAGCAAAGTAGTTCCAACAACCCAGAAGACTGCTCAACCCATTCTAGAAGAGCCAGGGGCTGCCTGTCCTGTCTGAGGCAAAATGGGATGGTCCTGCTGCTGCCACCTATCCCTACTGAAACTTTGATTTCCAGGGATGCATGGTTCTGGGTTTGGGTGACATCTTGCCAGGGATCAGCAGGATCACACCAGAAACCACAGCCGCTTCTCCAGAAGTGTCAGGCAGACAGGGAGAAGGAGGAGAAGTGGGTGGTGGCAAGATCTAGTCGGAAGTTACTGCTTCTCCCTGTTCCTCCAGTTGCCTCAGCCCACCTCATGGGCGAACTGAGCTTGAAAAGAACAGAATATTTTAGAAAGGGCATAAAAAGGTATATAGTATGGTTTTCTAGCTCAGATTGGACAGTGCAGGGTGACTAATGCAAGAACCTTGACCGTGTGCATAGAGTAATGTTGTTAGTGACTACAAATAACTGATGATGGGCAATAACTGATGATGGGCACCATGATGGGCAATTTCTTAGAGGCTGCTGTCTGGCAAGTGATGGGCAGGCAGTTGTGGGTGGGACCAGGTCCAAAAGTAAGCAAATGTCTCTTTTTCTCTCACTTTCTGCCATACCCTTTGTCCTGCCCCCCTTTCGACCCACCCACATGAAATGAGGCTGTGGGCCCCAAGATGCCTTCTCTGGGGGTTTGAAGTTTAAGTGCTATTGTCCAAGGAAATAATTACAATCTGCATCTGGAATAATGTGGGGATAGTTGGCAACTATCCAGACGAAATATAATAATCTCAAGATGAATGCTTTGTTAACCTGATGGGTGTATATAAGGCAAGCCCTTTGCATTTTTCAAATGGTTAGCTAATTTTTATACCCATTTGTGAAAGCTATAGCATGTATTGCTTTAAATTAGGGCTGGATGTTTTTTGCTTTCTCCTTCCTGAATAATCTTTTGATAGACTGGGGAATAGTGTCGCATTATAATGTTATAATTGAATTTTCACTTATTATTTTAATATTCATTTCTCATCTTCATCCTGGAATCTGAGGAAAGCAATTAGCAGAGTTAGATTAAAGAACTTGAAGGGAGGGCAAGAGGTAAAATGTTTTGCTTGGTATTTTGTGCGTGCAGACAAAGGGCCCCTCTGCCGTATCTGAAAGCAGCAGGATGAAGTGTGCTGCATTCTGCATTTCATGCAAATGGAGGCAAATTTTCCTCATACTTCGCCAGTGAGCATTCAATGCTCCCAACTACTTTGCCACAAGAGTGCATGCTGCTCTCTGCATGACACTTCACCCCCTTCAGTCCCTTAGAAGCGTGGATGATATTTACATTGACCCCCAACTTAAACCAATGCCAACCAGAATACTGAAAACCGTGCAATGAGGCTGGAGAAGCTGCTTAGGCTGCTTGCTTTCCAACCCACACCAACAGTGGGGAATTCAGGTGTACTGAAGTTGGGCGGGGTTGCAAAAACAGATGCAAGTGAGGGGCTGGTTCTGCTTTATAAGCCACAGAAAAGCAGGACAGAGGAAGATGGAGGACCAAAGCACAATTTTGTGGAGCACGGTAGAGGAGAAATTTGATTATATGTAAAGATCTACCAAATTTGCCCTATATGAAACAATATATGAACCAGCCACCCCTCAAAATAGGCACTTCTCAGAATTTTGCAGTGCATTTCTCCAGCCAAGTAATGGGTGCAAAAAGTGCATATACCAAGGTAAAATGTGCCTAAAAATGAATGCATTTATGAAAATGACATACAAAAGTGCATTGCATTAGGAGAAATTGCTTGCAAGCCCTTTGTCTATTAGGCTAAAGTGCCTAGAAAACTGTGTTTATCAGGAGAAATGGGTAGTGAAATAATGAGTTTTTATGAGGATTTTAAGAAATAAATATAGCACACTGATGTGGAAATGGGAAGAAATTAAGATTGAAAAATGAGGCAAAATGAGGAGGGAAATTAGAAAAAAAAAATGAGAACCCTAAGACATGACAGTAAATAATCCTCTCCCCACCTCTAGCTGGTTAACACATAAAACCATTCTGGTCTATGCTGGGTTTTCCCTCAGCTCTCATACTTATAGGCTGTAACCTACTAAGGAAGCTAGCTTGTGCATAACTTGTGCCCACATGAGTCACACGTTAGAGAACCTAAAACCCTTCCATGAGGATCAAAGGGATGAGTCATAAGATTACAGGTGCAGCTATCACAGCATGTGATTTCCCCCTGGTGTCTCGGAGATAGCCACATATCAATCACAGCTCATGGCTTTTCTCTTTTGCATTCCTTCAGCAGTGCTAACTCTAGCAGAATTTGATAAAGTCTTTCAGGACTCCAGTCTACAACTTTACAATATTATACCTGCAGATCAGATGCTCAATCTAGGCCTGTGCCTGGGCACCAAAATGGATAATTGCTGAGCATCATTCCTAATCTCCTGATGATCACAACGGTCTTCTGAAAATGTCACATAACATCAAGCAATATTAAAAGTCCTACAAGCATTTTAGTAGACATTCTTTGCATCACTGCGCCTGGCTCTGCAATGCTCTATAAAATGCAAGATGGCTTATAACCAAAAGGTGCTTTCAAAACAAACACCCCAAAATGATATCCAAACAATATAATGAGTGCACTTTATGGCTGTGTATATACACACCCTAGAATAAAACACCCCTGTTTCGGAATCATAGGCAAAATATGAGTTTTGCTTTAAATTAGATACATTAAATCCTGTAATTGTCTGTCTCCCTATGAAGGCTTACTATCATTAATGTGATCATTTCATCTGTGAGTAGGAAGAAAAGTGAAAGCCAGGGATTAATCCAATAACACTAGCATAATGTTCTTGCCTGCAGACAGAGCACTCCTAGCTGATGGATTCTAGAGTCCCAACTCAGTGCACAGTGGCAACAACACTAGAGTTTGTTCTGATTTGTTTTGATGTTAGACTTAAATACTATTGGCTGCATTGGACATGTCAACTTGGGCAGCCACTCCAGACATGCAGCTCTGTCATACTGAAGGACACTAAGGATATTAACCTGTGCTAAAAATAGCACCAGCCCAAAATCATTTATGCTAATAGCAGGATTCTTATGCTGGCAAAATGGCACCATCTTCACTTAAGAGGGAGGTATTTAGTGGGCTTTGGGAAGAGCCACAAAGTATTCAGATTTACAGGGGGGGACCCCCAACAACTTTAGAAAGCTAATTGTTGCAAGAGGAAAGAAAGTAGGGAGGTATTGGGAAGGGAAGATCCTGAAAGAAGGCACAGCAGGCTGGCTGGAACCCTAAACAGGAAAACCACACACTGCAACATTTTGTTGCAGGCATCACTTGGATCTGCTTATTTGAATATACCACACATTTAGTTTGGATTTTGCCCAGGACATGTCCAATTTTAGAAATGAATGTAGTGCCCAAATAGATTACATATCACACTGGCTGGTTGTAAAGAGATCTTAATCAGTACTATTAAACAAGAATAATTTGTTGAACTGATGAAAGATAGCAGGAAAACACCGTAATCTTTTAGGTAAGCTGTTACAGTGGTACCTCTGGTTATGAACTTAATTCGTTCTGGAGGTCCGTTCTTAACCTGAAACCGTTCTTAACCTGAGGTACCACTTTAGCTAATGGGGCCTCCTGCTGCTGCTGCGCCGCCGGAACACGATTTCTGTTCTCATCCTGGGGTAAAGTTCTTAACCCAAGGTACTACTTCTGGGTGAGTGGAGTCTGTAACCCAAAGTGTTTGTAACCCGAGGTGTTTGTAACCCGAGGTACCACTTTATTTATATCTCTAACATTTCACAATATGTAAAGTTGACCATTATCTTTTCTTTTCCAAAGTTAGAAAGGGGCTTTCAACTCCAGCTGTTCAGCAAAGAGCAGACTCAAGTGAGTTGCGCTATGTTAACTGCAGGGAGCTGAAATCAATAGTTTATTCCTCTTGTCTGCCCTGAACCTTGAAAGAAAGGTTTTTGTGAGAAGCTGTTCCAGTCACCATTGTTCCTTTGGTATTCCATTAGGGTTCTTCAGGGACTATATTATGCAGCTCTGTTGGTGTCAGTTTTTAAAGCACTGCGAACCACCTTATATGGGAAGAAAGGGTAGTAGATTTTCCTCCCTGCATTGATTTTTCTGTCCCTTAAGGGTATGTGGAACTCGCTTCAAGCTAATTTAGGACTAATTTGCATGAATGAAAATTCACATTGTTTGCACAAAGAACTCCATGAAGAACAAAGCCTGGCTGCGTGGTCGAGTTAAGGTGTCATCTGAGTGCTGTCACTCTAGCCTTTCTGCTGGCAAATGAAAAAAGCACGTAAAGAACTACACTGCTGGGCCAGACCACAAGTGGCCATTGAGATGTCCATGGAAGCTCATGAACAGGAAATGTATGCAATGGCTATCCATTGTTCTTTATTTTTTTGGCATTTGATAATCAAGTGTCATGCCACCTATGAATACTCCTGCCATGACCACTCCCCACATTAAATGGGGGGCACCCTTTGCATGCTCGCGCACAGCCCCCTGGACCCTATGCGGTACCATTAGCACAGGCTAGGCTTCACCTTCCCCAGGTGGGATACCTGGAGGTCTCCGCCTACCTTAGCCAGTTGCCCAATCCCACCTTGGGAGACATTGCCAAGGTGATCAGGCCACGTAGGGGGAGGGACTACCTGCCCGTACAGTAGGGGGGTGTTTTCCCAATGAAGACTGCAAAATGGTAGGAGGGGTTTACTCCCTCCCTATAAAAATGCCTCCTTGGAACTCTTGCTCTTCCATCTAAGGGACTTTGGCTTGGGAGACGTCCAATTAGGTGTTTTGTGGTATCATGGGCCTTAGTTATTCCTGTATCTAAAAAGAAACATGTCTGCTTCAAAATAAAAGCCTTATTTGGCCTCATACACCTGGAGAGAAGACTTGTGAGACATGCATTTGGAAACTAGTCCATTAGGGTGAATGGAGCATTGCTCCACCAACCCCTGACCATCTCCAACTGTCTTCCTTCTTATTTAAAACCACCTCGGGGGGTGGCCCCAGCTATCAGCTTCCTCCTTTTCGGTCTCAGTTTTGCCCTTGGAGAATTCAGAATGGGAACAGGACCAAAATATGAATTAGCTGACTCTCCCTATCACTGGCTCTGAATCAACCTATGGTTAACCTCTCTGCCTTCCACCCTAAGATTCCCAGTGAGCACCAGCCATCACTGACATCAAACTATCAAGCAGCTTCAGCAACTATCTAGTTAACCTTGATGAGTTGTTTCTCTACTGCCAATGGGTGTCCGTTCCCGCCCTCCCTAGAGCAGGAACATTTTGCTTAGAGCAAGCATGCCCAAAGCCCATTTTGGGGGCCTAATCCGGCCCGCTGGTCAGTGGCAATTTACTTCCCGGGCTAAAATCCAATAAAAAAAAGCTTCAACAACTTCAATCCTAAAAGAAGCTCAACAACTCCAATCCTAAAAAAAGGTCAACAATCTTGGTTGGCCCCCACGGCCCTTCACTTCATCAAATCTGGCCCTCTTTGAAAAAAGTTTGGACACCACTAGTTTCCACTGAAATTTTATCTGCAGCAAAATTCAAGCAAATGTGAAGGTCCTTAGGAAGAATTTTGGGGAGACATCATGTTTGTAGAAGACCAGAGGCATTTTGGGATGGGGTAGAATTGCTTTCTCGAGAGGATCCCTATATCCTACTGGTGACACCCTCTTCCCCCTTTTTAATGGCTGGGATCAAACAAACATGCTCAGCTTTTGACGACTGGGGAACATTGTTTCAGTTCTGATTGTTTGCCTGTTCTTAAAACAAAGCACTTCTTTCATAGGCTTTCACAAACATACACAACTTCCCATTCACCTTTTTTTAATAGAAAAGACAACAGTATTCCTTTCTCTGTTATCATACACCACTGTTCCTTTGAAGGAGATGGCAGATTGCCATTGAAAAGCATTGTTATTTCTGTAACGCATTTGACCCAGTTTTGAAAATAAAATTTCTTTATCTTCTGCATAGACTTTCAAAAGGAGCATAGCTTGATCTTGCTTTATAGCTGAATTTCTCATTTCCTGGAGATCAGATAACATATTTTGGAAAGGAAGCAAACTACTGGTATCTCAGCTGGTTTACCAAACCAAATAAACCATGCACAATAAATATTTACTGTATTAGCATATTTTTTCCTCAGACAAACACTTATGTGGATGTCATGTATCATAACGTGGTTGAGTGTTATCTTTCAAGCACACATTGGGTGTTTGAATGCCAAATATTTCTATAATTTCAAAATAAGGGTTAGTGAAATAACCATTATAGGAACAATTGGTCAATCTATTCAGCAGCAGTTCTCCACAGTTTCAGACAGGAGTCTTTCTCAGCCCAATCTGGGAGATACTGGAGATGGCATCTGGGACCTTTTCCATACCAAACCTGTGCCCTCCTGCTGAGCTGTGACTTTTCCCTTACCTCACAGCATAAGAGCTCATCCCTTAACAGTTCCATAGTTTGGACTTCACATGTTCATATGTCTTTAAATGAGATTCTCCACATCTCTGGGATACAATCCAGAAAAAGTTAGGCATGACTAAGTCCCACTGAAATCAACGGGACAAGAGTCTTGCAGCCAAATATATAGTGTTTTATTTTGAATTTAATTGTGGATCCCAGTGCACTATACTTCTACTTGTAGTCCCATCTCCTTTCTACCAGCTCTTTTCTGCCTTACCTTGACCCATGTTTCTGGGGCCTCTGGTCCTCTTTTCCAAGGCTGCTTATTGCTTACTCTTCCACCCATAGGATTTTCAGCCTGCTTCCTCTTTGACATCATAGTAAGTCAACAAGAGTCTTAAGAGTCCTAAGCCACTGTGTCATTTTAGTCAATCATTGTACACAGCCTCACCACCACTACAAATATATTTTAGAACATTACAGTGTAGGATTAAATGGTCTGGGGTGAAAGCCATTAATTTCAGTGAAAGGTATGCCTAGCCCTTTCTAGCTATCCAACAGAGCCATTGTGTATGCTTTTGTGTATGATCAAAGTACAGCAAAATGCAAGCCTATTTGCATGAATGATCAGTGGGCAATATGAAATGTTTGGTAAATTATGCATCACTATGATTATTTTCTATCAAAACACCATGGAAACTGGATTTCTGTAACTTCAAGCTACCCTGGTGAACTTTTCAGTGGGTGCAAGGGGCTAGCCATTGATAGTCTGAATGACATAATGAGATTTTGTCCATCTCTTATTAACTGGATGCTCTCCAGATGCTTTTTGTCTGTTACAAAATAAACATATACTGTATTTTTCGCCCCATAGGGCGCACCGGCCCATAGGACGCACCTAGTTTTTTGGGGGAAAATAAAGAGAAAAAAATTATTCCCCCCCAGGCATGGGGCTGGGGTGGGGGAAGCCCGAGCTTCCCCCGGCCCCAGCCCCCAGAACAGGCTGCTATCCGCAAGCCTAGGGAGCCCTGCGGGAAGTCGCGCCGGTCTCCCCATTCTTCTGGATATCTGCCCGAAGCCCGGGGCGCGCTGAGCTCAGCGCGCCCCAAGCTTCGGGATGCAGGCAGCTCTCCGGAAGCCCGAAGCCTGCAGGCAGCTCTCCGCAAGCCGTGGGAGAGTTGTGCGACTTCACGCCGGGCTCCCACGGCTTGTGGATAGCTTCCTGAAGCCTGGAGAGTGAGAGGGGTCTGTGCGCACCGACCCCTCTCGCTCTCTAGGCTTCAGCGAAAGCCTGCATTCACTCCATAGGACCCACACACATTTCCCCTTCATTTTTGGAGGGGAAAAAGTGCGTCCTATAGGGCAAAAAATACGGTACTTTAAGAAGCACACATCCTGGAAACAATTCGCAGGTTTGTTATCCTGAACAAGTCTCACTGAAGAGGAGACCTAGATCAAAAGCAAATGGGTCCTTTTACCCAGTAGAAACTCAAATAATGTGTTGCTCTTCATCCATTTGAAATCTTCAGGGAGGAAAGCTACTGCTGGGGGCAACATGGAGTGTGAAAATTGCAAGTCAGGAAAGGATTGGTGTGTTATGTGGGCCTTACAAGAGAACTTCCAGCTGGATTGTAGCCATAGCAGTGTAAAAACTAGGCTGAAAACTTATATAATGTAAGCAGATATTTGTTTCTGAAGGTTCCCGATACCACTTGGAGCTATTTCTTGTGAGATAAGCAGTGTTCTATTTTAAATAATTCCATATAAAGCATACATGATCAGTATTCAGAGTTCTGAAGGTCTCTCTTCCAGGTGGCATTTATTTTTAGCTACTTCGGAAAGTACAGGACATTCTGAAGCATCTGAACATTGCTGAACCAACACTGCCGAACTATTGTGTGAAACACTTATGAGAAAAGCTTTTGAGGTTTGCATTGTTGCTCTCATGATGTACCCTGCATTTCTGAGGTTGCCTAGCAATTGTAAGTTGTTTAAACGTCAAGCCAACAACAATGATAACTATGATTAAAGTACAGTCATTCAAAAGAACAGCTACCATACCTGCAAGTATAAATTCCTACAGAATGAAGGAAAGGGAAGGAAAAGAACCTTTTGCATGAAATACATAAACAAGAAAAAAAACAAAACACCAAGGGAGACGTGTATAACTGCACTCTTTCTAGACATTTCAAGTAAAGTAACCATATTGTCTTGGATAATCTTTTTCCAGGTTTTAGTTGATGTGAAGGACCCTAAAATGGGTGATATCCTGTGAGGCAAAAGTCAGAATTCTCTTCCACAAATAATAGGGCTTTCCCTTCCTCTTCTCCTCCACTGCAGTCCAACATGCCCCCAATGTGTGTCATTTCTAAATGCATTTATTAATCATGGGGCCTTGTATTGTAATATATGTTTTTTAATATATTTTTGGAGACATGGAAAACTTCAACTTTTGGGGGATATACTTCATATACATTTGGCAACCTTTTCCGGGAAGCAGCATCTTTTGACTGTATGTGCTACGAATTCTACACATGTAGGATTTAGTGTGGAAGTTCCATAACAATGTTGGGGTACACTTGCTTTGATGGAGAGGTGTACAAATGTCCCAATTATATGTATTGTCTATTAACAGGAATGCTTTTGGACTATATGTGCACCAAATTCTATCATTCTGTGTCATATGGGAGTATCCTAGCAATTTTGATACATCCATGAATGAGGCTCAAATGTTTTTGTGCTTACAGCTTGTAATAATGTATTTGGTTTCAATGGCTCCTTACTAATGTTTACCTTCTCTTTCTTTTGTCCTTCATTTACATGCTTTCCTTGGTGTATAGCTCACCATTTAGGAATTGAATTCATGGGTAAGCTTTCAATTTTCTTTTAAATTTGCTGTTGATATTTAAATCCTCAAAAAATCTATTGTGTTACATTCTGTGAAAGAATTTCAGGCACTGTGCAGGATCCCAAACATTGCCATGACTTGTCATGACAAGGTCTAAAGCTGCTGCGTTTAAATGAAAGTTTTGTGACAACTATCTACTATTCGGGAGTTATCGGGCATCTCAGGCTTAGATTGGGGAGAAGCTCCTTTAGATTCCTCTTCTGTCATTTTCAGCTCAAAATTTTCCTCTCTGAGTTGCCATCTCATCTCTGAGTAGAAAGCAAAGGAAAGATGAGGGAACCCTGCATCTTTCTCCTCACAAATGAAAAAGCAGCTGTGAGAGAGCCACTTTGAGCTGAAAAAGTTTCAGGGTGATAAAAGATAAAAATTGCAACATGGATTGTGAGCTTTAGAAAATCCTTTTGAAGATAAACGAGAAGTGCCCGTATAAAACAAAGCTTTCTATTTTATAAGGAGAGACTGAAACTCAACCTTATGAGTTCATAGCCACTGGTCAGCCATATATTTTTTACAGAAGCCATGTTTTGAAGAACAGTAAGACTGGTTGTGCAGTGGCATGTTCTGAAAAGGTGTGTCTGTCACTTCAGATGAAGGCAGCTCACACAGAAGAAGTGGAGGTGAGGAAAGAAAGCAAGTTAAAAGCTGTTGGATCAAAGATGTTAGTTGAAGGCAACTGAGGGTTTCCTTCAATAGTCTATCTGGTGAATGAGGTAAAGCATAGCAATATTGACTGTGGGGGTAGGTGCAGGCTCAAGAGGCATATACCACTGTCTCAGAAGGGTGTGGTCTATTTCAGAGTTGATCCCAGATTCCTTTGAGTCTAGGGCCAACTTGAAATGGGATCTGCCCACACGTGACACAACAGGTCCTCCCCTCCCAGCCCTCCCATTGCCAGCAAACAAATCCCATATCTCAGCAAAATGGGTAATTGGAAGTAGGGAGGCATTTGCTGACTCCTCCCCTGCAATATTCTGTGTGGGTTGCCATTGAAGGGGGAAAACTGTAAGAGTGGCTGAGTTGTGCAAAAGCCATTTGGACTTTTGGCTCTTCCTTTCAAATGTTGAAAGGTGGGCTGCTTGTGCTTTTGCACATCAGTACAGATGAGAAATCCAAGCCTAGAAATGGACTGGGAAAGCAAACAAGTGACAGGAAAAAATGGATTCCTTCTCTGGGGGAACAGAAGAGGTGCAAATTGCAGGTGTCAGTTCTCCAATTGCAATGTGGCTTCTTGAGGACTGCCAATGTCCTCATGATGGGAAGTACATTCAGATAGCACTGCAGGTACAAGGTGAGGGATAAAATGGACAATAGGACTGTAAAATATATACTTGGCCTTTACAGTAACAATACCAGGAAAAGAGCTTTGCCTTTTGCATTATGCAGGAGGAGAAGTTCCAAGCAGACGTAAAATGCCTCTTTAGATTATTTGGACCCTAAAGCCAACATTGAGTTTAAAATATGTATGCTTGGGAAAGCAACATGGCCAGCTGCAGAGGGAATAGATGAATACTATATGAGGCTGAGACATTTAGCATTTGGAAACACTGATAAAGAGATCAGATCAAAGCTCATGCAACATTGCAGTTCAGCTCATCTGACAAAGCCAGGACTCTCTAATTCTGGTGCTGCGTCAGGAGTAGCAAACATAGTGCAAATGTTGGTGGACAGCAACTCCCATCATCCCTGACCATTGGTCACCCTGGTTGTGGTTGATGGAAGTTGTATCTGGAGGGCACCACATTGGCTTGTGGTATAGTAACAGAACTCCTAGATCTTGCATGTGCCATGGAAGTAACTGAAATACAAGTGACTGGCACTGTACTGAAGATCAAAAGCTGCGGACTGAAAAAGGGGCATGTATTTCAAATCTGTGCAGAAATACTTCCCACTGTGTTCTGAGCTGCTTATTCTTAAAGTCCATGTGATCGCTGCCTAAATGTGCAATCAGGCATGTCCAACCAGTCAATCGCGATCCATCAGTCGATCCCGTGGCGTTCCTGGTTGATCATGGTCGATTGCGCTGGTGCTTTAGTGAATGCCTTATTTTCCTGCGTCTGCGGTTAAAGTGTGTGAATGAGTGAGAGCTGCAGACTTTAGGGCAGGCTTCCTCAAACTCAGCCCTCCAGATGTTTTGAGGCTACAATTCCCATCATCCCTGCCCACTGGTCCGGCTAGCTAGGGATGATGGGAGTTGTAGGCCAGAAACATCTGGAGGGCCAAGTTTGAGGAAGTCTGCTTTAGGGTGAGCTATTTAATGCAGGGAAGCGGGTGGTGCTGTGGGTTAAACCACAGAGCCTAGGACTTGCCGATCAAAAGGTCGTCGGTTCAAATCCCCGTGACAGTGTGAGCTCCTGTTGCTCAGTCCCTGCTCCTGCCCACCTAACAGTTCGAAAGCACGACAAACTGCAAGTAGATAAATAGGTACTGCTCTGGCGGGAAGGTATACGGTGTTTCCATGAGCTTCTATGGTTCGCCGGAAGCGGCTTAGTCATGCTGTACACCAGCTCCCTCGGCCAGTAAAGCGAGATGAGTGCTGCAACCCCAGAGTCAGTCACGACTGGACCTAATGGTCAGGGGTCCCTTTAGCTTTACCACCTATTTAATGCAAGGGTCCCGCCCCCTAAAAAAAAGCTCAACAACTTAGGTCTCCCCCCTCAACAGCTGTGTGCGATGTCAATGGGTAGATCACTCCCAGTTTTATTATACTGGGAGTAGATCACAGTCTCTATAGAGTTGGACATGCCTGCTATAGATGTATACTCAAAAGTAAGTCCCACTGAGTTCAATGGAGTCTATTTCCAGGTAAGCGGGTATAGGATGGCAGCCAAAAATAAGCAAATCAAGTACCGAGGCTGAGACAGAAAAGGAAGCTTGCCCTTCTGGGGTGGGGGTGATTTCCACAAAACCCATTCCCTGCATATGGGAAAGTATGGAGTTTTCTGGGGAAAAGGGAATTTATTCTTAAAGTATGCCTAAAGACGCAAAAGAAGCAAAAGCCTACAAACACAGCACAGCTTCAAGCAAATAAAAGAATTCAAGAGCTGGGCAATGAATAAGATTGTGTTTTTGGAATGAAGACAACACCAAAGAATACTGAGAAAGATACAGGCAGCCCAAAGCAACTGTTTACATGAGAAACACTGAAATATAACTGCATGTTGATAAGGAAGAACTGTAACCATTCTAGATGAAGCAATATTGGGAGAACTGAATCAGTAACTGTTCCACACTTGAACATGCAACCATTACAGTGGATCATATGAGTCCATGGTGAAAATCCAAGTTTAATGCACATTTACTACTATGGCAAAAATTTAAAATACTGAGTACAGTACTGCTACTGTTTTCAGAGCTGAAGGAAATTAAGGCTCTATGTTTAAGAAGCAGCCATTGCTCTGAACATCATCAAGCCTACTTGCAAAGCAAACACATTGCCAAAGGATGAGGCAATGGATATGATGATGAATTTCAAGGAAATGAGGAAGTGAAAGATTTGAAAATTAAAATACATATTCATGATAATGTGAAGTTAATCATATGGTCACACAGAGGTATGCAGTTCCTTATTAGGGGTGGACAAGGAAGTGGTGCCACAAAGATTACAAACAACAGGCCTCTTAGAACTGGTTAAAGGAACAACAACAAGGGCCTTCTACTACACAATACTATAGCTGTTAACTTGGAAATAATTTGCATTTACTTCAGTGGGATTTACTCCTAGGTAAGTGTGTGTAGGATTTCAGCTTTCTTCTACCTTCAGCAGGCCTCTTTCCAATGATCTAATCACCAGGCATGAGACAATAATCTGTATACACAACCTGTTTTAGGCATTAGAAGGGAAACAGATCAAGATTTCTCAAAATTTCCCTTCTAAAAGTACACATGGTTAAACATCTGAAGAAAAAAGCAACAGGGCCTTTTCTTTCCAAATAAAGTTGAGGTGATGGAGTTGCATAGAGTTGAAATACTCCAGCCTTCTCCCCACCCCTGAAAACTTCCCTTTGAGGAATTCTGGTTTGCATAATATTGGACGAGACTCTATTGTTAGGTCATATTGATGGATGGAGGAAACAGTGGACTAAAAGTAGAGTAATGGAAGGATTAGAACCAAACCCCTTGCTGCCTCTAACCATAGTCAAATAATTCCAAATTATATTAACTGTTTCCTGAAATTCTGACCCTTTTCTCAGGTGGAGAAACTAAGAAGGATACTTGACTCAATAGTTTCTGGAAGAAAATAAAAATAGGTCCCAAAATGGTCTTCTAAGGCATTTTTGGCTCATAGTGCAATCTGTTAGAATAGGAATGGCAGTTGAGTCTCAAGAATAGGAAGTTAGATCTGCCCAAATTGCATCTTGCAAAACACTGCTGTATCTTTGCAGGCACCTGCTAATGCCTCTGTCAGTGTGTCTTAGGCTATGGTGTTTTAGTCTACAAGACCTGAATCCTCATAGCTTAGATATTTAACTGGTGTGAGATTGTAGAAACCAATGGGAGGGCTGTGTTTTGTAGGGCAAAACCTCATGTGTCAGTGAATGCCTATCAGATAATATAACGTTGTTGTTGTTGTTGTTGTTGTTGTTGTTGTTGTTGTTGTTGTTGTTGTTAGCAATCTCAAGCCAATGCCTCTCTGGGTTAGAAAACACAGATCTGTCAGTGTTTCCCCCTGACACTTTGCCTAATCCCTTTTGAGAGTGTCTGAAATGCTCAAGGCACAGAGTCAGCTAAAATTCTCCAGGAAAAAAAATCACAAGCGAAACATGTCACTTACCCATATTATTTCAGACAGAAGCTCTCCCACCACCGGCTCAGTTTGTTTACAGCTATGCTAATGGTGACATGAAGTAAAGCATTGTTTTGACACACTCATGAGGGAACCTTATAAAAATCAGAGCAAACAGCTGTTAAACTGTGAGTGGGAAGTTAGCTTATTTGAAAGGATTTGGACACTGGCTTCTATGATGTTTGTTTTCTACAAAAATAAAATAAAATAAAATGTTTCTTTAGTGCAGTCCTGTGCATGTCTTCTTAGAAGTAAGTCCCACTGTATTCAACAGGACTTACTTGCGAGTAACTGTATAGAGGGCTGCAGCTTTCATTTCCCACAGAAAATAATAGTAATAATTTCACGTACTGCTTATCAGTTGACATTTTGGGAGCCAGCAATAGTGGGTACTTTCTGAAGATATGTTTAGATTACCACATATAATCCTTTGCAATACTTTAAACCAGTGTTCCACAAACCCTGAGATTCCTTTATTGGGCACTTATTATTAATGGTGTAATGGTGCAAAGGGATGGATAGGCCCATTTAAGCCTAGTCCATCCCAGCAATTCATGTGACTTTCCAGGTGAATTTTTAATGGAAAATCCTGCAGAAACATAAAAAGTTAAGTTCTTACAAGGTGCTCTGAGGGTTGCACACTGCCCCCATCCCTCAAATAAAACAAAATCTTCTTTTGAACTTTTCCAAATAGGACATAAGGTAGCTCGCAGCCTGGAGTGGGTTGTGTGGGGGGACTCCTTGATGCCTCACACTTTGAGAATACAGAAGCGAGTCCCACAGGGAGAGATGGAATGTGCTA
The DNA here is from genome assembly GCF_965112155.1 of Podarcis liolepis. Taxonomy (NCBI): domain Eukaryota; kingdom Metazoa; phylum Chordata; class Lepidosauria; order Squamata; family Lacertidae; genus Podarcis; species Podarcis liolepis. Next base: position 25,260,161 of record NC_139556.1, read on the forward strand.
GCGTTTTGCCACCCTCAGGCGGAATTTGACAGAAAAAGGTGTTGGGGAGGGGCAGCCATGTTTCCCCCCCAGCAAAGTTCCTCTGGAGAGAGATGGGATGTCATCAAATGACAGAGCACTTACTGCATCTGCACCCAAAGTGTGCAGCAGCAAGGAGCCCCGTGTATTAGCTGCTCTAGGCTGTGGGTGACTGGCTACTCTATTTTGAAAAGAAAGAAAGAGAAGAAAAACTGTTATGTACTGAGCTGAATCCTAGAACAATAGGATCCAGAATGCAGCAGTCTGATTGGTCCACAGGAGCCACCCAATCCAGCTCCAGGTGGAAGTGAATCAGCAACCTGATTGGCCTGCAGGAGCAGCCAATCAGGCTCCTGGATGAAGTGAATCAGCAACCTGATTTGCCTGCAGGAGCAGCCAATCAAGCTTCTGGAGGAGGTGTCTCTCTCTATCTGATTGGCCTACAGGAGCAGCCTGGAATTAGCCAATCATGCAGGGCCCATTGTGTAAATAATGTATTTATAGCTGGACTTTTGGGGAAAGTTTCATTCATTGCTACTATGAGCTGAATAAAGAGCATGAAATTCACACTCAACCCTGAGTATATTTCAATAACATTTTTAGAGGAGTGGGGGCAGTGAGCAACCCCCGTATGTCCTTGTAAAGGAATCAGTAATACTGTGGATTCTGAAGTGGACTGTGAACTGACCAAAGTCATGTTCCACTTGAATTGAAGCAGGTGAGCCTACTTTGGAATCTGAGTTCAGCAGATGATTCCCTCATCCCTAATGGTGCTTAACTTTCCTTGGGAAAACAGGGTGCTCACCTCCTCTAATCTTCCCCAGCAGTGTACAGTGACACGAGAGAGTAGGGTGTGGCCTCGAATGTTATCTTATTTTGTTGAGACCCAACAAACAGACAGCAGACCTGACCCATCACCGAATGAGAACCAACTGTGAAATCTAGAACATTCCCAGAATCCCTTGCAATATGTGATGCTTCTGTGGCCAACGCATGCAGGTTTGTTAGATGCTGATATGGGAGGAGTTCCTCAAAGATAAAGAGGTTGGAAAAGCACTGCTTTAATTCAAAATGTAGAGGGTTTCCAAATATGTGATGTGAGCAAAGTTCACACCACTTTCCCACATCACGAGGGAGAGAAAGCAAGGCTAATGCATTTTTAATGTGGGTTTTATGTTCACATGGCAAACCTCCTTGGAGCAATGACTCCTTGAAGCTTCATATGCATGGGGGAATGCCCTAAATCAGCACTAACATTGGGAGAGCCACAGCTTATACAGTGGTACCTTGGTTTATGAACTTAATCCGTTCCAGAAGTCCATTCTTATACCGAATCCGTTCTTAAACTGAGGTGCACTTTCCCCTAATGAGGCCTCCTGCCACCAGTGCCCTTCCACCGTTCGGCTTCCGTTTGTAGACTGAGGTAAAGTTCGCTAACCGGAACACCTACTTCCAGTTTTGCGGAGTTTGTAAGCTGAATAGTTCGTAAACAGGGCTGTATGTAAGCCGAGGTACCACTGTATATGTGTGTATATACACTGGAGCTATCTAACTGTACATATGAAAATGCAAATATTTGAATGTGGCAAACAGTTGTTTGCAAACACCTGTATCACACAAGCACACTTGTTAGGAAGTGAAGATGGCGGGCTCCATCTCCCTATTTAGTGTCTGCTACAAAAAGTGTGAAATAAAGAAGGGAAAAGGAGAGAGGTACCTGTGTCCCAAGTATGTCGACGACACTGCAAACAGTGGGTGAAAATAGCAAAGGCAGAGGAGAAGGGACAGAATGGAAGAATGGGAGAGGCAAGAGTGACAAGTGAATGAACAAAGGCAGGATAAGGAGGGGAAACCTGTAAATAATAATTGAGTAGTAGTAGTAGTAGTAGTAGTAGTAGTAGTAGTAGTTATTTATCTGTACCCTGCCCATCTGAATGGGTTGCCTCAGCCACTCAGGGTGGCTTTCAGCATATATAAAAACATAGTAAAACTATACAGGACTGCCTTCAGATGTCTCCTAATATATATATAATTACTCCTTGACAGTAGATTAAAATAGGGGTATGATTTAGCACTTATTAACACTGTGCTATAAAATCATAAATGGCTTTACACAAAGGTAAGCCCCCTTGCTTTCAAGATGGCTTACTTCTGAGTAAACATGCTTAGGGTTTTAGTTATAATCCCACACTAAAGGTCACTATCCGAGTACCCCCCTTCTCACAAAAAGAAGCAAAGGCCCTATTACTGATACCCCTTCTCTGCCTGTAATATGTCCTGCATTAGCTTCTAAATCAAATGGATTGGGAAAGCAACACTGACTGCAGGTTTTCCTCTTTTTTTGAATATAAATAAAGTATTAAATAGTACACATTCTCAGAACATACGTGGTTGTACTTTTTGTAGAGAATCTGCAGCTCATTCAGCCACATTTGCCATCTGGAGAGGAGGTAATAGGTATCTGAATAGCGGTGCACTTGTATGTTGTGTTTGGACAATTGGGGGCAGGGAAGGATCAGCATAGTCACAATCTTATCAAAAAGTAGAGAGATGTTATTTTGCTTTAATACTACACTAGAAACACTACGATTGTCTGTGATATCTGAACAGTTCAAAATAAATCTTGCTAGCAGCAGTGTGAAAAACAGCAGAAAGAGCAACGGTTGATGTGCCAGGGTTCGTGCACATGCATGTGTTTGTGCCTGAGCACAAGAATCAAGAAGTATCCAACCCTTCCCTCAGAGATTTCACTTGCGTGTCATGACCCCGAGCCACCCCTTTTTGTTGAATAAGAATGTGTGGACACCATATTTAGGTTAATGGGCAAAATTTAGGCCACAACTTTATTGGTTGCAGAATGTGAGCAGAATTGGCTTAGGCATTGGAATTGAACTGACTATATCTGACTCCTGCCCACCTGCAGGAAGTCTCACAAGGGTTAACCTCCCATAGGGAGAACCCTGCTGATGCGCATCAACTAGGATCTCCCCCAGGGTCACCGGCAGGGGTTGTGCCATGGCCCTAGACCCCGTCTGGACTTCAAACAGAGACCACGCCCCTCAGATTCCTTTAACAAAATACCCTTTATTATGGAGGGGCAGGTGATGGCCATACCTCTCCTCCCCCGAACAAGGTTTTACCAATGCCTAACCTCCAAACCTTACAAAGTTGTTGCTATGAGGTAGGCAAAAACCAAATGGCGAGTGCCGATTTGCCAAGTGGAAAAATTCCTACCAGGCCCCTCAGCGGCGACCAACCGAGGTCCATAGCAAGGCCAATATGTTGAATGCATGAAAAGAGGACGGGAGGGCGGGAGATCTGCAGAAGCCAGAACAAGAGGGAGATCCACTTGCCGTGCTGCGGTTTAAAAGGAGTAAGCCATGGGTAGGCGAACTGGGGCCCAGGGGCCCGAATCCGGCCCAATCACCTTCTAAATCCAGCCCACAGACGGTCCGGGAATCAGCGTGTTTTTACATGAGTAGAATGTGTCCTTTTATTTAAAATGCATCTCTGGGTGATTTGTGGAGCCTGCCTGGTGTTTTTACATGAGTAGAATGTGTCCTTTTATTTAAAATGCATCTCTGGGTGATTTGTGGGGGCTGCCTGTGTTTTTACATGAGTAGAATGTGTCCTTTTATTTAAAATGCATCTCTGGGTGATTTGTGGGGCACAGGAATTCGTTCTTTTTTCTTTCTTTTTTCCAAAATATAGCCTGGCCCCCCATAAGGTCTGAGGGACAGTGGACCGGCCCCCTGCTGAAAACGTTTGCTGACCCCTGGAGTAAGCCATGCCCCCGGCCAACCGGATTGGCCAGCCGGGGGCTATGACATGGGGCTTCCCCAGCCCCCGCTGTGTGTGAAGGCCACATGATCTGACCGCAACACCATCCCACTCAGAAGTGGAATGGCTTTCTAGAGACTTGGGGGCAGAGGGCTTAAATCCAAAGGGTGGCACTCAAATGCATGTTTTAAATTTTAATAGGGACAGCCAGAGAACATTAAAGTGTTGAGTGGGGAAGAGAAAGCTCTTTAAAAGCAGAATTTGCATGTTTCTTCTCCCTGATGCAAATATTTTTACCACTTACATGGACTGTACAAAGTCACTGTTATTCTAATCCTTTCTGAACCATGGCAGGGTGGAACATTTCACTGGCAGTCGACATGTAATTGTTATTCTGAAGGAGCATTCTCCTAAGCCTGTGACCAAACCAATGTCAACAGCATAAACCATAAACAATTTTATGCACGAAAGGCATAAAGCCAGACCATGTGTGACTCTAAACTAAATATTGCCGTAGCATGAATATAGCACTTCAGCAGGTGTTTCCGCCGAACAAACTGGCATCTGGCATTTTTACAATGTCAAGATTACTGAAATAGAGCTTAGCATATAGAAATCGTCCTAAAGGTTTATTTGAATCTTATTAGTGCCACTCAGGAAAAAAATCAGCAAAATCCTTCACGTTCCATGTTGGAAAATTAGTCCGGGTTATGTTGGGAGGCGCCTCTCTGGGTCTGTTCTGTGAGTTTTATAATCAAATAATGAAATGTCAGTTATGCTATATTGTATTTTTGACAATGAAGCTTCTGGCACTAATGAGCTGAGCTGATGTGATGGTTTGTAACATTCCAACTACATGAGGAACAAAACTGTCAACAGCAAAACGTTTAGAATCCAGTTTCTCTGAGAAGGGATAGTTGTCTGTTTAGCACTGATTAAGCCTCATATGGGCCCTATAAATAGAGGAGTTCCCAAGTCAGGCTTTGTGTGAATATTCATCTTTTTCCTTTTCAACCTTTTTGGTACTGCCTTTTCACTTCCTACTGTTTCTTCCTCCTTTCTGAGCTGATCAGCTGAGTATGATCAGAGATCACTCAGTGAATGGGATAATGTTACAAGATCGGCACTATTTGGTCATGCAAAGAAGCGACTGAAAGTGAGGGTAACAGTCAGCAAGGGAAGGTTTTGGGGAAAAAATGAAGGGAAAAAAAGCTAAAAGCTAAAAGTGGTGCTAGTTATGGTGGAATGCTCTGTCACAAGAGACTAGGCCCTGTGGGACGTGACATCTTTCCGCAGTGCTTGCAAGATGGAGCTGTTCCACCAGGCCTTTGGCTAAGGCATAGTCTGACCCCCCCCTCTCCTTCTGTAATCATAGAACTCTCATAGAACTCTAACCCAATGGTTGCCATTAATTTGATTTTGAATTGATTTTAGAATGTATTTTAATTAATTGACTGTGTGATTTTATGTACACTGTGCTATTTTTACTTGTTGTTAGCCACTCTGAGCCCAGCTTTGGCTGGGGAGGGCAGGATATAAATAAATTAATAATAATAATAATAATAATAATAATAATAATAATAATAATAATAATGCTGACATTCATAAAAAACAACAACTTCAGAACCATATTTAAGAGAAGACCATTACTTTCCAAAGAAACCTCAACGCAATATTAAGACTTCAACATTGGAGGGACAAATTTTGCCTACAAAAAACATCATTGCCTCCCCTCTCCCCTCCACCAAATGTGTCTAACTAAACTTCAGTTAAAGCTTGCATGCAAAAACGTGAGGGTGGGAGAAAAGGGAAAGGGTGCCTTTGTTTCATTTGCAGGCACTTCTGGAAGGCAGGGGAGAAGTGAAAATCAGTGCTTTCCTTTTTTTTTGTTTTCCTCCCTTGGCTAATGTGTACCAACATCCCCCATTTCTAAGCACACGGATAATTGCAAGTGAACATTACCACAGTAACACTGGGAATCAGGCTCTGAAAGTACATGACATGCTTAGCTAAATTTAATTGGTCACCTTGAATTATACCGTCAGTGGTTACGGTCAAACTTTAATTTTACCAAGCCACAGAGGTTGCCTCTGCTAACGATGAGATCAGCAAAACTCTTCAAACGATATATACTATTTTGCAACCAAAAATTCAGCAGCACAAGACATTAAATATATTTGCCTGCCCTGCTTGCTACTCTGTCCATATTGCTGTCTGGCATGATAAGTCTGTAACAGTACAAGGGATTTGACATTAGAAATACCAAGAATATGACACTGGGAATTTGTGATGAGCTGCAAGACTTACATAGTTTTTTTCTCTAGGTACTTAAGAATTCAGTATCACAAAAGTTTGACTCATGTTAGAAGGTAACAAATACATTATACTAACAATACTTTAATTCTGGGGCTATCAACATCATGTAGAAAGAACTGCACAGTGCTTGATAGATGACTTAGGAATGATGACAGCTAAAAGCAATTAATTATGTTATCTAATTCTCAGAATGTTTTTCATACTGAAAATCCAGTCCTGACAGGGGGACTTAGAAGAAAGTCCACCTAACAGGCAGGGAGACCTCCAAAATGATACCAAGCATGAGATCAGGGAATAGGCATTTAGTCCAGGAATGGAAAACAGGATCCACCTAGCAGGCCGGAACTTGAGCTCACCCTGACCTCCTGCAGATCACTTTGGCAGATAGGCGGGGCTGCCCATCTGTCATTTATCAGGTGTCAACATGATGTAAGGTGAGTCATCTTCAAAGGAACCAATAAGGAGCATTCTCCAGGTATTGGAATTCAGGGGAATATTATGAAGCCAACAGTTGAAAAGCTTAGATTAGTAGTAATGCTTAGCATTTGTATAGAGGTTTTGAGTGTTCAAAGGTGGAACCCTTTCAGATGTGGGCTGTTAATGCTCCTGTATGTACACTGCCAGTCAGTGTAGACAATGCCAAACCAAGTGGACCAATGGCCTGCCTTTGTATAAGACAGCTTCCTATGTTCTTAAGACCACCAAGTGAGTTCTTGGCAGAAGAAGCAGTAGACTAGGAACTTCCTCCTTCACAGGCCTTCTCATAAGCCTACTCACTTCACTGAATCACACCAGCTCTCCATTAATGATGAAATTAATACAGTCTTTAAAAAATGTTGCTCGTTGTCTCAAGTCCTTTTTAAGGAATAGTGGTTTATGTGTTTTAAGAATGCATTTCAGATTTCAACATCGGTGAAGATTTATGTGAAAGAAGCCACTAAGTACTTCGATTCGGAACACATTTGCTTGGACGAGTTTGGATTTCAACTGACATAATTAGGGATGGGAGAGAAATTTGATTTTCTTAACATTTTAATGATAAACTATATAATTTGCTTTTCTTGAAACTGTATATGAACCTAGACATGATTAGCCTCTAAAATTCGCACACTTCCAGATTTTGTGTTGCAGGTCTCCAGCTAAGCAATGGTTTAAAAATGCATACGTTAATGAATATAACATTGCAATATCACATTAGGGTAAATTGCTTACAGAAATGTGCATTTTTTTTCAAAAGTGCATGTACAAAACAAAATTATGAAAGAAATGCACTCAAATGCTGAACTTCTAAAGAAATTCACAGACTGATGTGGAAATGTGGAGAAATGAATATAGGATTGGAAAAATAAGAAATGAAAGAGCTTCAAATTAACATTCCTCCATTTGTACAAGTATTCTTGGGAGCAGTGGGTTTCTGGATTAGAACTTTAAAAGCATGAAGATCACAGGAAGACTTGCCCCTATCTTGTAACACTGACTCTTCTCTAAGTGACATTTCTTCTCAGTTAAGGCTTTGTTTAACTCATGGTGAAATATTCAGTCCCAGACACGTGGTCAGAAGAGAAGCAGCACAGTTACTGCTGGTGCATTTTCCTGGGATGTGACATTTCCTACAAAGGTAAGTGGAGACACCTCCTGTTTTATACACATTCTACTTTCAGTTTAAATGTGTTAATTTTTATTCTCTGCTCTTATGGGCACATGATTTTTTCCTATGTTGACAGATGTCAACATTTTTGTTACATTCACACATCCAGGACTGATTCTCCACCATCATATCATGTATTTTGGCTAGAAAGCAACTGCATCTTGCATTTTGCATCCAGCTACAGCGAAATGGTAAGCCCCAGAATAACGCGTATGAATTCACTTTACAGTGTTGCATGATTAAATGATTTAAACTGATCAGGGTTCCACCTAATCATTCCTGTAATCAAGAGAATAAGAGACCAGCCCTACCTTAGGACTATTTCAGACAACACATGCAGTGAAGCTTGGGAGACGCAACCAGATCCATATAAAGCCCATGCTTTTAGCATCCAATAAAGTCTTGTTTCAAGTCAGAATATAAGAAGGACCTGCTGGATCTCTAATCCAGCATCCTGTTTTCATAACAGCCAACCAGATGCCTGCAGGAAACCCACAAGCAGAATTCAAGCCCCAATCACTCTGCCTTCCTGTGGCTTCCAGCAATGGGTATTAAGCATAATGCCTCCTTATTGCAGCGGCAGAGCATAGGCATAATGGCTAATAGCCATGATGGCTCTCTCCTCCGTGGAAAAAAAGTAACAAGCTGAAAGAAGGTAATTTCCTGCAGGTAAGTGCGGAAGGAGAAAGCAAGCCCAAAGTTCTAATATGAGAGTTTTCCCAGCCCAAATTTTGGACACAAGGGTGAGATGGAAGGAGATCCAAATGGCCAGTGGAGCCAAATGTCTGAGTGCCATTCTCGACTCCCTTGCAGCAATACCCTCACACGACTTGCCAGCGCTGCTTATGGCAGCATCAAAACAACACCTTAACAAAACAATGAAAGGCAAAACGATGGCGCTACCCAGTCATCTTGTGCCCCCAAACCACTTGGGGGGTAAGTTGCTGAAACACACCACAAATCTGCCAGCTTAGAATGAATCAGTGAATTGGGGAGGGAAGGGTTTTCAGCTTAGAAATAGTGGGCGCCGTGGCTGCATATGGGACAGAAAAGAAAGTAATATGCATCCACCAGGGGTTTTTGTTTGCTTGTTTTTGTTAACTGGGAAAACAATTTAGACAATTGAAATTGAAAAATCTTAGTCAACTGTTTGCTTTAAAAAAAATGTTTTTCTTTTCTTTTCAGAGGAAGTGGAATGCAAGAGAAGAAAATGTGCTGTGATGTGGCTAATGCTGTTGTTGTTGCTTGCTGATGTGTGTACTGAGTCTAAATAAAATACTCTCTCTCTTGGTTTCATTTCTTTATTTTGCGGTCTCCTTACATCATCACTACCACCCACGTCTTTATGCAAGCAACCTACAAAGCCCATTTCCACATTATAAATTGACAGCTGTCCCAAATATCTGTTTATTTCTACAATGGATATACCACTTAACGCCATAGTTTCTAAGCACTGTACAACAGAAACTATTACTTAGAATGCCTGCTGGAACGATAATAGAACTTTCCCCCCAAGCACTGGAATATAGTGACAGTTATAAAAAGTAATTATGGATCCATGAAAAAAGTGATTATACAAGATTTGTCTAATGAATGGAGAAACATATCCAATAGAGATGTCTGGTTGAAGATGGATAGGTTCACAGTAAGCTGAATCTGAATATCTGGTTCTGAATAGAAGAACAATTATATCAATACAGTGGTACCTCAGGTTAAGTACTTAATTCATTCCAGAGGTCCGTACTTAACCTGAAACTGTTCTTAACCTGAAGCACCACTTTAGCTAATAGGGCCTCCTGCGGCTGCCGCACCGCCGGAGCACGATTTCTGTTCTCATCCTGAAGCAAAGTTCTTAACCTGAAGCACTATTTCTGGGTTAGTGGAGTCTGTAACCTGAAGCGTATGTAACCTGAGGTACCACTGTATATCCATGTATCCCTATAACTTTTGTTGTTGAGGGAATATGTTTTAACAAGAGAAAGGATATGGTGTTCCTCCGTATTTTATTATTATAAAACATCACTTCTAATCTCGAAATAATACAGTTCAGTCTGTGCTTTAGATTGATGAACCATCCCCAATTAAACTAGGCCACTGTGTCTTCAAATGGTGAACCACATATAGTACAAGTGGAAATCTTGAAAAATCCTGCCCTTCTCAACACTTGTGCATCTGATTTCATGACCAATTGCAGGCGCCTCATCTGATATCACATTTCGACAACTTGTAAATATTCGCAAAAATACTTTGGAAGATTTTGCGCTGTCCTACAAGGGACGCGGGTGGCGCTGTGGGTAAAACCGCAGTACCTAGGACTTGCCGATCGTATGGTCGGTGGTTCGAATCCCCGCAGCGGGGTGAGCTCCCGTCGTTCGGTCCCAGCTCCTGCCCACCTAGCAGTTCGAAAGCACCCTTAAGTGCAAGTAGATAAATAGGTACCGCTTTATAGCGGGAAGGTAAATGGCGTTTCCGTGTGCTGCTCTGGTGCAGGCTCGCCAGAGCAGCGTCGTCACACTGGCCACGTGACCCAGAAGTGTCCTTGGACGGCGCCGGCTCCTGGCCTCTAGAGTGAGATGAGCGCACAACCCTAGAGTTGGACACGACTGGCCTTCGGGTAGGGGTACCTTTACCTTTACCTTACATTTAATGCATGAATGTCCTGGTACAACTCTTAATTCTTTTCCACATATGTCTGGCAGTCCAGCCTATGAGACAGAACCAGCCCTTGCTGTAGAGACTTTCCAGCTTGCTTTCTCTTAACGTATGGGGCAAAGAGTGTCTGTGATGGGTCCCAGAGTGAACATACAATTCAGGATGGCCACAATTCAGAATGGGATATTAGCGTACCATGAAAGTGGCTGAAATGTGACTTGAAAAATTGATGTGCTTGAAGAAGATCTATCCTCCCTCTGTTTGCAAGTATATGGGTAGTACCTTCATCCTGAAGAAGGTAAGAAGAATGCACCAGGATTCCCTGATGCAACCTGCAGCTGCCAGGCACAAGGGAATTTCAGAGCATCACTCCAGACACTTGTTTGATGTGGGAAGAGTAGATAAAACAGAAGCCTCCCAACTGAGAGGAAGAGCAGTGTGAAAACAAAATAAAAAATAAAAAATTAACTATCAATCTTGTACGTTGCAAGGAGGATGCCTGTCCATCATTTAGTAAACTGGTTGAGAAAATATATGTATTTTTTTTTTAAGCACCTGAAGAGTGTGCCCCTCCAAATTCAATCTGGAGAAACCCTATGCTCCAAGTCTTAACATTTCAGGAAATGTTGGCCCAGAGTCCTGCCTCTGCATGTGGGGAATTCAGTTCCCCACTTGGCCAGAAAACTCATTGGGCAGCCTTGAGCAAGGTCACATTCATACCACATTTTTAAAGCACATCTGAAGCATATTTGTTCCACCATGGAATCCTGGGAACTAAACTGTTGAGAGTGCTGGGAATGGTAGCTATGTGAGAGGTATATTTCCCAGAATTCTTTGGGGGAAGCCTTGTGCTTTAAATGTATGCTGTGGATGTGACCTCAGACATTTTCTCTCCCCCCCCCCCCATTTCCACATAGTATTCCTGAGAGTATGTAATTAGAGAACTTAGTGTACCATGAGCCCTTGGGTGACAATTGGATACATCTAATAAATAAATGTGACATATGAATGAATATGTGCAAGAAGTAAGCAGTCTCATCCTCTCCCCTTGCATCTCCTAGTTTGCTTTCGCTGCTCCCAAGCCTTTGCTTCCCCCCCTTACTTTGCATTTCCATAAACTTAATCCATTGGTAGCTTGGATTAGTGGACTGAGATGATGGATATTAGCCATGAAGTGCAGTTACTAGGAGTCATTGCTAAAGAACAAATTAGCTCAGACTTACTGTAATGTTGAGAGGGGCGTTTTGAAGTTTTTCTCATTTGCAGTTAGAATGGCTACTCTTGTCACTGCAAATGATACAACTGTTGAAAAACTGGGGTTGCAACGTGAGTTAAATTGCTGAGTTCATAAAATATGAATGCCTAGAAAACGAATACACCAATGTTAAGTCGGTTAATCAGTTTTAGAGAAACAAAGGAACATTTTACTTACTATAAGATGCAGTTCCATGGGATATTAATGAAGCCATAACAATGGCATCTTTGCCTCTGTGCTGGTCTTTTCTATATCCACTACATTTGTTCAGCAAAGATAGATTTAAATGTAGGCTTGGCATGGAAAAATGAGAAACTAAAATGGTTGGATTTGCCCATCCATACTCAGCAATAGGTCCGATTGAATTCAGTGGAGTTTACGCTCAGATAACAGGGTTAGGATTGCAGCCTATATTGAGAAAGAGATTTGTCTAAAGTCACTCTGTGGATTTCAGGACAGTGTGGTTTTTGGTATATATCTCCCCTATCCAACTCCAACCTTACACCTTTGATACTACAGTGTTTCTCAGAGGTTGACCAAACACAATGCAAAAAAGCTCACTGATTTCAAAATGTACAGGGAATTAAGAGGGGAGGAATAAAAACAGAACATTTCAGAATGATCAAGTATCAGCAGAAACATATGGATTAAACCAATCAGTTTCCCCAACAGCAGCAATCTACTGCATGGTCGCTGTGTACTTGCATGGAAGTAAGTAAAAGAGTACCATTGAAGTGACAGCTTTTGAATCTAGTCTTTAAGACATCTTTCTGCAGGCTTGTGCTGAGTTTCATAAGCTTTCTGCAGGCTTTTCCATGAAGTGTAGATGTCTGAGAGGGGTGAGTAGGGATGAGCACACCAGTTGCAGTCCCTGCCATCAACTGATCCCGGAAGTCTCAGTTGAATGGAAGTGACTAGGAGAAGCAGGGACCCCACAGTATCTGTGAAAATTCTGGATTCCCAAAACTTCTCCTGTACCCATAGAGGCACCAACTTCACACAATCTTGCTCTGTGAGTTGAGGCCTACAGAAACAGTGATGGAGAAAGGTAGAGCAGTGTGCTCATCCCTATGTACTCTCCTTCTGTTTATTTTTCCTTAACCTCAGAATGTTTGCAGAGGCGATAGAATGCTGGGGAAATGCCGCTCCTTCTAATGCAGATTTGTAAAGCTAATTTTGACAGTCAGTTGTACAGTGGTACCTCAGGTTAAGTACTGAATTCGTTCCGGAGGTCCGTTCTTAACCTGAAACTGTTCTTAACCTGAAGCACCACTTTAGCTAATGGGGCCTCCCACTGCCGCCGCGCCGCCGGACCCCAATTTCTGTTCTTATCCTGAAGCAAAGTTCTTAACCTGAAGCACTATTTCTGGGTTAGCAGAGTGTGTAACCTGAAGCATATGTAACCTGAAGCATATGTAACCCGAGGTACCACTGTATATTGATTCATTAATTAGCCCACAAAAAGCTACTGGGCTACAATTCATTTACTCCCCAACTTAAAGGTTGGTAGGATGTGTTTTTATGCTGGGGGCGGGAGGGCAAACCCACTTTCCACAGCCAGCATGGAAATATAGGATATTAAGCTCTTAGCTGGCCAATGATAACAATTTTAAAAAGTCTTCTAGCAAACTGTTTGGTTAAGGAGGGACAGAACGTAAGGAAAGGCTTCTGTTCCTCCATAGCCAGTGTGGAAAGCAAGTGGACTGGTTGAGGAGAATTGGACAAATCCCTTCCTCCCTTCCCCCTGCCTGCCAATTTACTTGCCTCTTTTTCAATTCCTGGTCACCTGTGCCTACCAGGTAGGGATAGAGAAGAAATTTGATTCAGTTTGCATATAAAAGCAAACCCAGCTAAACTGCGCTTTCTAAAACAGCATGAAAATGAAAACAGCTGTCCCTTGATAGTCACATTTCTCTGAATTTTGCAATGCAGTTCTCCAGCCAAGTAATGTGTGTAAAAAATGCATGGACTAGGCTAAAGCATGGATTAAAATGCATGCATTAGTAAAAGTAACATACACATATGCATTGTATTATGGGCAATTGCTTTGCAAAGATTTGTATATTAGGCAGAATTGCATACAATTCCATACAAACATATCCCTTGCTGCCCAGGTGCGTCCAATGGCTGCCTGAGGGTACTTAACTGCAAAGGAAGCTGCCCCAACCTGTAGTTTTGTGACTTAATCACATGAGGCAGCTGCACCTGAAGGCAAAACATTCATGGCTAGCATAGCAGTATTGCTGGCTACAATGCTAAATCCTTGCTGCTGCTGGAAGGTAAGTGCCTTGAGCTTTGTCTGCTGCAGGAGAATAACAATAATAATTTTATTATTTATAGCCTGCCCATCTGGCTGGGTTGCCCCAGCCACTCTTTCCCCCTCCCTAGAACCTTGCCCTCCAGCAGGGCTCACCCCACAATTTGAGGAAATTTTTATTTATTAAATTTCAATACCACCCTTCACCTGAGGATTACAGGGCAGTTTACAATATAAAATCACAAAAATACATAGCATGGTAACAAAAAAAAAAACCCAATAGCCTCCCACCTTTATTGAACTGAAACACTGAAATTCATTGAAGCATTGAATTCTCTCTTTAAAAACATTTTTTAAAGTTTTCTTTCATATATTTTTAATGGAAGCAGGTCAAACAAATAAATAAAAAAAAATAACAGAAAGGCAGAAAAAACGAGTGACTTCTCAGTTGGGTTTCAACTAGGGAACTCTGAGCAAAACATTTCTGATTTTCTGAACATTTACAGGGTTCCTCCTGTGTGTGAGCTCTCTAGTCCTGAGGTATGGTCAAAACTTATTTTCCATTCACCTTGTTCTTTGCTCTTCCTTGTTCCTACATCCTCTTTGATTTCAACATGGGAGTAGGCAGATCCAAGAGTGCCAGAAATCAGAGGGAAGAAGTTGCATTGCTATTTATGACTGGGGGGCTCTGCGCAAATCTGCTTTCACAGACAAAAAGAGGTATCTTTCGCGTGTGATAGCTGAAGTCGTCTTTTATGCATTTATGCTTGCTTTGAAATGTGAGGAAACAGACCTAGCCGGTTAGCAGTACCTCCCACATTTCACACCCTTGGCACTACAATTTCAGGTTATTGTTGGTAATCATTCTGCGAAGGTGTTTAAGCCATTCTGTGTTATTAATATGCCTATAACATTCAGTGTTGCTGCTTACTAATAGCTGTTGATACAGAAAGCTCACATATTCCATGAGAGTTAATTGGGCTGCAACCCACATACATTGCAAATAATGCCGCTTGGAGCAAGCTCTTAGGGATATTCAGTCAATCTCATGGAGACTGCCGTTATCTAGCAGCTAGCAAACAGAAAAAGAGAATCCTTGTTAATTTGGTGAATGGCATCATAAAGATCATGTTCTGCAGTTTTGTATACAGTGTCGGTTGGCCACATGGCAAGCCTCAGACTTTAGAAAGAAATGAGGCTTTTATGCATAAATGCCAGTGCAGATAGGTCTCATTCACATCGGTCACCTGGGGTCGTGGTGGATGAGTAGCATGAGCAAATAGGTTTATGACCACTTAAAAGCCTTTGAAACCAATGTTACTGTGTGAAGTGCTCGTGTGGATATATGCTTTTTGTTAGTCAACAATGCACCTAACAGCCCACCATCTTTAAACTGGCCCAGCACATCACTGCTTTTGCCCATTGAGAAGTGCTTTCCCACAGCTGAAGAAATATTACTGCTCTTAGGCTCTGTTGTATGCGAAACAGGCCTCTGCTTCTTAGTGTTTCTGCCTTGAGAGCTTGTCTTTTCCACATCAACTGCTTAGGGCTAATAGTGAAGAAATTGGGTGTGCTGTTGGGGGGGGGGCTGTTGTCTGCTGTGGTGCCGTTATGGCTGGACGGCAAGACCAAAGTACAACATTGGTGATTGCGTGACAGGTAACAGAGGCACAATGCACAACAGCTACATTCACCATCTTCAACTGAATCATGGCGCCAGAGCAAGAGTGGCAATAGTTCAGCCAATCAGATGCCACCTTTGGGGCATGGGGCCAATGAGGGTGCCAGAGATCCGGGGTGGGCCTCAGTTCCAGTCTCAAGCATGCAGCCACTGCAGCACAACTTTCCATGATGCTGCACATAGTGAGAGGAGCTGTTTGCCAGCACTGCCTTGCAAAGGTGTACTGTAGGAGGGGTGTGGGGTTTTTTGAGGGCGTTGTCTTGGAGGTATAAAGAATGGCAATAGGGAGCGAGTTGGGCTGATTTACTTTGGGACATGGGGAAGATGGGAATGGATGTGTAGCAGCCATGTAGAAGGGAAGATGCTGCTGCAGGCAGGGGTGGGCTTTGCTGTTTTGAATGTCAGTGATGCCCTGAGGGAGGTGAAAATTCAGCACCTCCCACGCCTCGCCTTCTGTTCTGCTCAAATCACTGTCATAGTTGCTGTGCTCTGGGCCACCCCCTAGCCTTGACACCCAGTGCAGCTGAACCGGACGCACTGCTCTAAATCTGCCTCTGGTGCGGGGAGGTGGGGGCTCAGTCCTCCAGTTCGTTGGACTCGTTCATCCTTTCTTTGTAGAAACATTTATATTGAGGGCCAGCCCAGGACATTTTGCTGCATGATGTGGAACAGCAAATGTCCCCCACCCCAAATTAAGGTGCATAGTGCCCAAAGTTGACCAAGCTATTTCGACACCTGAGGTTGAAAGTCCCATCCCCTGGGAGTGAAATATACAGTAAGAGTCATTTCAGTGCTCTTTCAAAATATCCAAGATAAGCTGCCTTGGGCTACTGCCTTACTCTGCCAGAGAGAAGGGCCAGCTCTGTTTGTAGAGAATAAGATGGCAAGCTATTCGCCTCAAGTAGATGAGGCCTCCTACTCCCTCACCAGATCTCCCAGTGCAGCAGCCAAACCACCATGAGGAGTGAAGCAGAAAGTATCTCCTCTCCAGGAGCCAACATACTCGCATGTCCATGTTAAGCTGGGGTTTGGTTGAGCTTGATGTGTGTGAGCCAAGCCAGTGTCCCCTTTTGACATAAGTAGGACAAAATAAATATGGTGTCACATTCAGAGGGATAGATCTTCATTTGCTCTGTAAAAGGGAAGGACGTGGATGTTTAGATAATGCAGTAGCTACATAAATCAAACATTGCATGTACTAAAATGATATAGAAAGCAGACAGAATTATTGATTATATATGTCCCCCTACTGCTAATTCTTGTGAGCGGATTGCATGGCAGATTCTCTCCTCCATATCATACCCTCATTCCAAACCAATTCATTTTTACATTGACTCTCTGTGCTTCATTCATTCCTCTTATTTTACCTGGGTATTGATTTGTTTTGATTGCTCTATTTGATTTTAATCTTCTCCTGCCGCAGTCTGTTTAGGTGTATTCCCTTACTCCCTGTTCTTCCTAACTCGTTCTCCTCCTTGGCAGCTGGTGCTTCTGAAGCAGCCAGAATTGGACAGAGTAGCAGATACGCGAAAGATATGTGAGTGGGATCAGCAGTAATCTCCTTAGACCTGGCAGTGTGCCACTCATCCCAAGTCACAAGCAGTTTGGGGAACCCCAACACTGGAACAAAAAATGGTTGCTTTCTATCCTAAGTGTGAGCTTCCCAGAAGCCTGTAACCTGTCACTTAAGGAAGCAAGATAGTAAAGTAGAGGAGCCCTTGATCTGATCCCACTTGACTCTCCGTATGCTCTTAGGTCATATGTGTAAATTTTCATATTGGCCTTCCACAGCCTGGTTCCTTCCACATATTTTGGACTACAGCTTCCATCAGCACCAGCCAGCGTTGCAGGACCAACTCCTAGCAGCTCAGGTGCCTTCACCACCCCAAGAAAATATTTGAGGGGGCCGCCTCCCAAAGCTAATGGGCTTTGTTGTTTAGTCGTTTAGTCGTGTCCGACTCTTCGTGACCCCATGGACCAGAGCACGCCAGGCACTCCTGTCTTCCACTGCCTCCCGCAGTTTGGTCAAACTCATGCTGGTAGCTTCGAGAACACTGTCCAACCATCTCGTCCTCTGTCATCCCCTTCTCCTTGTGCCCTCCATCTTTCCCAACATCAGGGTCTTTTCCAGGGAGTCTTCTCTTCTCATGAGGTGGCCAAAATATTGGAGACTCAGCTTCAGGATCTGTCCTTCCACTCAGCACTCAGGGCTGATTTCCTTCAGAATGGATAGGTTTGATCTTCTTGCAGTCCATGGGACTCTCAAGAGTCTCCTCCAGCACCATAATGCAAAAGCATCAATTCTTCTGTGATCAGCCTTCTTTATGGTCCAGATCTCACTTCCATACATCACTACTGGGAAAACCATAGTTTTTACTATATGGACCTTTGTTGGCAAGGTGATGTCTCTACTTTTTAAGATGCTGTCTAGGTTTGTCATTGCTTTTCTCCCAAGAAGCAGGCGTCTTTTAAATTCGTGCCTGCTGTCACCATCTGCAGTGATCATGGAAAAGCTAATGGACACTGCCCTTCAAATGGTGTGTGTGTGTGTGTGTGTGTGTGTGTGTGTGTGTGTGTGCATGCTGTGTCATGTGATTAATTGTGTGGGGTGGAGCTTATATTCCCCCCTCCAATAATTTATTCAAGTTGGCACTCCTGGCCAACATGGTGAATAGACAGGGATGGAGTTCTAGCCCAAACATTTAGAGGGCACCAGATTGGGGAAGACTAAAATTGGGGCCCTTTGACCAACTGTGCAAAAACCAAAATAGTTCAGAACTCTGGCTCTCGAATATTTTGCAATCCACATCTGTGAAAGAATCTCATTCTTATTAATATTAAACATGTCAGTAATAACATGTTAATCTTCTAGTTTGGAATTCTCTACCCATAACACTGTTTCAGAGCACTGCACTTCCAACATCCTTTTTGTATGGTTCCAGCAGTGAACACCATCCATCAAGTCTACTATCCCTTTGTCATATTTATTGCCTGCTCAATTTCTTCTCTTCAATCTCTTCATTTCTTCCTTCAGTACTTTGTGTGTGTGTTTAGCGTACTAACGTAATAATGCCCCTTGTGTTGATAGCTTAGTTGTGAAGATAGTCTTTCTCCCTGTGGGTTTCGGTTCAAGGAATTGCCACTTTGCTGTTCAGCTATTGTTTATAAGGGCATCTTTTTATCACAGACCTGGGCTGTTGAAGTCTTTGTCCCATTGGAATAAATGGTAAAACCCCAATGATTCTAATGAACAAGGATTGCATGTCTATCTACTTCACTGTAGAGGGCTCTTCTGCAGTTCATTATGGTAAACTTATTTATTTACTTTTAAAAAATAATGATAATAATTTTCTTTTAGTCTCCATATTGCTTTTTTTTTGGGGGGGGGGGATCCTACCCAGAATTGTAATCTTATATTTCTTGCATTATGCATGAATGAATACATTAACACCTTGTATTTACTTTGCTGGCCGCCTTCTTTTATTTCTTTATTGTTAAGCTATGAACTTGCTATACTGTATAATAAGACATACATTTCTGCATTTCCCCCCATCTCAACTTCTTTCTGTCTTCAGCAGCATCAAAAGTTGTGGTATTGTATGGTCATTTTTGGGAATGCTGCAAATAAGCATGAATTCCACTTCTGGGAGTGAAATTGCAAATTTGCAGTTTCATATTAAGTATTCAAAATAAAGCAAAGGGTTTCCATACAGTTACCCCCTCCCCCCCCCACAAACAATGAGAGAGAGAAATGTTGCACAAGATGTTGCATATTAAGCCCAGTGCATGTAAGGATGAGAACACACTCAGTACTGGGGCAATAATGTCACCTATCGTGGAAAACCTCAGTTTGACCTGGGCTCTCAGACATCTCCAAATATGAGTCAAGCTCAACCCCACTGCCTGTTGGAGCTTCCTCACACTCCCCTTTAGAGGCAAAAAAATGACGATGGCAACTTTGTCTTGGGAATAGTATGGGGATAAATAAAGTAATCAGTATTTAGAGGCCCTGTCCTTAATTTGAAAATGATGCTCCTGCTAGGGGGCATGGGATTGTAGTCTCTGCTTCACTCTCCTTTCTCACAATGGAAATAATGACACATGACACAATTATTAAGGTTAATGGGCTAAATAAGGCCACAGCTTTATTGGTTACAGGTGATGAGCAGTATTGGCTTAGGCATTGGTTCTAACTGACTATATCCGACTTCAGCCTGTCTGCTTGAAGTCTGGGAAGGGTAAACAACCAGTAGGGGGAGTCCTGCTGATGCACATCAACTAGGAACTCCCCCAGGGTCACCTCTCGGGGGCGTGCCTTAGGCCCTCACCTCCCTAGGCTTCGGACAGGGCCACGCCCCCTGGAATCCTTTATCGAACTACCCTTCAATATGCGGGGCAGGCGATGGCGCTACCTCCCCTCTTTCATCTACTGAACAATAACAATGCCTAACCACCGATACCCTCAAACCTACAACCAATCCCTAATCCCAGAAATTATAACAGCCAACCACACATCATTCCCCGCATCAGAAAGATGCACACCATCTTCTCGGTAACTGGCAGGTGGCAAAGAGGGAGATCCCCGGCCGCGTCCTGCCTTAAATAGGGCAGGCCACCCCCCAGAGCCAGCTGATTGGCTGGCCAGTAGGTCACGTGGCGGGGATCCCCCCAATCGTGAGGGGGCTGGGCTCCAGCCACCACACGCGCGATGGGACCTTGAAGCCCGCAATCCCACCTCCTCTGTAGGATGGAAGTGGCTTTTATGTTTAAGAATGAGGGAGGGTTCTGCAGGGAAGATGGGGCACTTGATCCATCTGTGTGGTTTTTTTCTTCTTCTCCAGGCTTTTCTGGAAAATCTACAAAATACCACTTGTATTGAGGAAGGGTTTATAATCATTGGGAAAGCTTGGGGTGGAATTAATGGATTTCAGTTTGAATCAAGGACAGTTTATTAATCGTAAAAATGTAAGAAGTTTCCTGTTGGATCTGACCAAACACTCATCTATCCCGGCACTCTGTTTTCATAGAGGCCAACCACATGCCCATGGGAAGCCCACAACCAGAACCTGAGTGCAATAATACTCCCACCAGAAATCGAGACATAGTACCTCCAACAGAAGTAAAAATTTAAAGCCATCCAGGTTTGTGGCCAACACTACACATTGTGGAAGAGAATTCCATAGTTGCATTCCATATTTTATGTACTATGTGGAATCTTGTGGAATATTTCCATGATCTATAATAATGACTTATTTTTAAGGCAAAATGAAAACTTTGTCTAGCTCCTTATCCAAAGCAGATAGCTTTAATTTACTTCTTAATTCCTGAGCAGCACTGTAGTTTTGAAAGTAGCTTCTTTAGCTTTAGGCTATATGGTGTCTTTCATCATATGGTAGTTTCATTTTCCTCTCTGTGGGTGCAATCCAGATCTATTAAAATCAATGGGTGTTTTGCCATTGTCTCCAGTGGAATGTAGATTGGACTCTAAATCTGCTGTCATGCACTTCAGGAAATGCATCTTTAAAAAAAAATACAGACAGACAACGATTTCACTTTGAATCCAAAATTCTTAGCAGGAAAGACAAATGAGTGAATATCCATTTCCCCATTTCCATCTGCTATCAGCCATTTCCAAGACTGCACTATAAGAATTTGTTCAGCTATTCAAAGGGGAATTTTAAAACTAAATGGAAATGGGTTTTTTGTTCGTATAATGAACCTGTTCAATACTTTTCTAGTTTAGTGATTTCCCCCCTGCATATGCTATCACAAATCCAGGAAACACACATTCTCTGTCTATCAGATTTTATATTCAGATACAGCTGTGAATGGGACATGCAAATATTCTGAAAGCTGGGAAAAGTTGGAGCTTTAGAGTTTTTAGATAAATAGGCTTTGGACTTTTCCGTTCTTGGCTGTATGTAGGCTCAGGCACCATCTTACTAAGTTTTGAAGAGTTTATTTATATGTGGGTGGGCTGATTTCAGTTTGGCATAGTCTGCTGCTTTTCTTATCCAGTCGTACCTTGGATCCCAAATGCCTTGCAAGTCTAATGTTTCATTTCCCGAACACCACAAAACCGGAAGTGTGTGTTCCGGTTTGCGAATGTTCTTTGGAACCCAAACGTCCATTGCGGGTTCCACAGCTTCCGATTGGCTGCAGGAGCTTCCTGCAGCCAATCGGAAGCTGCGCCTTGGTTTCCAAACGTTTTGGAAGTCAAACAGACTTCAGGAACGGATTTTGTTCAACTTCTGAGGTATGACTGTACTGGGATCCCAAGGTCCACTGCTGAATTTTTCATTTACAAAACAAGAGAACAACAAAATCTGATTGAAGCATTCGTGTATGCATGGCTTAAGAACACAAGAAGAACCTTACTTGATCAGATGAATGTCATCATTGTCCACTATTCTTTGCTGTTACTAGATGGTCCTGCACAAATAGGCCACCAGGAGGCTATCCAGTCTACCTTCTATCCACTAAAATTACCCTGGAATCCAGGATACGCCAGTGTCTTTTAGACTGTGTACTGGGGTTCCTTGAAATCATATTAGGGGTTTCTTAGCGAGAATAGCAGTAATGCTGGCCAAGCTTCCCTGAAATACATTGCCTACCACAACTAGGGATGCTGGATAATTCCATTGAAGCAGAAACGGGAGTGGAAGTGGCTGCTGTTTACTTTTTCGTCCCATACCCGGAAAGGAAATCACTACAGCAAATGCAATCACTATCCACTTTTGTTGTTGCTTTAGGTCAACAAATGCTACATGAGTGATTATGCTTTCCCGCCATTTTCATTGTGTTTCCTTTGCATTGAAATGAATGGGGTGGAATAACATAATGATATAATTTGTGTGATTGATTTTATGAGAGATGTAACTTACATAACGTTGCTACGGTAGAAAGAGAGATGGATAGCATAGTTTTGGGTGGCAGAACAGAAGCGAAGTTGGAGGCAATGAATATAGGATACAACAGAAAACAATGCCTTCTTACATTCCTAACTACAATCACCCCAGCAACATGCAGCCACAATGGAGTGTTGGATACCTTCTAGGAAGTCACAGTATTACACATAAATTGAATGTACATTCAGAAGACTTCTTAGAATATTCGTTCAGTGATGCATAGGGGGCATGTGGCAAATTCGGAAGTGTTTCCTTCCAAAAAAATCAATGTGGAAAGGATTGTTTGAAGCTACATTGTTTGATAAATATGCCAGAGGCCTTGTGAATGAGCAACAGAGTTGTTTCCCAAGGTTTGTCATGGCTTCCAGTACATCTTACCTTATGGAAGTTTGCAGAAAATACCTCACCCCACAACAAAAATACCCGAGTTCATTTCTCCAGTCAGACAGTAGGCATGTCCTCTACAGCAAGTAAACTCAGTTTCTAAAAACAAGGATATAAGCATAGCCAGTTGGAGAACAAAAGAAATGGCTGCCTAACTCCACAATCCTAATGATGCCTATTCAGAAGTGAACCCCGTTCTAAGGGATTTACTTTCAGATAAATATGTGTAGGGTTGCAGACAAAGAGGAATATAGAAATACAGGTCCAGCTCCAGGACATGAAGAGAATCTGGGTGGCAACTGCACTGGTTGGTCTCCTCGTAAGAAAGCCTGCTAGACAGCATGCTGGGCATCTTGTGTAAGACAGCAGAGCAGAAGTCCAGCAGGATATCACTGTGACCCAAACACGGACTTGTTTCCTTTCTATCAAGTATGTTTGTGTGTGAGAGGGACAGAGAGAGGAAGAAAAGATTGAAATCGTATGAAATTTTCTGTGTGTCTCCTTTTAGCCACCCTATTATCAAACTCTTCAAGAACACAAATCTTTGGTTTGTTGAACCATTGAAGAGGTTTGCCAGAGAATGAAATAAAATGAGAGGAATAAATGGCCCTGATATTTCAAGAAGTGCTTGCTATTAATTTAGAAGTGGCTCTGGAGTTATATATAGTCATTTATTTTTCCCTGTGTGTGCCTCTTGCTCCAGCTCTCTCTGATATACTACTTATTCACTTCATGATTACTGTTCTCTAACTTTTAGTCTTCTCCTGCACCACACAATTATCCTTTCTCTCTTTCCCCCCTTGTTTAGTCCCATCATGGAACACCAGGTAACACAGAGAGTTCTTGGCTCAATTTGGTTTCATAATCCAAATGAATGATTCCGTGCACCAAAACTTAGTCATTATATTGGACTAATGATACCCATGAGGACATCCCCTTACTTTCTCCTATATAAGTGAATGGTCATTCATTTGGAGGGAAGTAAAGCTTGGAGCAGGAGAATCAGAGGTGTGCTGGGGGTGGGGAGAAACTGGGCAATGTTGAGTAGATAGGAGAAAAAGAGCCAGATTTGGGGGGAGCAACAAAATCTAGTTGTAGGACAAAGCAAGGGAAAGAATCATAACTTAGGGCAGGAGAAGCAATCCCAGAGGGGTGTTGAGAAAGCTGAGTGGTTGATAGTTACCTAGGTCTTCTTTTTTCCCTTTTTTGAAGATGGAAATAACATTTGCCTTCCTCTCTTCTTTAGGGACCTCACCCAAGAATTCTCAGTTTATAGACAGGGCTCTGAGATTACAGCCACAAGTTCCTTTAGCACCCTTGGTTGTAGCTCAGCAGGCCCTGGAGATTTGAATTTGCTAGATTTTCCCTTACCGCCTTGTTTAAGGGGACAGAGTTCTCATAAGAACAGCCTGCTGGCTCAGACCAATGGCCCCTCTAGTCTAGCATCCTGTTCTCACAGTGGGCAACCAGATGCCTGTGAGAAACCCACAAGCAGGATTCGAGCACAAGAGCACTCTCCCCTTCTGTGATTTCTAGCAATTGGTATTTAGAAGCATTGTTGCCTCCATCATCTCTGCCTCTGCCTCTTTCCCTATTCATCTCTTTGGAAATGTCATTGTTTTTTAGCTAATAAATTTTATCTATGAAGTCTAATATAATACATTACTGAAGTGGAAATGACAAGATCACCTTAGACTTTACCTGCACCCTCATTTTATAATTTTACATTTGATGGGCTGTTTATGAAAGGAACTGTTCCCTAGTATTCCTGATGCCTGTTTTGATTAAGATGTTTTATGACACTCTTAGGCAAGGGGTGCCTGCCCCATTTTTATGTTGATTGGGTGACAATGAACAGGCAACTGAATACATTGAAATGAAGTTCATACAGAGTTCCTTTTCTTCTGTTTCCATGACAACATTATCAAATGAGGAAAAAATATTAATGATCTCCCTTTGGGGATACATTTTCCTCCACAGCCTTGCTTCACAATTTTTCCTGACTTCCTTTGAAAGTATTAAAGCCTTTAAAAATATATAGTCTAGATATTGTCATTCATCAAGGGTATTGTTCTTCGGCATATTTTCAGTGGCACCCAGCATGTGGATGCTAATGTAAAATAATTACAGTGAGGAAACAATTTTGTCCAGTGTATAGACCAGCCTTGATCCACAACACTCTAGAGCTGTGGCTCCCAATTGGTGGGCCATAGACCCCAGGGGGTCTGTGTAACCCACTCGGTGGGTCTATGGCGCTATTCACATCACAAAATCTACCACAGAGGTATCAAAAGTTTCAAAAGCAGAGGGTCCATGACTTGGCTTTTGAAAAACAGGGGGTTCACAGTACCTAGCTAATTGTGAAACCACTGCAGTCTAGAGCAATATTATTGACTACTGAAAGCCATTGGGGTGCATATTTTCATGTATAACACTAAGACCAGGGATATCCATGTTCAAATCCAAACTCAGTCCTTAAGCTTAGGCCAGTAATTTACTCTCAGCCTACCCTACCTTGCACAATGTTTAATGACCCAGAGCTCCAGTGCACCCCCCTTAAGGAAAGAGGCCACAGACATAGACAGCCTCTAAGATCAGAAAATCATTTGCCTTCAGAAATTGTCCTTAGATTTTTTTACATCCTAAGAATGCCCATCAGAAAATATCATTTAAAAAAAGTTAATTTATTTCCATACTGCTTAATTACCAAAGTTTCTAAGCAGTGTACATAAAAATTAAAAAGCTTACAAGGGGCAAGAAGATCAGTTGAAAGTCATAAAACAGCAAAAAGAAAGAAAGAAAGAAAGAAAGAAAGAAAGAAAGACTGAAATAATTCTTTGTCAAGCACAAAATTTCAGCTGGGAAGCAGGGCTGTCTAACCTCAGCTGGGAGAGAGTTCACCAGAGTCAAGCCCCTGAGACTGAATCTGTGGCTTCTGGTACATGTGAGCTGTTCATCTAAGACACTCCCCAAAGTCATTTCTTAAGGTATTCAAGGTGCATATTGCTAAGGGCCTTGCAGATTAATACACTAATGTTCTACATAAATAAATACATATCTCCATAGAGATAAATAATATGCATGAAGAACCTGAATGTAGTTTGTGTCTAGGTAAATGTTTTGATTGATTTGGCTGTGTGCTTTTAGGTATACAAAACAACTTTTGCATAATTTCTGTGACTTGCTTTGTGCAGAGAAAATCTGCATGATTTCAGCTTCTTAAACATCACATTTTCATGTTCATCTGAACTTACCACAACACTCATTGCTCCAGCTATTAACGCAAACCAATTCAAGGGAGAATTCCCCCTCCTCTGCTTAAAAACCATTAAAACCATCAGCAAATTACTGATTCCATTAGTCTGAAGAATGTTTGTTGCAATTTACTCCAAGATTTGTATGCCACAATATGTGTGGCCTGCTACTGTTTGAGTTCCCTGAACTGTTAAATTGTTGGAGGCTGTGCTCTAAACATCAAGCCTTTCTCACTATTGGGAAAAAATGGTTCCTTGTTCAGAAATGTGTTTGTCTTTCTTTGCACATGGGTTGTGCTGCACTCCAGATCTAATTGCTCCCCCCAGCTCTTATATTAAAATTAAATTGTATAAATAATTAAAAGCCAAAATGGGCTTCCATTTATTCTAATAGTTCAAAGCCAAGAGCTCCCCATGTGGGAAAGGGGTTTGCAGCTTGCTGTTATTGCCTCTCTCTGCTGAGGAAGTGCAACCATCAGTCAGTAAAATGGGGGTCTAGCTTCCCAGGGAGAGTAGGAAACTGGAGAGACTCT
Source organism: Podarcis liolepis (assembly GCF_965112155.1). Lineage (NCBI taxonomy): Eukaryota > Metazoa > Chordata > Lepidosauria > Squamata > Lacertidae > Podarcis > Podarcis liolepis. The sequence goes on from NC_139556.1 coordinate 25,286,847, forward strand.
AAATAAATAACTTGTCTGTTTAAATGAGAGGGGAACGAATGAATTTTGTTTCATTATAAAATCCAAGTCTCGTAGCTTCAGCTCTGTCGTTATTCAGTAGCTTTACAGACATAGAACCTTGCAATTTTTAAAATATTTTTTTAAAAAATAAAAACTGGTTGAAGATAACCTGTATATTTATCTCACTGGATTGTTCATTCTATTTCTGATTGATGAGAATTTCACATGAATTCATTCATAAGTTGCTTTTGTTCTGTTGTTTCTGCATTAATCTTTATTTTAAAAATATGCACAGATAGGCATTTAAATACATATTTTATCCCAATGTGCACACTTCTAGTTATTTTATCCTAAATTACATGTAGTGCAACAGATTTTGTTAACAGTTTTTGAAGCCTGTATTGCATCTTTTGGAGAAGTGTGACATCTAAGTGACAAGGACGTTGCAATTAGGATCTGTAGATCACATCTGTTTTCTTCAGCATTCGCAAAAAATCCACTTCCAGCATCGCTACTAGATTGCAGCAAAATTTAAAATACATGGGGAAGGATCGAGCATGCCCTCCCTCTAATCCTTTGCATATATATTCAGAGTCAAAAGCATTCTGGAAATACTTAGCAAATTTAAAAGGATGTGCCTCTTTTCAAGAAGGCATGGAAAGTCTCAAAAGTTTGTGCCAGGTTCTTTGGGACCCTGGTCACCAGCTGCATAGCCTCAGATGGCAGAAGGACTTGGAGAATGGCCTCTGATGACAATAGAATAACTTGGGCATGCTCAGGCAGTGCAAAGGCAATCCTTCTCAAATTCTTTTAGCAATCCATTAGGTTGCTATAGCTAATAACCAGCACGTTGAATTTGGGCCAGAAATGAGAAGGTAGGCAATTTCAGCACTAGCAGAATATGTTCTGAGTAGCTCACGAGTGGAGATGCTCAGTTCTAGGTGTCTATTATCTGGCCCACACCACACCCCCTCAGTGGCCCTGTTTCACCCCTGAGTATTTATGCTTTACCAGAATGTGTCCCTGAACTCTGATAATGCATTGTGCCCACCCCTGCTGTAGCTTTTCTGAGTAAGCAACCTAGCTGTGGTGTTTTTTACTGACCGAACGTTCTTGGAAGCCTTCAAAGGTTGCACCATCTCCAATGAATTGCAATCGTCTAGTTAAGAGCTTACCAAAGTACTGTGGCTTGATGGAGGAATCACAGTTCATCCACCAGCTTCTTGTTGAAAGATGTTTGGGCTTTCTGGATCTATGGAGACCCTCCAAGCTGCAAACCTGATACTTTAGGAGGGAGTGCAGTTTTATCCAGAATATATTAAACACTACCTCCACTGGCCAGGCAAGCCAACTACAAAGGTTCTCTGTTTTATCTGGACGGAGTTCCGTTTTTGAGCCCTTACCCAGTTCATTGCTGTCTCTACTGCCTCACAAGCCAAATGAAAAAGAGAAACAGAGCTTTGTGTCTTCTGTGTGTTAACAGCACCTTATCCCAAATTTCTGAATTGCTTCATTTAACAGTTTAATGTGGAACATAGGGGTCCCTGTCACACATGCTACTGTTTCTGGTTGCATGGAGACTACAGCAGAAACAAATTTGCTTCCAAAATAACCCTTCTCCATGAATTGTTGTAGATTTTTATTACAGATTATTTATAATGAATACTTGATGCCTGTATTTTACATTTGTTATCATTTGCCACTATTAGGTACTTGATCATTGAAATTTGATAGCTAACAACATGTAGTAGTCTATAATATAAGACAGTATTAAGGACTGATAAGATTTTTTCCCCCATTTTTGAGAACTGACAGGTAGTGTCATTTAATATCTACTGGCTATGTTAATGAGATTTCATATTGCATGCCTGTGAAAGTCAAAACAGGGCCAAAAGTCTAAATTGCTTGAATGCCAAGACAAAATTCCACACCCAAAATCAAGGTTTGAAGCATTGCATTTAAGGACTGAACATTTTTGGAGCATTTTGAATATTTCTGAATATTCAGTTCAGATCAAGGGCAGACATAGTGGTAATTTGGAGGTGCCAGTGTCCATTTGCAAATACATATGTGAGAATAACTTTTGAGTGATAAGTATGGGGGGAATTATTAATTTCTAGATAGAAGATATTGCAATGAACAGCCCATCTAATCAGCCTTGGAATGTTTATATGAGGATATTAATTCCCTGCCTGAGTGAGGAATTGCTGGTTTTCTATTGGTTGAGAGGTTTGCCGTTCTGACTCTCTTGCAGCCAATAAGACAGGCATGGGCAAACTTGTCCCTCCAGCTGTTTTGGGACTACAATTCCCATCGCCCTTGACCACTGGTCCTGTTAGCTAAGGATGATGGGAGTTGTAGTCCCAAAACAGCTGGAGGGCCAAGTTTGGCCATGCCTGCAATAAGAAAACCAAAGGCCAAGATACTGTGGGGGAGTTGGCGAGTGAGACAAAGAGAAGGAGACCCATAAAAGCAAATTAGATAGGTTAGAGCCAGTGTGGTGTGAGAGCCAGTGTGGTGTAGTGGTTAGGAGCAGTAGACTCGTAATCTGGTGAACTGGGTTCGCGTCCCCGCTCCTCCACATGCAGCTGCTGGGTGACCTTGGGCCAGTCACACTTCTCTGAAGTCTCTCAGCCCCACTCACCTCACAGAGTGTTTGTTGTGGGGGAGGAAGGGAAAGGAGAATGTTAGCCGCTTTGAGACTCCTTCGGGTAGTGATAAAGCGGGATATCAAATCCAAACTCCTCCTCCTCCTCCTCCTCCTCCTCCTCCTCCTCTTCTTCTTCTTAGGTTAAGGCAAATTTGAGTGCCCATTGACTTAAAGTGCATTGCTGTAGAACCTGAATTGTTTCTTTTATGAATTTTTACCCATTAGACTAGGGGTGGGGGACCTTTTAAGCCCAGTATGCCAATATTCTTATTTTCACAAGCCCCATGGACCAAATTTGACATTTGAAAGGCAACGTCTCTCAGCACCCATCAGCTGATGAGTGCTGAAAGGCATCACCTTTGAAGCACATTTCCAATAGAAACTGCTTGGAAATGCTCTTCAAAGTGCTGTCTTTCAGTACCTATCAGCTGACAGGCGCTGAGTGACATTGCCTTTGAAGTGCATTTCCAAGTGGTTAGAAATGCAATTTCTCCAGTTCACATTATGTATATGGCCACTGATTTATGACAGAATGTGAACTGGTGGTACTCTTCACAAAAATCCAGATTAATGTATTCTCATAAATGTGTTTTAAAAAAGAAGAAAAGTGCTGGAAACATTGACCCATTGATTGAGGTTACTTATATTCCACTTTCCCACCATGAGCTGCACCCAAAGCAGCTTACAGCAAACATTCAAAACACTGGAATAGAGAGCATTGAAAATACAAATGTACAAAATACAGAACAGTAAATTTAAAAAATGACAAAAAATATCCATTTGGCAAACATGTATTTATGTCCTGGGCATGCCTACTGATTATTATGCCACCCATTTAAATTATTAGTGGAGAAGAGGAGGAAGCTTTTGTTCAGAAATTCAGCTGCTGGTCTCACTTATTCTGAGTGCTGCTCTGGTGTGATGGTTGGAAACACAGTGATGAGCTGCTGCACAAGACACAAAGAAATTGTAGCATAGACCTAGATTCTGAAAGATTGGGCTGTGTGTGTGTGCGCGTGTGCTTGTGTTTGCTTTTTTGTTCTGTTATGTTTAGATGCACAACTCAAGCCCTCCAGAAAGGAATCCAATGGCATAGCTCCTATTAGTGTGACAGGCACTTACTACAGCACAGCAGCTAGTAGGTTTACAACTGCTTGCTTAATAATGGCTCCTGCATTAGCTGCCACAGATCAAAGCTCTGCCTTTTTATCCCTGCCCAGGAGGAGCGATGGATGTGTGCTGCCCCCTGTGGTTGTCTCCTGCATGGCAATGTTTCTCAGGTTACACATTTTGAGTCTCAAGCAGAGAAATAGTTTTGAGCCGGTGGCAAGCCCTCGGACCCCATGGTCTTCCGGCAGGGATGGACTATTTATGTGCTGACTTTTATTTTATCTAATGCAATTAGGAAAGAGACCATTTTCCTAACCATGGCGATGAACAAAGGAGACCTACTAAGTATGTGAGTGTGTAGCAATAGCTATGAATGAATGTTCGTAACACCAGAATTTTCAGTTGTCTTGCTCTGTTAGAGCAGGATTTCATCTTACATAAGCACAGTGTAGAAAATGGTACTTCCCCTCGAAAACATGCAGGGGAACGTAGCCCATGTCCTGAAACCATCGTGTATTTTCCTCCCACGTCAGGGGCATGCCCTCCAGAGAAAGACGATGATAAGCGGCTTCAGCTTTCTACAAAAGACTTGTCTTTTTTACAGTGTGTCATTCCATCCTTCAAAGCTTCTATTTTAATATGGTTCTTTTCTCACCATCTTTGCATAATGATGGTGATGATTCTCACCACTTGGCCATTATCTCCCGTGCCAAAAAAGAGAGAAAAAACTAGTTCATCATGGATTAGAAACATTGATGAAGTTTGTAATTCCCTGGCTGAGAATGCATAATGTACCGGCTTGTAATGCTCACTGTCAGTACAAACGTGAGCATTCTGCTTCTTGAGTTCTGCAGCTCTTATTGTAATCCAGACTCCAGAAGAACTCCTAAATCCCTCCAATCCATTTTCCCCACCCTCATCTGTTTACTTGGCTGCTGCAGCAGCTGCTGTGATGATGATAGCAGATATAGGACCTTTCATCCTTTGGGAGCATGCAGACTAGAATCCTAGAACTGTAGAGTTGGGGTCCTTTAGTCCCATGCCCTGCAATGCTGTTCCTGCTATGTCAGGAACCTACCTGCCAGGCCTCTTGAGCAAACAACATTTCCTAGGTGGGCTCATTGGATCAGATGCCACATTCCCAGTGACCATGTTGGGACGCTGATGGGACCTGAAGGTGCTCATACATATGCTCAGAAGTCAGAGGGTTTTTCCCCCTGCAAAAAGTAAAATAAGAAAAAAAGGTAGGATATCAATTGAACCCAGGAGTGGGATTTCCTTTGTCTAGTATGGAGGATGGTGAGAAACACTGGAGAAGGAACTGGTGCTTTCAGCTGATTTATGTTAAGCAATTGGATACATATGCAAAATTTAGACTACTGTAAAATCCTATGTAAAGCAGAGCTTTCAGCCTGTTTACTTGTTCCAATAATAAGTCAAATGAATTAAATACGTTTACAAAACTGCAGGTAAATGGAATTTTCAGACTGAATGAAGTAGTATTTAAAAAGGTACAGTTTAATAATCAAAAGCTACTCCAATGGTTAGAGCAACATTTACCATCTCTACATTCAAAAACATTATAGAAGGAAAATGGCTTCAAACAATAAACAGGTTTGCTTTTCAGTCTTATCCCTGCCAATTAAAATTTGCTATCAGTAATCACTAAAGCTTTAGTTGAGTAAGCCGCCGATTAAACTGATTAAGCCCTGACTTCCAGTAAATAAGAGTTTTATCCTGCGGAGTGTAACAGAGTTTCTTTATTGTATAATCACCTTCTGATTATATTGAGCTGTTGCAATTCACTTGGTGAAATCCAGTGTTGGGTTAGACTGTGCGTATCTGTTCTCCAAATACTTGTCCCAGGGGGTGCACTGTAGAAAATCACCAGTAGCTAAATATCACAATGTGTTATAATGGTTTTTTATGATGGTCATCTAAAGTTCTAGATGTGCTACTGCAACAAAAAATAAATGAGACAACAGGTGGCTCCTAGGATATGTTCAAATTAACTTCTTTGTCCTGGTTTACCGTAAGTTGAAAACTAATGTTCAGCAAATAAGGGATTCAAATTGCATGTGTCGTGCACATTTTCATTTGATTATTTCATTTGATTCTATGTTAAGATCCAATATGTCAATTTATGAAATGGTGTGGAATGTGTGGCTGTCCAGATATTGTTGCACTACAACTTCCTTCAACCATGACCATTAGCCATGCTGGCTGAGGCTGATGGAAAATGGAATGCAACAATATATCGAAGGCCACAGCTTGTCCATCCTTGATTGATGAAAGCTAGTAAGACACCCTCAGACTTGTTGCTGAAAAATGGTCCAAAAATTATTTGACAGGCAAATGATCCCACACTGCACCCCAGGATCTTCTCCAAAGCACATGGCAAATAGCATTAGCACCTTCCACCCTTGTGAACCGAGGTTAGCACATATGTGCTAGAATTGGGTCCACTAAGAATGGAGGAGCTTGAAAGTGTTAGGCGGTCATTCACCCACCATCCCCGCCAACTCGGGGGCAGGCTTTTGAGCAAGGCCAAAATTTGGCATCCCCAAATGGATCTTTTCAATTTCGTTCCCCCTTGGCTCAGTGCCCTGTACCAGGGAACTGCCCGCACCACCCTAAATCTGGTGCTGCTTGCCCCCACAACCCACACCATTTCCCACCCATTCCCAAACTTCTGGTGAGCAAGGATCAGCTGCACAACCTGTTGTGCCATATATTACCGGAGTCTCCCATCTCCTGCGGTTCTTGCCCTACACCCCAAAAGCCAGGTGGATAGCTTGGATGAGCCACAAATGAGTCGCTGCCAAAGCACAGCATCTCAAAACTAGGCAATGAGAGGTTGAGTGGCTGAACAAAATAACACTTATTTGCACTTTCGATAGCCTGTGCATATGAAACTTCCACCTTCTATCATGCCTTCAAGGATTGGGGGTCTCCACTGTGTTGAAGCAGAGCTTGTCAATTGGGGTGGGGAGCAACACATATGATAAAACGGCACCATGCAGATTAGGGGTAGCAGGATCTCTCCAGTTCAGTTCGCTCATTGTCTACTTTTTGTAATCTGAAAATCAGATCTCCAGATTTCTGCAGCAACTTGAGATTTTTTCTATAAGGAAACCATAAAACTTCAGCATTTTCTCCCCTAATGAATGCATTTTTGTATGCACTTTTGACTAAGTTACAAATTTTGCAAGCTGTTTTTATATATGTATACAGTGGTACCCCGGGTTAAGTACTTGATTCGTTCCGGAGGTCCGTTCTTAACCAGAAACTGTTCTTAACCTGAAGCACCACTTTAGCTAATGGGGCCTCCTGCTGCTGCCGCACCGCTGGAGGATGTTCTCATCCTGAAGCAAAGTTCTTAACCTGAAGCACTATTTCTGGGTTAGCGGAGTCTGTAACCTGAAGCGTAAGTAACCCGAGGTACCACTGTGTGTAATATATATATATGTATGTGTGTGTGTGTGTGTAATGCATTTTTTTTGGGGGGGGGGTAATTTTAATGCTTCCATTCTTAAGCATTTTCTTAATCAGATTTGTTTGAGGGAAGCAAGTTGATAGTAAAAGCAACGAAGAGGCTTATGGCACCTTAAAAATTAACACATTTTCTCATGGGAGAAGTCTTCAGGGAACAGAAAACATTCACTTTATTGTTTTTGCTGCATCAGACTAAGTTACAACCCCCTGGAAAGAGATAGAAGTAGATAGTATATATATATATTTGATGTCCCATCGCAATAGAAATCTCTAATTCAAACTCTCTTTATTTGCATACTGCTATTCTGTACACATTACACTCAAAGCAGTGCAGCTTGCAGAACAACAAGCAAAATATATTGTTACACACTACTCCTCTGAATAAAAGATAATTCAAAACAGTTTCCTAATAGATTCATAATAACCTCAGTATCATAATATCAAAATAATTCATTCATAATTCATAACTAACAGGAAGAAAGTGTGACATCCTTTGATCTAGATGGTCAGAGTGGCAGAAGGAGCCCATTTTTACAGGAATGGATAGATCATTTTATTTCCAGTCTGTGCCATTTTGCATGTGTTCATTCATAAGCCCATTCCATCCCATTTCCATATAAATATAATAATAATGATAAGCACAACACAAATGAAAATTTGGGTTTAAATATACTTCTAATGTTAACATATGCATTTTATCCAAAAATATGTTTTAAAGATTTTTTTTTTGGTTATGCTTGAGCAGAGGAGTGTTTCACAAAATTTGCAAAAGTGCAAAATCTGAAGAATAAATACATTTTACTCAGCACATAACTTTAAGAGGCAGGGGGCAGGGCAGTTTGCATCTCAATGCATGGAAATCCATTTCCTCAAATATCCCTACTTTTAAAAAGCAGGTAAAGCCTCTTCTCAGTCCCAGGTATTGGTGGGAACAGGCAAAATGCTCTCGGAGTCAGGGGGAAATAGCAAAAGCTTTCTCCTTTAGCATAGTTCACCAGATTTAATATGAAATAGGGTGTGGTGCTAGCAGTTTTCCAAAATACTGAATTCACTGACAGTTCTGCATGTGTAGAGAGATATGGCATGTTTGTGGTGGTTGCCGAGGAATAGCAAACAACATGAAAGAAACAGGAATAGCTCACTAGCCCATTTTTACTCCTGATGCATCTCTGGTGGTTTCACAGAATTAACATTTTACTTATAGCATGAAAAGGAAGTGTCAGAAAATAATGGATAAATTCTTCAGTCAATCATCAGCTGTTCTTTGAAACAACAATAGAGATTGGGATGGTCTCCTTTGCCCATGTCATTCCTCTGAAATTCACCGAGCCGTGTTAGTTTACATTATCAGTAGTTTCCAAACTGATTTCTAGGGAAACCTGGAACTTCTTTGAAGCTTGCTTCCTTTCCTTTTTAGAATTGTGAGCTTTATATGTTTTTAAGACACCACAAAAGGGCCGACCCATTAATGAGACAAACGGAGGCAGATGCCTCAGGTGGCAAAATCCAAAGAGCATCTCTGCAGGTGCTCCCTACCCCCACCCATGGGCACTGTCAGAGAAGCAAGGAGAAGTGGTTGCAGTGGATTCCCATGCAATTTTGCCAGTACCCAGAAACCCTGATAAGTGAGGGTTTGGGTGGGGCTGGACAGCACCTTCCTGGTTTGCTTCAGGTGGCGAAATGGGATGGGCAACCCACAATGATTCCTTAGAGGGTGAATTGATAGTGGTGGAGAAGCTTCACCCAAAGTCAGCTTGCCCTACATTTGTTGTTGTTTTTTAGCCGTTTAGTCGTGTCCGACTCTTTGTGACTCCATGAACCAGAGCACACCAGGCACTCCTGTCTTCCACTGCCTCCCGCAGTTTGGTCAAACTTATGTTAGTAGCTTTGAGAACACTGTCCAACCATCTCGTCCTCTGTCGTCCCCTTCTCCTTGTCCTCTCAATCTTTCCCAATATCAGGAAGTCTTCTCTTCTCATGAGGTGGCCAAAGGATTGGAGCCTCAGCTTCAGGATCTGTCCTTCCAGTGAGCACTCAGGGCTGATTTCCTTAAGAATGGACACGTTTGATCTTCTTGCAGTCCATGGAACTCTCAAGAGTCTCCTCCAACACCATAATTCAAAAGCATCAATTCTTCAGCGATCAGCCTTCTTTATGGTCCAGCTCTCACTTCCATACATCACTATTGGGAAAACCATAGCTTTTACTATACGGACCTTTGTTGGCAAGGTGATGTCTCTGCTTTTTAAGATGCATTAGGCTGGTTGAATTAGTCTCTCTCCCTCTACCCCGCCCCCAAAATGAAGAACAGGTAGGATAATTACTAAATGTCTCTGTCACAGAGGAACTGGTAGCTCAGGGATCCCTTCAAGAAGGAACTGATTTGAACAATGCACAAGCAAATTTAGAGCTCAGTTGTTGAGCTAATTCAATGAAGAATATTAGGTGCTGTACCCTTTAGCTATATGGGTGACTATGCTGCATTTCATATTCATTTTTTCTCTCATATCTATCTATCTATCTATCTATCTATCTATCTATCTATCTATCTATCTACACACACACACACACACACTTTGATTGTATAAAAATGAATAAAAAATAAACATAAAGCAATGAGAGATCAGGGACTGCTGTAATTGGCAGCACAGTTACTTGGAAGAAAGTCCTATTAAAATTAATATGACTTGCTTCTGAATAAATATAGTTAAGACTGGGTTGTGAATGCAATCTGTTCATTTAATCCAGTTTAATGCTACCCTTTCAAATGGTTGGGGCATAGTTCCTCAATTAAACAGTGCCTCTGTGGCTGCTCCCATTTCACAAAGGTCCCATCTAAAACCTCTGCCCACAAGCTATGGGCACTTTGTGTGGTTCTAAACCAGACCTTCATTGGTTGCCAGGACAACTAAGTAAGAGATGTGGGGATAGAAAAAAATATGCCTCCTCTAAAATCAGATGCCTGAAGCTGGACTATGTCAAATCTTCTGATATATTTCTCTCGCTGTATCAAAACATTTTAATGGTTTCCCACCACATTCTTCTGATACTTTTCCCTGAGCTGTAACAAGCACATTCACTTTCAAAATTCACTTTCAGTCAATTCAGGAATGTTTTGGACATACTGCAAAATCCCTCCAGCCTCGTAGAAACACTTTTGCTTTCTTGTGGTGTGGAGGGGAAGGAACTGCTAGTTTTGCTTTGAGTTCTGCTTTAGACATCTGCGTGATGTTACACATTTACCTTTACTCGGTGCTATTTTTCTAGAAAAAGAGGTGCCAGAACTCACCACAAACACATCCCTTGTTCTCTTATAATGGCAATGCCCCCCACCTAAGAGGTGCCAGAACTGAGTTCCGGTGAGTTCTGAATGAAAAAAGGCCCTGCCTTCACTTTTTAAAAACCATTTGGGGTTTTTTTAACCCTTATATAAAAAAACAACAACCTGTAGACTAGCAAAACAAATTGTGACTGACATTGATTTGCAAAGGAGTGATGCACACCAAAATGCTAAATTATCAGAATTTGAGAAGTCAAACACCAGTCTGTTGCTAACCCTTGAAATACACATTTGGTTTCAGACTTGGAATCAGGGAACCTGGGTCATCACCAAACAGCTATAAATGACGAAGTGGGGAGCTTGAGCTGCAGTGAAAAAGTGATGGATGGGTGGGGGTATTTAATTGTTTTCCAAACCCTCTCCCCCCCCCCCCGATCCCATTCTGCCTGCCTGGGATCTGGAGACATGTTTGCAGCAGCATGTGGTAAAGACCCAATTCTGCTCCCAAATATATAGTTCTGAATATTAATTTGAGATTAACATCATGACAGATGCACCTGTCAGTCTTTTGTGAATGATAAAGGGGGAGCGTATTTCCCTACACTAAGGAAATTATTTGTTAGCAGTGTGTTCACAAATAGGTTCTGAGTATGAAATAGATTGTGATAGAAAAGAAGACAATCTACAAACTCCTTCCCTCCACCACACAGATGTAAATCTGTTTATTCTTTGTCATGATAAAAAGGAATTTTCATAACAACTGCACATTTGATCGGGATGCTCAAACATTCAGCTGCATTAATATTTATGACTGCCTCCCCCCTTTCTCTTCTATATCTCCTAATCTTAGCCCTATATTGAAATGAAATTTTCTTTTAAAAAAGGGAAAGAGGAAAAATAAATGTGCTCTTTTGATAAGGAACATGGCTGACCTTGATTGTTAGGGTTTTTGCTTAAGGTTGTTTGGTAACAAAGGTGCATCCTACATGCACTTACTGGAAAACTGCTTTATATTGGGTGCAGGATCTGTATTTATGAATAACTGTGACACAGAGAAACAAGTGAGATTGTGATGATTTAATGCTCCCATGTAACACACGTAAACAGCAGCTATTACTTGTAAAGGGGGGGGCACATTTCTATTCAGGCTAGTAACAGTACAAGCTTGGCAGGAGTCACAATTCAGAAGTTCAAGAACAATGGAAGAAGTTCAGAACTGAATGGAAGCAATGAAGGTGTCCCAACAAGGTCCTACATCCCACCTGCCAAGCTGTTAAGATGAAGAATGGTACACTAACTTCCACTAGACTTCCTCACTTTGCAGCAAAGTTGGGATTGCAAGCATGCACTCCCATCAGGGTGGGTGGGTCTGTCAGGAGTTCAGCCTACACTCGAGTAGGACTCTGGCTGAGACACATGCTCGACTGGCATGTTCCCTCCCTCCTGGTCGATCATTCGGGAGCTTCATAAGCTTTCTTCAGCCTGAACATCACAGCGACCGATGCCAACCGACACCGGCACACTTAGGGATCTGCAGAGTTTGCGCAGTTGCGTAACAGACCTCAGCAACTCAGCATTTGGGCTAATCTACTTTATTTACATATAAACACACACGGAGCACTGCAACATGGCTCCCCCCCCCCCAGCATCAGACAGCAAAGAGAAAAAGAACAAAGGACAATAGTCCCACTTCACGAAAGACAGTAACACAAACATCCTGTCTTCGTCACTTCCCACTCTGTGGAGTCAAAACCTATACCGTCATGTGATAGACAACAATCCCATGACTGCAATCATAGATCAGCAATTCTAACAGGGTCTGCTCCCATCTGGGAAGGTGGTGCCTGTTTCTAGGCAACAAGACTTCACCTTCCTGTTGGGACTCTTGTTCAGTCATTGGCACCTACTGTGCTACCTCCCACCTCAATTGCTCATAACCCCTCTAACCTCCACTGAGGCGGGGGAAAGAGCCAGCATCCCTGCTCCCCATTCTGAAGCAGCTGAAGTTGGGAAAGAAAAGGAGATCCCCTCACCTTTCATCCAGATTCCCACCAGTACCCCCCTCCTGGTTTCTTCCTTCTCCCATTTCAAGACCTGCCAATACAAGCTTCCTCCTGGCAGCAGTGTGGGGGCTCATGACATTAACTGAGTTGTTAGCACTAGACACTTACATAGAATCTGAACATAGAATAAATGTGCCTTCCCTGGGCTCAGTTTATAAGTGTCCATACTCACAAACATACGGGGGGGGGGGTTCTAGATCTCTTCCTAACTAAAGGTGCTACCCCTCCCTCCCAAATAATCCAACAACATAGAAATGGTGCAAATCTTATCCCTTTGGTTTTTCCTTTACAGTTTTTAGTTGCTTTGACTCAGAACGAACCTTGAAATTGGGTTTAGGGAAAATCTGTTAAGTATCTAGGTGTGTGTGTGTGTATGCAGACCCTCCATGTGGAATTTCATTAGCCTATTTTTCTTCTTCAAAAAAACACCCCTTTTGTCTTCCGTCTATGTTACCTGATTCACCTCAATAGAAGCCCTAAAAATGCAGAAATCTACTGATAAGCTGGGTCCCTAACAAAATTTGGTGGGTGTGGGGTTATTCACTTATTACATCCAATGTGGCGAAATGGGGCAGGGTAGAACACGGAGCCTACTAGTGTTGTTATCTGATGTGTGAATAGGTCTATGAAACTATCTAAAGGCATTCAGTGAAGAGTCACCACAGCATTTGGCTGTGTAACGCTGGGAATATAATCATATACCTTTAGGAGCTGAGGTTTTGTTTGGCAGAGAAGGAAAGCAAACAGGAATTTGATTCACATTCGGTGAAATTCTAGAACCATGCAACAATGTTGCTGATGAATTTTTAGAAGGTGCATCTCTCAGTAACAAAGCAACCTGCTTCTTGGAAAGCAGGGCGGCCAAGAGCCAAGGTCTGCAAAACATCCATGGGGAATCATGCTGCTATTCACTCATTTGTTTCCCCAGATGTTCTGCCTGGTCAGAGACATCCACATTTGCTTCAAATGTTGTTTTAGATTACATCCAGTGATTGACAACCTAGAGATGCGCTGATTCTGCTCCTGAAAAATGTCTGAAGGCTTGATTAAACCCTTTCCTTAAAATTCCTCAGATTCTTTACCCAGGTTTGCTTCACATTTCACTGTAACTGACATGCTGATGGCAATTCTACATCTGTCTGTGAGATTAAAGTTTTCTTTTAGGAATTCTTAAAAGTGTGGATGCTATGACAGCTCTTTCTCATCTGCTTCGTACTATAGTAGCTTAGATGGGGATGCTTTTCAGTCATGGCGATAGTCAGGACTTTTTTTCAACCGGTACTGAGTCCCGCCACCTATTTGGTGAGTTCTGGCACTTCTTTGTTGCGTTCTGGCAGCTGTTTAGTGGCACAGTGTCTGGAGGTGTTCACCGGAGGTTGCAGGCAGCATCATGGCTTTGCATTGGAGGCTGTGGCACGGCCCAGGCGGAGGGTGATGTTGCAAGTTGGCAATGTATATACCTTTGCTGTGGTGATGCTCCCTCCTAAGAAAAGCTCGACTTTTGGAGGATGCTTTCCCCTAAAAGAACAACTTTGGTTGGTCAACAAATTCCTGCACCTCTTTCTCTCTCTATATATATAAAAGCCCTGGTGATATTCATTCAAGGGCTGGGAGATAAATTCAGCTCACATTTGAAAACAAATCTGACAAATTCACACTTTCTGAAATGATTTGAGAGCTGCCCAAATTCACAGCTATCTGAATACTGCGATGCCGGTCTCCAATTGGTGTCTACAAAAATGTGTGTATTATGGGGAAATGTGCTTAAAATGAATATATTAGCAGAAAATAGAATGCTGCATATAAAAGCAAGTTTATTAGCAGAAATTTGCACAAAAAAATCTTAAAATGTGGAGAACTGGAGCAAGGGGTTCATATTAAAGGCCCATAGTGCCGGTGCAGTTGCCTGTGGGGCCCTGGACTTCTCAACATTGACAATGCATGTTGAAAATTGCATTTAATAATTTTGAATCGGTCAAAAGCTCCCTGGTGAGTCCTGAGAACATTTTGAGGTTGAAAAATTCATATGCCAAATTATAGACATTGTCACTGTTACTGATTACATTGTCAGCATTACTAATCAATAATAGCTGATTTTATTAAGCTGTTCACATATTATACCTATTACATTACAAATCTCTCTCCCTCCATCCCTCTCCCTCTTCCTTTTAATTGGAATTGCTGAGGAGATTGTTTTCAGCTTTTGATTTGACATTCACACACCACCTGGTGACCGAGTCAAGGACTGCATTCTTTAAACAAAACTGGAGACATGCAGGTCAACGAGACATTTTCCCTGTGTCTCAAAACCTTTTTTTTTTCCTCCTTCCAACACAAAGCCATGATCCAGCCAGAGTTAAACCCATTTAAGTCTCATTGATTACTATGGGAGAGTTAATTATGCAGTTAAATCTCCCGCAGAAACCTGTGGGACTTAAAAACTGCTTACTTCGGCCTGGATTGTGTCCCTAATTGTTGTCAGTAACACAAACAATTAAATTTAGTACACAGCAGCCAAATATAATGGCCAAAAAAAGGGGTCATAATTGGCTGTGTCAGCATTACCTGCAGCCTGAACAGAGAAGGGGGAGTCTGAGCATTCACATTTTAGTGAACCAGGACTCCTGGAAATAGGAAAGGGGGGATATTGTTTACTCTGCATTTTGATACAAGCTTGGCTGACTTACCTTACCTGGACCCATGCACAGATTAGAACATAGACAAAGTTGCAGATTCAATTCTCGTATAGGACAGCTGCATATTCCTGCATTGCAGGGGATTGGACTAGAGGACCCTCAAGGTCCCACCCAAGTCTAGAATTCTATGATTCTACATTTCTAAGCTTGCCTGGTCAGAAGTTGTGCAGGCTTTCCCTGCAATAATCACAAGAAAAATAAGAGATCTCGAAATTATCTCTTTGCATTTAAGAATGGCTTGTCTGAAATCAGACTCAATGATGCATAAAAAGCCCTTTAAAGCCCTTCACGGCCTAGGACCCTCGTACCTACGGGACCGCCTCTCCCAGTATGCCCCATGAAGGACCTTAAGGTCCATAGATAGCAACACCCTAGAGGTCCCAGGCCCTAAGGAAGTTAGATTAGCCTCAACCAGAGCCAGGGCTTTTTCAACACTGGTGGAATGCTCTGCCTCATGAGACCAGGGCCCTGCAGGATCTGATTTCTTTCCGCAGGGCCTGTAAGATAGAGTTGTTCCACCTGGCCTTTGGCTTGGAGTCAATTTGATTCCCTCCCCCTCTTTCGTTTTTCCTTTCTCCTCCTGTGATGAGGCTGCATTTTAATGTTTCAATGTTTCAATGTTGTATTTTAATCTTGTTTTTAAGTTGTATTCATTCAACTTGTTTTTATTATTGCTTGTTAGCCGCCCTGGCTGGGGAGGGCGGGGAATATATAAAATTTATTATTATTATTAAAAATACATTGTAGCAATCAAAACAATCTACAAAAGTTCCATTGACTTCTTTTGCATTACTCTGGAGTAACTGATTTGCAGCATGCAGCCTGTGATTAAAGGAATTGTGAATCAGGTCATATACGATTATGCTAAGCATGCTTCACTTAATTTTATCAAGTACAAAATTGCATCGGGTTGAAAATACTAATTCCGAGCCCTTGATTGCCTTTGACCATTATATTTACGTTGAAGATTACATCTATTATAACTTTTGCATTGTAAGCGGGAGGTGGAGATTCAGAGGGATATGAAAACCCCAAGCTACAATGATTTGCTCAGCTTATATAAATATCAATCTTACGGTTCTCATCCCTTGACCACCCTTTTTGAAACTATCAAACTACGCATGAATAGTGAGCGTTAAGTTACAGCAAGACAAATAGCTGAAGGCTATTGAACAATGCAGAGAATGGTATATGAAGAATGTGTGTTTTTCATACATTATTTATTTGGCATCATTGCTTTATTACAAGGATTCCTATTTGGATAGTTTGTGGTTGTTTGAACAATGCACGGTGCAAGCAAAACAGCTCTTGGGGTTGCTTTGGAAAACCCGCTTGGTGAAACATCACCCCAGTGGTCCAACTATGAGGGCGAGTTAGTTCTTAAAAACCTAAGAAGAGCCTGCTGGATCAGGCCAGTGGCCCGTCTAGTCCAGCATCTGGTTCCTACCATGGCTAACCAGATGCCTCTTGGAAACCAGCAAGCAGGACATAGCTGTCAACATTTAAGGGAAATTCCCTTATTCTGAATAGGATTCCTTGCAAGAAAAGGGAAAAGTTGACAGCTATGAAGCAGGACCTGAACACAAACGCACTCTCCCCTCAGTAGTTTCCAGCAACTGACATTCGGAAGCATTATTGCTTCTGAAAACAAGAACATAGCTGTGATGGCTAGTAGCTATCAATAGCCTTAGCCTCCATGAGTTTCTCCAGTCCAAGATGGTGGCCATCACTGCCTCTTGTGGGAGTGGAGTTCCATAGCTGAACTGTGTGCTTTGTGAAGAAGTGCTGTGCTTTCTTTCTTCTGTCCTGAACCTTGCAACAAGATTCAGGCGACAGATCTTGAGGCAAAGCTAGGGGTGAATAATGGTCGGTTATTCACTTGGTTAGTTCTATCATCAGGAGGAGGGTGCCGTTTTAGGTGTGAAACAATGGAATATCTTGGGTTCAAGGGCCAAATGCAACTCCGCGGGACTCTTGGAATATGCCCCTCCCCAGCCACACCCACCACTAGCCATGAACTGGACACTCCTGGAAGGTTTTTGCCTGGCTAGGTTGTGCACTTGAACTCTGTTCTTACCTGGGTGGAGGTATGTGTAGAAACTATCCTATTGTATGAAGGTGATATTTATTACTTATCTCATTTTTACCTCTGGCCTTACCCACCACAGCCTGGCATGTGACTCATGAATGGACTGCAACCCACAGGCTGAAAAAGTTCCCCACCCTGGTCTTAGGCCATTTCTCAAGCATCCAATATACCTCAAGGACGTGGGTGGCACTGTGGGTTAAACCACAGAGCCTAGGGCTTGCCGATCAGAAGGTCAGTGGTTCGAATCCCCGCGATGGGGTGAGCTCCCGTTGATCGGTCCCTGCTCCTGACAACCTAGCAATTCGAAAGCACGTCAAAGTGCAAGTAGATAAATAGGTGCTGCTCTGGCGGGAAGGTAAACGGTGTTTCCATGCGCTGCTCTGGTTCACCAGAAGCGGCTTAGTCATGCTGGCCACATGACCCGGAAGCTGTATGATGGCTCCCTCGGCCAATAGAGATGATCACCGCAACCCCAGAGTCATCCGCGACTGGGCCTAATGGTCAGGGGTCCCTTTAGCTTTTTTATTGTACCTCAGGGACTTGACTGCGGCCCATGCAGGAGTGTGTCATGTGACTTGTGTTACACCTATAGACTTATGGCACCTATAAGCTGCAACAGTTTGCAGAAGCCACACCAGGTGGTGGAGGCGAGGGGGTCACCACTGAAGGGTGTCCTTTTAATCAGAATGGTATTGATTACAGGTTTTATTTTTCAGTTTCCTGTTTCCTGGGTCATGCTATCAATTACTAGACATTCAAGGCACATAGGGGGGAATTCAATGTAGTGCTATGGCAGTCATTCTATTAGCGTAAGCATTTCAGCTTGCCAGACAGAAAGATCCCCTCTCCTCCCCCTATATGCTATTCTGGGGTTTCTCCTGGCCCCCTGGAGCTAATATTGAGGAGGAGGAGATGTGCAGAGGCAAGAAATGGGGCTAAGGCACATGGCACTAGCAGAAGTCCTTGCATGGGTTTCCTTTAATGGGACTCGTAGTTGAATTTGGACAATAGCCATTCTTGGGTTATTAAATATCCTTGAAGTGACGGAGATTTATGCACTAGGAAAGACAAGGAATACAGCCAGGTTGTTGTTGCTGTTGCTGCCTCATGATGTCATGCCTGAGACAAAGAAAATCATGTGACCAGTAGCTTGTCTCTAGGATGGTGAGTTCCATGCAAGCCAGTAATGAAGAGTCAACACACAAGCCTTTGGGGTTATGAGAACTGGAAGTCCGGGTATCAACACTTAAGATATGGTAGTTACCTCTGCTCAGGTAACTGCCTTGGCTCAGAGCCCAAGAGTACACTTCCCACTCATTGGCCATCAGAGCCTTCCCTTCTAACATGCCAACAGAGGCCTGGCTACATCACACACAGGTAGGCCCTCAAGGATCCCTGCTTCCTTTGAGCTTAATGGCTTTGAGAGTCTGGGAAAACCCTCCTTTTGCCCTTTAAGTCAGGGATAGGGAACCTACAGCCCTGCAGATATTGCTGGACTCGAACTTCCACTCGATCCAGCCAGCATGGCCAGTGGTCAGAGACGATGGGGGTTGTAGTTCCAACAATTCTGTTTTCCAACATCAACCATAGTAAAACAGGGCATATCCTCCTTTGTTCTGAGTTCAGCCACATCAGTTCCAGACTTGGGCATGCAAAGTATCCAAGAGGGCACATTTGTAGCCCTGTAAAACAACATACAACCCACCGGTGCTTTGTTTGGGAACAGAAAGATATTGTAATGTAGCAGAAGACCAAATGTTTTGCGTGCCAGATTGAATCCTGGCATCTCCAGTTAAAAAGATCGGGCGGTGGGAGATTGGAAAGACCTCTGCCTGACATCTTGGAGGCCAGAACAGACAGTACTGGGTAGTCAGATTAATAGCCTGACCTGGTATAAGGAAGCTCCCTTTCCAAATAGCTGATCAACATATTTGCATCTTATTTCACAGAGCCATGCACCTGAGCTGGCAGATTGCATGCAGCATGCATTGACATCAGTATACGACCACGTAGCTGCATTGTTGTGAATGTGTACAGGTCATCTGAGAACTCTTAATACTGAGTCTGGCTGGATGAATGACCATACTTTAAGGCTGCATGTCTAGAAACTCAGGTCAGAGGTGAATGACTACGAGCTTAAAGTGCAGGATTGGCCCATTCTTGTCCATGCTGAAGATTCCCCTCCCTGCAATCATTTACACAAGTAATTGATGCTAAGGTTGAATGTTTGCAGAATTAAAAGGGGCATCAGCCTGGTGAAAGTTAATTCATTTCTTGTTTCAGTCAAATATTTGGCAATCATTTCCTGTATTCACTCGGCCCTGGATTTATACAGCTTGTGTTGATTAAAGCGGCCTTAATATGCATGGAGTTTTGAAAGACTGCAGATTTAAAGTAGTGGTTGCCAAACTTTTCAGCATTTGTTCCCGTCTGTCAATAAGATCCTGTCGTTGTCTTCTTTCTGGCTCTGTTCCCTAATCTTGTATACACACACACAACACGTAGCACATCATTATTATTTGCTATACAGAATCGGTACGCAAGCTGTAACCATGAAATGGTTAAATATGCACAGAAAAGTAGAATCATAGAATCATAGAGTTGGAATAGACCACAAGGGCCATCGAGCCCAACCCCCTGCCAAACAGGAAATACCATCAGAGCACTCCTGACATATGGTTGTCAAGCCTCTGCTTAAAGACCTCCAAGGAAGGAGACTCCACCACACTCCTTGGCAGCAAATTCCACTGTCGAATATATGAATGTCGAAGTATGAATATACTAACCTTGCACTTCTAGTCCCTTGAACCACCACTCACTCAACATTTATTGATGGCAACATGGAAGTCCCAGCCAGCACGGCCAATGTTCAGAGATTATGGAAACTGTAGTCCAAAAACATCTGGAGGGCTACAGATCCTCACCATTCCTGCCTTAGATCAACCACAGGTTTTGTATAACCTTTGTGTTTTGACTGCTGGGCTTCAGACAAGGTGTCTTCATCTCTACCTGCCAGGATCCATTCTTTTCCCCATCGGGGCCCACTCAGGTTCCTGAATTTTGTCTTTCAAGAATGAACAACTCTCTGATGAGCTATAGGACCTTTTAAATCATGATTGTTATGATTTTCAGGTCTCTGGGTTCAGTGTTGTTGTTGTTTAGTCGTTTAGTCGTGTCCGACTCTTTTGACCCCATGGACCAGAGCATGCCAGGCACTCCTGTCTTCCATTGCCTCTCGCAGTTTGGTCGAACTCATGCTGGTAGCTTCGAGAACACTGTCCAACCATCTCATCCTCTGGCGTCCCCTTCTCCTTGTGCCCTCCATCTTTCCCAACATCAGGGTCTTTTCCAGGGAGTCTTCTCTTCTCATGAGGTGGCCAAAGTATTGGAGCCTCAGCGTCAGGATCTGTCCTTCCAGTGAGCACTCAGGGCTGATTTTCTTAAGAATGGATCGGTTTGATCTTCTTGCAGTCAGATCACTGCCTTGCTATGGTGAAGGGGCTTGAATAACTCAGAGAAGCTATGAACTATGCCGAGCAGGGCACCCAAGATGGACAGGTCATAGTGGAGAGTTTTGACCAAACGTGATCCACCTGCAAGCCATTCCAGTATCCCTGCCAAGAAAACTCCATGGACAAAGACAACTGGGTTCAGTAGGAACCCCAAACTACTAATTACAATGCATGCATTATTGCATCCTTATAATGGTTGAACGTCAGAAATTTTTTTTGCCTGACAGTCACTCTTGTCCATGGAAAACAGCCTCTAACGTAATGTATCTGACAGTTAACCACGATACCATTGTAAGGGATTCCGACAAGTTTGTTTTTGTTAACTTCAGCTTTCCTTTTAAGCCTGTTGTTTTTACAAGGTGGTACTGTAAATGAAATTTTAAAAATGGATTTAAATTTTTAAAAATGCAATATATCTATATAATTCCCCTCCAACCCTTGTCCCCACAAAAAAAAAAAAAAAAATATCCACTTGGGTGCAGTCTGTATTAGCTTTTTTTAGTGTTAGCTTTTAAATATTTCTGATACATAAAACCACTGATAGCACAGATAATAGAATGGAATAGCAAACCCTCCCAAAGCCTCTGTTAGAATTAAATTTATATGCCTGAGCTTTAGTCACAGCTGAAAAACTCATTATAAGCCAATAAAGTTCAAATATTATATCAGTAGCTCATAATTTAAAGTCAGTGGTTGATGTGCATGATAGTTGTGGTCAGTCTAATATTGAAGTGCCTAAACCATTTTTATTTTATTTTTTTGCAATATATTTTATTAGTCTCCAAGGAGAATATCGCCCACTATCTTTGCAGCATGCATGGTGGACCACAAGTAGCAGCCAATTATTGCTGAAACGCTGATGGGGTGCACATTCTCCCGTTGACCCATTTCAACTCAGAGAATATGCACCCCAAAGCAGACTTCTGCAAACATACTCCATTCTCTAGCCAGATGTGGAGAAATGCACACAAGATTCCTATGCACACAGTTGGAATTGTACAGCTGTAGCCTTCTTTTAAAACACAGAATCCCACTGCTCAGCTTTCTGGAGTTGGGGGCTGTTCTCCATTTGTTCCCAAACATCTGAGCACTTTTTCAAAGGGTCCACGAATGTGTAGACCCTGTTGCTCTGCAGTGCGCTATTTTGCATTAGCCTCATATGTAAAGCCACTGACCATTATCCTTTCTCTTCCCATTGCGGAGCTTCTGAGTCACTTATCCTGTCCTCCATTCTGAGGACATCACAGAAGATCAGGGTGCCCTGTTTGCATTTGTTTAAAGGTAAAGGGACCCCTGACCATTAGGTCCAGTCGCCGACGACTCTGGGGTTGCGGCACTCATCTCGCTTTATTGGCCGAGGGAGCCAGCGTACAGCTTCCGGGTCATGTGGCCAACATGACTAAGCCGCTTCTGGTGAACCAGAGCAGCACATGGAAACACTGTTTACCTTCCCGCTGGAGTGGTACCTATTTATCTACTTGCACTTTGACGTGCTTTTGAACAGCTAGGTGGGCAGCAGCAGGGACTGAGCAACGGGAGCTCACCCCGTCGTGGGGATTCGAACAGCCGACCTTCCAATCAGCAAGCCGTAGGCTCTGTGGTTTAACCCACAGTGCCCCCTGCGTCACTGCATTTCTTTAGGTGCCCTTTTAATCATTTCCAAAACCAGCAGAGGTTGGTCAGAGGCGGAGCTAGCTGCTCTGGCACCCAGAGTGGCACACATGCTGTGCACCCAGGGGTGGGGCCATGCGGGTGGGGCGAGTGTCCATGGGGGGCATCGTGGCAAGCATTCCAGGGGGCGAGCCGCCCAGAGGGGTGGAGCGAGCCGCCCATGGCAGGCTGCTTCCTGGGCGGGAGGGGGAGAGGGAGCTGCACCACTTTGCCAGCAGCCATCCTCCCTTCCCTCTTCCTTTTGACAGCTTGGGGGAGGCTTCCCCCCCCCAGGAGGCAGCCCTGGAGCAGGGGAACAAAAGTTCATGGTTCATTGGAATTATATAAATTGCAAGCCTTCCCTGAGCTGTCAAAATGAAGGGGGAAGACCACATCGGCTGCAAGGACACTTCTGGCTCAGAAATGGAAGCAGCAGGAACTTCCAGCACTGGAAGACTGGCAGGTTAAAATGGTGGAGTACGTAGAGATGGCCAAGTTGACGGGGAAGATCCGGAATCAGTGTGACAAACTGTTTCAAAAGGACTGGAATAAATTTATATCTTACATGAAAGAAAATTGTAAACATTTGAAAATGTTTGTAGGTTTGAACTGAAATGTTTTGTAATGTAAATATAAGGAACTGAATTACTGATAATAAGGTGAAATATTATAATATGATAAAAGGTAAATAAGTGATTATAGAAAAGCGAAGAATATGGAAAGGTATGTGGAAGTCAGAAAGAGGGGGGGAAGGAGGTTGATGCTCTTATAGAGCAATGTATTAAGTTATAGAATTATGTAAAAAAATGTGAATATGATAAAAGTGAAAAATTTAATGAAAATTATTTTTAAAAAACTAAATGAAGGGGGAAGGGGTGGAGGCTGCCAGCAAGGCGGCACAGCTCCTCCCCTTTCCCCAACAGCCCGGGGTAGGCTTGGGAGTCGCAGGCAGGTGGCACGCCAAATATCACCCCCCCCCAGTGATGACACCCAGGGCACATCGCCCCCACCGCCCCCTTCCTCCGCCCCTCAGACTGGCCTGTTAGGGTGAATGGAGCACTGAGCTACCAGCACCCATCCAGACAGCTTCTCCTTGTCTCAGTGTTGAACTTGTAGAATTCAGCAGGGAGGAAGATAGGCACAAAAGTAGAAATAGTTTGCTCTGCCTGCCATTGGTTCTGCTTCTACCTAACATTGGTCTCCTGTGTCTCTTCCTCCTATCTCTTCCAATGGTCACCAGCCACTACTGCAAGCTAGCTGGGGATTTGGTTGCCACCAATAGTGATTGGTTGAACTTCTACTGATGTCACAATACAGCCAGTGAGAATGTTACTTTCCAAGGAGTGTTGAAGCTCCCCTGCATCTGAGGGCCTGGGTGTCCAAGGCAGCTACAGAGAAGGCATGAGCCTATGCTACTGATCAGCTGACTGACAGCAGGAAAGACCAGGGCTGTCACACCCCATGAATTGCAGTTGTATGAATTTGCACCCATGAAGCATTTTGACACGATTATCTTGTAGAACGTTTTCCACTCTCTTCTGAAATTTTCTTAATATGCCAAGGAATTAATAGATCACACAGTCATGGACAGAAATGTCCTTGTTGTTTTAATTCCTGACAAATGGAATTCTGCTTGTCTTAATTAGCTGAGTCATAATACAAAGTGTTTCTTTTTCTTTTTCTACATATCTTTTTCAAAGGCAAAATTAAAAATAAAAATTCACTTCTATTTTTGCTTTCAAACTGTTCATTATAAAGGGGCATATTCAACTAACTCAGAGTAGATGCATGGAAAATAATGGACCTAAGTGACTTACGGTTATTAATTACATTTTTTTTAAAAAAATCATTTTTGCATTTTCTATTTTACATAAACAAATGAATTAAATACATAAACATACAATCCCTTTTGACTTCCCTCCCCCCATTGTTGATCTTAATGTAATGATTTCCCCCTCTGCTTCTCTTTCATAACTCTATTTTTATAACTTCTTTGTCAAGCCATAGTTCAAATTTTTACTACAAGTTTTCTGTCAATCCTACCAATGTATGTAATTGTTTACAATAGCTTTTAAAATAAATTATAAACTTCCCCATTCTTTATTAAAGACCTCCTCTTCCTGGTTTCTAATTCTTACTGTAAGCTTTGCCATCTCGGCATACTTATGGCCATTAATTTCTGTGGATCTACTCTGAGTAAAAGTTAATTGAATAGAATCCAAAATCCTTACTTTCGGAACAGATTCCGTTCGACTTCCAAGGAATGACTGTATAAGGTCTTCACAAGACTTTGCAATCTAATACCGTGTCCAAGAATGGTAATTTAAAGCTTGTTAAGAATATTGCCCCCTCCACTTTGCTCATCGCAAACAGCTGAAAGTCTGGTAAACTTTGATAATAAATCTGATTTGCAATGGGGGTTTGAATACTTTTGATTGCAACTGTATATGCACAGCACATCATGCAGTGACTCAGTCCTGAATGGCAGGCCACTTGATGGCACAGGTGAATTTGAGCTGATTGATGCATGCAGCAAAACCATGCCTTATGGCTCTCGAGGGACACTGCCAACATCAGATCTTGGTGGGGAGACGTATCACATGCTGCTCTCAGTGCACTTCAGAATAAAGTTGAATCCTTTCCCATGAAAACTGGTACATTAGGGAGGAAGGCACTTGGTGGGCTGTAACTTTGATATACCATTTTCTGTATGCAGGGAAGGCTGTTATTTCTGTGTGGGCAAGCATGTGTGAAAGAGGCTAAGCCCTAGGCTGTAGCACTTGATAACTCTTGGGTTAGACAAAAAGGAATGAAACTGTATGGAAAGGGGAATTGTTGTTGTTGTTGTTGTTTAGTCGTCCTGTCATGTCTGACTCTTCATGACCCCATGAACCAGAGCACGCCAGGCACTCCTGTCTTCCACTGCCTCCCACAGTTTGGTCAAACTTATGTTAGTAGCTTTGAGAACACTGTCCAACCATCTCGTCCTCTGTCATCCCCTTCTCCTTGTGCCTGCCATCTTTCCCAACATCAGGGTCTTTTCCAGGGAGTCTTCTCATGAGGTGGCCAAAGTATTGGAGCCTCAGCTTCAGGATCTGTCCTTCCAGTGAGCACTCAGGGCTGATTTCCTTGAGAATGGATAGGTTTGATCTTCTTGCAGTCCATGGGACTCTCAAGAGTCTCCTCCAGCATCATAATTCAAAAGCATCAATTCTTCGACGACCAGCCTTCTTTATGGTCCAGCTCTCACTTCCATACATCACTACTGGGAAAACCATAGCTTTAACTATATGGACCTTTGTTGGCAAGGTGATGTCTCTGCTTTTTAAGATGCTGTCTAGGTTTGTCATTGCTTTTCTCCCAATAAGCAGGTGTCTTTTAATATTGTGGCTGCTGTCACCATCTGCACTGATCAGGGAGACCAAGAAAGTAAAATCTCTCACTGCCTCCATTTCTTCCCCTTCTATTTACCAGGAGGTGATGGGACCAGTGGCCATGATATTCGTTTTTTTGATGCTGAGCTTCAAACCATATTTTGCTCTCTCCTCTTTCACCCTCATAGGGTCCATCAATTAGGGACACTTGAGGAGGAAGGGATTCAGGGTCAACTACAATCCTGTGTTTTATTTGCATTGTGGGGAAAGTAAAATTTGGGTGTATGTGACAAGATAGCATTCCGGATCATTTTTCTTTTAGCTGTGGAAGCATCCCTTAAGGAGAAGGTGGTTTGTTTTCTTTAATTGTTAATGTCAAATAGTAGAATATCATGCACCTTGACTTGATAGCTTGCCAGATGCCATGCTATGCATTTATTAGAACCAGCTTCATCATCACAATGAGCAAGGCAGATGTCATGGTGGGTAGGCCCTCTGAATTCCCCAAACCATTTGCCATTGCTATTCGTTTTATGACAATATGTATCTGCGCAACCGATACAGTCAACCAGTCACTGAATCCATATTCTGCTTAATTAATTACTCAACTTAAATTGCTTAACCGCTTCTAGAGATAATTAAATTTGTGTATGTGTGTGTGTGTTTAAATTATGTGACACAGCATAATTTGCAGTTAGCATGTTCAGTCCCTGCAGAATATTTATTTGGATTATGCAAAATGTAGCCTTTTCTGCTCATTCCCTGATAAGACTCTGTGCTTGCATCAATTTCTTAAAAGTTTGGGTTTGACAGTTTAACTCTTCAAGATGTAATTCCTAAGGACCAGATGCTTTGCCAAAGGTCTCCTAATCACACCTCCGCACTTTTTCATTGTATATTTTGCTGGATCTCACCTATAGTTAGGTAAGATTTCAAAACATGCTCATTCTCTCGGCTGGTTTATTAGATGCACTCGGCTCATTGGAATGAGGAGGTGTACGGAAAGAAGAGTTTGCTTCTCTGGGTCACTGGCAATTTAAATGCTCTATATCAGCAATTGAAGAGATCTTTAAATGAGGAATTTGGATTCAGGTTGGGGGTGGGGAGATGTGAGTGGAAGAAAAGGGAGGTGTCTCGCAAAGGAGGGAAAGAGAACAAAATATATAAGAGCAAAGAAATATTGATCCTGCTGTGCAAACAGTGCCTGAGTCTTGAGGAAGCCAATGTACAATAGAAAGATTCAGTTTGAGGTGTATAGAAAATCTCTTCCACCCATTTGTTTGCACAGAGTAGAACACACAGTATAAGAGGAAAATTAATTTTTGAATGCTCATTTTTGAAAGCTCTGTGGAACATTGAAGACCTAGGAATGATAATCATTTCAAAGAAATTGAATCATATTTGTTTACTTATTCTTAATTGCCCCTTTCGGTCAAAAATAGGCTTCCTGGGCAGCTTAAAAAATCTCTTCACACATGCACACAAAGACAGACCCTGCCTTCAGGCTTACTTTCTAAAAAGACAAGATGTGAAAGGAAAATGGATTGGGAGGGAGGGAGAAGGAAACGGATGAACTCAGGTTCATGTTCTTAATCAGAAGATGTTCTGATAACTAGCTGATACGGGAAGGTTCAAGGAGAGGAGGCACTCACCACAAATGCTCCCTTCTCTTTCCTCCTCTGTTACAGCTTGATATAATATCTGCTGCAAGGTGATAGCTGACAGACACCTCTTTATTTTGGGTTACATTAATGTGTAGGTATCAAGGATATCCCCAATAATGAAGGTTCGGACCAATAGAGGAGGTTCCAGTTTATTTATTTATATTTTTAAAACAACAATTTTATACCACTTTCTAGCCCTCCAAAGTGTTTTATGTGTGAGAGCCAAGCCAAACACAAGCAAGTAAAAACAAACAAAAATAACAACCACTGGTTTTTCAAGTTTTGGTGTAATTTATGAGCATTTTGGCATCTGTACTGCAATATACCTTGGAGTCTGTGCTTAGGGATTTTGTGCAGATAGGGAACCATCTTCAAGCAGTTGGTTCAGTTGTTCTAATGCTGGAGAAGAGCAGGGAAGGTGGAAAGACCTAGTGATGAAACAGATGCTAAGTAAAGGGCACAAAAGCAGGGGAAGCAGAGGGTTATGAATGGATGGGGGGGGGAATCCACCACTAAGAGAGAAGGGAGGCTGTCACCAGCAAAAGAATACCCCTGACTATAAGAGGCAGTTGAAAGCTAGACTGAGGACTCGGCTACACTAGTAAAGAAACAGCAGTTTGAATGTGCTATAAACATGCAACACCAGATGGCGGCAGAGAGCAGGAAATTTCAAGACGCGATTTTCCGTAGAGATTTTTTTCTTTGTTATCTCATTTCTGACTTATTTATAGCATTGTTGTTTTTCCTGTGTCTAGATCCACCCTGGGCTAAGGACATGTGAGGGATTCAATTTCATACCCTCCAACTTCCTGGTGGTGAAAACCGGGATGTGCGTTCATTGGCCCTGCACTCTCACGCGATCCCACCCCCCCCATCAAATTTCCCCTTTGAGAGGGCAGATTTGTGTGTGGTGTAGTGGTTAAGAACGGTAGTCTTGCAATCTGGTGAACCGGGTTCGCGTCTCTGCTCCTCCACATGCAGCTGCTGGGTGACCTTGGGCTAGTCACACTTCTTTGAAGTCTCTCAACCCCACTCACCTCACAGAGTGTTTGTTGTGGGGGCGGAAGGGAAAGGAGAATGTTAGCCACTTTGAGACTCCTTAGGGTAGTGATAAAGCGGGATATCAAATCCAAACTCCTCCTCCTCCTCCAACACACGCCCATGCCCTACCCGATCCGGACCACTCTCTGCAGCCCATTTTCTCCTTCCCCTCTGCCACCTTTGCCGGCACCGCCTTTCCACTTCCTTCCTCCCCTTTCCCAGCTATCAAGGACACTACTTGCCTCCAGTCTTGTCTACCTCCTGAATTCCTCCACTCCTCGCCTCCCAGACACCCCTCTCTAGTGAATGCTCCCTGTCACCCACCCCTCTTCCTCCCTTACCAAGCTCCCATTCCCCCACTTGAACACTGCTTTCCAGTTGCCCTTACCCCTGGAAGAAGTTAGCCCGAGAGAGAGAGAGAGAGAGAGAGAGAGAGAGAGAGAGAGAGAGAGAATAAGTAACTACAGCTGAACTCAGTGGGTGATTCTAGTATGGTTGGATATATACTACAATTATTGATTGTAGTTCTGAACCTGAGTGGGTGAAAAATAATTATCTACCGCTGTTTTTGTAACATGCTCTTTCCTGTGTTCAAACAGGTTTATTTTGTAATTCTGTTGTTGGTAACACTTTAAAAGAATTAAACCTTTTTGAAGTATATAATTCAGCTGAAAAAACATATTGTGCACTATTCACTCAAAGTAAAACAATTCTAAGGGCACACATTGTGCCCCTAAAAATGTAATGTGTGAATGAGACAACCATGTGTTTGGAAATGCATGTATCGTATAGGTAACATGCTCCAAACAACAAGAGTTGTCTGCATCTCCCTGCCCAGTGTACGCTCAGTTGCAAATCCAATTTGTATGCAGATCGCCTTGCAGTTTATGAAATGGTTTTCAGTCCTATGGATTTAAATGGGAGACTTAAATGCATGCTCAAATCTTTCCTTTTGAAAAGAAGGGGTTTTTATTTTATTTTTTTAATCAACACAAATTGTTGTGAGGGGGAGGATGGTTTTCACTCTGTTGTAAAACAACAAAAACAATTACTCTGGAGCAGCACTGATTCCTGGGCACGAGAGTCTGAGTTGTCCTGCTGACCCTCATTGTCACCTAAAGATTCCCCATTCATTTCAGTGAGAGCAGCTGATCCAGTGGTCATTTTTTTTCACTCATTCAATTCTGCTCCCTCATTTGGAATTAATGGGGCCACAGTCAGATGCATGCCTGGATTTCTTGACCAGAGCAAGGGTTCCTCCCCCACGCCAATATTTGCCCATAACATCCATCCATACTTTTGAATCTATACATTTCCCCTTCAAGCCTTATGTTTAATTCCTGTCATATGTTAACAGGTAGCAATATAATCCAGCCAATTTGATACTCAGTTGGTATATTAAAAAAGCCTTTTGAAATTAAAATAAATCACTTAAAGAATTATTGATTCATTTCCACATACGGTGTTCCAGCTGCCTATTAATTGTCAACTGCTTGTCCTCACATGAGACAGAATGTTTTCTCATATTCTTGATTTCCATTTCATCCTTCTCTTCAAGTTAATTATGCAGCAGTGATGTTTACCAAGGCAATTGCTTCCCCTCCTTGCCTGCCACCCCCTGCTCCCCAAAAATAAACTACACAATTCCCATGAAAGTAATATCCTGTGCAGTGGAGCACATCAGAAACTATGGAAAGACTTTGGCTTTCATCCAACTCTATCAAACTGCAGGGGTTTCTTTTTGGTTTGGCTTTGTTCCTTTCTTTTCAGCGCTGTAAATCTTTCAGTGTTTTATGTTGTTTGTACACTTGGAATCTGGGGGAACAACGTGGAGGCTTAGGCAGGAGTGCTATATAGTCCAAAGCAAAAAAATAACCCCCAAACCACCCTGTACATTTTTAAAGGAATGGGGTTGTGGCCATGAAATGAGTGAATCCCAATGAGCCTTGTAAGTGATGAACATGACCGAGTATTAAAAATAGAGTCCAGCTTCCAACCTTTCACCCACCACCTCCCTCCTGCCCTATGGATGCTATTTATATAGCTTTCTGAAGAATTGGATAACAATCACATCAGATAAATGCCCTTGGTTTCCATAGTCATTTTCTTCAAGGTCCACAGCAGTCACCTGAAGGGAACCTCACGAGAAGTTGGCTCCTTTTCTCGAAAGTCCAAAGTCTTATATAAGGAACTAACAGCACAGTTGCATGCATGTCCCTTAGCAAGTGGGGGTATAGGATAACATCCCATGGATGGGATGATGTGTCACTTGAGATACAGGACTGCCACATCAAACAAGCCCCTCCATGTCCAGTCTATCCTATTTTCCTGTAATGTGTAGGATCACTTCCTGTCTGATGAGCCATATAACCAGATCATACGTTTCCCTGCCCTCCGGGGTACATAAACGCAAAATGTGGTGGCACCACTTCATGCCATAATCCTGATTACATGTTTTAGGGTCTCCTTGGGGGGAGAATTCTGTTTGGGCCAGTGCAGCAGGCCCACGTCTCTCATAACAGCATGCAGGTGGGGATCCTAAGTTGGGGATGGTTTCTCCAAGCCAAAATCAGCACACTTCCTGTTCGCCATATGAAGAACGTGTCATGCTGATTCACACACCCTTAAAATAATAATAATAAGTTCCCCTATTTCTAGATGTTGCTGTTTAATGTTGCCATAATTTTCAATTTTGCTGTCCACAGAGAGCGAAGAGGTTTACCAGCGACAAGTGCTGTCTATTTCCTGTATCGTCTTTGGCATAGTCATAGTGGGCATGATCTGTGCAGCGTTCTACTTCAAAACAAAGTAAGAGCCTTTGTCTAGCCTCTGTCCTGTCATCCTTATGCCTTTTTCAGTTCTTCTGTGTTTTTCCTCCATGGCATTATTTCTGAAGAGAGTAAGATACCAGAGACCCGATATACATTATTTCCTTGTCAGTTAACATGCTCCCCCTCCCCCCCAAAACCCCTGCATGTAAAAACGCCCCCGCCATCTCCATGACTGACACTCATAATGTCATTTATCAGAGTTTGCATACAGGAACACAGATGAATGGGAAGGGTTTGAAGAGGTTAATCTTCTTTGATCTTCTGGAAAGGCATGAAAATGCATCATTTTCCTACCAGCTTTTCATATATCACAAAAACTGGCTTTGGGTGAAACAATGCTGAACATCCTGGCGACAATTTTGTGATCCATAAAATAAATAAATTCATAGTATGGTAATGTCTGCATCTGGCTCGAGTGTATCTATTTTGATTCATGACAGATTTATCGGTTATATATCGGAAGATGCAGAGGGCCTGGTAGTTTATATGGCTCAAACTGCTCAATGACTCACAAGATTGGGCTGCTGGCAGTTAATAAATGAAGGTCCAAGCTTGCTTAGAAAGAAAGGAAGGGAGAATGGCCCTGTCTGCACCATGCTACACCTCTAAAGCAGTATTATACTGCTTCAAACATTCATGGTGTCGCTCAGAGAATCCTGGGAACTGTGGTTTGTCATGGGCACTGAGTTGTTATTCCCCTCACAACAGCTTCTTACATAGCATGAGGGTCTGCCATTAAAAGAGGAAAAGTCAAAAATTCCATTGAGCATGCTCAAGCCCACACTAAAATTACATTTGGAGCCAACCTAGATGATGTGATGTTCATTGCAGTAATCCATTTAATTTGCAGATTTTTTGAATGTAAAGAGGAGCCTCAGGACTGCAGTTTTGGGGAAGCCGTAGTTTGACTCTTACTTCCTTTCCCCGTTACAGTTCTGACGAAAATGAACACTTCACGTTGGCTATTTGCATTTCAAGAGACACCTCCATTGCCCGCAGTGTAGGCTTCCTCCAAAGGCAAATAGTCACTACGGAGAAGCAGTTTGTGCCAGGAACTTAGCAAGGAAAGGAAGAGTTATACTTCTCCTGCCCCCCACCCCAATGCTTCAGACTTCCTTATGAAAATTTTTAATGAAATTTTTATTGGTTTTTCAACATTTATAAAAACACATACATTACAATACGCAATACAAACAAACACATAAACACACAAGTATAATTTCAAATCTTTTCTTTTCATAAGCCTTACTTCACCGACTTCCCCATACCTCCCCTTTCTGCATCCCTATTTCCAAATTCATTTCAGCAAATCCTCCCCCTTACATTAATCTAATTTTCCCTTGTTCTTTTCTTTTACTTGATCTTTTACAGCTATAATCCCCCCTTTTTTTTCTTCAGACTTCCTTATGGCAGTAATTTACCTAACAAATAATATGCATGTTAAGTGCATTCATGCAATTGATGTCACTTCTACTTCAGTCAAGTCTATAACCTACTGAAATTTATTACTAGTAGCCACCAAAATCTGGTTTTGCCCTTGAGAAACATCACATTTAGGCCGCTGTCCTGGGAACTGGGCCTAGAAAATGGAGGAGGTGATTCAAAAAGTGATTTGAATGTCTCTTAGGCTGAGTGCCTTTTGTGTGATAAATGTTAGGCCCTTTGAAAAGGACAAGTCCTTCTTCCCTCGTGTCACCTCCTGTTCTTATCCTGTTTCTGTGAAGAGAGAGGAACATGTATGCCACTCAAAAGCTCTCTGGCGAACCATACTGCATCAAAAGTCAATGATGGACAATGGTTGGGGACTGTTTAGCAGTCAGAGAATGATGCAGCCCAGGTTAAGTTCCATTAATTTCAATGGGAGAAATTTCAGGACATGATTTTATTCCTCATTGAAATAAGTAGAATTTAAGTGCACTTGACTCTGGCAGTTTATGCCCACCAAAAAAAAAAAAGTAGAAACTGATAATATATGTCCCTATTAGACCTATGCCCATTGCAATAAAATGCTGTCTAGACAAGGCATTGATTACTTTTCTGTTATTTTATGATTAACCATTATGTTTTCATTTTATGTTCTGTGTTTTAGATAATTATTCTGAAGGAGGAAATTTGTGTTCTCGGATGTCACACTTACACATTGTACAACCTGTGCTTGGCATCCTTGGAATACTCAAATCCACAAATGCATTATTTAATTTCTTAATTTTTATTGAGTAGAACAGACCCCCCCCCCACCATTGAACTGGCTTCACTGACCAAATAAAATCAAAGCTTTCTCTGTAGCTCTCATTGTCCTTGCTATGGCACATAGTTCATCAGCTGCAAATTATGCAAGCAACAGTTTCATGGTTCTTAAACCAGGAAACCAGGAGTCAATGTGCATATATCACAACAATATAGGGTCTTGCCCTATCAGAATCTACCATAGCTCCCTATATGTATCTAGAATGTGAAGTGACTGAGTCATGAGTCTAAAATGTGAAAATTTCAGAAGTTTTTGAAATTTAGTATTGCTGAATTTTGCAGTTCTTGGATGATGGGTGGCTCTTAAGAACACAAGAAGAGCTCTGCTGAATCAGACCAAAGGCCCATCTGATCCCCTATCCTGTTCTCACAGTGGCCAGCAAGAGATATATGGGGAGTTCACTAGTAGGGCATGAGCAAAACAGCACTCTCCCCATTTGTGATTCCCAAAAACTGGCATTTAGAGTCTTTCTGCCTCCCAACTGTGGAGGTAATACACAGCCATTGTGCGTAGTAGCCATTGATAGCCTTGCCATCTCTGAATTTGTCTGAATTTTAAAGCCATTCAAGTTGATGGGCATCACTACAGCCCGTGGGAGCAAATTCCACCCTTTTATATGAGCTGTAAAGAAGTACCTTCTTTTGCCCATCCTGACTCTTTCGACATTCAGCTTTGTTAGAGGGTTCTAGTATTATGAGAGATGACGGCGAACTATCAGAGTATATCCGGGCATATTATTGGTATAGGGAATGCCCATAACTTAGTGAACATTGACATTAATGTGTGAATGCTGACAACCCCTAATGAGTATAATGAACATTTTGAAATAATCAGAAGGGACAAGAGCTCAGTGGTAGACCTTTGTGGGAACACTCAATCAAATTAAAAATATCTGCAATGGCAGATACATATTGCAATGGCTATATGTAGAAGTTGGGTTTTTGTAATTATCATAAGCTGGAGAAAGGGGTTTCTATTTGCAGACAGAAATGCAGAGGTATAAGAATGGATGCTGAAGGAGGAACATGTGTTGGTCCTCAGTGGCACATACATTGCATGTAGAAGGGGTGATGCTCAGCATACTTACAAAACTCAGGTACTAGGTGATGAGAAAGACCTCTGAGACCTTGGAGAGCAGCAAACTAGTCAGCACAGGCAAAACTAAGCTACATGGACAAACAGACCTAGCAGTTCCCTACACTTGTGAATACATCTCCCCACATTTTGGACAAGCATCCCTTCATGTTGACAATAGCATTTTGCCAGATGTCATCATTTGCTGGTTGTTGTTTGTTTATTTGTTTGTTCCCCCAAAACATTAACAACATTGGCCTGGGACTGCCCATTTTCACCTTTGAATGTTGGTATGAGCCACATTTCAAGCAGTCAGTGTGACAAATAAAAAAAAAGGTTGGGACCAACTGGCTCACTTTGGCTCAAGTTGTACATTGCAGCAGGCTCTGTGTGGTGGATTTTTGTGGCAAAAATCGGCCTGCACAAGCTTGCAAGTCTCAGGGAAAGAAGGGTGGGTGTAAAAAAGCGGTTTAACCCCTTTCCCTTTGGTCATTTTTCCATTTGAAAAACACTTTCCCCAAGCTAAGCTTTCATTCACAGATAGGGCATCCTCTGAGGAAAAAGGAATCAGGTGAAGCTGTTTTGAGGCGAGAAATACCTGAAGGTGAACTCCATCTACCCACTGTGGTGGTCGGGGAACAAAATACATTTATATATGAGTCGTCCGCAGCAGTCTCGAAATTGCTGTGGTATTCTCTCACCAGCTAAGCATCTGAAACTAGCTCACAACAACCAAAAAGGGCTACTGCTCAAAAGCATGTGCTCTGGATGCAGAAGGCTCCCAAGTTCCATCTGGCATCTTTAGGCAGGGCTGAGAATGTCTCATGTCCGAAAGCTTGGAGAACTGTGGGCAGTCATTGTATACAACGCTGACCTGGTTCAATATATGGCAGCTTCCTACGTTCCTCAGATATTCTGATTACTAGAACGGTCCGAAAATGGGTGGGGACATGATATGTATGGCCAAATTAGCTGAAGTGTTTTCAAATTGAATGGACAGTTCCCAGCCAGAACATCAGAACAGTTTCGTCTCACAATGATCCTTCTGACATCATAATAGGTCAAGCCACTCTGGCAGTTCACACCCTTGAATCAGCCACAGATGTGGCGGGTTTGAGTTTGTGTGTGTAGATAGATATACAGTGACAGCCAGCAATGTACTGATGCTTGCAGAAGTGAGAGATGTAATTAAAAAGCACATAAAAGAACAAAAAGCCACTTCTTTTTCTCTCTTTCCCTCCACCCTGCACCAAACTGTCTATGACAGTAGTGTCTCACATCAGATGTAACTGATCTGTAGGAAAGGCTATGTGAATGGAAAACAGGGACGTTGTATGTACACTTGATAACTATGAAAATCCTTTAATAAAAACAACTGTTTTTAAAAAGCACATAAAACATGCAATTCATATAATTCCCATGAACCATGAACGTTTGTTCCCCAATTCTTTTAAAATGGATGTTTGTAATAATGTTCCAAATAAGCATACTCCACAGTGGAATTTCACTTGCAGTGAAATTGTGTTAATTCTGTTACAAATTATAGATCAAGCTTCAGGGATGGTTGCAGATAGAGCCATACTTCTAGTGTTAATTGCAAAAAGGAAAGCTTATTTATTGCTAAGATGAGGCATATTCTTCTGAGAACATGTCCCCCCTACCAAAAAAGGGCACTTTGCACAATTTTCTCTGATTTTTCTCCATTTCCCCACACAATGCTCCAGAACAACCCTGGCTCCAGAGCACTGTGAAGGATGCAGAATGGTGGCCAGGCTGCCAGTAGGCTTATTGCTGCTGTAACCACTTGCAGCAGCAGTGAAAAAGAATCAAAGAAACAAACAAAAAGATTCCCCACCCCTGAGAACCTGTAGGAAAATTTCTCCCTTGCTGCTCTAGCATTTTGTTGAGGTACTTTCCCCAATTTCTCTGTCCACAAATGCATACAGCTCTACTGTTGGTAATAACAGATGTTCAGATGAATGGAAGTTCAGTGGTTAATGTGCATTAACAACTAGATATTGTTAATGTGCAGAACAACCACATATTGCATATTTCCTGGTCAATATACACAAGCCTTGGGGAATGTGCACTTACCACAGCTAAACTGTGCATATTAGGAGAACTTTGCACTAAGATGCCGATGAATTTTAATGTTTTTTAAATGAATTTACAAGTTGTCATGAATTTTATTTTTTTTATTTTTTAAAATGCAAACTGATGTGAAAATGTGGAGAAATGAAAGTAAGACTGGGAAAATGAAAAGCTGAAACAGACAGATTCACTCATCCCTCATTTCAGCATAAACCCTACATTACTGTGGGGTTGCCTTCACAAAGGTTTCGGTTCTAGTCTGTGGTCATTGAAAATATTTGGACAGTTGGAAATAGAAACCACATTAGAATAGTTGAGATTAGGAAAATAATAATCACTGCCCATCTTTATCTGGACATTTTTTTGTTTTTGTTTTTTTCTTCTTCTTTGCAGAAAGCAAACAAAACTTATTCAGGAACAGCTGAAAGAGACACGAAATGGGAAAACCTACAGCCTTAATGCTTCCAGCATGATGGCAAAATCAGAGACCAGGGCCGAAAGCCGAGTCCAGCTGCAAAATGTAAGTAACTTTGCCAATCTCCATCCTTAATTCACTGGTTGAATGCTTTAATGCTGATGGTTTGGGTTTTCGTCACCCCCAGATGTGCCACTAATTTGCACCTGTGGTGCTGTGGAATGGGGGGGGGGGACTGAACAGAATCATTTTATTTGTCCAACGGTCTTTGTTAAAACAGTGCAAATTGGAGCTTTATTATGCTGCCTTGTCGTGGTTTGCCATAGTAAACGCCAGCATCTGAATAGATGTAAAATTTATAGGAAAACCTCAGGGAGCAAAATGGAATGTAGGGGGAAAAAAGTTGCCTTGAACAGCCAGCCATGTTGGCTCAATGACTTTGGGAACTATATAGCTTTATGGTGCAAAACAGCAGGCTATGAGAAAAAAACACATTTAGTTATCTCCACACAAGGTTTTCAATTATATGCTGGCTATGTAAGAAACTCCAAATTAAACATTAGCCTGAACTAATTCAGAACTTGGGTCTGGAGGCAGATGGTTCCTAAGTGGACCCAGGATGGGTCAGCATAATTGAAGGGGTGCTGAATCAGAGCCCCGGGTTGGATTGTGGGACTGTAATTAGAGTTGCTATCTTCCGTTATTGTTCCCTGTTCATTTGCCTTCAATAGCAGAAATCAGCATGTGATTATGATCAGGTTCTCGTGCAATGACCTTAAAGATTGGACAGAAGGCCATTCTAGAAGTAACCTTGTCCTGGGCTGCATGATGCTTCAGAGGTTGACAGTATCACACTCTGAACCAAGGAACAAATCGGAACCAATGCAGATCACACAGAGTTGGTTGTATGATCCTAGTGTCAAGCTCCCCATCAATATTTTTGAGCCACATCTTCTTCTGTCCTTTTATGCTCTTAAAGTAATTGGGTTCTTTCCTTGAACCATGGTACTGATAGTGATAGGAATACATAAAAGTAATATCATCAAAAACCACACACACACACACACACACACACACACACACACTCCTACTGCTTCAGTCCTTCATTATTTTTGTTGTTGTTTATCTTAGAAATGTCACTGCCTTTCCATGAACAGATGCATCAAGGTAGTGGGATTCAAAGCCCATAAGCAAGAATATTCTCCATCTCAGTTTTTAATGCTCCATTTTACTGGTGTTGATAGTTCGTTTCTCTTTCTTCTCACCTCCCGGAAAGACAAGATTAATGGGGTGCCTTCATTATGCATTGCAATTGACTATCTCGTAATTGAAGGTTGCGTTCTACTTGAAGGTTACTTTGCATAACAGCACAGGCTGCACTTTGGGCGCACAAAGAGCTTTTGCCCAGACAGATCTTTTGCCGAAAACCAAAGCCCGGTTTGCCCTGCTGTCTCATCCACTCACCAAACTTAAACTGCCTTTCAACAAGTTGAGCCATCATTAGAGACAGTCCAAGATATCTGCTTGCCCTCCCTGATAGTTACAGTCATAATAACCATAATAATGATAACTTGCTACCCTTCATGTGAGCCACTTAGTGGGGACTGTGGCTCATTTGTGGCGGCTTTCCTCTGCCCCCAGGGGGACTGTTAGGGTGCCGGCTCCTTTCTGTTCAAAGATTCCAGACCGCTCATAGCATTTATAGTTCCCCTGACTGAAAGCGGAATTGCCTGGCTGTTAATGGTGACCGGATGGTCCAGTCACATTGCCCTGACTGCATTGCCTGCCTATGCTTTTCTGAGGGCCTCATTCGCAAAGCTCAGGTTTCCCCCCACAAGCTGACCCCAAATAATACTGCTCTGGGTAATTTAGGGGTTAAGAAAACAACAACTTAAATGGCCACCAGCAGCTGCAAAATACAGTTTTACAAAATGGAAGCTGTTCTGGTTAGCACTGTGTCCACCCCCCCCCTCAAAAAAGTGGGCATGGCCAGAACCCAAGGAGGGCTGTATTTCTATCTTTACTGTTCTCTTTTCTCCCTCTCCCCATCAAACGCCCTTCCTCCCTGCCCAGCAGACTGCTGGAACCAAAACTTGATTGATCTTGCCCATAGCTGTCAACTTACAGATTTGAAAATAAGGGACCAGCAGCCTTTAAAATAAGGGATCAGCAGCCAAAATAAGGGACCTGCAGCCTCACCTGTTCCAGGTACTCCAGTCTTCCTGTCCTCCTGCAGTCTGGTCAGTCTGGTCAACTCATGCTGGTAGCTTCGAGAACACTGTCCAACCAACTTTGTAACCAGAGGTTCAACTGAATAGAATCTGAATCACATGCACCACAAGGCCTATGTAGCCTCAACTTAAGATGACTCCCCGGCCTGGCTTTGCACTGCAAAGTTTGCAGCAGCACGTGCAACAAAATGGCGTCCACCATTCAAAACCCCCCTCAGCTTGCATTAACTAGCCCCACACAAGGCATGCAAGCTTCACCCCCCCAGTCGTTCTTAGACTTCTTATTGGGTGAGCAACACAGCCAAGCAACACAGTTGGAGCCTCCCTCCTCCCTGGCCGGCAGGGAGGGAGGGAGAGGAGCTGCTTCCTTTGAAATTTAAGGGGCATCATTTAAGGGACATCCATCAATAAGGGACAGCAGCGGGACATGGCGCTGGAATAAGGGCCTGTCCCTTCAAATAAGGGACACTTGACAGCTATGATCTTGCCAGCAGCCTGAACTGATCACTTGCAGGCAGCTTTCAGCATTAGGCCTAGGGCCTGGGCTTTTCAGCCAGAACTCACCAGAACTCAGTCTTGGCGCCATTATAAGAGGCGTTTATGTTGAGTTCTGGCACCTCTTTTTCTAGAAAAATAGCACTGCCTATGGCCACAGGTTGCCACCCCATGGTGGATTAGGACTCCCCCCCCCCCATCATTTCTACCCATAGCTTGGTATACTATTGTACCTTAGCGCTTTGACAGGCTGGATTTGCACGGCAGAAAGACCCTTCTGTACATATGTGCCAGATTCAATGTCCCTTTGGGATCTTGTTTTCAAGAGACCATGCTATGTAAATGCAAGGAAGTGACTATAATCCTGCCACTTCCTTTTTGCAGCCCGTTTTAAATGCATTGCAAATTTGCTTTTCACTTCAGCTAGCCTCATTTATGTTTTCAGCTGTTTGCATAACTGCAGTTAAAAAATACCACAGTCCTCCTTCTCTTCCCTCGCTCACCTCTGTGCCAACGAAAGCTTCAATAGCTTGATTATCAAATCTGCATGCAAGGTTAAAAACATGGATGTTTGCTTTCAAGAGGTGTTTTTCATCTGTGACACAGCACTTCACACAGCGCTTTAAAATGGCATGTTTTCTCATTTGCATTCTTCTTTCAAACTGCTCAATAAATTGCGAGCTCCCTAAATTCACTGAAGGTTCAGATTAGGAGGGTTACATTTGACATTATACGTCTCACGCTGTAAGATGTGGAACTAATACTTACGATCGGCAACACTATATTTAGGAAGTAACAGACATACCTAATTATATAACATTTAAGAGCCTTTTCATTCTTTATTTTCTAAGAGAAAATTAGGTACATATTTCAGATTTCAGGGACAGCCAGCTTCTGTATTCTTGATGGCTACTATTTTCTTCATCTGGTTGGGCCCTGTGAGAATAGGGTGCCAGAATAGATGAGTCTTTGGTTCTCCTTATGCTCAGATACCAGTCTGGAAGTCAGCATTGTCTACCCCTATTTCTTTAAAAAAATAATTCAAAAATCAAAGCATTTTTCAAAAATTATAAATCAGTAAAAACCCTGGACCTGTTTAGGGATTTGTAAATTAATACAGGGAACTTGAACCAGGCTCAGAAGTAGATGGGGATGTTTTAACAGTAGTGTCCCGTGTTGGCAGCTATGTGTTCCCTATCAGCAGTCTAGCCACCACATTCTTCCCCATCTGGATATTCTGGGCCAGGTCCAAGGGAAACCCTACATGGATTTCACTGCAGTAATCCACCCTCAAGGTTACCAGTGTATGGTCTACAGTGGCCAGGCTATCTCAGTCCAAGAATGTTCATATTTGGTGAACCAGGCAAAGCAGGTAAAAGGCTCACCTACCCAAAGAGGATACATGGGCCTGTTGTGACAATGTTGTGTTCAAGAGTACCCTAGAGCTGTGTATCTGCTGCTGCAGCCGGAGTGTGACTCTGTTCAGAATGGGCATTTTTCAGACATGAGAACAACCTACCCCAAGAGTCTCCATCTTTTCTGGATTCAAGCACAGTTTCTTGGCCCTCCTCAGATCCACCACTGCATTTAGAAATCAGTCTAGAGCTTTAACAATCTCTCCTGATTCAGATATTATGGAGAAACAGAGCTGTGTGTTTTCTGTTGGAAATGACTTCAGAAGAACAGTATGGACCAGATATGTGTGGTTCCTATGAATTTATTATTGGGGGGAGAACTGAAAAGCTAGAGATGGCATGTAATGGGATGGGATGGACCTGTGACTGAGTGCCACTAAGACTTTAAAAAGGCAATTTTTCTTCAAATCACATTACTGTATAGTATGTCCCTACAATTGATGGGGGAGAAATTCTTTGGTCGGCTTTCCTCAGTGGGCTAACTTGAACCAACCCTCTTGAATTTGCTTGTAGATCAGAAGGTAACTCCCAGTCAGATTGCACATTTATCTGAATTTTGTAATGAAGTTTTGGCATGTAGAAAGTCCACAAAGATGTATTTTACATTAAAAGTGTATACCAACTGTGTACAACTTAAATACTTTTTGTGCATACTTTTAAAACATTTGAATTAGGCTGCTCAGTCCACCCATAGTTCTTGCCTACAAGATTATTCCTTGTACATAGAAAACAATGTTAGGGGAAAAGGATGCAGCCTAACAATCTTCTTGAGCTGTTAATATTCTGTGTCAATATTTTGTCTTATTTTCATTTCCATGGAAATGTGTGTAACACCTATGTTCCTCTCAGTGAAGCACATTTCTATTTACTGAGGTTGGAAAGGGAATAAATAAGTATTAATTGATTGAAAGCCAATGTATAGTCATGGAAGTACATAACTGAAAGGTAAAGTTAAAGGTAAAGGACTCCTGACAGTTAAGTCCAGGCACGAACGAATTTGGGGTTGCGGCATTCATCTCGCTTTACTGGCCGAGGGAGCTGACGTTTGTCCGCAGACAGTTTTTCCAGGTCGTGTGGCCAGCATGACTAAGTCGCTTCTGGTGAAACCAGAGCAGCTCACGGAAACACCGTTTACCTTCCTGCCAGAGTGCTACCTGTTTATCTACTTGCACTTTGACATGCTTTTGAACTGCTAGGTAACCAAAAGGTACCTTAGTGTTATTTGCTCCATACATCAGCTCCCTCCTCATAGATGGAAACTTAAGAAACTTTTGCAAATAAGAACCAATCTATAAAAATTATAAGAGAATGGCATGTAGTTGGAGTGACAAATCCAAGAAGATTGTTCCATCAGGCACACAAAGATGCTTGTGCTGTTGGAACAATCTCTTTAGCACCACACTGAATTCCATCCCATATAGCCATAGCTATAAAGTCCAGTTAGTTTTAAAGGTTTACTCTTAATACGATGATAATCCGGCTCCAACTCTGTGTTACGTTCAGTTGAGCCACAAATGCAGTTTCCTGCCCCAATATCTAATGGACAAAGGTTGAACCTCTGTACCATCTGAGGACCAGAATTTAAATGCCCCCCTCCTAAATCTCTTTCTAGCCTAATCCCTCATGGTGTCATGCATGGTTCCGTCAAGATGGAAGAAGGGGTGAATGAAATTTCATTTCAGCACTGAGCAGAGAGGATATACATGATGGAACAGGCAGGATCAGTGTTGTTGCAGCATTTGCTGGTGCCCGGGGCATGCACCTGCATGTGGGCACCTGGTTCATGACGCCTCAAAATCATGTGCCTAGGGCTATGGCCTCCCTGCTCCATGACCCCTCATGCTACACCCCTGGGCAGGATTAGTGGCTATGGGGATTTGTCACTTTTGAGAGACAATAATAACATTAGAGGAGAGTTTTTCACTTCCAGCAAAGTTATACTGGGGAACACCCATCTGTTTTTCATATCATTGTCTCAAGCAACGGCCACTATCACCTACTGTAACTGGTGGCAGTTTTGCCGTTCAAGAAGGAGTATTTTCCAACTGTGCTATATGCAGTCTTTTAATTGGAAGTCTGCCAGAGAT
Organism: Podarcis liolepis; assembly: GCF_965112155.1. Taxonomy (NCBI): domain Eukaryota; kingdom Metazoa; phylum Chordata; class Lepidosauria; order Squamata; family Lacertidae; genus Podarcis; species Podarcis liolepis. The sequence goes on from NC_139556.1 coordinate 25,330,358, forward strand.
TGAACCTGGAACTTTATGCAGGCAAAGCACATGATTTGTTGCTGAACTGCGGTTCACTTCCTATTCTAAACGTCACCATTAGCTACCATTTCTATTAGAGCTGACATGTAGTGCCTTTCCTCCACCAGCTATCAAAGTGTTTCGCAGATGAAGGCAGCAATCCTCTCTTAAACAAACTAGGAAACAGGACCAACCAAGATCACACTGCTGATTCCACGACAGTGTGAGGGGTTGAAATTGGCTGTGAGGTCAGTCTCCTCTGTGTTTGGACCATGCTGTCTCCATTGATTTCTTTAGGACAGCCAGCCTTGGGAGGTAGGAGTGGAAAATTGCTAGTGAGTGGCTAGGTAATTGCATTTGACAGTTGATTTTCTCCATGAAACTGTGAATAATTGGAAAATTTGCACAAAAGCTTATTTTTAAATGCTATCATTATTCATTAATTTATTTAACTACATGCCTCAAAAGTGCTTTTCAGTAATTGCTCTAACAACAAGCACAAATATAATCAGCCAGGAGACAATAAGCACTTTCACAATAATAGCACAATTAAGCCTTTTACTGTACCAAAATGCCAAGCTGATCTAGTAGCCAGAGCAAATTCGCTGCACTTGGACAGGGTATTGGGTTGCTTGCCATGTGGAGCAAAAGCATTTTCAAAGTGCACTTGGCAATTCTGACCCTAAGTGAAAAGACAAATCATGCACAGATTCCAGCTATGAACATGGGCCTTTAAACATGTAAGGAAATTGAAAATAAGCACAGATGAGGAAGGAGGAGCAAGAAAGTGGAACCTTTTCTTGAATTTACTCCTCAAAGTAACAACTTTATGCAAGGCTTCTTCAGCAACACTCCCGCACCAGTGAAATCTGGCTAGAAGGGGCTTGGCCCCTATTGCACAAGGCTCAGGAAGGTGGTAAACTGGTTAAACACTTTCGGCAGGGGGCCGGTCCACTGTCCCTCAGACCTTGGGGGGGGGCCGGACTATATTTTGAAGGGGGGGGGGAGAGAATGAACAAATTCCTATGCCCCACATATAACCCAGAGATGCATTCTAAATAAAAGGACACATTCTACTCATGTAAAAACACGCTGATTGCCAGACTGTCCGTGGGCCGGATTTAGAAAGTGATTGGGCTGGATCCAGTGCTGGGCCTTAGTTTGCCTACCCATGGGTTAAATGGCCTTGTGCAGCCCCATCAGTGGGCAGCCAGCATTTGCCCCAGCAGGGACAGCTCACCCATGAAGCAAGGTGAGGCAGCCACCTTGGGTGGCAGGATTCACAGGAGCAGAAGGTCCAGCCTCTAAGGAATGCATCACCCGCTCTCAGTGTTGCCACTTCTACTGCAATAAGGCTAGAAAAAGGCAACCTGTGCAAAACGCCGGCACCCTGTCTCTACAACTCTACTAGCACCTCTCGGTATTGTGAATATCACCGAACTTACCTTTTGTTGGTATCTTCATGAACTTATCTAAAAGACCGAGTTAAGCATTTGAAAAATCTATTGAAACCGGACATTATAAGTTCATTTTAGATTGGGTAGTTCGCAAGCCTTTGTGGCTTTGATGTTCTGTATTTTTCTCAGAAGGTTGATAAAGTATGTATATTAATCGCCAATGAGTTGCACTACTTCTACTGCAATGGCAGCAACAGGGAGTGTCCTCCTTAGAGGCCAGATCTGCCACTACCTCAGTGCAGCCTCGACAGTAGCCTCTTGGTGAATAGGAGGCTCTGCGGTCTCCTCCCACACTTGCTGCCAATATAGATCTTTATCCCCCCCCCACCATTTCCTGGAAGGGGGAAGGCACCATTTTGTGGTTTGCCTCAGGTGCCAAAATGTCTTGGGCTGGCACGGAGCATGAGTGCTTAAAGGGGCCAGTCCTTCTCCTTGGTCTTGGCAGGAGTCAACTGACTTGGCTCACTTCACTTTCAGGCAGTGCAATATCAGCAGGTTAGCTGACAGGGCCAAGCAAGTAGTAACTCTTTTTTTTTAGTTTAACATTTCCATAGTGGCCAAGGGATGGGACAGGACCCTTTTTCTGCCTTCTAGGGGTGCATGGGGTGCATGCTTTAGTTTAGTTTACAGTGGTACCTCAGGTTACAGATGCTTCAGGTTACAGACTCCGCTAACACAGAAATAGTACCTCGGGTTAAGAACTTTGCTTCAGGATGAGAACAGAAATCGTGCGGTGGCAACACGACAGCAGCGGGAGGCCCCATTAGCTAAAGTGGTACTTCAGGTTAAGAACAGTTTCAGGTTTAGAACAGACCTCCGGAATGAATTAAGTTCTTAACACAAGGTACCACTGTAGTTGTATTTAGTTTTCATTTCATTTCAGCTTTCCATTGTTTCCTATGAGAATGATGGCAACCCACCTCAAGTTGGTTCTCTGATTCCTAATAATAATAATAATAATAATAATAATAATAATAATAATAATTTATTATTTATACCGCACCCATCTGGCTGGGTTTCCCCAGCCACTCTGGATGGCTCCCATCAGAATATTAAAAACACAATAAAACATCAGACATTAAAAACTTCCCTAAACAGGGCTGCCTTCATATGTCTTCTAAAAGTCAGGTGTTTATTTCCTCGACATCTGATGGAAGGGCGTTCCACAGGGTGGGCGCCACTACCGAGAAGGCCCTTTGCCTTCCCACCAGTAGCTGCTGGTGCTTCAGTGGCTCCCATTCATTGGAGAAATGACTGTCAGGCAGTAACTGGCAATAGCAGAGGTGCTACCACAGACAGACAGCAGGAATTAAGGGGCACTTACCCCATGCCTGAGAAAGGACTGTTAGACGGAGGTGTTTGGCTGCCTTGGGAGCATTGAAAGTTGCACTGGGGAAGAGGAAAGATGAAGATAGTGATGAAAACCCTGGCCTATGGTGGCATTAAACTAGTAATGTGTGGGAATGGGACTAGCATCTTTTGTTCAAATGGACATGCATGGACCAATGTTTTGGCAGCATTAGCGCCAAGTCACAATGGCCAGTCTCTCCTTCAGGCAGGCGTCATAATCATGAGATCACAAAGGGCAGCTGTTGGACAGAAGGAGCTAGAAACAGGTAGAGACATCACATAGTAGTAATACTCAACCTGGAGTAGTCAGTCTGTCACTCTCCCTAAGTCAGAATGGCAGTTCAGGGAATCCTGGCAATGAAAAGTTAACTCCAGTGGCTAAAGGACAGGTGCAGAGGCAAGATGGACGCAGCTCATGGCTTACTTTCCACAGTGTGTTTGACAATTTCCCAAGATCTGCAGTCCAAGGTAGCGTAACTGTTGCTTCAGTCCAGCAAGTAGCCATGGATTTTGTCCACATATTACCTAGGGAAACGTGGGTGGCGCTGTGGTCTAAACCACCAAGCCTCTTGAACTTGCCGATCAGAAGGTTAGCAGTTTGAATCCCAGCACCGGGATGAGCTCCCATTGCTCTGTCCCAGCTCCTGCCAACCTAGCAGTTCGAAAGCACACCAGTGCAAGTAGGTAAATATGTACTGCTGCCGCAGGAAGGTAAATGGCGTTTCCATGCACTCTGGTTTCCATCACAGTGTTCCATTGTGGCAGAAGCGGTTTAGTCATGCTGACCACATGACTTGGAAAACTGTTTGTAGACAAATGCCAGCTCCCTCAGCCTGAAAGTGAGATGAGTGCCGCAACCCCATAGTCGCCTTTGACTGCACTTCACCATCCAGGGGACCTTTACCTTTACTTTTACAAAATATGTATTTTATCAAAGTAATTGTTGAACTGAAATACAATTAAGAAGAAGTATATTAATAGTGAAATACAATTAAGAAGTAGTATATTTTTTGGGAGGGCCCAAGAGAGTGGGGCCATAGGCTATAGCTTGTTTAGCTTATATGTAAATCCAGTACTGCACATGGTGCTAGATTGGAGCCAGGCGTTGTGAACCTATTGTGAGTCAGTATACATGGCTGGTAGTTTATGCTATGGGTTTTTTTGGGGGGGTTTAGCTCTTGGTTGTTTAAAAATCTAACAGACTTGGGCACTTTGGGGGGGTATTTTAAAAACAATTATTAATAAAGTATTAATTTACATTCCTCCTGTAGGGTGCAGGTTCAGTTTTGAAAAGTTCTATTGAAAGTGTGAAATGTTTTCCTTTTCCTCCCTGCTACCTCTGTATTTCACAGTTATCTTGTACCCCTCCTCCTCGACCCTCTTTTAATAAATCCAGCTTTTGTTTTGTGAGAAGCCTTCCACACTGCAGAATTTTACTTCACACCGAATAGCATAATGATAGACCTTGACCTGTTTAGACTTCTGTTTATCTGAAAGACAACCCACTGCATCTCAGTTACTTAAAATGGTTTAAAATGCCATATCTGTAAAGTTTCTTTTAGGGAGTTGATTTTTATCCATGAGAAGTCTTGGAACTAACGGTTTTAAGAATCATAAAATTATTATTATTGCAGAGGGCCTTCTCGGTAGTGGCACCCGCCCTGTAACCCCCCCCCCATCAGATGTCAAGGAAATAAACTTTTAGAAGACATCTGAAGGCAAGCTTGTATCGGGAAAATTTTAAAAGTCTAATGTTTTACAATTTTTTGTGTCTTGTAAGCTGCCCAGAGTGGCTGGGGAAACCCAGCCAGATGGGCAGGATATAAATCATAACATTATTATTATTATTTGCCCTGTGCCTGGGCATCAAGTGACAAAACAGATTAGACGGACTGAGCTGAGGGCCACAACTTTATTTAGTGATATTCATTGATTTTCAGAATACTTGACTAAAGATCTGCCAAATATCTCACCAACCCATCTGACTTGCAAGGAGAGAAATGGGAAATAGGGTGTCCTGCACAACTCACCTTGTTTGGACAATGCTGTCTTAGCTTACATCATTCTAGCTGTAATTATCCCACTCTTTGCTTTTCATAGTCTATGCACTCTCAGAAAGAAGCTGCAGAGATTCTGCCAGGGTCCCCATTCTCCACTGACTAGTGGGACCACCGGGCCAAAGCATGCTCCCTCTTCCAGATCCCTTCAAGCTATTAAGTCCTGAGCAGTTCATTAAAAGAGGACTGGGAAGCCTGTATTGGACTCCAACTCTCAATATCCCTGAACGCTGTCTATGCTATCTGGGGCCTATGGGAGTCCGAATCCAGCAACATCTAGATTCTGACTCCCATAGGTCCCAGATAGCATGGACAGTGTTCCTGGTAGAGCAGCCAATTGCTGAAGAGAGAAGGCTGTGTAACTTCATGCCTCACTTGGCTTGGAGTTGCTTTTTGTAGTACAGTCTGCCACACTATAAAGGGGGGAAATATGCTCAGTTGATGTCATGGCGATGTCAGGTGATTGGCAGGTGGATGGGGCCCCACCCATCTGTCAAAATAATCTACTGATATACAAAGGGGAGGATTCAGAATGCAAAATTTGCATTTTTGAGACAAGCTGTTTTGTTTTTCGTCAATAGCTATGCAAATGTCACCAGAACTAAAAAGGTTTTTCTGCCTCAGTTTAAATAAAGAATTAATATTTTCCTCATAAAATAATTAGCTGTCATAATGCTGATTAGAACCAGGAGCTGAAACTTTTGCAAACAATAAAGTGTATATACTCTATGGCAAACTCTGGCAAACAACAGTGTGCATACACATAATATGTGTTTATTTTCTGACAATGCATCAGTATAACTCTATTTTAGTTTCCCCCTGCCTCCAAATTCCTCCAATATAATTTCCCAGTTAAATAATTACATAGCTTCTCAAAAACGCAGTCTTTGCTATGCAGAAACTGTGCTATACTGAACATGTGCTGAACCTCATTAATCCTCAAATCAACTTTTCCGTTGATGCAAACCAACTTGAGCTCCCCCTGGGTTCCTGACGGGGTCGTGGCATGGCTCTAGCCCTGCCCCAGGCGTCGGACAAGATCCACACCCCTGGATTCCTTTAACTGAATACCCTTAAGCTTGGAGGGGCAGGTGATGGCCACACCTCCCTTCCCCCATCATGAGATCAACCAATGCCTAACTGCCAAACCTCTTAAAGTTGTGACAATTGCGTCAGTTTAAATGGGTCCTGGCCATGCCTCCCCAGCCAGCGGATTGGCTGGCTGGATGATGGTGTGGCTAGGAACCTCCGGGTGACACGGAACTTCATCCCCCGCCCCCAGAAGGGAGTGGGTGGCCACGTGGTCCACCGCGACTCCTCACCACATTGAAGTGGAGCTGATTTCCTGCCACCTCCTCGCAAATGATTAAGTGGGCACAAGATGTTGGAAATGGAGACTTGGGGTACATTTTGGACTATGGCAAAACATGTTCTCCATACACATGCTTATGAGGGGAAACTATTCTAAAATAATGCTAAGTTGGTATGTAACTCCTGAAATCATAAGTAAAGGAAATGAGAATTGCCCAAAGACTTGTCGGAAAGAAACAGGAGACTATATCACATATGGCAGAAGTGCAATGGGGTAAAAGAATATTAGGAAAAGATTGCAGATTTAATATAAAAAAAATTAGGTTATGAAATCTCGTATGATCCTCTGCTATTATTATTAAATTATACTGCTGAGTCAATGAGGAAAGAACACCAAGAACTATTTCCTTATATGGTTGCTATAGCAAGTATGCCAATAATAGCTAGTATTAATGAATGGACAGATGCAATTTGAGAATTTGATTTAATGTCTAAGTTTATCAAAGTCAAAAGAATGCAAAGTGTTTCTGTGGCAAATTGGATCCCAGTATTGTCTCAAAAATGTTGTACAGCTTTGAGATGTTCTGAATGTCAAGGAACTGATTTTGCTTTGGTTTATCAGTCTTACATTGCTGTGCAACTTCCCTTAGGAGCACTGCATTTGGTTAATTTTATCTTTATTTTTTCTTGATTGTCATAATAAATAATGATAAGTTCTTTAACAGAATGAAGCATCTTGGGAAATGTAGTTTGTTAAGGGTATGGAGTACAATTCCTACCATTGTTCTTTCCCAAGATTATTGGGGGGTGGGAACCATGATTGTGACAGTGGTGCAAATGGCTGTGTGTGTGTGTGTGTGTGTGTGTGACAAAGTGACTGCAAGCTCCAGCCCCTTAAGGCCAGAGTGGTGGCGCATTTGCACTGTGGCATAGTATTAGTAAGCCTCCCTGTAATGACCAAGAGGCATATTATGTATGCATTTGATGGTCTTGCAAGAAACCTAGAGAATAAATAAAATATATCTGTTGCAAATAGTCTTTCTCTGTGGGTTTGATCGTACTTAACTCTGTGCATTTACCATTTATGTACCTCTCTGAAAAGTGCTGCTCCTGCTCAAGTATAAATATCACAAGTGTTCGGGGAGAAATAAATACCACAATTGTTCTCATTATATTGGGTGTGTCTTTTGAGACTTTCTGAGTCTTCTTAAGTATACTTTAGCAGAACAGCTTGTAAAATTCTGAAGGACCAGGAGGATGAACTGTGAATTGATGGGAACTGAACTAAATCCTTTTTGGAGGGGAGGAGCTGGAGCTGGAACTAGCTTTCAAATGAACTTTCCAAGCTCAGGTTCACACAGTGGCCAACCTGATGTCTGTAGGAAGCTCACAAGCAGAACACGAAGCACAACACTGCTCTCCCACCTGTAATTCCCTGCAAATAGCAGATAGCTATTGTGGCTAGTAGCAGAATATGCTCACCTGATCCACCAGGTCTTATCCCTTGGCACAATCTAAGCCCACTCCCTGGATCTGGGAAGCGTACGGTGTTTTTAAGATCAAAATCTGGCAACTCCTGCTTTTGTGCCATGAGCAGACATTATCTCATGGTACTTACATATACGGAGTCATATCATGGCTATTAATGCACCGTTAATCTCTCTTCCTGCCCCTTGTTTTCTTTGCTACAGTATTCAAAGGCAAACAGACATCCAGAGCCAGTGATGGAAAAAATGATGGAATCTAGCTTTTCAGGAACTCAGTCCTTTCCGGAAGCCTTGTCTCCTGACAGAGGTAGCCAGGCTATGAAGCCACACAGGTAAGGAAGCGACTCTTAATTGACATTTGTTTTGTGATACATATGCAGCACAGTCGTACACAGTGACTAGGGGGACATTTAAGAGTGTATGGCATGGAAGGAGCCTTGATCTGTTCATTAAGCAGATGTCCAGCGTTTCTTCCACTGCAGATGTAAAACAGCCATTACTTCTGCTCTCCGTGTTCCACATTCTTCTCTCTCTTTTTTTCTAAAAGGCCTAGAGGATGTATTAAGGATGCCATCAAAGCTGTAGTCACAGACCAGTGAAGGAGGCAATTGTATTCTGAGAAACCATCAGAATAGAAGATTTTCCCCACTCTCCTGCCTCATTTCAGTTCATGAAGTTAATGACTCATCTTCTTGTAGGCAGACAGTGATGCCAATGACCAGATTTTCTCGGTGCCCACCCCCCAAACAAATAGAACTCAATATGAAAAATGGCTGCTTTATATATTCACCTGAGAGCGAACAATCGCCCACCTAGTCTTGCATCCTTTTCTCACAGTGGCCAACTAGATGTCCCCCCCCCCATTGACAATTCCAGTTTTCTTCACTCCAATTCCGGGGTGGGGGTGGCTGGAAGGATCTCTCTGTGGTCCTTAGAACAGAGATAATAGATGACTCTATCTGATATGTTGTCAAGTGATTGACAGGTGAGCATTGTTTGCCAAGTGGCTTCGCAGGCCAAACTGAAAGATTTGGCACACCTCATTAGATCTGAGTATCAGAGGTTCCTCACTGCTGCTATAATTCTAGAGACAACACTTCATCCACCTGACCACAGGAGAGGTGTGCTAGCCCAAACAAGGGCAGGTCAGAAAATCCAGATTCTCTCTGGCAGGGCAATACAAAAGTCAACGAAGTTGGAATTCAGAACCATGGATAGTGCTCCTGTAAAGGTAAAGGGACCCCTGACAGTTAAGTCCAGTCACGAACAACTCTGGGGTGGCAGCGTTCATCTCTCTTTACAGGTTAAGGGAGCTGGCGTTTGTCCGCAGACAGTTTTTCCGGGTCATGTGGCCAGCATGACTAAGCCGCTTCTGGCGCAACGGAACACCGAAACCAAAGCAGCACACGGAAACGCCATTTACCTTCCCACCAGAGCGGTACCTATTTATCTACTTGCACTTTTTGGGGTGCTTTCAAACTGCTAGGTTGGCAGGAGATGGGACCGAGCAACGGGAGCTCACCCCATCGTGGGGATTCGAACTGCCGACCTTTTGATCGGCAAGCCCAAGGCTCAGTGGTTTAGACCACAGCGCCACTCACGTCCCATAGTGCTCCTGTACATGAGGTCAAACATCCCACTGTGTCAGCAAAGTCCTGGATCCATGACCTGAATTTTAGAGCAGAGTAAGGTAACCATTGTCTGCAGTCCCACCCTGGGTGTTGCCTTTTGGCCAGTTAAAGAACCAGTGCCTACTCCCGCAGCCTTTGGCTCTTTCAATGTGATGGAGTTTCCAGTTTTGCAGAGCCCTTTGGGTCCTGCAAGCAGTCTGTGGATCAGCTATCAGAGTCTGTCGGCAGAGGTAGCTCATCAGGGGAGGAGAGACTGGCCTTAGTGCTTGTGAAACCACATAGAATGGAACAAGGAGTGGATGCACCTCCACACTTGTCACTGTAGTTGCTGGAGAACTCAGCATTCAATTTTAATATCCAAAATCCACAATGCATTTTCAGGGTAAGCACAAGGTGATCTGATGATTCTTTAAAATACTATTAAATGTATTTAAACTATTTAAAACAGGACTTCCCTTACTGCATCCTTTTTATAAATAAAACAATTCTATTTATATAAATATGACCATTATCATATTTAACTATAAATATGATAATGATCATAGTTATATAAAAATAATTATTTTATTTATAAAAAGGATGCAGTAATGAAAGTCCTTTTTGCAAGTATTGGTGTTTTAAATATGTGCCTTTGCAGATTCATGGGCCTGATTTGATTTATAGGTGATTGCTTTTGTCATTTTATAATTTACTATTTAATACACCAGACCATTGTTTTTTAGAACAGGCAATAGACTTCTGAATGTCAGTGATTTATAAGCCTAACATTGATTGTATGCATTGTGCAATTGCTTTATAAGTTATTTTATGCTACAAATACTGTACAAGAGACAGATTAGTCATCTGGGGTTTTTCACTTGATTCTTCTCAGCAGACAGATATAGCATGATAACAGTAAATACATCATGATAAACTCTTGCTTGTGCAATATTTTTTTTTAGATCAGTCTAGGAAATGCAGGTGCCTGTGTAAAAGTCACCACCAAATTGATTCTACCTAAAGCAAAATTCAGGGCAAATTCAAAGTCCCGCTCAAGCAAAATGTCAATTTGAGTTTTGAGGGAAGGTTAAAGAATTTCAATAAGACCTGACGGTGTTTATCATGGAAGGCATTATATTCCTTAAGGCATGAGAAGGGAACTTCATTTCTGTGAAAGGTCATTGACCTGCAGGAAAAGTCAATTGGGAAATTATGAAGAATATCAATTATCACTAAAGCTAACTTACAACAAGATTTATAAATGTTTCAGGCTCCCAGCAGAAGTAGAGCCATTTGCAAATTACAGAGTAACAAATCTAGACGTGCCATCTATCATGTGCCCTGCTGGAAGCCCCAGCCAATTTTGGTTTTCAGGTGAATGTACATGTGAGATACATACATTTACCACATTCACAAGTGACATATTTAGGTGCACACTTAAAACATCATTTAGAGCTATTCAAACAGAAGAGTCTAACCACAAGTCATATTGGGTGAGATCTATACTAGACCCATTGACTTCATTTGAACATTAACATTGTCATCCCATTGATGTCAGTGGTTATCTCTAAGCATAACTATGCTTGGATCCAACCAATTATATTTACTCCTGGAATTTGTGAGACATTCGCCAAGGCTTGGGTCTCACAACTGTAGAGTTTCTGTGCACAGAGACACATCCATCCCTCTCCTCCTTTATAATTCCACTGATGTTTTGTCCATTCAAGAACTTCTGCATACACCTTTGAAATTCATCTTAGCTGAAAATTGCTGGAGTAATCTAGTGTATCCTGACTCATATCCACGTTCACAGATTCTCTGAAAAAGATGCCGGACACCCCATGGCAGCAAAGTTTTTATTCTGAAAAGCAATCCAGGCAGGAGCTTAAATTTAAAAACATAAGAGTGCATGGGTGCACTCTTTTCACATACTTGAAACAATTGTGGACTTACTCTGACATAAATATTGTTAGTACTGAGGTATAAATTCTCGATTCCAGTGCTGTGGCTTAATTTCTTCTGCTATGTTTTCTTTATTTTCTTAACTATCTTCTTTTTCCACTGGTTCTTAAGAAGCATTGTGGTGAACCTACCAGGAACTCTTGAAATCAATTGAACTTAAGCATTTCGCCACATGCATTCAATCCTATTCTTTCCAGTGAGTATTAAGAAAGCTTAGCTTCCTCTGGATAGCACCCAGTGAAGCTTAATAGAGAGGATGTTTGACACATGCAAGTCCCATTAAAATCAGTGGGATTTAATCACATAGTTAAACAGTTGAGTCTCGTTTATTTCAATTAGGGAGGTGCAAAATCAGTCCCTTAATTTCCACTGCCTTTTCCGCTTGAATAAATACCAAATATCTCAGATATCTTTGCTTTTCTGAGCATTCTCTGCGTTGGTCGAGTACTTGGTTTCCCACCCCAAAATGTCACACAAACTGGTGCGCATTATAGCACAAAATGTGCTTAAGTGTTGAAATGGGCACACCCGTTTCCTTTCTCTTTTTCTACCTTGCCTCAGAGTACAAGCACAAGTGCAGTAAGTTGGATTTGCAGACCCACAAACATGGATTTATCCTGCAAAATGTCAGCTAAGATTATTAGATAAATAGATAGTTAGATTTGCTTGTTTCTCTCGCATCCACATTTCCCATATACCTACTAATCTTGCTTTAAAGCCAAAATTGAAGCTTAGTTACTTGTGACTAGTTGCTTAGATGTGAATCTGAATTCTCAGCCCATGTTCCAGGGAGAAATACATTTCCAAGTTCTGTTCATTTCTTGTTCAGTGGGTTTGTCTCTGCCTTGCCTTCTGCTACTCCTGGATTTTAGCTTCACTGGAAGAATGTCTGGAACAATGTTTTCCCCTGGAACATGTGCAGCTTGTCACAGTTTTCAGTTCCTCCTATTCTTTTGCAACCTTTCCCCAGCCCATAGTACCAACATGTGCATGTGCATTGGCAGAACACTGCGAAAACACAATCTTAGTGTGATTCACTAACTTAGACTCCTGAAAAATGTTACACAAATGGATTTTTTTGGGGTGTGTGGATTTTCTACTCCGGGCTAAATTTAAATGTATCCTGGGATCGTAAAATCCCCCCATACAGCTATGGGTGCCATCTCAGAAGGAAAGGCACTAAAGTCTGCTTCCCCAAAAAAGTCACACAATTGGTGTCTGGTCCCCGTCCCCCCTTTTTAAACCCCCAATACATTAACATTAGCTAGGACAAAATAAAAGCAAAACACCCCAGTGGCAATAATCAATCGATTTATTGGACTTCTTTTTTGTCTCAGACTTTTCTTGGTTTTCAAAAATAAAACTGCTGGAACTCTTAAATCTGTATCCCTGGATTAATTTTTTAGGGTTTTTGTTGTTGTTGTTTGGGGAAAAGGTTGGCAAAAACAACAAAAAGCACCCAATATAAAATTCAGGGAGTTTTCTTATGAACTTTTTTAAAACGACAACCCCCCCCCCCCAAAAAAAAACACCAGGCAATTTTTGAATACAGAAAGAAAACTATAGATGTCAAGTGGCTGCAATTTGAGGACACTTTATCTCTGTGCAGTTGAAAATGTCCCAGAAGGCCTATATTGTAGGCCTATATGTTGTATAAATTCTAGTACTAGAATTTACAAGAATCCACTAGAATCTACGCTCTAATTTACCCCCAGATTTACTTCTGTATTAGAAGTACGTATGATCAGGATTCTTCTTGTGCAGTGTTTCATTCTTGTGTACATGTGGCAAAACACCTTACGAAAAAGAATCTTGATGCAACTCAATATAATCATTGATAATGTACAGGGAGTTGGGAAAAGCAAAAATGAACTGAATGAGCTGAAAGTTGTGGCTATGCAGCAATTTGTGCTATATATGCTGTGATCTGTACAATATCTAGAAGTTAAAAGTAGTATATGAGAGGTCTCCTCATGTATTGATTTCACAGTGGGGGAAAGAGCACTTAAATCTGGCAAGTTAACTACCAAGAGGAATTGGTTGATGGACAACCTAAAAATATAAACCATCAGCATAATTTTCCTCTGGATGTGTCTGCTAGCCAGAGTCTACCACAGAGTTTGGCGTTCATAAGTTTTATCGCTGTCTGTGGGGCTCAACTGTCCATTCTTTACAGTTATGTTTCTACTAGGAAGGCTCTTTGACTTCTTGAGATCCCTTGTTCCTTCTGTAATTTGTTTCCAAAAATTCTCCTCTTCAAATTTTCATGTTCTCCTGATTAATCAAAGATTTGCTAAATATTCACCAAGCATTTTATACCTACATACCCTATAGCTGATGTCTATATTTGTGAGCTGGTATTTTCCACCATGTGATAGTTGGCATAGGGACGCGGGTGGTGCTTTGGGTTAAAACACAGAGCCTACGACTTGCTGATCAGAAGGTTGGCGGTTCGAATCCCCGCGACGGGGTGAGCTCCCATTGCTCGGTCCCTGCTCCTGCCCACCTAGCAGTTTGAAAGCACGTCAGAGTGCAAGTAGATAAATAGGTACTGCTCCGGCGGAAAGGTAAACAGCGTTTCCGTGCACTGCTCTGGTTTGCCAGAAGTGGCTTAGTCATGCTGGCCACATGACCCAGAAGCTGTACGCCGGCTCCCTCGGCCAATAAAGCGAGATGAGCGTCGCAACCCTAGAGTCGGTCACGACTGGACCCAATGGTCAGGGGTCCCTTTACCCTTTACCTTTAATAGTTGGCATGTGATGAGCACATTAGCATATTTGATAGCTGACCTACAATAATATTCTATACTTGACATATTTGCATGCAGTATAATTTTTATTTTGCATTTGACTGCATTTTTAAAGTACGCTGTTGTATTTAAAAGGTAATGGTATTTGACCATTGATGTTGTTTCATATTTTTTTCCTATAAAAATGATCAATATTCCCCAAAGCCTAATTTTTAATTCCATGGTAAAACCTAATATTGAACCTAGGAATTGGAAACCTTCACATTCAGAAACTTTGAGTGCATTTTAACATTTATTCCCTTTCCCCTCTAGTACAAATATTCTAGTATAAATATTCTTCTGTTGAGAATATATATATATATGTAACAGATTCAGCACTCCAAATGCATCACAGCTTGCGAGCTTTTGCTCACTGTCCCATGCAAGTGCAAAGACAGAGCAAATAAGATGTGGGCATATGAACTGGTCCTAGAGGAAGCACATAATGTGTGCTTTATTCTCCCTCTTTTCTTCTTCTTGGAAACTGTGGCAAAGAGGAGGGGGCAAAGCATTTGCTTGCCTCTCTCCCAGAGATAAAAGCGCTTCAGCATAGGTCTCTGTCTTCCCCATGAAAAGCACCCTGGGATCCATTGCATTGGTTGTGATTTTGTTTTGCACAGCTGTAATCGGCTTACCTGCCAACAAAAGCTAGATGCTGACAGTTCTAATGCCTTCCTAGGGATCTTCCCAGCCAGATTAAGACTTCTGCTTCTTGCGAAGAATCCTAGTTAAGTATGTTGCAGCATCTGCAGGTGCACAGATTTTGCACAAGCCCTCGCCTCAAGTTTTCAGACAGATGTTGCACGCAATAAATTACCTTTTGATTTCTGTCTCACATTCTGATTGCCTAAATAGTGTTCCCTCCTGTTGAAGCTTTCCAGGCTGGAGGAAACAAAATCTGCTTCTGAAAGTGCTTGTCCATAACGTGATGGATAATCAGCTTTGTTTAGTAACATACGGGAAAAGAAGTGTTTGTTCTCGGAGTTGTTGTAAACGCAGTGGTGTGTGTTTTGTGCTTCATAAACTTGTTTGCCTCCACGGGGAGACAAGCATGTGCAATGGGAGGAAAATGTGAGCATGGCTTTGTTTTTTAACCAGTTTCTTCATCTAGGCATGGTGTCCACATTGAACCAACATTTCGAGCATCTAACTGATGACAACCTAGATTGTCAACAGTCTTGGTAAATTGATTGGTTCTCACAAAGGCAGAGGAAAGTAGATGTTGACCGAGTCCAGGGAGTGATGAATGCTTTGTAGTTTAACTGGGGGTAGTACCCTCTGCCTTGAAGGACAGTGATATGTTTCCTCCTTAAGAGGACCTCACTTGACCCTGAAGCCCTAACTAGTATAGAATTAGTATGTGGACAGAATGTGGTGTCAGGAAGTTGGCCTTGTTTTCTCATACATTTCTGGAGCATCAGTGATGTCCTGATCCAAAACACATGGATTCATAATTGTTCTTCCCACTTGTCACATGGCAGACATGTCCTTTTGATCTGGGCTTCATCTTAGGCTTGTCAACCTGTCTGCTTCAGAGGTGCTTTCTGGAGGATCTAGAGCTGCGTATATCAATCAAATACCTTTATTGGCATGTTTCAAGTAACTGGAATAATTAAAAAAAACAAGGGTGAAGCTATCAAGAGTTATAAGGTCCCACTATGGCCATGTGCATTTGGATATTCTGCAATGCCCTGTCTATTTTCCGAAAGGATAGTTCATTGGGAACCCTTTTGGGTAAAATTGTGGCTAAAAAGGAAGCTACTAAAGCAGTAATATCTTTGTCCCGATCTGCCAGGAGAAACCTTCTTTGGCTTCTTCTCGGAGTTGTGGGCCGGAGGTTCAACATTTTGCTCAGCATCAGTTGGTGTGTAAAGGGCAATCTAAGAGAATGTGGTCCATTGAATCAGGTACTTATTGATTGCAGACACACAAACGGGCTTGAAATGGAATGTGTGAGAATCTGCCTTTGGTCACTGCAGAGAGGAAAGCATTTAGTCTTGCAAGCATAAAGGCTCTTCGATGGGAAGGGAGTAGTAGATCCTTTAGATATTTGGCACAGGTTCTGTAGGATATTGTGATACCTAAGCCCCCGGGAGAACAAGATCTCGGAGTATGAGGTAACAAGCTCTGTCTTTTGTGGTCGTAGAGCCACTGCTTGATTAATTGGAATATGTGATTTTTGTCACATACCTCGAGGAAGAGCTGGGTATATTTGACTGTTTAGAGTATGCCTGCTCCAAGTTCCAGCTTTGTTCAATGGAAAAGTGATGGTGTAGCTCAGAGTCTGGAACAAGAGCTAATTGATGGTAACAATTGTGTAAATGCAGTTGAAAGGGGCTGCTCCTTACACTGTTTTGCCACTTTGGCAGTGATTCAGGGGTGTGGCTTTTGAACGCTATCCCGCTGCAGGCATTAGCAGGAGAAAGTACCTCATACCATTATGGACATCTCTCTGCTGTAGCTCCTTGAATCAAAGGCATTACTGTGGTGATCCATTGCCATGTCTGAATTACCCACAGATTTATTTGAACTCTTGAGCCTCCAGAAGCAGGGCTAGCCACAGTGGGTGAATCAGACAAGCATACAATAAATTCTCACAAGAACAAATGCTTTCAACATTTGTAGCATCAATCTCTTTATTCTATTTCTCCAGGTGTAGGAGCAGAAAACTAAGCGTAAAATGCAAAGCTAGAATTGTGACTCACTAATTCTGTAGAATTTTGAACTGGCATTTATAAAAAAAAAACAGGATTAAAATGCTGCACTCCATGACTTAGTAATATTGCATTTCATCTTCCATGGGTTTACATGATGAAAGTTCTGATGGTTTCTATTGTGTCCTTGTTCCCAGAAGTCTCTCTTCATGCTGCAGCCCAGGTCAACGAACCGGGATGCTCCACAGGAATGCCTTTCGGAGGACTCCTCCCTTACCTCGGGGCAGGTTCAATGGGATCACAGGACCAGCATACCAACAACTAGAAGAGTCAAGGATCACAGATCAGGAGACAATACCTTGTCAAAGGTAGGCAAGAAAAACAACAGGAGCCAGCCAATGTTTCCATCAGCTTCAAACTAAAGCAAAACATGAAAAAGTAGACAAAGATGAAAAAATGTGTCTAAAAAAATTCGATGAACACCAAAGCTTATTGGGTAGCTTTCAGCAATACCCTTCCCTTTGGGCCAAGGTTAGCCCAAAACATGCTGGCACCTGAGGAAAACCACAAAATGGCACCCCCTTCTGCCAGACCTGTGATCGTGAGTGATTAACTGACCCTGGCCATCTCTTCGTCTACCTCCTGTACCACCATTAGCTTGGAGGCCTCCATTCAGGAATTTGAACAGGCTTTGCTAGCAACGTGCTTTACTTCAGAGTGTGAAATATTTCTTGAGGTGAGGCCCATATCAGGCCTGCACCAAGGGCAAGCAAAGTGCTCATGTCATATTTATGTCACTCATTTATACTCATGCCCAGTACTAGAGGTGCAAGAATGCACCTCCCTGAGAAGACCCACCCCAGAACCCAAAGAGGATGTCTTTGGGCTGGGAGGTGGATTCTCCTTATGTGAGGGAGGCTGCCTCTGGCTCATAAGGAGAATCCACCCCCCCCCAGCCCAAAGACATCCTCTTTGGGTTCTGGGGTGGGACTCCATTTTGGGGGCTGCCTCAGCCACCTTTGCACGGATAGATGGTGTGCCTATTTTTCCCAGGAGGAAGGTGGCCTGCCCACCCCATGTAAAGGAGGTGGTGGCGGCTGAGGCAGCCCTGTGAGTGCAGCTGCCTTCCGATGGGCAGACTGCCTCAGCCACTTTCACACAGGAGAAAGAGGTGGCACAGGCAGGAGACTTCCTTAAACTACTCCGCTGAGGGGCATGCGGCTGCCAAACCTCAGCGGAACAGTTTAACAAAGCCACTAGAGCTGGGCGATGCTGTGTTTTCAACATCGCGGTTTGGCAATCAACCGCCATGTTGAAAGATGCTGCATTGGCACGGGGTGAAACTGCCTCCGCTCTCACCGTGGGAGCTGAGGCACTTTCACCCCAGTGGGCTGGGGCTAATGCAGCTGGCCCCAGCCTGCTGCTTGGGGCGGGGGGCAAGCTACCTCATCCCCAACTCCCTGAAGATGGGGTGACAGTACCCCAAGCACAGGGAGCCTGTCAGGCTCTGTGTAAGACACAGCCCACTGGGCTGGGGCTGCGGTGAGCAGCCTGGATGCCATCCACTGGGAGGACCAGGCTGTATCTTTCTGGGAGAAAGATGCAGCCCCCCTCATGGATGTGGGCAGCCAGGCAGTAGCCAAGCAAGGCTGCATCTGCCTGGTGCCCACACTGTCTTTAAACTTCTCTATTGAGGGCTGAGCAGCTGTGATCCCACTCCTACCTGTGAGCAATCAGGAACACAATCACAGCGGGGGAGGGGAAGAACTTTAACAGAGGCCCCACTCCACCCCACTGCTGGCAGGTCAGGGCTCCGTAAAACTGCTTGGCCGAGGCAAGGTAGCAGCGCGCTCCTCAGCCAAGCAGTTTAAAGAAGTGGAGGGAGGAACAAGCTATATTGGCACCTCACGCAGGCAGCTTGTTTCTCCCTCTGCATTGTATGAGGGCGGAGTGTGATGCTGGCTTCAGTCCGTGTGGTATATCACTGGTAAAACTGCCTCTAGCTTGTTTCTCCCTCAGCACACTGGGCACTGGAGGCAGATTAGGAGCAGTGGTGGTTTCACCAGCGACATACCATTAAGTGAAACCACCACCAAACTCTGCTCTCCTGTTGCAGATGGAGAAACAAGCTGCATCGGCGAGCTGCAGTGCAGCTTGTTCCTCCCTCCGCTTCAGCAAGCCACATGTCCCTCTGGCTCATACATGCTGGAGGGGACATGGGGCTTGCTGATCTGGGGGGCAGGAAGGCCCAAAGCAGCACAGCCGCCACCCCATCTGAGCCTTCCCGTCTCAAGGCAGCGGATGGGGGGAGATGCGTACAGGTTGTCTCTCCCTTCCTGTGATGGAGAGGAAGCCTGCTCCCTTCGCCGCTGCTTTGACATGAGCTCCTTTCCAACATTGTGATATACTGCCATATTGCAGTGTTTTGTAAAGGTAAAGGGACCCCTGACCATTAGGTCCAGTCGTGACAGACTCTGGGGTTGTGGCACTCATCTCGCTTTATTGGCCAGTCATGTGGCCAGCATGACTAAGACGCTTCTGGCGAACCAGAGCAGCACACGGAAACGCCGTTTACCTTCCCGCCAGAGCGGCACCTATTTATCTACTTGTACTTTGACATGCTTTCAAACTGCTAGATTGGCAGGAGCAGGGATCGGGTAACAGGAGCTCACCCCGTCGCAGGGATTCGAACCACGACCTTCTGATCGGCAAGCCCTAGGCTCTGTGGTTTAACCCACAGCGCCACCAGTATATTACAATGTTGGAAAACAGATATCGCCCAGCCCTACTCCTCATGAGCCAGAGGTGCAAAGGTGCTTTGGTGAGGCATCTCCTCCCACTTCCAGGGCCCAGCTTAGAGGTACTGCACGCAGTTCCAGTGAGTTTCTGCTGAAAAAAAAGCCCTGCTCATGCCATGACCTACAGGGATAAACCATCCCCTGAGTTCAGATTGATACACATCAGTTCACAACAGATTCCCCCACTCCAAAGTCCAGCTCCAAACAATATGATCCCACTGGCACAAAATCCACTAGAGCTATGAAGACGGCAGAGGGGAAAGGGTGATTTGTCATAAAACCATGTTACAACTGGATGCAAAATGCCACTTGGTTGATCAGACAGGCTAATTCAAATAGCTGGATGTTAATTTTTTTTGCCAACAGAAATGGGAAAGCATGAGTGGACTGTATTAAACTTAAGACTGTACATAGAGGCCAGGAATAAAGTAGTGAAACACCAAAGGATAAATTGAATTAAGCCAATATATTTAACATAACAGTCCTGTGTTGGGGTAGGAAAAAACCTGACTATGCAGGAACCTCCATTTAAACATGACTGTTGTGCAAACTTACATTGTCATGATAGGAGCAGTTTCATTGCATCAGCCCACAAAATGATCAACTTTCACCAGCTTCTAAAACTTACCAACAATTTTCCCTGGCAGAGAGTTCCATGGGGAGGTTGCCCTTATCGAAAATGTCTGATCCTCATTTGACCACTTGCCAGATTTCATATGACTTCAGTATATGGAACAGGAAGGAAGTTTCCCTTCAGGCACCCTGGTCCCTGAAAATTAATTTTTCACAGAATTAAATCTGAAGCAAATTTAGAGGCAGAGCAGCTGAGAAAAGGTGAAGGAATTTCAGTAAGTCTAGTGCAATTGCTCAGGGACTTGTGCAATTTCTCATGCATCTCCCAATACATTTTTGTGAAATGAATTTATCTATCCTGCTGTATCAGTGTGCCTTTTGGAAAAGCTAACAAGTCTCATACCTTTCCTCTCCTCTAGGTTATCTACTGGTTTAAAAACACCACAGAATACTTCAATAAATATGCAACTGCCTTCAAGAGAGACAAGCTCTTATTTTAATAGCGTGGCTCCAAAGGATATGGTTGGCTATCCATCTCCACGGGCCAGTTCCGTCCCCATCATTCCTTCGGTGGGCTTAGACGAAGCCTGCATGCAGACACAAAACGTTTCAGACATAACAGGCATCAAATGGTGCAAAAACTCCTATTCCACTGAACTTGTTAATGTGAGTGCCCCAGCCAGCAGTTGTCTTATTGCAGAACAACAAGAAGTCAAAATATTGTTAGAAACTGTCCAGGAGCAGATCCGAATCCTGACTGACACAAGGAGGTCGGAGGACTTTGCGCTGTCAAATGCCGACGCCAAGAACAGTACAAGTGAAAACACAGCATTTCTGCCCATGAGTCCTGTGGTGAAATCGGAACAAGAGGCACAGTTTGTCTTAAAAAGTGAAATGAAAAGAGACTCAGCATCAGTCAAGTGACTTTGACCGGGGGTGGGGGTAGGGGTGGGGGGTGGGAGGGATGTACGGATCTGTGCATTTGAAGCTTTGCTAAACAGGAAAGAGAGGAAATTAAATACAAATTATTTATATGCATTAATTTAAGAGCATCTACTTAGAAGAAACCAAATAGTCTATCGCCCTCATAACAGTGTTTTTTAACAAAATATTTTTTTAAGGGAAAGAGAGGTACCAGGAGGGAAAACACTTAATCAGAAATTTTGATTTATTTATTTTTTCTTCCTTTCTTCCAGTTTTCTCCCACCCCTTATTCTGTTGTTTCCTCCGGGCTTACAAAACACAGTTTCACAATTTTACAGATGTCCTGTTTGAAGGTTTAGTCTGGCACAACACCTTAGATGTATGAATTTCAGAAGAGTGCTACATGAGAACTGTTGTTGGGCATTTTACCAGCGCATCTTCCACTGAAATGAATGGGAGCAAGAGCACAGTTACTGTTCTTATTTCGCTGTTTCAATGGGGCTCGCTTGGGTGACACTGGCATTGTGCCCAGTGCCAATGCTCCCCCATGCCTCCTAACCACAATCCCTTTTGAGTAGTCTGGCTCCCACAGCCTCCACAATTCAGACCACTGTTTAACACAAGAGTTTTGTCACTGATCCAGATTTGTAAAACAAATCCGAATGAGCCGTACCAAAATATCACTGGAAATGAAATCCAACGTCAGTTTGGCCATTCGTTCCACAAGCAAAACAAACAAGGAATTCTGAATGAAGTCATAGCAGCTTTGGCAGGACTGCAGGAGGCTGTTGTAAGGGAGAAAGGGATTTGAAAATTTAGGTCCTCCTCCAGTGATGGTTTGGTAAGTCTAGTAACATTTCTCAGGAGAGTTTAAGCATATCCCTAATGCAAATATGTTACTCTCCTGCAAAAACTAGAATGTGTTACGTCAAGACTTAAATTCTAGCACTTCAGCAAGTGTGGATGCTTTATGGTATTATTATTATTATTTTTAATACCAGGAGGTTTGATCCAAATGAGCACTACTCTAGTAGGTAAATCTAAGGATGTTTTCTTCTCACATCAGCACTCGCTATCAACGACTTTTATTTGGAAACAATTTCCTCCCCCTCTTAATATCAAACCAGAAAAAAAAATCCACTTGTGAGGAAGGTTACTCATGGCAGATACGCAGCCTGTGTGTATATTACCTATTTCATTTTATTTTCAAACAACACAACAAAAGCCCACACCTTAAACCACATTACGTTTGCCATGGAATTTCGAGTATTGTCAGAATGTTATTCTTGGAAGTCATTTGTGAACTCCAGAGGGACTGCTCAAGTATGTGCATACGTGTGCGTTTTAATTTTATTAACTCCTTGTCCAGGGGCCTGGAGGATCTTGTGCGTTTCTGTATTCGGCATATATATATGCGATTGTCACTTTAATTTACTCTCATGTCTAATATTCCCATTCACTTTCAACCTGATCCATAACCAAGTGAAGCATCTTCACTGGACATGATCCAAAGTTCCTTTGGGCCCCTCGGAGAGGAAATGCTCAGTTTGTGTATGTTAATTTCCCATTGTCCATGTGTAGAGCAGCATTGGATGATAAAAACAGAAAATTCAGCTTTCTGGCACTTCCTGCTTTTCCGTATCATCCTTAGCAAAAGCTGCACATCTCATTGTATGGGACGTGTGCCGGTTTTCCTTCAGGGGTTACATGGAAATGGGAAGTATAAGTCTTGTTCTCCCTGCAAATTATAAAAGGCCAGAGCTGCCCTTAGGTTTTCAACCTTAAAACCTGGATCACACAATCCTAAGTGTAGGGAGACCCCTGAATTTGAATGGACACATTAGCAGCAATCTGTCCTCAGATGCTTCTTTTACACATCGTGCAATCCACTGAGCCAAAGTGGTTTTAGAAAAATATTCATTGATATTAATGGAGATCTGGGTGAGCACAAAATCAGGTCCTTAAAAATAAGATAAACTTGCCAGTTGGGGTTTTCCTAAGAACTTGAAATTTCTTTTGTATTGTTTTTATTTAACCACAAACCACAATATGGCATCAGAATAAAGAACTTGTGTTCAGTAACAACCTATGTATTAGTACTTTTTTATTTTTTAAACAAGAGTATCATCTGCTTAAACTGTTTGTACAAATTACTCTCTATAGTAAAGAAAAGGGAAAAAATAGACCAAACAGCCTTCCCTCTTTAATGGTAGAGATCATATTTTCTAAAATATATGCACACTATATAGATGGAATACATTAATACTCTAATCCACAGCCAGAATATTGTTATAAAAAATTGCATTACCTTGATTCCCAAGTTTTCTCAAGAGCCAGGTTTCCAAAATAGCACAGTAGATATGTTCCTGTGATAATGAGAAGAAAGCAATATTTTACTCCCCGTCAAATGAACTGGATAAAGATGCTTTAAAAATGCCACTTGTTTTACTTTCCATTCACAAATCCCCGACACAATTCAAAATCCGTAGACACACAAATCCTTTTTTTGTTTTTCCCCAATGTTGATGGAATTGTCTTGTTTACATAACTTTCTATGGCTCTAATCTTTGCTGTGTGTTTTCACTAAAGCGGTATTTCAGTGCAAACTCTGACTGATCTGATCCAGAATGGTACCACCAATTATACTTTTCCACCAATGTCAGAAGTTCTCATAAGATTGGATAAAAAGGGTTGGGGTTGGGGTGCTACCCAGAATCATAGGGAAAGACAATGAACACAGAGTTGGCTGTTTTGCTGGAGTGGGGAGCAAACAAAGAACCTCCCCTTCTAACCAGTCTTAAAAATCTACTGGAAACACACTGCATGATTTCTGCTGGAGAGAAAAAAACAAATCTGATTTTGGCAATGCCTTTCTTAAAGCATTCTATCATTTTGCCATCCTCAAAAGGAGGAAGAGCAGAGCAGCAATGTATTAATGGTCAGTTGATGTGGTTTCTTGGTTTCTTTTTTTAATTGACATGAGAGATGAAGATCTGAAACGGTGGGAAACCTTCCATTTGTGTTAGCAATGCTCTCTGTATCCAGCAAAGGATGTGTGACTGTTATATGTTAACTGTTCTATTCAGTTTTCAGCATGTTTGAATAGAGAGACATTAATATTAACCATCTGAAAGACTAGTGTACTTATTTGTTAAGAATACAACTTCATCTCACAAATTCGATGCAGGGGAGGTGTGTCAAGATATGCTGGCACGGGTAATTCTTAATCTGAATTAACAGTTTGTACTATGAACGCTTCTCTCTCTCTCTCTCTCCCCCCCCCCCACGCTCACTTCAGTCTAGCATTTTAATTCCTTACTCAGACTGCACAAAATAGTATAGCAAGTTGCTGCATGTACACACACACACAGGTACACAAATTCAGGAGGTACTAGGAAAATTTCTGCTCTGCTTTAACCATCATATGAAACAGGTCATTTCAAAGGCACGGGAAGGCATCCATCTATAAAGTGACGGCCAGTGATTTCATTAGTCAATATTTCAGAACTCCTGGGCTTTGGTCCAAGCTAGGTGTGCCATTGATCAAGGCAGAAATTCAGTGCCTATCACCTGTACCGACAGTATTTGGAGATTTTTAATGGTTTCATGAGGAAAAATCTCATATCTTAAGATGACCATAAAATATGTTATAGACATTCCCTATGCCTTGTGACGCTGAACAGTCATTCGTACCACAAGTGCCAGCTTGGCCCCGTGACAGTGGGTGCCTGGGGCCATGGGTGTCATACAGCATGCATGACCCTGGCACTGAAATTTGTGGGTGCCTGGCCACTTCATGGGGAATTTTGTGGGTGCTCGGGCACCCAGGGCCCCAGGCAGTTGGCGCCTATGATTTGTACTCAAATGTGCTTGCATATGTTAGGTGTGCACAAATGGTTGTTCCTGATATGCATAGCATTTCAAGCATTCTAATCTGTAAAATATGAAGACTACCTATTTTGAAATGGGTGGGAAGGCTAACACAGAATACATCCAATTCCTTTTTTAAAAAACATGGTGATCTTTTGTGTATGCATTTCATTTGCATAAACAATCCATTCAATGAATAAAGCCACTGTGTACCATTTTCACACACACACACACTCTCAAAATGCACAACATGATTGTTTTGTAAAGTGCCCCATTAGCAGTTTCTCCACCATCTGGAAACTGCTAAGTAAATCCCCAAGATACAAAAGCAGTTTGGTTCTGAAAGAGATTCTGAAAGAGGAATTGCCCCTTTACGGCAAATTCTAGTCTTTTGGGCATTTCCCAGCTGTTGAGCTACCTAGTCCATAAAGGAAATTGGGAGAGGAAGCTGGTGGTAGGAAAATTCATTAAATAACTATAATGATGCACTGATATCTTGAGTTGCTGCCAATGGGTGCAACTCCCACCCACAACAGGGAAAACACACTCATGGATGCATTGTGTAGTAACACATCGGTGGAAGGTGAGACCTAAAGAAACTGCCGTGCTGTGGCTATGAGCACACTGGTGTTGCCTCTCTGAAATGGGACTGCTATGGAGACTCTCATAAGAACGTGGCTCCACTGAAGGATTTGTAATAATAATAATAATACATTTTATTTATATCCCGCCCTCCCCAGCCGAAGCCGGGCTCAGAGTGGCTAACAACAGTAAAATGATAAAACCTTCTAAAATCATTTCATTATAAAATTAATTCTAATCAAATTAATGGCAACCATTGGGCTAGACGTTCTGTGAGGATTGCCTAAGGAGGGAGTCAGGCTGTGCCCTGGCCAAAGGCCTGGTGGAACAGCTCTGTCTTGCAGGCCCTGTGGAAAGATGTCAAATCCCGCAGGGCCCTAGTCTCTTGTGACAGAGTGTTCCACCAGATCAGAGCTACAGCTGAAAAAGCCCTGGCTCTGGTTGAGGCCAGCCTAACCTCTCTGTGGCCTGGGCCCTTCACGATGTTTTTGTTTGAAGACTTTAAGTTCCTCTGTGGGACATACCAGGAGAGGCGTTCCCATAGGTACGAGGGTCCTAGGCCATATAGGGCTTTGAAGGTTAAAACCAGGACCTTAAACCTGATCCTATACTCCACCAGGAGCCAGTGCAGCTGGTATAGCACCGGGTGAATGTGATTTCGCAGCGAGGACCCCGTAAGGAGTCTCGCCGTGGCATTCTGCACCCGCTGGAGTTTCTGGGTCAGTCTCAAGGGCAGCCCCATGTAGAGCGAGTTACAATAATCCAGTCTGGGGGTGACCGTCACGTGGAACATAGTGGCTAGGTCAGGGCGAGAGAGGTAAGGAGCCAACTGCTTAGCTTGGTGGAGATGAAAAAATGCCGCCTTTGTTATAGCTGCAATCTGCGCCTCCATGGAAAGTGTCGAAGATTACACCCAAACTCTTAACGGATGGCGCTGGCACTAACTGCACTCCTGCAAGAGATGGGAGTTGCTCCCCCCCCCCAATCCCATATCGTCCCTAGCATAGGTGGAGAGCAGAAGTTGTTAGACTCCAAGTCTCCTAAGCCCCAGCTAGTATAAACAGTGGTCAAAGATTAGGAGAGTTGTAGTTTAGCAATATCTGGAGGACCACAGGTTTTCCAGAAATGATATGTGAGCATGCACATTTCAAAGGGAGCAACATGTAAGTTTGGCCAGGGATAGGTCAGTCAGCAGAGCATGAGACCCTTGATCTCAGGGTCGTGGGTTCGAGCCCCACATTGGGCAAAAGATTCCTGCATTGCAGGGGGTTGGACTAGATGACCCCTGTGGTCCCTTCCAACTCTACAATTCTATGATTCTATAAAATAGACGATGGGAGTATGAATTAGAAAATGGTATTCAATTTGGAAACAAACATTAAATCTGTCCAAAAAGTCTTTCACACAACCACCCATTTGCCCCCAAACCCAAAAGACGCATGAGACAAGTTGGAGGAATTGCAAAGCAACAATAAACCAACTATCCAAATTCAAAGAAATATGTGCAAGTAACACTAGGTCCCGCTGTCAAGTGTTCATCGAACATGCGCATGCCAAGCCTACAGGGCACCCCTAAACCTCACCATGCACCCTGGCAGAGCTTTGAAAAGTGATCACAACCCAACAATGCCTCAGTTTACCCTATATTCCACCACTTCCCTACCTGCCCGTATTCAATGCCCTAAACAGGCTGCCACACCATGCCACTGCCAGAAGCCAGGCAATGAATAGAGGAACCCTAAGGACAATCAAAGGGACGTGGGTGGCACTGTGGTCTAAACCACTGAGCCTCTTGGGCTTGCCGATCAGAAGGTCGGTGGTTCGAATCCCGCGACGGGGTGAGCTCCCGTTGCTTGGTCCCAGCTCCTGCCAACCTAACAGTTCGAAAGCACACCACAAAGTGCAAGCAGATAAATAGGTACCGCTCTGGCGGTAAGGTAAATGGTATTTCCGTGCGCTGCTCCGATTTCGATGTGTCGTTGCACCAGAAGCGGCTTAGTTATGCTGGCTACGTGACCCGGAAAAACTGTCTGCGGACAAACGCCGGCTCCCTCAGCCTGTAAAGCAAGATGAGTGCCGCAACCCCAAAGTTGTCTGCGACTGGACTTAATTGTCTTTAACTGACTTTACCATTAAGGACAATCAATGAATCTCACCTCCCCCCCCCCAAAAAAAAAATCCAACTCGGCCCCTTCAAGAGGCAACAATAATAAAGGGAGGGAGAGAGGGTACTCTAAAGAAAAGCAAGGAAGAATGTTTAGAGGAGGAGCAGGTTTAAATGTCCAGCTTCCCATTTATTGCATCCATTTTATTTGGACTGGGAAGCTCTGCTTGCAACTTCAGAACAAGTCAGGATCACAAATCACAATTTGAAGCTGGTTTAAGATTTTGGCTTGTTCTGAAATTGGCAAACTATAGTCTCCCAATTTGGAGGGAACTGGAA
Source organism: Podarcis liolepis (assembly GCF_965112155.1). Classification (NCBI taxonomy): domain Eukaryota; kingdom Metazoa; phylum Chordata; class Lepidosauria; order Squamata; family Lacertidae; genus Podarcis; species Podarcis liolepis. The sequence goes on from NC_139556.1 coordinate 25,358,224, forward strand.
ACTATGTTTCATTGGAGACTTGGAAGTTTGATTACAGATGACTGCGAAAGGAGGAGAACAGGGGCTGAGTGCTCAGACAAAAAGCTCATTGGTCTCTGGGCTTATCAAGCCAATATATGATCATCCTAATTGGGTCAATGAGTAGGGAGGACTCATAACAATTCAACAAAGCCAGAGAGCTCAAAGCCAATAGTAACTGAAGTTTCAAAAACTACAGCCTGCCATCTTAAACTACTTTTCATCCTTTTTTGTTGAATTCATTTTATTTGGTTCAGGGAACTAACAAACAAAACCATTTGCAGTGGTGATATGCAACTCTCATTGTTCTTTTATTTTCTTTTAGTTAAAGAGAAAAGAAATTCAGATCTGTTAGCAGAACAGAACTCTAATTGTTCGGTGATTAAATCAGATGCAGCATTTGTCTCTTTCAATGATCATAAGTCCAATAAAAGATTATCCAAATGGGGTTTTCAGCTTTCTGCAAATGGGTTTTATAGAGCTAAACAAATATTTGGCCTACAGAAAGTGTCTCACTCCTACTGAAGCAAGGATCATTGATCTATTGCTGGATCTGATCTATTGCTGATATTGTGACCTATTGCTGAAGGATGCTTTCTAATGAAATGAATCATTCCCTTCTGATTCACAGCAGTGTGGGCTACCCTTTATTTTGCATGTGAAAAATCTGTTGGGGTCAACAAGAGTCATGCAGTCATCAGTGACAAAACACTGGGTGTCCTACCATAGCCACCATCTTCCTAGGGTTAAGGGGTCTCTATTTGAACATTAGTTCAGATAAAATATTCAACATGCACACATTTACCGTATTTTTTGCTCTATAAGACTCACTTTTTCCCTCCTAAAAAGTAAGGGGAAATGTGTGTATGTCTTATGGAGCGAATGCAGGCTGCGCAGCTATACCAGAAGCCAGAACAGCAAGAGGGATCGCTGCTTTCGCTGCACAGCGATTCCTCTTGTTGTTCTGGCTTCTGAGATTCAGAATATGTTTCTTCTTCTTTTCCTCCTCCCAAAACTAGGTGCGTCTTATGGTCTGGTGCATCTTATAGAGCAAAAAATACGGTAAACATTTAAATGTTCCCAATATTGTTGGAAACAAAAACTCGAAACAGTGGGTTTAACCCTGAATGTTGCAGTAAATTAGATTTGAACCAGCACATAGGTAAGAGTCTCACATGCTCTATCACATATTCAACATCTAAACTGTAAATATGACAAAAGCAGGATTGGTTCCATGAACCAGTGCTGAAAACCTGAACATCTTTTTCAGAAATGCACAAACAAAAGGCTGCAGTCCTATACCTACTTGTCTTGCGATAAGCCCTGCTGAATTTGCGGGCTTTACTTCTGACCTATAGGATTGCTCAGTTTATCTGCTTCTTTGCAAATAATTTCATTCTTTGCGAATAATTAAAAACTGTGAACAAGGGCTGCTTGCACTCTGAGAGCCACAGGGCTGCATTTAGAGGAACAGTACCATCACAAAACATTAGATCTAAAAGAGAGAAACACAACAGGAGCAAAGCAGAATTTCCTGTACATGCCTCTAACAAAGATGCATAAAAATATAATTTTTTTAAAGTTTGCAAGTAGGATGCAATGCTATGTACCACTTCTTTGGAAGTAATTCCCATTGAACTCAGTGGGACTTACTCCTAAAGAAAGCATGTGTAGGATTGGGCTGCATATTTCCTTCTATTTCCTTCTTTCATATATATATTTTTTAAAGTTGAAAATGTGTGTTTCCCCCCTGTATTATTAAAAAATAATTCAGACCCACAGGCTTTGTGGGGTGGGATGGATTGGGGCAGGTGCTCATTTGTGTATGTGTCGTTTATCACCCCCCACGTTTCAATAAAGCACCAATGACAATGGTTCAATCTGCTGATTGTCTGAAGACACAGACAAGCACATTTTCCAGGTAAGGAGCCTATAAACACAGGTGCTTTCTTTAGAACAGTGAGAGGATATTGAGGAAACATTCTCATAATAAAAGGCAAGAGAGATGCTACATACAGTTCCCAAATTTATCATATTTATGCCCTGCCTGTGGGCCTTCACTCAAAAGTTCTTTGCTGCTTAGCTATTTTCCTTAGCTCTTTGGTGGGAAGGGAGACCTCTCACTGATAAAAATGTCCGTCAGCTTATGCACTCAAATGATGCCACAGGGCCAAAGTATACATTAAACACACTTGGCAAGCATGTGCTTGAACTGGCCACCCTTATTTTGATTGGGGGAGGGGGAGAAAGCAGACACATGAAGCCCCGCTCCAGAGAAAATATCTGATCTGAATTGTATATTTTCCCCTGATGTTTGCAGTGCACAATACTGCACTCTTGGGGACAAAAGAGCTATTGAAAGTTTCGGCAGGAAATGGATCCAGGCTCCCACGCCCAATTAGAAGTTTGTTATAGTACGGGCAGTGGAGGAGCTTCATGCTCTGACACCGGGGGGGGGGGCAGAGAGCAGGTGGGGGTGTGGCTGGCATGCATCCCAGGGGCGTGGTGCTCATCCTAGGGGCGTAGCATGCCACCTGTGGGGGCATGGCACCCAGCGTGGGCGGTGGGGGCAGCTGCGATGGCACCCCACTGGTATCACGCTGCCAGGGGCGGTGCATCCCCCCCCCCACTCCTCTTCCTTCACCAGTGAGTACGGGACCCCATGGCATCCTGTACATCAGTTTAAAAATAATAATGTGTTGTAGCATGGAGTTTGGGTGAAAGTTCTAAAAGCAATGGACTGTCAGCGGCAGGTTTGAAGCGGGCCTGAATGAAATGGGCTTCTATCTCTGGTGTCAGAACTCAAACTAGAAAATGTAATCCAATTCCATGCAACAAGGAGACATGGAAATCAATATTGTTGTCAGTTGTTGTCCTCTTATACTTAATACTCTTCGAAAAGTGCAATGCTAACAAATGTGTGGAGCTTAAAATGGAATATGCATGAAAACTGCCAAAACATATACAGTCGAACCTTGGATCCCAAACGCCTTGGTACTCCAACTTTTGGGTCCTGAACGCTGCAAACCAGGAAGTGAGTGTTCCGGTTTGCGAACGTTCTTTGGGACCCAAACATTCATTGGGGCTTCTGGGGCTTCCGATTGGCTGCAGGAGCTTCCTGCAGCCAATCAGAAGCCGTGCTTTAGTTTCTGAACGTTTTGGAAGTCGAATGGACTTTCGGAACAGATTCCGTTCGACTTCCAAAGTACAAATGTACTGTCTTCAATTAACATCGGTGGGGTTTGCACATTTGGAATAAGTACAAGGAAATTTGGGAAGTTTTCCTCCTTTGTATTGGAGCAGGCTGAGCAAAAGCCAGCTATCCAGCTATCCCTGCATGATAAGGTGAAAATCCCTCATCTACACAAAAAACCAAGGATGCCGGAGACCAGGCTTCTCACCTAGCCACCCTATTGGTTGGCCAGTCATCCTCATTTCCATTCAACCCCTCTCACTGCTGCCTTTCTGTCTGCCCCACAGATTGTGTCCATACCTTGCCCCCTGTAAGTACACAAATAGAACACATCAGGTACCTACACAAATTCAAACTGGCGGCATTCCTGTGTCTGTAAATATGGACTCTCTACGGTATATGAGTTTGCCATTAACATTGCATCCCACATTTTTGATTAATGCCATGTTTCTGACCTTTAGCGCTGCTGCTGCTACTTCTGCCGCTGCCACCTCAAGTTCTTTTTATGACTGCAGTGGTTTTGCAACCAGCAGGGAAATTGCTTGATAAGCTAATTTAGCTCCAGGCTGCCTGTTTGTAGGATGGTTCCTGCCTTCATCCTGGAGCCGATTTCTCTCTCACACACCCCCACTGACATATTCGTTGCAGTTAGTGGTGCCCAGATGGTGGTTTATGTCAGATAAAGTGGATTTCTGTACAGTTACATTTATGGGATATAGTAAATATTATCCTTCTTCCTATGAATTCACAGCGTTTTATATAGGGGCCACATGTCAAGAGTGAAATGGCAGAGAACTCACAGGGTGAACCTGGGTTGCACCAGCTGTTAGGAGGAAGGCCAGATTCCAGTTATCGCACATCAAAGCTGAGTTTGTACAAGCAGCAGACCATGTAGGAAAACTGCTTCTGGACTCTTCTGTCTACAGATTTTTGTGACTGAGTGCTCCCACAAGCTCAACAACTACTTGTTGTTTAGTCACTTAGTCGTGTCTGACTCTTCGTGACCCCATGGACCAGAGCACGCCAGGCACTTCTGTCTTCCACTGCCTCCCGCAGTTTAGTCAAACTCATGCTGGTAGCTTTGAGAACACTATCCAACCATCTTGTCCTCTGTCGTCCCCTTCTCCTTGTGCCCTCCATCTTTCCCAACATCAGGGTCTTTTCCAGGGAGTCTTCTCTTCTCATGAGGTGGCCAAAGTATTGGAGCCTCAGCTTCAGGATCTGTCCTTCCAGTGAGCACTCAGGGCTGATTTCCTTCAGAATGGATAGGTTTCTTGCAGTCCATGGGACTCTCAAGAGTCTCCTCCAGCACCATAATTCAAAAGCATCAATTCTTCGGCGGTCAGCCTTCTTTATGGTCCAACATCTACTACAGACAATGAAAACTAGTTGTTAGGGAGAACTGTTCTATAGAATGCAGAGCCAGTCCTGCCATTAAGCACAGTTCTTATGGGGACCCCTGGCCATTTCCTCTGTTAGAAGTCAGAGCTATGTGTGCCTGTTATACATCCCCATCAGCTAGCCTGCTGCCCTCAGGTGCCCATTGCCAGGACTGAAGATGCCTAAGAGTCCGCTTCTGCCCATACACTGGAGGTGGGGAGCCATCTTGGTTTTTTGCCTCAGGCAGCAAAGTGCCTAGGGACCTGTTTCACTTCATATGTTACTGCATCTTGACCATGCTGGCTGAGTCTTGATGAGAGTCGTAGCCCAGCAAGAGCTGGAGGGCTGGAGGTTCTCCATTCCTCTTTTATCGCCATCTTCCTGGTACATTAATTTTCTATGTATTGGGGATGGGAATTTATGGAGGAACACACAGACATGGGGTTTTCCACAGGCAGTGGCCGAAGGTATAGCATGGGAATGTTTTTTACTAAGTGTCTGCTGTTACCATTAACTGTTTGCTTCCTTGTTTTATCTTACCAGCTTTTTAGCCAAGGTTGGCTTCCAAATCAGCTTGCAATTAAATTCTGCAAAGCATTGAACTATATTAGGACTATGTGTCCTAAGTGTTTGTATGCAGTGCCTTCTGGTTCCTAGCAGGTGATGCGGTGCTACTATTTTTTTAGAAGGCTAAAGCGGGGGAATGATTTTGCTCAGATTGGAGGGGCTTCAGGGGGCAAGGCTTCTGGTTTGCATTAAAGGCCCCTACCTCATCCCTCTCCCCAACAATTTGAGCCCTGAATTGATATCACACTCTTGGCTGCGGTCCTCAGAAGGAGCAGCAAAAGGATTTAAGGACCAGCTGATGGGAAAGAAGTAGCCCTTTCAGGTAGGTAGCTCCACTTACTAGTTGCTAATCCCAAGATTCTTTTCCTACAAATACTTTCTTCAGTTTAAGAAACCCTTAGTACCACTCTAGGGCATTAGCCTTGATTTTAGGAGTTATTTCTCAATTGACTGAGATTGTTAGGAATTCTAAGCCATTGATAGTAGTACTGAACGTCCTTAAAGAGATTATCTCATATACTTTTAGGCTTCCTTTAAATATTCTGCTATGAAGGCATAGGTTTGATAGTGGGGGGCAGGGGAGACCCAGCCTTTGGCAATCAAGGAATGGCTAACAGAAATGTTGGTTGTCAAAACACGCTCCCGGGATGCAGCTATTGTCTGCTCAATGTGCAACATGTAACCAAAGTCTTGGATGCTGAAAATGACAGATTAACTGACTTGGAGAAAAAACTAATTCTGCGTATTATATTGGAACACACAGTGTAAGTATATAAAAATAGAAAGGACTCTTTTCTGTACTTCTCAATTTGCTTAAAAATATATATATTGAAAAGCAATTCCTATTGTACTGCCAAAATCCAAATAACCAAGAGAGGCCCATAAAGGGCATTTTGAATTTAGACTCAGATTCGTATATTTGTTTTAATATTTCCATATAGAATGTTCCTGATCTGTTCCATACATTACTAAATCCCCCACCCACCTGAAAAATATGCCACTTTCAATTGGCTAGTGAAGGGATGGGGATGAAGTCAGTTTAGCCCTAATTTGCACTTTCTGAAAAAAATAGATGAGCCAAAACACAGCTATCCTTCATTTTAAAAGTGTCAAAAATGTGTATATTAGGAGAAAGTGCACAAAAGATATGTATTAGTGAAAATAACTTGCAAAAATGCGTATTATTAAGGGAAATTGATTGCAGCACAGATACATATTTGGCAGAACTGAATACAAAATATGTAAAAACAGGGGAAATGTATAATAAAATGCTGACACCAGCTAATGTGGAAATGATGCAAGCTGACCCCAAGATTGGGAAAATGAGAAACTGAGAGAAAGCAAAACTGACAGACTTACCCATCCCTACCCTAGAGTAGATCACAATGGACAAAATGACATCTTTGCACTACTGTAGATTCATTCCGTTTCCCCAAACTAGGCCTGTGTTCCCACACTGAAGAAAGGACTTAAACGTTCATTTCATCTCCACCCAGAGGCAAGAGGCAGGCATCTTGCTTGCCACTTTCCTGCTTAGAAAAGGGATACTTATTCTTGTGGGTGACTGATGGCTCAGACAGGCATCTCCCTAAGTTGAGCCATCCGTGAAACGAGTTGCCCTCTGGCGTGGCAAACCGCTGCACTGACTTCCGAGGGGGCTGTTTAAATTGGGCGCAATAAGATGTAGTGCGGGCGGTTCATAAAATTCCTATTAAGAAGCAGGCCTGACACTTGGTTAAAATTTAGCTAGCTTGCGGAATCCTATTTGCCACTGTTAAAAACACATTAATTATCAGTGCCCTCTCATGCAAGACTACAGTGCATGTTATATAGCTCCGGAAACACCCCGCGACAATAATTCCAAGCGTTTTTTTTCTTGTCCGCTTGGCTGTGGGAGCTGAAATTTTGCTCAGGCGTTGCAAGCAATTTGGACCTTGTAATGCGCCCAGCTCACAGATGAAAACTGACAGCCCCATTCTATGGCCAGATCAAAATGGCCGCCCCTTGAACTGCTACTTAGACCAGAGCAAGTCTGGAATTCATGCCTTACGTTAGGCAGAAGATGCAGACAGTTAAGTCAGATCACCGAACTGATATAAGGTGAAATCCTTTGCACCCACAAAAACAGTGGGAAAGAATAGTATGACCCAAATTATGTCCTGCAACTTTCCAGGTTAAAGGCATTGCAGACAGATTTTTCCCTCCCTCTGGAAGGAATTAACGTGGAATTGAGTACTGAGCTTCCGCTAGAAATTACAAGAAATTACCAGGTAAGGAAACATCAGGAAAATTGAATAAAGTGTTGTCTAAATGCAACCTCTCATTTTCTTCCTTTCTTTCTCAGAAGGTGCTCTGAGCGAACAATCCAGCTCCCCCAGAACTGTGCTAGTTGGATCTTTGTCCTTGAGTGCTGCAATCCACTCTGCTTTTACAAGGCAGACACAACACTCCCTCGCTCTATTTCCCACTACAAAAAACACAAAAAAACCACCCTTTGAAGGGCATCTTTGAAACATATTCTTTTGACAGGAGCAGCCAAAGCAAAACCTGCCTTGTTTTCCCCAGCTGCCCCTAAAGAGCTAGCTAGGATGGGAGGCGCTTCCTTTACATATAAGACCCCATTTATTTGCACTATACATTTAAAGCAGTATCATGCCACTTTAAAGGAGGATCGATTGCTTAACCACTCTGAGAATTGTAGCTCTGCCGGGGATATAGGGCTCTTCTAACAATTCTCAGCAACCTTAACAAGCTATAGCCCTGTGACTCTCTGTGGGAAGCCATGACTGTTTAAAGTGGTATGATACTGCTTTAAATGTCTCAAGTGGATGGGCCTAAGGCATGCTATCCATTTTATTATACTGACCCTAGGGCTGCTTGGGGTTTTTATAGGTTTCTGTTGCCTCCCTGGATTCTTTCCTTTAGTCCCTTAAAAAGGCATTATTACTATCATTATGGATTCAATTTTTTAATCCCACTTTTCCTCCCAAAAGAGGCCAACTACTGCCTCCTCTGTTGAGCTTCTGTGGAGTTGAAGCAGCTTTTCCTGCTGTTGCTGCTGCTGCTACTGTTGTTCTAAAAACTGATACTGAAGTGATATTTTGTTTTCTTGAAATCGATAAAAAGGATATCCATAGAAAGTGAAGGGCAAGTCTCTCACTTTTGAATCTCACCCATGAAGCAACAAAGAGGGAGACGCAAAATAAGTAAAGCTTTTTCTGCTGGGGTTATTTTTGTGTGTGTCATATTGTTGTTCAAGTAATGTGTACCCCCATTCTTCGTCTCTGGAGAAACTGATTCCCGCGGCTAGTAATCTAGCATGATTTGGCCTTTCCAAGCAACATCACTTTCTAGCCCAGGAGTCACCAGTCTGCTCTACTCCATATGTTGTAGCACACAACTCCCATCAGCCCCAGTCCATGTGGCCAAAGGTCAGGGATGATGGAAGCTGTGGTCCAACAATATCCACATTGGCTACCCTGTTCTAGCCAGTGAGGAAGTGGAAGGAAAAAACCCCACCTTGCTGAGTACAGGTTTCAGCCCAGATTAGTTTGACAAAGGCTGAAGCCCAAGCTTATGAAATAACATTTGCAAAACTGAATAAATATAGTTTCTCTAATATAAAGTGCTCATCTTCTCAGTTAACCTTATTCAATTTTGAGCTATTAACTCTTCAGAAGTATTTGTCAAAAAAGCCCAAGGTAAATATTCAATATTCCTAGAAATAATTGATCTTGAGCTCCATTTCCATTTCTCTTGCTGATACTTTCCAAACTAAATGATTCAGGAAATTCTAAGATAATGTTGCATTTGTTTTGTTTTGTTTTTACACTAGACTGCCCCATGGGCTGTAGGAGGGATACACGTAGTCCAATTAAATATAGGTTATGTCTGAAATTATATTCTATAGGAATATAATTGTTTGCAGCAAGGTGCTCCTCCCACATAATTTTTCTGCAGGGAGAGAAGAGACCTGGATGCAAAGAGCCATTTTTATACATTATTTTTATCCTTAGAAAATTATTGGAAAATTTCACCTTGGATAGAAGCCATATTGCATATACAGATCACACTTTAAATAGGAAACCTCCTAAGAAATGATAAATAGCTATACAATATCAAAACATTAAAAGAAATTCGCCCTCTATTTCTCAAACACAAACACAAGAGTCGCCAACTCTTTTTATACTTTTATGCAGCAAATCAATTCAAGGCTGTAAATGACTCAGAATAAATGGCAAATGAAAGACAAAGACAGCCTTTATGTTTACATCAAAACATGAAGGCTTTAAGATAATTTTGTTTCAATATACAAGGTCCACATGCTTTTTACAGCCTTAAAAAAACTCACATTCTATGTGCATGTTGCCAGCCTACTTGAGGCTTGTGTGAATAAGCAAAGACCAAATACATCAAGGGGTTGATGACAAGGGTAGCTATGAACTTAGAAAATTTGCTAGAAGCTTTAAACCAGGGGTGGCTAACCCCTTCCAGATATTGTTGGACTTCAACTCACATCAGCTTCCATCCAACAGGGCAAATAGGGATAGTGAAAGTTGTAGTCCTGCAACATCTGAAGGGGGTAAAAGTTAGCTATTGTCTGCTTTAAGTCTATGAATATTCTGATTTATTTATTTTCAAGTTGCCTCTTATACAATAGACATTTAGTAGTGCCTCAGAAATGTATTGTCTCTCTCTCTCCCAAATTCCAGAATTCACCATTAAATGCCAGTTTTGGACGTGATGATGTCACAATAATTAAGTGAGCTTTCATTTATTTTAATGTGTGCTGGCTCAAAAGCTAAATTTGAAAAACTGCAGTTTCATTGTCATCATTTTGTAATTAGAGAGTGCTGTGTCAGTGAGACTAGCATTGTCTTCAGATCTCTCTCTCTCTTTGGAAATACACGTAAAATTCTTGCCTTCCTGATTGTCATCACTTTCCCTGAGCTGACAAAAAAATCTACCTCATGCTATGCTCCAGGAGAGCAGCATGGGGGGGAAGTGCAGTAAAAATTAGTCATTTCCTTTATTTTTGGAATATTTTTTAAAGATCTATCACAGAATGGAAAGACGTGAGAAATCATCAACACAGTATAGCGGCAACTCTTAATATAATTTTAATCAGGACGGTGCTTTAAGTAGCCAATTTAATCACTGTCATCATCAACATCATCAGAGTGATTGAAACCATCATTACGTTGCCTGTTGATTATCTGGAGGTGCTTCTTCCTGCACCATACAAGTTGTTCATTAGAAAAGTGTCAGAGAGGGCGGGAGAAAGTGGCTTACTAGGGCAGCAGGGCATGCCAGGGTCAGTCCTTGCAAGAATAAGAGTGAAGAGTGAATACACACAGAGAGAGACTATATCTATATAGTGTATCTGTCTTGATCTATATATCCATATTGTGTGTGTGAGAGAGAGGGTGTGCATGATATATAGATATATAGATATATAGATATATAGATATAGATAAAATATGAAATATATAAATACAGAACTTACATCTTTTGGAAAGTTATTTGTTTGCTCCCTATGAATTTGGGTATCTCTTAAGATATTCTAACCAAATGTTGCATGGTGGTTCCTGAGATGATGGAGCAGGTTTTTGTCTATGTTTGGATACAGTTGGGTGCCCTTTTGAATCAAGATGCTGGACTGATATTTTTTTTTTTCAAAACCGTGTTGATTTTAACCACTGTTTTCAAAACTGCACCGATGTCGCTGGTGTTGATAAATTTAAAATCAAAATATCAACAATTGATTATTTCTATTTTTACAGTGTGCGTGTACGTGCGTGCGTGCGTGCCAAATGTCTTTTGCTCCAGGCACCCAAATGTATAATGTACAATGACAATAAGGATTTTTGTTTTACACCACCTTTCCACCCAATGCTCATGGCGGCTTATGGCAAAACTGACAAAAATATTACCTTAGTACAAAACTCAATGGCATAAACCATTAACCCACTATGTCTGCATTTATAGAATAAACAATTCGTGGCATGACAAAAATACATAATAATCGGGATATGAAACAAGGGTCTATGAACCAATTTATCACAATATAGCGACAAAGAAAATCAATCACATAATAAATCATTGCATTAATAGTTCTGTCCTAACCTCTTGGGGAGGGGCAGCTTTCTGCCCACAGTCAGATTGTTCCAGTCCTCTCAGGTCAGGTGAAAATGGGCCAGACAAGGCACAGGAAACAAGGTATTATGGGATGCCATTTCTCTGCTCCATTCCAGCAACATCTACACTGCTTGTTTGCAGCAGAACCATACTTGTGGGCAGGATAATAATCTGAGTGGTACCAAAAAATAGGTCTATATTTGTCATAATTCTTCCAGTCCTGGCTTTGCTATAAATTGTGTGCATACCTCACGACCCCCCCCCCCCAAGAAGAAACCTATCATTCACAGAGGGTGCCATTCCAGACAGCAATTGCAAGATGGCTGAGACCTCACGCAACAAAGAACACCCCCCTCCCCAGCAGACCCCTGAACATTGTCCTTGGAACTAGCAATGCTTCCTCATGAAGGGTCACTCTCAGGGCAATCTAGTCCCATTTTTAAAACACGCATCAGCTAAGCTAGGTTTCTGAGTGCATGGCCCGAAGGGGGAAATGGAAAAGCCATGAGGCTCTCACATACGTTATTATAAGTACTGCCATCTTCCTGGAAGTCAAATGACTTTTGGGCCCTCCACCTTTGTTTGCGGTGGAGGGGGGAGGGAGATTCAACCAAAGTGGACGAGACCTTTATGTACTTCCAAGGGAACACAGCAGGAAAGGTGATATAAAAGGCATCTGGTTGGCTCCTAGAAGAAAAGAATGCTGGACTTGATGGGATTTTCGCCTGATCCAGCAGAACACCTCAGATATTCTCAAGTGTCCTTCTGGGTGAGTTACTGAGAAAGTTTATGCTAACTGTTTTGGGGAGCTGCAAAGAGAAAAACAGGGATCTGGCAGGTATGCAGTTGGTTCCCCAGTTAGACCTCTGCTCACCTCTCTTCTGTCCAGAAGGTGCCAACATCTACTGCTTGTTTGGTTATTTTAGGGTAGAATTCATCCCAGTGGTAATACTGGAACAACCAGACACCCATTGCATAAGTTGGCCAAATGACTGCCTTGGAGTGAAAGGGAAGGAAGATGGTTAAGGACTCCAAAGTCCCCTAGAGATGTCAAGGTAGGGGCTGGACCCAAACCAGCTTGAGTGCCTTCAAAAAGAAGGAGAAAAGGTAACGCAAGGGGAGTGAGGTGGAAGAGGCAATAAGTAGAGGCAAGACAGTCAAGGGATAAAAGAAAGGGAAGTCGAACAATGATGCATGGGAACAAGGGAATTTTGGAACTGGCACTCATTTGTCAACTCAACTCCTCCCCAGATTTCTGGTCATATTTTCCATACACATTCCCACTATTTTGGTAGGTGCATTGCTGCACATGCATCTTGGGCCTGTATAATATTTTTCTCAGTTGCAACATAATATTTAAGAGGCAGCAATATTGTTGCCAGGGAATGGAGTCGGGAAGATAAGTGCACATTTAACAGACCAGAATATAACTCACGAGCTCACTCGCTCTCACTCTGTCAGGGCCAAGAGGGAGAGACAGACAGAGGGGTGGTGGGGAGAAAGTGCCTTTAGCACCCATTATGGAGAGTTCATAAAAGAAATCTTTCATTTTGAACATTGTGCTGAATTTTGCGCACTAAATGAAATTAGTGGAGGCTCAGTGTGGGAGTTCAAGATTCAATAATATGTTGGCAGAGGTATCAAGTCTCCCCCACCAGGCAAGATACACGCACAGGTCACCACCTACACTTACTGAGCTACTCGTCTGTATCTAAAAATAAATGTTCTCATTAGTGGGTACAAGAAATATTGCAACGCCAGCTATTGGCCTGAGAAGACGGGTAAAGAAATCCCCCCCCCCGAGTTTCCAATCGAATCAGTGTAGCATTTCACAATCCCGGTTACATCACACCTTGAAGAGGGGGGAAATTGCTGTTGCTACAGTGCCATCATAATGCCGCAGCTGTGCCAAAACCCACTCATTTTTAGTGGGCTTATTCAGATGCCTATTGCCTCCATGGCATGCTTCTGAATGCCCAGGGAGAGCGCTGCTGCACCCAGGACCAGCTTGCTTGCTTCCCAGAGCCAATTGGTTGGTCAGCCTGAGAGCAGGATGCTGACTTAGATGGGTCTGATCCAGCAGGCCCTTCTTACGTTCTGAGGTTGTATGGGTAGACATTATCAGCAATGCCAAAACAAACCCCTTTCCAGCAATGTTTCAACATTTCACATGGAAATATTCACATTCTCCTTTAAATTGCCAGTTGTCCTGGTACCCTCAATAATACCATCACAGAATCAGATCATAGCTGTCAACTTTTCCCTTTTCTTGTGAGGAATCCTATTTGGAATAAGGGAATTTCCCTTAAAAAAAGGGAAACGTTGACAGCTATAAATCAGATCTGTTTGGTTATTGGTATTGTGACATTCCATTCAATAAATTTTGTTCAGTCGAACCACCTTTTTCATTTCTGTCAAGCTCTGCATTCCCTTGGAGCAATTTCTCTGGGGATGCAGAATGATGGTGGCAGGATCTAGAACCAACCATGAATGGAGCCAAAGGGTTATAGTCAACTAAATCATATTCAGGGTACATTCACTGGAATTAAAACTTAGGCATGGGTTAACCAGGAATGGGGGTGGCGCTGTGGTCTAAATCACTGAGCCTCTTGGGCTTGCCAATCAGAAGGTCGGCAGTTCGAATCCCCGCAACAGAGTAAGCGCCCATTTCTCCATCCCAGCTCCTGCCAATATAGCAGTTCAAAAGCACACCAGTGCAAGGAGGTAAATAGATACAGCTGTGGCAGGAAGGTAAACAGCGTTTCCATGCGCTCTGGTTTCTGTCACAGTGTTCCGTTGCACCAGAAGCAGTTTAGTCATGCTGGCCACATGATCCAGAAAGCTATCTGTGGACAAACGCTGGCTCCCTCGGCCTGAAAGCAAGATGAGCGCTGCACCCCATAGTCGCCTTTCACCGGACTCAACCATCTAGGGGTCCATTACCTTTTACCTTTTTACTGCCAGCTTCAAGAAGATTGATGGCTTCAGAACGCAATATATCCCCTCCTACTTGAAAGAGAGGGACTGCCATAACAACCTTGTACTGCTTGACTGAACATTGTGGCCTCCTGGTGGTGCAGCCTGCTTGAAGGAGGCAAACTGGGCATTGTGACTTCATGATTATGATTACTGCTTTAGGGGGAGGGACTAGCCATTGTGATCTCATTCTGACACTACTTGACTGAAGGGCAAAGACTGGACATGGTAACATCATGCTAATGCTGCCAGCTCCAAGGAATGGCTATTGTGATCTCACGCTGAAGCTCCCCTTCAGTTGTTGTAGGCTGCCTCTCCAAAACCAGCCAAAAATGTTAGGGAATCATGGAATAGTTTGGGCTCAGTTTGATGAGAAAAGATAATCCTAACTCACATGAAACTGCTGTGTCATTGGGATGCCAGACAATGACTACCTCTGCCCACTGTTACTGCCAGCTTAAGGGACGTGGGTGGCACTGTGGTCTAAACCACTGAGCCTCTTGGGCTTGCTGATCAGAAGGTCGGCAGTTCGAATCCCCGCGATGGGGTGAGCTCCTGTGGCTCTGTCTCAGCTCCTGCCAGCCTAGCAGTTTGAAAGCACGCCAGCGCAAGTAGATAAGTAGGTACCGCTGCAGTGGGAAGGTAAATGGCATTTCCTTGTGCTCTGGTTTCCGTCATGGTGTCCCGCTGTGCCAGAAGCAATTTAGTCGTGCTAGCCACATGACTCAGAAAGCTGTTTGTGGACAAACGTCCTCTTCCAATACTTGCATCAAAACACATCTGTCCTTCAAAATCTGAACTGCTCCAAATTTTATGATGCATTCTCCTCCTACAAAGATGGCATACATTAGAAGGGAGTGTGCACAAATATATCTATGAGCAACAATAATGTTTGACAATGTGTTTTATTAGGGGAAATTGCTAGCAAAAATGCATTAATTAGTGTGCATGAAAACCCAGACTTTTTTTTTTTGCAGACTTTTAAAAAATGTGCAAACTGATGTGGAAATCGCTTTAACTGAACTGAAGACGGGGAAAACAAGAGACTGAGAGAGCTATCAAAACTGACATTCTTCGACCCCTATCAGGAGTGAGATATAAATGTCAGAATGAAGATTTTTACTGGAGACAACCACCAGGAAATAAGGACAGCTGGTGTGTAATCATGGAGTCTGGTTCTGCTTCTTAAGTTCACTCTCTATCTGAAGAGCCTCCTTTCTCTCTCATTATTGCAAATGAGAAATGTGCAGTATGATCCTCTGTAAATTTCACAGAGTTCACCTGGACTTACTCTCAAAGCTGAAAGAGCCAGAGATGTCATGTTGGAGCTTCACGTTTGGAGCCCAACGAAATGTTCTTTTTGTAAAAGAAGCTGTGGGGATTCCCAATTTTGACTGGGCTGGAGAAAGGATTAGATCTCCCTCTCTGCAGGTTCTGTTCAAATTGTGGCCTCCAAAGCTGCTCGCTCTCTCTCTCCTCTCACACATACAACACCTTTACACCAGGAGCTTCAAATGCGCAGCTCCAACAAAACATCAGATGGCCTGAATTGTGTTTAGAATTGCAGCCAAACTTACCATTCAGGCAGCAGTTGTGGAAACAGTTACTCATGCCCTGAAGCCTTTATGAAGACGTCAATGACATCGGGAGATAGATGCATGAAAAAGAGGTATGAGGAACCATCTGTAACTGATAGTGGAACTGTCCCCCTAAGTTTCACAGCCACCATTGTCTTGACTTCACAGATTCCTTAAATTCTTTGTGAACTCTACCTGAACTTTTGTCTGTTGTTGTCAGGAATACCTGGAGTATTATGAGGGACTTTCTAACAGCTTTATTGTGCTCTTCAGTTGGGAATAAACATTTTCCAATATTTTCTCAATGTATGTTCTTCTCTTATGCTATATGTTAGGTGGATGTTAGGGGATGTCATTTCAGATTTAGGAGAAAAGGGACAAAGTCTCTTAATGAGGTTTTATATATTGAAGCTTAGCACTCCAGTCCTAAATCCACATACCTGGGAAGAGTATGGGCAAACTGATGAATTTCGATCTCCCTGTTTCTCATTTCTCCAAGCTTAAACTCAGTTCTCCACATTTCCACAGCAGCTTGTGATTTTTAAAAACACCATCACGAAAATTTGTCAGCATTTTAATTATTTCCCCCCAATATCCACATTTGTATGCAACTTTGCCTAATTTTTTTTGTAAAAAACAAATCCCCTCTTATATTGCATTTCTTGTATGTTATTTTTACTGATATGTGCATAGTTGTGCACAATGTACCTTAATGTAGGTATTTTTGCAAACATGGCTGGAGAACAGCAATGCAAAATTCAGAGAAGTACAATTTTTTTTGAATGGCAGCTCTGTTTTGATTTGTGCATTGTTTTGGAAACAGAAAGTTTGCCTTTGTATATGAATGGAATTGAATTTCTCCCGATCCCTACCTGGGAATATGCCCCACTGAGTTCAATGGAGTTTATTTCTGAACAGACGTGAGCAGCATTGCTGTACTAACACTCAGTAGCAGGCCGTTGTGACATTACTGTATGTAGCCTGACAACCACCCAGATGTTGACGGCAAACGTCTGCAGAAGGCTGCCTGCTCTCCTTGTGTTCACTCCCTGAGGAAGTTCAAAACCTACTTGGACAGTGTGTCCCCACTTTCATGCATGTCTTGGAAGGGAAGCAAACACCTAGCAAGGGCTTCAGTTCCTGCCTCATTCAGTGTAAGCTTTCTATACTATCCAACAAAGGGGATTTGAAGTTCACATAAAAAGCAGAGTGTTTTTAAAAAGCAATTAAAATAATTAAAGGCCATTTCAAAATGTTAGTAGCAGTGAATGCTGATACACACACACACATGCACACATGAGGCATCAGTCCTATGCCCAGGTTGCAATTAGTGAAGCTTATTGTCAAAGAGAAAATGCATTTTATTTGAAACAGCGAGAAGAATGTATTAAGGGGAATGCATAAATTGGATTACCACTCAGCTGTTGCGCTAAGGGAAAAACAGATGGCACTCATTCTGTCCATGTAACACAATTATTAAGGACTTTAATGGGCAGCCATATAAGTTTTAATAATTTTTTAATGAAATTTATAAGGCAGTATACCCATCAGAACTAAAATTTTCAGACAAGAAGACAGATCTATTCAATCAAAAGATTTTGCATTGCTTTTTAATCACCACAGAAAGCTGCAATTACAAGAAAATAATGTCTTTCTAAAAATGAAAAGATAATTCTCTCCGTCGGTCTTTCCCACTCTTCCTTCACAAGAAATACTCAACCCCATTAAGGCCTTAAATTCTAAGGAGCTTCTAAAAGAAGATGGATTCTCACTAAAACATTATGCATATTTTATGGCACTATTAACTTCCTCTTTAAGCTCTTTCACAGCAAGCTTTTTCTTTCTATAGAATGTGCTGAATTTGAAAGGAGGAGAAAAAAACACCTTAAAAACCCAAACAACCTTTTTTCCCCTCATTACACAAATTGCAAAACAGTTTCGTGATTTATAGAACATGATGATAAGAGTTGGCAGCTGATACCAGTTCTTGGGCAAGAAATGAATATACAACACCTAGAGTGTGTGCCCACATTTGCACATTTAATGCTTGATGCCTGCAGCATGCAGTGGTGGAGACTGTAACCATGGGTGAATCCTTCATCACAGATTTAACAAGTCAGAAATGGCCGAGTACCTGACGTCTCCTCAAATGCTAGCTTTGAATAGAGTCAACCCTATACATGGCTCCAATTTAAACCCTGTTTCTACGCATGGGGACACGGGTGGCACTGTGGGTTAAACCACAGAGCCTAGGACTTGCCGATCAGAAGGTTGGCGGTTCAAATCTGCACGACGGGGTGAGCTCCCATTGCTTGGTCCCTGCTCCTGCCAAACTAGCAGTTTGAAAGCACATCAAAGTGCAAGTAGATAAATAGGTACCACTCCAGCAGGAAGGTAAACGGTGTTTCCGTGTGCTGCTCTGGTTCGCCAGAAGCAGCTTAGTCATGCTGGCCACATGACCTGGAAGCTGTACACCGGCTCCCTAGGCCAATAAAGCGAGATGAGCGCCGCAACCCCAGAGTTGGCCACGACTGGACCTATTGGTTAGGGGTCCTTTTACCTTTACCTTTCTATGCATGCCCTCCCGCAAGGTCACCAGGCACACCTTCTCCAAACCTTCACATGTTTTGTGTGCAGGTCGAAAAGGGGCTTGCATGTTGGCCTTGCAAGCCACATTCCACCTCATCAGGTTATTGTGAGGATGCTTGCATTTTGGGCAGAGAACACACGGGGACTTTCAGGGGTAGGGCAAACACAGGCTCAGCAGTTGATCACGCCATGGGGTGTCGACGCTCACCTGACTTCCAGTTGGTTGTGCTGCTGCTGCTGCTGCTTAC
Source organism: Podarcis liolepis (assembly GCF_965112155.1). Lineage (NCBI taxonomy): Eukaryota > Metazoa > Chordata > Lepidosauria > Squamata > Lacertidae > Podarcis > Podarcis liolepis. Next base: position 25,376,910 of record NC_139556.1, read on the forward strand.
TAGGATAGGGAAGTCAGCAAGGTGGAAACACACCTGCAGAGCCAATCTCGTGCTCCTGCTGGTGTTTTTATGACACTGAGCTTGCCGCCGCCACTTCTCTACCTCCTGACAAGCAGCAGCAACACAGCCAATCAGAGGTCAGGTGAGTGATGCTGCCTCAATATGCCATCTGCGCACACACTACCCCACAACGCACTTTCTCACTTGTGTGTCCGGGCTGAATGCCTGAAATTTTGATGTTGCAGTGATTAAGGGGCATGTCTATCTATCTATCTATCTATCTATCTATCTATCTATCTATCTATCTGGCTATCTATCTAGCTATGTAATCTTGTAGTGCAAATAGGAATGTGGTGGAATGTGCCAATGCCAGAGCAGTGCATCCCACAGTGAAACACAACAGGCAGTCTCATCTGCGGGGAGGTGCTTTCAACTTACAGGAAACTTCTAATTTATTTCTCACGGCACACTTGCTGTTCTCTTTCAGCACATAGTTTAAGAATTGCTGCTTTAGAAGATCTCGGTTTTCGATAGCTCAAGCTATTTCGTGCAAGTCACCGAGACTTTAAAAAGTTTAAGGTCTCTTGCTTGAGGCTCGGGGCCACTCACCAAACTTGGCTGGCAGAGCAAAGTTCTCTGCAAATCTTTGGCTAATAATGAGTTTTCTTTGTAGGCATGGCTGCAGCTGAGAAACTGTTTTGTTCCTGTAGGGCAGGTTGTAAGGAGAAAGCACACAGGGAGTGGGGGGATACAGAGATTCATTAGCAAGTATTTTCAGTGTGTTATCTCTCTGAGCTGTGGTGATCCTATTATCTGGCCATGATTATTCCTATACTTCTTCTAAAGACAAAGACAGAGGAGATGTACAGTGGGGTTTTAATTGGCCGTAACCTTACGTGAAGAGTCTTAGGAACATAGATTGGCAAAATCTGCCTTTAATGTGAATCAGAATTAAGTCTAAATACCTAATGCTTCTCAGGGCTGCATTAGATAGGGTGAAGTGGCAGACTTCAGGGTTCAAATAAAGCAAATTTTCATTTATTTGCTTTACAAATGGGCCATACAAGAAAATGCTGCTTTGTGAAGTGTTCCTCCTTCAGGTGCCAGCCATGCCTTCCTCCCAGAATACTCCACTCCATTTTCTCTTCTGCCTCCCAATTTTCCATCCCACAACAGTAAATCAGAATTGGGTACCTACTGAACATAAACATTCCATACTGGTTGTTTGGGTATTTTCCTTCTTTAGGGGTTTTTCCTCCCTAAGATGCTCCCCCCGCCCACACAAGTTCCTCAAAGCTTGGGATTCTCCCAACATACTGCTATCTCCCCCTTGTGCATGGATGGTACAATTGGTATATAGCACATTTTCAAGGATCCAAGCTTGGGGTCAGGAGAACTCTGGGCTGCCCTAGATTGGGCCGGGCTGCCTGGAGCTGCTAAGAGGGACTGGGTTGGAAAGCTGCAGAGGTCTGTTTTACTGGTGTATTCCCCACTAAGGTCGAATCCTGCAGGCTCACAAGTGTCTTCCCCATTCACTTGCAAAGCAACAGCCAGCAGACTGAACCCTCTTTCTCTTAGTGTGGAGCAGGGCGATGGAGATGCAGCTGCATTTAAACATTAGCTGCACCCCTAAATTGATTTGGGGCAAGATCAGGGGGGCTGTGCAAAGCCTTAGCTTTTATACAACTGCTTTACTGTTTTTCTGTTGTATATTTTTTCTAATGAGACTGTTAACTGCTTTCTGCTGTATATCACTTAGATACATTCATAATTTTTTAAAAAATAAATAAACGATCCAAGTGGTCAGACTGAGTCAGACAACTGGTGAATTTAGTTCAGTATTGTCTGTACTGACTGCCAGTCCCTTATAAAATGTGCTGGGAAGGGGGGGTTATTGTGTTGTTTTTGTTTTTATTATGTATCTTTTGTTTCTATATTGTGATTTTATGTTCCAAATGCCCTGAGACCTGTTGGTAAAGGGTGGTACACAAATATCATCATCATCATCTCTCCAAAGTTTCAAGCAGGGTTCTTTCCTAGCCTACTTGCAGATGCTGGGCGTTGAAATTCTTCTGCATGCAAAGCAGATATAGTGGTACCTCGGGTTACATATGCTTCAGGTTACGCACTCCGCTAACCCAGGAATAGTGCTTCAGGTTAAGAACGTTCCTTCAGGATAAGAACAGAAATCGGGCTTCGGCGGCGCAGTGGCAGCAGGAGGCCCCATTAGCTATAGTGGTGCTTCAGGTTAAGAACAGTTTCAGGTTAAGAACGGACCTCCGGAATGAATTAAGTACTTAACCCGAGGTACCACTGTACTCTATACCAATGAGCAATGGTTTGAGATGTGAAGGTGTGAAAAAACCACACACCAAAAACTGTGTCGGGGTCAGGCAATTCCCAGTGTTTCTCCCTCCTGAGGCCTTAACATCTCAAGCTATGGCCCTTCCCATCTTGGCAAACTAAGGCCCAGCACAGATGTGAGCAGACAAAGCAAACAACAAAGTATTTTCTTCCCAGTGGTGTTAAAATGGTGCCACTCTCAAAATAACTACAATTGAATCAGTCCAATACAGTGGTACCTCTGGTTTTGAACTTAATTCATTCCGGAGGTCCGTTCTTAATCTGAAACCATTCTTAACCTGAGGTACCACTTTAGCTAACGGGGCCTCCAGCTGCCGCCGTGCAATTTCTGTTCTCACGCTGAGGTAAAGTTCTTAACCCGAGGTACTACTTCCGGGTTAGCAGAGTCTGTAACCCGAAGTGTTTGCAACCAGAGGTGTTTGTAACCTGAGGTACCACTGTACAATGATGACAAGTTGACTTTATTTCCCTTTCTGTCCCCAAAGATGCCATCTCTTTGCAGCAGTGGTTCAATAACTATCCAAAGCAAAACCTGTGCTGTGATGGCAACAGAATGAGCACAGGGTTAACTTATTTAAGTATTTTTTCCACCAAAAGCTTGTCTCTCACTTGGGACTCTTTGCTGTGCTTCGGTTCCAAGTATGAACACACACACATCATTCCTCTTCACCCATGGGGCAGGGGAAATAGCATGAGGTTATCTAGGCTTGTATTGATCGGACAGCTCTATGCTGCTTATTGATGAAATCTTACCATCAGCCTGACACCCAGATCATGAGATGCTCTGCTGAACTTAGACAGATAGCCTTCTGATGGGTGCCTGCACAGGGCTTGCAAAAGGGATTATCCTCACAAAACCCAGACGAGCTCCGTTCTGACTTGAACTTTACTAGAGGGTAGTATGAAACATTAACTAGACTGAACACAAGAACAAATTCCCTCATGGTTGACGAAGAGACTGGGAGAAAATTTCTCCTCCTCCTCACATTAAACTTTCTGAAAAGATTTTTTGGTGGTGGGGTGGGGGAATGTAAGAATTCTCAAAATCACTCTCATATAACGTGGCCTTATCCATGATTAATATGCAACAGCAAAAAATAAAAAGAGAGGATAGTATTTAATAGCCACCTCTTCTTGTATTGTCAATTTAGGCATGCAGGTATATCATCAGAACTCGTTACGTAGAACACAAGATGCTGACTCATGCCGAGTCATTACACTGGTTTTGCTAGAACAGTATTATCTATGCTGACAGACAAGAGCTTTCCGGAGTTCTAGAAAGGAATCTCTCTGCCCCATCTGGAGATGCCTGGGGTTGAATTTGAGATGTTGCATGCAAAGCATGCACTGTCCTACTTGAGCTATACATCCTCCCTTAAGTGGCTTCTTAGCACCTGATGACTCAACTGAATGTGTGCTCTGACTCCAGTAACAAAAAATTCTGTGCAGGGATTGGAGGTTATAGAAAAGTTCTATACATTATGTATCGGTCTGTGATATCTGTTTAACATGCAAACCACCGCTTGGTGCCAGTTCTTAACTATGTGCGAACCAACCCTAGATGTCTCATAACTGCATGTGTGAACTGATTCCATTAAACAGCATTTTAAAAGTCAGCGATGTTGTGAGTACATCAGTGGGGTTTGATCTGTAGCAATTCATTGGCAGGACTCGAACCAATGGCTTCAAGATTCCAAATAAACATTCGGAAAAGCTTTTTGACAGTAAGAGCTGTTCAGCAGTGGAACAGCCTACCATGAGAGGTGGTGAACTCTCCTTCCTTGGAGGTTTTTAAACAGATGTTGGACGGCCATCTGTTTCGGATGCTTTAGCTGAAATTCCTGCGTTGAAGGGGGCTGGACTATATGACTTTTGAGGACCCTTCCAACTCTATGATTCTATGATTGTAATCCAGGCAAATATTGACCCAGATTGGATCAATGATCGACTTCAGAATCTGCAGTTCAGTAGATTCTGTTGTGAAGTGGTCTGAGGGTTGTGCACTGCCTCTGATCCAAGAAAGTTTTCCTTTTAAACCTATATCTGAAGGAGTATCTCCACCCCATCGTTCTACCCGGACACTGAGGTCCAGTGCTGAGGGCCTTCTGGCGGTTCCCTCACTGCGAGAAGCCAAGTTACAGGGAACCAGGCAGAGGGCCTTCCCGGTAGCGGCACCCGCCCTGTGGAACGCCCTCCCACCAGATGTCAAAGAGGAGAACAACTACCAGCCTTTTAGAAGACATCTGAAGGCAGCCCTGTTTAGGGAAGCTTTTAATGTTTGATGCATTGCTGTATTTTAATATTTTGTTGGAAGCTGCCCAGAGTGGCTGGGGAAGCCCAGCCAAATGGGTGGGGTATAAATAATAAATTATTATTATTATTATTATTATTATTATTATTATTATTATTATTATTATTATTATTAATATATTGTGTCTCCATTCTCCCCACAGAGCTCCTTGCTGCCATGTGCCTAGATTGAACATAGAGCAAGTCCCCCTGGGATCAACAAAGCTTGGTGATAATGCATTGCTCCCTGGGGGAATTTGACAGAAGAAACATGGCTGCCCCCTCATAAACACTGCTAAATAGGCACCATCAGCATAATTTTGTATAACTCCTGACTTGGTTTATTTATTTGGCACCCATAAGTGACATTCTGTTTCTGTTTTTGAAACAGTTACGTAAGTTGTGAATGATTGTTTCACTGTACTGTTAACTCCATTTGCTTGCTTATTGCAACCTTGGCTAGGCATGATGATTGTGGCTAGATGTAGATAGCATCACAAAATCACGGGCTATTATATTAGAGCAAGAACATTAATACACCCAGTCCCTAGGCGGCCTTCATTTCCATATAAATGCAGAGCATTATGGTCGGCTGTACACCTTGAACACATGCAAAAAATGAATAGGAAAGCCATTTTCCCATCAGTTATTTTTCTATTTTGATTTATTAGCTTAACTTAACAGTCTTCTTTGTGAAATGATCAATGGTCCACCATGTCACCTTGCTGCGTACAAGGGAGCTGGAAATCCTCAGCAATTTGGGTGGGGGGGGTGGGTTTTGTTTTTGTTTCCCACAATTTGATTACATGTACAAGACCTCGGGCTAAATGGAAAATCCAAAAGTCTAAAAGCTTTAGAGGCAGGTGAGAGGAGCTAGGAAAGACTGCTGAAATAATGCAGAAGATGATCTGACATAACAACATTAGCTTTGTGTGGGTTCCATCCATTCCCCTAATACAGTAGCTTGTGTGTATATAAATATAATAATAATAATATTTATCGAAAGCACATCAATGTGCAAGTCGATAAATAGGTACTGCTCCGGTGGGAAGGTAAACGGCATTTCCATGCACTGCTCTGGTTCGCCACATGACCCAGAAGCTGTATGCCGGCTCCCTCGGCCAATAAAGCGAGATGAGCGCCGCAACCCCAGAGTCATCCACGACTGGACAGGGGTCCCTTTACCTTTATTTATATCCTGCCCATCTGGCTGGGTTTCCTAAGCCACTCTGGGCAGCTCCCAACAGAATATTAAAAACACGATAAAACATCAAACATTAAAAACTTCCCATGCCTTCAGATGTCTTCTAAAAGTCTGGTAGTTGTTTTTCTCTTTGACATCTGGTGGGAGGGCATTCCACAGGGTGGGTGCCACTACTGAGAAGGCCCTCTGCCTGGTTCCCTATAACTTGGCTTCTCGCAGTGAGGGAACCGCCAGAAGGCCCTCGGCGCTGGACCTGTTTCCGGGCAGAATGATGGGGTTGGAGACGCTCCTTCAGGTATACTGGATGTACCTGAAGGATATATTGTATATGCCATGTCTGATTCTGCCGTAAGGTTTACTGAGGGAACACAATGCCTTAGAAGGTGCACCCCTAGTCTGCCCCATAAATTTCTAGGCACCCCATCCTACCAGTCAAACATTGATGGGTCCCTCTTTACAGATTGTTATTCTGTATATACTATTTCATTACTTATCAGGATCTAGTCACTTCATCTACTGGCCTTGACTGCAGTCCAAATTTGACTTCTCTCTGACATAAGTCAGAAGAAAGGCCTCTCAGACAGTCATGTCTTCTTGGAAGATCAGGCACTGTGATCAGACCACCTCTAATCCAGCCACCCACCAAAATCATGACTTGTGCCCACAGTACTTTTCAGATTCAAATCTTAAAATTTATGCGCTCTCTCTCTCTCTCTCTCTCTCTCTCTCTCTCTCTCTGCAAGCATGCACAACATTTTAATTTTGAAAAGGTTTTAGTGTGGTTTTGTGCACTGTGTCATGGGAAAAGCAGCGCTGAAAAGCAAAAGGAAACAGAAATACTAAATAAAATAGAAGAGGACTAAAGAGCCACTGGCTGCACAACAACTGCTTCGTGTGTGTTCTTGGATGCAAGTGGTTAAATGCTTTGACACTTTATAAATTAGAACAGGGGCAGCATAACACAATGTTATAAGATGTTAATAACTCAGATACGGAGAAATCATTGCACAAACCTTGGATTGTCTTCAAGAAAACATTGAATAAATTTTATTGATAGATCATTTAAAATTAGTTCTTTCAAGCTACAACCTGATTTGGGTGTGTGTGTGAGTGAGTGTGTATGTTACTACAGATATATAATCTTTCATACCTGAATACTTATGAGTACAATTTTACATTTAAATATTAATTACTCATTACAATCTTTTAAAAAATTATAATAGTACATAATTATTTAACTCATGAACTCAATGCTAAATTCTAAACTAAATTAATTTTTAGGTTAATTTATTACCTTAATTTCATTTAAGATTATTAAATTTCACCGCTGACACTTTAATGATATTTTACTATCCTTATGATACATTTGCATTCATTTCTAACAATTTAGAACGCCAATTTTGTTTTGTTTTTAAATTTAGTTTTTTAAGCCAATTGCGCATTTAAATATTAGTCACATATTTACTGGATGCAGTTTCTTGAAAACATTTTTAATATAAGCATTAGGGTCACCAAGGGCTAGGTTTCATCATAAAACATCCATAAGTATTTGTTTATTTATTTATTTATTTATTTATTTAAAAAAATTGTATTCCAACCTTTCTCAAAGAGGATATGGGGTTTGTCCCATTTTACCTAACAACAACCTTGGACAGGAACACTGTGACTGGCCCAGGGTCATCCAATGAGCATTACAGCTAAGAAGATATTTGAAATGAAGTCTCCTAGATATACATTGAGGACTGTCTCAACTCCCTCTCATTCACCCTCTCACTAGTATACAAAGACTCTCCTCCTGCAAGAGAGGGGAGTGGTTGTGGTCGGGATCTGGATTCCGCCTCAAGCAGGGGGCGTTAGCCCCCTGCCTTCCACTCACCTGGCTGGTGCCCACGCCCACGCCCACGCCCACGGGCAGGCACCCAAATAGGTGCCTGCGAGGGGGCGTGTTTAGCAGCCAAAATTGCTGCGGCACCAGCCTTCCGGCCTCACTTTTCGTCGTCCCGTCGCGAGTCACCCACCCTCCACTCCCTTAGAGCTCAGGGTCTCAGTTTTCTTTTGGCCTTGCTATGGACCTTAGGTTGGTCGCCCTGGTTGTCCGGGGGGCCTGGTAGGAGTTTTTCCATTTGGCATTAGGCTTTTTGGTTTTTTCGCCTACCTCGTAGCAATCGTCACAACTTTCGTGGTATTGGTGGGTAGGTTACGCACTGGAATAATGTGTTGTGGTGTGTCGAAGGGCTAGGTGTGGCCATCGCCTGCGCCTTCAATTTTGGGTATTCTGTTAAAGGAATCTGGCGGTCGTGTATTCTGTCCGATGCCTGCTTGGCGGGAGGCCATGGCACGACCCTCGGTGACATCAGGGGAGAGCTTATAGTTGGATTAGCATCAACAGGCTCCACCTACTGGTGAATAACCCCCCCTGTTTTAGACTCACCCCTCTCTGAGGGGGTGGAGTCAGCTGACGTAATCCAATGCCTAAGCCAATACCTTTTCACTTGCTGTAATCAATAAAGTTGTGGCCTTTTCTTGCCCATTAACCTTATATCACGTGTCCTTGTGTTTTCATTCCACTACGCGGGGATCGGGTCCTCGAACCACAACTACAGTTGTACCTTGGAAGTTGAACGGAATCCATTCCGGAATCCGTTTGACTTCCAAAATGTTTGAAAACCAAAGTGCAGCTTCTGATTGGCTGCAGGATGTTGGCTGTGGAAGCCCCGTTGGACATTCGGCTTCCAAAAATAGTTCACAAAATGGAACAGTCACTTCTGCGTTTGCAGCATTCGGGAGCCAAAACGTTCAAGAACTAAGCTGTTCAAAAACCAAGGTACAACTGTATATAACTACCGTATTTTCCACTCTATAAGATGCACCAGACAAGACACACCTAGTTTTTGGAGGAGGAAAACAAGAAAAAAAAATATTCTGCATCTCAGAAGCCAGAACAGCAAGAGGGATCGCTGCACAATGAAAGCAGCAATCCCTCTTGCTGTTCTGGCTTCTGGGATAGCTGCGCAGCCTGCATTTGCTCCATAAGATGCACACACATTTCCCCTTACTTTTTAGGAGGGAAAAAGTGAGTCTTATAGAGCAAAAATTACGGTACTTATACGCTAAGTCATGTTTGTCTCTGGTCTTCTCATATATGTCTCTGTCACCCAAAACATTTCTTTCCTTGGATTCACCCCAGCTCATCAATAACTATGTGCAAGCTGTTTATGGGCTTCTTCATCAAACATAGACTTACCAAGCTAAATGTTGTCCAATGGCAAAAGTAATAATTCCTCACACCCCCAAAACTGAAAACCACTCACTGAAGTAATTTGCAAAAATTAAGTTTCACCCCCTGAAATGACATGCTCTACCTGGTCTACCTCCTCTGCAGGCCACATCTCTCACTGTTCTGCACCACCTCTGGTGATTCTGTCGGACTGTAACATGTCCTTGAACTATTATAATACCACCTGCTTGGCTGGATGAAGGATGGAGAGGTGTGTCGTTAGAAAGCCACTTCCGAGCTTGGGAGGAGGTGGGCTTGCGGGCTTCACGCCCAGCCCCCGTGAGATCAGGGGAATCCTCGGCCGTGTCACCAATTGGCTGACTGGGGGGGCGTGGCCCACTCTATTTAGGGCCGGCGTGGCTGAGGCTCCACCTCTTTTCACCGCGCCAGCCAGCTGTTCCTGTTTCCCACCCTCCCTCCCGGCAGCCTCCTTAAAATTGCTATGGACTTCGGTTGGTTGCCACAAGGGGCCTGGTAGGAATTTTTTCCAACTGGCAAATTGGCTCCAGCCAATTGGTTTTTCGCCTACCTCGTAGCAACTCGTCACAACTCCTTGGCACTGGTGGCTAGGCATTGGTAAGGGAGGGTTAAGTGTATGGGGGGGAGGAATCGCCTCCCCCCACAGCAAAGGGTAGTCCGATAAAGGATTCCAGGGGGCGTTGCCCTGTCTGAAGCCTATGGAGGTTTGGGCCTAAGGCATGCCCCTGAGCGGTGACCCCGGGGGAGCTCCTAGTTGACGTGCCTCAGCAAGACTGCCTCTACTGGTGGTTAACCCTTGCCGGTCTTCATGCAATCGGGCTGAAGCCAGCTAGTCGATAGGACCAATGCCTAAGCCAATACCGCTCATTCCTGTAATCAATGAAGTTGTGGCCTATTTCGCCCATTAACCTAATACTTGGTGTCCTGTGTCTTTATTTCTTTATTTCTTCCTGGGGAACTTGCCACGCAAACATCTGACTTCATTGTGGGTGGAACATAGCCTACTGTTCAAAAATAAGAATGACAGTCATTGCCCAGTGTGATGAAATCTTGTTTGTTTTAGTGGGGCTTGTGTAATGTATTCTGTCACTATATACATTGCAAAGTGTTTGATGGGGGAAGTCTTCTATCTGGTCAGGTGAAAGTTGGCTTAACTGTCATGGGGCAGGGAGTTTAACTGACCACTCAAAAGGGGTTGGAGACAGAACCCTCAGTATGCAAAAGAAGAATAGAAGATATATTCATATTCCGATTGGTGGTTGCAGGTTTAGAATTCTTAGCTAGAGAGTGTGATTGGCTGGGGCTGGGTGGAAGGCAGAAGAAGTGAGTATTTAGCTGGATGTTAGTCGCTGGGTGTCAGTTGGTGATTCCTAGTGGACAGGCAGAAGATGACGACAATGTCAGCAAAGGAAGAGGATTGAGAAGGAAGGCCTGAGAGGTAGGCAAAGTGGCTTGGTGGATGGAGTAGCTGAAACATTTGGCTTATGCGGAAGATACAAGGGGAGAACCTGTCCGTGGTGCTGAATGGTAAGGGAGAGGCAGTTTAGAAGAACAGACTGGTGTCTGGTAGGAGAGCCTGAAGAAGATTCCAGGATAGGACAGCAGATACAGACCTGTGTTTTAACAGGTCAGGAGAGGCTTCAACAAAAGTCCTCGGTATTACAGTGCTGGGGAAGCTTAACCCTGATTCATTGTAAGAAGGCAGGCCGATGTAGGCCAACTGAGGGCAGAGGTTGGAAGGGCAGCTTCCTATTTCCTCCAGTGGATCAACTTCCATTCATCCATGCTTGTGCTTTCATTGATTCTTCGAACTAAAACCAAAGCAGCTTTTTGCTACCCATGCTCAAATGAGCAAGTAGTTCTATAAGCTGGTGAGGACAAAGGTTCGTGATTAGAAGTGGATTGTTTTGCTGCCAGGCTTTTAATACACAGTAGTTTCGTCTGCAGCCTCTGAGTGACAGCCTGGCTTGCTTCCTGCATTGTGTAATTTGAGATGACCTTAGTTTCACACACCATAGATGAATAGGTCTGTTAGCTCACGGGGCTTTTCTGTAATTGCGTTCAGGTTAATATGTGTGGCCTTCGTCAAGTTACATATGTCAGGGCTACAGTCTCTATGGCATTGTCTTGCTGTTTTGAAATGTAGATGGATCCTTTCATTGCCACATTCCTAGAAAACTCTTAGCACCATTTATAATTCTAAATGAATTTCATGGAAGGATTTCTCTCTGCATTTTCTCAACAGGGCTTGGTATGAGTACATTTATTTCTGCATTCCTTTAACTGTGTGGCCTATTTTGGCTCCTTGGGCTCCAGACTTGTGCTATAAATTTAATCCATTTATCAGCCAAGGATTAAGCATCCTAGCCTCAAGTGCAAAGCTAAGCAGGGTCCGGTATGGTTAGGGTTATGTTAAGTGCACATTAATTCCCACTGAGTTATACTGTGCTATACTCAGTGTTTTTTGTTTTTTTTTCCTTTAAAAATGTATAGCGGTACTCTCATTTTGACTCAAGAAAATCACCATTTTATCGTTCGAATCGGGAAAAATAAACACAGTAAATGGACAAAAATACAAAAATTCACAATTTTTGGGGGGTATGCGTACCCCTGCATCCCCCCAGAAAAATGCACTGGCTATACTAGTAGTTTCCTGGCCTAGGTGGATAATGTTTTTGGCGTGAGTTGAGATTTGGGTAATGTGAGAGGAAAGGTGTTGATGGCTTTGAACAGTTTGCCAATCTTATTTCCTAGTTTGTGATCTTGAATTCTTGATTAGTCAGATTTACTGTCCACCCCACCCTAATTGCCTAGAACTATACTTGCAACAAGTAACAAGGTAATTATTTTACCCTAACCCTTCTGGTTCAGAGAGACCAAAATCCAAATGTCTTGTACCACTTCCAAGCAACATCTAGGATGTAGTTTTGGAAGGTCTCTGAGGAGAACATTCCAAAGCTGAGAGGCTGCCATGGAAAAGGCACCTGTCTCGGTATACCTTTGTGGATCTGATTTGGCAATATACATTGCATGCTTAACAGTGTCACCCACACATGTCTGGTCAGAAGTAAGCCTATTGTTTTCCAGGCAGTTTCCTTTCAGCCCCAGGGAGCCCTCCAAATTAATCCCAAGGGCCTTGATGGAACTAGGGGAGGAAGATATCTGTTCAGATCTAGTCTATTAGGCTTATATACACACAGAATATCATGTTTTATATTTCTATGACTGTCTCTCTGTCTGTATTCTGACAATATTGGAGGAGGTAAGATAAAATTTTATACTACTTTTATACCCTTTTATACTACTCATTCTAAGGAAAAAGGCCGTATTTTGAACATTGTCCTTAATAAACAGGTAGCAAAGAGCAGTTTCTTTGCAAGCAACACAACCTTAAACACAAATAGTTACCGGTATCTTCCAGAATTGAGCTGACACTGAGATTTGCTAACAAATAATTTCCCGGTGAAAATTCTTATCTTGCATGAAAAGGAGGCTTATGACCAGGTAAGCATTTCTCTTCATACAAAATTGAAACTGACTTTCCACGGATAACACTGAAGTTCAAAAGACAACGGAAGTCTCTCCTGCTCTCTGAAAGTTCAACCAATATTTTCCTTTCTTTCTAGAGTGCTGGGTGAGAAGTTTATGGGAGGCCAGAACTGCTGCCACTGTGCTTTTGTTACCATGTGATTCCACTGCAGCCTTTCATTTCATGATTTCTTTGAAACCAAAATAGGGTTTTCTGTGTGCGGTTAAGTACCAACAGCTTTTATAGAATGAACTCAATCAAAAATGGCTCCTTTGCTTGTCTTTATCTTTGTGCTTTTCACTTTGTAGCCCAAGTGATATCCTTTCAGCCACCTGTAAGCCATTAGCACTTCTGTTTCACCACACGTTTCCTTCAGGACCACATTCAAAACTTAGTGCAAAATAAACCATTGCATGTATGCTTGTCAAGAAATGATGTCCCTGTGTATGAATCATTGCTTAAGCCCCTGGTCTGATTTTTTGTTGTTATTGTTGTTTAGTCGTGTCCGACTCTTCGTGACCCCATGGACCAGAGCATGCCAGGCACTCCTGTCTTCCACTGCCTCCCGCAGTTTGGTCAAACTCATGCTGGTAGCTTCGAGAACACTATCCAACCATCTCGTCCTCTGTTGTCCCCTTCTCCTTGTGCCCTCAATCTTTCCCAACATCAGGGTCTTTTCCAGGGAGTCTTCTCTTCTCATGAGGTGGCCAAAGTACTGGAGCCTCAGCTTCAGGATCTGTCCTTCCAGTGAGCACTCAGGGCTGATTTCCTTAAGAACAGATAGGTTTGATCTTCTTGCAGTCCATGGGACTCTCAAGGGTCTCCTCGGGTTTATTTCTGTATGGCAGGGCTGGGGAACCTTTGACCCTCCTGATGCTAGTGGACTACAACTCCCATCATCCCTTAACTTTGGCCGCACTGACTCCAGCTGATGGGAATGGAGTCCAACAACTATTGCAGAGCCAGAGATTCCTCAGCTCAACACTTTTCCCTACTCTGCACCAATGGCATAGGTCTGCTTTTACTTTCCACAAACGATGACCTGCCTCACAGGTTTATAAGCAACTTTCTGAAAAGGATGCCTTGGGAAAGGCAGCTCACTAAGCCACATCAGGCAGAGCAATCCATCACCACCCCTTATTCTGGGCCAAAGGGGTTAGAGTAGCAGTGGAAATAATATAAATGGAACTGAAATTGCATGGAATATACTGGGTTAAAAGTACATATCTGAACTACTAGAAGTGAGACTATGAGACTTAGACTTAGAGACTATGACGTGAGAAGTGAGACATAGACTTAGAGACTATGACATTCATACAGAAATATTTTGACTTTATGTGCCAATGAGAAAGCAGTAGCTTGAATGCTGTTAGGATTTCATCTAAAAAAGTGAATGGCCATCAAATGTTTCTGGTCCTTTAAGAAGAAAAGAAAAGAAAAACCCTGCTATTTGATCCTATGACCTCATGTAACAGTGATGGATTATGCAGGATGTCCCACATTAATAGGCATTTTCAGCTCATTCTACACCTTGATTTCAGTAAGAGGCTCATTATTCTTTTTTAATCTCATATTCATGTGGGGCATGAAAAGGACAAAGGCATCAGTTTTGAATGTAAAGGGTTCCCCTTCGCACTCCAACCAGGACAATGGTTCTTTCCTATTCACTTAAGGAAGTAGGACTATCTAAAAGTTTAGGTGCTAAACTTTAGGAATAGATTCTTAACTATACTGGCAACTGAGCACTAGGGACTCAGTATGGAGTTTCCTGCCTGGGAGATTTTCAGGAAGAAACCTGCTTCTACAGCAGTGCTCAATATTTGATAAGTACAGCAGTGGTCAGCACCAATATCAGTTCTCAGCTGGAGCAGCAGCTCTTAGCAGACTCAGGCTGAATTCTCAAAAACATTTTAACACTGTTCATGCCTACCCAAAAGCTTGAGTTTAATGGCCTTGAACCCAGGAAAATTGGTACAGGATTCCACATGCAACAGGGAGTTCATCCCCCCCATTGTGTTTCTGAGCAAGCATGGTTAGGACTGTAGTGCATGACTACAATCCTTATGATGGCAATAAATGACCAAATATATTTGGTTAAAAGAAGGGAGACAATAGATAGGAGCCTCCCAGGAATCTTGGTTTCTTTTTACAGGCTTTTATAAAAATCAGATGCAACCTTGATGTGAAGACCACAATCCTAAACATGTCTCATCATAGCCAACCAGATGTTGGGATTTCATTCCTCCCGTTGCAGGATGTGTGATTGTTTTCATCACATGTCTGTGTTGACATTCCATATTGTTGGAGTCATGAGAGCGGAAGTTCAGTTACACTGTTCCATTGTGTAGTACTTTTGTTTTTCTTCTGTCTTGGGGATGAAGAAAGAGAGGAACCATGTTTTCTTTTGTTCTGTTTTGTACATAATAAAGTAGCTTAGAAATCCACACATCCAATGCTTAGCTTCTGTTTGAACTCTGCTATTGTATTGTGTGCATATATCTCCAAATACAGTATGTGTCGCAGAAGCGCATCGGGAAAGAAGAGTGATGAATCATCCCAAGGGTTGCTTGTGGGGGGGGACGGACATAGCTGCCTGGCATTCTCCAGTTGGTGCAAGAACCCCAGCGAGGTCTATCTCAGTGTACCCAGGCACCAACACCAGATGCCTATGGGAGCAGCCCTTTCTCATTCATATACACATCTGTCAGTCCAATGACCAGATCATGTATGAATAAGTTAAAAGGCATTGGTCCATATGTATTGGTCCATGTATATATAGGTCCATATAAAACACACATACACATATACTAGGGACTCATCTCTCTCCATTGTGATAACAAACCATTCTTTCCTACTCTCTAATCCTTGCTGTTTCCTCTTTACTCCTGCACTCTGTGTCTACCCTCCATCACTCTGGTTATCTCTGAAAGCCAAGATTCTGTGTGCAAAACTAGCAATATTGACATCAAAAGGGGCAGCATCACTACATGATCTCAGACTTCAGATGTTGCTGGACCACACATGCTGCTCAGTGCTAATTAATTCACTTTATTCCTGCACACCATGACTTGGTTCCAAATCCTCTGTCGAAACAGCAGCTGAAAGGCTTTGATTTGCTTCCAAAAGAGCCGAGAGCAATTTGCTCCTCTGCAAATTTTAACGCAGAATATTTTTTCCAGAATATTCCAATATTTGCCAAGCATTCTCTGTATATTTGATGCCCTGTCATATTTTATTTTGCCATTTGATATGTGGCATTTGATGTCGCTGTCTGATCACTGGCATGGTAAGCACTTTAGTAACGGACAGTATTTAGCATCCAATAGCATCTGTCAGATGGCATGCAATGGTATCTGACAGTGTTTGACAGCCTCTGATATTTCCTAGATGATGCCAACGAGCACTTGAATTTTGGAATAGACTGTCACATTGAAAGTTCGTATCTGAATTCTGAAATGTTGCACTCATTCTGAGCAGTGAAGCTAGACTAGAGTATGCCAACTTTTGAATATTAGTTTTCATTCTGATTTCTAGTTAAACTAACATGAGAAATTTCTCACGGGCATGGTCTTCTCTGCGAAAAGTAGCAATGTGGGCATCACATTCTAGTACCACCCACCCCAAGTTGCGGCAAATGTTCGCTTTGCCCCATAGTAGAAAGAACCATAACCTGCTAGAACTAGACTCATAACGTCCGTTGAAACTGTAAACATTTACGAACCATGTTTCATAGCCTTCAACATCTTGGCTTCGGCAGTATATTAGGCCAAACTACACTGCCACCCAAGGCAGCTCATATTTGTTCCCAAAAGTGCTGTTCACCACCACAGCAGCTTCATGGACAAATAGCAAGGAAGGGAGCACCGTGGTAGTAAATGTCCCCCCCCCCCACCAAAAAAAGACCTTTCGGATCAGGGCCCCATGACTGCTTTTTCTTCAAAATAAACATTATCAGTTGCTATTAAAAGCAAGAATAATGTAACCTGTGGGCTGCCCCCCTATCTGTTTTCTTCTGTGCTGTTACAGTCTTTTCCATTTTCTCTGTTTCAAATGTTTTCCCTTATACGAAACCTACACCTGTATTGGCTCCTATATATATATATATATATATATATATATATATATATATATATATATATATATATATAATTCCTGTTCTAATATTATTCCTGTCCTTTATTCCCATCATCAGATGGTGACTGTGGAAGGCCTATGCATTAAGTACAAAAAGGTTCCAGATACATCATGCAAACACTGTTATTTTGGGTTTTCTTCTTTCTTTGTTTGTTTTACAAAAATTGGGTTTTTTGCATATCTGTTGTTGTTGTTGTTTAGTCGTTTAGTCGTGTCTGACTCTTCGTGACCCCATGGACCAGAGCACACCAGGCACTTCTGTCTTCCACTGCCTCCCGCAGTTGGGTCAAACTCATGCTGGTAGCTTCGAGAACACTATCCAACCATCTCGTCCTCTCTCGTCCCCTTCTCCTTGTGCCCTCCATCTTTCCCAACATCAGGGTCTTTTCCAGGGAGTATATCTAGATCTTTATATGTAGTGAAGTAGTGGTAGAGACACTGAGTTTAGTGCAGCAATGAAAGCTATTTAGCTTATTCTAGGGTTGCCATATTTCATATCCAGACACAAAGGTTGTTGAGCTTTCCAGACGTTATGGTAACCCTAGTTTATTCATAAAATCATTTTTACAACACTTGAGACTATCAAGTAGTATTTGCTCCAGCCCATAGTTCCAGCAAGGTTAGAGGGGTCTGTTTTGAGAGAGAGAGAGAGAGAGAGAGAGAGAGAGAGAGAGAGAGCGCTTTCTTTGATATAAATCAAATCTATATATGTTGGGGAATAGCCATCGTAACATCTGTGCACCTCATTCCTTGTTCGGAAGTTCAGAATGTTCTATCTTGAAATTGATTTCTAAGTAATATATAAACATTGTCCACTGACTGACCATCCTTGAAAGTTTATATGCTCTTGGAGCTAAAGATGTGAATGATAAATGCTGCTGACATATGTAGCAATGAATCATTTTGCTGGATTTTCTGATATATATTTTTAATCGTAGCTTGAGCAATCAAAGTCTATCTTTGGGTTTACCCCTATGAAGCAGCCAATTGAAAAATAACCCCCAATATTTATTCCCATTTTAATGGGAAAATCCATGGAAAGTGACGGCATCAATGTAACCACATACGCATTTTAGAATTAAGGTCGATCCATCCTTGGAGATGCGGAAAGGGCTTGTTGACCATGGATTGTCTTGCCTTTCATGAATAAATTCAAATTGGCCATTTCTGATACAGTAACATATCAAGCTATTACTGAAGCAAAGAGTATAATTTGAAATGATTAGGATCCATATATAACAGATAATTTTTATCTAAAGCCATATAAAATTTAAAGAATCTATTGCAAATTAAGGGCATAGAATAGGTATCTCAGACTGGAAAAACAACTTGTTTGCAAGTCACTTAAATGCCAGACTACTATTGTTCTTTATTTCTGCCTCCTGTAGTGGCTCAAGATTGAATTGGGGTTTGAACCCATTTGCAGCCAGAGATTTCACCAATCTAGTAGTGGGCAGGATCAAGTGGTGGCACACAACCAACTTCCAGTTGTCTGTGTCCCTGCCCCATACTGGGATGGAGAGGGGGCAGTGAAGCTTCATCATGGTCAACCTTGATGTTGTCTTGCAACTGCATACTGGGAGAATGTGATGGGCCCCACAGGAAATCAAGGTCATGTGAGCACTGCCTGCCCACCCATCATCCACTACTGAACCAATCCCTGGGTGGAAATGACAGTCTAGGAAACAGTCTCCAGTGACATCATTTGCAGTCCCATAATTCCTAGCCCCATAGCCCTGCAGCAATCTGTGTGGAGCTGCCATTTCCCTGCTTTCCTGATTTGAATTTCAAGTTTGGATTGTTTCATCTGTGTCTTATTTTAATTATGATTTAATGTAGCTGTTTCACTATGTATTTTATGTATTGGTAGCTGTATTTTTTATAAAGGCATCTGAAGGCAGCCCTGTTTAGGGAAGTTTTAAATGTTTCATGTTTTATCGTGTTTTAAATATTCTGCTGCGAGCCGCCCAGAGTGGCTGGGGAAACCCAGCCAGATGGGCGGGGTATGTATGTATGTAAGATTATTTATTTATTTTTAATTGGCAGCTATGTTTTTTATTTTTGTTATATTTCTGTTGGCTTTTATTTGTCTGTGAACCACTATGGTGCTGCTCGAAATGAAAGGCCTTATATAAATTACAACAACTCTCCTGGCCACCTTGTCCACAATATCTAAACACACCTACCATTACTGCACAGGTACTTCCTTGGTGCTGATTTCTTACCATATTGCAGCCAAGCTATTTAGGACCTCAGAGGTGAGGATCAGCACTGTGAATTTTACTTGAATCACAATAGAAACAAAAAGTGTGATTTTTGTGCTAGTGTTTCGCAGAGACATATTGTTACAGACTTTCAGAATCCAGATGTTAATGACCAACTGTAGCTGATGGGGCCTAATAAGTGCTAATATACTAAGATTAAACAATCTGGATATTTTTAGTTCATTTGTGGATGAGAATCTATGCTGTGCAATATTGTTATCAGCTTGTTCACAACTAGCAGCTTGCGCAGTTGGTTCAATCAATGAGTAACAATTAGATTTTGGATTCATTCATCAATATAAATGGAAAGGAGTTACTAGAGGAAAGCACAAGTGTCTCTAAAGAACAAAGTGAATCCTTTTCCATTTGGTATGATATACTGACATAAACCAGCAATTGGGAATACATGAAACATGGTATTTTATAATGCAAAATGGTTATAATGTCCTAGAGGGTTTTGAAAACCCACTTTTTAAAACCTATTTGAATGAGAACAGTTTTGCCATCATTTAGTTTGGTTTACAAAGATGTTGCTTTCAACACTTAAATCACAGAATCACAGAACTGTAGAGTTGGAAGGGACCCTGATGTTAATTTGTTGCCCAAAGTACGAACATCATACATCCCTGCATGAGATACAGTGGGTACCCACTATTTTTGTGCTTTGTAGAAATGATTGAAGACCTTTTTGATTCAACAAGCTTTTCCAGTTGAGTGAAAGGGTGCTTATTCCCTGTTGTTTGTAAATCTCTTTTTAAAGAATACAATGCTATTTGTTTTTTTGTTATTTTGTAAATCACCTTGACACTGTGGAAGGCCATTAATAAATTAGTAAACTAAATTTACTAATTTATTAATTAATTAGTAAACTAAATTTATTTGGGACTAGGGAGGAATTTGTCCTCCAGGCAAATTGGGCCAGTCTGGGGGTTTTGCCTTCCTCATAGCAATTGTCACAGATTGGGCAGATAAGGCACTGGGTTGTATACCTAGTCAAGGTGGATCAGGGGTGTGAGTGGGACTCTCACCACCCGCTCCAAGGGATAGGGGTATCCCGTTAAAGGGTTCCAGGGGGAGGTGCTTCCATCTTTATGCCCAGGCGGGGGCTGACGGGTTAGAGTAATACTCCACAACAGTGATCTTAGAAGTCACCCCGCTTTTATGTATGCCACGGGGTGATCCTTAAGAAGAGAAGAAGAGTTTGGATTTGATATCCCACCCTTCACTCCCTTTAAGGAGTCTCAAAGCGGCTAACATTCTCCTTTCCCTTCCTCCCCCACAACAAACACTCTGTGAGGTGAGTGGGGCTGGGAGATTTCAAAGAAGTGTGACTGGCCCAAGGTCACTCAGCAGCTGCAGGTGGAGGAGCGGAGACGCGAACCCAGTTCCCCAGATTACGAGACTACCACTCTTAACCACTACACCACACTGGGTTAACCCAAGATTAACCCTCCTCCAAATCAACCAGCAGTCAGGTTGGGTGATTCTGGATAAATACACAACGCCTATGCCAAGATTTGCTTTCATTTGTAATAAATAATGTGGTGGCCTGTATTATCCCAAAGTGGTTGTCTTGTGATTATTTTATCTTCCCTGGTTAGCCCCTGGCTGCTTGCTACCTCATGCCACCTGGGCCCACAACCCTAGTTTGTTAAAGGTACTGACAGATGATAGACAGACCCCTATTCTCTTCACGGAACTACATTCCCAGAGTTGTTTAGCAATCTACCCTTCTTCCCCAGAAAACCCCAGAAGTTGTAGCTTTCTCAGGAACACCCCATATCCAGTTGTTCTCAAAAAGTTTAAACCTTCTCAATGTAATTTTAAAAACCACACTACTTAAAATCATAACAGATTGTGTGTATCATTAACTAAATCAACAGCATTAAAATAAACATCCAAGTGGGGGGGGGAGGGCATTACTGCAAAATATAAAACTAGCTTCAATATAATCTACCCCACAAGCTATTTGGGTATGATCCATTCAAGGTTAGGTCTCACTGATTTCAGTGGACAAGCTAGGAATAATGTAAATTATACATGGAGATGGGACCTAGGAAAACTGCGATGAGTCAGTATCATTCTGCTAAATGCAGATTATTCTTTTTTAGCCTTCAAGTACATAAACTTGATTGGATCATGCCCTTTCTCTTCAAGCTGTTCAGAAACATCAAATAATATGCCTTTGCTATACCCTTTATTGTTATTTCATGTTAGAATAACCATCAGTGCTACCAGGTAACGGGGTATTGTATCACAGATCTGTTGCTTATTTTGAAAGGCAATGTTATTCTAATTGAAACATATTGATTTCCCAGCGAATGTACTCATTTTTATATTGGCATCTCAAGGTTCAGGGAACAGAATTAAATTGTAATGTGGCAATGTACTCACATTTTAAATTATTTCCTGTTCAGGGCTGGCACAGGACAACAGTTCGAATGGCCCCTTCCTCCAATTGAAAACCTGCTTGTGTGTGTATCTGTATTGTCCATATAGTTCATTCTAGGGAGCTCTCACACCTGATTTATTTATTAACTTATTATCCTTTATCATAATTTCAGGGACTTTAAAATGGCATATTGTGGAAAAGTGGGGTATAAATGGTCATATATGTTTTTTTCTGAAAACATTTTAAATACCTTTAAAATAATAAAATAAAAAATAAAAAATAAAAATGAATTATTTTTTTACTGAAAACATTTTAAATACCTTTAAAATAAAAAAGTAAAAATAAAAATAAAAAATTAAGCTCCCAGCCACTTAACTTGGAAAATGACCAGCAGCAGGAGCTACTTCCTCCAATCCTGTGACATGGTGAGTCAATGGAGCCACTAAACATTTATGGGAGAGGAGCCACTGCTGATCTAGGGCAAAGCTTTTGGAAGGACAGAATATAAATATTATGCTATATTATACTGAATTTGAAGAGAACCTTAGGCAAGGGTAGCAAGACAGGATGAGAAGGGACAGGCGTCTCTCCCATTACACACACACACACATATATATACACACACAATCATTTTAACATTTCAAAACTTGACTTCCTTCCCCCTCTTTCTGCGGTTCCTTAAATTTATTTTTAATACCTTCTGCATATCCAAATTAACTTAATTTGCTCATTTATTCATCTACTTTCTCTCCCATAATATCTAATGAAGTTTCTCCTAAGAGGAGAGGGTGAGCAAGAAAGTGGAATAGTTCAATGCACATATATACAAAAGATGTCTTTTCAGTTCTTCCCTTTTCAATAAATGTACATCACTTCAGGGATTTCATTTTCATAATATGGCCTATCCTTACATAATGTTATCAGTCTTCTTTTGACTAATAAATACCTGCAGGCTATCTGTCTCCTAGTTCTCGTATTATGTAATCTAATCTCTGCTACGAAGAGAACAAGTAAATTTTCATAGTTTTGTTATAGCAAACAATGGAGAACTCTACAGGGGAATGATCCCCTCGGAATAATGGTGGAAAGAGCATAAGAATCCTAAAATAACCCTCTTCTGTGTTCTTCTTTCCCCCATCACAAGTGCCAACTTCAAACAACTCTGACTCAGACATTGGTTTCATTGAGTTTAATGGGACATGTTGCCATGTGCAATTTCATTGGGTGGATTTCTCCCACAAACATGAATTGGCAAGGTTTTGTGTGAGCAGATCAATCAACCTTAATCATTAGTTTTGTTAAGAACAGGATGTTGTTAAGAATGGCACCTAAGCTGCAGTCCTGTGATGCCTGGATAGGAGTACCTAAGTCCCATTTAATTCAATGGGATTTCTTCTGAATATACATGCATAGGATTGTGCTGTTACTCTCATTTCTAGCTATAGTCACCCCAACACACATTGAAATATTTTAACTCCACTGTGTCTGGTGCCCCTTAATGATTTATGTATCAGAAAGGGAGGGAAAGGTGAGATGTATTGCTGTTAACCAGCACCATAATGTGATCCTGTTTGTGAATCCAGTATGATACTTTCCACCAACTAGGAAGGATCCTGCCTGAAGCCATGGAGAGCCACTGCTATTGACGGTAGTCAGTACTGAACCAGATGGATCATATATAACACACATCCCTCGTACTCTCTTCTCTGAAATCACTAGACAACTTTGATTCTGGTAGGTAAGTCCACTCCCTAGAGATGAAATGCTGATTCTATGGCTGTCAATACCATCCCCAGTCAGCCAGTGTGGGGTAGTGGTTTGAATGTTTGGTTGGATTTGGATGGGATAAATCTATATTTAAATTTCCTTCTCAGTTATGAAGCTCCAGAGTGGCTTTTTTGGAGGGGCAATTTCTGATGGAAATGATGATCTAGTTCTATTATGGGTTGGGGGGGGCAGATTCTCCTAAATTCTGGAGTGTCAGACACCCCCCCATAATTCCTAGATGTAGTAAAAGTTAAAATTAATCCAGGTTTGATTAAGCTTTGCTAAACACAGAAGCCCCCTGGATTTAGTTATGCTAATGAGCCAAGCCAGCTTGACACAGCTAACTGGGGTGGATCTACACTGATCTGTTAGAACGTTGTAAAAGAAATGTAATATAGCTCTCAAGGTAATTTTCCATTGCCAACAGATCGCTGCTCTACAGCACCCTCTGGTGCTGCATTTTTATAACACATTTTAAGCGTTATAACCAACCAGTATAGATTTGCCCTCCATGTGCCAAGGCTGGTGATGGCCCATCAAGGAAACCATCAGAGGGCAAGACTGCCAGACAAGGGGGAGTGGGGTCCATTGTTTTCTGGGTGCTAGTGGGCAGAGGCAAAGGCCAGGCTTAGGGTTTCAACCTTGAATGACGTAGGCCAACAGAAGGTCCTTGGAGTTGGTTAGCTGTAAAAAGAAGGGGCAGAACTCCATGTGAGCTGAGGATGACAGTCTGGATTGAAGAAGAAGAAGAAGAAGAAGAAGAAGAAGAAGAAGAAGAAGAAGAAGAAGTTTGGATTTGATATCCTGCTTCATTACTACCCTAAGGAGTCTCAAAGCGGCTCACAATCTCCTTTTCCTTCCTCCCCCACAACAAACACTCTGTGAGGTGAGTGAGGCTGAGAGACTTCAAAGAAGTGTGACTAGCCCAAGGTCACCCAGCAGCTGCATGTGGAGGAGCGGAGACGCGAACCCAGTTCACCAGATTACAAGTCTACCGCTCCTAACCACTACACCACACTGGCTCTCAGAGACACAGAGGATGCTTTTTTGCTGTCCTTTGAATCCAATGCTACCTGAAAGGGGGAAGCCAGAGCTTCATAGGATGTGCTCTGCAATCCCTCCATCTAGGTGCTGGTTGTATATATGTGTGTAAATAAAACCATATATCCTAAAGACACCACAATCTCCATTGTGCCTAGTTTCTGAAGAAAACACAAACCCTGGGTAAGTGCCTGAAACCCCTGATATTTCACACCGCTAGGAGATAGGGGTGGCATATAACATTATAACCAGGTCCTCTAATCTTTCAGGCAACACCAATGGCTGGTACAACTACATAGAGAACTTGTTCCTTGCTCCTCGTACAACAAATGCAACCCTAATCAATAATTAGAGTTTAGAGCGCTTGATAAGCCCAGGATGACCGTTAGACAAACAGGGATGTTAGCAGAATTAGTACATTCTGCCACACATACACAGGCCCCTCTCCTTCAGTTTTGAGTGGAATTTGTCTGGAAAGCCAAACGTTCCACAAAAATCTGCCCCCAATTTTAGGGGCGTGGATAATCTGCGCTGATTTTACAGCTCTTATCTGTAAGCACAAAAGGTGGATAATTTGTTGCCTGGGAATTTGCTTGTAATCCTCAACAATTATGCCATGTAATATGAGTTCTGATGACATACATTGAGATTATGATGTAGTTTATAGCCCCATCTAGTGATCCAGCCACCAAAATACTATCCTATACTTCCGATCAGGTGGAGCACTGGCAATGTGGATAACGAACCCAATGGCTGTCCTTAGGATGAACACTTGCAAAATTGCTTGCACTAGAGGGAAGAAAAACCAACACATGGAAAGAGAGTAGTGATGAAAAAGGCCACGGCTAATTAAAAATCAACAGTGCTTGGTTTAGCAAATTATACATTAATTAGTTTTCTATGGAAGTGGACAAATAAATGATTATCAAAATTTGTTGTCGTTACTAAGCAGCAATAAAAACAAAATTTGCCAGTTACTGCTATTTGTTATGCTAGCAGGTTATGGATGTACAAGTTATAGTACTGATTTCCCTCAGATTTGACTGAGGAAGTGACTTGTCTGAAGCAACCCAATGAACAGCCAGGCTCAGGAGGGGTTCAAACCCCAAATTCCACCTGCTGCACCATCATTGCAAAAAGTACACCCACTTTCCTGGTTTTACGTCTCCACTATAATCCTAAACACTCGGCTGAAAGCACAACCCTGGTCTGCCCTAAATACAGATAAAATTTCCTAAAAACCTCAATGTCGTGCTTAGTTGCAGATATATTTTTAACTCCCATCTCATTCCTTGGTCTTAATGAAAAGCAAGTTGTTTTTTAACTAGTGCAACTGAAAAAAACATAGTATTATATTTTTGTACTTGTTAGAGTCATAATATTATATACACTAGGGGATGGGCTGTGCACACATCTGGGGGTGGGCAGGAGGAGCTCTGCTCCTCTTAATTAATAAATAAAAATACTAGGCTAAAAATAGAAATGATCAGAATATCCACTCTGACTTTATGCAAATCCATGATTATGATGTGGTATAGAAATCCTCCAATGGGAACTGTGCTATTACATTCTTATGTTTTTATTAGAATGAAAGATCTATGCTACACATACACACTCCAGGATTCCTAAAGTAACAAGCACATTTAACTATATGTATGATGCTGCAGAAATAAAGTACTGAATGTGGTTCGATTCATATCACACACACTGCATAAAATTCTGCACATAATTAGTGGATCTTTTAAAAAAAAACATGCAATGCACGAGCAGTTCAGACATTATCAGGCATTCAAGCAAGTGGCAGCCTGATGTAGACAAAGTTCAGTCAGGTCAGAACTAGCAAATTCTGTGTATAAATCCTTTTAAAATGGAGCCTTCCTCCATCTCTAGCAATCCCGCAAACAGAAAAACACCCAGCAATACTTGCTGGTGAAGGAAGCACTCACTTAATGTCTGGGGACGTGCATACTAAATAGTCTGTGCTTTGCTCCAAAATCCTAACTTGCTGTTGGACCATTGGTCATGTTGGCTGGAGCAGATGGAAATTGGAATTCAAAAACATCTGGAAGGTCACAGCTTATCCATTCATGCTCTGCAAACTGACCATGAGCAAGACTGAAGATTTCCCAATGGTTAACCCAAATTAAGAAATAATTATTATTATTTATTATAATAAATTATAATAATTATTATTATTATTATTATTATTATTATTATTATTATTATTATTATTATTATTATTTATACCCTGCCCTCCCCGGCCAAGGACAGGCTCAGGGCAGCTAACACTGAATATAAATTGCAATAAAACGTAATAGGGAAAAACCAACAACAGTTAATTAAAATACAGCTTAAAATGCAGCCTCATTTTAGTAGTAGTCCATAAATCAAGACCATAAAGGGAGGAAACATCAGATATTCACCCGACAGCTATCCATGCTGGTCTTACATGGGCCAGCAAAAAAGCCAAGGGGAAATTTATATACCAAATCCCATATAAGGGGTCAGAGCGAGTCCAAACCAAAGGCCAGGCAGAACAGCTCTATCTTGCAGGCCCTGCAGAAAAATATCAAATCCCACAGGGCACTGGTCTCTTGTGACAGAGCATTCCATCAAGTCGGGGCCAGTGCTGAAAAGGTCCTGGCCCTAGTTGAGACCAATCTAACCTCCTTGAGGCTCGGGAGAGAGAAAATCCGAGCTAGGAGTACCTTCAGAGTAATAGGTCAAATAGTGTGAATGAGAGGAGAAAGATGGCTTGATCAACCCCTTCTCTGTCTCTGTAGGCACCTTTGGCTCCCTTCTCAGATGTTGCAACTCCACCTCTCAATCTTTCTTGTTGTTTGTCTGTGTCATGTGTGTGCCCTTTATGTAGTGAGGTTCATATTGAGGTGTTAAAGAGTCCACAGGGGTTGCATGATGAGGCATCTAACTTATGAACATCTAGAGGAGAAATGGGGTACAGACAGAATTGTCACCTACCCTGCTTGTAAAGAGAACTGGATATTCTATCATGTGACAGGATCAGGTACTTATGGGTGAGAACAGGGCCTCCTTATCTTAATTTCTGCAACACCATAAAGCCGCCAAGAATGTTTATATCAGGGTCATTTTAAACCCCCAGTGCCTAGGACAACCATAGTTTCATTTGAATTGGAGTCTGTTTCCAATACCCTTTAAGCAAAACCCTTTAATTAATTAATTAAATTAAATAAATTAATTCAATTTGTATACCACCCTTCATCCATAGATCTCAGGACGGTTATACAAGATATAAACAAAACAAAAAAACGTACCAACAGATGAACCTCCCCTCACCCATTAAAATGGGGGGGGGGGAGAGAGAGAGAGAGAGAGAGAGAGAGAGAGAGAGAGAGAGAGAGAGAGAATACAAGGAGAAGGAACTGGAAAATGGGTAAGAAAGTTACAAATGATACACCCTTTTGGAGTTGGTTATAAGCCTGAACAGATATGAGGCTTGTAGAGATAATATTCACCAAGTTCATGACACTCAGATACATGATACATCTTTCCTGAAGCACCCATCCTTTCAAGCTTTACAAAGAAGATCGCTGTAATCTTGATTGCTGTGTTCACTTAACCGCATACAAATGTGCGGGTTATTGTATTGAAATAAACAAAAGAGCAGACAATCAGTTTGGACTGTTTTCACTGTAAATTGGATCCGCATTACGTGACATCATATGAATACCTTGTGCAAAGCCAACCAAAAGAGCCATAAAAATGATGCGGCGAGGAGTCAAATCAATAAATTGTTTCTTTCCTCCCACTTAATGGTGTATGCACATCAGATAAATTCGGTCTCATCTTTCATCCTGCCTTGGGTTTGTTTGCTTATTTTCCTCCCAACACTATTTTTTTTTTAGCAGATGTTGATTCATTCATAATTCAGCGATGAAAACTCATACCGAAAAAACCAAGCAGAGCGACACTCAAAGCTGCAGACGGCCAATATGAAGCAATTTCATTCAGCTCAGCGGACACAACACAGGTAAACATCAGAAGATACAGGAGATATATATAAGGCATAAGCTAGCAAGCTGTCAGGAATGGTGGCCAAGAGGGCAGGCTAATGGGTCGTTCAGGCTTCCAGTCCACTCAACCTGCATTGGACAATGGATTTCTCAATTCCACGCTGCTGCCATCCGCTCAGTTACAAATTCAGAACCTGTGTGGCAGAGCCAAATATCTCCTCTCAGACCCCTGCAAGCCCCTAGATTATGCCCCAATTCCCCCTGCCAAAAGAAAATGGTGGCAGTGGCATGGAACAGGAGTTGGTCAATAGCAATGATGGGGCAGATCTTCCTGGAGGCCTCTTTGTGAAGCTCCAACCCCCGGTGCCTCAGATCAGAGGCGGTTTTGGGGCATTGCAAGCGGTGCGGCTGCACCAGGTGAGCAGCTGAGGAGGGGGCCTTCTCAAAGCCTAGTAGGCGTTTGCCCAGTTTCAGGAAGCAGGTGAGAGGCTCCAGCAGGGTCCTAGACTCCTCCTGCCTCCTTCTCAAAGTTGGGCAAGCACTTGTTGGTCTTGGGGAAGGAGGAGGAGGGCTCTAGGACCCTCCCAGAGCCTTTGCCTCATCCCCAAAGCCCACCTTAAGCCAGTGCTGTGAAGGCTGGGGGGAGGGAGTCAAATTGCCTCGCACAGGGCGGCATATTACTAAGGTCCGATCCTGCTCAGATGCGGCTACAGCAGCATCCTAGACACCAGAAAGCCTGGGAAATTAAAGCTCTTTGGGGTGGTTCAACTACCAGTACAGTGGTACCTTGGTTCTCAAACGCTTTGGTTCTCAAACTCCAAAAACCCAGAAGTAAGTGTTCTGGTTTTTGACTGATTTTTGGAAGCCGATTTTTGGATCCTTGGTTTTCAAACATTTCAGAAGTCAAACGGACTTCCGGAACGGATTAAGTTTGGCGCTTTTTTTTTTTTTTGCTATTTATGTTGTGTTTTTGTTTTTGAGGCTTTTTCAGTTAATTTGTTTTTGTGACTGCGTGGAACCCAGTTCAGCTACTGATTGATTGATTGATTGATTGTGTGACTGCGGAAATGGATAAAGGCCCCCCATCCAAACAATGACTATCATCAGTGCAGGGAAGAAAAAAAAATCAATTTTTTATTTTTATTATCTACAATACTGTCTTATTTATTTTATATTACATTTATTAAATTTTATTTAATATTTAATTATTGCTTTCATTTTAGGGATCAAAGGTCTCAGATAGTAAAATTAATGTTAAATTGCTGTTTTAGGGGTTGTTTTTAAAAGTCTGGAAGTGATTAATTTGTTTGGATTACTTTCTATGGGAAAGCATGCCTTGGTTTTGGAACACTTTGGTTTTGGAACAGACTTCCGGAATGAATTAAGTTTGAGAACCAGGGTACCACTGTACTTATTTTTTCGCCTGCTTTTGCCTCCTCCTGCCTGCCTGTGGCTGCCCAGATGCAGGGCTTGAAATGCAGATGGTTGTTGCAACGAAAAGGTTATTTCCTAACTTTCAAAGTTATTTCAAACTTTCCCCTACAGAGCTTTGGCTTCTTTTTAGAGGATGCCTGAAGGTGAACCCTTCCATTTTGTTTGCTTTATTTTTTACCCCTGAATTATCCTAATTCTGTTTGCTTCTTGTTTGCAAATAATTTGTGCATTAGCCGTCACTAAAAGCATCCTTTCCTCACCTCTCTCTGAACAGATGGTGCTTTTCAGATTGAATGGGGTGATCAGATGTCCCTTTGCATTGAAGTCACATGTGAAAAACGAGGCTTCTAACACATTCATTCATGTTTCGAAGGGAAATAAAGCACTCTCGATAATCAGAAGCGGGCTTTGCATTGGATCATGTGCAGTGGGGTTCTGCTACAAATCTCTTAACTTGGAAGCTTAAGGCTGCACTGCGAGATGTGACTTTGAAGATCAGCATTGCACTTTAGCAAGCTAACAGGGTGTTTTTGCTTTAAAAAACAAACAAACCCCACCTGCCCACACATTCAGTGTTTATGTTGGAGAGTTCAACGAGCTTTTTCAGAAATGTCCTCAAATCATTGAACAGTATAGTCTTTCACAGCATTTCTGCCAGGAGGCAGAATGGTCATTTGTTAAAAACAGTGGCAGGTAAGGGAGGAAGGAAAGAAATGTGGTAGCCAGGACCTAGGCCAGAGATGGATGTATCAGTCCATTTCTGGTCCACATAACTTTCAGATGCGCTGCCTCATAAGTACATTAAGCCTAGGGGTGGGTGAATATGTCAATTTCAGTTTTAGGAACGCATCCGTTCCTGCTATGGGGACCCATTTTCAGAGGTTCTAGGTTGCTTAGAGAAGGGAGAGCACATATTTCCTCATATGCCACAAATTTTGAGAACCTTGTAGATGACATTCAGCCTCAAATATCACATTAGTCTGGGCAAGTATTTTTCAACTACTGCTTGAATGACTTTTTAAAAATACAGTATTAAGTTTTTAAAATGTATTTTCTGTGCCTTTCCCTTGCATTTTTAAATTCTTTTCTACTTTTCAAAGATAGGGGGAAATACTTGCCAGTGAGCATTGTGTCTTTTTATTTGTGACCATGGATGCACTCAGAATTATTCCTGGAATCAGTTCTCTTTAATTTTATGGCTCTAATCTACAGCAGCACAACAGCAACAGAATGTAACAAACGTGACCTAATGTAGCCCAGAAAAGAAAAGAAAAGTATTTCGAACTGTTTTCCACCAAACCTCCAATTTCCCAGGCTAATATGTGGAGAAGTTTCGTAGAAGATTAACCTACTTTTTATTCTTCTCCCTGTATGTTCTATTTACATTCACTATGCAAAGCTACATTGCATGTTTTTATTATGTCCTAGTTTTCCTCTCCCCATTTCCTGATTTATTATGTTTTATTGTTGTCCGTTTAATTGCAAAAAGTCTCTGTGTAAGTTCTGCTTCTTCTCCCAAAATAAAATGATAATACAGATTTCTTATTTTTAAAAAATTGAATCCTTTTTTGAAACATTTAATGTTCCCATCCTATTTTGCTATCTGGAAGGTGGCAGCCATTTTGTTTTCAGCCATACCACTGGTGGAAGCCATTTTGTGATGGTGCCCTTGGGACCTTCTCAAGATGCTCAGTGTGCCCTCGGACCCAAAAAGGTTAGCAACCACTAGGTATGACATTTCAGGGTGTGAATTATGTAGGCTAGCTTTTATATGCAAATTGAACCAAATTTCCCTCCCTATCCCTAAATGCACCCAACATTTTACTGCGGCTATACATTGCAGAGGAAGGTCAGCTGTGGCAGGCTGCCTCTCAGGGAAGCTTCATCATCATTGATCTCACCAATGAGGGACCACTGATGCGCTTCAAGAGAATCGAAGGTTCCTTGGGAAATGTTCAAAAACCACTGTTATTAGCACATTCATAGGAGTGAACTCATAGGGGCAGAGGTCCCTTCAGCCTCACAATAAAATATTTGAGGGTTTGCCCCTCCCCAAAAAATTAATGGGCAGTCATTCAAATGTTGTGTGTGTGCCATGTCATGTGATCAGTTCTGTGGGGCAGAGCTTCTTCAAGTTGGCACCCCCGAGCACATCTGATAACCCATGGCCAGCTTGGAATAATTGGCATGTAAAATATTAATAGATAACATACAAGGGCGTTTGCCACCTGACAGCATTTGATAAATTACACGAAAGCCATCTGCCCTGGCTGAGCCAGGTTTTTCCCTCTTTTTTGGCCTCCTTAAATAGTAAGGAATCAGAGGCGCATTTAGGGGAGCACGACCAGTTTGCTCGCAACATGTGCCTAGCTGAGAGGATGCCACAGGGGAAGCCACAACAATGTCATAGAATGGCGCCTGAGAGGCAGGGAGTTCTGAATTTTGGCATTGCATAGGGCGTCACTGAAACTCAACAGCCCAAAGTCTGCCATTGCCACAATGCATTTGGACTCTAGTTCACACCACCTGGTTAGAATAGCATAGTATTTGGGATGTTCCCACTGCCAAGTTTGAGGTATGAATGCTTTGGGAGCTTTTATATTCAGGATGAGACTCTGCGAAATTCAACCTTGGTAAAGAGAGCAACAGCTGTTCTGCGTTCCATAGAATGCAAATCTTACCTAGTTTGGTATATCTGATTGAAAAACGTAAACAGATAAACCCCTAAGAACCAAGGGAGAGTGTTCATTTGAATGACACTTACTTCCCTCCTTACTTCACTAAGGCTGCAATCCTATTCACACTTATGAAGAAGCCCCTTTGAACACAGTGGGTTGTACTTCTGAGTAAACAAGCATAATAATGTGCCATAATATGATTTTCCACTTCCTGTGCCTACGGTGGTTTTGTCTAGGCATCAGTCAACCAAAATATTCTCTTCAAATAGCCATTCTCAGCTGTCATCTTAGGTTGTAGGTGAAATCCATGAAAAAGACTGAGGTAGGATTTCCCAGTAGCATATTTCAGATTAGCCCCAATTCACAATGTATCTGGAGAATTGATTTAAAAGGCTTACCAGTTTAGAAGCATCTAAGCATATTTAGGCATCATTTGCAGAATGCTGGAGTTTATGGCTTATGCATTCCAAATCTGGCCCTATAATATCAGGGATGCTCTCTGGGAGCACAAACTAAGAGGTTCCCGAGATAAATTAAAGAGTAATGGGGAGAGAGGTCCGTGTTCCCACAGCTCAATGGCACTTTAATCTCAATGTGCACTTTTGGCTCCTTCTGTGAACACCTGGACAGACAGTACAGTGGTACCTCTGGTTACGTACTTAATTCATTCCAGAGGTCCGTTCTTAACCTGAAACTGTTCTTAACCTGAAGCACTTTAGCTAATGGGGCCTCCTGCTGCTGCCGCGCGATTTTTGTTCTCATACTGAAGCAAAGTTCTTAATCCGAGGTACTATTTCTGGGTTAGCGGAGTCTGTAACCTGAAGCGTATGTAACCCGAGGTACCACTGTAATCCAAAGACTCAGCTGTACAGCTGCAAATGCAACATTGAAGTGCATTACACAAATGTGACACTAGATAGCGATGGTGAGCTCATGGCAAATTCAATATATTTTTCAAAATGCATTTTCACAGCGTTTTTGATATGTGTCTAGATTCCACCCCAGTCACAGCCTGAGGTGCCCAAGCCTGTTTCTCAAATGCCACCGTTTCCTTAAATCGTAAGCAGGCAAAATGAGGCGGCAGGAGGTGTTGGATGGCAGCTGCCTTGTCTTCCTAACTCTGTTTGAGGACAGAGCTATGTTTCAGATACTACCTGTCCCAGGCTCCCTAAACTAGCCAGCTGCCTCAAGTGGGGCGGAGGATGCCAAACCCATTGTTCTCGCAGGCTTCTATACACAGAGTGGGGAAAGGGGCCATCTTGTTTTTTGCCTCAGGCAATAACAGGTCTTTGGCTCTCTCTGGTCATAAGGACTAGTCTCTTTTAAACTGGAATCGGAATATCAGGAGATTTCCTTAAGCTAGGGTTGCTGTATTTCAAAATGTAAACTTTCGGACACAAACGTTGCTGAGTTCTTTTCTTGGAGGGTACAAATGTATTGAGCTTTCCCTAACCCCCAGGTTGCTGAGCTTTAAGATAAATTCAACAGTGTAAATAAGTTTTGATGGATGCAACAATGGAATACTGAATGGTATACCATAGTTTTTGTAAAATATGCAGGGATTTAGAATATGTAAAATGAGCCATGGAAAGAGAAGAAGGGAAGTCATTGATATCTTAAGAACATAAAATGAGTATTTTAAATTGTAAAACAGCTTAATGGAGGGGGGCAAACTGGTTGAGCTCCCCCCCCCCAAAAAAAAAGTTGTTGCAAAATCTCCCCCACACACAACAAAGTTTTTGAGCTATTTTTAATGAAATTCACCAAAATCCACACTTCGGACATGGCCTACCACAATGAGGGCCAAATACCAGCTATGTCCGGACATATGGCAAGCCTACCTAAGCTCTACTGGTGGCTTAGCTACAAAGTCACAAAACTCCTCCAGGAAAGAGGCTGTAATTGATACCACAATTAATTTTCCCCAAGAAATTTTTACATAGTATCCCATGAGTCTGGAAAGAGTACTTACTGTGCGAGAAGACCTTGAGATACCTCTGTCTTAACACCAGGAAGCAGGAGGGGTCAGGAGATCTCCAATAGTTGTATTTATTTGTGAACAACGGATTAACCACCCAGCACAGAAGCTGTGGGCTTGCTCCACAAAGAAAAGACTCCATATCGTTCCCACTCAGCTGTGCAGAGAACCAAACCCAGAGAGGGGAGTTTCTATTACAGATGAGACCTCTTAAAGAGACAGGCAACAGTTTGCATAACTTCCAACTTTCCTGTTTATGTGATAATCTGCATCAAGTCCATTTCATCTTTGGACATTTGCCTCCCCCCCCCCACTTCCTAATTATAGGCCCTTCCAATGCTATGATGCTAAGAAAACCACATATAATAAAGGTCTGAAATTCTGCAGTCAAGCTGTATCTTCATTTGTAAATCCGATCGTGCGGTATCTGCCCATGTTCATCATGTCCATTCAGATTGGAACATGAGTGTGTCACTTTATAAAGGTCCATTTTTTACATCAGCCGCTCAGAAGATTAGGGGAATATTTGTACAAGTCCTTTTTCTTCCTAAAATGGCCAGTTGTTTATGGTCCCACCCCCCTTAGATTGCCCACTTTATCTGCTTTGCTGAACACCTGTGATAGTGATGGTAAATTATGGGCTTATTTATAAGGATCACATATGGTTCTACGGTTTATTAACAAATGCTTGTAAGGTATCAGCAAAGACCTTGATTAAAAACAGCATATGTCTTAACATCTTTAAAAAGCAGCATATGTCTTACTCAGATCAAGTCTTACTCGGATCAAAAGTCCTTCTGTTTGTGCAAAGGCACCAATTGGATATATTCATAGCCATGTAAACATTTTTAAGACCTATTGATCTGAAGGGGTAGCATTGCAATGCTTAAATGTAGCTGCAGGGTTCCCCAAACTTGGGCCTCCAGCTGTTTTGGACTACAATTCCCATCATTCCTGACCACTGGTCCTGGTAGCCAGGGATGATGGGAATTGCAGCCCAAATGCAGCCAGAGACCCAAATGTGGGAAACCCTGCCATTGTCTCCATAGTATTCCATCATTACTATGACCCCAGCTCTCAAAGAAACACTCTACATTGATAGATGGCTTCAAGAGCCAAGTCAAACAAGCAAGAAAAGTGCATAGTGTCATTCCCTCTAGGCTGCACCATTTTAGAAATCTGCTGGGTAGCATATTGTTTCCTTGGAATAAATAGAGCAAGTGGTTAAAGCAGAAGGCTATGAAACAAGGGCTTTGGGAAAATCAGCAACAATTATTCTTTCAGTTGATATTACTTGTTTAGGTTCAGTCACTTGATTTAGAAATGTATCTAGTTCCTTCAGCCTCATGCAGAATATTTCATTTTTCTTTGAGGTTGAAAAATCCCAAGAACCTTGAAATGCCGGTTTACTCTGATGGGAATGGTAGCATTTTCTAATCTCAATCAAGCAGAAACCACCTGGAGAAATACCCTCTTTCTTGCTACATTTTTAACATGCATCTGGCACAACGCAGCCTCATGAAAATGATAATTAATGAAAATAAATATGTGGCCAAATTTACACACATCTCAAGAAGACATGATAATGTTTATAGCGAAGATTAAATAAGGCAATATTTTCAGTTGCATCTGCTGCTGATTTTATGTTTTTTTCTCCTCACTCCTCTGGAGTCATTTGCTATATGTTTAGTGAAGCCCCACCACCACAGGTCCTCCCCTCCCCCTTCTTCCTTCCTTACTTCTTATTTGCATTTGTGCGTGATGCGAAGGGGAAATACTGTGGAATTATTTTGCAGCTAGTTGTGGAAATAAAGAACAGCCAGGTAGATACAGTGGTACCTTGGTTTTCAAACGTAATCTGTTTTGGACTTCTGAAACATTCAAAAACCAAAGTGCAGTTTCCAATGGGCGCAGGCACCCTGGAAACAATAGCCGACAGCCATATCGGACGTTCGGCTTCTGAAAAACGTTCAAAAACCGGAACACTTGCTTCCGTGTTTTTGGTGTTCAGGAGCTGAAATGTTTGAGTACCAAGGCGTTCAAGAACCAAGGTTCCACTGTATTTTCTTGGTTCAACTGCAGAAGATTAGAGTTGCAAGGAACTTGCATATCTTCGTTCCCAAAGCAAACACCATATATACAAAGTTTGTCTGCAAACAAACACTGGCTCCCTCGGCTGCCTGAAAGCGAGGTGAGTGCCGCAACCCCATAGTCGCCTTTGACTGGACTTAACCGTCCAGGAGTCCTTTACCTTTTACCTTTACCTATAGGGACGTGGGTGGTGCTGTGGGTTAAACCACAGAGCCTAGGGCTTGCCGATCAGAAGGTCAGTGGCTCGAATCCCCGCGACACGGTGAGCTCCTGTTGCTTGGTCCCTGCTCATGCCAACCTAGCAGTTCAAAAGCACATCAAAGTGCAAGTAGATAATTACCGCTCCAGCAGGAAGGTAAACAGCGTTTCTGTGCGCTGCTCTGGTTTGCCAGAAGTGGCTTAGTCATGCTGGCCACATGACCCGGAAGCTGTACGCCAGCTCCCTCAGCCAATAAAGCGAGATGAGTGCCACAACCGCAGAGTCGGCCATGACTGGACCTAATGGTGAGGGGGCCCTTTACCATACAAATAATATTGTGCCACCTGAAAGATGAACCATTATGGTCTAAGCTTTCGTGGACTACAGTCCAGTGCATCAGATGTACCAAATGTTATATTGAGCTACAGCTACATATATACTTGGTGGTGGTAGTGGAGGGCATGGAATAATGAGGCCATAAAGAAACGGAATACAGAAAATAAATAAGGCCATGGGGAAATGGAATACAGAAAAGTGCAGATGGTGATAATTCTGTTATTAACAGTGGGCACTTGGGCCACCTGTGCTTTTCTGCATTTACTTTCATTCTGACCTCTCTACTTGCTTCCCAGAGTCATCTGCATAGCCACTGTAAAAACAGGATGTCGAACCGGAAAGGCTTTTGACCTGATCAAGCAGGACTCTTCTTAAGTTCTTCCGAATACTTCAGAGGGAAAAGCATTCCCTTCTGAAAAACACTATCCATTGCTGTGGATAATTAATAATAATAATAATAATAATAATAATAATAATAATAATAATAATAATTTTATTTATACCCTGCCCTCCCCAGCCAAGACCCGCTCAGGGCGGCTAACTACCAATAATAAAAACAAGTTGATTAAAATACAACTTAAAAAACAAGATTAAAATACAACATTAAAACGTTAAGATGCAGCCTCTTCACAGGAGGAGAAAGGAAAAAAGAAAGAGGGGGAGGGAATCAAACTGATTCTAAGCCAAAGGCCAGGCGGAACAACTCTGTCTTACAGGCCCTGTGGAAAGAAATCAGATCTACACTAATATCTGACTTTGACTTTTTTCTTACACACCCCTGGTCATCTGAACGCCAAGCCACCACCCCCACAAGATCTCGTCATATGATGCTTATAGCTATGGTGACAAATGCTGAGGTCTGACAGCAGGGAAGACCACTGCCATAACCTCCAACATTTCCCAGATGAAAATAGGGACGTCCTAATCCATAATGAAAATTTTACTATTTATACCCCATGCATCTTAGTAGGCTGCCCCAGCCACTCTGGCCAACTTCCAACGTACATAAAAACATAATAAAACATTAAACATTAAAAAAGAAAAACCTTCACTATACAAGATTACTTTCAGACGGCTCGGGGTCGGATAATTCCATACCCTCCAACATTTCTCCCATGAAAATAGGGACGTTCTAAGGAAAAGCGAGACATTCCAGGATCAGATCAGAAACGAGTGTGGCTTCACTAAATCAGGGACGTCCCTGGAAAATAGGGACACTTGGAGGATCTGCACTGCATTTGTGATCTGTTAGCTAGCTAGAGGCATCTTGGATGCCACAGTAAAAGCAAAAAGAAACACATATGGACAGAACCTTTAGTTTGAGCTAACAGGGCAGTCCTCCTGTCTGTACAAGCATGGGTACCACAAGTAACCAAAGGGAGACAAGTATGATGCCCACCCCCAGGAAGTGGCTCACCTGATGTGGAGGAACTGCAGGGCTAGTGTTAAGACCTGGGACTAAAATCACTACTAAATTTCACCAAAGGCAATATTACGGTTTCCTGAAATTCAAATAATTTTGAAGAATGAGTTTCAGTACAATTAGAGAAATTCCTAAAGTGGAGGTGAGGGCAGGTTGTACTGTTTTAAATTATTATTATTATTATTATTATTATTATTATTATTATTATTATTACTACTACTACTATACCCCACTCATCTGGCTGGGTTTCCCCAGGCACTCTGGGCAGCTTCCAGCAAAATATAAAAACACAATAAAATGCCAAACATTAAAAACTTCCCAGTACAGGACTGCTTTCAGATGTCTTCTAAAAGTTGTGCAGTTCTTTATCTCCTTGTACCCTAGCATAAACCTTTGCAGTGCTCACTGAATAAATAACAGCTCATATGTGAGAACAAAAATATGGTAGAGTGCAGAAATATTTTGTTTGTGTGTGATAAATGCACTCCTTGAATAGACACCCGGTGTGCATGAAATTGTCTGCTTATATGTTCATTTGTTCTGCAACCACCTCTGCAAGGATAGCTATTCCCCAGGTATCTCCTTCTAATTATTGGGCAAAATAAGCAACTGCTAGGTTCTGCAGTTGAAATTTTAGATGCATTAAGGAAGTCCCCTTGGAACTGAGAGCGCAGTCTCAGAGAACACCGCAAGACCTTGTTTGCAGAGTTAGTTGCTCCCCTGTCAACAATATTTATTAAAGATCAATGCATAATTCAAAGCAATTAATCTATTTGAACAATTTTATTCCTTTTTATGCTTATGCACTAGCCATGATATCTATATTTTATTCCACCCTCTGTGCGCTTGAAACAACTTGGCAAAGAGTATGCAGCAATGGTTTTCAAACTTTATACCTTTAGGGACCGCTTTCCACATTGACTGATCTGCATGGTCTCACATCATTGCCTGATCTTCCCTGCCAAAGATGGATCCATTCTGGAAAAGCTTTCCGAGTT
This sequence comes from Podarcis liolepis, assembly GCF_965112155.1. Classification (NCBI taxonomy): domain Eukaryota; kingdom Metazoa; phylum Chordata; class Lepidosauria; order Squamata; family Lacertidae; genus Podarcis; species Podarcis liolepis. The sequence goes on from NC_139556.1 coordinate 25,416,279, forward strand.
ATATGGCTCTCAAAGCTGCCTCATACTGTACATTGGCTTTTGGTTAGTGCCAGTGAGGTGTAGCCGCTTGAACATCAGGCTAGGATTGGTGAGACCCAGATTTAAAACCACACTCAGCTCACTGGATTATGTTGACCCAGCCATTAGCTCTCAGCCCAAGCTACTTCACAAATTTCTTGTGAGGTAAAAATGTGAAGGCCCCATGTATACTGTCTTGAACCGCTTAGGAGAACAGGTGAGGATATCAATAGGATAATTAAAATCATTTGCTGTAATAGAAACCAAAAATATTTAAGGCTACTATTGACCAGCTGTACATCACAAGCACTGGATGTTTTGTGAAGTGGGTCACCTTGAGTAGGAACAAGATGGAGACTTTTGGTTTTATAACATGTTTACACTTTCTGCCCAACCCTTGACCTTTGTGCAAAGTGTGTTCTCCTTCATGGAGAGCACATGTTGCTTTGGGGGCCGACAGGACACTCCAAAGTTGTGGGGCGGGCTAATTGATCGTTGGCCACTGTTGTGATTGGGCTTCCCTTGTCGTTGGGAAGAAGTTAATGTTGACATTTGTTGATTGATAGCCAGAAATGCTAAAACTCCTTGCATGGGACTAGGGCTTCCTCTTTTTGCCCATGCATCGGATTGCCCGTCCCCCCCTCTCTATATTTAGGGTTGTTCGCTTTGACCTTGCTATGTCTGTCATGGGGTCGTCTGCTCTTGGGGCAGGGGCCCAGTAGGAATTTTGTCCATGTGGCTGATTGGCTGGTGCCATTTGGTTTTGCTACGATTTGCGTAGCAAATCGCCACAACTTGTAAGGTTGCGGTTAGGCATTGGTTCATGGTTTGGTTGGTTGAGGGGCATGGATTGGCTGTGCCTGCCCCTCTAATGCTGCTGCTGCAAGGGATTCTGTTAAAGGGATACAGGGGCTCACTATTGCTTTTGTCTGAACCCTGTCAAGGGGTTAGGGCCATGCAAGAGCCCCTAGTTGCATTTGGGGAGGGCTGAGGGCAGGTTCTCTGCTCTGTTGCTACCCCCAAATGTATTCCCCCTTTCTGACTTTCGCAGGCTTGCGGAATGTCAGTCTGTCCCCCACTGGGGGGCAGATAGTCGCAACCAATGCCTAAGCAACCACTCACATTTTTGTATTTCAATAAAGTTGTGGCCAAAATTATGCCAAAAACCCAAAATTTCTGTGTGATGTGTGAGTTATTTGGGGTGGCCCTGGAGACCTCAACCCGCAAAAACAAACAAACAAACAAACAAACAAACAAACAAACAAAGGAACACCCCTATTTTCAGATATATGTGGTAGGTCCCCCAAGTTAAATACCTAATTTCTTTGAGCACCGACTCTTCTGAATGATACCTGGGGTAATATGTTCCTAGACTTTCTCTTTGGACAATGTTTCCCACTTTCTTTCATTCTAACTCCCCCCCCCCCTTAGTCTGCTTATTCTAGTAGCCACCTGACGCTTATATAGGTTAGGGTGACAGTGGGGAGGGTGTGTTTTGTGTGGGCCCTTTCATGTTTTAAATAATAAATAAATAATACCACATCATCTTGTCATATATATTGGTGTTTCTAAGGTGGAATTTGCCATCTGTATTGTTTAGCAGTGCAAATCTGATCAGCAGACACTGGGGTCCCCCCACATGCCACGAGTCACAAAAATAACAGGGGGACTATTCCTTTATGATGCTGAGATGTCACAAGTGAGTAACAGGTGAGTGTTACTGTGTTGTTGTCATGGGATGGTGTCAGTGCATGTGCAATAAGCAGGAATGAACCGTTGCTAGAGAAGCTTTTTTATTATTATGGTGGTTACATTGCCACATGCATTACCAGAATCAACCATGCCTTCAGCCAGGAATCTCCTTGTTCGCCTTCTTGATGCCTTTTGTCACCCACAAACCTAGTCAAAAATGACCATACAATGTACTCCTGGATGGCTCCCCCTTCATACAGTCTGTTGGTTCCCGCTGAACTAACATAATTAATAATAATAATAATAATAATAATAATAATAATAATAATAATAATAATATATTTATACCCCACCCATCTGGCTGGGTTTCCCCAGCCACTCTGGGCGGCTTCCAACAAATTATTAAAACACAATAGTCTATTAAACATTAAAAGCTACCCTAAATGAGGATCTTCCACATCAAGCCTTGGCTACCCTCTAGATTAGGCTTTTTTTCTGCCTCCCCAGCTGCCTTCTGCCTGTTTCCCACACCTTTTGAAGTGGTACTTTTCCTTTGACCTGGACAGTGAGTAACACAGGTTTGGACAGTCCCTGTCTGCTCTACACAGTACTGTATTATGAACCTTACATCAAAGTTTCATGGAGGTATTTAGCAATAGCTGCCCATCAGTTTATGACTGATGGTTAGAAAAGACACTTGTGCACTGCAAAACATTATTCATCAGACATTAGAGACCTGCTTAGGAACATACAATTAGCCCTTCCTTTTTAGCAAGCCTCAGTTGAACTAAATACCACTTTGGGACTGCGTAGATCTGCTTTCCTGGAGACTAGAGGCAGGTCTGAATGCTGTGGGGACAACTGTGTCTTTCCCTCTGCCAACTGTTCTCGGTAAGAAATGTTTCTTTCTCTATTTGCATTTGCAAGTAAGGGCTGCGTACTTCATTAGCTTAAATACTCTCCTTTTTCATTAGGTAAATTAAATGTTCATTGGACATGGTTAGCAGCTTTAAATGCACAATAATGTTCTGTGTGAAGATGAAACCGGGAAGGCTTTGTTTTGCATTGTTTTAATTTACTTTTGGAATTTTAAATACACATGCGCTTCATGGCTACAGTAACCTGTGCATACATTGCTGGAAGCATATTTTATAGAGTTGGAAGGAGCCCCAAGGTTGCATTGTGCAAGATCGCATTGTGCCTCTAGATCAGGGGTCAGCAAACTATTTCAGCAGGGGGCTGGTCCACTGTCCCTCAGACCTTGTGGGGGGCCGGACTATATTTTGAAAGAAGAAGAATGAATTCCTATGCCCCACAAATAACCCAGAGATGCATTTTAAATAAAAGGACGCATTCTACTCATGTAAAAACACCCATGGGTAGGCAAACTTAGGCCCGGGGGCCAGATCCAGCCCAATCACCTTCTAAATCCAGCCCGCGGACGGTCCAGGAATCAGAATGTTTTTACATGAGTAAAATGCATCCTTTTATTTAAAATGCATCTCTGGGTTATTTGTATGGCCTGCCTGGTGTTTTTATATGAGTAGAATGTGTGCTTTTATTTAAAACGCGTCTCTGGGTTATTTGTGGGGCATAGGAATTCGTTCTTTCTTTCTTTTTTTCCAAAATATAGTCCGGCCCCCCACAAGGTCTGAGGGGCAGTGGACCGGCCCCCTGCTGAAAAAGTTTGCTGACCCCTGCATAGCTCTATTTCCAACACAAGATGGTCTCATAAAGGGTTGCCATATTTCAAACAGTGAAAATCCGAACAGAAAAGTTGAGGGTTTTTTGCCTAAAATCGAATTGGCAAAAACGACACTGCCAATACGTCCAGATTGTCCTGGACATTTTGCCAATTTTCACTACTGCCAACTGCAGTCTTCCAGATATGTACGGGGAAATTCCAGACCTATTGTAGCACTCTGCTTGTGGTTAACGCTTAGCTGGAATGAAATATTCAACGCAGCAATAGAGAAATTAAAATAATTATTTATTTGTCAGACAAATAAATGAGAGACACAGTGGTATATGGTTACCAATGCTCTGCCTGCCAGCCCTCATGGCCAGCACTTATATTCCCTCAGCCCAGTCCCCTTGCTCCTCCTTTGGCTGCCTCTGTCCAATCAGCCTGGTTGAATTTCCTATTGGCTGATTGCTAGAACCAATCATATAAGATACACCCATTTCCTATTACCTTTTATGGGAGACAGAGAGCTATATTTTCTTCTATTTATAAATGGCAAACAAGTAGCCATTAACCTCTACAAGGCACCTTAATTACCAGATAACCTTTGGCCCCTCTTTCTCTATTCCCTACAAACCAGATGGTTTTTAATTTCATTTTAAACAGAGGCTCGGCAACCAGATGTCAGGAGTGATAGTGCTTCCCGTTTGGCATGGGTCTGTGGTCTCTTCCAACTCTAGGACTCTATGTCTCTATGAAATAAGAATCTAACATCTAAATTTCATGCTTTCTAAATCCTTTGCATAATTACATTTAAGCCTATATATTTAATACATTAATATATATATATTTTTAGAAGAAAGGGAACTTAGTAAAAAAACAGTTTCCAAAAGCAACTTCCGAGAGAAGCCTCTTAGTTTACAGCCCCCCTTTTGCTGCTAAAACAGCTGCTGTTCTAAAAGCAACTTCTTCAATTTACCCTTTGGGCTTAAGTCTCAAATGGGAGGCATAATAATTGTTTTTGCAACTTGATTATTCTGTAATTTGTAAGGTCAGTGACCTCGCTTCTCAGCCTTTTTATGACCGCAATAAACCAGGGGCCCTCTTTAAGATGAGCACATCTGCCGATGCACTCACTGCCTGGCATGAGAGATGCTGCCTGGCATGAGAGATACAGATATTTTAAAATATATTTTAAGCTCATTTTAAGAATACAGGTATCTGATCAAAATATAAGCCTTGATTAAAATGCAGACTATGAACAGATGCCTCACTATGGCAACCCTAGTCTCATATCAATAAATACCAGACGTGGAGACAGTGAATGGGGCTCAGGGCTGGCAGATGAGACAAGAAGCGAAGAGAGAGTCCTCTGTAGAAACTTGTTGCCATTTCCTGTGTACATTTGGGTGTACAAAATGACAAGAATGTTTTGGAAATCGCAAGATATGGGAGAAGAGAAACTGCTTCACCTGCCTGCAGTAAAGCCACACAGAGATGATACAATACTGGTCTATGACATCAGCACAACCACACCAATGCATACAGCATTTAGCTTTGTGCCACTGGAGTGGGTAAATAACAGGTGGAGGCATCCCAGCACTGGTATGCACTGGAAGAGAGGGAGCCACCACTGTGGGAGACTCCACAGAACCAACCAAACACTTTGGAAGCTGGTGTAAGGCCCTGAAATCTGACATTATGGAGGGAGGATGGGGTAGATCAAGGGTAGCTATGTGTGATGGCCTGGGACTCGAGTGCAGAGTCGGAACCAAAGGAGTCTCAGTCTGCACCGGATCCTTTGCCTCAGGCATCATCTGAACCAAGTCTGGGGCTTGATCCTGAAGAGTCCCAGTCTGCACAGGTTCCCCTACAACAAATACCAGTTGGGCCAAGTTAGGGGCCTGAGCCTGCCCTGGCTCCAGATGCGGGGATTACCTCGTTGCCTTCAGCTGGGCCATCACTTACAGCTGCTCCACTACCGGTTGGGTCAGGGGAGGCTGAGGAGGCCCTGGGTTTAGTAACCCACCAATGTCTCCCGAGCTGCAGAGACTAAGTTCTGAGAGAAGGAGAGACCTGAGTACTCGCAGGAGGAGTGCTCGCCTTCGGGCAAAACAGGGAGGTGAGTCACCGGGGAATCAGGACTGGCCATTACCCCGACAAAGATAAAAGGCTGACGGACCCCACCCCAGGTTGCGGGAGCAACATTGCTGTATGCCAGATCCTGCCTGAGATCCTGTACCTGCCCCTGCCTGGTTTCCTGCCTCGTATCCTGCCTTGGCCCTGTCGGACTGACTCCTAGCAGAACCTCTGGATTCTGGACTGGTCCTGGACAGTGTTTCAAGGGTTACCCCCGGGCCCAGCACACTATAGATATGCTGGATCCAAAGCTGGTCTTTATCCCAGAGACAGGCCTTATTTGGGGCATACAGCAAAAACAAACTAGCAAGCAAGCAAACTGGGGGAAATGTCCCAATCCTCTCCCCTGGTCGGTGGTGCTCTGTTGTGCCCTGCTGAAGATATGTGCATGGAAGTCTTTCTGAACAAGTCACGCCAATCTTAGTTGGATCAGAGTGAATGGAGCTATAGTGAAATTTGTGGCGCATCCAGCAATTTCCAACTATATTACAAAGTCCCAATATAAAACTGACCTCTGGCTAGTTTCATTTAAAAGTAATCAGAATAATTCAAAGGCTAGTAACATCAACATAAATTAGGAAGAAACTTAAGCCAATTTGACAGAAACAAGGATAAATAGCACCAGATAAGATCCCAGGAGTAAGATTAGAGCTGTCGCCACATTTATATTTGGAAGTTCTGTTCAAGTGAAGAATTTTGAGGAGATATGTAAGGATTTGAGCAAGATTCGCCAGGTTTCTCAAGGAGGCATTTTTTACACTGCCACTGGGTTTTACCTAAATGAGACTTCATAGGAAATTTAGATATTCTTCTCAGATGAAATATCTGTAGGGGTTTTGAGAGGAGCCAAGCAGATTTTGATAAGATTAGCAAACTTCCTCTAGAGGATTTCACAAATCTCTGACACTAGGAATATCAGTGTCCAACAGAGGTAGTAGATTTGACCACAAAGTACAAAAATAAAATGATGATGTTAGTTTATGTGGTAGATAAGCTGTCAAACCTAACAAATGCATATTGTTGCTAGTTAGAATGAGAAGGGGCTAAATCCCAGAGCTGTATTGCTGATAGGCCGATACTAAGACCATAGAAATACAATTAGCACTGGTAGACAGGGCTCTGTGTGATGTCATTTCCCCTTCTCTCCTGGAGAGGAAGGAGCATATGATACTTCCTGTTTCTTTCTCTCTCTTTCTCTCTTCTATTGTCCAACATTGGATGCAGACATGCCTCTGCTTGCTCCAGTTCAGGCAAATGTCTGAAACTGGTTATACAGGAAATACAAGTATTTTGCCTGCATAGTTTTCACTGCTGTCATTGCTGTGAACCAATGCATGATTATAAAGGAAGTAAATATTATTTTTAAAATTATAAGTTGTTGCCCAATTCTTTGTTACCTGATAAGAAAGGGGAGCCAGCTTGTTTAATAACTAGACTTGCTGAAAACTCGGTTTTACAGCCTAATTCCTATGCTTTTAATTTTTCTGCCAAGGATGAGATTTTGAAATTCTGTTCAACCAACACATGTGGGTGCCTGGAAGGATAAAATGCAATTAATAAATCCTCTCCTACCCACTGAAACCCATATCACAACTTAAATATTGAAAAAGAAGAAGAATACAACCTTTGAAAGATCTGTTAAATAAACAACGCCCAACATTCAGCAGTAATTTAAAAAATGAAACAGTTATTCCTCCCCCCCTTTTCCTATATAGTCTTCTACAAACATTGCTTCCTCCAGATGCAGACTGAAACTATATCCTGAGGCTATGTCCTGCCAGCGGCAGAATACGGAAGATTTATTATTTGTGGATATTGATACAAATTGACTTGATCTGCATCTTCTGGGTTAATGTGTGGTGCTGGAATGCAACTAAATGAATAAATAAGCTGTTATTGTTATTATTACCCTTGACATTTGTCTAAATTTTGCAGTGCAGTTCCGCACACAGGAAACATAACAAAATGTGTGTTTTGTTAGGAAATGTGTTAGAAAAGTACATATTTGAATGCAAAAGTTCACACAGTATTTTTAAAAAATACAGATTAACCAGGAAACAATCTAGAATGGGCTTATGAATGAGCACATATGAAAATTGACCAAAAATAGACTGGCCGGTACATTCTTCCCTGTGGGTACTTAGGAGCATCAGCAATTTGCAGGTACAACCCTCTGGGGGGAAAATTGGCTGTCCTGATGTTCTAATCTTTACAAGGAGCCAGCTAATTTGTTTTTTGTGGAACAGTGCCAGAGCCAGCCAGCCATAAAGAGAATTTTAGTTAAGTATCACCCAATGACGCTACTGAGGGACCATATTTGTTTACCTGTAGCAAAAGGAATATTATGCATTGCAGGCCCTGAGGAATTTTAGTTAACATATAATTTGTTTTTAATGAGACATGATACTTCATTGGGCTATCCTTAATGGGTTTTTAAAAAAATGCTTGTTACATCCTAAATGCAGTGGAATCAGTCCATACTCTCTAAGTCCATACAAAACTCTCTCAGCCCAGCCTAGGTGTGTGTATCATTCTACCAAGCAGTATGGAGAATCTTATTACTCTTATATAGATTCAGGTGTATAGTTAAACATGGGTTAAACTTCCTGCCTGCTACTGCCCAGATTTGTTCTCTAGAGTTGCAACTCTATTCTTTCTATATAGGAATATTACACAAATTGCCCAACAAATGTATTAAAATTCACTGCTGGCATGAGAGTGTGGCCAGTCTTCTATAAGATACATCTTTGTCACAAGCTTGGAGCCCCCAATTCCTTACACTGAAAAGTCACCATTTTAAATCAATTTAAAAACAAATCCAAAGAAAGACATAACACATGAGGAAAAGAGTAACAGTAGATTTAAAATAGTAGCGCTCAAAGCAGGAAATGGGCTTCAGCTTGTAATTAATAATAACGATAATACCATTTTTTAATATTGCCATTCATTTCAAGAAGAAACACCAAGGCAGTTCAAAAAATAAATAAAAGCCAATAGAAAAATAAAAAGAATAAAACACATTTTAAAAACACAGCCACCAGTAATGCATAGTAATGCAACTACATTAAAACATTTATAATTTAAAATCAGGAACTAACAAGCCCATCAAAACAGAATAACAGCTGAAACAGCAATCAAAGTAGGAGATTCAAGTCAGGAGTTTGGATAAATGCTGGGCTAAACAGATGTGTCTTCAAGGGTTGGTGGAGTACAAGTACTGATGTGGCCTATATTTCAGCATAGGGTAATCTTGCTGCAGTATGGGAAGGCAGGACCATTGCTTTACTATCAAAACACAGTAGGCACAACATCTGTAAGGAATTCGCTTTCTGAATGACGTGTGAGTCCTCTACACAGCCCTATCCCACACTCCCAACACATGCAAGAATTATAACTTGTTTCATCAGAACTCTCTTTTTTTGCCTCTCTCAAGATTTATCAGATATTTGCCTGGGTAGGAACTTCAAAATTCATCTCAGATTATTTTGCTTTAAGCAAAATCTAGTGACAGCTGTACTTGGGATTTGTGGGACATCTTGTTACATGACGGTGCTCTTATCAAAACTCCTTGGGCTTTCGTCAGAATTGATCGTGTTTCACCTGAGGCAAAAGTCCAAAACCTGCCCTTGAGTTTTGCTTTAGACATAATCTCAACATCAGCTCCAGCCATTTCTAGCTTGCCTGTCTCACAGAACTAAACCACTGCGAAGAGATATATTTTGAGAACACAGAAAGTTGCCTTATAATGAGTCAGATCATTGGTCCATCTGGCCCTCAGTAGAACATGACTTCAGGCATGAGTTTTCCTCAGCGCCACCTGCAGACACCAAAGATGGAACTGAGGACTTTCTGCATGCAAATCAGATGCTCCATCACTGAGGTAAATTATTTGCCCTTTGAAGAGATATAAATGAGAGGTAGAGGGAAAAGTAGACGTTGAATGGGCATGAAAAGCGCAAGAAAAGAGATGGGACCTAGCCACGGGAGATTATTCTATGTAACTGGCACACAATTTGGTATTTTCAATAGGAAATACTTATTTTGCATACTGCTAAAAGTGTCAGCAAGGTGCTTCCCAAGCCGAATAAACATGTGGATTTATTGTAAGGCGACTGGAGAGTGTTACAGTCCTGAGATTTAAGAACATAATTATAAGCTGCAGCAGACAGTCAAGAGCGTAAATAAAAATGGGCAGAGTGAGTTCTGTGATCCATACATTTACATGCTAAGTTAACTATCTGTTATATAAAGGATGCTGCTAGCACAGAGTTTAGTACATTAAACCATGATGCCTTGCTCTTTCCAATGGATTTGTGGGGTGAGGGAGATCATAATATCCCCAGAAGGCAATACCAAAAAAGCAGGAGCAATAAAACAGCCCTTTTGTGAGCCATATAAAATGTACCATTTTATTGCAGCAAGCCACAGATACTAATGAATTTAAACAACAAATTGCATCTTCAGCAAGAAGCTGTAGTTTTAAGGAATTTTCCCCACCGGGATTTCTATGTGTAAAAAGATAAGATCGTTCTTTTCTCTTCACTGTTCTGGCATAGAGGGGATCATCAGACAGAGAACAGAATATCTGCAAACATTCAAGAGATTAGCTGAGCTTCCTAATTTCCCAATGTTCCAATTTTGAAACAGACATTTCAACTTTGACACAGGAATTCACATTTCACATTGTGATTTTGTTAAAAACAAAGAACCTCAAAATTCAAAACGGAATGCTCTAGAATGTTGGCATTTCTTGGCAACTTTGATTTTGACGAACTTCAAACACAAAACTTTCTCAGCTGACAATTGTCAAAAACTCTTTTGCACTGTGTGCTCTATAGCAAATGATGTCAGATTATTTATATCTTCTTTTTTAAACACCGTACTGTTGTAAAAAGGAGAGCAACAACACAGCCGCATGCTAGGGTTACAGCGACTATGGAAACGGACATAAGGAAGGAGAATCATTTTAGATTTATTAGAGGGACATTGCAAGGAAATGTTTTTAAGGTGTGTGCAGTGGGGAGTTCAAGGTAGTCAAATATTGAATTAAAATTGCACCCAAAAGGGATTCCAACGCAGTTCATGAATATTATAGAAGTTAACTGTTCAGAGTTTGGCCTCTTCATCCTCAACTCTCCCTCTACTAGAGCTGCCATACGTATAGATTTTCCCAGACATTACCAGGATTTCAAAGGCAGAATTGACTTCTGGGGGGGAATTTCCAAAAGGCGGCTCTTTGACTCTTAGATGGTGCTTTGGCTTGACTCTTAGGCAAGTCAATCAAAAAAAATCACACACACACACACACACAACTTTTTGAAATATGGCAACCCTACTCTCCACACATTAGCTATCAGTTCTGCTTGGCTTCTCTTCCCACAGCAAACCACTTCTTTCCAGGCATGGCAAACCAACACTTGTCTCCTGTCCCTTTATTCCTGGCTGTGTGTACAATATCTGTGAGGGAATGTGGCCCCTGACATGGGAAAAAAGGTTACGTATCCATGGCAATGTGCTTTCCAATGCATCCCTGCATGTTTGCTGCAGAAATGGTGCCCAACTATGGCAAAATAGCCACCAGCTGTCAAATGCTACATGCCACATCATGCCAACTATCAAATGCCGTCAGAGACCAACTATATGATTTTGCATGTTGAAATCAAAGGGGAAAGGGGCTGTCAAATGCACAGATAATATTTGAGTAGTCAAAGAGTATCCCACAAAAAAATTCATAAAGGAAAAAATGTCTGGAATCAAATCTATTTCAAATTCCAGCTGTCATAGGGCCACTTTGCTCTATGTCTGTGAAGGGCAAGATGCATGCGATTTTCCCTCCAAAGGGGCTACTATCTGAGCAAGTTGAGCAAGAGGAATCTCTGCAGTCCCTGACCTAATTCCAAAGGAATCAACCCTGGGATGTTTCCCGAGCCTTGTGGATGAAAGAGCTCTGCAGTCTCTGAGCTGCTGCTATAGGAGGTGTTTCTCAACCTGCTGAGAGCCAAACGAAAATGGTGCCCAGGCCTATTGCAAATGTTGCCAAATGCCCTTCTGTTTTACATCTGTGAGGGATGCATTTGCGCGGCACAGTGAGACACGGTGTGCCGTTATCCTCCGTATTTGGGAACCCAAGTGTCAGAGAGAAGGCGTGACCAAAAAATGCCTTGTTCACATAACAGGGAAATAATTGTGCCTCAGAAGGTTCTCTTTTGAAAGGAGGCATTTGCAAGGCAGAGATAAGATGGCAAGATGAAAAGGTATCCCAAAAGCACCTCTAAGGCTGCAGGCAAAGAAACCCTCCAAAGAGGTAAGGGGGGGGGAATTAGCTTCAAGGAGCTACAGAGGCTAAAAGGAAGACGTGAGGTGGCACAAAGACCATGAGGTATTAAATGCTGAGGGGCTCCCTCAGCTCCAGCCTCACTAGCTCTCCTCATTAACTCACCACCTGTATTTATCAGCACAGGAGAGCAATATACTTTGATTAGTGTTGCCTTCATAAATGAAGGCATATTATGGGAACAGACATGTGTACAGCATATCATTTCTTGGCTATTTAATCACAAACTCCACTGCAAGGCAATGAATCTCCGCTCTCCACACAATAAAATTCCAGCGGAGACCAAAGTAAACAGCACGCGATATGAAAGGGTGCCGCTAAAAATTCGTCTGTGGCGGAATTTGAAGCAGATACAGTCGTACCTCGGAAGCCGAGCGCCTTGTGAGACGAACATTTTGACTCCCGAACGCCGCAAACCCGGAAGTGATTGTTCCGGTTTGCGAATGTTGTTTAGAACCCGAACGTCCATTGCAGCTTCTGTGACTTCTGATTGGCTGATTGGAAGCCACGTCTTGGTTCCCGAATGTTTTGGAAGTCAAATGGACTCCTGGAATGGATTCCGTTCAGCTTCCGAGGTACAACTGTATTGTGGCTCTTCTTTAGGCAAAGCTTCTGAGGAGTTTCGGGAGAAGTAAACAGAAAATGCCAATGAGATTGGTGACATATACTAGCCATCTTCACCCATTTGAGGTGAACATGTCTGTGTTTCAAATAGAAAAGGAGTTAGGGGCATACATGTAAACCCAGCCTCCAGCATCCCTGCTGTTCTGACTACATTTCTGACCTTTCCAGGTCTGTGAGGGATTTGGAGGCAGGGTTCTTGATTTTAGGACAGGTCTGAAGTGGAGTTTGGGAAAGTCTGAAATTGAGCCAACACACATGGGATGTCGGGCATGGTGCTTGCAGGCACATTTCAGCCTCCTCCCCACATGTCCCCCCCACACACAAATGAAAACAAACTCCTGATTAGAGCCCTTTGGGGAAGATGGGGGACCTGGTCATTCTTGGATTGGCTTTCATTTAACTTTGAGTAGACTCGGAGAGTTGCCTTTAGAGATGAAGCACCCAGCGAAGACTGACACGCGGAATCTGTATAATAATCTTCAAATGCATTCACTAAGACTGGCGAAGTTTCTCGTAATGGGTTCACAGATCCCAAGAATGGTGCGAATATTGGCAACACTGAAAACCTAGCTTCACAGACCGCCTGGGGCCCTATAGTGCAGAGCTTTTTTTAAAAAAATCTGGCATTGTTTAAGCTTTAAACCAGCTTTGAAAGGAAGGATTAGTGGCTCTAACTAGGTGTCGCCGGGCTTCCTATTTCAAAAGCACATTTATTTAATTAATTTACAGATTTATAAAGGGCTTCACAATCCAAAGCTGTCAGCATGGTAGTGGACAATAAGACAATAAGACAAAATGAGACAAAATCCTAAAGATGCAAACTCTAAAAAAGCGAAACCCATTTCTGCCATTATACTTTCCCGCAGTTACACACTGGAACATTTTCCGACTACAAAATCTGGGAGAGAGTCAAGTTTTCAATCCAACCACAGATCTGGGAAGCAAGCAATTATTTTGTCTAACGTCATATATCTCTTCTCTTCTCTAATGAGTCAATAGCTGAATAGGGCACAGACAAAGAGGTAATACGAAACTGTGTTTCATACCACCAGGTTTACTAAGCCTCTTAGAAAGCCTGCACCTTGTTTTGATCGTTTCTCACCTTGAAAACATGCTTAATTCTTCTATTCTTGGGGAGAATTAAAATTGTTATTAAAATTACACCATCTTTTTTTGCTCACTGTGCGACCCTGCCTAGATGGTGTCCAGGTATCAGTACAGCTTCATTCCAGATACGCTGATGGGGAGGACTTCATCTCTTGTTTTTCAAACGACTTATATCATTTTCAAAGGCTGGCTTGGTAAAAAGAAACTTCCATTCTGGTCCTAACATTTGTAGAGCCCGAAATGTATTAGTTGCTTGAAACACCCCCTAAAGCCAAGTGAGATCAACTGACAATTCATACGGCACGTGTTTGGGTTTCTGTTTTCGAAAGGATAGAGCCCTACTAAACATCTTCCACATCACACACATCACAAAGAACTCATAACCCACCTACTTTCAGCAACAAGAAACATTATAGCCAGACACTGGAGAGACCTGTCAGGAGTAAGCATGGACCAATGGTACCAAATAGTATGGGAAACAGCCTTATTAGAAAAACCAATAAACTGAAACTGACACGGGGACAAATGGAAGAAGACGCCTTCACCCCGGTATGGCTCCCTTTTATCACATACACAGCCCAACAAGACAACGACAAGAATCCACCAACAACATACAAATCAATATGGCTAACCTGATTCAAAAAAACACCCACCCACCCCACTCACACATGAAAACAAAGTTCACCACAGCCAATCACAAACAAACAACCACATCCTAGGCCAACCCTAACCTCTCTCACCACCAAAGGAACAGAAGTGAATAGTAAAGAAAACCCGCACAAGCGACGCTGACACAAAACCCCACACATACATGAAGTAAAATAGAAACGTGGGACTGCCTGACCCCACCCCCACCCACCATGGCCCCCTCCATCTCTTCCCCCCTTTTCTTCCTAATGTAACACTAATGTCTCAACAAATGAAACTGATCTGTAGAAAATGTAACTTGAAAAAAGAGACATTGCACATAGTTTTGTAAACCAAGAAATCTTTAATAAAAAATACGTTAAAAAAAGGATACAGCCTATCCCTAGGCAGCATCAGGTTTGAACAAAGCACTTAGATATCTGCTTATAATAAAATGAGTTCCTCCACAGAGATGCTTCATTTTTGCTTCTGTCATGAATCCACAGCTGACTCAGCCTGAGTCATCTCCCCAGACAACATGTATTCCACACTCGCTCTGTTTCCCCTCTTGCCTGGCCAGCATTCAATGTACGTTTTCCTCCGAGCTGCCCTGACTTAGAAAAGCCATTGATCAAATTCAACTATTTCCCAGCCTCCCGATAATTTGTCTTGTTGAAAGTCCTCTACATTCTTTAGGTCATCCTTCACTGTAGATCAGGTGTACGGTGCAAAATTGTGTCCCAAATTTTGTTTCCAGGATTTAAACTCTCCCTGGAAGGACTCCAATCCTCCTTTCTTTGATCCATATTCTTTTTGACCGGATGTGTTGCTGGTGCTGCCCTCAATCTGAAGGTCAGCCTTGGTTCATTAAGGAGCCTGGCATGGATATATTCTGTTCATTATTGTTCCTCTGCTACTTCCAAGTTTCCTGTGTATCAGCTGTTGGTAGACTTGTGTTTCTTCTGGGGCAAGAGAGTTAGTGAGGGTGCAGGATCTATATTGTCATTAATGTAATTCCTGTCATTCAGTGCTTTTTTTTGGGGGGGGGATGCATAACCCTAAACATTTTGTGACTCTCAGTACTTTTGTCCATTTACTGTATTTATTTTCCCCGATTTGAACTATAAAATGGTGATTTTCTTGAGTCAAAATGAGAGTACCCCTAAATATTTTTTAATTTTTTTTTTAGAAAAAAAAGCACTGCTGTTATTAGAATTAGAGCCAGTTACCTGTATAGTTATAGAGAATAAAATGTATGGTCCAAAAGTGGAAAATGAGCAGGGGCGTAGCGTGGGTTGTCAGCACCCGGGGCAAGGCAAGTAATTTGCATCCCCTAACCCATGGATTTGCGCCCCTAACCCATGGATTTGCGCCCCCTAACCCTAACCCCCAGATGTTGCGCCTGGTGCGGCCTGCCCCCCCTGCCCCCCCCACACTACGCCACTGAAAATGAGCAAGGTCCCAAATAAAGAAGAATGGCAACTTAAGTTGACAGAATATGCACAACTCGCAAACCTAACAAATAGATTAAGAGAACAAGAAGAACATATGTTTAAAGAAGATTGGAAAACATTTATTGAATATATGGGAAATAATTGTGTACAGCTGAAAACGCTGGCAGTATTAAGATAAATTCAACAGTGCAAACAAGTTTTGATGAATGCAATAATGAAATAGGGAAATGGTGTAAAAGATGCAGGGATTTATGATATGTAAAATCAACCATGGAAAGAGAAGAAGGGAAGTCACTGATATCTTAAGGATGCAAAATGAGTATTTTAATTGTAAAACAGAAAATTTGATAAAAATTATATAAGTTGGGGAAGGCTGATTATATCCTTATGAGTCTTTTTCAGTTAAACACATTGCAAACTTTTGTGGAAAAATAAAATAAAATAAAATAAAATAAAATAAAATAAAATAAAATAATTTATTATTTATACCCTGCCCATCTGGCTGGGCTTCCCCAGCCACTCTGGGCAGCTTCCAAAAAAATATTAAAATATTGTAATACATCAAACATTAAAAGCTTCCCTAAACAGGGCTGCCTTCAGATGTCTTCTAAAAGTCTGGTAGTTGTTGTTCTCTTTGACATCTGGTGGGAATCTACACACATATAATATTTTTTTTTGAAATTACTTTTTTTAAAAAGCATTTTTAAAAATACATTGAATTTTCCATAAGGCTCACCACCGCCATTTAGTTTCACATTGTGTATTGCACTTAAAACATTTTATTTGCAGCTACATAGCCGAGTCCTATATATGAAAAATCGGGTTAAGCAAAAATGGAACTCTGCAGCGCCATCTGGTGTCACAGTGTTAGAATACATAAGCAATGATTATGCCCATGCCTGTTCTAGATAATGTTTCATTGATAACTCCTATTGTATAGCAGCTTTTTACAGTGACATTGCTGCAAATGTTAATTGCCTGCCCCCACAGAATGTAAATAAATTGGTTGCTGCAGAATGCTGCTAGGTTATCTGTTGGGAGCTGCCCAGAGTGGCTGGGAAAACCCAGCCAGATGGGCGGGGTATAAATAATAAATTATTATTATTATTATTATTGTATACTGCATGAATGAAGAGTTCACTTTTCTGCTCGTCTCTGCATCGCGAGTGCCGACCTGCAGCTGAACCAGCCTCAACATGTAGTCATGCTCATAAGCAGTTGAGATATATAAGTAATGCGTATCATAACAGGATCAAGAGGGATAAAGTATTAAATGGCTGGAGAGAAACCTTTGGGGGGAAATGCTTTTGTATTTTTGGATTGTGCGTGTTTTCTTCTTCTTCTTCTTCTTCTTCTTCTTCTTCTTCTTCTTCTTCTTCTTCTTCTTCTTTAAAAGCCTCATTTAAGCAAATGCTTAGTTAGATGTTCTTTATTGGCGAGGGAAGTGGAAAGCTGGGGAAGTTGGCTGCGCTGCAAGAGTTGGTTGATGTCCAGTCGGTTTAGGGTCAGAGAACCAGATGGGGATGGAAAGGAAGCAGCTGCAGGAAGAAACCTCGGGGGCTTAATATAACCATCTTTTCCAGATCAGAGCAATGCAGATTCCTCCCCCCAGCCAACCCCCTCGCATGCACGCACATTGCTTAGCATATGTTCTCGAACGCTGACCAAGCACTAACAGGAAAGTGGGTAGAACATCTTGAGTGTACACAAAGGGAAAGGCAGTCATCAGGCTGCTGAGTTAAGAGTTCATATCAGTTTTAACCTGTGAAGTCCGAGACGGCTTCTCTTTCTGTCAAGTGCATTGCTGAGCCAAACATTTCTCTGCCATTGTGCTGAAAGTGGAAAACCTGCCAAGGTTGGGAGTGTATACAGATTTAATCCTAATTAATTTATGGCATGTCTCGAGTCCCACCCCCCTTAATCATAGCTTCCAGTCTCAGAACAGTCAATTATTTCTGTTTACATTGTACTTTTTTTACAGCAATAGCCAGCGATTAAATGGTGTGTGTTTGTTTGTGTGCGGGGGGGGGGGGGAGCGGCGGGAGCTGAATACTGTGATTTATACTAGATCTAAATTAAACACCCAGAAATATCTTTCTTTCTTAACAAATATCAGTTTCAGGCCAGAACTTGGCTTTATGGGAGAAACACAGGGTTTGCAATCCTTAACCCTGTCTTCTCCCCCCTTCTGACCCCCCCCCCCTGCAGATGCTCCCCAAAACATTAAATTATTTCCTTTCCTCAAAAAAACAAAAGAAAAAAAACCCCACTCCTCTCAGGCTCTGGAACTGAATGTTCAGGCAACTCAAAGATTAAGAACCAACCCCCCACTACCCATTGGCCCTCTGCCACAAGTGCACCAATCATTTCCCGCACTAGATGTATCCAAGAGAATGGCTTGGGGACACACACAAATAAAGTCTGTTTTGATCTCTTACATGATTAAATATATTCAGCTTAGAACCCTAGAACATTTGGGGAAAGATACTGCCTGGTGAATAACAACAACAGCAGCAGCCACAACAACAACAATAATGATTTTTATTTATACCTTGTCCATCTGGTTGGGTTTCCCCAGCCACTCTGGGTGGCTCCCAACAGAATATTGTTATTATTATTAATAATAAAAGCAATAAAAGATCAAACATTAAAAGCTTCCCTAAACAGGGCTGCCTTCAAATGTCTTCTAAAAGTCACATAGTTGTTTATTTCTTTGACATCTGATGGGAGGGCGTTCCACAGGGCGGGCGCCACTACCAAGAAAGCACTCTGCCTGGTTCCCTGTAGCTTCGCTTCTCACAGTGAGGGAACCACCAGAAGGCCCTCAGAGCTGGACCTCAGTGTCCGGGCAGAACAATGGGGGTGGAGACGCTCCTTCAGGTATACTAGGCTGAGGCCGTTTAGGGCTTTAAAGGTCAGCACCAACACTTTGAATTGTGCTGGGAAATGTATTGGGAGCCATTGTAGGTCTTTCAGGACCGGTGTTATGTGGAATCTGATTCATCTGCTGGATGATGTGACTGAAGTCAAGCGATTTAAGTAACTATGTAGTTTTGCGAATAATTTTTTAGATGGCTGAAAATGGAAGGGATATTTTTTGGGAAGGCATTGTCGAACAGGGTTTTCAAGGTGAGGTTTTTGGTTTGTTTGCTCAGCCTCATTTTTACAGGCGTATCATCCAGAAGGGGTGGGGAACATCAAGCGAAGAGGCCAAATGTGCCCCCCCAGGCCTCTCTAGCTTCCCCTCAAGAGTCTACCTTGGCCATGCCCCCTACTAGCCCTAGTTTTCAACCTCATTGAGTGTTCTTGCCTCAGATAATGCACCCTGAGCACAGTCCAAAGGGGAGTTCAGCATGCTAAAGCCATTGGCTCCGGTCTTCTTAAGTGCACTTTGGTTTGTTTCGGATTGTGGCCCCTCTTTCTATACTGTGACCAACTTTTCCTCCTTTCTAATGCTGAAAATGTAACAGTATCCATTGGTGCGGAGGCCAAGGAAATTGTTTTCTCTTCATTCATTTGAAAAGGAAATAAAGCAATATTTAAGAGGAGCATAATCTCGGCATGAAAATGTTGCACGAACAACGCTTCTTCATTTTCAAGCTGTGAGCCTGAAGCTCTGTGTTCATTCTCTCTTATTTCCAATCAATGGCATCACCTAAGAAAGCTTATCGTGTACATCAAGGAAGATAGCACAATTGTCTTCAAATATCTGTAATGGCCACATATCAGTCCTATTCTTCTTCACTTATTGCTGTGTTGATGTGATTTGTTGATCAATGTTTCCAAGGAAACTTAATCCAATATCAGATGCAGCTGAATTAAATAAGATTGAGGGAGCACATTTGGGGGAGAATGGTGCAGTCGCTTCCATTCTCAAGAATTTAAACATGTGAAGGCAAGTTAAGACCAATTTTCTTTTATTGTTTGCAGGTCTCATGTTATTGTGGGGTTCATATTTGTGGGATTAAATGCATTTTGATGATTTTTTAGAGTAAGGAACTGTACTGCAACATTTCAAGAAGTGGGAAAAACAAAGCATAACTGCATTCAGATCTGCACATTCATGCAGGAGGTGCAAATCAGGTCATGTTGCCTCAGAATATTGAATTATTCAGGCATCCCTAAATATGCCTCTATATTATAAGCACACCATACATAGATCCTGCTCTGATTACATCCAGATTTAGCTTTGAATGTTACTGTTATCATATAAATTCAAGGTAAGTGCACAAAATGAGGAGTTGTCGGTAATGGAGTTCTATTAGTGAATCTACCATATATTTAGGGACGTTCTTTGTTCAATATGCATTTGGACACCTCTTAAGACATTGTGACCAAATTTTGCATGATTCCCGACATCAAGAAACAAGTTTTTAACTAGGTTTGAATACAATTGGATGTAGTCTTGAATAAACATGGTGGACAGAACCTTTCAGAACTGCGCTGATTTTAAGCACTTATTTCAAAACTTCTCCGATTCTTTGGTTTCTTAGAATTCCTGAGCAGTGTTAAGTACAAGGCTGCTCACGTGTGTAATAAATGCTAGATGATATACCACTGAATGTGAACATTCTCCAAAGTTTTGGCTGTAGAGAGTGAAATGTACAAAAGTCCCCTGAAAAATGTCCTCTGGTTTCTTCTGGTTGTCTCAAAATCCCTCAGATGATTTGCCTGAGATGGAACCCTCAATTTGCTTCAACGTTTGCTTTAGGTAAAAAGTTGATGGCAACTCCATCAAGAACCTGGTTCACACATTCATGTTCTGCACTTGGATCATTAAAGGTATAATGCCCATCAAGGCAGAAATTTACAGGTAATTCCTCATTGCAAAAGCAATACTTTTCGGTGGTGGGTGGGAAGCTTGTGGCCTTACATAAATTGGTGGGCTACAATTCCCATAATCCCCTACAATTAGCCATGCTGGTCAGGGCTGATAGAAGATGGAGTCCAACAATATTTGGAAGGTTGCGGGTTCCCAACCCTTGCTGTAAGTTCTCACATTCAGCTATCCATCATTAAATATACACAGTAGTCGAGTGAACTTCATGCTTGTGGAAACAAGGCCTGCATTTGGGTGTAAACAGGATTGTCAACAGCCTTTGCATTTTTGACCTTCGCTGTTAACATATGCAACACACAAATATCCAGTGCTATTTTTCTGGAAAAATTGGTGCTGGAACTCACCATGAAACTCCCTTGTTCTCTTATAATGGCAATGGTGCCCACCTGAGAGGTGCTGGAACTGAGTTCTGGCTGAAAAAAAGCCCTGCAAATACTATCCCTCAAGGTTAGCAGTGAATTAAAACATGTGGCAATATGTTATCTCTGTGTGACTCACAGGGCTGGCTACCTGTCATGAAAATTTCCTGAAAACGGCTGCAAACTACAATGCAGTTGGAAAACATATATTCACTGAAGCTTTAGGGTTTTGTTTTGTTTTGTTTTTGTTTTTGCTAAGTAATATCTGTTTCTCAGCCATTTCTCCTAGATTGTGTTTATATTGGACAATTACTCCCCCCCCCCCTTTGCTGGACATGGACCTATAGTTAAAATCTAACTTTGCTTCAGGACATTTACTTTTTCTATTAGCTAAAAAAGCATTCAGCAAACGAGCAAATATATTCTTGCAAGATGTGAGGGGAAATAATACAGAAATCATATTGAGCTATTGATCTTACTCTGGTGGAAGTTAAGGTGATTATAGACCCCCAGGACATGTTTAAGACCAGGGTAATCCATGCGAATATTGTTTTCAACAAAGCAATAGGCACCGGGCAGAATGGAATCATCTGCTTTTGCCTTAGGACTGACTAAGCAAAATTGGAATTATTTTCCTCCAGTTTTCTTAAAAATCTATTCTGCTAATGTCCGCTTGGATCTGTGTTTTGGAAACATTCATTAGAGCCAACTTATTCAGAATAATTAGGACTCTACCATTTCAGACAACAATGGGCGACTGCATTTTTAATTCTCGCCCTTTTAAAAAATCCACCTTGTTTCACCTGGGAACCCAGTCCATCGGGGAAAGAGGTAGAAAGGAATCTTTTCATTCATGTAGAAACAAGTTTTCCTCCAGATGTGCATTTTAACATGCAATTCGCCCATGTCAAAGTTCATGTGAAACAATGTCAAAGAGAGCTCCTGCAAGGCCTGCGTCTGGTATGGGTGGAAGTCTCACGTGTGTGTCAACTTGGATGTCATGAGGGAAAGAAGCTTGAATATAAATTTATGAAAATAAATACATATAGAATAGAATCATGTATTTGGAGCCTTGAAACTGATAGACATTGCTCCTGTTTTTGTTTTGTGCTATGCATGCATCCGTGAAGTGCTTCACAGGTATGATGTCATTGATTGATTTGTTTGCTGCCTGTATATGATATTCTGTTTTTTAATCTTTGGTGTTTTGCTGTATTTTTATATATGCTGTAAGCCTCCCAGAGTGTCTGGGGAAACCCAGCCAGATGGGCAGGATATAAGTAATAAATGTTGTTGTTATTGTTGTTGTTGTTGTCTATTCATAAACATTCTGGCTACTAAGATGGCAAAAATGTCAGAATGGCAGGGTCCACTTTTTTGTGAGAGAATGAAAAGTTGCTATTCCATCTGGTATTTAAACCTCACACAGGCCTAAAATGCAGAAGTAGATTTCTGTAGCAGGAAAAGTTCAGATCTTTGAGGCTCACAGTGCAACAATAGCAAGTTCCTTTGGGGGAGATTTATGGCAGGAATAAGGATTGTATGATATTCTCCCATTCATGGATACTTGGAATCTTTAGATCTGGTCATTCTAACGCTTCTTTTCTGTGACAAGATAGCATTTCAGAATACTGCAGATGATGACCGTGTCAATTTTTACGGGTCGGTGGCCTTGTTTTTTTGCATTACTTTTATTAAATTGCTGCCATTTTTAAAATGTGCATTTTTTTTGTTAAGTCACCTTGAATCTCTTTTTGTCGAAAAATGGTGTCTGAGAAATGTAAATAATAATAATAATCATTGCCTGTGTTTGCCATTTTTCTCAATTCACGTCATAGTTACCTCAAGCAACGCTGTCAATAAGGTGATGCATGCTCCCCAATTAGAAATATTGAATAATGAGAATGCCAGCGACATTGAGTCGTTTAGTTCAAGCATGCAAATCTATTTATTGAACAGTTTCAGATTTCAAGTCATTTTAAGGCACTTTGTCTGGGGTAAAAATGCAAGATGGCTTCAAGGTAGCTTCAGGACATAAAATTGTAGAGTTGGGACCCCGAGGGCTATCTAGTTTCAAAATGGGAAGTATAGCTATTAATAAAGTCTGATTAAAGATTCAGAAGGGGATAAAACTGGAATCAAGTTGCTATGGGAAGAGTTGTTTACAGTTTAAATAGGTCAGATATGTATGATTGTGCAACTTCATATTTGCAGTCACTGAGAGCCCATGTGGTCAGCATAAGAGCAGAGAGACCAGAATTTGCCTCTAAAGCTTCCTGGATTATTGACATCCATCCTGAGCTCTTTAGAAAAGGAGCAGCTAACCTGTGGCTGCCTCTCCAAACTTTCTTAGACAACTACTTCCATCATCCTTTAATATTAGCCACACTGGCTGGGGTTGATGAGGAGTCTTAACGTCTGAAGGACCACTGCTTTAAAGAACATGCTTCGTTTTCTTCTCTTCTTTGGCAATCACTCATAGCCAAGTAGAGATTGTCTTGCACATACACGGTCTTAACAGTGAGTCTGTAAGTGACTGTGGAGGCCAATTCTGGATTCACACGTCCTTCCACAGTGGGGACATAGGTTGCCAAGTGGGAATTGATCATGGCGAGGGTTTGCCAAGCATGCCTTCCTCTTAGCATGTTTCTCCCTTTCTTCCTGAGTTTGAGTGGCTTCAAAGCCCATGACACCTTTGGAAAAGGCTGTTCTCCAACTAGAGCACTCACAGGCCAGTGTTTCCCAGTTGTTGGTGTTTATACTACATTTTTTAAGATTTGCCTTGAAAGAGTCTTTAAACCTCTTGTTGACTACCAGGATTACACTTTCCATTTTTAAGTTCAGAATAGAGCAGTTGCTTTGGAAGACGATGATCACAACAACATGACCAGTCCAACGAAGTTGATGCTGTAGAATCATCGCTTCGACACTGGTGATTTTTGCTTCTTCCAGTACACTGGCATTAGTTCACCTGTCTTCCAAAGTGATGTGTAAAAATTTTCAGAGACACCGTTGATGGAATCTTTCGAGGAGCTGCAGATGGCATTTATAAGTGGTCCATGTTTCACAAGCATTGTGTTTGTAAAAGAACATGCAACACACACATGAGAAACATCTGCAAAGCCAGAGGATGTGGTGTCATGTCCACCAGACAGGACTTTCATATGACTCAGTCTATTCGTCCACATACTCCTTTATTGTCTTATTCTGAATGGCACCAGGTAGACTTTTCCGGAAGTTAAGTCAAACCCTTTCCCAATACTAAAACATATAAACTGATATGCCGAAGACCGTAGTTGTGTCTGAAGCATTCAAACTACATTCCACAAGGACCAGTCCCTTTTCTCACTGAGGTCCAGGGCTAGGTCTAGAAGCCCAGCAAACTGATGCTACCTGCCCCATTTTTGTTGAGGAGAAGACTGAAAGACCTGTCCCTGCCCAAGTACCAGTATTCTGCTATTTCAACAATTTACAGATCCTTCTACCAGATCCTACAACAACCTGCCTTGTTTTCTATGTCAACTGACACAATTCATTATGGTCAGAGGGGAAACAATCTGATTTTTGCTTCCTTCATTTCATGGAACTCAATTACCATGATGGAAGTAATAATGGGTAGGTTACCATAATTTGCTGCAAGAAAAGACAAGCCACCATCCAAGTATAACAATGGCAGCATACAATTGCTTTGCCATTGCAAGACCAGGTACGACAGTCCCAGGCCCCAGGGATCACAAGAAAAGGAATAAGGACAGAGACAACGTTATGGAATTAAAATTAGGCCACAACTTTATTAAACTTTATTAAGCTTCCAAATGTAGGAAGATTTGGCTTAGACCTTGGACATGTATCCCTCCCAGCCCCCCAGCCAGGGGAAATGGGGCACAGCGGGATAATTGGGCTATGGGGGTGCTCTGCCAGGCATAAGTGTAGGCAGGCAGCCAAGCCCATATCCCCTTTCAGTGTATGGCCAGTGACACCCATTATATAACCCCTTTAAGAGGGGACCCTGGAATCGGTGCCACAGGGAGGTGAATCACCATTTCATGCCCCTCCCCCAATTACAGGGAAGAAAAGACTAAAGGATTTCACCCAAGGCCATAACCGCCAAAGTTTTGATGAACTGCTATGAGGAAGACAAAACCTGCCAATGCAGGAAAATTTCTTTCTGGTCCTTCAACAGCAACCAGTCAAAGACCGTAGCAGTGCTCGCTAAACAGGAAGAAAAAGGTTAACCTACAAATGATGAAACATTAAACAAAGGGAGGGTAGGGAGGGTGAATCTCCAGAGCCGTCTGCCTGGCTATCGTCAGCTACGCCCCCTTTTTATAAATGGGGCTGCCCCCACCTCTCAGCAAAACTAATTACTGAGGCATAAGCCTCTGAATAATAAGCTGAAAAGCAAGCCAGCCCCCTTTTACTAGCAAGTTCCCTGGGAACTGTAGTCCCGCAGGCGATCATGCAAAGGGCATCCACATTATGAAGTGTGAGTGCTCATTCTTAAAGGCCTGCTGGAACAAGTCTGCTTTGGTACATGGAGGGTTTTGATACATTGTATTGCAAGGATGGGGAACCTGTGACCCTCCAGATGTCTTACTCCTCTTTAAGTGCTATCATCTTTGGCCATAAGTATGCTGCATGGCTGGGGCTGATGGGATTTGGAGTCCAACATCTGTGGAGACACATGTTCCTCAATCCTGCCCTATAGCTATTTCAATGTGTGAAGGAGAAATGGTTCTCTCTGTTCAAGCTATGCTGAACCTCGTTCCTTCAGACATGGGACCTAGATGCACTGGTGGAAGAAGAGGATTGTGGGGGGAGTGCACTGCCCCCCTGCCCGTGCTGGGCGCCCAGCCCCTGCAAGCAGTACAGCATGCCCCCAGAACACGCGCCACACCCCTACAGGCAACCCACCCGACCCCCAAGACACACACCATCCCCATCCCCACTTGCTCTCCGCCCCCTGGTGCCAGAGCATGAAGCGCCGCCACTGCCTAGATGCCATGGCCCAGTATACCTGAAGGAGCATCTCCATTTCCATCGTTCAGCCCGGACACTGAGGTCCAGCTCCGAGGGCCTTCTGGCGGTTCCCTCACTGCGAGAAGTGAGGTTACAGGGAACCAGACAGAAGGCCTTCTAAGTAGTGGCACCTGTGGAACGTGCTCGCATCAGATGTCAAGAAGATAAACAACTATCTGACTTTTAGAAAACATCTGAAGACAGCCCTGTTTAGGGACGTTTTTAATGTTTGATGTTTTATTGTGTTTTTAATACAGTGGTACCTCGGGATGCAAATGGAATGTTTGCATCCTGAAGCGAACGCAACCCACGCCTGTGTGTCTGCACAGGCGCAGGTCATGTTTCGCTGCTTCCGCGCATGCGTGTGATGTCATTTTGACCATGTGCGCATGTGCGCGTGGCGAAATCCGGAAGTAATGTGCTCCGTTACTTCTGGGTTGCCATGGAGCTCAACCCGAAAATACTTAACTTGAAGCACATTTATCCTGAGGTATGACTGTATTCTGTTGGCAGCCACCCAGAGTGGCTGGGTAAACCCAGCCAGATAGGCAGGGTATTAATAATAAATTATATTATTATTGTTATTATTTTCTTCAACTCAAGGTTGCGGCGGGGAGGGACAGACATGCAAGGAATTTCAATGGAAACATAACATGATTTTAGGCAAATAGTGGAATATCTCAGCAGTGTTCTGTTCGTTTTCCACATCCCTCAGCAGGAAGCCGAGTAATTCAATTTACCCTCCTCCAAAGAAGAACTATGTAGTGTGAGGAAAGGTACCACTGATGTTTCCAGTTAAAGGCCAAGATTAAAGCTCGTGCATGCTGACCTTATAAGCATTTGTTTTACTTTATTAAAAATTGTGTACTGCACTCAACAATGCTCCCTTCTTCCCACCTCTGAGATTATACAACGGCTTCATGAGTCTATTTACAGCTTTGTACAGGTGGCACTTTCAAGGTCAACGCTGGAGCAATCAAACAATCTGAACAGTGCTATGAATATTCATCCCCAAACATAATGAAGAAGGTACATAAAGGGCAAAGAGCCATTTAAATATAGACTAGCACAGGAAACAGAGGCATGGCCGAGTAAATTCAGAAAGTGCAAATTAGTAGTATTACATGCTATCTATGCCAATATACACTGTGGTTGAAGTAACATATGTGACCTGCTAAAAGAGCTGCACTTTCAGTTGCATGGCTTAGCCCTTTCAGTTAGAAAGATGAATAATATGAAATATTTGCATTTTTCTTTTTATGTTGAAAGTGGGTTTGGGTCAGGGCTGTGCCTGGTCAGGAGATTGCCTGGAAAATCTCATGTATGCCACCTTGTGAATATGACTGTATTCAGTGCTTTTTTCTGGGGGTACGCAGGGGTACACATACCATTAAACATTTTGTGAATCTAAATTTAGCCTCATTGAGGGGCAGTATTTCAATATGAGTAGGAAGATGAGAGTACCCCTAATTTTTATTTTAAGGGGGAAAAAATACTGACTGTATTAAAACAGGCTAGCTCGGTATTCCTTACATCATCCCTATATGGCAGGGACATCCAACTCCCAAGAGACTGCGATCTACTCCTGGAATAAAAAACTGGCAGTGATCTACCATTTTTGGGGGGGGGGGCGGGGAATCCAAAGTTGTTAAGCATTTTTATGGGGGCCGTGCAAGTATTTATGTATCTACTCACACATGAATTTAGTTAAATGGAGCCTAAGGTAAAGGACCCCTGACCCTTAGGTCCAGTCGCGGATGACTCTGGGGTTGTGGCGCTCATCTCACTTTATTGGCCGAGGGAGCCGGCATACAGCTTCCGGGTCATGTGGCTAGCATGACTAAGCCGCTTCTGGCGAACCAGAGCAGCACACGGAAACGGCGTTTACCTTCCCGCCGGAGCAGTACCTATTTATCTACTTGCACTTTGACATGCTTTCAAACTGCTAGGTTGGCAGGAGCAGGGACTGAACAACGGGAGCTAACCCCATCGCAGGGATTCGAACCACCAACCTTCTGATCGGCAAGTCCTAGGCTCTGTGGTTTAGACCACAGTCCCACCTGTGTCCCAAATGGAGCCTATTTTGTGCCAAATGGGTAGAGGATTGCAACCTCCAGCTGAATAGCAGCAACCATCCCCTCAGCAAGGTTTGGGAACTATATCGGTCTTCCTGAAGCTACCACATGTTTGCCTCCTATTTGCCAACAACAGTGTGCGTCTTCCAATCTAAAGCATCCTTCTGAGAGCCAACTGTACTGTGTGTGAGATCATATCATCTAATCCACCTCCCTTTTAGATGACGAAAATGTGCATTTTGGCTTGTCAGATACACGAAAAGTATTACAGCCTTCCAGCGATGTTTGCAAAGCACCAACTTCCCTCCCCTATAAATACCGACAGCGTGAAAAAATTGGAGGGTGGGAGAAGAGGAAGGCAGCTGGCCTTGCAAAAAAAAAGATACTTATGTTCCCTAAACAAGACCACTAAGGAGAAAGGGACAAATAAATGCAACCCCCCTTTGATGTTCTCCTTCCTTCTCTAACTTTTTATTTTCAATAACATCACAGTGGAAATGGAAAGGAGATGAAAGATGATGTTTTCTCATTTTTAAAGAATAAGGAGATGATAGTGGTTAGTTAAAATAGAGGGTTGCTCTAAGTGCAGTGTATCACCAAAATCTGTCTTGGGTGACACACTGGTAACTTAAAAGGATGTTTCAACAAGCAGATTCACCAAATCTAATGAATTGGGGCTGCAATCTGATAATCAAAGTAATGGGCCAGGGGAGGGTTGTTTTCGCAATTTCTTGACAGGATTGCTGCATTAAACCAAATGAGAGCAACTGGGTACAGTTGCCATGTAAGCTGATGAACCCGGAACCAATCTGGGCCAGCCACTGTAATTGGAGGCGATGTGTTAATGGGTTCATGCAAAGGATGCCATTTAGATAGGGCATGTGCCATTCTGCTTCATATTTTAGCTTATATATTACTCCACAAAAGCCGCTGTATTTCTGCCAACTCACCGCTTCTGTGCACTGGCTGATTGTTACTATTTGTAAAGGTATCGAGAGCAATCAGGCAAATGCCCCCCTGGTCAGCTGTAAAGCCTTGTTTTTGGTGCCAAAATAAACTTTCACCATGCAGAGCGCCACTCTTCCGTGGCTCGCTCATTCACTGGCAGAATCTGAGAGTGGGCGGTCCTTGAATCTTCCCCAGCAGAGTAATCTCTTGACCCCCAGTCTACGCCTCCCTTCTCGGCGCGTTAGCCTACTGTGCACGAAAGGCGTGGGCAACGGGGGACCTCCCTCCTCCCCGCTTTGCTCAGGCAAGGTGTCCTGGCACCGCCTTGCAGCCTCTGAGCCCTGCATCTCCTCCTCACTAGAGGCATGGCTTCTTTCCTCCGCTGAGGAGGTGCTGCTTCCCACAATCCCTGGGGGCTCTCTGTAATCCATCCGCTCCTTCCCCTCTCGTCCCTGAGCTGATGGCAGTTCCCTGACACTATTAGACAATTAAAATGGGTCTATTTCTAGCAACTGTGCCATGGAACAGACAAGGAGTAAACAGGGCCTCCTGTCTAGTATACCTAAATAAAGCTGTTCATGTTTGAGTTGACCCAAAGTGCCAGAGTCTGCGTCTCAAGAAAGGCAGCCCTGCTAGGCAACAACACCTCTCCGTCTGCACAAACTCTCGATATGCTAGTGTAGCCAACCGTGGTCGTGATCCAAAATGCCCATTTTGTCTGTGGGCTCATAAGCAGAGCACTGCCCCATTTCATAATTTGCGACTTCTGGCAGACACTTAACTGGCCAGAGGCAGCATTATTACAACTGCGAGGCAGTTGATTCTCATCAACAGTAAACTGATAGGATACTGGACTTCTGCGTCTGACCCGCTATGAAATGGCTGTGTTTTTGTGAATCATTTAATTGCTCTAATTTTCCAATGAGTGAAACCTCACATTTCAGCATTTTAATTTTTCTCTGGGTATTGCTGACTGTCCCTGGAACACTGTAGAGAAGAAACAAGGACTAATTATAACATTTAATAATCGTAAGTGTTCAATTGACCTCGGAATTAAAGCAAACAGGCAAATATTTGTTTAGATCATTATCCAGAGTTAAAAATAGCACTTGGCAAGCTTTAAAAAAAAGAAAAAAAGTTTGGCGACAACAAGGCTCTAATAGCGGCTAGCTCTATGTAATTAAAAATCCTATTTTTTCAATTAATTAGTTCTAATAGTTCCTTGTAAAATGCACTCTGTTGCAGATTGAATTTAATAGAACGGTTCCCATTTGCTGCCTGCACAAAGAACCTTTCCTCCAATAATGCTCAAGTATTTCCAGATTTCATCAACAAATAAGTGGTTGGCACTTATTGCTCCTTATCATGACCAATAGCATTGTGTTAGCATTTGTGAATTAACCCAGCAGTTTCCACTGGCCCAACACTGCTACCCGATCAATCTGTAATCCAACGTTTCCCATCACCAGATACTTTGTAACGGAATCATACTGAACTATGACATTGCAAAGAAATGGCGCCAGAGTCAGGACTGAGAATGAATATTGTACGCAATACATTTCACCTACGGTGAACTTCAAAGAACACTGAACTTGTTCTTTCCCATCAACGTTTCGCTTAATGTAAATTTCAAAGGCTATTGAGGGGGATTTCTCCTCAGGTGAAATGTCTCAGGAAAGTTGGAGAGAGCCCAAACAATTTTCGCCAGACCAAACAACACAAATCGTAAGGTCCTGGAAGCAATAATGTAGCTTGCTAGGCAGAATGCTGAAAAAAGGACCTACAAGGTCTCCGAAATGCTACGGGTTCCACGTGTGGGATCAGCTAGACAAGCACAGCTTTGTGGTCTCAATAAGGTAAAAAGGTAAAGGACCCCTTGATGGTTAAGTCCAATCAAAAGCGACTATGGGGTTGCAGCACTCATCTAGTTTTCAGGCCAAGGAAGCCAGTGTTTGTCCACAGACAGCTTTCTGGATCATGTGGCCAGCATGACTAAACCGCTACTGGTGCAATGGGACACCATGACAGAAACCAGAGCACATGGAAATGCCATTTACCTTCCCGTCACAGTGGTATCTATTTATCTAGTTGTGCTGGTGTGCCTTTGAACTGCTAGGTTAGCAGGAGCTGGGAGAGAGCGACAGGAGCTCACTCCCTCACAGGGATTCCAGCATACATGGAGGAGACAATAGTGTAGGAAGGAGGGGTTTGGGTTTGTCAGGCACTGGGGAGCATTCTGGGGCAAGCTGGGCCTTACAAAAGTGACAGGCTCCACAAACCAGGAGAGAACCAGACTGTTTTTAAACTAATTGAGCAGCTTTTAAGCTGTTTGGGGGAGGGGGTCAAAGGGAGCTGAGCATGCTGCAGTTCAGAAACTACCCCCCCCCCCGAATGAAGATAATATAATCAATGAAAATTTGAATGGGGGTCATTTAACAATCAAGCCTTCTTCCTAGGGAGCTCTGCGAAGGAAATCGGCGTCTCCCAACAATTCTCAGCATCCTTTGCAAACCACATTTCCTGGGATTCTTTGGGGGACACCATGACTGTTTATAGTGCTAGGATCTTGCTTTAAATATATTGCACAGAATAACAACAACAACAACAACAACAACACATTTATTACTTATACCCTGCCCACACAGCCACTCTGGGTGGCTCCCAACAGAATATTAGAAACACGATGAAACATCAAACATTAAAAACTTCCCTAAACAGGGCTGCCTTCAGATGTCTTTTAAAGTCAGGATAGTTGTTTATTTCATTGACAACTGATGGGAGAGCATTCCACAGGGCAGGTGCCACTACCAAGAAAGTAGTGGTGTCTGGTTCCCTGTAGCCTCACTTCTCACAGGGAGGGAACCACCAGAAGGCCCTCGGAGCTGGACCTCAGTGTCCAGGCTCGGTCCAGTATACTTGAAGGAGCGTCTCCATCCCCATCGTTCTGCGCGGACACTGAGGTCCAGTGCCGAGGGCCTTCGGTTCCCTCACTGCAAGAAGTGAAGTTACAGGGAACCAGGCAGAGAGCCTTCTCGGTAGTGGCACCCGCCCTGTCGAACGCCCTCCCAGCAGATATCAAAGAGGAGAACAACTACCAGACTTTTAGAAGACATTTAAAGGCAGCCCTGTTTAGGGAAGCTTTTAATGTTTGATGGACTATTGTATTTTAATATTTTGTTGGAAGCTGCCCAGAGTGGCTGGGGAAACCTAGCCAGATGGGCGGAGTATAATAAATTATGATAATTATAATTATAATTAATATGTTTCTTGCCAGCCACTGGTGGTTTTCCTAAGTCATGCAAGTGTGTTCCAGCACACCATTGAAACCTCCACATCTGTAAATTAACCTGGAATGATGGTGATGAATTTGGCCATATTTTGACACTGCAGCTAAAGAAATGCAGGATTTAGGCAGTGGTTTATAATCTTGCCACGAGGATTGCTAAGCATCCACATGCTTTTAGATGCTTTTGATGAAAAAGCTACATCAACTGATGCTTTCAGATGTTTCAACAGCAAGGTGCATCCAATCTATTTTGTGCCTTTTTAGAATGTTTAGCAGGGTTGCCCAAAAGGAAAAAAGAAGAAGAGAAGGAAGAAGAAGAAAGAATGAACTTCATTTCACAGGATCCCCCCCCCTCCTTTTCAGAGAAGAGAGAGACTATAAACAAAGTTCTTTCATAGCTTTGATTCTTAGCGTCGGTAGATGAAAGCCTTCTCCGGTTGCTCACATGGGAAGAAATGAGATGGGAAAGAAGAAGGTCAAAGCTGCATAAACATATTGTTGTCCCTGTTTAACTGAACTATGAGTATAACACTATTAGGAATTTAAACAGAATAAATTATGTGGCAAAGAAAAAGGATGCTATTTGAGGCAAGGTTAACATTCTCTTTCCTGTGAGCTGGGGCGAGATCTAGTTTCGCCTTCCCTTAAGGGCAAGGAGAGTAATGGCCAAAGGAATCTCAAGAGACTGCAGTAGTATATTTTGCCCCAGCCCTACGCCAGAGGGAGGTTTATAATTTCTTTTTCTTTATCCTGAAGTCTAAATAACAGCCAGAAAGAAACTGGCTCTGTTCTTTCTGCTTCGATCAACAAGGCCCTACATTTGCTGGCGCTCTCAGGATTCCAATAAGGCATTGCGCTTTTCTCTCAGAGCCTACTAGCCGATAAGGATGGAAATTGCCAGCCAGCCGATTAGCAATCTTGAATTTCATATGTTGTATATTTCCTGAACTTGACATTAAGTAATTTCACAGGGGGCGGGGGGTAGGATTCAATCTTTTACAGCTGACTTTAGCAGAGCCCATACACATTTTATGTGTATTTTATGCAGAATGGTAGGGTACTTAAAAATGTGACCGAATTTCATTACACACACACACACACACACACACACACACACACACACACTTTTCATCCAAAAATGTGACTTAGAAGGCTGGCCCAAAGTTTATAACTTTTGCAAGGCGTGCAAGTCAAACCTTGTTTTGGATGACGTACTTGGTAGTTTCATTTGAAATATTTCATCTATATTTCTAATGTACCTTATTCAGAGGCTTTTCAAAGCAGGAAGGAAAACTGGCTATATTTTCCATGGGCTCCAGGAGTGTTTGAGAACCAAGGTAGCACTGTACTGGAAAGGGCACGTTGAAGTTTGGAAACAAGGATCAGCGGCCATTGACTCCAGGCTGTTTTCCTGACATAACTGTCAAGGATTCTGGAATCTGAATTTTGAATTTAGAAATATAGAAAGCTGATTTCTAGCTCAGTGCTGCCTGATCAGAAGCTGGGAACTAACCCAAGACTATATGTATCCTGGTCACTGATGTGCTGGAGTTTATGTGGACCAGTGCGCCATTCAGCAACAGTGAAGTTCATTTTAATCTAACAATGTTTTTCTGAGCAGAGTTAAGTTTAAAAGCCAAGCTGCACCTTCATATTCCATTTTGTTTTCTGCAGAATCCTCATTTTCCACGCACCATTCCTTATTTTCCCCTTCCCCAGTGTTTATATCTACATATAATGTGTTGCCAATTTCTCTTTGACACTTGGACTTTAATTGAAATACATTCACTGGTTTTCAGTGGGTGTATTTCGAATAAAAATATCCTAATGGATTTTGGCCTCTGAAATCCTGTTTGTGCACCGAACCCCTGGGACAGATTAAGAACCTCCTCCTAGTTTTCAATGGTGATGGGATTTACATAGAGAAGAGTCTTACATAGAGAAGGGTCTGAAATGGTACCATCCAATGACCAATATCAATTGAGTTTGCCCAGTTATGGAACTTGACAGCTCCTTTGGATATTTAAGCAGCACTACATGTACCAAAATGATGGCTTAGCAAATTGTGTGTTATATACACAGTGACAAGGCATAGGATCAGCTTCTAAAAGTGTATGTTCCGTTTTCCTTCCCAGCATGGCCCTACAGTGTGTAGAGGAACATGAAATGCTTCTATCGACTGTTTTCCGTTTCTCTCAACAGGAAGGAAGGCATGGGAAAAAGAAATTGCAAATGCCCTTCATCTCCCCAATACTTTTAAGAAGCCCATACTGTACAAAGTAATTCTGTCTGTCAGTTACAGTTAAGGGTTGCTGGTTGTGAAACGCTAACAAGTGTTTCTCTCTCTCTTTTTTTTCCTTTTTGGAGGGGGAATTGTAAAAAAAAATACCACAAAGATTTGGTTCAAGGTTCAGAGTCAACACCGAGGAGAGCAGCAAATTAAACAGTGTGAGTAATGAACACGGGTATTGCTTGTTTATATGAAGTGCAGGTATTTAAAATACTTTGGAGCATATGGCAACGTTCTCAGTGAATTAAAGATCAGTGATTAGCAGCCTCTAGGCTGAATCTGGCCTGATGAGTAATACTGTTTGCTCCGCCTCCAGATGCCAACCTCAGAAGCAAAAGATATGTGTGGCAACATTTGCTGTGATACGACTTGGAAACAGGCCACTTTGCAGGGTGGGAGTTGCAGCCTTGGTCTCGGAATAACGTTCTGGCATTATTAGTTTCTCGCTATTAGTTTCTCACCAGGGCCAGGATGATTAAAAAATGGAAGGATGACAATACCCAACAATTGTCCCTATAGTGTTTACCAGGGACAGTCCCAGGGTGGGGGAAAAACCACTACGTCAGAAATTAAATCATTATAACAAAGGGGGGTGGGGAGCTATGTAAAACTCGCTTAGAATTTTCTTTGCTCTCTGGCGCCATCTAGTGTTGCATTTATATAACAAATTCAAAACGTTTTTTTGACTAATGTAGCCGAGTCTCCTGTTTTCTTGTGCATGTCTCTGCTAAATCACACTGCCCAATTGCCTTAAAAATAGAATGGGATGGAAAGAAATTAGCAACAGGGCCCCAATATCTACTCAGAAGTAAATCCCACTGGGTTGCACCATTTGGAATCAAGACCTATTGAATTCAATGGAGCTTACTCCCAGGTAAGTGAAATCAGATGTGCAGCCATACTCCCGAAGAAGGGAATTTAGGACTCCTGGAATGACTAGGTGCAAGTGAAGGCTGTGA
The DNA here is from genome assembly GCF_965112155.1 of Podarcis liolepis. Classification (NCBI taxonomy): domain Eukaryota; kingdom Metazoa; phylum Chordata; class Lepidosauria; order Squamata; family Lacertidae; genus Podarcis; species Podarcis liolepis. The sequence continues at coordinate 25,451,734 of NC_139556.1, forward strand.
TTTAGACAAATTGCCCTGCTCAGCACCCAGCAAAAATATAAAATTGTATAGCTCTTTAGGAAATAACCATTAGCACATAATGGCCTAATAAGTGGCATTATACACTTCTTCAAAAATATTTGTTAGCAAAAACGTATAATATGCCATTCTTTGCAAATATTTAAAGCCTGTGTGTGTACTTTTAATCATCATCATCCCTGACATATGCCTATCAATATCCTGCAACAATTCTGTATTTCTGTGATTTTCTTGCGCATACGGAACTCAGAACAGGCACTTCATTTGAGATTTCAAAGGGTAAGGAGGCTCATAAGCAGACAGATGTTTCCTAAAATATGCTTGGACCAAGGCTCTGCACAGCTACATAGGTCAAAGCAAGCATCTTGAGTGTGAGCAACTGGTTGGTACTTAGTGCATAACTGAGGTATGGATGTAAAATGCTTCTTCCATGGACTTCCCATTGAAGATTAGTAAAGCAATTAGAATGCGGTTAGCAGTGACAAGCAGCTCAGTGCAGATAAATCTTCTGGATGGCATCCTAGCTATTTTGGCACATTCAATTTTATTGACTGTCACTTCAAAGCAAATCTTATTTATTATCAGAGCAGCAATCGGCGACATCCTTGAAGATGGCCTAATTCCCCTGTTTTGATTATTAATTTTGAAGATACAGTGTTTGACATTATGTTTGCAGCACTGAGGTTGGCTTTCTGTGTCCCTTGTACGTGATACATGTATAGGTGAATTAACACGGTTAATCTCATATACGTTTCTTTTTTTTAAATAAAGTGCAACAAATAAACAGCATTGCCAGCAATGGACATGTTAATTGAGATACTACTGGGGAGGGGTGTAAAGGGAAGGAATAGAAGCTTAGGTTCTGCCAGCAGTACTTAAATAAGCAATACCGTCTTCAGACATCTACTGACATCCATCAAAATTGTTGGCATGAGTCCAAGGATAGAGGCATCCCAGTACAGGAAAGGCACCGTGTAAATTGAAGCAGCTGCTTTTGTTTTACATAAATGTCATATTGCTTTCAGGTACACAGAAGAAAATATGGGAAGGAAAACAATGGGTTTTTTATTTTATTTTAGAATGCAACTGGCATTAATTTATTTATATATTCAAAGTGCATATTTACCTTCAGAAAGGATACTTGATGACGCTGACCCACCTGCAGGGTCAAGCGCTCTGTGTTCATAGCCCTGCTAGTGGCAGTTGCACCAAATGAGTTTAGCTGAGAGAGAGAGAGAAAAGAAGACGACTCAATCCAGTCTGCTGATCTCTCTCCAAAATAGCAGTTTGGCATTCTCATGAGTGGTACAGTATTACATGCTTCCCCAGCTGCGGAACTGGACTAGGGAATTTTAAACGCAGCACCCCATTTGTAGGGCAGACATCACAAAATTGTGGTGGCATTGCTTTTATTTACTTTATAAAATTTATATACTGCTTGAGTGGTGTGTTGTTTTTTAAAGCACTCAGTGTGGCATAAATCCTGCTTAAACAAATATGTACTTACAGTGGTACCCCTGGTTACGTACTTAATTCATTCCGGAGGTCCGTTCTTAAACTGAAACTGTTCTTAACCTGAAGCACCACTTTAGCTAATGGGACCTCCCGCTGCTGCCACGCCACCGGAGCACAATTTCTGTTCTCATCCTGAAGCAAAGTTCTTAACCTGAGGTACTATTTCTGGGTTAGCAGAGTCTGTAACCTGAAGCATCTGTAACCTGAAGTGTATGTAACCCGAGGTACCACTGTACTTGCCTCCTAACACACTATGGTCACAAGACAATATAAAACTTGTTTTCAAGACCTTTGAACTCTTTAAGAGGACCTAACTCTGTGCTGATTGCCGAAGAATTGATGCTTTTGAATTATGGTGCTGGAGGAGACTCTTGAGGGTCCCATGGACTGCAAGAAGATCAAACCTATCCATTCTGAAGGAAATCAGCCCTGAGTGCTCACTGAAAGGACAGATCCTGAAGCTAAGGCTCCAATACTTTGGCCACCTGATGAGAAGAGAAGACTCTCTGGAAAAGACCCTGATGTTGGGAAAGATTGAGGGCACAAGGAGAAGGGGACAACAGAGAATGAGGTGGTTGGACAGTGTTGTCGAAGCTACAAACATGACCAAACTGCGGGAGGCAGTGGAAGATAGGAGTGCCTGGTGTGCTCTGGTCCATGGGGTCAGGAAGAGTCGGACACGACTAAACGAGTAAACAACAACAAACTCTGTGTTTGCTTTTTTGCCATATTGAAAGGCCTCGATTGTGGTTATTAGGGATGGGATTTGCTGTCTTGCACCCCCCCCCAATATTATCCTTGTGCAAACTCAGTCCATTGGGTTGGACTTGAGTAAAACATGTCAGCTCGGCTCAATCTCACTGTTTGTGAAATACTATAACTGTCACGAGTTCTCCTGACTGTTGTGAGAAAGCTTCTTGTGCAAAGGATATCACTATTTGCAGTTCTGCTACTGTTAATCATTGCTTATAATGAAAGATCAGTCCCATCAAAGATGATTATGGGGTGCAGCGCTCACCTCGCTTTGCCAGCATGACTAAACCCCTTCTGGCACAGCGGGACATTGTGATGGAAACCAGAGTGCACAGAAATGCATTTAATCTCCCGCCACAGCAGTACCTATTTATCTACTTGCACTGGCATGCTTTTGAATTGCTAGGTTGGTAGGAGCTGGGACAGAGCAACAGGAGCTCACCCCATTGTGGGGACCAACCTCCTGATCGGCAAGCCCAAGAGGCTCAGTGGTTTAGACCACAGCACCACCCATGTCCCTGAAGCTGGCAGTAACAGTGGGCAGAGACAGTCATTGTCTGGCATCCCATAGCAGTTGCATGTGAGTTCTGGCCATCTTTTCCCATCAAACTGAGCCCAAACTCTTCTATTATTCCCTAATATTTTGGGCTGGTTTTGGAGAGGCTGCCTACAACAACTGAAGGGGAACGTCAGCATGAGATCACAATAGCCAATCCTTGGAGCTGGCAGCATCAGCATGATGTCACCATGTCCAGTCTCTGCCCTTCAGTCAAGCAGTGTCAGAATGAGATCACAATGGCTAGTCCCACCCCTTAAAGCAGTAATCATAATCATGAAGTCACAATGCCCAGTCTGCCTCCTTCAAGCAGGCTGCACCACCAGGAGGCCACAATGTTCAGTCAAGCAGTACAAGGTTGCTATGGCAGTCCCTCTCTTTCAAGTAGGAGGGGATATATTGTGTTCTGCAGCCATCAACCTCCTTGAAGCTGGCAGGAAAAAGGTAAAAGGTAAAGGACCCCTGGATGGTTAAGTCAAGTCAAAGGCGATTCTGGGGTTGCAGTGTTCATCTTTCTTTCAGGCCAAGGGAGCCGGCATTTGTCTACAGATAGCTTTCCAGGTCATGTGACCAGCATGACTAAACCGCTTCTGGCACAATGGAACAGCGTGATGGAAACCACAGCACACGGAAACACTGTTTACCTTCCCACCACAGCAGTACCTATTTATCTACTTGCACTGACATTATTTCAAACTGCTAGGTTGGCAGGAACTGGGATGGAGCAATGGGAACTCACCCCATCGCATGGATTCAAACCGCTGACCTTTGGATCAGCAAGCCCAAGAGGCTCAGTAGTTTAGACCATAGCACCTACCCATTGGTACAGGTATGACAACAAAGAGTAAGTACTTTGTTTTACTAATTGGCAATTTTTAATGTACACTCCTCTCACTGATCCTTAGTCGTTTTGTTGGCACCAGTTGTTTTGTGTTTATTGTTTTTGTGATGCCGACAAGACTCATGTCTGTAATAATTGCTCAAAGAGTTTGAAAAATTTCTTAAGGCTTCCTTTGGAGAAAAAATTATTCACTTTGACCATAAACCTCATGGTCTGTGTATCTGTGTAATACTTGAAGAAACCAAGTGAAATATTGCAAAACGCGTGAGAGATATGAAAACAATTAAATAACTTATTCAAGGGAAATATTTCTACAACAAAAGCATATGATGCATTCACTTTTTCCAAGAAAACATGATTTCTTCAAGCAGTGCTCTTTTCTTGGGGGGGGGGGGTGCAGGGGGACACATACCCCTAAACATTTTGTGAATCTAAGTTTGGCCTTATTGAGGGGCAGTAATTCAATGTGATTAGGAAAATGAGAGTACCCTAAACAATTTTTTTAGGAAAAAAAGCACTGCCTTTAAGAAAGATGTTACTTGCTCAACATGAATCAGGAACTTTAAAAATATTTTCAGTAAGATTCACGTTTTAAATAAAAACATCAACTCCTTGTCCTTACCATTTCCAGATATTCATTGATAGAATAAAGTTTGTGTGTTCCTTCCTCTTCTGTAGGAAAAATAAATGAAAAACACGATATTAATGTATGAAGAGTTGAGGAGGAGAGATGAGACTGAATAAAACTAGTGGAATTCATAACGGTCTAAATTTTCTTTATAAAGCCCCTCCTAGTAACCATTAAGCATTACTAACTGTGCCCCCCAATCATGTCATGCAATTGAGGGGAGAGCTACCCAAGTAAGAGACAGGATTAGAAGAATAAAAATGAATGCCAATAGTTTCAATGAAACAGAGTACAAGGGAACACACATTTCAGCAGCACAACTGGATCAGACGACAAAATTAGTTGTGCAGTTGTAAAGGTTTGGTTTGTAAAGTTGCCTGTTGGGTTCGCCTACATCTCTGTCTAGTGTTCCTGTTTTGGGAGGCCACAACTGTTTTCAAAGGTTTGACCTCTGAACCTCATGCGCAAAATGTAGACAGGAAGCAATTGAGTATTCTTCCAGGGAGCCAGAGTTGGAGAGTCTTTTTCATCCTGAAAGCCTTATATCTTCCATGGGCAACCTTCCATGAGGGCACATAACAGTGGTGAGTGAGGCCAGACATATCCCATCAGCCCAATTTAGAACTACCTAAACTGCATAGAAATTTATTCATGTATGCAACTAAAGCAGCAAGAATGCTACTCACCCCAAAATGGAAAGAAGCAGAAGTCCCAGCAAAGGAAGAATGCATACAAAAAATTATGGAATATGCAGAAATAGCAAAACTTACCGGAAGAATAAGAAATCAAGATAACAAACTTTTTGTAAAAGAATGGAAATGGTTTATTGAATATTTACAGAAAAATTGCAAACAGATAAAAACATTGGCAGGGTTATTGTAATAACCTGCAGTTTCATAAGAGTATATATTTAAATTAGATAATTAAATGAGCAAATTAAATGAATTTGGATATGCAGAAGATGTTAAATATGTATATATAAGGAACTGCAGAAAGACGGGGAAGGAAGTCAAACTTTGAAATGTTTAAATGATTGTAAAACTAATGAAATGTATAAATTGGAAAAATATAAATAAAAACTTTAAAAAACATATCCCATCAGCCCAAGCCACTATGGTCAATGGTCAAGGATGATGGAAACTGTAATCCACATCTGGAGGGCACCAGTTGGAGAAGGCTAGTCTGTATCTCTCCCCACCCCATTGCTTGTGGAGGGGACAATTGTTTCTTTCTCAAGGAGCCATCAGGATCTGGCACACAGGAGGAACTGCTATTCCCCCTTTATGGTCTTCTCAGTTGCAGCACCTTCCCACCAACCCAGGGGTGGAGAACCTTTGGCCCTCCAGATGTTGCTGCAATACAACTCCCATTTGCACCAGCAAGCATGGCCAGTGGCCAAGAATGATGGGAGTTGTAGTTCAGCCACATCAGGAGGGCCAATGGTTCCCTACATCTTCCCCAATCTGTACCAAATGAATTGATATTTTCATTCCATTTAATTCCATAGACAAAGTGTTCCATTTAAGAAAACCAATTGCCCCACACCTCAGACCTTACTGTTGTAAAAACCTGTGTGTGTGTGTGTGTGTGTGTGTGTGTGTGTGTATCTGCGAGTGTGTATATAATTCTACTTCCCCTTGAGGAATTTTCTTATTTAGCTTGGCAGCTACCTAAACACCTATTGAATTAGCCTGGCCCAACATGGAAGTTTTTCCCCAACACTTAAACTGGCTGACCGTCAATACTGTGCGCTACTTCACCTCGCCACAAATACATTTTCTCAACTGACTCTTAAATGTATTCAAAATGCAACAGAAATTCCATTTGCGAGAGAGCACCCTTGTGGCAGATGTATGACCTTGGAATCGTGGGTCTTCACATAACAAGGTAAAAATCTGAATTCCGCTGAGGGAGCATATTAGAAAGTTGACAGAAAGATCCAATAGGTTTATTTTTAATCACTCCAGAAACGTAAAAGAAAAATGTTCTCTGCCAGCCAGAAACTTTCTGTATTGTTGCTGGCAAACGTAAAGGGCAATAAATCTAAAGCCTTTTTTTTAACCTGCTAAAATGAACCAGAATTGGCATAAAGCTGGCCAGAAACACTGTATGTTGTGGACACACTGATGGGGAAAAAAGAATAATATATAGGGTTGCCATACATCTGGAATTTTCCGGACATAGCCGGTATTCTGTGTCTGGGCAGAAATCGGTAGTGTAAATATTGGCAATTTTCATTAAAAACAGATTTAAAAAAATGGGGGTTTATTCATCTTGCTGCAGGAATCCTCTGAATCCATCATCATGGTCTTCTTCTGATCACAGAATGCAACTAAGAGCTCCGTACACACAAAACTCGCAGTATTAGCTTTTCCAATAAAAAGGGACTGCTAAGGCTTTTACAAGGGAGAGTTCCATGTCCAGCAGAGCTTCTAAATGCTTAAGGAACTTCTCCAATGGGGGCTGAGATATGTGAGCTGCACATATATATGAGATCTGTGTCATTTATTCTGCTGCGGTTAAAAGGTAAAGGTAAAGGGACCCCTGACCATTAGGTCTAGTCGTGGCCGACTCTGGGGTTACGGCACTCATCTTGCTTTATTGGCCGAGGGAGCTGGCGTACAGCTTCCGGGTCATGTGGCCAGCATGACTAAGCCACTTCTGGCGAACCAGAGCAGCGCACGGAAATGCCGTTTACCTTCCCGCTAGAGCGGTACCTATTTATCTACTTGCACTTTGATGTGCTTTTGAACTGCTAGGTTGGCAGGAGCAGGGACTGAGCAACGGGAGTTCACCCCGTCGCGGGGATTCGAACCGCCGACCTTCTGATCGGCAAGTCCTAGGCTCTGTGGTTTAACCCACAGCGCCATGGAAAAATTCAAGGAACTACGAAGGGCACAAAAGCCCCACCCATGTTTTGCCAAAACCTTCCTGGCTCCTGCAATTTCACATACCATTTCCCATACACTTTCAAGCATCAGCTTGCAGCACAAGATGGCCTACCTGGTGCCAACTCAGTTCCCGGTCCAGGGTCAATCCGCGGGTCCAAAGTCCCTCAGAGATCCTGGCACACACACCCAAGCTGAGGTCCATCGACATGGGCAGTTAAGCAGGCACACCATCTCAGTTCTGCTTCCCTATTGTTCCTTGCATTCTGATTGCAGCATCTGGGCTTGATGAGTAATATGACCCTCACCTGTTCCAGCTCCAGCTGAAGGATCACAAGCTTCCTTGCAGAGCTAGCGAGCTCCACCTGGTCAGCTAGGTAGCTGGGCTGTGGTCCTTGCCTGCCTCAGCCTCTTAGATTGCTCCAGGGGGAGTGGAACTGAAGCCACTTTACTTCCTCCTAAAACTGAGCATTTTCAGCAGTGTAAACATAAATGTAAAGTGGGCTTTCTCCTTAAAACTGTCCAAGTGAGGGCAACATGTATTCCATGTATGCTGTAAAAATGTTTACAGCATGTTATGGTTTAAGAGAACAATTATATGAAAGTGATATATCATTGGTAATAATAATAATAATAATAATAATAATAATAATAATAATAATAATAATAATAATAATAATAATAATAATAATTTATTTATACCCTGCCCTTCCCGTCAAGGGCCGGGCTCAGGGCAGCTAACACTGAATATAAATTACAATAAAACATAATAGAAAAAAGAAAATAATAATAATTAAAATACGGCTTAAAATACGATTTTAAATGCAGCTTAAAATGCAGCCTGAAGCTGAGGCTCCACTACGTTGGCCACCTCATGAGAAGAGAAGCCTCCCTGGAAAAGCCCCTGATGTTGGGAAAGATGGAGGGCACAAGGAGAAGGGGACGACAGAGGACAAGATGGCTGGACAGTATTCTCGAAGCTACCCGCATGAGTTTGACCAAACTGTGGGAGGCAGTGGAAGACAGAAGTGCCTGGCGTGCTCTGATCCATGGGGTCACGAAGAGTCGGACACAAATAAACGACTAAACAACAACAACAAGAAGTAAATTCTGCTAAGTAAAGGAACTTGCTATCGCAAGTTAGGAAGGGTGTTAATAAACAATATATCCTCTCCTGTCACCCTGAACAGTTTGTGTGTGCTCTTGCAGCACATCATGTGCAGAGCCCTGCTTATGTTCTCCCAGAGTATTGCACACAGAATTGTGTTCTCTGGGCCGAGCATCTCTCTTCCACCTGCCAGGGGGTATTTTTGGACATCACATTCCTTTGCATCTCCATATAACAAACTGAAGGCACTTGATCATTCCCTTCAACATTTGTTATTTGCACAAAATCCAGATATGCCCCTCCCCCCATGCTCTTTTGTTTTTTGCTGAGTGGCAGAGAGATTTCCATGATTTATAATATGAAAGTAACATCTGCTTTGGTTTCTGCAGCATTTCTTGTCAATGATGCAAATACAATTTTCAGTCCCAACAAAAGATTTTCAAATTGTTATTCTGATGAAACGTGGTTCTCTGACTCCTCCTGCCTTAATGCTATGAATTTGCATGATCTTTCTTTTACTGCAGGGATTAAACAAAACACCCTCCAGCTCTCTGCTATATACATTCAGCCCCAAACCTTATCCCTTTCAGAGGGCTTCCACGTCCAATGCTGTTCGTTAATCTGTGGCTTTTAGCATCTCCTTCTAACAATACTTACTGCAACCTTTCTATGCACAAATATGCAGAATGATTTTTTATATATATCTTGAGATGACACACTGCATTCAACATTAAGTAGTCCTGATAAGATCATCAGCTGAAATATTTCTTCACTTTCATAGCCTTAGAATTTCAGTTAAGGGGTAGGAATGAAATAATTTAACATGGAAATTTGTAAGGATATGTGCAGCACGATTCAAATTTCTTTACCCACACAGAATTTTACCTGTTTTCAATAGGACTCGCTCCCATGCATGTTTAGGTCTGCCACAAAACTTGGGAGGTAAGAAGGCACTGTTTCCCATTAACCCTGTATTTCTTGCTTGCAGAACTGTTTCTGTTCTGCTGCAGTTTGTTCTCCACCAAAAATATTTTATTTGTCTTGCTGTTTGCTGCAGCCAAATTATGTAACTTGCATAACTGATTACATAAAATATGTAAGTTATGATAGTGTTACATTATTGCTCGCCATTCATTTCCATGCAATGGAAACACAATGCACATGGTGGGAGGGGCACAATTAATTGTGCATCATTTATGCACTGGAAGCAACAGCAGAAGGAACAATGAACACAGATTGATTTCCTGGATTGATTTCCATTCTGACATGAGATGAATAAGTGAACAAAGGCAGGTTTTGCTCCCATTCCTGTTTTTGTCAGAATTCTGCCACATCCTTAAGCATAATAGATAAATCCTTTGAATATGTTTTGCATATATTACAGAGGAAAAAAGGAACATTGACAGCTGAAATTAACAATAAAAAAAATCCATCAATCCTCACACAGATGTATAAATTAACATGGATTGTCCATACGTCCAAAGAAGATTGATGGTTATAAGCTATGTATTTAAACAAGGAATGTTTGTTGTTTCAAATGGGTTAGCGAGATTTTGCTTTCAAGGCTAACTTTCTGCTGCAAGGCAAATGGCTAAGATTGTGAAATTGTGCAGTGAGAATTGGGACAACAAAACAAAAACTCTCCCTGTGTTAGGAGGGATTGAAGGAGAGTCATATTAGTACAGGCAGAATTGTAGGATTCCGTGACCATTTCTTTGGGGCAAAAAATATGATTATTGTTTTGCTATCTTGACAGAGTGGAGAATATGTTGGGGCAGAATGACTCCACAATTTGCTATGTGAAATATGTAAGATGGCTGCCATTTTAATGCACAGTGCATTGCAGAAGTCCTAGGAAGGTGGTTTTAGTGTGTAAATAGGGGCATTTTGCGCCAAGGAATTCATTTCGTCAAGACATCAACTGAGACCTCAAGAATGGATTGCTCTGAAAGTGTATAACAATATTGCTTTTCATTTTTCAAATATCTGCAACTCTGTAGTTCAGTGTTAATTTGTTAATTTCAATCTACAAGGTGTCCCTGTGTGTGCATAAACTTGCAGCCTTAAGATGTCTGACAAAACAATGTGCAGGGGGTTGAATTTTGGGGTTATTTTTGTTTTGTTTTTGTAAAGTTGCTGGAAAATGGGAAAGAATTCTGAGGTCCAAATAGGTGGTTTTAGTCAATATGGGTCACTGCCCCTTCTCATTAAGAAAAATCCCCCTCCAGCGGCATAGCCAGGGAAATTTCAATCACACTAATATATAATGCAACACAGCAAGGATTCAGGTGAGGATTCCGCTATTGATTTAAGATCAAGATGATGTGAAGACATGAGGCCAAAGAAACCATGCTCTGAATTATGATGCTCACATTGTAGGAATGGTCCCCAAGAGGCTTGTTTACTGAAACAAGAATACTTAACAGTTGCTTCAGAAGGTGGTGACTCAGGGTTGTTATTCAAAATCGTTGTTTGTAATTAATTACCCTCATCTGCATCCTTTATTACATAGATAAGAAATCCCAGTGTGTATTTGAGCAGAGTCTTGTTGAGATCTTTTTCATAGGTCACAATTTGCTCACAGTCAACTCCTCTGCACACTTGTAACAAAGGCCATGATTTTTCTATTTATCCATTTGGATGGTTAATTCCCATTTGGCCTTCAGTTAACCCATGTCATGTCAAAGGTGTCTCAGGGGATTTCAAATCTGAGAATGGCTCTTGAGTTCATCAGCTCATTTGTCTCACTCATGGAACTATCAGGTATTGTGTAAAACAGATATTGTATAAAACTCCCATCATCCCCGGCCTTTGGCTATGTTGCCTTGGGCTTATTCATTAACACACATGGAGGGCACCTGGATAAGGAAGGCTGGGATAGGCACACACTGTTTCTTAGTATCCTGTTCTTACCCTTTTCAGTCATTTAAAAGATGGGGCCAACCTTCTGGTTCCAGACCCTCCAAGTATCCCTATTTTCCAGGGACAGCCCCAGAAATTTGGAAATCCTCCCAGTTTCTGATTTGATCCTGGAATGTTCTGCTTTTCCTTAGGACGTCCCTATTTTCATTGGCAAAATGTTGGAGGGTATGCTAGGATGTCCCTATTTTCATCAGTCATGGGCTTATGTGACCCCCGAGCCAAGGACATAAGTAACTATACAACCTTTAGAAGACATCTGAAGGCAGCCGTGTATGGGGAAGGGGTTTTTTTGTTGTTTTTTTTTAAATGTTTAATGTTTTTATATACAGTGGAACCTTGGTTTTCAAACGGCTCCATTGACCAACATTTCAGAACTTAAACGCCATAAACCCAGAAGAAAATGATTCAGTTTTCAAACAATTTTTGGAAGTCTAACATGCACGTGGCTTCCATTTTGAGTTTTCTGTATTGTATTGCTTCCGTATTGAGTTTTCGGTTTTAGAACTCGAACGGTGTTCTGGGACAGATTACATTTGAAAATCAAGGTTCCACTGTATGTTGAAAGCCACCCAGAGTGGCTAGGGCAACTGGTCAGATGGGCAGGGCATAAATAATAAAATTATTTTTATTGACTAGGACATCCCTATTTTCATCAGAGAATGTTTGACCAGAACCAGGACATGCTGGTGCCCAGCAGGCTCAGGTGTGAGTCTAGAACAGGGTAACCAACCAGGTGATGTTGGACTCCAACTCCCATCAGCCTCTGGCAGCATGACCAGTTGTGAGGGATGATGGGAGTTGTGGTCCATCTGTGGGGCATCAGGTTGGGGAAGGATGATCTATGCCAACAGCTGACAGTTCCATAAGTTTGAGACTGACAAATAGAAAACATGTATAGAAACAAACAAGCACACAAACCCAGGCATTTTCTCCAGACTCAGTTGCCTGGAGCTCTTGGTCCTCTGGCCAAGAAATGGGGCCAGACTGGTCTTCTCATCCTTGCTAGATAAATAGGATAATCTGCTCAGAAAGCTGTCACAGATGCTCTTGCCAGAAGAATCAACATGGTCTGTCACTTACGGTCCTTTCCAAGTTTGTACTTTAATCCACCCCATTGAATCCAAGAGCAGCTAGTTTCATGGTGGAAGGGAAACAAGACTGCTAGTGCCTTTTTCCTTGCAAGAGGAGGAAAAGTCCTGTGGATTTCCGTGCTCTGGTTTGATCAGCCTGCCCATCAATTTGTACTTTCCTGGCGTTCATTTCCGAAAGCTTCAAGGTTCAGCCTCTCCTCATTTGTCTTGTGTCCCCCCCCCCCTCCTTTTGGTAGCGGAGAGGCCCTTTTGATGAGCAGTTTTAAGAGGGGCCAATAAGAAACCAAACACAGCAGTACCACAGGGAAGCATTACAGATGGCCTAATGTAGTGTTCTGACACAGATTACTGTGGAATTGATTGTACTTGCTGTTTCCACCTTGGTTGGGGATTTTTACAGTGCGAATTGTTTGAGGTTTGCCAGGATTTTCCTTTCTTCTCTCAGACAAAGCTCTCAAAGTGTTTCTCGTTTGGCAAAGGGGGAGGATTTATTTTCTTTTGCTACCCTTCCTCATGCTAATGTGTGTGTTTGGGCTTGGGGAGGCAGCTAAAGCCACTCAAAGCATATCTCCTGTAGCATTATGGAAAGCAAGAAAGCACCAGCCTACTTGAATTCAGTAATGTTTGGGGAAAGGTTTAACCCCCTGGAAGAATGCCCTCAGGGCTTCTTCCTCTAGGTTTAGTCTCTGCAAAATGCAGATGATCCCAGCAGCATTCATAATGCGTTTCTCTGAAACTCCTCGCAAAGCCACTCAGTAGTAGACCTGAGATACAGGATTCCATCATGACAGCCCTGGAGAAGTGCTGGGATCAAATCGCGCACGCGCCCCAGGTTCTTTAGGTGTGTGCAGGCTGGATAAACAATTGTGTGTGAAGGATCCTTCATGTTTTCCTCATGCACTCTTCCTTCCTCTCAGGCAGCAAATCCTTTGTGCTTCTGAAATGTAAAACCCAAATACAGATATAAGCTTCCAAGATAATCTCAGATGGCAGCAGCAATTGCTACCTTAGAAATGTTAAAAGAGAGAGATGGATATGCTGGCAATCGATGACAGACAGACAGACAGACAGACAGACAGACAGACAGATGATAGAGTGGTACCTCAGGTTACATAACATTTCAGGTTACAGACTCCACTAACCCAAAAATATTACCTCGGGTCAAGTACTTTGCTTCAGGATGAGAACAGAAATCGTGCTCCAGCAGTGTGGCAGCAGCAGGGGGCCCCATTAGCTAAAGTGGTTCTTCAGGTTAAGAACAGTTTCAGGTTAAATACGGGCCTCCAGAATGAATTAAGTACTTAACATGAGGTACCACTGTAATAGATTATTTCCCACTGCATTGATTTTATTACATCTCTCCCTAAGAAATAGCCAAGGTCCAGTCTGACCAGTTGAACATTTTCCATTCTACACACCAACCCTAGTAGTTTTCTAGAAATTTTATCTTGAATTCAGAATATGCAGACTCCACTCTGGAGAAATTTGTCTAATCTTATTAGAACTCTATGCTTCTCTCAGTATTCCTCCACTGTTTCTCCTTAGCAAGAACTTTCAAATTCAGCATCAAACTTCCCTTTCAGTGAAATTTGGGGACTGTTGCTTTGCTGATTGCACAGAGAGTATGTCCATTGAACCTGGGCTCCCCAAAGGGCATCAAGTATTGAGGAGAGGCATTTGTGTGTGTTGTCCTCAGTACTGACTGACTGCCAACTTGGGATGGAAGAGAAATTCATTTTAGTCCACATTTCAAAATGAGCCAACCTAATGTTATGGGCCCAGTGTGATGGGCAGATCAGAATGCTGCTATATTATTTCACACCTCTCAAAAATTTGCAATGCTTTTTTGGTTCAAAAATGCACATATCAATGCATATTTTATGGGAATAATGCATACAAAATATATATTTTAGGAAAAGATGTACACATCTGTAAAGTACGTCCCTGCTATCAGCATGCTTTAATGATTCTACAAGTCCCAGCCCAGAGAAGGATATGGAGCAGGTACCCCTCAGATATTTCACTACTGTTACCCAAAGACTTCCTACTTCTCTTCAAAATTTCCTCAGATGTTTTCCAAGGAGAACTTCCATGTTCACCTTGAAATTTCATTTTGGAATCCCTCCTGAATTTCACCTCCTCTTGAATATTTTAAAAAGCTGCTGTTGAGACACTGCTGTAAATCTTCTCGATGAAACATCTCCCCATCACTTTGAAATCTCTCCTATAAAATAACAAAACTGGAGAAGGGCTGTAGCACAAAATTTTGCATGCACAAAATCCCAAATGTCACCTTATTCGTACTGAGAGCTGCTGTTATTTTGAGAAGATTGGAAATGTTGATCCTTGTAAGACATGTAAATTCATGCCTTTCCTCTGTTTATTGGCACCCCATGGGGATGCTGTCAGAAGAAGCAATAGCAAGTTCTTGAATGGAATAGACTGCCCAGTAAATGGGGGGTGCATGCATGGGGGGGATAGGCAGAAAATCCACGAGCTAAGAAGGGAGAACCAGTGAATGAAAGTATGGCATTGGTTTCTAGCAAAGAGAATCTTTCTCCCATTTAAAGTGCCAAACTTTATTCCATCTGGCACCGGTGACGGAACAGCTGTCAGTAACTGAATCTGGAAGAGAGACAAAGAAATTCTTGTATCTGGAAGGTCATTGTCATGGTAACTACATGATCCGATCTATTTTGGATCAACACACCTCTCCACAAATTAGCGATAAAGTACTCTGCTATGTCAAGGTGTCTTGCAATTTTGCACAGCTACAGATGCTGTGCTGCGTCATACTAAGGAAAATCTGTTTCTCTTTCTGACTTTTGTTTGTTGAGGTGTTGTAGTACAGATGATACATTTTGGCAGTGCTTTTTTTAATATAGTTGTTACAATAAGTGCCACACGTTTAACGTTTGGGGGAAAGTGGCGGTACTACGTACCCTTGAGTGCGCCGGGGGGGGGGGGGACACTGTGTTTTGGAATTAGTTATGATAACAGAATCATCTGATGCTTTTTTTCTGGGAGGACACAAGGGTTCGGATACCCCTAAACATTTTGTGAATTGGGAAGAAGAAACTATTTTTTAATTTTTTTATTTAAAAAAAAATAGTTTCTTCTCTAGCATGGTGAATCGTCAGTTCTGTTGCTACCCCCAATGGCAGCCTCATTTCGTATCATGGTGTTTCCTGAGTCTCAGACAGAAGTAAGCGTTTAATGTGTGAAGCAGTGTGGCATATGGATGTGTGGTGTTTGTAAATTCACAGTTTTTGAAAGGACGGCATCTGAAGTAATGCATGTTCTTTGTACTTTTGTCCATTTACTGTATTTACTTTCCCCGATTTGAACTATTAAATGGTGATTTTCTTGAGTCAAAATGAGAGTACCCCTTAACATATTTTTTAAGGAAAAAAAGTACTGCGATCATCTAATCTTTTTCCTATCTTGGGCTGCATCTTCCTCCTTGCATTGTTTATTCTGTTATCACCAGGTTGGGCACTGCTTTCCCTTTGGGTGAAGACAGAGACAAAGTAAAGGTAAAGGTAAAGGGACCCCTGATCATTAGGTCCAGTCATGACCGACTCTGGGGTTGCGGCACTCATCTCGCTTTATTGGCTGAGGTAGCCGGCGTACAGCTTCCGGGTCATGTGGCCGGCATGACTAAGCCGCTTCTGGTGAACCAGAGCAGCGCACGGAAATGCTGTTTACCTTCCCGTTGGAGCAGTACCTATTTATCTACTTGCACTTTGACGTGCTTTCGAACTGCTAGGTGGGCAGGAGCTGGGACCGAGCAACAGGAGCTCACCCTGTTGCGGGGATTAGAACCGCCAACCTTCTGATCGGCATCCTAGGCTCTGTGGTGTGAGCAATTCTTCTTTCTCTCTGTCACCCGATAGCATTTCCCCATCTTCTTCATGCACCTACTGCTTGCTTGTTCTTCCTCTTCCTTCAAACATAGCCAAAGGAAAATCATCATCATCTTTCTCACAAGCCCGATTTCATTCTGACGTTTGGCACTCCTGAACTTCTCCCTGCACCAGTTGGCTACTTGCGTATACTCTTCTTTTGTGATTTCTCCTTTCTTCCATTTCTTACACATGCATGTTGGCCATCGTGTTGTCACTCTGTTCCTATAACTTGATATTGCTGGATAGTTTTGATGAACTGCAAAAGCATTTTTAGTTTGCTTTCTGTTGCCACCCTGGAACTTTTCTTTATTAGTGCCACTTTGTTTTGTATGATTCCTTGCAAATGAAGGGAAACAACTTTTCCCCTTGTATATGTTGTTGATATAATTTTGGTTACTGAGGACAAACAAGATTCTCCAAAAACAAGATTGGGTGCAGGCCTGGCCAGGACATAGGCATCCTGACTGACAAAGGTAACCTGTGTGCTTGCTTGCTTGCTTAACAGCTGTTGGGAACTTCAAGGTCCCTGCTCTCCCTTCTTATGGTCTTTGTACTGGCCCTGGAGACTCCAATAGAGAGCATTCCATGTCAAGAAGGAGGGCAAGTGGGCACCCTATCAAATGACAGGGCAGGAGCTACATGGAGCAGGGCCTTTTCACTGGTGGTGCCCATTGTATGCCTCGTTCTCAGAGCTGCTCACTTTTGGCCTGTATTTTGGAGCTTTATAATTTAGGAAGACTTTGGAAGAATTGGTTGACAAGTCTTATCAGTCATATGAGCAGATTTTATTTGATTCTATTCTGGGCTTCTAGTGCACCAGGGTTTACACTAGTGTAATAGAGTTGGCCAGGATGCCAGAAGGGATACAGTTTATGACTTTCTGCATTATCTGCACAGCAGGGGGTGTTCAGTCAACAGGGCAAAGGCTGAGCTGAAGCGTTCCCTGCTGGTTACCTGCTTTCAGCAATAGGGGTTGCTGTTTGGTAGTACCCAATTGGTTAGCTGTCAGATTCTAGAGCTCCCTATTAGTGGCTCTTAGGTAATTCACAAAATACAGAGTCCATTCATAAAACACAGTGTTCATTCATAAAGCAATAACATAAATCTCCATTGGTACATATTGGGTGTATATTTCAGTTGTTGAACGTACAGGTTTATGGCCATGCTGTAGTGTAGGGTGGGGAAGAGGTGACAAAACTGATTTCCAATAAGTGCCCCCTCTTTATTTCCATAACAAGTCCTTGAGTCTGTACTCTGAATAGTGGCATGAGGGACCCAGAAGGTGCAGGGCTTGTCAGTCCAACCCCTGCACAGTCTAATCAGGGCTGACCTTAAGGCAATTGGAGTAATTTGGCCAAATTGGGCCCCGCGTGCCACTCCTAAGGCAATCTAGATGGATTTTATTTATATCTATAAGATTTTGCAGACTTTGGCTTTGAACTGGGGCCCTACAAAAAAGAAAAATCAATTTGCACCCCACTGCTTCAAATTGGGCCCCACTGGCTATCCCTGAGTCTCATAGTTGCTGGGCCTGAGTTGCCCTGCCCTCACATGAAGTCTTGGGTTTGCAATTTTGGGAGAGGGGAGACTGCGGCATTGGGGAGAGGGCAGGCTGGTGAGGCCCCCTAGATTTAGAGACCCTAGGCTTCAGCCTACTTAGCCGATAAATAAATCTGGCACTGATTCCTTAAAGTGTCTCCCATCCTCACATAAACCTTTTGCCATTTACAGATAGTATGGACAATTTGAGGAAGCCATATTAGTTGAGCCTCCACCTTTCAGATCTCATTATGATCTGTGGAGACAAGGTACACACAAACCTGCTCACCTGCTTCCATACATGCTTGCCTGAAAAGGGCTAACATCTATAGACTAGATATTCTGAAGATTGTTTAGATTAATCATCTATATCCTATATGTAACTTAATATAGATTGTAGCGTACTGTATTCCACACATGCACCCAGGATATTTCAGTGCTGACAGTAGGTTGTTAGGCAGGGTTTGGCGGGAGAGAGGGAAAGAGAAAGCTAATTTAATGTGACAGCAACAAGAAATCCTTCTTAGTTCAACAAGCTTTTTCACCAAAAGAATCCAGAATTCTTCAATTAGACGCGGCCACTCGGTGTAACAACAATTTTGCTCAGTAGTAATGGTAATGATTTCATCTGATCTACTTCAGATAATTATGTCTTTCTTCCATGTTATCTTTTTTTTTTCCAGTGTAGAACACCGCCGAGTTCTTTTCTAAAGGAACAAGAACATCTGACGGTTTGTACAATCTTTTCAGTACAAGAGAAGAATTTATCTGCGTTTTCATTTGGGTAAAACTACCACTGCTGGCGGAACAACTCACTGTGTCGAGTTCCTGAGCAATAACTGAAAGCTTGAGTTTGCCACAGCTTCTGTTCTTAAAAGGGGACATGTTCATTTATCAGAGGACATGTTCACATATGTAATAGTTAAGAATAAGAATCTGTCTCTAGTGCTGAATTGTACAGTAAGGACAAAAGCAGGTAAATTACTGGGGGTTCACTAGCA
Organism: Podarcis liolepis; assembly: GCF_965112155.1. NCBI lineage: Eukaryota > Metazoa > Chordata > Lepidosauria > Squamata > Lacertidae > Podarcis > Podarcis liolepis. Next base: position 25,470,502 of record NC_139556.1, read on the forward strand.
TCAAAAGGGCATCAACAACTGGTGGGGACCCTGCCAATTCTCTGCTCTGTAGAATTACACTTGAGCAGGGCTGTGAAAGAGAGCACAGGATGGAGCTATGCAGAATTGCCCTTGGCTCCCATTGATTTCTACTAGGAAAAGTTGCAAGGCAAATGGGCTACATTTGGGGGCATAGTTAGGGCAAATCCCAGTCTCGACCTTTGACACTTGGTGGCCCGGCCTCAACTGACAAGGATTTCCACATGCATGTTTGTGTATGTGCGTGTTCTGTTCCCACACTCTGTCCTGCAGAATTGTGCCCATTTCGCTGGCTGAAGTAAACAGTGTGGGGTTTGGGACTTCACACTTTGTCTTTTGTTCCTTTCAGGTAGTGCAATTTCCTTTGCAGTAGTGCAATAGGTTTTTAATGGAACTGCTACGGGACAAGGATAACTGTGACTTGAAAGATGAATGGGAACCCTTTCCAAAGTATTTGAAGACGCAACAAAGTGAACTGGACTCCTTGGCTGGCTTTGAATAAACATTCACAAACTTTGTATTGATAATAATCAGCTAAATAGTTTGAGGATCTATACAACTTTGTAACATGCAGAAAACAGCATTCTCAGAGAAACCAAAGACTGGGACTGAGAAAAGCTGGGGGGTGGGGGGGTTGTGTGGGAGGGTGGGAGGAGGAAGGAAAAATGGGGGGGGGGGAATAAGGATGATATGTTTCTGGATAATATTTTTGTTTTAATTTTGATTTTTTTTAAAAAAAAATGGAACTGCCTCTGGAACATGCTTTCCAAATATCAGCAGAATTTTTTTTTAAAGGCATGTTTTTAACACTGTTCTGCTGTGATCTGCTTTGAGCATATTTATATGGAAAAGCAGCATATAAATTTTAATAATAACTAAATAAGCATTTAACAGTACTTTGGGCTTTAGTGTTTTCCCTGAAAAAACAAATCACTTGCTGGAAACTACTGGGCAGGATTCCAACTAATGAGTCCCATCAGCATAAGCCCTGTGCAAGGGCTTCCATTTATGCAATGGGACTTCCACCCTGATGCTCCCATCATCCCCCCTAAATTGGCTCGAGAGGTGTTGGGAGAACTGCTGAAACAACGCATGAAGGGAGGAGAAGGGGTATCCTTTCATCTGGCAAGCCACAATGCTTTCCCTATCTCAGTGTGATGTAGAATCATCTTAGCCCTTTGTTCCAAGAGTATCCAGTCCTCTGGGGTTGGCTTCTTGTCTTCGCCACATAGTGGGGGAAGGGAAATCAGGATGGGGGCATGGGAAACCAACACTGAATCTATTTAGTGAAACTCAGTATCAGTCAATTTATTTATTTTTTATATAATTTTATTAAGTTTTCTGTTTTACAATTTAAAATACTCATTTTACAGCCTTAAGATATCAATGACGTCCCTTCTACTCTTCCCATGATTCATTTAACATATAATAAATTCCTGCATATTTTATAAAAACTATACCATTCCATTATTGCATCCATCAAAACTTGTTTACACCGTTGAATTTATCTTAATGCTGCCAAGCATTTTCAACTGTACGCAATTATTTCCCATATATTCAACAAAAGTTTTCCAATCTTCTTTAAATGTATGCTCTTCTTGTTCTCTTATTCTGTATGTTAAGTCTCCGAGTTGTGCATATTCTGTCAGCTTAAGTTGCCATTCCTCTTTTGTTGGTACCTTCCTCGTTTTCCATTTTGGGTCTAACAAAACATGGACCACAGTAGTAGCATACATAAATAACCTTTTTTCGACACCTGGGAATTTCAGTCTGAATTACCCCCAACAGAAAGGACTCTGGTTTCAATATCAGTCAGTTTAAATCTTAAACCTGGGATCCCCAGTGATTGGTTTCGGTTTCCTGCTGAGTGTGCAATTGGTGGCAAACCTAGATTTGCTTCTGTGTAATGTGCTAAATGGACCTTGAAAAGAGCCACCAGTGTAGATTATATAAACAAGAGGAAGAACACTCTCCCTAGTCTTTGAGTTTATTGAATAAAAGCAACAACAGGTTGAAGATAGAGAGGCCATCTTCTTTTATATCGTTTGAAGATGTACCTGCCCTAGGGAGATCTTCCAGTTAATTCTCACATCCCTGTTGTGAAGATGGAATGCCATCCATTGCAATCACATTAACACCCTGCTGTCCATTGCTGCTCAGAACAGGTCTGATTTACATGGCTTTAAAATGCCAGAAGCATCCGTCCAGCCCATCAACTCTAAAGCCTGACTTTGATATCACCAGTGGAGTTTGAAGCACTTCAAATTGTACGGAAAGTGCCCTTGTACAGACAGGACCATTCTTTCTGCAACTTCAACTTCTTTAATTGGGCCTTTGACTTCAAGGACTAGTACAGAACATTATCTGGCGGCAATACTTGTGTGATATTGAAACCTATTGCATACTCCTCCTTAGAAGAAATAACTACAAGCACCTCAAGTACAGTTTAAAAAGTTGACCTGTCTGGGGTTCTGCAGCAGGGTTTCAAGAGACCATGAGTTGTGATATGACGGGTAAACCAAAGGCTGGGTCATTTGAGATGCATATTCATCAATAAAGAGAAGAGCATAAAAAGAACCTTATGATATCAGTGCCGAAAGTGTGCAGCTTTATTGAGGCAGCACCGGGTGTTGAAATTTTGCACCCCCTAACAATCTTGCCCCCAGGACAACTGCCTCTGTGGCCCCCCCCCCCATACTATGCCACTGTTTCTAGACAGTTGTAGTGTTGTTGTTTTTTAAAAAAATGTTTTAAAAAAGCAGCCCTCAGACCACCTTTATAAATCAGTTGAGGTCCAGATTCCTGAAGGGGAACTATCTTTCAACCCACCCATCATTCCAGGATCAGGTGAGTTTGGAATATGGACCCCAACATTACACAAGCATCCCTATTCATATAGTAAATTTGTTTTAGACCTGTGAACAAGACATTAGCATCAATTGTTATTCCAAGTCACTGATGATCCCTTAAGCAAAGCAAACTGATTGCATGTCATTGTTGGGTTTCTGTATTAGGCAAGCATTTGATTTTGAGCCAGGAAAGCGCAGCAATAATTTCATTTGGTGTGCAAGTTCTTGCCTCTCATCGCTTGATTTCAACTTGCTACGTTCCTTCATGATACAACAGCTTCTAAATGCTTTATGTTGAGCACAATATTTGTACAAATTGTTCTGGGCAATAATGTTGACAAGATATTCACTCTTATGCTCAGGTATTTCTGCATAGTTACATCCAGTCTATTGCCACACAATCCATGCTCTTTTCCTCAGTTTACTCCAAAAATCCCTTGTTGGTGGGAGAATATCATTTTCATGCAATTCCCCCCCCATTGCTGTTCTTTTAATAAATCCGTAGCCTCTGCTTTGTCATTAGAATGGATGTTACTCTCACAATGATCTGAACTTTTTATTAAGGCACGGCAGTGCTTCCCAAACTTGGGTCTCCAGCTATTTTGGGACTACAACTCCCATCATCCCTAGCCAGCAGGACCAGTGGTCAGGGATAATGGTACCTGCAGTTCAAAAACAGCTGGAGACCCAAGTTTGGGAAAGACTGGGCTAGGGGATGCCCAGAACAATCCCATGTCTACCTGGAAGTAGATCTGTTGATTTTGGGTTCTCTCAGTTTCTCATTTCCCCCTCAACCTTCCATTCTCCACATTGCCACTTCAATTTGTGATTTTCATTTAAAAAGCGCTCATGGGTTTGTAGTGCAAATTTCTCCTAAGATGCACATTTGTGCATATAGTGTTGCATAATATGCGTCTTTTTCAAAACAATTTATCGAATATGGGCAAAATTGCATGCACACATGTCCATATTGGGAGAATTTTCTGGTGAATTTTCATGAGGATTAATGGCTTTTCAAACGGACATGGAAACGTGGAGAACTGGACTTAACATGAGAAAAATGAGAAGTTGAAATGGACAGATTCCCCCATCTCTGGCTGTGAATGGCAGGGACAGAGCAGCTATCACTTTCTGCTTTGATATGGGCTTGTGATTTCTGACCTGGTTGCAGCTGCTTCAGCCAGTGACAGCCATTTACATGGCAGCCATGATAGACAGTAACCTTGTCAGTTTGCCTTTCGTAGTGCAGAAAGTATTGATCTGATGTGTAGAGCTCTTTCCTATTCTACTTAATTCAAGAGGGTTCTGGAAGCTTCTCGGTGTGAAAGAAACAAGCAGAAGGTCCGTGATGTTTGGGTTATTCCTTCAGAGAAGCTGAGTACAGCTGGTTTAAACTGGTTTTCTTATCTCTTTCAGTCAAGGTCATGCTGACTATAAAAACAGGGCCAGAAGGAGCCTGGGTTTCACTTTCTCTTTCTATCTCTCCTCCTTCTGGTGTGGTGTTTTGTACATAGTACGCTTAATGTTAAGGTTTAGACTTATTATAAAGCATTGTAAGTTTTAACTTAAGTGCTGCAACTTGATTTCTTATGGACAGTGCCAATCCTGAATATATTGGATTTGTGACCATTATGCTCATTTGCCTTCAGTCGCAGTAAAGCTCTGCTGGATGGAATACAATTCATTCTGGTCTATTTTGGGGGGGATCCTGCAATGTGTTTAAGTTTTTACTCTGCTAACTTTAAACTGGAATCTGCTCTGAATCAATATTGAGTAGAATTTCATTGGCAATCCTGACCCCAGGTATACCTGCCATGATTTCAGAGTCGAATTGCAGAAATTGTTTTATTGCTTTTAATTTATAGGGTCTGTTGTCTGTTGTATTTTATTTTATCTTATCTGATTGTATGCACAGCATCTGCAGATTTGGGCTGTGAAGCAGTGTGTGTGTGTGTGTGTGTGTGTACACACAAACAGAGAGAGAGAGAGAGAGAGAGAGAGAGAGAGAGAGAGAGAGAGAGAGAGTGTTCCATAGTCATGCAAACACTGCTAAGCTGAATGTGGATCGAGCCCAGAGTTGTTTTCCTCATGCTTGGTTATGTTGAAATGACTTCTTGACTAGGCCAACTTGGAGGAAATTCAGAACACGATAATAAGCCTTGGGGTATGCATATTGATTCTTCAGGCTAAATCCTAATAGTTAGCAGATATCAAAGCCGGCAAAGGAAAAGGAAAAGGAAAACCCAAACAAAATAGTATGTCAGGCTGTGCTGGCTGTTGTGTTAATAAACATCTCAAATGCAACTGTCAGATACACCATTGATTTTGGAAGCTTTGATGGATGTTTCATTAGAAGGAATGTTACGTGCTAGGAAGGATAATCTTATTCTTTTAGATTAGTGTGGTTAAATAATAATGCAGAATTTGACAATGTAGTTATTTGGAGGCTGACCCTAAGGCCTCATATGCCAAGGATTCCGGGGTTTGACCACAGACCTTCCAAGGCTGGGGACTTAGCCAAGTGAGCGACGATTACTGATGCATACTCAAGGCAGAAGGGAATAAGGGTGTGCAGCATCAATTCCTGCTATTGGCAGGCAGTATGAAGTCTCAGGATTGGTTAGGTATTGTGTGATTGCAAGTATACTGTCTTTCTCTCTTTGTGGCACCCAGCAATGCCTTCTAGGGACCTACCAGAATGTCAAATTCACCTTATCTCCCCCTGCGGGAGGGCGACTTTAATTCCCCAAAAGGAACATGGAAAGGTGAAAAAACACATTAGCACAAGACTTTGATGTTCCCTTAGGCCAGGCTGGTGCTATTGAAAGCAATAACCAAATCTAGATGGCGAACACACTAGGTTAGGAACTGGCAGCTAAAGTCCAAAGAACAGAAAGCCAAAGGTGTTGCTTTATTTACCACAAAGACAGAAAGACAGGGATGTTGTTGTTGTTTATTTTACACCCATCTTATTTAAGAGATAAAATAAAACTGAGATTCAAAATAACAAGGAAAAGAAAAAAACGCGGTATCAAGAAGGCACAGAGAATTGCCCCAGAATTATCTCTTGCTTTCAAACTAGGATGAGCCAGTATCTTCTCCAATAACTCAACAACTTACTCCCTCTAGACAAAACTATATATCCTGTTTTGCCATTGATGCATAATCCCATATTTGATTATGTCATTCTTTATATCAGGCCTGACCTATCCTGAGAATACATCCTTGCCTGCCGATACCACAAACTGATGGTCTCCATGTGGTCACAACAGCCAGCTGAATCACAGAGAAGGATACGGGAGACATTTTGCAGTAAGATTCCTGATAAGTTTCAGCCGGCAATGTAAAGATAAGGCAGCAGCAAAGTAATCTTCGCTAACATATCATATGCCTTCTTCAGGAGGAGTTGCAACTCTGGAATGATAATTGTGACCCAAATAAATGTGCAAGAATTATCAATCATTAAAAGCTGCTGGAGGGAAAAATCCAGCCTTGAAAATTCTTAAGTCTTTTTTACTGCTTGGGAATTTAGTATAATTGGCAATTTGTTCTATGAACTTTGTTTACTGATGTCTGAGGATTTGCATATGTTGGTGTTCTGTATGAATCACTGCTTTCCGCATAGCTTCCCACAGATAACTTGAGGTTCATCTTCAACTGGAGGGTTGTTTTCTTCATATTTTATTTCCCAGACCAGCCATTTCTCTCAGTATAGAAGACAAAGTTCTTAGATGAGAACTTCTGACTCAGATGTTTGTGGGTTGAGGTAGAGATAGTACATGCACAAAAAAACCAATTGCTTTCCTTCATTGTTTTGGACAGGGCTATTTCAGCTCAGCCCTAATTTCTATCCGCCTCATCTGCCCTCAGTATTTTTTCTTTTGTCACTTTCTATGCACAACTACTTGCATGGTTAATCAGTAATTCCCCCCTGCCCCCAAGAGGGATTGGTTACATGGTTTCGGCCTGTATATGTTGGATTTATGCATGAAGGCCAAATCTGGACATACCAGCCTTCTGTGGTTGCTAGAGCCAATGCCTGTGTGTGAAGGGGGATTTGTCCTAACTCTCACATTTCATTGTCAGTTCCAGTACAGCATTCATTTATATGTATATGAAATGCAGTTATTTCCCTGGCAACAGTAGAGTTTGAAAATGGCCTCTGATGGCTGACAGGATAATGGCATCACCATTCAGCTTGCTGGCTAATCTGCAGTTACGTAACTGAGTTTTTATTGTTATTATTATCTTCTGCCTTTCCCCACGTAGTTCTTCCCCAAAGTATTGCCAGACCTTTAAGGTGGGCATGTTGAAATCTTCTCAAGAGGAGGATAGAAGCAGAGAGTCTTCTTCCACCAGCTAATATCACTAGGCTGGGCTTCCACTGTGTCTCTTCTCCCTTTCCTGATCAACCTGTTGTTGCTTTTTGTGGGCCACAAAAATCGTGCCTTAATATTTGGGGGTAAGATGTTGGCAGTCCTTATTTTGAGGCCTCTTAGTTAGAACCAGTCCAGTAAGTGGTCCTGGCTGTCAGCTTCCTCCTCTTCAATCTCATTTTGGCTTGTGTAAAACTCAGCAGGGAACAGGATGGGGACCAAACTAGAATGAGCTGGCCCCACCTGTCATTATCGTTGGCTGCCTTGCTTTCCACCCTTTTAGTCTCATTGGGCACCATCCAGCACTGGGGTGAGAGCAGGGACTGAGGGATTCTCTTTTTCCCTGCACAACTCTCTAGGAAATCTGGAAGGTAGATGGATTGGCGGAGATCAGGAGGCAGAGAACAGCATCCAGGGAGAGGAATTACTAGATCTGAGTTGAAGGTGAAGCCATCAGAGATGTGCTTGGTCTACTGCAATGTGCTCTACATGGGGCTACCTTTGAAGGTGACCCAGAAACTACAACTAATCCAGAATGTGGCAGCTAGACTGATGACTGGGAGTGGCCACTGAGATGATCTAACACCAGTTCCAAAAAACCTATATTGGCTTCCTATATTGGTTTCCGAGCACAATTCAAAGTGTTGGTGCTGACGTTTAAAGCCCTAAATGGCCTCAGCCCAGTACACCTGAAGGAGCGTCTCCACCCCCATTGTTCTGCCTGGACACTGAGGTCCAGCGCCGAGTGCCTTCTGGCCATTCCCTCACTGCAAGAAGTGCAGGCAGGGAACCAGGCAGAGGGCCTTCTTGGTAGTGGCACCCACCCTGTGGAACACCCTCCCACCAGAGTTCAAGGAAATAAACAACGAGCTGACTTTTAGAAGTCATCTGAAGGCAGCCCTGTTCAGGGAAGTTTTTAATGTCTGATGTTTTATCGCATTATCATCATCATCATTAATTCTGTAGGGAGCCATCCAGAGTGGCTAGGGAAACCCAGCCAGATGGGCAGGATATAAATAATAAATTATCATCATCATCTGATGTCTTTGATCATCTCCCATGCCAAAGGTGGAAAGAGAAGGAAAAGGGTGGATGATCTGTGGACTTCTCGTTCTTTTCATACTTCTCTCATCAGCATCAGCCAACATGGACAATGGTCAGGACTTATAGGAGTTGCAGTTCATCAATTTTTGGAGGTCCACAGGTTAGCCAATCCTTGTATACACAGACCCTGCTTATATTCCTGCTGCCAAATTGTTTTTGTACATGACAATGAAACAGTTGCACACTGGTAAAACGTAACATAGGGCTGGTGTGGCTTATAAGATCTATTTCAAATTCTGGTTTTAGGCTAACAGCAGAGAAGCATAAATAATAATAGTTAATTAATACTTCCCACATGTGATTTGCAGAAAATCTATAGCTTGGGGATTTGCTGATTTATACTGTAGTCTTCTGTTCCTGCTTTGTAACATCTGCTAATGTATCCTTTGGCACAATGTACTATGTACTTCCATACAAGCCCCACTGAGATGAATGTGTGCTTGCTAAACTCTCACTGATTTTTTTGGAACTGGCATGGGAGAAGATTCCAGTGGATGGCATTCACAATATTGACTAGCTTCACCTTCACCTCATTTATATTTCAGGTCCCTAAAACTGAATTGTTAAGTTTGGATAACAACCTTGAAAACTCTGCAGTTATTATTCCGCATATACTCTAAACGGCCATGCTTTCCGGGGCAGATATGAAGAGAAATGCAAATTGCTATCAATATTTTAGTATTATTAAAGTTTTCTGGGGCTCTCTACAAGGGGGATTTTAAAATTGCATTGTATGCATATGAGTCTCCCACTCTTGAAAACTCTCGCTGCCTTTGTCCTGCAGTCATTTCCCAGCTCTGAGCTGTATTATTGTTCTATATCAATATGATGACAGTGCTGTCAGATTGGAGAATATGATCTCACTATTCAAACGACTGTCATGGCAGGAAAGCTAAGCTAAATTGCCCAGTGAATATGCCAGACTTGATATCCTGGGGAAGCAGGGCAATGTTTTGCATAGGACTGTGTTAATTTTTAAAACCTTGCTGGTGTAATTTTTTGTGCTATGGCGATCCAAATTCTGAAGGGATCCCATACCTTAGCTCTGGCTACGGTTTCACATGGTTGTACTTTACTTCCCAGAAAAATCTCCTAAATCACAGCAAACATTAAAGGACAATATTTGAATCCTTATTGCTACTACTACTGTGCATATACCCTCCTTCTAAAAGTGGGAAGGATGAGAGTGCAATTCTAGAGACTGATTCTAGAGCTCCGATTGGGCTTGGATGGTTCCAACACTTGTTACCTTTTCAGCATCAATTGAAAAGCTGGCTTTTTCAGAAATCATTCTCTGTTGCCTAAAGGTAAAGGTACCCCTGCCTGTACGGGCCAGTCGTGTCCGACTCTAGGGTTGTGCGCTCATCTCACTTAAGAGGCCGGGGGCCAGCGCTGTCCGGAGACACTTCCGGGTCACGTGGCCAGCATGACAAAGCTGCTCTGGCAAGCCGGCACCAGTGCAGCACACGGAAACGCCATTTACCTTCCCGCTATAAAGCAGTCCCTATTTATCTACTTGCACTTAAGAGTGCTTTCGAACTGCTAGGTGGGCAGGAGCTGGGACCGAAAGATGGGAGCTCACCCCGCCGCAGGGATTCGAACCGCCGACCATGCGATCGGCAAGTCCTAGGCACTGATGTTTTACCCACAGCGCCACCCGCGTCCCTCTGTTGCCTAGCGGGACATATTTAATTGTTGCTTTTCATTAGGATTATGGAATGTGTTTATTGGGCGGCTGTATGTTTTATTGATGCTATTTTTTATGAATTACAAGTCACACCTGCAACAAAACTGTTGAGTGTCCCTGTTTAAACAAGGTCCTCCAGTGTAGACTATACTAAGCTAGATATATAATAGGCTTTCTTAGTGTAAGACATAAGATGCTGTAAATAAGCTACAACCATGGAAAGTTTTGTACCTGTGAAGGTTTGCAAATAATGGGCAGAGGTAATGAAAACCAAAGATAGTCTTCTTTGTTTGGGTATGTAAGGTGGTGGTTCCCAAACTTGGGTCTCCAGCTGTTTTTGGACAACAGTTCCCATCATCTCTGACCACTGATCTTGCTCACCAGGGATGATGGGAGTTGTAGTCCAAAAACACCTGGAGACCCAGGTTTGGGAAACATTGATTCAAGGTATTCTTACAGCACAAAAATAATTTTCCTGTGGGGCACTAGTGTGCCCAACACATTTCGAGTGTTACTGAGTTAAGGGTTCAGAACTCCTGCAATAGTAAGTTTAATGTAGAATTATTCATGTAGCTATACCCGAATATATCAAAACTGCATAGGTTTTTCAGATACGTATTAGCTCTTCAGAGTAATTGACAATGTTGGAGCCATACTCAAGAGCACCATCTACTTAAAGAACAATTCTTACAAGATTTATTTGCTCCTCTTCAGGGTTCTTCATTACAGCAACAGTTGCTTCACTGGTAACACTTCCAAATTATTGTTTTCTAGCAGTATGTTATGGGGAATCAAATATAATACATGTTAGAGGAGAGCAGAGAAGTAAGAAAATCCCTGCACTCAGCTTGTCTCTTGTGAAACACTGAAACAATGAAGCTGAATGGTAACACAAGGAGTTGGAGGTTGAATGCAGTTGAAAACACAATTTGGGGCTGTGTAGGCCTTGACTTTCATTCTACTTATTCTTCATGATAAGAATCTTAGTATTTGGGGCCATACTATCCAAAAATACTGACGATTAGATCACAGGATAATTCAAGTTAAATAACAAAGCTGTGCAAAAGCACCTTCTTTTTCTACAAAGGGCCTGTGCAGAGAGCAGAGCTTCTGAAGAAGAATCCAAGTGGATGGGTGCCTTAAAAACAACAACAACAGTGGCAATGCAGCAACTGGCCTAAACCAAATGGCACCCCAAGGTGGTATCCCTCCATTTGTTCAACTTTTGGATATCTTTGGATATCATCTTTGTGGTATTGTTATATTGATGTTTTGGTCTCATTGCCCTTGTGAACCATTTTTAGCATTATTTTGATTGAAAAGTGGAGTTGGCTGAGTGTGTGTGTGTGCTGCGGGAGGTTAGAGGAAGGAAAAACCCTGTCGTATGAACATAAGTCTCTTCATAATATGTTGGATTGCTGCTGTTGTTGTGTGTTTTGGGGCCCAATTTGGCCAAAAGATGCATATAAATTCCAGCTGTGTCATCTTGTGCATGTCTACTCAAAAGGAAGCCCCACAGAGTTCAATAGGACTTAACTCCTAGGTAAGTGATTGCAGCTTTAGCAAAATAAAAAAAAAATCGATTGTTTGGCAATGAAGAGTGGGTAAGTAACATTTTAAAATAAAATTGATAAAGAATTAAATGAAAGTTCAAAAGGAGCACAGAAACATATTCTATGAAGTTTCACCAGTTCTACCAAATGCATTTGCTTCTGTTTGTCAGAACTGGGCCTTATTCCCAGCTGAGCACGTGGGGAGCTCAATCCTATGGGAAAGGGGTTCACTACAAGGCAAACCAGTACACAGATCATTTGACTCAGAGCTCATGTCCTAGAGGATGATCATGACATCCCTGAAACAGCTTCTTCTTCTTCTGCTTCTTCTTCATTTGCCACAGAACTTTCAAGGTCCAATGACCAGTTGTCAATGAACATTGAATATGGCTGATCTGTAGAAACAACTTTACAGTGTGAAAACAGAGACAATGTATGTACCTTGCAACCCCCCAAAAAAAATCTTAATAAGAATATATATATTTTTAAAGATGAAATTCCTCTGGATGTTACCCACTGATTTGTACACAGCATTGCAGCAGAACACGGCTGGAGTCCATCCTGCCAGTCAATCATTAACTGTAGGCAAGTAAAACTATATTGCACCAATAAATTAGGGTATAAAGCATTTAATGAAAATGTCTGAATAATATACATAAAGGCTCGCTGTGGTAATTGCATAGATCCTGGAGGTTAATTACAAATAAATTATTAGATGTCCCTTGAGCTTTCCTGACTATTGCAGGAGGACTCTGTGGTGAAATCGAAAGGGCGATCTACCATCATAAATGGGTGTTATAAACGAATGCATAAATTAATTGGTCTGTTTAAGAATCCTATTAAAAAGAAATGGTCATCTTTGGGCAACCGAGAAGCCTTTGGAAATGATGGCAGGTTAACTGGGATTATGTGTTGATGCTACTTAACTATTTGCACAGTGCTACAATCCTCACAGAAGCATAGAACTAGGAGGAACCTTCGACGTCTGCTGATCTAGTCCTCTTTGCCACACAGGATCTGCAACACTGGGTGGGACTTCAGCTTCTATGGTTGGTGGCTCCTCCACCTCTTGGCACTGCCACCAGCGGGAGGTTGTATTTGACATGTAAATTATACTCAGTATTGATCCAGAGCAGATTCCAATGTTTAGTTAGCAGAGTAAAAACTTAAACACGTTGCAGGATTCCCAAAAGATAGACGAGAGGCAATTGTATTTCATCCAGCAGAGCTTTACTGCTACTGAAGGCAAATGAGCATAATGGTCACAAATCCAATACATTCGGGATTGGCCCTGTCCACAAGAAATCCAGTTGCAGCAGACTTATCTTAAACTTAACAAGAACTTATAATAAGTCTAAGCCTTAACACTATAGCAACAGAACACCACACCAGAAGGAGGAGAGATAGAAAGAGAAAGTGAAACCCAGGCTCCTTCTAGCCTTCCTCATGACCTTGACAGAAAAAGATAAGAGAACCAGTTTAAGCCAGCTGTACTCAGCTTCTCTGAAGGAATAACCCAAACATCATGAACCTTCTGCTTGTTTCTTTCACACAGAGAAGCTTCCAGAACCCTGTTGAGTTAATTAGAATAAGAAAGATCTCTACACATCAGATCAATGCTAAGAGATGCAAGCTGACAGCTTTGATCCTCATTCTCCTCAGTGGCAGGAGAAGGAACAGATTGCTGGAGTTGCACCACAGTTGGCTCCAGGGTTTTCCAAACTTGGGATTCCAGCTAGTTTTGGACTACAGTTCCCATCATCCCTGACCACTGGTTCTGCTAGCTAGGGATGATCAGAGTTGTAGTCCAACAGCAGCTGGAGATCCAAGTTTGGGTAACCCTGATGTAGACATAGATGCACCTTTTTGCAGAGTCTCCGGCATTTTGTTGTATTTTTGCTCGTGCTGGCATGGTTCTTTGTGATTAATTTCTGGTAAGTTAGGGTTTAGTGGTTTTGTTTTCCTGTGGGATGATGCTTTGTTGCTATTATCTGATAAGACTGCATGGGAAATGGATTGTTGGATGTGTTAATTGGCTTTCAGTTAGGCTAGCTTTGGTTTGCATCGTTACACCAATGTGATTTTTGCTGCATATCCTGCCATTTCTGTAGGTGTGAACTGCCTTAAGTACTGTAATGTAGAAAGGTGGTCCACAAATGAAAAAAAATGAAACAAAGTGAAAGCCATTCGTGTACTGAAAATTCTGGAACCTATGAAAATCAGGAGTGCATATCTGGAATATAGTTGCAGATGCACGCTTATAGGAGAGGGTCCCTTTGATCTCACCAGACCTTGGTGATATGTAAGCACAGATCAGATTGTGCAGCCTATGACCTAGGCATTCCCTCAAGAGGCAGCAAATACTTTCCTGATTGGTATGCATGAGCATTGCTAAGCAGCTCCTTAATAAACGATGGGTCCAAATCACAGTCAATCTCTGCATACTAACCGTGGGGACTTTGATGTGTTCGGAAATGCTGTTGAGCAGCTGAAACTTAAATAGGAGCTGCTAACAGGCTGTAGCATCTGAAAGGTTGCCAGCAGCAATCCTTAGTACATCTTATCTTCCCTGACTAATTTGTATGCCAACGTTTATTTTTAACCCCCATTTAAAGCATTCCCGGTTTTGGAAAGTTGTTTTTGTTCTGGTAATGGGTTGCTACTGCTCTGTGGCTGCTCAGCTTGTTTGAGTGATGTTCAGGCTTGTGGTTTATTATTTTCTTTCAGGAGAACAGCCTGGAAATTCTCGCCAGGCTATGATGCAGCGGAAACTGGCAATTGCGCCTTGCAAACAAACGGAACCAATTCATCTTAATAGAGGGTTGGAGAGGGGAGATCTGAGAGATGCTGCTGTAGACATGCAACTTGATGAAATATGGCACTGTATATGAGAATATCTGGCTGACAGTTGGGCAGCTAATCCCTTAAAAAAAATTTTTTTTTGAGTTTTATTGAAGATACATGTCAAGAAGCAATGTTAACACAAGGAGGTGGGTGGTTAACCAAGGACTGAAGAATCCAAAACAAAGCTTAAACATGTTTGGTGCATAACCCAGGATACAAGTACGAAGCTGCAAGAAAAGTTGATGGCAGTGGAGAAGCTTCACCTGTCAGGAATTTGCAGCTGGACCCATACCAATGCCCTGAATATGAGAGATTAGAGTGAATTAAACGGGCAGATTCCAAGTTTCCATTTTGTGTGATGGTGTAGTCATGCCCCACCCTGTTGGCTGATTCTTCTTGTTTCCATTCCAGTTGCATCGGAATGGAAGCCTCTTTTTGTACAACCAATGTGGCACTCACTGTTGTTAGACAAGAGCGGTCAAGCCCTGAAGCATTGTCACTCCTTGTTTACAACTCTCCTGTTGGTACAGGACAAGTCGAACATTCCAATCTCCTGCCGTTTCACCAATCCCAACGATGAGGTTCGCTGGACCTCTCATCCATTTGTGTGGGAAACATGAAGTTCAGAAGCTGTGTGAAAGCCTTCAGAGATTGTGGGCCAGCTCTTGCTCTCAGGACCAACCTGCTGGGAATCGCTTCCTCTTGCAGTAAGACTTGCAGTGACCTGTGGAGTTTTGGGAACCTGGTGGGACAGAAAGAGGACAGGTGGGGGGTGGAAATTGAAAGAGCAAAAATGGACAGAGCAGTGGAAGTAGGATGAAGTCCTCTGCAGTCAATCAGTTCTTCATCAAGTGTTAATGGAGAGGGAAGGAGAGAGAGAGGGAGAGAGATTATGTAATGCTGCAATCTTCACTCACGTTTGGTTCAGGCTTTCTCACTTTTGGTTCTGGCCCTTCCTGCCACTAATTTGCCGTACCCGCCAACATTAATCCAATTAAAATAGGGACGTCAATTATTATTTTATTGTTGTTATTACCCTGCCCATCTGACTGGCTTGTCCCAGCCACTCTGGGCACCTTGCAAATTCCAACATATATAAAAACATGAAACATTAAAAAAAACCTTCCCTATACAGGGCTGCCTTCAGGTGTCTTCTAAAGGTTGCATCTCCTTGGCTCAGTGGTCACATAACTACATACCCTCCAACATTTCTCCGATGAAAATAGCGGCATCCTAAGGAAAGCCGGACATTCTGGGATCAAATCAGAAACTGGGATGGCATCTGTAAATCTGCTGGTAATCTACAGGTATGACTCCCTGACCTGCAAGCTAAAGTGGCAAAATTAATAATGTGCTGTGGATTGCAAAAGTTTATCCAGTATATGGAAATATGGAAATTTATATCTGTCTCCACAAAAGAGTAACCTTGAAACCAGCCCTTCATTGCCAACAGCGTTGTGATGAACAGACTTCACAGAAGGGACTATTACTCCTAGTATGTCACCGGTGGCCAGATCTACTTATTTTGATTTATAGCTCATTTCCTTTGAAAGAACCAGGCTAGTTGACAGTAATTTGAAATTGGACATCCATTTCAGGTGTGTAGAAATAACCTTTCCTGGGCTGTACTATTTCAGACTGGAGGGGAGGGGTCACATGTTGGAATGTACCCTACCAAAATAAGAAAAAGTGCCCCCACACTCTCTATGCATTCCCCTTTCTCAGGCAGGAAGAATGAGCATCAATTGTTATACACTGCAAAGTTTAACGGATTTGCAATGAGGTGAAATTCCCTATAGTGCTGAGGTATTGGAGTTTGGACTATTGGATCATTTCTTCTTGAATCACAACTTCTTTTCTGGACATACTCCCCTTGTTCCTTCAGCGATTAGCTCTCTAGCTATAGTCCCTCATAGCCCTCAATTTGCTGTGCTGAGGAAGATGTGTCTGTGCCATACTTTCCATGCAGCAGAGGAAAATTGGGGCATGTGTTTTTCAGGTCTGTGTTCCCACATGAGTCACGTTCATCTTTTGGGGCTGCGCTCTCACGGGAGTCAAAAAAAGGACATCCTGGTATCCAATCAGAAGCATTCCAGACCCTCCATCTCTCAGAATCCGGCGAGCCTTAAAAGTAGGAGAGCAAAGAGCTTGAAGACAGAGGGCATTTAGCAGCACCCATAGAGGAGGTGATGATGACAACAAGTGAGGAAATGGGAAAGAAGGGGGTGGAGATTTACTTGGGACAACGCCATTATCTTAGAGGCTGGGTTCTATAGCCTCTCTCTGTAAAGTTTGGAATAAAAAAAGGACTGCAAGAAAGTTTTCCTTGTCTTTATATTTTCCTGGGCAACCAGCCGGGAGCCACTGCCAGGTTCCTGACACCTGTCAGGCAGATATCTGTTCTCGTTCTGTTACCTGGAACGCCATGGGCTGTAACCAAAGAAGTCGCACCATTAACACAAGGAGTTCCGCCTGCACCAGAGGATTTTCTCTCCCACATGCTCCCCAAGTGGTTGAGGGAACCCCCAGAAGAGATTCTGGGAGGCCCGTTGAAAAAGGAGGTGAACTCACATTGCACAGACAGAATTCCTTGCGCTAACATGGTGACTTGGTGGGATACAATCCCATCACTGATCTGTGGTCTCTCCCAAGCAGTTCCAGCCATTAACTGAGCAGTAATAAACCAAATACATATTATCAACTAGGTTCCCCTTCTCTTGCATGGATGTTGTTATTATGGAGACGACTAAACTGACACCTTGTTATTTCCCAATTATTTTCAGTCAGCTGCTTCCCTACCAACTTTATTAATCATTCTGTGGTTTGATCACACGGAGAGTAAACATGGTGATTGGCGTCACCGTACAAATGTCATGAGATTCATTATTGATCTTTATTTTATTTTAAAATATGAACTAGTATCTTTGGGGAAACTTCACATTTGCTACTTTCTCAGCACCTCCAGGCAATCAGAAGAAATAATGGGGGCAGTTTTCCCCCTTTATGTCTCTGAATTCACTTCTAATATGTCTAGAAATAATTGCAACAGTTAGCAAACACTAGGTCTGAGCAAAATTGGGGTGCTACTTTCTTTTTCCTTTTGTCAGTCTTGAAAATCAGTTTCTTTTTAATTTTTTGCTTATTTATGTCTCTCTTTATCAAACATGTATGCATTTGAATGGCCCATATCTATCTATCTATCTATCTATCTATCTATCTATCTATCTATCTATCTATCTATCTATCTATTTGCATTTGAATCCCACATTTTCTTCAAGGAGCTCATGTGTTCCTCATTGTACATTTATGATAGACAAGATTTAAACATACATATGTGTGCCAGCCTATGATGTAAGTACATGTAAATGCATGTGTTGGCTGTTCTTTTGGCTGTTTCTCCCTAGGTGGATGCAAATGGTACCCAAAAAATGGTGCCCCCAGAAGCAGAAGCATCTTAGCTGCCACATTCAGCTACAAACACCAAAGGACTGCACAAACACTGCCTTCCTTCAAATGTGAGAAGTTGGCAAGCACCCAAGAACATGTAAGGGTGTTTAAAAAACAACAACAATCTGTTCTTGCAGAGCACATACCTGAGAATCTTCTTCTTTGGCGATCACTCGTAGCCGAGTAAGATTGTCTTCCATAAACACAGCCTTAACAGTGAGTCCGTAAGTGACTGTGGAGGCCAATTCTGGATCCACTCGTCCTTCCACAGTGGGGACATACGTTTCTGGGTGGGAGTTGATCATGGTGAGGATTTGCCCAGCATGCCTTTGTCTTGGCACGTTTCTGCTTTTCACCCTGAGTTTGAACGTCTTCAAAGGTGGTCTTCAAAGCTGTAAAGGCTGTTCTTCAGCTGGAGTGTTCACAGACCAGTGTTTCCCAGTCGTGGGTGTTTATACTACATTATATATATATATATGCATTGAGAGAGCCTTTAAACCTCTTTGGTTGACCACCAATATTACACTTTCCATTTTTAAGTTCGGAATAGAGTAGTTGCTTTGGAAGATGATAATCAGGCATCTGAACAACATGACCAGTCCAACGAAGTTGATGTTGAAGAATCATTGCTTTGACACTGGTGATCTTTGCTTCTTTCAGTACACTGGCATTAGTTCGCCTGTCTTCCCAAGTGATGTGTAAAAATTTTCAGAAACACCATTGATGGAATCTTCCAAGAAACCAAAAAGGTATCAGGAGCATTATGGGAAATGCATTGCTCAAAAAGAACCTCAAGCTTGTAAATGTGAATGATTATTTCATAAGGAGGTATGTGGAATTCAAACTTAGTGCATTTCAGTATGAACTGACCTGACTTGCACCCAGGTCTAATGTGCAAACTGAAACTTATTAGGACTTAGCTATACAGCTGCAAATATAATGTTGTGTTTGTTTTAAGTGCATTACACAAATGTGACACTAGATGGCAAAGGTGAGCTCATGGCAAATTCAATATATTTTTCAAAATGCTTTTCTAAAAACGCATGTTCGCAGCATTTTTTTTATATATGTGTCTAGATTCCACCTGAGTTATCCACCATAATCCACGCTTGTCTGAATGAACTGCTTTATTCTCAGCAGTTTAAAAACTGTTTATAAAATCTCACTTTGACAGAAAACTCATTTAGAAATGTGCATGTTGTTGCCAGCAACCGTCTTAGAAATTGGTCTGGCGCCCACAAACTCATGACGATACCAATATTTAACTAAATGCCAATATTTAACTAATAAAACACCACATCTACCTAACCAAATTAAGGTCTCGGTTGCAATAGCAAACTCAAAGCAGCAAGAAAACATTCAGTTTGGGGAGTAAGAGAGAAGGAATCTGTCTGTTAAAAGTCCAACATGTCTCTGCCTGTAACTAGTTTGTTTTGCTGGTGGTCAAACTGCCCCAGCTGTGCTGAAATGGCACCCTTAACCCCAAGCAAATTTAGGGCAGACCTAGTTAGTATTATGACTAGAGCACCTGTAATATTATGGAAATTTCCTGGAAATGGCAGCGCTGAATGCAGTCGTGCTTTGCTATTGATGTGTGTGGGGAGGCGGAAGTGAAGGCCCAGCAAATGAGCAATAACAGAGGGAGAGTTTCAGGGGGGGAAATGCCACACAGACGTATTCCAAGAGAAGCAACCTTCAGTGAGGAGCATTAATTGACAGTGCTGAAGTAAATTATCCTGCTACTTTGTGACCTACCAATTTCTCTGAAAGGAGCGTGACATTTACTTGCCAAGAAGTTGAAATAATTCATTGCTTCCCCACTGCCTGTTGAAACCTCAATGGGGTTTTCTTTCTTTATGCTCAGCTCCTTAGCACTAGTGATTTTGTTGCCGATTTGGGCCTCATATTCAGTGTGGTGTTCTTCCCCGATTATACTCGGCAAAAGGGACTGAAACATGACAGAAAACAACCAGTCTTGAAAGTGTTCCTCTATAACAAGTTTTAGGACTTCAGCATGGACTCAGCTCCATTGCTGCAAATAAAACATTTTAAATGTGTTGTGAAGTGTAATATACAAATGTGACATCAGATGGCGAAAGTGAGCTATGCAAAATTCAACGTATTTTTCAAACTTTTTTTAAAAAAGCATTTTCACTGCATTGTGGGGTTTTTTATGTGTGTAGATCCCATGAATGGTGACACTTTCATCACAAACTCAGCACATTTAGCTAGGTTGTGTGAAACTCCTGAATAATTTCAAAGGAAGCAAAAAGTAGGAGAAATTTCTCAGGTACCACCTCCACTTCTCTCCTTGGGACCCATGGGGGCAGAATATTAATGCTGGTTGCTACTGAAGCTATGCTGTAGGTGACTTTTGCTTCTTCTTCTTCTTTTTGATCAAACAAACAAGAAAAGTTTTCTTAACAAAAAAATCTGTGAAACAAAGTGAGTCAGGAAATGTGTTATTTCAGGCAGAAGTTAACTTATTTACTTTAACTAACTATAAGATGCCACAGGCTTAAACACAGTGTCACAGTCACAGTTTCTCTTAACCTTTCTTTACTCAAAATCAGTTGTTATACTTCAGTTGCTGTTACTTAGTTATGACAGTTAAATACTTTTAACACCATACAGCTTCCTTCACAGATTAATGTGAAGTTCAGTTCATGAGTTCAGTTACCCACTCTCTTTTTTTAATAAAAAAAAATCAACAAAGCAATAATTATAAATAAATAAGAACAAAAATGTGCACCCCACCACAGAGACCATTCCATTGTAATTACCTAACCTCCCAAAATTTCAAGACCTCTTGCGATGGTTTGACCCCTTTCCATTTTAACAGTACAAAGTCTACAAACACCCTCCATATCTCCTCAGTCTTGCTTCTGACTAGTATTGGATGTTCTGTTGAGAATCTGGGCTTAGCAAAGAAGCCCGACCAGGCACTTTGGAATTTGCTGGGCCATTTCCTGGGAACTGAGGCCTTCCTGCATTGCAGCTTGCCACAGCTAGTAGCCTGTTATACTCCGTGCTTCATCTGCAATGTTCAACAGAGTGTGAATAGCCTATAGGGGCTGAGTTTCCGGAGAGGAGAAGGTCTGCAGGCTGCTCTTCAGGCCTTTGTTTCTCTGTAAGTGGTTGATCATGTCAGAAAGCCATCAGCACTGAAGTGTGCTTAGGTAGGGACAGTCTACTGAGGTTGGGAGCAGTTGGCACAAATATACATCTACAATACATGTTGTTCACTGAAAGAAAATTATATGAAAATGGTAGATAGGTGGTATCTGACAGCTGTCAAGTTAGCAAAAATGTATAGAACAAGTTCAAATATTTGCTGGAAATGTAAAGAAAAAGAAGGTACCCTTTATCATATGTGGTGGATGTGTAAAGAAACTAAAAATTTCTGGGAGATGATATATAATGAAATGGGTGTGTGTGTTTAAAATAACCTTTGTTTAAAAAACAGCAGCTCTCTTACTAGGAATTATAGGTACCAAGATGCCAAAGGAATGGAAAATATTATTTATGTATGCGACAACAGCCACTAGCCCAGAGATGGAAGGAAGAAACTACCCCGACCAGAGAAGAATGTCAAACCCAGTTGATGGACTATGCCGAAATGGCAAAATTAACTGGGAAGTTGTCTTATTGAAGACAATAACTTCAATAAGGAATGGAAAAAATATATAATTTATTTACGAGACCACTGCAAGCAGATTAAAACATTAGCAGGATTTCAACCACGTTTGTAAAGTAACGGAGAGTATGGATAATTTAGAAGGAATACCATTGGGACCCATGGAAGGGATGGGGTGAACTCAGGAGATTCAGAGTAATCTCGATATTTGAATTTGGAACTGTTTTTTTGTTGTATGTTTATATTTTTAAAAAATCTAATTTAAAAAATAGACGAAAAAAAGAATATGTGCCTATGATACATCCCAAAGGCACACTTCTCTCCCCTATAGGAGCAGAAGAAAGCTGCCCATGCATTTTTAAAAGGAAAGGGGGAAAGACCGTTCTGCACTCGCTATCACATTCCCTGCGGAATTTCACAACTGAAAAATGTGAACAACCCAACCATATTTTCCATTAGCCCGGTGTGGAAGACATCCCTCCCGTCAAAGAAATGAGAAAGATTCCCTTTATTTAATAATATTCTTAATAGCTGTGAAACGCAAGTACATTAAGCCAGATTTTGATGAAATTAAGCTTGCCTGCCGACACTGATAGGAATAAGAGAATAACCCTGTCTCGGTTCAGCAGCCTTTTGTGAAATACAAATTAATTTACCTTTGTCACTCTCCATTCATGGGGTGATGTATGTGTTCCTTCTTTAAGGCTAATTAAACATCCAGAGGTCCTTTTTCATTGCTGTTCAAAGCCTGTACACAGTATCGGGGCAAAGTTGACAGCTCATGTGTTTCGTACTTGCTGTTGTTTCTCCCTTCGTTAAGATTGTTTTGCCTGGGCGTAAGGTTGATAAAAAATATGTTTACTCCTTAATTGGGATGAGGACCCACAATAATGCAATATGAAATATCCAGCACAGAGTCAGACGAACCACTTAGCCTCACTGATTGATGCTGAGCTATATTGTTTTATTGATTTTAACTTTTGTATGTTTTTAAGAATAGTTGTACAACCGTACCTTGTTTTGCGGCTTGGATCTGTTCCGGAGCCCCAGCTGCTAGACGCAAAGGACGCAGGGCAAAGCACCGCGTCTGCACACGCTCGCGGAGCGGTTTGCACTTCTGCACACACGCAAAGCACTATTCTGCACGAGCAGCAAACCCAGAACTAACCCATTCCAGTACTTCTGTGTTTGCCACGGACAGAATGGTTGCTAGACAAGGCAGACGTTCACGGAGGTATTACGGTATTTCATTTTTTTCTTACTTACTTGGAAGGTCAATACAGCCCAGGTGGTTAGGAAGGCCCAACAGAGACTTCATTTCTTTAGGGTCTTGTGAAAGAACAATGTTGCAACTGATGATTTCCTTCTATCGGTCCATGATAGAAAGTGTTCTCTCATACTGTATTACGGTGTGGTACACTGGTTTGAGAGCCATGGACAGAAAGTCCCTACAGAGGGTGGTGAAGACAGCACACGATATCATGGGCTGTCCCCTGCTTCAGGTTACAGACTCCGCTAACCCAGAAATAGTACCTTGGGTTAAGAACTTTGCTTCAGGATGAGAACAGAAATCGTGTAGCGGCAGTGGAAGGCCCCATTAGCTAAAGTGGTGCTTCAGGTTAAGAATAGTTTCAGGTTAAGAACAGACCTCCAGAATGAATTCAGTTCTTAACCCGAGGTACCACTGTATTTTTAAAGCCATGACCTGCTTTTACTCTTCACTCACATCAAGATGTCACATTGGTAAGCCATTTTGTTGCTCAGTTCCATCTGCCAGCTCTTTTTCGCCATAGCTTTCTTGTTGCCTTAGCTCAGGAAAGCGGGAACTGCAGCCCTTCAGACGTTCTTCAATTCCAGTACCCATCAGCCTTGGCCAATGGCCATGGTGACAGGGGTTGATGAGAGCTGGTGTCCAACAATGTCCAGAAGCCACACAGGCTCCAAAACCCTGTACCTACCTTGCTGTGTCTTCAGCGCTGACTTCTTGAAACCAGGACCACACAGAAATCTATGATTCTATCACAAAATGCAATGTTTGCTTCACCCAGGTTGCATACACACCATGCATTTCAAGTGCATTTTCCACACACATCTTAAGAATCATGGTCCCCGAAAAAATTGGATACACCCCCCAAAGCTACCTACTCTGCCTTTAGCTAGCTGACGTTCAAGTCAGCAGCTACAACAGAAGTGTCATCAGCCTTATTAACTGTAGCAATGTTGAACGCTTAAAGCTTTGCACATTTAAATTTGTTTCCCTGTTGAACCCAGTGCCCTTTATTGGGTTTGTAGATTTGCTGGTTATTTTAGGGTTGCTCGTGAAGGGCTGAACAAGTGCTATTGATTTTGGTTCAGGAATGAAAGATCCTTTGAAGCATTTGCCTTCTGGGAACTGCCCAATACCATAGGGTGAGCTATGGCAGATCAAAACCAGTTAATAGCTACAAGTGAGGGAAAGAATGTGCCGGCCAGAAAAGTGAAGCTTTAAAAGTGAACTAATCAATAGCCAGCTGATGGCTTCTTTGAATCTCTCTGCTCTTTGTTCACCTTAAAAATGCATGGGGTTTCCCATTATTTTGGCTTTGTCGCCATTGAAGGACACTTTCAAAGCAGAGGATGCTCAGAAGTGAAGAGCAAGATGGGATCGTGTTTTGTATTTCATCATGCTGTTTGTAGATGCTGTTTCCTAAGGCTTCATCCCAGGATGTGGGTCTGACAAGGCACAGGATGCAGCAACGTTCCTGAGGTTCTATGGACCTGGTCTGGTCAAACTCCGGACCAGCTCCAGAGACAACTGGATGTTGGCCAAGGTAACATCTTCAACTGCCCCATGGGACTACCAGTGATGGGCAACAGAAATCCCACATTTCCACAGTCTTTCAGTTCATGTTGTTTCACATTCTCTGCAATACTCTAATGTAGCATGATCCGGTGGGAAATTTACAGGTGGCAGGCAGCTTACAGTTAAAATTAAGTGAAGAAGGGGAAATATAGGGGATGATAGGGGATGATAGTCTGATCCTGAGCACCGTCACTCACAAGCCTTCACTCAGTAGTTGCCTGAGTATGTTGAGTGCTAGACTTGGGTCGGAGCCTACATGTGAAACTACAGGCTCAGCTACACTTCCTTAAAAAAAAATATTTTAAAAAATATGATTTTCAGTTATATACATTTCAATAGTTTTACAATCATCCTAACATTTCAAAACTCGACTTCCTTCCACCTCTTTCTGCAGTTCCTTAAATTTATTTTTTGACATTTCCTGCATATTCTAAATTAACTTATTCTTTTATTCATCTGCTTTAAATATATGCTCTTAGGAAACTGCAGGTTATTACAATAATCCTGCTAATGTCCTTATCTGTTTGCAGTTTGTTTGTAAATATTCAATAAACCATTTTCATTCTTTTATAAAAAGTTTGTTATCTTGATTTCTTATTTTTCCATTATGTTTTGCTACTGCATATTCTATAAGTTTTTGTATCCATTATTCTTTCATTGGGACTTCTTCTTCTTTCCGTTTTTTGGGCAAATAACATTCTTGCCACTGTAGTGCCATACATGAATAAATTTCTGTACTGCTTAGGTAGTTCTACCCCTATAATTCCTAAAAGGCTCGTCCACACTTGTTCCATGCCTAGAAAGCACAAGTTTTCTGCTTGACCCATATTGTGTCCTGGCGGCTTTCCCTTTGCCCTGTTCCTTTCTCAGGGAAAATCTGCTCTTAGCAGTAAATCAGAACCAATGGCTATCTGTGGGAAACCTGATCCCTGTTTGCTCCAATTGAGCATTAAAGGGCAGTTTTTCTCAGGGGAAAGGAGCAGCTCAAGTCCAAAATAAGCCCTATCTTGGAAGCTTAATTATACAGCCTTAATCTAAATCATGCAAGATAGCAGGATGTAAATGTAATAAATCGGGGGGGGGGGGGCAGGAGTAAATTGTCATCCCTCACCCTTAACAAATCTTCCTCGTCTTATCAAAGATCTTTTTTGCTTTTTGTAAGTTGCTCAGAGGTTTCACCCAAGCAAGAATTCCTTTTGCCTCTGCAATTTGCTTGTGCCCAAAACTGCTGGGTACATATTGACATGAAAACCTTCCCTCCATCCTTCAAGACAAGAGCGGCTAAAAAAAAAGGTGACCTGTGGGCCATATTGATGGTCAGCCACACCTCCCAAAGTCACAAGTCAGTGCTGGGTGTGGCAAATATATATGCACATGCATGCATGCACAAACAACCCATACAACACACATAGGCATTTACAACAAATCAGCAGTGGCATAGGAAGGGGGGGGTGCGGATCGCCCCGGGTGTCATCTCTGAAGGGGGTGACAAAATGGCTATGGGCTATATGATGCAGTGGCTCGGGCACCTGCAGGCTCCACGCTGCCCAAAACGGCAGCGTGGGGCTTCCATATGCCCGCCACCTCTCCCTCAGCCACCCTACAGCTGGGGGGGGGGTGGCGAGGCTCGATGCAGCGCACCCTGCCCCAGCTCGCCCAGCCCAATGGGTGGCTTGCTAGGCGCCTGAGCTATGCCACTGCATGGGGGGGGGGAGGAACCAGCTACAGATTGCAAACAACAAGAGCAAAGCATAGCAAACAGGTCTGCAACCAACTACCCCTCCAAGAAGGCTTCAGCTGGGCAATTTGGAATGGGCAGCAAGCAGAAGGGTGTCCTGGTCCCGGGCCGAGTTTTGAGAGGGGGTGCAAGCAGGTGCCTCCACAGGAGGCTCCTTCATTGGAGCCTGACTCCATGCCAGAAGGAGCTGTGCTGCAGCTGCCGTGCTTGTGCCTGGTGCAGCTCCGTGGGGCCCGGGTCAGGCCTGACCTGGGGAAAGAGAGCAGGTGAGTGGGTAGCAGCGCTGCTGCCAACCCTCCTTGGCTGTGAGGAACCTATAGCTTCCCTGCCCCTCTCCTAACCCTGAACTGTGACTCGCGGAGGGTGCCTTCTGTGCCCCCCCCTTGGGGGCATGCCCTGCATGCCTGCCCTGGGCAGCGTGGGCATACGTTCCGCTGCTGCAAATAACACACACACACACACACACACACACACACACACACACTTACCTGACATGCAGGCACCCAACACTCTCTCCCTGTCTTTCTCTCTCACACGCATACATGAAGTCACACACTCATGCAAACACTCTCGCATGCAAGCACACATGCAAATATAAACACACCACAAGTTTTTTTTTTTTTTTGCACTACCTTCTCCAGCACTGGAAATGCTGCCTTTCACTCGTAATTCTTTAGGCGACAGCATCTGCAAAATCCATAGGAGCAATTCAGTTTTCCATTCCATTATTTGCAGTGAGCAGCACGCTTTCGTGGAAAATCCACCTCTTGGTATGAATTTCAGCGGATTTAATTTGTATTGCAGTTCTGTCCTCTCTTTTTTGTCTCTGAATGCTCCCTTCAGCTCAAAGCCCTGAATAATTATGTGCACGCATGTTTTACTCGCAGTTGCACGCATAGTGGATTTGTAGTTCAAAGGCCACCCAAACAGTTATTTGTTCTTGCCCAGGAACATGTCACTCATGATCTGGAAGTGGATTAGGCATTAAAGGGTTAACCATCAAGACAGAGCAGGCATGAATTTGTGCAACAGAACACGAATATCATGGGTAGGCAGACAGCTTGGCATGAAAAGGTCTAAAATATCAGAAGAATGAAGGCCTCCCTGCAATACATGTTCATCCATATAAACATAAATATAATCACCAAAAGCTTGGCAGCTTTGGGGATGGCTAACTGTGTTTCCAGAGCAGAATTTGAATGAGTGAAACTGTTTTTTTCCCTTCTTTCTTTCTTTCTTTCTTTCTTTCTTTCTTTCTTTCTTTCTTTCTTTCTTCCTTCCTTCCTTCCTTCCTTCCTTCCTTCCTTCCTTCCTTCCTTCCTTCCTTTCTTCCTTTCTTCCTTTCCTTTCCTTTCCTTTCCTTTCCTTTCCTTCTTTTTTTTTTGTTTTGATATAATTTCATTCCCCTGCCCCACATTTTGGAAGGAAATTTAAAATAAAGTGCACATTTCTTCAGGTGTACTGTGGTTTATAGGGACGCGGGGGGCGCTGTGGGTAAAACCTCAGTGCCTAGGACTTGCTGATCGTAAGGTCAGCGGTTCGAATCCCCGCGGCGGGGTGAGCTCCCGTCGTTCGGTCCCAGCTCCTGCCCACCTAGCAGTTCGAAAGCACTCTTAAGTGCAAGTAGATAAATAGGTACCGCTTTATAGCAGGAAGGTAAACGGCGTTTCCGTGTGCTGCGCTGGTGCTGGCTCGCCAGAGCAGCTTCGTCACGCTGGCCACGTGACCCGGAAGTGTCTTCGGACGGCACCGGCTCCCGGCCTCTTAAGTGAGATGGGCGCGCAACCCCAGAGTCGGACACGACTGGCCCGTACGGGCAAAGGTACCTTTACCTTTACCTTACTGTGGTTTATTGCTCTGTTGTAAACTGGACTTTAAATACACTATATATTTTTTTCTTTTGGGGTATAGAACAGATGATATATCACTCCCAGTCTATCCCAACATGTGTGTGTGTGTGAGAGAGAGAGAGAGAGAGAGGAAGAACAGTAGTACAGTCGTACCTTGGATCCCAAATGCCTTGCGAGTCGAATGTTTTGGCTCCCAAATGCCTCAAACCTGGGAGTGTGTGTTCCGGTTTGCGAACGTTATTTGGAACCCGAACATCTGACATGGCTTCCATGGATTCCGATTGGCTGC
Source organism: Podarcis liolepis (assembly GCF_965112155.1). Lineage (NCBI taxonomy): Eukaryota > Metazoa > Chordata > Lepidosauria > Squamata > Lacertidae > Podarcis > Podarcis liolepis. Next base: position 25,498,736 of record NC_139556.1, read on the forward strand.
CGGAGCTTCCTGCCGCCAATCAGAAGCCGCACCTTGGTTTTCGAACATTTTGGAAGTTGTACAGACTTCTGGAACGGGTTCCGTTTGACTTCCAAGATACCACTGTATCTATTTGGATTGGTGGGGCAGAGGACAGGGAGGCCAGCACAGGACAGAGCTACAACCCATGACAGCCAGAGTTAGCTAAGTCTAGTGTTGTCCCACCTTCCTCCCTGTTACATTCTACAGGGACTACAAGGAGCAAGCTCACAGCCAATGTCATCCCCTGGACAGATTGTAAACAGGAAGGCAGGCAGATGAGTGCTGGCTGTGAGCAGGGTGAGAGTGGTAGAGCACTTCCCCATTCACTCAAATAGACCAGCCTCCACTCCGTGTGTTTGCGTGCATCTACATGCAGTTCATCTCCTTCTGTTTCCCAAATCCAGGGTACCGGATCCACCTCTTCTGGTCTCATACGTGCAAGCAGGGGTGGAATATACAAATTCCACTTACACATCTACATTTAAGTGCACTTAGGCAGCAAATGTGGAGCTGATTTCTTAATTTAATGGGGAAAACCATCATGCCATTTTCAGCTCAGCACACTGAACCTAAGATGAGCCCTGCTGAATCAGGGCGATGGACCGTCTAGTCTAGTATCTCGTTCTCACAGTGGCCAACCAGGTGCCTGTGGAAAGCTAGAAAGCAGGGCCTGAGGACAACAGCACTCTCTTCACCTGCAGTTTCCAGCAAGTGTTATCAGAGGCAGGAATTTATCAAATTCTCATTGAAGGCCTCCAAATTGGTGCCCACTACCAGGTCTTGTGGCTGTGAGTTTTACATGTTGGCTATGCACTGCCTGAAGAAGTACTAAGCTGTATGTGCACATATATTTGGACTGTCTAAAGGTAAGATAAAGATAAAGGACCCCTGGACCGTTAAGTCCAGTCAAAGGCAACTATGGAGTTGCGGCACTCATGTCACTTTTAGGCCAAGGGAGCCAGCGTTTGTCCACAGACAGCTTTCCAGCTCATGTGGCCAGCAGGACTAAACCGCTTCTGGTGCAACGGAACACAGTGACGGAAACCAGAGCGCATGGAAATGCTGTTTACCTTCCCACCGCAGCAGAACCTATTTATCTACTTGCACTTTAACATGCTTTCGAACTGCTGGGTTGGCAGGAGGTGGGACAGAACAATGGGAGCTCACCCTGTCGCAGGGATTCGAATCACCAATCTTCAGATCGGCAAGCCCAAGAGGCTCAGTGGCTTAGACCACAGCGCCACCCATGTTTACTTTTGGACTGTCTATCCCAGTGAGGTCAGCCAAAGTGGGAGCGGCATTCCAAGTGGGTAGGAATCACATTTCTCCACATTTGGACTGAATCAGGAAAGAGGCATGCCATCCTACCCAGCCCTCTTATTTCCCCCCATCTTATGGGAAACTTCCTATTTATCACTTGAGTGGTCCCATATTTCAATTTAGAAAAATAACCTGGCTTGTTCCCCACCCCCACTCCTTTTTCCGGTAAAGGGTGGACTAGATTGAACTGTAACTACTTTTCACCTCCCAGACGAAAAATGTCTCCATACAACCCTTGACTGCAATCTACGGTCTGCTTGCTGCTGCCCTCCTTCAACGCCACTTCCACAGTTGCTTTAGGTGACTCCTTGTGTGTGCAAAAACCTTGACGGACCCCAACCTGTATGATAAACATCCAGTTTGATCATATTTTGATCACTCAACCTTTTTTCTGCCGGTGCTTATGATTCTAATTCATTTTGCACAGCTCTGTACAAAAGAGGGGCTAAAAATAAAAAAACCAACCCAAGAGCAACTTGCACAATAAATGTCCTTTCTGTGCCATTTGATTTTTTTTGTTTTTTTACTCCTGCCAGTACAAAGGTAATTCAAATCCTCCTTGATCGCTATTCTAGGGTGGATTTTTAAAAAGGCATTAAAAAAAAATAAAAAATATCCACTCTCCTGAAGCTTTCCAGACCTGCCACCTTATCCTGCCCTGGAGTGCGGCTGTAATTTCCTGTAATATTTCTAACCATATATCTTTCACTTCACTACAAATTGCCTCGGCTATTGAAGTCAGCCTGCATGCCTTGTTTCTTCCTCTCTGCCATAGACTCCCTTTCCTCCTGCAGTATATTTCCATGCTCGAATCTGTCCTTGCAGCGAGCTCTGTGCCCTGGGAGTTAAGCAGTTCTGTCAGTTTGCTGATTAGATCAAGTCTCTCATACTCCTGTTTGCTACACGCTTCTTTTGAAATGCACATGCTCTGAGTCTTTTCCGATAAATGCCCATCGCATTCATAGAGGAGGGAAAACAACAACCCAGAAAGGACATCATTGGATGTGTCACTTCTCACTCCCCCCACTGCGGGTCTTCATCCTTAATCCTTTCGACTTGCTACCTGTTGCTCATTATTTATTTCTGCTTCAGTAGCACTTATCCATCACAAACAGAAGTTGGTTCATTGTTTTGTTTTTAGTCTTCTAAATCCCTTTGTTCTGATATCACATTCCATGTACAGTGGTACCTCAGGTTAAGTACTTAATTCGTTCCGGAGGTCCATTCTTAACCTGAAACTGTTCTTAACCTGAAGCACCACTTTAGCTAATGGGGCCTCCTGCTGCTGCCGCACTGCCAGAGCACGATTTCTGTTCTCATACTGAAGCAAAGTTCTTAACCTGAAGCACTATTTCTGGGCTAAGTGGAGTCTGTAACCTGAAGCGTATGTAACCTGAAGCGTATGTAACCCGAGGTACCACTGTATATTGACCCAAAACTGGGAAGCTGAGCGGTATCGGGTGGGGAATCCACAGCTGCACCCCTTACTCAGCTCTGGCAAAAGGAGTTGTCATGGAATTCTTCTCAAAATTGATCCACGACAGATTCCAATGTACAGTTAGCAGGGTAAAAACTTAAACACGTTGCAGGATTCCCCCAAAATAGACCAGAGGTCATTAATATTTCATCCACAAGAGCTTTACTGCGACTGAAGGCAAATGAGCATCAATGGTCACAAATCCAATACATTCAGGGTTGGCATCGTCCATAAGAAATCCAGTTGCAGCAGACTTAACTTAAACTTACAATAACTTACAGTAAGTCTAAATCTTGACTCTAAGCATACTATGTACAGAACACCACACCAGAAGGAGGAGAGATAGAAAGAGAAAGGGAAACCCAGGATCCTTCTGGCCTTACTTTTGTAGTCAGCATGACCTTGAACCAGTTTAAGCCAGCTGTACTCAGCTTCCCAGAAGGAATAACCCAAACATCATGAACCTTCTGCTTGTTTCTTTCACACAGAGAAGCTTCCAGAACCCTCTTGAATTAATTATAATAGGAAAGATCTCTACACATCAGATCAATTCTTTCTGTACTAAGAAATGCAAACTGTCAGTAGTAACCAAGGAATGTTCCTTACACCGATTGATGATGAAGAGCCATGTGATACTTCCTACAATTGTTTCATAGTCAAGCTTGCTTTACAAGTTTAAGCAACCATCAGGAATTGTACTTGCCCATTTGATGTTTTTCCCTTGAGTTAAATGCTGGGCATTTTGTTAGAATAAATTAGAAATTCTGGATGGAGATACATTGGGGGGGGGGGGAATCATGCGGTCCCACACCCTGTTTCATTAGGTTGCATCCCCCTGATGTGTTAAAATCCACCAGATAGGCATATGAGAAAAATGTGGAATAGGGGACTTGTGCCCACATTTTGTGTCAACTGCGCTATGCATTTAAAGTAGTATCGTACCACTTTAAACAGTCCCCACCCCAAATCTTGGGGGCTTTAGTTTACAAAGGCTGTTAAGAGTTGTTAGGGGGCCCCTATTTCCCTCAGGGAGTACAATTCTCAGAGTGATTGATTATTTGACCGCTCTGGGTTTCTGACGTTTGTTAATGAAACTTGCTTGTATCATTGTGGAAAGAGCTTCTCAAGAATATTGGTTGTTATTTAATGACTATCTAATCTCCCTCCCCGCCATTGTAATTATGAAATCCTGAATACGGAGATAAATGGAAGGAAAACCAGCCATTATACAGCCACTGTTCCTCCCTTCCTATCCAAACTTTGCTTGAGGTAGTGGAGTAGCCCAACTCAAAAACAATTCAGAAATTCAACAAAAATTAATTTCCTCCTTCCTCCAGCTGTCTCTGTCTCAGGAACATAGTAGTAATCTTACAGGATCCCCTCATTTTTCCTATCAAAATAAACACATTTGGTTGCTGGTCAGCTGAGATCCTTTCCTGCCACTGTGTTGCACCGTTCCCTTCCTCAAAAGTTGCACTCCAGTGCCTTATTCATTAATTAAATGAGAAAATGAAGTGGACTTCCATTTGTTGCAGCTCTTGGCAGATAATCTACTGCATGGTTGCACCAGTGACAAAACCATGAAACTTTGCTCTTACGGGTTTGTGAGCTCCATGACCCTTATGCCGACACTTACTCTCTGGAAATCATGCTCTCTCGTGATTTCTTTTTAAAGAGCGCACCTTCTGGAGGAACTGCCTCTCTTAACCTGCACTCACTGGGAAAGGGACCTTAATTTCTAATACTCTGAAAATGCAGTTTCTGCATGGACAAAGTGTCACTAGAAACTATCCCCCACCACTCTCCTACTACCTAGGCTAGACTACCTAGCCTAGTCTCATGGGGTTGTTGTAATAAAATGGGGCTGCTTTTGGTGGCAGATGTGCCTCTTAAGGAATGCCTAGTACTGGCCTACAGTACTCCTAGGCCATTGTAGCTAGTTAAATCTCCCCCTCCCACACTTGCACGAATTCCAGCCTTACGTCCAGATTTTGCTAGTCTTGCTGCCAGAAATGCATGCAAATACGTATTTGCATAATTGAATTATTTCAACAAAAAGGATAGTAACAGAATTTTTTTGGCAAGGGTGGGGTGGGCAGAGAACAAGCAGAGAGAGTGTGCGGAACGTAGCAATTTCCCATTTTCTGCACATATAATCATGGCGCATATTAAAAATAACAACACTCATTTTAGCACACTTCCTGGCTGGGGGGGGGGACAGGTGGGGGAAGGCCCCTTTCTCCACCTACTGTTCTGAAACGGTCACTCAATGTCAGGTTCTATCAGTCAGCAGTTCGAATATATGCGACAGGGTGAGCTCCCTTTGCTCTGTCCCAGCTCCTGCCAACCTAGCAGCTCGAAAGCACACCAGTGTGAGTAGATAAATAGGTACTGCTGTGGCGGGAAGGTAAACAGTGTTTCCATGAGCTCCAGTTTCTGTCACGGTGCTTGTTGCTCCAGAAGTAGTTCTCCTGCTAGCCACATGACCCAGAAAGTTGTCTGGCTCCCTTGGCCTGAAGCAAGACAAATGCTGGCTCCCTTGGCCTGAAGCGAGCTGAGCACCACACCCCATAGGTTTGACTAGGCTTAACTGACCAGGCGTCCTTTACCTTTTCCTTACCTCTATCAACTATCTGGAAAGGCTGTAATATGTTTTTTTTTTTTCCTGTTTGGGGTCACAGAGAACTTTGAATCAGCTTCCAACACAAACACAGGGGCTTTTTCTATGCTTGCCCTTTGAGAAAGTTTTGTTCTAATCCTGCCAGCCTGTGCCACTCTTCCTATACCCGTGGGGATCGTTTTACTATTGCTTATTTAAGTGAAACAAAGTCAACTCTTGAAATGCTTTCACAGGAACCTTACCCCCGCCCCCGGTTGTTCAAAAAACAACCCATTATAGGAAACTCATTTCCCCCTTTATTTAAAACCTAAATAAGTACCTCTGGTGCCTCCCTTGAAATGAATTAGTTATCTTGTTCATCTGCCACATCCTGGGGCTAAATAATTAATCATAGCCAGGTGCAGTTTGTTGGACTTGTTGTTCTCGAGAAATACAATAGCGAATAAAAGACAGAGAAAAGCTGTTCAGGGAGAGTACTTCAGCAAAGCAATGAACTAGAAGGACGGTTGATCTGTGCGGGTTAAAAAAAAAAAAAGTGATGGTGGGTAAGTGCCAGTGTTTGCAGAAATATCTGGCTTTATAAAGTTAGCTTCTGCCAGGAGAAATTTCTCCATCGTTTACTTCATTTCAAAATATACCAGATGCCTTTTTATTGTGCATTCATGATGATTTCTGCCCATGATTGTATCAAGTTGGTTATACGCCATCCTGCTTTCCATACTATTTCCACCAGCAAAAGTTTATTTGTTTCCAATTAGGGGATGCCCCACAACGTCCTGAAACTTTTTATACCACTAAGGTTCTGGGTTAATTTTTGCCTCGCTTTTGTTGCACTACGTGGCTTGGATGCAGTATTTGACATTTGCTGCAAGAGCGCTGTCCATGGTACTAAACTCACACTTTTCCCTTCAGTGTTCTTACTTTGCCATCCTACCTGTCTAAGGAACAAGGAACCACCAGCCCATTCTGGCATGGACTATCACCCTTCCTTGGTAGTGGGTGTCCCCACTAATTGTGACAGAAGGAATTTTTATTTATAAATGCTCTTTTTTATTTTTTATTTTTAAATCTGCTTTCCCCAAAGGAAAAACAAAGCTTAATTTCTTGCTATAACTTTGTTAAGTGTTCCTCTTCTGCAAAAGTATAGAGGTGTGCTGGAATACAGTATACACACACATGTACACACACACACACATGCATCTTTTTGTAAAACACCACTGTCCACAGAAGGAGAACACTACTCCTTTGGGAGGTTAGCAAGGGAATAAATAGTGTTTTTCTTCTTCTGAAGGTCTTTTGGATGGCCTTTGTGGGGTGGGGGGATCATTTAAAATAATTTTGATCTTTTTAGCACTGCTGATATGCTTTTCCAGAAACATAGCATTAAACAGAATCTCAAAAGGAATAAACATTTTATTTTGCCAGAGAATTAGGACCTTCCTTTCTTAAATTCCCCTTCCTTGCCAGGAATAAAGCTGGAAAAGCGCATGACACGTCATAGAATGGGGAGAATAGCAATAGAATAGAATGGAACCAGGGCGATCTGCATGCATTACCCTAACTCCCCTGTATTTGTTTTACAGCCTCTGAGTTTACAACTCTCATTTAGTCTGGAACTCCAAAACCCCAAATCAATTGCTATTGAGTAGGATAATATAGTGATGATGGATTTGCCAATGTCTGATTTCTACTTTGCCCCACATCCTTTTATTGATCTGTTTATGTATGCTGAGGAAGGGAGAGATTTCATGTTTTTTAAAGGCCTACACTGCAGTTCTACAGACCATGAATTCACAAACTACATCTTGAATAGTAATACTACCCCAGAGTAAGAAGCTTGAGAGGAATCCAGGTCATTTTTTAAAAAAAGAATAAAAGATGAACATAGCACGTAAACCACAGTATATTGAGCAGATGATGATGATGATGGCATTTATTTGTTTAGGATGGTCTTCCTCACCATCTGCTTTTAATTGGAGGTGGCAGAGATTGAACCTGAAAGCCCTTATGCTCTGCCACAGAACCAGAGTCCCTCTCCCAACAAATCGATTTCTACTCCCAGGGTACCTTCCAAATGAGATAATATTCCAGGACTAAGACAACAAGACAAATTTCCTGTTGGGGGAAAATGGAGGATGTGTTCCAGTTTCATCTCAAAGTGGTGATGTGGGGGTGGGGGAGAGAAATTATCAGGTCCAGCTTGGTAAATTGTCTCTAGTGAAAAAGTCACCTAAGTCATGTTTACAGAAGAAGAAACACACACACAAAACCCCAACTTAATATTTCCCAATAAGAGATTCAGATTTAGTTGCAGGGCAATTGCCATTCAGTGTAAACAGAATACTCACGCATGGTATGACTTGAAATGACAATCTGGAGAGCTCTTGCTAAGCACCAGCATAACTATAGTTATAGCTTGAGCAGAAATGGTTGTTCCAAATCTGCAGCATGCCTACAATTGGATCCTGGTAAATTAATTTGAAATGCAGCAGGTAGGTAGATTGTTTCAATGTGGGCAATGGGACCAGCCCTGTAGTTATCTGTGGAGTGAGTGACTTAAAGAGTATTTTTGAAGACAGATGCCTTAAACGCTGCTTGCTCCATCACCAGGAAGTTAATTAAACATCCCCAAAAGCTTTGAAACCAAGTATCTTTTCTGCTGCCACTCATACCCACAATACAGTGGTACCTTGGGTTACATACGCTTCAGGTTACAGACGCTTCAGGTTACAGACTCCAGTAACCCAGAAATAGTACCTCAGGTTAAGAACTTTACTTCAGGATGAGAACAGAAATTGTGCTCCGGCGGTGTGGCAGCAGCGGGAGGCCCCATTAGCTAAAGTGCTATCTCAGGTTAAGAACAGTTTCAGGTTAAGAACAGACCTCCAGAATGAATTAAGTTCTTAACCCGAGGTACCACTGTACATAGCATCACTTATGCTTACCCTTAAATTTTAAAAGCAAGACACATTTTGAAGATGTGGTTCAGTCAGCTTACCACCAAGTGCTACTGCTCAGGGCTACCAACAGACATTTTAAAATATGAGGGCGCCCAGTGCTTTTTTTCTTATAAAATGTTTACGGGTACTCTCTTTTTTACTCCAGAAAAATCACAATTTTATAGTTCAAATCGGGAAAAATAAATACAGTTAATGGACAAAAGTACAAAAACCATGCATTACCTCATATTACGCAGCTGACAGCTCACAGTAACTTCATATTGGCATGAGGTTGTGGGCACTAACATCTTCCTGATTCCTCTGCTTGCTCTTGGTGTCTGTCACCAGATGTCGTCCTTTCAAAAACCATGAATTTACAAACACTGAAGGCTTAAACAAACTCAAAGGGAGGGCCTACCAATTTTACAAGCATTAAGTTGGCTACAGTGTTTCAGTGCAATGAAGCTCTTGTTAGATTCAGTATTAAATTCATCACCGTGCTAAATTCCAACTCCTACTTCACACATTAAACACTCGCTTCCGTCTGAGACTCAGGAAACATGTGACAGGAAATGAGGCCGCCATTGGGGGTAGCAATGGAACTGACAATTCACCGTGCTAGAGAAGAAACTAAAAAAATTAAAAAATGTAATTTCTTCTCCCATTAGATTCACAAAATGTCCCCCCAGAAAAAAAGCACTGAGGGCGCCATTCATATAAGGCAGCCTTCTCCAACCTGCTGCCCTCCAAATGTTTTGGCGCAAAACACGCATCAGCCGCAACCAGCAATCTAAATGGTCCTAAATGTTGGGAGACATAATACAGCAGCCTTTGGATGGCACCAAGGTGGGGAACATTGATGCAAGGCAGGTGTCGGGAACCGTTGTCTTTCCAGGATGTTGCTGAACTACAACTCCCATCACCATAGACCATTGCCTATACTTGCAGGGGCTGATGGGAGCTGTAGTTCAGCAACAGCTGGAGGGCCAAAGTTCCCCATTCAAAAATTTTGCAAGTCTATTTAAAACTCTTTGCTTCCCTTGCATTTTCCTCCAATATACTCGAATTTGTCTCATGGCAACTCTATCCCTGCCCTTAATCAACAAGAATCCAGCTATGCATTTAGTTTCTCCCAAAAATTGTTGGTTTGTAGCACTCTTTATTAGTGCTGAGTTGAAACAAAAGGCATATTTGCAATATACAGTCATACCTTGGAAGTCAAATGGAATCCATTCCAGAAGTCCATTCGACTTCCAAAACATTCGGAAACCAAGGCGCAGCTTCCAATTGGGTGCAGGAAGCTCCTGCACCCAATCGGAAGCTACGGAAGTTGCATCGGACTTTTGGGTTCCAAAGAATGTTCACAAGCTGGAACACTCACTTCCGGGTTTGTGGTGTTTGGGAGCCAAAATATTTGACACACACTTTTGAGGTACGACTGTACATCCTCCTCTGCAAAAAAATAAAAAAGGTCTCTGGACGTTTTTCAGGAGTGAAAATGGTTTTCCATTCAGAATGTTGGCGGAAAACATTGGTGCCACTATGCTTGGGTTTCATGGTGCCTTTTTTTGTATGCATGTCATGATTATTGAACATTGCCCAGGAATCTATGGACAAAGGGTGGGTCAGTCATATTTTGAATAACATAATAAATAAGGCTGAAAACCTAACCATACACACTTGGGAGCAAGCCCAATTAAAGTCAACAGGGCTGAGGAAAGGAAAGGAAAGGAAAGGAAAGGAAAGGAAAGGAAAGGAAAGGAAAGGAAAGGAAAGGAAAGGAAAGGAAAGGAAAGGCTGTTGAAAATAGAAACAAGGGGTTGACAGGACAGGCAGCAAACAGTAGCTTTTTTTTCAGGGGAAACTCACAGTGCTCTGAGACATTAAATACCCACCTGCATGGGATGCGGATAGCGCTGTGGTCTAAATCACTGAGCCTCTTGGGCTTGCCAATCAGAAGGTCGGCGGTTTGAATCCATTCGACCAGGTGAGCTCCCATTCCTCAATCCCAGCTCCTGCCAACCTAGCAGTTTGAAAGCACACCAGTGCAAGTAGATAAAAAGGTACTGCTTTGGAGGGAAGGTAAACAGCTTTTCCATGGGCTCTGGTTTCCGTCACAGTGTCCCGTTGTGCCAGAAGCAGTTTAGTCATTCTGGCCGCATGACCAAGAAAGCTGTCTGTGGACAAATGCCGGCTCACTTGGCCTGAAAGCGAGATAAGCGCTGCACCCCATAGTCACCTTTGGCTGGACTTAACCATCCAGGGGTCCTTTACCTTTTACCTTTTTATTGCCAGCTTCAAAGAGATTGATGACTACAGAGCACAATATATCTCTTCCTACTTGAAAGAAAGGGACTGCCATAGCAACCTTATGCTGATACTGCTTGACTGAACATTGTGGCCTCCTGGTGATGCAGCCTGCTTGAAGGAGGCAGACTGGGCATTGTGACTTCATGATTATGATTACTGCTTTAAGGGGAGGGACTAGCCATTGTGATCTCATTCTGACACTGCTTGACTGAAGGGCAGAGACTGGACATGGTGACATCATGCTGATGCTGCCAGCTCCAAGGACTGGCTATTGTGATCTCATGCTGATGCTCTCCTTCAGTTGTTGTAGGCTGCCTCTCCAAAACCAGCCAAAAATGTTAGGGAATCATAGAATAGTTTGGGTTCAGTTTGATGGGAAAAGGTGATCAGAACTCACATGCAACTGCTATGTCTTTGGGATACCAGACAATGACTGCCTCTGCCCACTGCTGCTGCCAGCTTCAGGGACACAGGTGGCGCTGTGGTCTAAACCACTGAGCCTCTTGGGCTTGCCAATCAGAAGGTTGGCGGTTCGAATCCCCGCAATGAGGTAAGCTCCTGTTGCTCTGTCCCAGGTCCTGCCAACCTAGCAGTTCGAAAGCACACTAGTGCAAGTAGATAAATAGGTACTGCTGTAGCGGGAAGGTAAATGGCATTTCTGTGCACTGTTTTCCATCCCAGTGTTCCATTGCACCAAAAGCGGTTTAGTCATGCTGACCACATGACCCAGAAAGCTGCCTTTGTGGACAAATGCCAGCTCCCTCGGCCTGAAAGTGAGATGAGCGCCCCAACCCCATAGTCACCTTTGACTGGACTTAACCAGCCAGGGGTCCTTTACCTTTACCTTTAAATACCCACCTCTCAGGTGGGTTCCAGCACCTTTCTATTGGGTGGCATTGCCATTCTAAGAGAACAAAGGACGTGTTCATAGTGAGTTCCAGCACATCTTTTTCTAGAAAAATAGCACTGCATGTTTCCCAAACACATGATCAGTGGTTGCAGTGACAGCCATCACAATGACACCTACCTGCCTAGACTAAAAGTCATAGCGGGGTGAAGAGTAGGGAGACAGAGACATGAAACATTCTCTGTATGATTTCCTACCAAGCCCTTGGACGAGATCAGCAGTGCAATCCTCTAGATGTCTACTCAGAAGTAAGTCCCCTTGAATTCAACAGGACTCACAACCAAGGTAGCATTTATTTATTAATTAATACAATTTTGATACTACTTTAATAGCAATCTACATAAGTGGGTTATATAGAAATTCCATATGCGCAGGGTTGCAGCATGTATTAAATTAATAAGAGGCAATAGAGCATTTACCTGTGGAGGATTCCTAGATTCAGTGCTGCTAGGAATACACAAAGCTGCATGGGTCTGCGATAATTTGAGCAGCACAAGCTGTATCTTATTTTAGCAAAAGGAACATTTGGAGAGTGTGGATGTATGGATTGGTATTTGTGGATGCAAAATGTGGAACCACAAAGGCAAATGTTAATATGGACAAAATGGAATCCTCAGTGGAAACCTGGTTCTAGGAAATCATGTTGCCATGTTTCTCTGCAAATGCAAGAAGTCATATATCATGGTGCTATACCTTTCACTTGCTTCAGTAAGAAAATGTCATGATCCCACAACAGCCACTGGCAGATTGACGAATGGCCAAGGGCACCACCTCTGGGTAAGATTTTTCTTCCCCAACAGTCTCTAATACAAAATGTCCTTAGAATAGACCCTCAGATAACAGTCCAAGAAAACTTCCTATTCACTTAACCCATGTATGGTGAAATCCTCGATTCAGATTTATTTAGGTGGCGGAGCAGGTACAAGGGGTGTTGACTGTACTGTTCTGGTTCACTTCAAAATATATAGGAAGGATTCAAGCTGGAATTTAAGCAGGAGATTCAATTCTCGCCTCCTTATCTGCGTTCAACACACTTGTTCGCAGGGGACGTCTGCTGAATGGGGCAATGGCTTGGCAATGTTGATGTAGAGAATGATGAAAAAGAAAAACCTTTCAGAAAAGCACTTGACAGCATTCAGGATTAGGGCTTCCAGACAGAAGACAAATAGCCAGATTGAAGCTGTCTGTCAAATTCAGCTGCAAATACGATTTCTTCATCCGGTCCTGTGCAGGAATAAACAAGAGTTGTTTTTGCGATGCACCTTTTAAATCTACAAAGGTTAAGCTGCTCTCTCGCCTTTAAATTCAAGGCTTGAAAATGAGATGTGTTAATTACCGCTGCCACAAAGCTTGGTGTTTTAGAGGAAAAACTTGAGTTCTGTATTACCAGATCAAGGAAGAGGACTTGTGGGAGCAGCGGCTTCTTCTAGATATGCTCCACACCATCTGTAGCTTAATAAATGGTATGGGTGCAAGTTTCACAATATGGAAACTCATAAACGTGTGATATATGCAGTGTTTCTCAAACTTGGGTCCCCAACTGTTGTTGGGCTACAACTCCCATCATGCCTGACCACTGGTCCTGCTAGCTAGGGATGATGGGAGTTGTAGTCCAACAATTGAGGACCCAAGTTTGAGAAACAGTGGATATAGGCATTGGGACCTTGAAGCATGAAGAACAGCTGATTTTAAGGGACAAAGAACCTATGTGGAAGTCATATGGATCAATACGACATGAGTATACCAAATGTTGCAAAGTGAACTTAGGAGGGACTTGGAGGCAGAGTACAGTGCAAATTCTTTGTCCAAACCACATAATTGTTGGCCATTCTTACATTCTAACAATCTATTAAGGAATGCTACTGTGATGGCCTGGGATTTGGACTCGGAGGTTGAACCTGAGGCATCCCAGCCTGCACAGGAGTCCCAGCCTCCAGAACCAGCTGAGCTGGGGCTGGGGCTTGAGCCTGAAGGGTCCTCACCTGTGCTGGATCCTCGAGTGCAGGCACCAGCTGAGTCTGCTCTGGCTCCTGAGGTGATGGAGGACACATTGCCTGCAGGTGCTCCACTCTCAGCCCCATCAGGGGAAGCTGAGGTTGCCTCTGGGTCCAGTAACCCTCCAGTCTCTCCTGAGCTGCAGAGGCTCAGGGCAGAGAGGCGGAGGGAACTAAGTTCCTGCAGGAGGAGTGCTCGCCTCCAGGCCAGGAGAGGCAAGTCATCTGTGGACCGGGACCACCCTATGCCTTGGGGCAGATAAAAGCCAGCCAGCCCCAGTCCCAGGTTGCGGGAGCAACATTGTTGGTAGCCTGTTCCTGCTCTTCTGCCAGAGTTCCTGACCTCACCCAACTCCCTGCCTTGGACCCCGCTTCAGCTTTGACGGACAGCCTCCATACTGCACCCTCAACCTCGGACTGGACCCAGACCTTGCCACATGGTTAACCCTCGGGACCAGCATAGCTACACATTAACAAGCCCTCACAAATCGCAACAGCCCAAGCAGTTTTGTGGTTTTACCTGCTTTGAGGATTTTTACAAAACTGCTTCGTTTGTCTGTTTGTTTTTACAACCAAGCAGTGTGTTTGTTTGTTTGTTTGTTTGTTTGTTTGTGCGTCCGTCAGCACTCACCGCCAGTAGGTGTATCTCCAGCCTCCCAGGAGTAGCAGAAGTAGGGCAGGGTGAGCCTGGGCCCTGCCCCCAAAGCCAGATGGAAAGGGCCTTCCAGGGAGTGGCTGTCAGCACTCACAGCCGGTGGGCCTTTGATACCATCAACCATGACATCCTTCTGGACTGTCTAGATGAGATGGGAGCTGGGGGCACTGTTATACAGTGGTTCCACTCCTTCCTCCTGGGCTATGTCCAGAAAGTGGTATTGGGGGATGAGTGTTCAGACCCCAGGGCTCTCACTTGTGGGGTGCCTCAGGGTTCCGTCCTCTCCCCCATGCTTTTTAACATCTACATGAAGCCGCTAGGAGAGACCATCAGGGGGTTTGGGCTGGGTGTTCATCAGTATGCGGATGATACCCATCTCTACCTCTCTTTCAAATTGGAACCACTGAAGGCGCTGAAGGTCCTGTGTGAGTGTCTGGAAGCGGTTGGAGGATGGATGGTGGCTAACAGATTGAGGTTGAATCCTGACAAGAACAGAAGTTCTGTTCTTAGGGGACAGGGGGCGGGCTGATGTGAAGGACTCCCTGTTCCTAAATGAGGTAACTGTGCCCCTGAAAGACCAGGTGTGCAGCCTGGGAGTCATTTTGGAGTCACAGCTGTCCATGGAGCTGCTGGTCAATTCTTTGTCCAGGGCAGCTGTTTACCAGCTCCATCCACTATGCAAGCTGAGACCCTACCTGCCCGCGGACTGTCTCGCAAGATTAGTGGCATGCTCTTGTTATCTTCCACTTGGACTACTGTAATGCGCTCTACATGGGGCTACCTTTGAAGCTGACCTAGAAACTACAACTAATCCAGAATGCGGCAGCTAGACTGGTGACTAGGAGTGGCTGCCGAGACCACATAACACCAATCTTGAAAGACCTACATTGGCTCCCAGTACGTTTCCAAGCACAATTCAAAGTGTTGGTGCTGACCTTTAAAGCCCTGAATGGCCTCGGCCCAATATACCCAAAGGAGCTTCTCTACCCCCACCATCCAGCCCAGACACTGAGGTCCAGCTCCGAGGACCTTCTGGCAGTTCCTTCACTGCGAGAAGGGATGTTATAGGGAACCAGGCAGAGGGCCTTCTCGGTAATGGCTCCAACCCCATGGAATCCGCTCCCATCAGAAGTTAAGGAAATAAACAACTACCTGACTTTTAGAAGACATCTGAAGGCAGCCCTGTTTAGGGAAGTTTTTAATGTCTGATGTTTTAATGTATTTTAAATATTTTGTTGGAAGCCATCCAAAGTGGCTGGGAAACCCAGCCAGATGGGCAGGGTATAAATTATTATTATTATTATTATTATTATTATTATTATTATTATTATTATTAGTCTCTCTAGTGTGTGTATTATTATTATTATTATTATTATTATTATTATTATTATTATGTCTCTCTCTATTGTGTGTGTGTGTGTGTGTGTGTGTGTGTGTGAGAGAGAGAGAGAGAGAGAGAGAGAGAGAGAGAGAGAAATAAATAACTAAAATATATACAATAATGTGAATTTCTCACTAAAAAAGGAAATACGAATTTCCCCTGCCCCTTCTAATGGTTACAAAATGCTCTTTGGTTTTACAAGATACATTTGCTCATCAGTAGCAGAAGGTTAAACTAATTATATACCAAAGTGTAGCTTTGAGTTTGTTTTCCATATTAGGAGTACCCACTTAACTCTCCCAGTCTTCTACTTTCAAAGTTCTAGGCAATTGGTTTGAAATAATATGAAAAATACCAATTAAATGAAAATACCAGCGAAGGTAGCAAGTCGTTAAATTGAAGGAGATTCACAGTTGTGCTGTGCCCCCTTGCCCAAAGACCATTCGAGTCATCATACCCCACGTTATCAGAAAATGTGAACGTGTTGGGTGTGGGAAGGACATCAGAAGTCATTTACAAGTGAGCACATATAAAATAATCTTAAAACATTGAAAAATAATAGAATGTCAAAATTGTTTGTGACATCGAATGGAGGCTTGTCCATTAGGGCCAATGGGGCACTGCTGCACCAACTTCAGCCTGCCCTCAGCCAGCCCCAACTTGTCTGCCTTTGTCATTACAACCAGTCCAAAAGATGGTCCAGGCTGTCGGCTTTCTCCCCCTTTGTCTTGTCAGAGAATTCTTCTCAATATTGATCCAGAGCAGATTCCAACGTATAGTTAGCAGAGTAAAAACTTAAACACATTGCAGGATTCCCTCCCGACCCCCCAAAAAGACCAGAGGCAATTAATATTTCATCCAGCAGAGCTTTACTGCGACTGAAGGCAAATGAGCATCAATGGTCACAAATCCAATGCATTCAGGGTTGGCACTGTGCATAAGAAATCCAGTTGCAGCAGACTTAACTTAAACTTACAATAACTTATAATAAGTCTAAACCTTGACACTAAGCATACTCTGTACAGAACACCACACCAGAAGGAGGAGAGATAGAAGGAGAAAGGGAAACCCAGGCTCCTTCTGGCCTTACTTTTATAGTCAGCATGACCTTGACAGAAGAGATAACAGAACCAGTTTAAGCCAGCTGTACTCAGCTTCCCAGAAGGAATAACCCAAACATCATGAACCACCTGCTTTTTCTTTCATGCAGAGAAGCTTCCAGAACCCTCTTGAATTAATTATAATAGGAAAGATCTCTACACTTCAGATCAATACTTTCTGTACTAAGAAATGCAAACTGACAAGTCTCAATGTTGCTCTTGTAGAACTCTCCAGGAATGGTATTCCCCCAAGTGTTCATTAAGAACACAAATGTGAAACTGCTGGTCTGGCCAGAGTTAACACCAATCATTTAAAAGGGATCTGGAAAATTAAAAGATCAGCCAGTATAGTGTTTGCTTCTGGTAAATGGATGGAGGCATTATTAAATTTATCAAGCATATACAGTAGAACCACCTTCACCAAGCAAGTGTCTTCCAGATGTTTTGAGCTGCAGCTGGGATCTGAAGAGCACCTAGAGCAGATCTTGCTGAAGAAGGATGCTGTATGAGATGGACCTTTGGTCTTATTCAGCAGGGCTCTTATATACTCTTCTTAAATATTTTCTGTAACAAGTTATAGGCAGCAAGTATTCTGAGCAATGCCTTTTCCTGTTGCACTACGCCGTGTGTCTTGCACATTGATGCAGCAGCAGTAGCATTGTTATGTATGTGACTTTCTTACAATATGCTGACGTGCTTCATACATGGTATTATTCTTGTAGGTTTTCAGCAGTGCAGGAATAGTCAGTGTGGTCCTGGTGGACTAAAAAGCTAAAGCTAGAGGACCCCTGGCTGGTTAAGTCCAGTCAAAGGTGACTATGGGGTTGGGGCGTTCATCTCGCTTTCAGGCCAAGGGAGCTGGCATTTGTCCAGACAGCATTCTGAGTTATGTGGCCAGCATGTCTAAACCTCTTCTGGTGCAACAGAACACCGTGATGGAAAACAGAGCACACAGAAATGCCATTTACCTTCCTGCTAGAGCAGTACCTATTTATCTACTTGCACTGGTGTGCTTTCAAACTGCTAGGTTGGCAGAAGCTGGGATGGAGCAATGGGAACTCACCTTGTCACATGGATTCAAACTGCTGACCTGATCGGCAAGCCCAAGAGGCTCAGTGGTTTAGACCACAGCGCCACCAGTGTCCCTGAAGCTGGCAGTAACAGTGGGCAGAGGCAGTCATTGTCTGGCATCCCAAAGACATAGCAGCTGCATGTGAGTTATGATTATCTTTTCCCATCAAACTGAGCCCAAACTATTCCATGATTCCCTAACTTTTTTGGCTGATTTTGGAGAGGCAGCCTAGAACAACTGAAGGGGAGCATCAGCATGAGATCACAATAGCCAGTCCTTGGAGCTGGCAGCATCAGCATGATGTCACCATGTCCAGTCTCTGCCCTTCAGCCAAGCAGTGTCAGAATGAGATCACAATGGCTAGTCCCTCCCCTTAAAGCAGTAATCATAATCATGAAGTCACAATGCCCAGTCTGCCTCCTTCAAGCAGGCTGCACCACCAGGAGGCCACAATGTTCAGTCAAGCAGTACAAGGTTGCTATGGGAGTCCCTCTCCTTCAAGTAGAAGGGGATATATTGTGTTCTGCAGCCATTGATCTCCTTGAAGCTGGCAGGAAAAAGGTAAAAGGTAAAGGACTCCTGGACGGTTAAGTCCAGTAAAAGGTGACTTTGGGGTGCAGTGCTTATCTTTCTTTCAGGCCAAGGGAGCCGGCGTTTGTCCACAGACAGCTTTCTGGGTCATGCGGACAGCATGACTAAACCACTTCTGGTGCAATGGGACACTGTCACAGAAACCAGAGCCCACGGAAATGCTGTTTACCTTCCCTCCACAGCAGTACCTATTTATCTACTTGCACTGGTGTGCTAGGTTGGCAGGAGCTGGGATGGAGCAATGGGAGCTCACCTCGTTGCATGGATTCAAACCGCTGACCTTCTGATCGGCAAGCCCAAGAGGCTCAGTGGTTTAGACCACAGCACCACCCGTGTCCCTGAAGCTGGCAGTAACAGTGGGCAGAGGCAGTCATTGTCTGGCATCCCATAGCAGTTGCATGTGAGTTCTGATAATCTTTTCCCATCAAACTGAGCCCAAACTATTCCATGATTCCCTAACATTTCTGGCCGATTTTGGAGAGGCAGCCTACAATAACTGAAGGGGAGCATCAGCATGAGATCACAATAGCCGGTCCTTGGAGCTGGCAGCATCAGCATGATGTCACCATGTCCAATCGACCTATTTATCTCCTTGTACTGGAGTGCTTTGGAACTGCTAGGTTGGCAGAAGCTAGTATAGAGCAAAGGGAGGTCACCCCACCATGGGGATCTGAACCTATTTTTTTTACTGGTGGACTACAGTTTCTCTGACCCCTGACCATTGTGCATTTTGAATGAGAGTGGTGGAAACTGTACCCCTGCAATGCCTGAAGGGCACAACATTGGCTACCCCTGCTCTAGCAACAAGAAGACAGGCACTAATTGATGGAGAGTCAGGGAAAGCCAGAAGACAAAGAAGACTTGCAGTTAAACAGATAGAAGCACAACTCTAAGTGTCTGCAACAGGATCCATTAGGGAGATCCTTCATTCCGTGGCATTCCAGATCTCTCAAACCCCAAACATGTGGTCCAATAGCTCATTCCCCAATTCCTTTTACTTCTTTGTTGTAGCAGGTGTATAATTGGACTTCTTCATGCTTAGAACTTCCTTCCCCTGCTTTCGCAGCCAATCAAGTGCAGAAATTGTTTTGGAAATTGCCATGACATCACAACACATTAAGAAAAACATTAGGGGGTGAAAGGAAGAGGTCCGAGGTTGCAGGCAGCCCTGTCTATGGTAATATGCAGGTTGAGTTGGGGTGAGCATGGGTTGCCTCATTCATTGCAATGTCACAAAGTGCTTCATGCAGTGTGGAATATTTGTCCTCTTCTGTGCCTGAACAAATCACATCTGTGGTGTGCACTGCACCTACCATTCAGAAAAGCTGAATACAGCTAATAGCAGCATGGACCTCCTTATGGAATTGCTGGATTGAGAGGGAATGGGGAACTACCCCTCTCCCAAAATCAAAATTCTATTCGCAATGCAAATCAGGACAACAGGGAAAATGTATTTCCTTTTCGTTATTAATGACGGTGGAGCAATCCTGATTGTGTAGTCAGTTTCTGCAGCCTTTTTCTAGGCACCAGCTGAGCTTTGCATTCCCAGTGGATAGATTAATGAGTTACACTCAGTGTGCAGGGTTTTGAAATCTCTGAATAAGGAAAAAAACAAATTACTTGGCGTGTTATGAAAGCTAAATTTATTTGGTGTCTCTGCAGCTATCAAAGAACTACCGGTAGTTTTAAGAAGTACTTTAACCAGTGTAATATTCATGCTGTTTGCACATCTTCACAAGCACATATTGAATGACTAGGATGTTCAAGAAAAATACAGTCGTCTCACGATACCCATACCAGGGCTATTACTCACCTTCTCTGTGTGGGTGTTGGTACAAATTCATTCCCCATATCTGGAGAAGGGTGATAGCCCACATTTAGTGAAAATCCAGCATTCTCTCATATTTATGTTTACTTAAAGTGAAACATAATAGGCAGTTTGATGAAAATGTTTGGGGCAAGTGTAGGATGTGGAAGGCAACACCCATATTTAGATCTGTAGGGGTGTGTTCTCCAACACATGTCTGGTGCCTAAGAACTGGAGCCACTCACTTTGCAGACTAAAGCCATGTGGGGCAACTTTGCCTGGCAGCAGTGCCAGATTTAGGGTGTTGTGACTGGTTTCCCTGCAAAGGGTGCCAAACAGAGGGGGTGCAAAATTGAGAAGATCCATAATTGAGAAGGTCCATTTGGGGGCACCAAACTTCAGACTTGCACAGGGTGCCATATTACAAAATATTACCAAGTCCATCCCTGCCGGCAGTACAGAGCCCAGAGAACGGCAAAGTTGGGCAGAGTCCCACCTCCATGTTAGGGCTCTCACTGGACCCCAAGAGAGGAAAACCTCCTTCATGGTCCTTGTAAGAGAGGGAGGGGGCAGAAGCTTTAAAAGGCCTCTCCTATGAGGGTTCATGGCCATTTTGCCCTGGAAGCTTTCCTCCCCACCACCAACAAGGAGTTAAAGCCTTCACTAAGCAACTTGGGTAACTTGTTGACAGGGCGGGAAATGAATTTTTCTTCTCAATCTTAATATGCACAAGGTTGGGGGGGGTTGTCTATATATTTGCTTCAGTGAAATTATGGTTTACATTTGCTAGGCATTGATAACATTTGCCTGAAGGAGAGAAAAAACGTTTTAATGTATGTGACAAGAGGCACAAGGACGCTACTAGTCCAGAGATGGAAAGAAGAAGGAGTTCCTACCAGAGAGGAATAGCAAACCAAACTGTTGGATTACGTCAAAATGTCAAAACTGACTGGAAAGCTCAGGAACCAAGAAGACAAAAACTTCAAGAAAATTCATAATTTATTTAGGAGTCCGTTATAAGCAGATGAAAACATTAGCAGGATTCTAATAAAACTTGTGATGTAATAAACACTATGGACAATATGTTCATCTTCAAAAAATAGATTACAAAATAATATACAGTTGAAAATGTTGACAATAGGACCCAGGGAGGGGGTGGGGGGAAGTCTCGGGATTCAGAGGAATCTCTATATATGGATATATGGTATTGTTTTAACTCTATATTTGTAAAATCAAATAGAAATGATTTTTTAAAGAGAACATTTGTGTGTATGGAGGCAGAAATGGCAAGGAGCCAGAGGAGAGGATTTGCCATGACATGCTCTAAGCTCAGGTTGGGGTCTCTGCCTGGCTGAAATCCTCACCCCAGTCATTCAGCAAGACCCTGGATGCTTGGCTTGCACCGTAACAGGGTTCAATGCTGGGTTACTCCCATGGATGGGACTTGGTGCTTCCCAGATTCCACCCACCAGCAAGGGCTGAATGAAATGAAGAGATGATCCTTGCCCTACTGCCATGCCACCCCTGCCTTCCCTGCTGCAGTCTGTAAAGTTTGGGCTTGATTTTCTACCCCACACTGAGGATGGATCTACACTGGGGGGGGGGGCGCTATAAATAAGTCAAAAATTGAATCGTTATAAAAAAGAAAAAAATGCTATGTGAAAATCGCATAGAAAAGTTTTTTTGCTCTCCGGCACCATCTGGTGTTGCATGTTTATAACACGTTCAAAGTATTGCTTTTTTTTTACTAATGTAGCTGAGTCCCCGGTGCCCTGTCCCTATTATTCTGCTGCTAGGGCAAATCACTATCCATATTTCAACCCTGGGATGATTGGGGCTACCTTTTAGACATCTTGTTAGTGTTAACACACATATATCAACGCCGTCTTCATTTTTCATTTCCATCCTTTTGGTCACCTGGAGTTAAATCTTTTGCAGGGGGGGAAGGAGGGGAGTAATGATTTGTCAGCCTGGTGCTCGTGCCCATAAATATTTGCATGTGGATACTAAGCCACTATATAGTGCCTCATTGATCATTTCACCTGCTGCCACTAGTGATATTCAGTTTGAGTTGTTGACCACATATCATAGTACAATGGTCTTTTTTAAAGTGTATCTTTAGCCTAAAGAACAAACATTCTCTTGAATCAGGACAGGACTGGCTGTTGCAGTGTATATTAATATGGATTGTTTGATTGTTGCACCTATATCCCACCTTTCCTATGAGGAATTCGTGGTCCCCCTTCCTTGTGACTTAGGCTAGGCTGAGAGATTGACTTGGCCAAATGTCACCTACTGAGTTTCAATGTAAGTGGGGATAATAATAATAATAAAATTTTATTTATATCCCGCCCTTCCCAGCCGAAGCTGGGCTCAGAGCAGCTAACAACAATAAAAGTAACACAGTTTACATAAAATCACAGTCAATTAATTGAAATACATTCTAAAATCAATTCATTCTAAAATCAATTCATGATCAAATTAATGGCAACCATTGGGCTAGCGTTCTATGAGGATTACCAAAAGAGGGGGTCAGACTGTGCCTTGGCCAAAGGCCTGGTGGAACAGCTCTGTCTTGCAGGCCCTGCGGAAAGATGTCAAGTCCCGCAGGGCCCTAGTCTCTTGTGACAGAGCGTTCCACCAGATTGGAGCCACAGCCGAAAAAGCCCTGGCTCTAGTTGAAGCCAGCCTAACCTCTCTGTGGCCTGGGACCTTCAGGATGTTTTTGTGTGAAGACCGTAAGTTCCTCTGTGGGACATACCAGGAGAGGCAGTCCCATAGGTACAAGGGTCCTAGGCCGTATAGGGCTTTAAATGTTAAAAGCAGTACCTTAAACCTGATCCTGTACTCCACTGGGAGCCAGTGCAGCTGGTATAGCACAGGGTGAATTTGATCCCACGGCGAGGATCCCGTAAGGAGTCTCGCCGTGGCATTCTGCACCCGCTGGAGTTTCTGGGTCAGTCTCAAGGGCAGCCCCACGTAGAGTGAGTTACAATAATCAAGTCTGGAGGTGACCGTCGCGTGGATCATAGTGGCTAGGTCAAGTCTGGGTCTCTCCAGTCGTAGGGCAGAGTTCTAAGCACTAAACCATGTTGACTATAGAACCAGATGGAAATTAGCCGCTGTGCAATAGTGGACGGTGGGCCTCTGTCAGGGGCTGGACTGAGGAGGAATGTTGGGAACTGTCCCCCCTTTTCCTGCACCTTCCTGAGAAGCGGAGGGCAGTATAGATTTAGAACAGTGGCTTGCAGAAGGTCATAGTTCAGAGGTGGCAGAGGGGAGAAGCTAGGAAATATTGGGAGAGCAGCAGGAAGAAGACGGCGAGGGGAGAGACAGCTAACAGACTCAGTGTTTCTTGAAAGCATTCCTGACCACCCTCCCCCAGGACCAGGTGTGCCTTGAGAGTAGTAGAATAGAAATCTCAAGGGCAGAAAGCACAGATCAGCTGGCGGAGGGGTGATGTAGAATAGGAGGGACTGAGGGGGTGGGACTTTACTTGAAGCAATGCCATTATCTAAGAGAGACCACATTCCTTCATCTCTCCCTCTGTGTGAATATTGAATAAACTACTTAGTAAGAACTCTTCTTGTTTTTCTGCTTCTGGGCATCCCCCCGTGGGAGGGATAGGATTCCCTGAAGCCTTGACAGCATCTCAGGCAGTGGTCTGCGCAACACAAATCTATGCACATTGACTCCCTATGTTCAATGGATTTCCCTCCTTGCCTTAGCATTGCATCCTTGGAGTGAGAACAGGGAAGGAAAGAAATGCCCCTGCTTTCATCTGTTAGCAACTGAAGAATACCAATGGCCGCAGCTCCAGCACATTGAAACACATGCACACAAACAAACACCTGGATGCTGTCACTCCCTTCTAGTTTGCTACACATATTTTGGAAATGCCAATTACAACTGTGGGTTTTCCTAAAACAGCCTTCAGTCTTTCCTGGGCCTAATTGCTCCTAAGTGTTCAGGTCCTGTGATCACAGAGAATACATAAAACTGCCCAAGAAGGTCGATTCTTAGCCATCTCAGTGTGCTGGGAGATTTTCCAGCCAAGGGGGATGAATTAAACAATTTAAAAAGAAGTGCTTTGTCCTGTTTGCGATAGCAGAGAGAATGAGAAAAAATGGATGTTAATGAAGTTTTCGGATGGGCATAAGAATTCCTCTAACACCCACAGGCTTGAGAAAACGCCAACATAAACCAGAGCATCTGTCTTTCTGAAGAGCCAGTTGATGAAGAGAAACATTGCCAGTGCTTAGTCAGGCTTTTCTCACAAACCCTAAGACTGATGCGGAAGTTTGCCAGTGAGAACTTTCAGCTTGAGATTCGAGGAGGGCAGAAAGGTAAAAGTTGTCCTGAAAATGCCCTCTCGGCTAAGGATGGAGGGGTAGTTAATTCAGCGCACAACCCACACCTCTTAAACTAATATGCAGCCCAAAATGCAGCTTTCTCAAATTTTACAATGCAGTTCCCCAACCACAAAATGGGGGGGGGGCGGGGGCCAGGGGCTATTAGGTTGTTGTTTTTATTTTTATAATGTATTTTGTGGTTTTATATCTTTATTTTATTCTGTGAACCACCCTGAGACCCCTGGGTATAGGGTGGTATATAAATTATAAGAAGTAGTAGTAGTAAAAGAAGAAGAAGAAGAAGAAGAAGAAGAAGAAGAAGAAGAAGAAGAAGAAGAAGAAGAAGAAGAAGATGATTACGGTATATTAAAGGAAAGAGTGCACAAAAAGTGTCTATATTAGAGTAAAGAACATGCAGAAATGGATGCCAGTTGCTGCAAATGGTAGGAGGAGAAAGTGCTCGTGCTCAGGTTCCACATGCAGGGCTTCTTATTCTCGTAAATTAAAGTGTCGGTGTGGGTGATGTAGTTGTAATCACTGACCTGCATATCTCCTAAATTTACAATAGTTAATGCTCATATAGCCTGTGTGCCTCCCCCCCCCCTTCTTGCAAATATGCATGAAAGTGTGTTTCTTGGGTGTAAGCCTTCGATTCAGCAAACATCTAGAACCATGTGTGGTTGATTCCATGCACAAGATTTTGTTACTCTCACTGAAAATCTGTACAGTGGTACCTCTGGTTATGTACTCAATTCATTCCGGAGGTCCGTTCTTAACCTGAAACTGTTCTGAAGCACCACTTTAGCTAATGGGGCCTCCCGCTGCTGCCGTGCCGCCGGAGCACGATTCCTGTTCTCATCCTGAAGCAAAGTTCTTAACCTGAGGTACTATTTCTGGGTTAGTGGAGTCTGTAACCTGAAGCATATGTAACCTGAAGCATATGTAACCCGAGGTACCACTGTATCTGGGTGGGCACACATAGGGATTCCCACGAACACAGTAGGACTGCCTCTGAAATGCATTCAGAAACTTCAGCTGCTTCAAATTATGGCACCTTTGTTGTCCTTGGGTCCTGCCATGTAGAACAATATGAGTATTTGAGATCTTCATTAGTTTCCAGCAGGAAAGGAAAGCATGGGCTTATCACATGGGTGAGAACTAAGCCATAAAATGTACATTTTTATTCAACCTTGGTAGTGTGTGTTTTGAATGGAAACATTCCAATGCATAAGTGTACTTGTGTCTATCTACAGTATGCCTTCTAACACATGTTATAAAACAAGCAATGAAACCAAGAGCTTAAGGAAAGCAATAGAATGCCCTAATTCTTCATACCAGAGCAGTTCTATATTTTGCTGTCCATGTTGTCTGAACTGGCTTCACCCAATAAATACATCCGCTATGGATTGGAGCTTCAAAGCTGGGTAAACCAGCCATCAAGGATTAGGGGCTGAAATGGCACAAAAACATGGTTACAAAGCACGGATCCACATGGATTCTCAGGATTTTTACATTGGGCTACCCCAAACTCACCGTCAAATCATGTATCATATCTGTGGCCACAGCATAAACCACAAAAATCATACATCCACTGTTTCATTCAGAATCCCCCCCCTCGTTTTCCTCCTCTAAAAACTAGGTGCGTCTTATGGTCGGGTGCATCTTATGGAGCGAAAAATACGGTAAAAGGACTGGGAAAATAAAAGGGAATTTAGCTGGTGTTGAAATGATAGCAAAAGTAGCTGCCAGGAGAGCCTCTGTGGAAAAGGC
The DNA here is from genome assembly GCF_965112155.1 of Podarcis liolepis. Lineage (NCBI taxonomy): Eukaryota > Metazoa > Chordata > Lepidosauria > Squamata > Lacertidae > Podarcis > Podarcis liolepis. The sequence continues at coordinate 25,525,052 of NC_139556.1, forward strand.
ATTCTACAACCAGAGCGCCGCCACCGCAAAGACTTTCTCTCCCATAGCCACTCATTGTACCTCACTTGACTGGGCCACTCTGAGAAAGACATTTGGTGTTCTCAAGGTCAGGGTAGAGACAGTGCTTCTGAGTCTAAAGAGCTGGGTGGGTACATGTATAGAAAGACAGTCCATCCTCAGACCACCACCCCCTAGGTTTTTGCATATTGCTATTTTGAGAGGCTTCTGATAAAGAAGACAATCTGAGAGCCCTGATCTATACCGAGATGCAATGAGCAGTCTCTCTGAAGATGGGGAATTCTGTTGCATCTCTGCACCAGAAATTATGGATGAAAGTGTTCCTCTAGGAGAGGAGAAGCAAATTCACCTGTCCTGGTGGAGCCTGATCAGGGGAAAGAAAGGCTGGAATGGGAAAACATACACAGATGCAACACACGGTTTTCTCTGATGACAGAAACTTCATTTAATTGAGTTTCTCACAGCACACTAGCAGGCCTCTTGCATCACACTAGCCTGTCTGTGATAGGTAGACTGATTCTGTTGCCATTCTCAACTCTACGTATTTAAAGAGGTGGCAGCAGCTTATTTACCTCCCGGGGCCTTGCTCTTCTTCCTTGAAATCTCCATGTGCCTGAATAATCTTGGTAATTCTTGGCAAGTCATCTACTGTCCATGCAGAGTCCACTGTGACTTAGCAAAGAACAGCAGGGCATGTTAGATTGAATTTCTCAGCATCACACTTGCCCAGCTGCCAGAAAGTAAAATTCTTCCCTAAATCTGAGATTTAGCATCTACGTTACTCACTTTTCCCTTCAGTACTGAGGCAGTGATCTATATGTTTACATAGTGAGATGAGACCAAAGTGTCTCAGGAAATACACTCAGATCAAAGGGATTGGCTCTCTCCTCTCAGGGCTGAGAAACCCTGTCAATATCAGCACCCGTTTCATAAATTTAATTTTCTTGGAGTGGTCATGGGATTGAGCGGTAGGACTGCATCACTATGCTTCTGGAAAGGAACCAGCTTTCTTGCACAGCAAGACTGAGCAAGTCCATTCCTTTGGAACCCTCCTCTTTCAAAGTGCTGTGGACCATGTGGCCTGTATCCAACTGGTAGCCATAGTTATGCAGCACAACACTATGCATGTCTACTCAGAGTTAAGTGCTACTAAATCCCACTGAATTTACTATGTGAATGTGTGTAGGACTGTACCTGTAAGTTACATCATTGGCAAACCATTTTCCCCGAAGACATCACAGCATCCTCCCAGTGGTGCAGCAATGAAACTGCTTGCACATTTGCAAAACTAAGCAGGATCTGGTGTGGTTTCAAATTGGATGGGGGACTTGTGTGTTCAGATGCTTGCATTGCAGGGCATTGGACTAGATGACCCTCGGGATGACAACACTAGAATTCTATGATCCTGCAACAAACGTTAAAGGAAAACACAGGTAAATCCATCAAAAAATGCATTGCCATCCACATCAGCTTCTTAAAAAGAGTTCAATAAATAGACACTAAAACAAATCTTAATATCAAACTATTGGAAGGATTAATTCATAATTCATTTCTAACAGGGAGAGATTAAGGTACCTCCTGACCTATGAGGCTGTAGCAGAATATTGGATACCTTTTAAAGAGCTGCAAAGAGAAAGAGATGTGAAACACCCTCATTGACCTAGATGATGTGGAGTCCATTGCTATAATGTGGTCAAAGTTCTAGACTGGAACCTGAGAGACCAAGATTCAGCTCGCCATGAGGCTTACTCGGTGACCTTGGGATGGTTACTGTCCCTCAGCCTAACTCAGCTCACAGGCTTGTTGTGAGGAAAAGTTGGGAAGGGCAGAACTATGTCCATCTAAAGGTAAAAGGTAAAGGTAAAGGACTTGACTACGAGGTACGACACTCATCTCGCTTTCAGGCTGAGGAAGCTGGCATTTGTCTACAGACAGCTTTCTGGGTCATGTGGCCAGCATGACTAAACTGCTTCTGGTGCAATGGGACACCGTGACGGAAACCAGAGTGCACGAAAATGCCGTTTACCTTCCCACCACAGTGGTACCTATTTATCTACTTGTACTGGTGTGCTTTCAAAGTGGTAGCTTGGCAGAAGCTGGGACGGAGCAAAAGGAGCTCATCCCGTCGTGGGGATTCGAACCACCGACCTTCTGATCAGCAAGCCCAAGAGGCTCAGTAGTTTAGACCACAGCGCCACCCGCTTCCCTTGCTTACCATCTACAGCTGCTTGGATTAAAGGTGAGATTTAATGAATGGTGAAAGTTCTCTGTTCTCTGGCATATTTTGGAATGACTACCGAAATACAGGATGTTCAAAGTACTTCACAAATATCATTCTAGTCAGCCTATGACGTAGGCCAGTATATTATTCTTCCTACATTGAAGCATTGTGTTCAGTATGTAATAATGCAAGATGTCTGAGGTCAATGAAGCCTTTGCATGCTAAATCTGAAATTGTACTATTATAGCTTAAATGGGATTATGGAACAGTCTGTTTATTTTACTCTCACAACTACACTGCTGAGGTTTTAAACCTGGGAACATTCTGTGCCAAGTGCTCATTCTATTACACTTAAGCAATGGCTTAATAAGAGGGCAAGAATTCAGATGAGGGAAGGGTTTGGAAAATTAAAATCCAGAATGCATTAATTACTAAAAGAGCATTTCAAATGGAACTGTATATTTTTGGGGTCTGTGTTTCTTTTTTCTACCCTCTTATGCATGAGCACTACTGGGACTTTTAGCAGAGGCTGAAGTCAGGTAATTTACTGGTTTCCAAACACAATTCTATGCATGTCTACTCTGAAGAAAATCCAATTGAATTCTCATTGTACATTTAGGATTGCAGCTTGAGAAAAGAAATATATGTTCCTATAGATCAAGGCTGGCTAACCCCTTTCATGCCAAGGGCTGCATTGACCAATGGCAACACTCTGGGGGAATCACATGTTAAAAGTGGGTGTGGCTGAAGCACAAAATGGTGGCTTTCATAATTTTTATGACTGTGTAAGTAATCTGTCTGAAAATATTGTATCTTTCGATTGCCCATCCCCATATTTTTGGGAAGTGTTTTTTTATACAATAAAAACTGAAACGGAAAGAAGATAAAGTCCCTACCAGAGAAGAATGGCAAACGAAGTGATGGATTATGCTGAAATGGCTAAAATGACTGGAAGAATCAGAAATTGGGCAGACCAAAATTTTAATAAGGAATGGGGATTTTAAAAAATAATTTATCTTAAAAACCACTGTAAACAGCTGAAATCCTTAGTAGGGTTGGAATAACACTTGTAGTTTAATGCTGAATTTTGAACATAACGGAGATGTAAAAGATTTGGATTATAATAAAAAATGCAGGAGGAAATGATGAAAAATACGACCCACAAAGGGGGGGGTGAGGGAAGTTCAGGAGATCCTTCGGAATCTTGTCTTTATATTCTATGTTGGATATGTGATTGTAAAACTTTAATCTGAAAAACCAAATAAATAAATTTATATAAAAAAGAACTGATTGTTTGGTTAACAACAACAACAACAACACAACTATTTGATCGACAAGTTTCCCTTTAATGATACCTCCAAATTTCCCACATGGAGACAGGCTGTCCCGTTCTCCAGCTTTGATCATACCTTCATAGCTCCGGCAACCAGATCTGAACAGTTATCTCTTCCATGACCTCTTCCAGTCGGTGAGGAGGGAAATCGTAGATAACTCTGCCATTTATACAGCTGAAGCTTATAAAACACACATTTGCTGACCATTGTTATCACAATAAATAGTCTGGATGTTTTGGTATGAGTTTTACAGAATACCTTGAGCTGATCAATGAATATTAAGTGTAAACCGTTCCCCATGGAGCTGTACTATTACAATTTTCAACTTGAAATATATCCCACATGAATCATATGAAATATTGATGCAGCAAGTGATGAAAAAAACAGGGCTGGTTTTCTGCTTGGTTTATTTTTTGCCAGCGGGGCGACAGCGGGGGAGGGATCTTGTTTTGGGTGTATCTTTAGCTGCTGAGAGAAAAATCCAATAAGCTAAGTGTGAAATCCAACCTCCAATAGATGACTCTTTCCTTTGTTTTCTTGCTTTTATTGTCCCTGCACATGCCATTCTGTTGTATTTGTGTGTCTGCTCCTTTGGAAGATTGAATTATATCCAAGTTGTTGGTGCACTAGAATATAAAGCAAACAAGCTATTGATTGTTGCAAAGGAAGTGGGGTTGGGGTGCGAACTAACTACTTGGCCTGTTTTACGCTGTAAAGTAAAATGCACACAATATGGATATATTGTGGATACGTACAGCGATGGAAGCGGCCTAAAAGGCCTCTCCTCCTTCCAGAGGGGAGGTGTTGTGGGATGGAGACAATTCCCGCGTCACGCAGGGGGCGTTATGCCCCCTGCCCCATTCACATGGCTGGTGCGCCATACCCCCGGTTGAGCACCAATCAGGCGGCTTGTTGGGGGCCTGGTTTGTTGCTCAAGATGCAGCCGTGCCAGCCATTCAGCCCATTTGCTCACCTTTTCGTCACATTGGAATGTGTTGTTGGTGTGTGGAAGGGCAAGGTGTGGCCATCGCCTGCCCCTTCAAATTTGGGTATTCCGTTAAAGGAATCTGGCGGTCGTGGATCCTGTCCGATGCCTGTGTGGCGGGGGGCCATGGCACAACCCTCGGTAACATCAGGGGAGAGCTTATAGTTGTATTAGCATCAGCAGGCTCCCCCTATTGGTGGTTAACCCCTCTTCAGACTCACCCCTCTCCAAGTGGGTGGAGTCAAATCTTCCATGGTCCAATGCCTAAGCCAATACCTTCTAACTTGCTGTAATCAATAAAGTTGTGGCCTTTTCTTGCCCGTTAACCTTATATACTGTGTCCACGTGTCTTTATTCCTCCAAGCAGGGGTCGGGTCCTTGAACCACAACAACCAGTTTCCCCTGTCATCTAACCTTAGTGGGAACACACCTTCATGGGGTCCAGATTCTTTGTAGCATCTTTCCACATAATGGGAATTTGATCATATACATGTGGCTCAAACCACGCCTGGGCCCAAAGGCTGTGTATTCACATAATGTACAGCATTTGAAAAGCAGAGCAAAAAAAAGGGGGGGGATTACGGTTTGCAAAGATACTTAAATAAAGCAGAGTCCAGAAATAGGAACTCTGTTAACATTCTACTGAATAAACTGAATTTTTAAAAACAAAAACAAGAAAAGCAGGAAAGGGAAGAACTCCCAGGGTGGGAAAAGGAGGGGGAGCTCCCAGGTGAGAGCTGGCAGGGCCTACCACCTTTTGTGTGGGATGAGGGTTAAGATGCACCCCCGATAGTGGGCTTTGTATTTCTTTTTCTTCCAGTTTTTCCCTCTGTTGTCTTTCTTTTTTTGGGTCTTGTTTTGTTTTGCTTTCTCCTGTTTCTAGTTTTATTCAGATTAGTTTGGCTTTTATTGTATGTTGTATGTATTGTATGGGATGCAGGTGGCGCTGTGGGTTAAACCACAGAGCCTAGGTCTTGCCGATCAGAAGGTCAGCGGTTCGAATCCCTGTGACGGGGTGAACTTCCGTTGCTCGGTCCCTGCTCCTGCCAACCTAGCAGTTCGAAAGCACATCAAACTGCAAGTAGATAAATAAGTACCGCTCCGGTGGGAAGGTAAATGGCATTTCCGTGCACTGCTCTGGTTCGCCAGAAGCGGATTAGTCATGCTGGCCACATGACCCGGAAGCTGTACGCCGGCTCCTTTGGCCAGTAAAGTGAGATGAGCGCTGCAACCCCAGAGTCGGTCACGACTGGACCTAATGGTCAGGGGTCCTTTTACCTTTACCTTTATGTTCAGATAGATAGATGGAGTATAATTTAGGAAGAAAGAAACAGGGAGCTATTGTCTTTTAGAGACAGGCCTTGTTGACAACAGGAGCAAATTCAGTTTAATATCCAGAGGAAAATTCCCTCAGAACTGCACATCCAATCATAGCACATGCTACCTGTGTGGTTGCTAAGCAACACCTACAACACCCTCCTGGGTAGCAGACTTAAAACAGAGAACAGAATTAGCACTTCTGTTGCAAATCAAATGATCCCTGTTGCTGCTGCTTTTCCAAAACTTGGGTACTTTTTGCACAAAGCCGTTCCACTTCCGGGTGGGGTGGTGTTGCGGTCAGGCCACATGGCCTCCCCACACAGCGGGAGCTGGTGGAGTCCCACGTCATGGTCCCGGCCAGCCAATCCGGTTGGCCAGAGGATGTGGCTTATCCCTTTAAATCAGCCGTGCGGCCAGGGGGATCTGTCGGAAATTAAGCCTTTATCAGGAGAAACTGGTAACTCTCCCAGGCACCCGGCTTGGTCTCCTGTTGACCTCCCTGTCTGCTTTCCCGGCAGGATCCAGGCAGAGGTCGCGATAGGCGATCCTTCTCAGTGTGAGAAGAACACACCCCTCTTTCCTGCCCCCCCCCGCAGGGGAAAGAGATAGACAGAAACATATTTACATGCCTTTATTTCTGTCTTTGCAGCGTTACAGAAAACATGACTGCTCTCTTCATACTCCTGCAGTCGAGAGAGAACAAACACTTCCTGTCCAGCTCATATTACACTCTGAGCTAATTCTGGTGCCCTCTGCACTGTGAATTGACTGTCCCTCTGTTTCCCACGGAACAGTCCCAACATTCCCATTATGTTTTGTTTTCAAGCTACCAGCAGCTCGCGGCTGCATTGCTTCAATATCGTAACAACATCTTCCTTCTTGTTCCGGCTTCTGTAAGATCTGCAACGTGCTCTCCTGCTACCTTGAGTATTCCAGCTTTTACCTTGAATCGCTTCAGGAGATCCGCCTTCCCTGCTTCGCAGCAGGAAGTGCTTTTGGAAGAGTCTCCTTCCCTCCATATTTTACTTTGTCTGCTTGTTTCCTTTACAGCAATGCGCACACCTCTCAGCCGGATCGGAACAGGTGATAGCCAGCTTTCTGCCTGCCTCACTGTTCTGTGCTCAGTCTTCCGGAGGGCAGCCCTTGAGAAGCGGGTTGAAGTGGCGCACGATATGGTATCCACGTGTTATTATTCAACATAAGGGAGAGGCCTCAGGGTCTTGACACGCAACTGTCCCAAAAGCGATAGCAGCAGTAATAATAATAATAATAATAATAATAATAATAATAATAATAATAATAATAATAATTTATTTATACCCTGCCCATCTGGCTGAGTTTCCCCAGCCAATCTGGGTGGCTTCCAACAAAGATTAAAAATACATTAAAATCTCACACATTAAAAACTTCCCTGAAGAATACTAGCTGGGCTGTTCTTTTTCTGATTGGTTGGTAGCCGAGGACCTGGGATAGGCAGAAAATGGATTGGGATCCATCACTAAATCTCAGAGTGATTGTGCTAGTTCCACAAGCATTTCAGACTACCTCTTGTTTCACAGTCCCAAGTAAAAACATGAGAAAAAGAAATAGAAAAAGAAATATCTGCACATGGCTGAACTTGGGCCTGTAAAAGCCACATATACAATCATTGTCTGTGACCAGGTTTTTATGCGGTATTGCTTGTTCATTTTTGTGGGATAATTTCCCTCCACACCTGCAGAAATGCAGGTGTGCAGAGTGGTTCTGGTATTCATAGCTATCCTGGTACATGGCCCATGGGAAGCATTGGGTAGCTGGCTCCATCCCTCAAGCCGCCATTTTGTGCCTCCTGTACCACCAGCCACTCAGTTGCCACTCATTTCCATCTGATGCTGGTCACCAATGTTCTAGCAAGTAACAAAATAGATCCCACAAGCCTGGTGCCTGACCATCTCTGCCATAGGTAAAGGTAAAGGGACCCCTGACCATTAGGTCCAGTCATGACCGACTCTGGGGTTGCGGCGCTCATCTCGCTTTATTGGCCGAGGGAGCCGGCGTACAGCTTCTGGGTCATGTGGCCAGCATGACTAAGCTGCTTCTGGCGAACCAGAGCAGGGCACGGAAACGCCATTTACCTTCCCGCTGGAGCAGGACCTATTTATCTACTTGCACTTTGACGTGCTTTCGAACTGCTAGGTTGGCAGGAGCAGGGACTGAGCAATGGGAGCTCACCCCGTTGCAGGGATTTGAACCGCCGACCTTCTGATCGGCAAGTCCTAGGCTCTGTGGTTTAATCCATAGCGCCACCCGCATCCCCATCTCTGCGATACATTCATCTTATATACTGAGAAGCAATACGCATCCTGGTGGCTTGCCCCCCCCCCCCATGTTTATAATCTGGGACTAAGAAATAAAACTCCCTGATGTTTTCCAAGGGGCAACAATTGCAAAAAGGAAGGCACCCTGGCTTTTGACTCAAATGCATTTATTTACAGGCATGGATGTGTGTTTTGGACCATGGCCCTTGCCTTCTGGCCTCAGATTCAGGGCATTGCTCCTGGAATAGAGTGGAAGATGGATGACTATTTTTGCCTGCCACGGCACCTTCTATTTTTGAAAATAAATGAATGGCCCTGCCATCAGCAACCCCACCTCCATGCATTTCCCGAAGGCACTTAGAGATGTTTAGTAATCCAGACGCCGCAGACTCCAGAATTGTGTGCATGCTTTAAATTCATAGCTGTTACATTCTTCACCTGCCCCCAGTCATCAAGACAAAATGCATATTCTTACATAAAGATTGCTCGTGCCTCTGTTATTATAAATGCCGCGTAAGAGCACGGAAATGCTCCGAGAATGTTCTCTCCGTTTTTACATTGTACACCCTCAGGCTATGAGGTGAGGGGTTGCAAGCAATTTAAGAACTGATAAAGAGTTCCTGTAATCTGAATCTTGCAGAATTTTGATGAACTGCTGAAGAACTCCGGTTAGGCATTTCCATTCCCCCTCACCCTCCTTTAATTATAACTTTGATTTATAGAGAAAGAATCACTGTAACATTCCCATAGTACTTTTGGAGCACATTATCAAAATGCCTGTTGTTATGACAAATGAGGTGGGCGTGAAGATTGAGGGTCTGCGTGTTGTAGGAACACAGGTGAGGAAATACTTCTCTGAGGTGCGTGCTTTTGAAGGTACAATATGATGGAGCCAGTGGGGGGCGGTATCCATTTGGCATTCTTATTCTTATTCTTTTTAAAATTTATATACAGTGGTACCTCTGGTTACATACGCTTCAGGTTACATATGCTTCAGGTTACAGACTCTGCTAACCCAGAAATAGTGCTTCAGGTTAAGAACTTTGCTTCAGGATGAGAACAGAAATCGTGCTCCGGTGGCAAGGCAGCAGCAGGAGGCCCCATTAGCTAAAGTGGTGCTTCAGGTTAAGAACAGTTTCAGGTTAAGTACAGACCTCCGGAACGAATTAAGCACTTAACCCGAGGTACCACTGTACTGCCCTATACCCGGAGGTCTCAGGGCAGTTCACAGAAAAGATCAACATAAAAACCACCATATATATAATCAAAATAAAAACAACAACCAAATAACCCCCCTCCCCCCAAAAAGAGCCACGTTTTAAAAGGGCATAGGATGTCAATCAGATCAACCAAAGGCTTGGTTAAAAAGGAATATTTTTGCCTGGCACCTAAAGGTGTATAATGAAGGCGCCCGGTGAACTTTCCTGTGGAGAGCATTCCACAGATGGGGAGTCACTGCAGAGAAGGCTCGTTCTTGTGCTGCCACCTTCCAGACCTTGCAAGGAGGAGGCACACAAAGGAGGGCCTCAGAAGATGATCTCAGGGTCCGGATAGGTTCATATGGAAAGAGGCGGTCCTTGAGGTATTGCGGTCCTGAGCATTGGTAGGGCAGAAGCAGGGAGGGCAACAGTAGTTGACAACACAACAAATCAGTGGCTAATCCTTGTTTTTGCCTCCATCCTCCTCCCTGCTGACTTTTATACTAAGGAGGAGGGAGCTGACAGCCAGTGTCAGATCCCAGCCTGGTTATAAGTAAGAAAGCAGGGCATTGGCGGATGGCTGAGGGCAGCCTCCACCAGATGGAACTTTGGGAACTGGCCTTTATCAGTGTTGTGGTGGAATCCTGTTGGCCATGTATGCATTTAAAACGGATCAGTGTTCTACTTTGTTAAATCCAGTTCTGTCACGTAACTCTCAGGAGTTCCCACTTCTTCTTGCAGCACTTGCTACTGGCTGCTGCTTGTGCTCCTCCCTCCCGCCATTTCCCCCGTGAGCCAGAGACAAGGGGCAGGCCCACAAGCGGCATTGCTGAAGGGAAGGAGACTCTTGCAGGAGCATGGGTCTTGGACAGGTGCCTGGCCACACCTGTGTTGGCCCTGGTCAAAAAATGGAACAAGTCAACGCTACTTGATGGAATAATAATAATAATAATAATAATAATAATTTATTATTTATACCCCACCCATCTGGCTGGGTTTCCCCAGCCACTCTGGGCAGCTTCCAACACAATATTAAAATACAGTAATGCATCAAACATTAAAAGCTTCCCTAAACAAGGATTTTAATTGGGGAGGTGCTTTCCAACCTTTATTTGTTTTGCCTTCACAAGCAAACCTCTGAGGTAGGTTACTCCCCCCAATTTACAAATGAGGAAATGGGTCAGGCTATGATCAGACTTGGACACTGGAGTCAAGTAGCAGCTACAGAGTTCTGTCACAGCAGTCAGTTCTCTCACCCAGAGGAGGAGGCAATTGCTATGACAGATTCCCTCCCCAGCCGCTGGCTACTTGTCCTTGTTGAGGGGGGACCTTTTGGTAGTGAATAGTTGCCATTCTGTTCATATTCTATTCTGCTCAGGTTCACTTAGGCATTCAATTTCTCTCTCACCCACCATTGTGAGGTCTGTTTTCTCCTGAGGTCAACAGGTCATGTCATCATCCTGTATCCTCATAGCGACAAAACCAGAAGATTCTGCTGGCGTATCTTATCTTGGCCTCTTCATCTCAGATCTGACACATTGCTGCAGATTATCCTTCTGAGCCTAACACCTTCTTTCCAAAGTCACTATTCCTGTTATTTGACCATCTTTGGTCTCCTAATGGCACCAGGGATTCTGCTGTTCCTTTAACATAAGAACTGCTGTGACAGTTCAAACAAAGTTCCAAACCCAACAGTGATCAGACAGGTTCTTCTGGAAGCTCACAAGCCAGGCATGAAGGTGAAGGGCATCACTTGCTGTTTGTCCTTATCAGCAAAGGATATTACAAGTATACTAGGGCTGAAAATGGAAGTTCAGTTTTACCATGAAGAACTAGGTGTTCTTAATAGACTATGAATTAGTCAGTTAAGATGGTGACTATCTTAAACTCTCGAGGTACTAAATTCCTTAAGTACAGTACAGTGGTACCTTGGGTTACAGACGCTTCAGGTTACAGACTCTGCTAACCCAGAAATAGTACCTCGGGTTAAGAACTTTGCTTCAGGATGAGAACAGAAATCATGCGGCGGCGGCGTGGCGACAATGGGAGGCCCCATTAGCTAAGATGGTACCTCAGGTTAAGAACAGTTTCACGTTAAGAACGGACCTCCAGAATGAATTAAGTTCTTAACCTGAGGTAACACTGTATGCACTATGTGGAGCAGCACTTCTCTTTGTCTTGAACCCACTGGCAATCCTCTTCTCCATTGGGTGACCCCAAATGCTAGTGTTGCAAAAGAGGGTCTATTTTTTTAGTTGATCAAAAGGTTTAGAAATTTGCAAGCAGTGTGCAAGGGATGAATAAAGCAAAAATTGTCCATTCTTATTGCTGATCATTGGAAGTCTGCTACAAGACCGTTTTAGGATATACAAGATACGTTTTAGTATAGGTTATCTCCCGCTTGGACTACTGCAATGCGCTCTACGTGGGGCTACCTTTGAAGGTGACCCGGAAACTACAACTAATCCAGAACGCAGCAGCCAGACTGGTGACTGGGAGCGGCCGCCGAGACCATATAACACCGGTCTTGAAAGACCTACATTGGCTCCCAGTACGTTTCCGAGCACAATTCAAAGTGTTGGTGCTCACCTTTAAAGCCCGAAATGGCCTCGGTCCAGTATACCTGAAGGAGCGTCTCCACCCCCATCATTCTACCCGGACACTGAGGTCCAGCACAGAGGGCCTTCTGGCGGTTCCCTCACTGCGAGAAGCCAAGTTACAGGGAACCAGGCAGAGGGCCTTCTCGGTAGTGGCGCCATCCCTGTGGAACACCCTCCCACCAGATGTCAAAGAGAACAACAACTACCAGACTTTTAGAAGACATCTGAAGGCAGCCCTTTTTAGGGAAGCTTTTAATGTTTGATGTATCACAGTATTTTAATATTCTTTTGGAAGTGGCCAGAGTGGCTGGGGAAACCCAGCCAGATGGGCGGGGTATAAATAATATATTATTATTATTATTATTATTATTATTATTATTATTATACATCCTGCTTCATGGGGGGATGTGGGTGGCACTGTGGTGTAAACCACTGAGCCTAGGGCTTGCTGATCAGAAGGATGGCGGTTTGAATCCCTGCGATGGGGTGAGCTCCCGTTGTTCAGTCCCTGCTCCTGCCAACCTAGCAGTTTGAAAGCACGTTAAAGTGCAAGTAGATAAATAGGTACCACTCCGACGGGAAGGTAAACAGCTTTTCCGTGCGCTGCTCTGGTTCACCAGAAGTGGCTTGGTCATGCTGGCCACATGTCCCGGAAGCTGTCTGCGGACAAACACCGGCTCCCTCGGCCAGTAAAGTGAGATGAATGCGCAACCTCAGAGTCATCCGCGACTGGATCTAACGGTCAGGCTACCTTTACCTTTTTATCCTGCTTCATTTCCTCCTTCCAGGCAAAATCATGTGCTTGGCAGCTGCTTAGGGTCTTCCTCTAGGAGGGAGATACTATGTTGTCTGAAAGAAGTCACATAAACACTTTCACTCTTTTATATTTGTTTTATTAAGTCCCTGGGTAGGATCTTTGCCAGGTCAGGAATGGAACTTTGTCATAGTATGCCAGGTAAGGGGTGGACCCAGGTGAAGAGTAGCTTTTGTTAGATAATCGAGAAATCCTGAAAAATATTTCAGCAGCACTGTAGTGCAAATTTCTCCTAATAGCCACATCTTTTGTGTGCAGTTTTGCCTAATCTATGCCTTTGTCCAATTTCACCTTATGTAATGCATTTTTCAATGCTATTTTTATTTACCTTAGTATATGAATTTTTATACACATTATTTCGCAGGGGAACTGCTCTGAAAAATTCAGAGAAGTGCAAATGTCAAAGGAAGGCTGTGTTTCAGTTTGTGTATTGCCTAGGAAAGTGAAAATTGGGTAGGTTTGCTTATAAAGGTAAACTGAATTGAATTTATCCCCATCCCTAGTTGTTGGCTAGCAAAATGATTGCTGCTTAATTTGTCTGCAAAAACACTAGCATGCTTGATAAAGGTCTGTATAATGGATGGCCCTTCTAGACTTCTCAGGAACTATGTCCCTGAGTGCAGACTAGTAGAAAATGTTCATACATCTTCCAAACAAATGGGGCAGTGATTCTCAAAGGTTACATTTGCTGTCCTTGCCTTTTTGTGCATGTTTGTGTATTTCGCCGCTAAACTAATAATTGATTTCACATGATCTCCTTAAGAGTACTACAGTACTCAACAAACACTTGAGAAAACTATATTTGCAGCTTCACTATAAAATATAATGCTGAAACTTTCCTGCTACCCCTGAGGCAATGATCACATACATTATTTCATTCTGCAGCTTGAAAGGTTCACTATATCATTTTCAAAAAAGCAGCACATGTGACCGGGGATCATATAGAAATCAGGATGATCTCACAATGTTGCATCTGATGGGATGCTGTTGCCAGATGCCAGTAAATAAATCATCCGATTTGGCTACTGGATGACAGCACCGAGATCAAATGTAGGACTAGGAAGTGAGGGCAAGTGAGGGCAATTCAAAAAGAAATCAGTGGAAATTTTCAGAAGGAGTGTCCAAAAACTGCCAAATGAGGGAAAGCGTTTTTGGTACTGATAAAAACGTTCTTTTTATTTTTAAGGTGAATACTTCAGGCTTAGCTTTGATTACATTATGCAGCTGGATTCCATAAGTGAAACTTAGCTGAGTGACACTGCTACATGCCATGTTCTGAAAAACATATATTATCTCAGCAGCCTTGAATAATGTCCAATAAGGTATCTAGAGATATATATCTCTTCTTTTGCTGGTAAACACTGTATCAATAATTCTGTTTTATTCCCTTGAGAGATGGGTAGTTTGGGGAAGGACTATATTTTGTGGATGTGCCTGTAGATGTGTTGCCTGACTTTATGACTAATGGCTACTGTCCATACAGAATTATAAGTTCTGCAATATTTAAGTGCATTTACCCTCTCAAAAATCCACACATATGCAGACCCCACGCACGTAGACAGAGAGTAACAAACAGCCTCAGGTGCCAAACCAGAACAGACACCATTTTAATAAGCTGAAAAAAGAAGATCCATATCTCACCCCCCAAGGTCTTATTTTGGCTTGCTTTTTTTCTCTAACAAGGTTTAGCACTCCAGCTAGCACACCTGCATATTAACTATGGCTACATAGACAGCCCGCTCTGCCCCTCTTCCTAGTCTGGGATAAAGTCCAATATTGCGTGTCTGGGTGAATTTACATGCCACGTCTTAATAATAAAGCTGAGGTACCTGCCAGAACTCAAAATGCCGTAAGCCTAGAGACAGGAACCCAAATGCTGTTGGTATGATCCCAACACCAAGTGCAATTTTAAACTTCTTTTAAAAAGAAATCACTTCACTGAGTTTATGAAACCCTATACACACACACACACACACACACACACACACACACGTTCTTATGTCACATATGTATACATCATCATATTACATTACAGGGCATATTATAATATAATTTCCAACATGTAGACAAAGTTTATATACCAAATTCATGTACCCAAAGAAAGAAATAAGAAAAAAACAAAGACATAAAGCCATTTCAAAATAATATTTGTACCAACACTACGGACTTCCTGTCAATCTTGCTGTATATTCTTTTTTTACAAATGAATGCACTCTTATTATTGTATATTTTTTTTACATTTTATCTAATACATTCCCATATCAATATGCACCCTTAATCTTGTTTCTCAACTCAATTTCTCTCCAACGTCAATCAAATGCTAGCATAGATAGCGAACCTTTACTATATTTTTGAACATATGGAACCCTTTAAAAAAAACTGTAGATACCAAGCTGAGAGGAGAAGCTATCTTCTGGGTTTATCAAACCAGTTAGCCCATTGCCACGCTGACTGAGCAAAGCTGGAGAGGAAACATCTTCCAGTTTCACGATGCTTGCATTTTCATCATGCCCCATGTTGACAAAGAAAAAGGAAGTCACTAATTCTGGCTGCATAGCCTTTACCACGGCATTGGTATGGTCATGTCCTAGGAATATATTTCACCTATGCTGCACTGTGATGCAAGAGTGTGACAAAGAGATGACAATCAATACCTGTCTATTATAGAGAGAGATAACAGAATAACCAGGCAGCTTGGTTTTGCTGTCTGTCCTAGTCTTAATACCCCCAAACAGATTCTCTCTCTCCATTTAGTTACAGAAGCCCCCATCAGCCTTCTGACTTCTGGTTCCAAGACAGCTTTATCCTATTTTCTGTCACCCTGGCTGCATCTTTTCCTTGCATCTATTACCACATGTAACCTTCTGACCGAGTAATGTGATCTTGATTGAAGACACCAAGGAATCAGCGAGAATTCAATTGGTAAGCCTCCCATTTCAGAGGACAGGCTTTGTGTGAGTTCATGTCATTTGTCCTGCTCTTTTATTTCTGGCTTTGTATCCAGTATGTGATGGTATTAGAGGCTGCATCAAATACGTACCATCATTATCGAGATATGGCACCTATGGCCAATATTATTTATACCTTCACAGTGGAAACGCATGATGCTTTGCAGAATTTCATGAGCAAGAAAAGGCAAGCCCTTTTCCTTAGGAGCAAGGAAAGAGACAAGAGACAGGAAGAAGAAAAGGTGTGATGGCCTGGGAATCTGATTCAGAATCTGAACCTGAGGAGTCCCAGCCTGCACAGGAGTCCCCGCCTCCAGGGCCGGCTGAGCCGGGGCAGGGGCTTGAATCTGAAGCGCCTGCACCTGTGCCGGATTCTCAGGAGCAGACACCAGATGTATCCACTCTGGTTCCGGAGGTGATCGAGGACCCACTGCCGGCAGGTGCGCCTCTCCCAGCCCTGTCAGGGGAAGGTGAGCCTCCCCCTGGGTCCAGTAACCCTCCAGCCTCTCCTGAGCTGCAGAGGCTCAGGGCAGAGAGGCGGAGGGAACTGGGTTCTCTCAGGAGGAGTGCTCGCCTTAAGGCCAGGAGAGGCGGGTCACCTGTGGGCCGGGACAGCCCCTGGCCTCAGAGGAGATAAAGTCCAGTCAGCCCAGGTTGTGGGAGCAACGACGTTGGAAACCTGTTTCTGCCAGCACCCAGACCTGTTTTTCCAGAGTTCCCAACCACGCCCGGCTTCTTGCTTTGGACTCCGCTTCGCCCTTGGTGGACAGTCTCCAGGCCCTCGGCCCAGGACCGGACTCTGACCACGCCTCACAGTAACCCCCCCCCGGGACCAGCACAAAAGGATAGAGAGAGGTAAGGGACTCTGGGAATAACTGAAGTTGCTGTTGCACTCATGTTCTGCTTGTGGCCTTCCCATGGGCTTCTGGTGTGAGAAGAGGAGCACTTTCAGACTGTTGCTATTTTCAAGTGGGATTCAATCATGTCCTGGCAAATTCAGGTTGCACAATTATAGTACATTGGGAAGTTTTGTAAAACAGACCCTCTACACTCAAAGATCAGGTGTTTTGTGAGAAGGAATGGGATGGGGAAATGCACTGGAAAGTGTGGGATAGCACTCAGAATCACAGAACTGTAGAAATGGAAGGAACCCCAAGAGTCATCTAGTCCAATTGATATGATAATCTTTATGGTCATTGTCCCATACAGAACAACGAAATTGAAAAAATCTACATCAGACATTCAAAAACCAACAATCCCAGCTATCCCAGCCTGGTTCACCCCCTAAAAACTCTGATACCCCATAATTAAATACAATATACTCCCATAGAGACTACCATACACTGTGTTTAAAACCAAAACCGCTTTTGGATAGAAACTCTTTCTCAGGCAGCTAGTCCTGGTCTTTATAATCCTGTACCTTCTTCCAGAAGGCAGAAGCTGAAAGAGATCATTTCTGGGGTGCACACTATCCTACATTATCTCTGCAGCTTTCTTATGACACCTGGAAGCATAGATTTGATCCCAGGTGGGAAGAGTGCACCCAATTATTCCTGCAATGAAGGAATCTCAGCTAAAGTATCCATGACAGATGGCCATCCAGCCTCTGCTTAAAAACCTCCAAGGAAGAAGAGTCCACAACCTCTCATGGGAGTCTGCTCCATTGTCAAACAGCTCTTACTGACAGAAAGTTCTTCCTGATGTTTAGTCGGAATCTCCTTTCTTGTAATCTGAAGCCATAGGTTCGAGTCTCACCCTCCAGAGCTGGAGAAAAGCTTGCTCCATCTTCCATATGACAGCCCTTAAGATATTTGAAGATGGCTCTCGTATCTCCTCTCAGTCTCCTCTTTTCCAGGCTAAACATATCCAGTTCCTTCAACCATTCCTCATACGGCTTGGTTTAATGCATCACCTAAAATCACGAAAAAATCAGGATGAATGCTCATTAAATAGCCAACTCAAGATGAATGCTTAAGAAACAGATTGTTCTGGAAGTGCCTCGGGGCGATGGACAAGATGGTCTCTTTTTATGTTCTGGGGTACGTATAGGAAGAGATTAATGTGAATAAAGGATGCTCATTTTTGTTTTGCTTGCAGATGAAATTTACATGGCTAAAACAAAAGATTGACAATAACTTTTCACACCCCTACATCTGCAGATGAGTATTTCCCCTAGTGTTCATTATTCTTCACAAGACCATAAAGGCAATACAGTTTCCAGAAATGTGGCATCTCTGGGCACTGTGTGTAATATAAACCAAAATTAGCACCCTCTCTACGATCAGAAATAACAGCATGGTGATTTAGCATGTAAACTATAATGGCTCAAAGGAGATGAACAATGCTAGAAGTTAAGTCAAGGTCATTCGGCCACCAGCACAAAACACAGATGTGCAATTAAGCTAAACACCAAGGAAACAGCTTCTCCCCTTACCTTCCTTAATATCTCCTGCCAATAGAGCAAACATAAGTGCCAGCAGTAATAATGAGAGATATCTATAATAAAAACAGCTGAGGGATTGTTCCTTTGCCCAGGTCTTTGGGGGGGGGGGGGATGCTATGAGCCAAATAAGGGAGAGAAAATACACCAAATAAATAGTGGATGTATCTTAACTCATGTACAGATTATTAATTAGAAAAGACAATTGTCCGTGTAGCTCAGGCACAGATACAGAAATATATGCATAAGGAGCTGAAATCCAGAAAAGCTGTATGAAGCAGATAACCTGACAGGGAATTCAGTCCTGTTTAAAGCATTGAGTGCTGGAAGATATCAGTGCTGTCCAGTCTTCGAATAGTCTTATCTGCCCCTCTGTATGGCCTTAGTAATTCACAAAACCCGAGACTTCAAGCAAAAGCACAAAAAAGCCTTCCCATGCCCATTAGCTCTGTGTATGAGCATGTGTAATTAATTTAAAAACTAGGCTGTTTTTTTTTCTTTTTAAGGGAGTGTTAAGTGGTTGCTATTTTCCATTATTACTATTTTCTACTACGGCTAGGAAGGGGAGGAAAAGAACAGAACACCTTGAACGTATCCATTAGTGAGTATCCCGTCATACGGACTTGTCAAAGTGAAATAGTTCCTAGTTAATTAGCCGTTATAGCGCCTGGAGCAACTATTGCTTCTTCTTCTTTTTTTCAAAATAATAAAAATACATGAATCATTTTGAATCATACCTGTGCAACAGGGTGGGCAGAATGAAATAGAAGCATATTCATTTTCATGCTCAGCAGAAGAATAATTTGAGAATGGTTTATTAGGCTATTTTCATTTTATTTTCTTCTTGCATATTGGGGGATTTCAAGGCTAGAACCAATGACCCCTAGCACTCTGCTTTGCTGCCCCATCGTGCTGAGCCACTCAGAACCAGAGTGCAAAATGCTCTGTTCCCAGAGCTATGATGCCCTTGGAGGGCCAGCATAATTCTACACACCTAGGCATTATTTCCCCATGACCTAATAGGACTATGAAAGGCTCCAGGTCAGGCTTCATTTAAAAAAAAAAAAAAAAATTATTAATGGTTTCAGAGTTACAGAAAAAAGAAAAAAATAAGAAACAACACTACAATACATAAAAAGTAGGAAAAAAACCAAAACATAAAAACCAATACAACAATACAATAAAAAGATGAAAAAAGATAAAAAAGACACAAATCCCATATTACATATCTTTAACTTCCATTTGCTTGTTTCATTGACCTCCTCACACCTCCCTTTTTGTATTCTAATTTAATTACTTATTTCAGCAAATTCTTTCCATCTTTCTCAATTTTTATTAAATAATTTATCTTAACAATTTAACCTATTTCAAATTGCCTTAATTTATTTAACCTTATCTTACCGTAAAATACCTTAGAGCTTAAAACTTAATACTCAATTATACATAACTCCTGATATCATTTCTACTAGAGCCATATAGTTTCATTCCAACATTTTCCCTACTATTCATTAATTTTAGGCTAATTCCCTAAATAAAAAATTTTCTTTATAAATTTTCTTCCAATCTTCATCCAACGTCTCTTCTTCCTGGTCTCGGGTCATGTCAGTCTTTACTGTCCATTCCATCTAGTCCATCAACCTGGTAATCTTATGTCCGAGGCCCTTAAGTCTCTTCCATGTCCCTTCTGCAGATCTTCTTCTTCTTGTTCATACCTGCACTTTTTATTGTCTTTTGTTGGTCTCTTTCTTAATTTCTTTCCTTTCTCATTGAGGAGTAGGTCTCTGGGAGGTTCCAATCCAAAATTATCTCCGTTTCCCTTCATCAAACCAGCCCGTTCCCCACAGTCCCACTCCCCACAGTCATCAATGTAGTCAAAAAAATATTTAAGAGCATATTTCAAAGTCTCTCCGAAGTTAAGAACCTCCTCAGCTCCAGACTCCCCCTGGCCCACTCCAACTTCAATCTTCAAAACCAGCAGCTTATGCTCCTGCAGGGCCTCGGATCTCTCCATTTGTATTATTTGAGGTGCAACCGCAACCTCCTCCATTATCTTCTGCACTTGCCCAATCATTACAGGTTCCTGAGTTGGTCCCTGAATGGTTTCTGTGACAATATTCCCTATTTGTCCACAGTTATTGACTACAACAGTCATCAAATCTGCTTTCTCATTCATCAAGTCCATCTTCTCATGCATCTGTTCCAACAAAGCATTTGTCTTGCGTAAATAAAGCACCAAAACTTCCTCCCACCTCATATTTAGTCAAGGTCAAAAGGACTGGTCCCACGATCTTAATCTCACAGCTGTAGTCCTCAAGTAAGCTGCAGCAACAATTTAGCAAGCTCCCTCTAGAGGAGACAATTTCTATTTGTATCCATCTTTTTAAGGCAAGTCCAACAAAAGAAAATTACTTTCATTTTTCAGATATTTTGTTTCTTTAAAATGCAAAAGGCAACTTTGGAATCAGTTTATTTCTCTTCTTTAGCTGTCTGTCAAAGTATTCCATTCACAGTGAGTGAACCTCTCCAACAATTTCTGTCTCTGACACCCCGTTCCCAGGTTAGAGACGGTGGAAACTTATATTTCTTCACTCCCTCTCCTGCAGGCATTAAACAAAGTCCCCCCCCCTTTTCTCCTGCTTCCAAGGGGGTTTCAGTATTTATAAATGAAGGAAATTTAGACTTTTTTAACGACTTTCCAGGCTTTAGCTTACAAGGTTTTTGCTTCAGTCTATATACAAAAAGCGGAAGGCGGACTTCCTGTTTTGAACCTTCCCGCTTCGGTGCCAAATTAAGATATTTCTTGATCCAATTTTCCGTTTCTACTCACGGGTACTTGTTTTAAATCCAATTGTCCACAGGAAAAAGTCAGCGCTCTCCGGTGATGGCTGTGCGGCTTCACTCCGTGAAAATAGCAATCAGTTCGCAGCACCGCGCCACTCACCCCACTTCACTCCAGGACCCCGAAATGGGGTTCCCCGTGAGTAGGGGAGGCGCTTCTGGTGCCCTGCCGAACCCCACGTTCCCAGGCTTCCTCCGCCTGGGATTTCTAGCGGGTCCCCACCTTCGCCGCGGCAGGAAGACCCAGTTTCCATGGAGCCAGTTCCTTCGGTCGGAGGAACTCCGCCATTCGCTGATGGCGCTAACCCGGAAGTCTCGGCTCCAGGTCAGGCTTCAGCAGTGCTCAGCACTGATCATAGTTCCTGTGCATGATATTTCTTCCCATGCTTATTGAATACCCCACAGATTCCATTTCAAGCCTGCAGCATTCCACCCTGCCAGCTTTCCTGGCTGCTTGATGAATCAGGATCTGCTAGGATCTGCATGTGGCTGCCCCATGTGGTAAATATCTGAACTTCAGCTTCCAGCCTTCTCAAGGAAGAGCCTTCGGGATGGACTCCACTCATCTAACCTAACCACTTTTTGTCTTTTGGCAGATTTGGGTGGAATTTGCAGACATAATAGCCCTTTCAGAGTGGATGGAGTATGCCAAATTTCAGGCAAATAAAGGCACAGATTTTTGTACTAGCCAACTTTAAAAGTTGGTATTGGTGTTGGTGTTGTTTTAAAAAAGAGAGAGAGAAAAACCCACTTTTTTAGTTTAAAAAAGAAATTGGATTAAATTTTCAGGAATACGAAATGAATCCTGCCGTTCTGAGACAGATAAATGCAATGTATTTGTGGTTGGTCTCTTTAAGTTTGATTTGCAGGATCAGATATCAAAAGGATACACAACCTGCAGCCACAGGAAAAATCTTGGCTGTAGGTCATGCTTAAAAGAGAGAGGGGTAAACCACAATTCTGGGTTTGGATGACATGCTAAGCCATACCTTGGCTTAGCTGCAGCACTCCACTGACATCAAAAGCACAAGGAGATACCAAGACGCTGTGATCTCCTTCTTTGGGTGCATTTGTACACTTGCACTAGAGATTTTACTTTCTTGGACTCCGTGATCACTGCAGATGGTGACAGCAGTCACGAAATTAAAAGATGCCTGCTTCTTTGGAGAAAAGCGATGACAAACCTAGACAGCATCTTAAAAAGCAGAGAGATCACCTTGCCAACAAAGGTCTGTATAGTTAAAGCTATGGTTTTCCCAATATGATGTATGGAATATGTATGGAAGTGAGAGCTGGACCATAAAGAAGGCTGATCACCAAAGAATTGATGCTTTTGAATTATGGTGCTGGAGGAGACTCTTGAGAGTCCCATGGACTGCAAGAAGATCAAACATGTCCATTCTTAAGGAAATCAGCCCTGAGTGCTCACTGGAAGAACAGGTCCTGAAGCTGAGGCTCCAATATTTTGGCCACCTCATGAGAAGAGAAGACTCCCTGGAAAAGACCCTGATGTTGGGAAAGATGGAGGGCACAAGGAGAAGGGGACGACAGTTGGACAGTGTTCTCGAAGCTACTAACATGAGTTTGACCAAACTGTGGGAGGCAGTGGAAGACAGGAGTGCCTGGCATGCTCTGGTCCATGGGGTCATGAAGAGTCAGACATGACTAAATGACTAAACAACAACATTGTTTGGTTTAGGGTGGCGTACAAACACAACCAGTGCATTCATCTGCAAAATATGAATTTTGCATGCATTTTTATGTCAATGTTTCCTTTTGCCTGCACTTTTTGCAGGCCAAAACTATCACATCTGGAGGGGTGTGTATTCACGGAATTGTGTTCCAATCTCCAAGCAAGTTCAGGAGTTTTGGATCAAGTCCATCTGCTGCAAAAAGGGAGATGAACAAGTTCTGCCCCGCAGCCCTAGCTCAAATGAGGCTTTCCATCCCTGTGGTGATCAGTTGTAACAGTGGCTGTTAGAGTCACTCAGAGGCTTCTGAACCCATGATGGCTGGTTCACAGACAGTTGTATAAACTGGAGCCATAATAATAATACTTTATTATTTATACCTCACCCACCTGGCTGGGTTTCCCCAGCTACTCTCGGTGGCTCCCAACAGAATAATAATAAAGCAATAAAACACCAAACATTAAAAACTTCCCTGAACAGGGCTGCCTTCAGATGTCTTCTAAATGTCACATAGTTGTTGATCTCTTTGACAGCTGATGGGAGGGCGTTCCACAGCGTGGGCATCACCACTGAGAAGCCCCCTGCCTGGTTCCCTGTAGCTTCACTTCCTACAGTGAAGGAACCACCAGAAGGCCCTCAGAGCTGGACCTCAGTGTCCATGCTGAATGATGGGGGTGGAGATGCTCCTTCAGGTATACTGGGCTGAGGCTGTTTAGGGCTTTAAAGGTCAGCACCAACACTTTGAATTGTGCTCGGAAATGTACTGGGAGCCAATGAAGGTCTTTCAGGACCGGTCTTCTACTGTCTCAGCGGCCTCTCCCAGTCACCAGTCTAGCTGCCGTGTTCTGGATTAGTTGCATCAGAAGGGTGGGGTCAAGCCCTGGGTCCTGAACAAATACAACATTCCAGTGGCAGATCTGCATAACAAAAGTCTCACAAGCTGGTTTCTAAAAAGACAAAAAACTACTTTTGGAAGGTGCGGGTCTGATTACTGCTTGTTTGCTTTAATGGCGCCTAGCCAGTCTAAGCTGAGGGTTTCTGTAGTGATGAGGCAATCAGCAGAGTAAGCTTGCTGTAAAGGCTTTCCTCCCTTCCTCTCTACCATAATGTTTTATAGTGCTGGCTTAATGCCAGATGCCAACTTGTTGATCTATTGTGCAGTTGTTTGCAGCCAGATGCAGGCAGCAAATAAAGCATCACAATGGCTGGCGTTTGAAAGGCAAACAATTGCTTTAAATTCTGATTCCTCCCTGTCACTTTGGGGTAATATGAACAACATTAACATCTTGGCAGATAGCTTGACAACTGGATTTTCATGAGACTCCAAGGGCCAGGCTCCCAGCTTGGGAAGATTGACAGATCCATTGAAGTCAATGAACTGTAGTGATTTACATCGGTGTCAGCTATGAGGAAACAAGTAGTTCAATATGGCATCAGCCTAAACCTAGATGCACTATTTTGCTGCTGAGATGACAGGCATCTTATCCCCTCTCTGGGCACAGAAGGACAGAGCTAAACCCTGGAGATCTAAGAGACAAGAGATCAGAATTGACTCCATGTGGCAACCAAAATTCAAAACTGAAATGTTGGGATTCAGAATGTCAATAGCTATAGAAGTAATTAAAGTGAAGGTTGGGCCAGCTCTCTCTGTGCATCCTTCAGCTTTGGGTATTAGAAATTGCTGTAGAAGCTGGTTTTGAGAGTCTGTCAGTCATATTAGATAATGCACAACAAAATGGAACGACTAGGAAAGTTGTAGGAGAGAAGGATATCCTCAGAGGGCTCCTAGTTCTTCAATGTAATAGTGCCTTATCTTTCTAGCAAATAAAGCTTAAAGAATGAACCTAGGGCACATAATAGTGCATTTGCCCACCTCAGATGAGTCTGCTCACACCCAGTCGCATGAAACTTCCTCTCCAGTAGTACCACTGTTTCCTGGCGCCTATGCCAGTTAGCCACTTGTGTTTCAAAGCAGGGTTTGGGACAGGTTTCTTGTGTGAATTGGCACAAAACAGCTTAAAACCAGCAGGCACACACACCTCTCCCATTGCACTATAGTGAACGCAACAGTGAAATGCAGGACCTTCAAGCTAGCTGCCAGAGCCGTTCTGGCCAGAGAGTCAGGTAATCAGGAGAATCCAGTAACCTTCCACTTTGTCCTACAGTGGTACCTCGGGTTACAGACGCTTCAGGTTACAGACGCTTCAGGTTACAGACTCCGCTAACCCAGAAATAGTACCTCGGATTAAGAACTTTACTTCAGGATGAGAACAGAAATCGTACTCCGGCAGCACAGCGGCAGCAAGAGGCCCCATTAGCTAAAGTGGTGCTTCAGGTTAAGAATAGTTTCAGGTTAAGAACGGACCTCCAGAACGAATTAAGTTCTTAACCCAAGGTACCACTGTATTTTTAAAGCCATGACCTGCTTTTACTCTTCAGTCAGGTCAAGATGTTACATTGGTAAGCCATTTTGTTGCTCAGTTCCATCTGTCAGCTCTTTTTCACCATAGCTTTTTTGTTGCCTTAGCTCAGGAAAGCGGGAACTGCAGCCCTTCGGATGTTTTTCAATTCCAGTACCCATCAGCCTTGGCCACTGGCCATGTTGGCAGGGGCTGCTGAGAGCTGGTGTCCAACAATGTCCAGAAGCCACACAGGCTCCAAAACCCTGTACCCACCTTGCTGTGTCTTCAGCGCTGACTTATTGAAACCAGGACTACACACAAATCTATGATTCTATCACAAAATGCAATGTTTGCTTCACCCAGGTTGCATACACACCATGCATTTCAAGTGCATTTTCCACACACACCTTAAGAATCATGGGAACTGTATTTTGTTAAGGATGACAGGAATTCTAGTTCTGTGAGGGGTAAACTTTAATGTATGGGTATCAGGGACGAGACTGAGGAGGAATGGTGGAGACCGCCCACCTCCTCCTGAATCTTCCAGAGAAGAGGAAGGCAGTATTGAATTTGTGGTTTGAGGAAGGTCACAGCTCAGATACAGATGAACTGAAGAGTTGGAAGGTGTAGGAAGAAGAGAAGGGGGAGACAGAGACAGAGCAGTCAGCTAACATGTTATCACTGGAGAGCATTTCTGATCCCCCCCCCCTTCTCCCAGAACACAGCATGCGTTGTAAGTGTAAGAGCAAATGACTCAGAGAAAATTAGAGGGGCTCAGTTGGAGCAACACCATTAACCTAAGAGGCAGCATACAGAGGCCTCTCACTGTGAATATTGAATAAAGACTCGGTAAGAGCTTCCTTCCTCGGCTGTCTGCCGTGAGAGGGGGGTGGATCGGAATTCACTGAACCTGACAATGGTTCACAGGCCTGGTAGATTTGATGGATATTTGGTTCATCAAAGACATCAAGCAGTACTTCTTTGCAAACTGCCAGATGAACCCCCAAAAAGATATGGCCAGAATGGCCAAACGGTAGGGGTAGGTTTAAGGGTGTGTGGCAAATTAATGGAGGATTTGTGAACGGGTATCAGTCATGATGGTTAAGTGGAGCCTCTGTGTTCAGAGGAACTTAAAAGATATGCCCAGGAAAGAGTGATCATAATTTTCATTCCTGCCTTGTGAGCTTCCTAGAGGCATCTGATTACCTACTGTTGATGAAATGCTGGATTGGAAGGGCTTTGGCTTGATCTAGCAAGTACTTTATAAGATCCCGCTGAATCAAGCCAGAGGTCCATTTAGTCCGCCATCCTGTTCTCACCACATCCGACCAGATGCCAATAGGAAGTCTGCCTGCAAGACCCGAGTACACCAGCACTCCCCTGCAGTTTCCAGCAACTGGTATTCAGGACATACCACCTGTAACGTTTCCTGCATATAAGTGAATAAATATGTGCAATCCACAAGGGAGTGGTTTCCTCCCCATCTGTTATTTTGCCCCAATACATAGGAAGTTCAGAAAATATTTCCTACTGCTGCTTTTGGTGACTGAGCTCATTGGGTTGTTTCACAGAAGCCATTGGAGCCAACATTAGGTAATTCTTTTTGTTCACCACTGATGCAGAAGAACAATGTTCACCATCCATTCAGCAATCTCCCAAGTCATTCCCTTCCCTCATAGTGCTGGTACCCTTTTTTTCCCCTCCAGCATAACCAAGCCTTTAGTTTCTAGGAGTTTGCTTTCCACAGTGCTAGTTCCTGGGTTTAATAGGTTGCACTTACGCCTTAAGCGGATTTAATATTTTACAAGTTTACATTGATTTCCTCCCGCCACTATTTTGCATTTCTGCTACTAAAAATAAAGCCTCTGACATGCTATAATAGGAATTATGTTCTTTTGTTTGAGCCTAATGAAAAGTTAATAACTTGCCACAGGCTGTTTTCTAATTTAACTTGCTAAAAAAAAAAAAAAGCACACATCCCACAACTTCTTCTAACTGAATCTGATTTAACCTCAACTCAATCCTCAATCCATTTGTCTGTGGGGATGGCAGGCACCTATTAAACCCAGGGTTAAATGGTTTTTCACTTAGGCGATGTGCTCAATTGAATGCGGTGTCTTAATGTCACTGCCTTTGAGAAGTATCACCACAGGTTTCCTATGTGACAGTATCACACTAGGGAGAGCATATTTTGGTTGAGGGCGGAGGAAAGGGGGGTGACAATTCTGAAATGTCTGTGACTGGAAACTAGCAGAGTGTAATATGGCAGCGCAATTGACTCATAACCTCCCGGCCAGAGGCTTATCACCCTGAATTTCTTAAGTGGTTAAACACCCGACGTGGACCATTATTCCATTCTCCAGCATTAGGCCTGCCAAGACAGAGTATTGTTATATTGTCAGCGACAAACTGCATCAGACATTCTAGCTGAGACTTTCAAAGGCACCTAGTGGATTCTAATGAGAAGTGAGTGTTCCCCATAGCTTGTTGGCTGTCTGCACGAGAAATAGCTTTCAAACATTTTTTGCTAGCCTTATTGATGCTCTTCATCTGCCCTCAAAATTCTCCAGAATGTTTTGCCTGAGCAGGAAAACCCAAATTAGCATTGTATTTAGCTTCAGTTACTATTGTAGTTAATAATAATAATAATAATAATAATAATAATAATAATAATAAATGCGTATTTTGCCCTTCATCCAAAGATCACAGGGTGGTTCACAACATACGAAAGAGTAATGTTAAAAATGAGTGGCTGTGTTGCTGCTGCCCAAGGAACACTTTGTAATAAGCGAAGAAGCCTGATTTTTTTCCCCTGGCAAACTCAGCAACAGAAGAAGAGCAGGAATTAGTCCGAATGCCCTTAGTTGCTACAGGTGGGGCAAGGATCTAAGCACCTCAGGGAAGGAGCTTCAAGGTTCCCCGAAGGCATAGAAACAAAACTGGCTTTGCTGACGTATCTCCCCACACTGGGTAGCATAAAGTGCACCTTAATGATACATAAGGTTGTTCCTTGGAGAGGTTACCACTTCCCTCTCAGCTGAGGTACTCTGCTTTCATAGCTCCTTGACCATCATAAAACCAGTAAGTGAAGATGTAGCCTTCTTAATCATGCCAGGACACACTGCAAATTCAGAATTTCTGAATTTCGCACATGTTCTAAAGGAAAGGGAGCACTGACAGAAGAGAAATTGGGCAGCCTGGGTGGCAACCTAAGGTAGTTTGCTGTTTCTGTGATGAACTTTGGCAGAAACCTCGATGCCCAAATGATAAACACACTTCCCAACCCTCCTTCCTTCCTCCCTGCCCTCCCTCTTCCATAACTTCCTCCAACTCTTGACATCCCCCCACCTCTCCGGAGTAGATTTGGGAAGTGGGACGCAGGGGCACCACAGGGAGAGGAAGACAGGGAAGTTCAATTGCTTGAACACACATTCCAAATGTACAATGACCTTGCTGGATTCAACCCTACCTTGCTGGATTCAACTGAAGGAGCGTCTCCACCCCCATCGTTCAGCCCGGACACGGAGGTCCAGCTCCGAGGGCCTTCTGGCTGTTCCCTCCCTGCGAGAAGTGAGGTTACAGGGAACCAGGCAGAGGGCCTTCTTGGTAGTGGCGCCTGCCCTGTAGATGTCAAGGAAATAAACAACTATCTGACTTTTAGAAAACATCTGAAGGCAATCCTGTTTAGCAAAGTTTTTAATATTTGATGTTTTATTGTGTTTTTAATATTCTGTTGGGAGCTGCTCAGAGTAGCTAGGGGAACCCAGCCAGGTGGGCAGGGTATAAATATAGTAGTAGTAGTAGTAGTAGTAGTAGTAGTAGTAGTAGTAATTATTGTACCCACCCTCCTCTGAATGGTCCCAGTTGTACTGACCATGCACTTCCAGGCCAGACTGAACAGCCAAAAGGCTTTCAAGATTAGGGATGCGAGGATTTCTCCCTTCCTTTCTTCTTACTATTTCTCTCTCTTGCATCCCACTCCTTCCAAATTCTAATTTAACTTGGATATTTTCTCAAACTGATTCATGAATTAGAGCATTACCAGTTAGCCTCACCACTCAGTTCCTTTGGTCCATCGCATCCTTTCTCTCTGGTGTGCATGTCATGTGATTTTGATTGTGACTGCATCAACTTGCTTTTGAATGCAATGGTTTATGACACTTTAAAAAAAAAAAGTTATGCAAAGCACTTATATCCTACCTTTTGCCACAAAGTGAATTCAAGGCTGCTCACATAAGCCTGCTTACATAAGCATGTGTCGTGCAATAAGTAAAAATACAATATTAAAATTTAAATAACGTTAAATAACATCAAATAAAGCACCGGTTATGGAGGTGCACATCATTGTCCCTACAAGGCTCAGAGAAGAAGAAGAAGAAGAAGAAGAAGAAGAAGAAGAAGAAGAAGAAGAAGAAGAAGAAGAAGAAGGTGAGAGCAAGTCAGGCTGAAGTAGGGTAGTGAGTGATTTCACTTAATAATGCTACTCAGAGGTAAGCACTACTGTGCACCCCTTACTGCCCCCTTGCCTCTTGCATGCAAGCACCTGAGATGCTGAGGAAAGCAGAGGCCACCAACATGTGCTGAGGCAAGGAGTGAGCAAGGAGCAGCAGCAACATGTGGGTAAAGTTGAAGGAGTTGGACTTTGGAGGACTGGAAGTAGCAGCAGTAGAAGGGAGGGAGGGAGGGAATGAGGCAGGGGAAAGGCAGCAGGTTGGGGGTGAGGACTATGTGATGTAATCAAAGGAGACATGGCATGAAAGCTGGGAAAGCCAATAAAACCCAGTAGATCAAACACACACTGCATGGCACGATGCAATGTGCCTTCGCAGTACTGGCGCCTGCCCTGTGGAACGCCCTCCCATCAGATGTCAAGGAAATAAACAACTATCTGACTTTTAGAAGACATCTGAAGGCAACCCTCTTTAGGGAAGTTTTAATGTTGGGTGTTTTGTTGTGTTTTTAATATTCTGTTGGGAGCCACCCAGAGTGGCTAGGGAAATCCAGCCAAATGGGTGGGGTGTAAATAAGTGATCGTGACTGTGATTGTGGTCATCATCATCATCATCATCATTCTAGAAATCCTTTTTGCACTACTGCCAATTAACAGAAAAGCAGATGTTACCTCTGAGAAATCCAGAATGTGTTCAGATCAGAGAGGACATCTTGTGGTCCCACACCCCAAAATGCAGGTGCATCCAAAGTTTGAAGCGAGAGTTCAAGTTGTGCAGATGGAGCCTGCCTTTTCTATTTATAACGAAGATAATTAGCAGCATCCATGATGCCTCTTTTTCACATTTTGTGCTCTGGCTGATTCTCCAAGTTTATAATCATGGACATCAAACCACTCCTCCGTCTGATTTCAAATGGCCTTAACCGACGGTGAAATTCCAGGGTCAAAGTTGTGCTCTGCATAATGGATTCCATGGCAACCAAGTGGTGTCATAAACACACCATTCTGCCTTTACCTGGAGATCAAGGAGAAGGCGACCGTGGGCCATAAAGGGGGGAAATGGGCCTTTTTAAACCCTATACTTCAAGCGTGACTAACAGGAACACTTAACCATGCCGAATGCTTTCTCCTTTGTGTGAATGTTCTCTTCTCAAGGTTGCTCAAGTGTTCCTGTTAATACAATTGGTAGCATTTTGAATGGCCAGACATCTTCCTAATGTGTGTGAGAGCATGCTCCAACAGGTATATTTTATGCACAAGAGATTTTCCCCACTGAGCCCAAAACTATTCATGTCTATTTAGCAGGAGCCTCCACTTAGCTCAAGGGGACTTGCTCTCAAGTGAGATTGCTTGAGATTGGGGCTTTCATGTAAAATGGCATCTATGAAATATGAACAAAATTTATGAGCCACCCCCCTCCTTTGCAGCAGGAGGTCCATATGAGCAGAATCTGCTCAGGGGCTTGGCATTTAAGGTCCTACAGATGTGGGTTGCACACAAAAACCCAAGACTCACTCTCATATTGTACAACCTAGATTCAGGGACATGTATATATATTTCAATCTGACAGAAGATATAAATTGGGAGCATCCTGAACATGTTTTTACTTTTCACATACCAGTCTTTTTGCTCAATACTTATGTTTACTAGGTAAAACAAGGGATCAGAGGGGGATCAGAACCTCTCAGATGGGGGCCATTGTGGGCTGGTGCTCCCCCTGCCTGTTACATATTTCTGAGAAGCCCAGAACAAACATTTCAAGTCAAGACAGAAGCTTGCCAGTGTGTGCGAGTCTACACATTTTTTTAGATCTAAGACTCTAGCTAGCTCCTAGCCGCTCCAAGCCGCAAGTGGTCAAGCTACAAGGCGGGGCCAATTTGTATTTCCTTTTCTTCAATCCATCTCCCATGTAGTAGTGTCAGGTTTTAAGCTTTCCAGCCAGGCTTCTAGCATTGCACATGGCCATGTTTGCATGAGGGCCCTTCCAAGGTGCCCTAGCCATCAGCCTAAATCTAAGAGAATGAGAGAGTCGAGGGCACATTTATTTGACCTGCACCAGAACCAGGAGTGATGTCTGACTGAGGAGGAATGATGGAGACTGCCCCCCCTTCTCCTGCACTTCCCAGAGAAGATAGATTTAGAATGGTGGTATACAGAAGGTCATAGTTCAGAGGCTGCAGAGGGGAGAAGCTGAGAAATATTAGGAGAGGAGCAGGAGAAAGAAGAAGAAGCACCAGGGGAGAGACAGCTGACAGATTCAGTGTCTTTGGAAAGCTTTCCAGACCGCCACCCCCCCAGGTCCCGGCATGCATTGAGAGTAGGAGAACAGAAAGCTCAGAGGCAGAAAGCTCAGATCGGCCAGTGTAGGGATGACATATAATAGGAGAGACGGAGGGGGTGGGACTTTACTCAGAGCAATGCCATTATCCAAGAGGCGACATCATACGTCTATCTCTGTGAATACTGAATAAAATACCATGGTAATAATTTCTTGTTTTCCCATTTCTGGCTGCCAGCCATGAGGGAGCGGGGTCAGATTCCCTGAAGCCTGACAGTTGACCATCAAGCCAGCTAGGGAGACAGCTTTCTGTAGTTTTTAGCACCTCCATTGGCTGTTGTCAAACCAGCATCTGTTCAGGACTGCATCCTGTTGACCAGTGTCTTACTGTAACAACATAATGGTGAGGTCCAGCATCTATTTTTTTTTGGGTGGAGGAGGGAAATAATGTAATTTGCACTTCCTGGAGCAGTGTGCGAACTAAATGCAGCTCTCCTTTGAAATTTGCACTTCTCTGAATTTTGCAATTCAATTCTCTGACAAAATAATGTGCACAAACAGTGAATGCATAAATCAGGTCATATGACATCAGGGTGAGGTACATTAAAAGCTGGATCAGCTGAAAGGGTGGTTTCCAGTTGCCTGCAAAGTGTTCTGCAAAATAGGGCTTTCAAAGGGGATGCTGAAGGTGTCTTCAGAAACACCTTTCCATGCACT
Source organism: Podarcis liolepis (assembly GCF_965112155.1). NCBI lineage: Eukaryota > Metazoa > Chordata > Lepidosauria > Squamata > Lacertidae > Podarcis > Podarcis liolepis. The sequence goes on from NC_139556.1 coordinate 25,557,604, forward strand.
GTCTTGCCCAGCACACTTGCACATGTGCATAGGATATCTGAAATGTGCACACTTCAGTTTAACCGCAGCTCATGCTTTCGAGTTGGATGAAAGCTGGATGAAAGTTGGATGAGAGGGAAATGCAACAGACAGCAGTATTTCTCATGAAACTACAGGATACAGTTCGATTGTGGCTAACATCATGTGCACTCAGTGTTGAGAGCAGTAAATGTGTACACAGCCTCAGACCTATTGGCTTAAAATAATCAAAGATTCGGAGAATAATGAATAACAGTTTGCCCTTGAATTCCAAAGTCATTCTGCTTGGCTTTATTGGCTAACATGGTACAAAATGCACAATAGCCTCTCATTTCAAATTTATTAAGCACAGCTAAAATTAGTAGTGCAAAAATAAGAACTGGCTTCATCTTATCTTTCAAACATTAACGGAATATTAATTATCACTAAAGTTTGATATGTTGCTGAAATGTCTAAATGGAAGGAAAATGTTAAATTAACAGGATGGAGCAAAGAGATCTGCAAAAACATTTTTTTAAAAAAAGATCTTCAGCATAATAGGTACCCGTTTATTCGTTTTGGGAAACCAAAGTGTAATATTGATAATAACAAATGTAATGGCTTTGCAATCCTATTATATGAATGGGATTTCTTACTATTTGATGTAAGAAATGCATCTCTACTTTAGTTCCATGAAGGCAATACAGCTTAAATATTTAATAAAAAGGCATTTTTGGAGGGGAAAGCCACCCACTAGGGAAGAGAGATCAAATATCGAGCTCCATAAAATGGGGTTTCATATGTTCCTCTCCTGATCTCATTCATATTCACTGGCTTCCTTCCTCTTTGCTTCCCTTCTCCTAGTCCCTCTGGAATTGCTCCTTCCTCATTCCCCTAGTCCCTGTAAAGCAGGAATGGGGAATTTGTGACCCTTCAAATGTCATTGGTCTCAAATTCCCATCAGCCCCAGACAGCATGCCAATGGTCAGGATGGTGGGAGAATAGTTCAGCAACCTGAACCATTTGCCTGCCCACAGAGCCTAGGGCTTGCTGATCAGAAGGTTGGCGGTTCGAATCCCCATGACGGGGTGAGCTCCCGTCGCTCGGTCCCTGCTCCTGCCAACCTAGCAATTCAAAAGCACGTCAAAGTGCAAGTAGATAAATAGGTACTGCTGCAGCGGGAAGGTAAACGACGTTTCCGTGTGCTGCTCTGGTTTGCCTGTAGCAGCTTAGTCACACTGGCCACATGACCCGGAAGCTGTCTATGGACAAATGCCGGCTCCCTCAGCCTATAGAGCGAGATGAGCGCACAACCCCAGAGTCGTCCGCGCCTGGACCTAATGGTCAGGGGTCCCTTTACCTTTTTACCTGTTGTACAATGTTGTCATCCTGTTGAGATAGGGGCCTGTCATACTTGCCTTGTGTAAAATGCCATGGATATGTGTGAGTGTGTGTGTTTGTTTGTGTGTGTCGAATATATGAATAACAACTAACAACATCCACAACAGTGATATTAAAGAGCTACATAGATTATGTTCCACACAGTAAACTATCAGAGCAGAAGGCAGCTTTTCCAGGTCCTTAATATTTAGAAATGTCCCAGCAGCACCTCCGCTGGGCAGCCTGGAGTTTTATATAAAACATATTCTGCAGATGAAAGCCATAACAAATGTTTATGCAGAAGTAGTCCCTTCCCAACCCTCAATAGCTCAGAAACCTGTATAATTGTAACCCTTAACAAGAAAAAACAACTGTGTAATGGGATCTAGGTTTTATGCAGATAAAACCATTATGCTCATTACTGGAGCATAACAAAGTAGAAAGACCTCTGCACTCATGGATAATGGGACATGTGCTTTATTTATTTTAACTCTTAGTATTTTCTCTCAGGATTTTATATTCACTTTCTCAAAGCCTTCCAAAAGCAATTTTAGCTCAGTAAAAGATGAAGGGTGGTTTTTGTTTTAATAAGGCACTGAATGAATTACTTCTGTGGAAAGAAAATTCTTTGGAGAATGTAAGTTCATTTTGATGTGGGGTTTTTTTATTGGGGGGGGGAATACTTTGCCAACATGTAATACTGTTTGAGTCATATAAGTAGAACTGCACCGAATAGCCTTTAGTTTCAATAGAAAGTGCAATGCAATTTTTTTAAAAAATGCTGAAAATAAACTGGTGCAGGTGCCATTTTCCTTTATTGAGTTTGTTCAAACAATCTTCAGCCTTGTTTGCTCCACATTGCTGGGCAATCTGATTGGCAGCTATGGTGGTCGCTGTGACTTTGTTTGCAAGCATCCATATGACCATCATGTCAGACATACAGTACAACCCTAAGAATATTTACTCCGTTTATCATCATCATGAAGTCCCATAAAATTCACTGGAACTTAGGGTACAACCATGATCTCATCAGGCGATTTGGGCTGGGTGTTCATCAGTATGTGGATGATACCCAGCTCTACCTCTCTTTTAAATGAGAATCCAGTGAAGGCGGTGAATGTCCTATGTGAGTATCTGGAGGTGGTTGGAGGACGGATGGCAGCTAGACTGGTGACTGGGAATGGCTGCCAAGATCGTATAACACTGTTCCTGAAAGACCTACATTGGCTCCCGGTATGTTTCTGAGCACAATTCAGTGTTGGTGCTGACATTTAAAGCCCTAAATGGCCACAGCCCAGTTTACCTAAAGGAGCGACTTCACCCCCATTGTTCTGCCTGGACACTGGGGTCCAGCTCCGAGGGCCTTCTGGTGGTTCCCTCACTACGAGAATGAATCCACAGGAAACCAGGCAAAGGACCTTCTCAGTGGTGACGCCCACCCTGTGGAATGCCCTCCCATCAGATGTCAAGGAAATAAGCAACAATCTGACTTTTAGAAGATATCTGAAGGCAGCCCCATATAGGGAAGTTTTTAATATTTGATATTTTATCACTTTTTATTATTAATATTCTGTTGTGAGCCTCCCAGAGTGGCTGGGATACCCAGCCAGATGGCCGGGGTATAAATAATAAATTCTTGTTATTATTATTATTCATTAAATCAGGGATGGGGAACAAGCCGCCAGAGGCAGATTTAGGGCAGCACAACTGGTTTCCCTGCAATGGGCACCACAGTGCATGACCACTATAGACTAGTAAACATGCAGAATGGAAGGTTGGGGTGCACCAGGTTTTGGCCTCACACAGGGTGCTGCTGAAATTTGAAAGACAAAAGTCTGTACCTGCCATCACCCTTCGTACAACAATGTACAGCAATGTTGTACCCAACGTACAATAATGTATGTTGTTGTTGGACTCCAACGTACATTGGCCCAGCTAGCGTGGCCAAAGATCAGGGGTTATGGGAACTGTAGTACAGCAATATCTGCAGGTTTCCCACCTGTGTGTTACATCATCAATTCCATTGTGTTGCATTACATCATAGTAAATCAGGTTACATGTCATTATTGACATCATCCTGTGGATCACCACAACCAGTAGGAGACAGAATTCTCAGACCAAATCAGCTTGGTTGAAGGTGGAAGGGAATAAATTAGGGACCTGTTGCAGAAGAAGAAAAGACAACCACAGCTTCTCCCATCTGTTCTCTTCCTGATACTTGCTGATTCCTCACCTGCTGTGCTAAGCATGGCTCATGGGGAGTTATATGGTTAAGGTGAGAGGAACCATGGGTGTGTCTCCTTTTCCATCAGCAAATATAACCATCTATAGCATATCTGATGTCTGGATGAATGGTAGCTAATCCACTTCAATCACACCTTCACCCTAGTCAACCTCAACATCCCTGCCCTCCCCTATACCTGTTACAGATAGGTAGCCGTTTTGGTCTGCCATAGTCAAAACAAAAAAAATCCTTCCAGTAGCACCTTAAAGACCAACTAAGTTAGTTCTTGGTATGAGCTTTCGTGTGCATGCACACTTCTTCAGATACAGATCCCCTGTACCTGGTTAGCCTTCTCTACTAGTGGTAGTGGCAAGACCTCTGTGTTAAACGATGACTTTCAAGGGTGGTTGTCCTAGGGTGGCACCATATTAAGTGAGATGACACAGCTTTGGGGTAAATTCTCTCAGGTACCAGTGCACACTGCTGTCACTGGAGAAGAAGGAAACCAGTCAGGCATACGGGAAAGGAGTCTGCCTAATTTGGAGAGTGGAAGAGAAGGAAGACAAAAACAGACAAGAGCAAGAACTTGGTGTTAACTGACTTAGAAAAGGGAAACTGGGAGACAGTGTATCTGTGATGATGCAGCGCATTGCTTTCCTTCCCCACACTAGAACGCCCATCCTTGGGGCCAGGGAAATCAAAGGATTATTTCCCTGCATTTCCAGCAATGTGTAGTCTTCATACTATTGAGTTCTGGGCAGAGGCCAGGAGCTGCCTCTTGTTTTGCCATTGGCAACAACCTCAGTGATGGAGTGGGTCATGGGGAAATGTGATAAATGCCCTCCACACACACTGCACGTGCCATCTCCAGATTACAATAAATGCAAGATATCATACAGCTGCTGTACCTCGAGAGTGAGTCTTCCTGAACATTTGCCATAGCACATCATACAAAATAAAACACATTTCCTCATAAAGTACCCATAATGTCTGGTTGAAATGTCATCAGTAACCTTGGGAAGCACATTTCTGCAAAGCCAAACCAATCGTCAGGTGCAAAGCCACACACAACAAGGGTACGTATGTGCCCTACTTTACAGAGGACAGTCATCTGCCACAGTCTTCCCTGCTATGGTGAGACACATTGCATTTCTGTTTAAAGTATAGGGTGATATGCAATGTTAGCTGTATTCTGAGTAGACCCACTGAAATAAGTGGATTTAAGTATATTAAGCCCATTTATTTCAATAGGTCTTCTCTAAGTTTGAGTTATTTTGATGCCACTTGTAAGCATTTATATAGTTGCACTTAGTTAAATGTATTAGCATACGCACATTTCAAGCAATCTGTATCACTTTTTGTCCTTTTTTGTGCAGGAGGTACAATCAGTATCACTTTTTGTCCCTTTTTTGGCAACGCAGAAGAGGCCATATTATTTACACCAGTAAAGGGCTGGACAATGTTTATTGATACATAAGAATAAAGCTGTTCTACAGTTTGATCTGGGTGCCAGTACCAACCTTCAGCCATTGTAATAATCTGCATAGTTCTGCAGTGATTGCTAGGACTAATTGTACCATCAGAACTAGAACCAGCAACTCCTTAGAGCTACTGCCCATTGAGGTGAGCCATTCAAGACTTCAGGTTGAAAGGTCATGAGGGCTATGATGTGCCACCTCCTCCAATGGGATTCCATCCATCCATCCTCCAATGAGATTCCATCCATGGATCCTCCTCACCTGGCAGGTGATTTAAAAATGTTCAATTCAAGGTTGACTGGGCTACAGGCAGTCTTGACAACCTTCTGCCTATACAGAAGTACCTCGGGTTAAGAACTTCATTCATTCTGGAGGTCCGTTCTTAACCTGAAACTGTTCTTAACCTGAAGCACCACTTTAGCTAATGGGGCCTCCCACTGCCGCCGCGCCACCAGAGCACGATTTCTGTTCTCATCCTGAAGCAAAGTTCTTAACCCAAGGTACTATTTCTGGGTTAACCTGAAGTGTCTGTAACCTGAAGTGTCTGTAACCCGAGGTACCACTGTATGTCGGTTCCACCATGCACCTGCCAGATCCCCTCATAGCTCTGTTCCCCAGATGCATACTCATTAAAATAATTTTAAAATTTGCATATGCCACTTTTCCAGGCAAAGCCCATCTAAAGTGGCTTTACAACAACTAAAACTACAAGGATTAAAAAAGGGGGGGCTTCCGCTTCCCACCCTGCCATCTCTTTAGGGTGCTTACGTACTAGAATCAAAATATGTACAGGGTCCCATTGTTCTACCCAAGATCCAAGCCTGGAGATTAAATGCACCATCGAGCTATTCATCATCTCGGCACAGCTTTAACACCTCCTGTCTACAGTGTTAACTTTCATTGATGATCTAATTTAAACCAACTGTTTTTGCTAATTCAGAAATTAATGATGTGGCCACCACTAATTATGGTGGAGGAGTAGATGAAAGTTGCATGCCTAATGACAGATTGAAATTACAAAACCAACTTTTAAAGAGGGATTAGAGATCTTCCCAAACTCTGCTGTGTCACATTGTCCTGATGGGAAGGGGACAGGTATGGGCTTGGATGTCCAATTTTACAAGGGTTCCAAAGGGTAGGGAGAGCAACATTTATGTCAGGAACAGCCGAGAATTCCTCAGCCTATGCTCAACTGTGCCTGTAGCAAGATTTCCCAGGATAAGGAATAGAAGGAAACTGCTATCCTCATTGGGTTCTGGCATGGTCCTGACACCAGACAGCCCATTAGCTCCCATAGCTTGCCTATAAATTCCAGGTCAGCATGAGACAGAAGGCAGGCGGACCGCAGATATGTAGGGTGCTTTGAATTATCAGACACAGGTGGCGCTGTGGTCTAAACCACTGAGCCTCTTGGGTTTGCCGATTGGAAGGTCAGTGATTCAAATCCACATGATGGGGTGAGCTCCCGTTGCTCCGTCCCAGCTCCTGCCAACCTAGGAGTTTGAAAGTATGCCAAGTGCAAGTAGATAAATAGGTATTGCTGTAGTGGGAAGGTAAAAGGCGTTTCCGTGCACTCTGGTTTCTGTCACAGTGTTCCGTTGTTCCAGAAGCGGTTTAGTCATACTGGCCACATGACCTGGAAAGCTTTATGTGGACAAAAGCCAGCTCCCTTGGCCTGAAAGTGAGATGACCACCGCAATCTCATAGTCGCCTTTGACTGGACTTAACCGTCCAGGGGTCCTTTATGAATTATATTCACATTTCTTTATATGGTGCATTTATAACCAGCCTTTCTTCCATCATGGAACTGGAGGCAGCACCAGTGGAGGTTCCCATCCAGCTCCCATCCAACCACTGAGCAGACCCAAGGCTGCTTAGTTTAAGCAAGGAGGCTGAACCATTGGCTCTCAGGCCCTGGGCAAGTCATTCCAAAACACGCCCCGCCCCCACTAACCACTGAAAATTGCTGAACAAGTGGAATGCTTAATCCCTTTTCCACTGGGAGGTGCTGTATAATCCTTTAAATTGTATTTTTACAGAAATGGCTGCTAGTTGTCTGCGGACCACCATTTGTGAACCCCTGCCACATATAATGCCAAAGCTGCCTCTCAGGAAGAGTTGCTTGGACTAGCTGTCAGGGTTGCTGTCATCTAAAGGAGGAATAGTGTCAAAGCAGTAATCTGGTAAGAGTTTATAAAAAGCATTGTGGGCAGGCAGATCTCAGATTTGCAGATTTACCTTGTTTTTAACTATAACCCCCCCCAAGATCCACCAGCTAGAGCCCTGATGCAAAACCCATAAACTTAGAATTAAATAAGTCTGAGCCTGGAAATTAAGTTTTGAGTATCTGAACTGGATGGAGCTCAAAATCTTCCACCTACTGTTACCCAGAGCATTCTTCATTTAAACAGCTTAAGTTGAAGTGGGGCATTTTGTCACTCCTGTTGTTATCAGAAATCATTGCCAATCTGCTGCAAATCACCCAGAGATCTACTTTGCACTAAGGGATGTAGAGAGGAAGTTGTGGGAAGAAGGAAAATGATATGGAAGAAAGCCGGTGTCAGAATGAGATCACAATGGCTAGCCCCTCCCCTTAAAGCAATAATCATAATCATGACATCACAATGCCCAGTCTGCCTCCTTCAAGCAGGCTGAATCACCAGGAGGCCACAATGTTCAGTCAAGCAGTATCAGCATAAAGTTGCTATGGCAATCCCTCTCTTTTAAGTAGGAAGAGATATATTGTGCTCTGTAGTTATCAATCTCCTTGAAGCTGGCAGTAAAAAGGTAAAAGGTAAAGGACCCCTGGATGGTTGAATCCAGTCAAAGGTGACTCTGGGGTTGCAGTGTTCATCTCGCTTTCAGGCCAAGGGAGCCGGCATTTGTCCACAGATAGCTTTCCGGGTCATGTGGCCAGCATGACTAAACTGCTTCTGGCACAACGGAACACCATGACGGAAACCAGAGTGCACGGAAACACTGTTTACCTTCCCACCACAGGGGTACCTATTTATCTACTTGCACTGGTGTGCTTTCAAACTGCTAGGTTTGCAGGAGCTGGGACAGAGCAACAGGAGCTCACCTCGTTGTGGGGATTCAAACTGCCGACCTTCTGTTCGGCAAGCCCAAGAGGCTCAGTGGTTTAGACCACAGCGGTACCAATGTCCCTGAAGCTGGCAGTAACAGTGGGCAGAGGCAGTCATTGTCTGGCATCCCAAAGACATAGCAGTTGCATGTGAGTTCTGATCATCTTTTCCCATCAAACTGAGCCCAAACTATTCCATGATTCCCTAACATTTTTGGCACTGTCAGAAACAACAACCTCCAATTCTGATTTTTATAACATTTTGCGGGGGGGGGGAGGGTGTGTATGCTTCCCTATTCATAAACATTGCCCTCGCTAGTGCTCATTTTTGCTTGTATTCACTGAAACAGGTAGAAGTTTGATGTAGACACCCAAAGCAGGCAGAAGAGTCACATGGCTCCAGGCTGAGTATGCATTTCTGCAGCTCCACTCCACTCATGTTCCTTCTTCCAATGATAATATCTGAAGAGGGCTATAGCTGCTTCTGATTGGCCATTAAGCAAACTGATATCATTCCTTTCAACCTTCAAATTCAGTTGGATTGCTCACAGACTGATTGATTTGATGGAGGAAGATGCTATATAAATCCTGTCAAGGGCCCAAGGCAATTTACAATACACAAAAATAAACAAAAATACAGAATAGAGCCCCTGTAACCAAGCCAGGAAGTTGGAGGGTGCAGCAACCAGGATCAGCAATGATTCAGTGGCGTAGCGTGGGGGGTGCAGGGGGGCCCGGCCGCACCGGGCGCAACATCTGGGGGTTAGGGTTAGGGGGCGCAAATCCACGGGTTAGGGGGCGCAAATCCACGGGTTAGGGGGTGCAAATTACTTGCCTTGCCCCGGGTGCTGACAACCCACGCTACGCCACTGCAATGATTGAGCAAACAGAAGGCGTAAGTTGATCTGAACAGCACTGTGAAAGGAGGTGAATATTTCCATGATCTATCAACAGGTTTCTTGGAGGGGGATTTCCATCGTTACAAAATGGCTTTCTTCTGGGATTTTTTTTTTTAAAAAAGACTGTTCAGCATGGTGATCATTTCCCAAACTTTTCATGGTCCGTACATAAAATGTGGTCTCAGCCCCTATAGCATGAAACTGGCCTGAATTCTCCCCCATCCATATTTCCTAGTTAAAGGGGTTTTGTCAGCATTGCCATTATCAGCAGCTGGGAAAGTCCAAAACACTGATCAGTTTATTTATTGATGCTGAGCTTGCCATGTGGCAATGGGTGAAATTTGCAGAGACTGCCCTTTAACAAAGATATGCAGTCAGCAAACCATCTTATCTTATGTATGTATGTGTGGCATCAAATATCCCAATGGATCTCATCAAGCAAGCTTCATGCAAATACGTGAGCACTACTAACTGACCTTTGCTGACTCAGCATTAAATTTACTATTTGGATGAAAAATTGTCTGAAGAATAAATAGATAGCTATTTTTTAAAGCACACGCACACACAGTATCCAGCTCTGAACTAAATCCACTAATTGATGCTAATGAGTTGATAAGTTGTTGTTGTTGTTTAGTCGTTTAGTCGTGTCCGACTCTTCGTGACCCCATGGACCAGAGCACACCAGGCACTCCTGTCTTCCACTGCCTCCCGCAGTTTGGTCAAACTCATGCTGGTAGCTTCGAGAACACTGTCCAACCATCTCATCCTGTCGTCCCCTTCTCCTTGTGCCCTCCATCTTTCCCAACATCAGGGTCTTTTCCAGGGAGTCTTCTCTTCTCATGAGGTGGCCAAAGTATTGGAGCCTCAGCTTCAGGACCTGTCCTTCCAGTGAGCACTCAGGGCTGATTTCCTTCAGAATGGATAGGTTTGATCTTCTTCCAGTCCATGGGACTCTCAAGAGTCTCCTCCAGCACCATAATTCAAAAGCATCAATTCTTCGGCGATCAGCCTTCTTTATGGTCCAGCTCTCACTTCCATACATCACTACTGGGAAAACCATAGCTTTAGCTATACAGACCTTTGTTGGCAAGGTGATGTCTCTGCTTTTTAAGATGCTGTCTAGGTTTGTCATTGCTTTGTTGATAAGTTAGAATCACTGAATACATTGCCACAGATAGAAATATTGCTGAATGTCAACTTAAACACGCTGCTTTTTAGTGGAGACAGTTCACACATTCGGCTGTGAGCCGTTTATCAAAGGCACACTATCTAGGTCCCTGTGTGCAGTTGCTTTTGTGCCACCATGCTGAGGGTGTTTGCTCATGCCTGTAAAAGTGCTTCCATTTCCTACTATAGGTTTTCCACTTGGAAATGGGCCAACTTGATTTCATAGAATCATAGAATCATAGAGTTGGAAGAGACCACAAGGGCCATCGAGTCCAACCCCCTGCCAAGCAGGAAACACTATCAGAGAACTCCTGACATATGGTTGTCAAGCCTCTGCTTAAAGACCTCCAAAGAAGGAGACTCCACCACACTCCTTGGCAGGGCAGCAAATTCCACTGTTGAACAGCTCTTACTGTCAGGAAGTTCTTCCTAATGTTTAGGTGGAATCTTCTTTCTTGTAGTTTGGATCCATTGCTCCGTGTCCACTTCTCTGGAGCAGCAGAAAACAACCTTTCTCCCTCCTCTATGTGACATCCTTTTATATATTTGAACATGGCTATCATATCACCCCTTAACCTCCTCTTCTCCAGGCTAAACATGCCCAGCTCCCTTAGCCGTTCCTCATAAGGCATCGTTTCCAGGCCTTTGACCATTTTGGTTGCCCTCCTCTGGACACGTTCCAGTTTGCCAGTGTCCTTCTTGAATTGTGGTGCCCAGAACTGGACACAGTACTCCAGGTGAGGTCTGACCAGAGCAGAATACAGTGGCACTATTACTTCCCTTGATCTAGATGCTATACTCCTATTGATGCAGCCCAGAATTGCATTGGCTTTTTTAGCTGCCGCGTCACACTGTTGGCTCATGTCAAGTTTGTGGTCATCCAAGACTCCTAGATCCTTTTCACATGTACTGCTCTCAAGCCAGGTGTCCCCCATCTTGTATTTGTGCCTCTCATTTTTTTTGCCCAAGTGCAATACTTTACATTTCTCCCTGTTAAAGTTCATCTTGTTTGTTTTGGCCCAGTTCTCTAATCTGTCAAGGTCGTTTGGAAGTGTGATCCTGTCCTCTGGGGTGTTAGCCACCCCTCCCAGTTTGGTGTCATCTGCAAATTTGATCAGGATGCCCTTGAGTCCATCATCCAAGTTGTTGATAAAGATGTTGAATAAGACCGGGCCCAAGACAGAACCCTGTGGCACCCCACTAGTCACTCTTCTCCAGGATGAAGAGGAACCATTGATCAGCACCCTTTGGGTTCGGTCAGTCAGCCAGTTACAAATCCACTGAGTGGTAGCATAGTCAAGACCACATTTTACCAGTTTCTTTACAAGAATATCATGGGGCACCTTGTCAAATGCCTTGCTGAAATCAAGGTAGGCTACATCCACTGCGTTCCCTTCATCTACCAGGCTTGTAATTCTGTCAAAAAACGAGATCAGGTTAGTCTGACATGACTTATTTTTCAGAAATCCATGCTGACTATTGGTGATCACAGCATTCCTTTCTAGGTGCTCACAGACTGTTTGCTTAATGATCTGCTCCAGAATCTTCCCTGCTATTGATGTCAGACTGACTGGGCGGTAATTATTTGGGTCCTCTCTTTTCCCCTTTTTGAAAATAGGGACAACATTTGCCCTCCTCCAGTCTGCCGGGACTTCGCCTGTTCTCCAGGAATTCTCAAAGATGACTGCCAGTGGTTCTGAGATCACATCTGCCAGTTCTTTTAATACTCTTGGATGCAGTTCATCTGGCCCTGGAGACTTGAATACATCTAAACTAGCCAAGTATTCTTGTACTATCTCCTTAGTTATTCTGGGCTGTGTTTCCTTTGCTGAATCATTTGCTCCAAATTCTTCAGGTCGGGCATTGTTTTCTTTATCGGAGAAGACTGAGGCAAAGAAGGCATTGAGGAGTTCAGCCCTTTCTGTGTCCCCTGTTTGCATTTCACCATCTTCTCCTCTGAGTGACCCCACTGTTTCTTTGTTCTTCCTTTTGCTACGGATTTACTTCCGTGTAAAGCGTGCTGCTTCTCCGCTCTGCTATCCAGTTTATTCTGATCACTTAAACATTTGTGTAATATTTGAATTTTCTGTCTCCTGTCCCTTCAGTGTTTGCATTCAAGCAATGAATCATTCATAAATGGTTAAAAACAGTACTTACTTCACTACAGCCTCCAACAGCTAAGAGCACAAGAGGCCGCCTTATTGCTATTCCTTGTAATGGAAAATACAAAACGGCAATTAGTCGTATGCAGGACGAACAAGATCCTGCAAGGCTTGCTAATTTACCCAGAGCATAGAAAAGTCAGGACAAATCTGAAAGTGTGTAAAAAGGTTTCTTTAAATGATTGCAATTATGTTCTGCGAGAACAATGTAAGTCTTGGCTCTGCCTCCTCTTTACGAGGCCTTAATGCTTTCTATGTAATGGGTGTGTATCTTTGAAACAGCCGTGCACATTTGAAATAAAGCACAGCATTCATAGTTCCAACAACATGATTTTATGAGCTTCGCTCTTACAGGGAAAAACGTTCAAGTCCAATTGCAGTTATATCTGTTTAAAGCAAAGATGGTGAACAACTCATTCCACCTCTCTTTGAGCCAGATTGTCGGTATGAATTACCACTTTGAACCTAGGAGTGAATTCTTCCATTGAAAAATGAGAGGTTCATCAACAATGGGAGTAGCTTGACCAGGAGATTTTATTATCTTAATGATCTAGGATGAAATTGGGGCCAAGTTCAAATGACTTACCTCTGTTTATTGTGCTCCTTTTCTGTGAGTGTTTTATTGCAATATTTGTAGACTGCTTTTCCAGAAACAACGTTTTGCACAAAGGAGTTCGCGATAATGACAAAGCATTAGAAAGTGACAGCCAACATTGGTATCAACATAACAATATCATAAAACAAAGCAATATGTGGCTAAAGTAAAAGCAAACACTTCAATAAATATTGACTGCACTGAACAATTAGTCTCAGCATCTGTGCTGACTCTAGGCTTAATGGACTAAACATGCATAGAACTGCACTGTAAGTCAGACTTTATCTCAGCGATTTCAGACCCTCCAAACGTCCCTATTTTCCAGGGACAGTCTTGGATTTACAGAAGCTATCCCAGTTTCTGATTTGATCCCGGAATGTCCCACTTTTCCTTAGGATGTCCAACATGAAAACAGAACGATATGGTAGGATGTCCCTATTTTCATCAGAGAAATGTTGGAGAGTATGCAGATGTGATTGTGGAGGCCTCCACGCACCCAAAATCAAGCATGAAGGCTGCAATTTTATATTTATCACATTTATCTGGTCACTTCTGCCTCTCCTCTCCCCCACTGCTGAAATTAGAGTGTGAGCAGCTTAAGGCAAGAGCATGTGTCTTGCTTTTATGTATTTTGATAAAACACCGAATGCACCGTTGTGGAGGGTGGGGTGATTAAAAAAATCCCTGTCAGACTGGGAATATCCTCTCACCCGGTTCAAGATATTCCACCATTCTTCAGCAGAGTTTTTTTTTTCCTTTGAGAAAAATAAGTGGCTCACGTAAATGGAAACTAAGCTTTAATAATAAAGAAAACTGTAACACAATAACGTAGTGTCTGAGAGAAACTAAAACAACATCATGAGGCAAGAATGAGGCAAGAAGGACAGTTGGCCTCTCTAACTGAATTTCACTGAACACCCAAAGGGAGGGGCCGATTCCGGAGCACAACACAAAAGCCCCGCCCACCAAGATGACAGACATTTTGCTCAGTAATGGACTGGATGAGAGCCAACAAACTGAAGCTCAATCCAGATCAGACTGAGGCACTGTTAGTGGGTGGTTCCCTAGACCAGATGGGTGGGAGATTGCCTGCTCTTGATGGGGTCACACTTCCTCTAGAGGAGCAGGTTCATAGCTTGGGGGTACTCCTGGATTTTTTGTGTCACTCGAGGCTCAAGTGGCCTCAGTGGCCCGGAGTGCCTTTCATCAGCTTCTGCTGGTGGCCCAGCTATGCCCCTATCTGGATAGGGATAACCTAAGAACTGTTGTCTATGCTCTGGTAACCTCAAGGTTAGATTGCTGCAATGTGTTATACGTATTCAGAAACTTCAGCTAGTGAAGAATTCAGTGGCCAGGTTGCTCACCGGAGCAAGACAGTTTACACCAATTCTGGTCCAACTGCACTGGCTACCAATTGGTTTCCGGGCCCAATTCAAAGTGCTGGTTTTGACCTATAACGCCTTAAACAGTTCAGGACCTCAGGACCTCAAGGACTGCCTCTTTCCATATGAACCTACCCAGACCCTGATCATCTTCCGAGGTCCTTCTTTGTGTGCCTCCTCCTCAAGAGGTCCAGAGGGTGGCAGCACAAAAACGGGCCTTCTCTGCAGTGGCTCCCCATCTGTGAAATGCTCTCCCCAGGGAAGTTCACCGGGCGCCTTCATTATACACCTTTAGGTGCCAGGCAAAAATGTTCCTTTTTAACCAGGCCTTGGAATGATTTGATTGACATCCTATGCCCTTCTAAAATGGGGGGGGGGGGTTGAGGGGTTGAGGGGGTAAGGGGTTATTGGGTTGTTTTTATTTTGATTAAGGATTTTCTAGTTTTATATTTTGATTTTATTCTGTGTACCACCCTGAGACCTGTGGGTATAGGGCCATATATAAATTTAATAAATATAAATAAATAATCCAGTTAGGTCCCAGTGTTTTTTTAACAGGCATTATATATAGTGCATCCTATCTGAATTGGCCACGATGTTTACGAAAGATCAGCTTGGCATTACAGTGGTACCTTGGGTTACAGATGCTTCAGGTTACAGACTCCGCTGACCTAGAAATAGTACCTCGGGTTAAGAACTTTGCTTCAGAATGAGAACAGAAATCATGTGGTGGTGGCGTAGCAGCAGCGGGTGGCCCCATTGGCTAAAGAAGTACCTCAGGTTAAGAACAGTTTCAGGTTAAGAATGGACCTCTGGAACAAATTAAGTTCATAACCCTAGGTACCACTGTACTTGCCTCAATTTAAAGAGCAAACCTCTGTTTTCAGCAAACAGGAAAATGGTTGACTTCTGTCTTTTCTGTCTAGTGCCTCGTCAACCTTAAATAACTGTAAGTGTTTTGAAGAGAACTTATTAGGATACTTCCATTTTCTTAGGATGCTTGGGCAGGTGGAGTTTTCATAGCTCTGCTCTGTGGTGACTTACATGCCCTATCCAACTGGCTTTCGCAAGTTCTGCCTCTGATAGTTGTGCAATAATTAATCCGCATCACTGGGGGGAGAGTAGCTGGCATTTCCCCTGACCTGAAGAGAATACTCCCTAACTTGCCTAATCTTCCTCACCGTAATTTTCTTACTCCGGTTCCTCTGCTTGGTTGGAGATTTTGCTTGAGTGACATTGTGACGGTGGACAACCTTCTAAGCCTTGAATAAAGCCTTGAAAATTGTAGCTATGAATTATGTACCCCACCCCACAGGGCTAAGAAATATTTAGCAGCAGTGTTTTTTCTTTCTTTTATGATTTAAATGCCAAATGAATTGAAATAATAATAATAATAATAATAATAATAATAATAATAATAATAATAATAATAATAATAATAATAATAATAATAATTTATTTATACCCCACTCATCTGGCTGGGCTTCCCTAGCCACTCTGGGTGGCTTCCAAAAAGATATTAAAATACTGTAATACATCAAACATTAAAAGCTTCCCTAAACAGGGCTGCCTTCAGACATCCTATTAATACACTTATTTAATACATTAAGGTGACTATCAGCATAAATCTTCTGTGCTGTAAGTACCTGCAGTACAGCCCCACACATGAATTCAGTGTGTCTTACTCCCAGGGATGTGCATAGAGTATTGCAACCTTAACTGCCCTGTTGTCCAATAGGCTACTAGTAAATAACAGTTTGGATTTCCAGGAAGAGCTGGAATGCCTGGAGGGCTTAGCCTAGAAGGACAACCAATTTGTGGAGGCTCCATGTGTTTCCGGGGGCAGCAAGTTAACTATTGTTTTTGGTTTTTAAAGGAAATCCCAGGATACAATGCAAGAAAGTTCATGGGGGGGACCCTACTTGACCTCATATATCTCCTAATATTATGTAAATGAATAGACATCACAATCTAGTCTGAAAATGCATTGGACATAAGTTTTAATGGAGAAGGATCAGATGTGGAAACGTTGGTCAAGCATTTGTCAGTATGGAAAGTCACACCACTACCTTGGGCAGTCTATCAATAAAACATTAGTCTACTGGCAGCAAAATGTCATGAAAGCTTTGGGAATAAGAGTCACTCAGAACCCTAGATTTATTTTTAAATTCCTTTTTTACATTAACCAGCAGGCACCTGAAAATTCTCAGAACTGTTAGATGCAAGCCTTCATTGTAGCAACCTCCAAATCTGCCAGCCAATCTTCATACTTCTAACCCAAGGGAACCAATCATTGTGAATTCTGAAATATGGAAGCATGCTCTTCTGCTCTGGGGAAAGTAAATGTTTTTTTTAAAATGTTTTAATATTTTATAGCAAAAAAACCCCAATATTTTCAGGAGAACAGATATTAACGTTTCATGCAAACAAACCATTAGCTGTTGACCTTAACCCTTTCCACTTGAACTGGTATTATGAAAATACATGAGTTGCTTTGCTGCTCAATTTGTGATCGGATTGTCCTTCTGGGTATTTTTCTTTCCTATTCTTTTAAAGCTAGCATTCCGATTGCAATATACTGTATTCAGTCCCATGAAGAGAAGCTTAGTTTTTAATGCAGTGTTTTATTTGGCTTGAGAAAATGATTTGACTTATTCATTTATTCTGTATTGTTTGAAGGCTGGGGTGGGTAGTTATTTTTAAAAGGCTGTCAGGAATGAAACAGATCAATAGTAAAGTCCTTGAACTTTGAAGCCTCCAGGCTATATCAGAAAAGGTTTTTTTTAATGCCAATATGCATTGCATGGATTAAGTATTCCTTCTTTTGATTTCAGGGTCATATGTCTGCAGGAAAACTGGGAACAAATTGTTGACCAAGCTAGGATTGGTTTATGATACACCCATAATCTGTGGCATTTCATGTTCAAATTTTGTGAAGTTCAGGTTTTGCAGTGTATTTTATGTTATATTCAGCCTTTAATGACAATTTTTTTTGGTCTAGCAAGGGAGATCCATTCATAGAAGCAGTCTTCCATGCTCACCTGCACATCTGGGGCTGGGAGCACACCTCCATTTGGAACCACTAGTTATTCTATGTGACAGATAATGCTTGTCTGAAAATAAATTCTACTGAACATGATGGGGCCTACGAGTGAGCAAAGGATTGCACTGAAATGGTCCGTGACCAGAGCAGGATTGCAACCAATACCTGCTTACATGTTCAAGATTGATTTGTTTTGGATCATGAAGGCAGCCTTATTGATGAGAACTTTGAAATCACAATAGCTCAGTGGCTGAAGAAATGAAACTGATCAGCCAAAACACATCTGTCTGCCAGGAACTTAAAGAGAGCTACCCTGCCTCTGCTCTGCACCCCTCCCTTTCCAGCAAAAAGTGCTTCCATCTTAACTAACAGGGGCTGGGGGGGGGGGAGGCAGTTGCCTATCACTGGATCCTCCCCAAAGGCACTCAGACAGCAACAAGTGAAGCCATCAGGAGGACCACCGATGGAAGAACCAAATCAAGAAGGTACATCAAGCCTAAGTTGGAAGTTTTGGAGTGTCTGAATATGAGCTTACAGCAGAAACGCCTTATTTGTGCTATGATGGAAGGATCTCAGGTAGTGGAGCTGAGGAAAGTCCCAGCTAATGATCCTGAAGAACCACCGCTAGTCAGAGTAGATAATAATAATAATAATAATAATAATAATAATAATAATAATAATAATAATAATAATTTATTTATACCCCTCCCATCTGGATGGGTTTCTCCAACCACTCTGGGCAGCTCCCAACAAAATATTAAAAAGACAATAAAACTTCAAACATTAAAAGCTTCCCTAAACAGGGTTGCCTTCAGATGTCTTCAAAAAGTCAGATAGTTGTTTATTTCCTTGACACCTGATGGGAGGGCGTTCCACAGGGTGGGCGCCACTACCGAGAAGGCCCTCTGCCTGGTTCCCTGTAACCTCACTTCTCGCAGGGAGGGAACTGCCAGAAGGTTCACGGAGCTGGACCTCAGTGCTGTGGTGGTATATAGCATATGTATACAGTGGTACCTCAGGTTAAGTACTTAATTCGTTCCGGAGGTCCATTCTTAACCTGAAACTGTTCTAAACCTGAAGCACCACATTAGCTAATGGGGCCTCCCACTGCCGCCGCAATTTCTGTTCTTATCCTGAAGCAAAGTTCTTAACCTGAAGCACTATTTCTGGGTTAGCGGAGTGTGTAACCTGAAGCGTATGTAACCCGAGGTACCACTGTATGTTTATTCCAGGCTGAGCACTTCGAGAGCACATACCTGTGCATGCTTTCTTGGGAGGATGCTTCCTTGTTCCCATCATGTTTGTACTCCTGTGTTGGCGACACCCATGCTGGCTTGGTCACGTACACAGAATGGAAAGTGGAAGGATTTGCACGGACATGCTCTAGGGGGAGCTAGCTTCAGGGACTAGGCCTGTCAGCAGACAAACCTTACATTACAAAGATGACTGCAAACATGACATGAAGGCTGGCAACATTAACTCAGCCGTATGAGAATCCCTTGTAGATGATCACAGTGCCTAGAGATAGTTTGTGTATTATTAATTATTATTATTATTTATTGAATTTATATACCGCCCTATACCCGGAGGTCTCAGAAAAGATCGACATAAAAACCACTATATACAGTTGTACCTTGGATCCCGAATGTCTTGTGAGTTGAACGTTTTGGCTCCAGAACGCCGCAAACCCGGAAGTGACTGTTCCAGTTTGTGAACATTCTTTGGAACCCGAACATCTGACATGGCTTCCGCAGCTTCCGATTGGCTGCAAGAGCTTTCTTCAGCCAATCGGAAGCCGTGCCCAGTTTCCGAATGTTTTGGAAGTCAAAGGGACTTCCAGAACAGATTCCATTTGACTTCTAAGGTACCACTATATAATCAAAATAAAAACAACAACCTGAATCACACACCCCCCCAAAAAAATCCAAAAGCCACATTTTTAAAGTGCATAGGATGTCAATCAGATCAACTAAAGTGCTGGTTTAAAAGGAACATTTTTGCCTGTATCCAGAGCAGTGGCCCGAGGAGGAATGACCGCTGGGAGGAGTGCAGAAAGAAGAAACATTATGGTGCACCTGTAGCAGCAAAACCGGATGCTTTCATCTGCCCCAGCTGCAACAAAACATATCTCTCCTGTATTGGTCTCCATGGCCACCATAGGCACTGTAACTCTCCAACAAGAGAGACGTAACTGTAACTGTAACTGTAACTGCTCCAACGTTGCCCCCAAAGGTTCACTTTTCCATTGTCTCCCAAGACGACGGATGCTAATGTTGCAGATCCTCCTGCTTGCACACCAAGGGAGACTGTAACACTCCAGGGTCAATGATAGCTTGTCTGGAAAAACGAGTGAGTAATTAAACCCAGCCATCATTTTACTGTTGATTTTCATAAGCTAATTGTGCATTTCACCATAGCTGTGGGCAACATGATTAATAGAAGATGTTAGAGCAATCAAGCTGAAAGAAAGTGATAATGGGCTATCCTGGAGCAGGCTTGCTTTCTGACCATTTATTTTAAGTTGTGCTTCGAAAAGCTACTCCATCATACTGAAGTTACACAGAAAATTCGGCAGCTGTATCAAAAAGGACTTCATTGTAGGTACATTTTTTTAAAAAGCCTGCTGGATGATGCCGATAGCCCATCCAACATCCTGCTCTCACAGAGGCCAACCAGAGCCTCTAGGAAACCCAGAAGCTGGACACAAGTGCAAGAGCGCTCTACCTTCTTACAGATTCCAGCCACTGGTATTCAGAAACATACTACATCTGAGAACAGAGGCAGAATAAAGCCGTCAGGGTTAGTATAAAATTATACCCCATTTGTCTAAGCCTCTTTTGAAGCCACCCATGTGGGCAGCCACCACTACTTCTTATGAGAACAAATGCATTAGTTCAGCTTTTGTGGTTGTTTAGTCGTTTAGTCGTGTCCGACTCTTCATGACCCCATGGACCAGAGCACGCCAGGCACTCCTGTCTTCCACTGCCTCCCGCAGTTTGGTCAGACTCATGTTAGTAGCTTCAAGAACACTATCCAACCATCTTGTCCTCTGTTGCCCCCTTCTCCTCATGCCCTCCATCTTTCCCAACATCAGGGTCTTTTCCAGGGAGTCTTCTCTTCTCATGAGGTGGCCAAAATATTGGAGCCTCAGCTTCAGGATCTGTCCTTCCAGTGAGCACTCAGGGTTGATTTCCTTGAGAATGGATAGGTTTGATCTTCTTGCAGTCCATGGGACTCTCAAGAGTCTCCTCCAGCACCAGAATTCAAAAGCATCAATTCTTCGGCGATCAGCCTTCTTTATGGTCCAGCTTTCACTTCCATACATCACTACTGGGAAAACCATAGCTTTAACTATACGGACCTTTGTTGGCAAGGTGACATCTCTGCTTTTTAAGATGCTGTCTAGGTTTGTCATTGCTTTTCTCCCAAGAAGCAGGTGTCTTTTAATTTCGTGGCTGCTGTCACCACCTGCAGTGATCATGGAGCCCAAGAAAGTAAAATCTCTCACTGCCTCCATTTCTTCCCCTTCTATTTGTCAGGAGGTGATGGGACCAGTGGCCATGATCTTCGTTTTTTTGATGTTGAACTTCAAACCATATTTTGAGCTCTCCTCTTTCACCCTCATTAAAAGATTCTTTAATTAGTTCAGCTATGGACTGTGTAAAATAGTACCTTCTTTTGTCTATCCTGAATTGCCCAGCATTCTGTCAGTTTGCATTTCTTAGTGCAGAAAGTGTTGATCTGATGTGTGAAGATCTTTCCTATTCTAATTAATTCAAGAGGGTTCTGGAAGTTTGTGAAGTTCCCGTTTTGCAGTGTTGCTTGTTTCTCTGTGTGAAAGAAACAAGCAGAAGGTTCATGATGTTTGGGTTATTCCTTCAGAGAAGCTGAATACAACAAGCTTAAAATAGTTCTGTTATCTCTTTCAGTCAAGGTCATGCTGACTATAAAAATAGGGCCAGAAGGAGCCTGACTTTCATTTTCTCTTCCTTCCTTCCTTCCTTCCTTCCTTCCTTCCTTCCTTCCTTCCTTCCTTCCTTCCTTCCTTCTGGTGTGGTGTTCTGTACATAATATGTTTAGTATTAAGGTTTAGACATTATAAGTTATTGTAAGTTTAAGTTAAGTCTGCTGTCTTACGGACAGTGCCAATCCTGAATGTATTGGATTTGTGACTATTATGCTCATTTGCCTTCAGTAGCAGTAAAGCTCTGTTGGATGAAATACTATTGCCTCGGGTCTATTTTTTGGGAATCCTGCAATGTGTTTAAGTTTTTACTCTACTAACTATACATTAGAATCTACTCTGGATCAATACTGAGCAGAATTTCCATGACACAATAAGCTTCACTCAATGTTGCTGAACTCTAGTGTTATGAGAGAAAAACTCAGATGTATCTCAATTGATGCTCTTTATTTTATTTCATAAAAATTATACACTACTTGATTGTAAACTCTCTCTCTCTCTTTCTTTCCCCCCACCTCTAGGCAGTTTACAAACAGATAAAACAATAAAATCAAGAAAAAATCACAACTTTGCTTTGCAACTTACTAAAACAGATTAAAATTACCTCAACTTTCTAAGCATCTGGGAGGCTTGTCTAAACAAGGATGTTTTTAGCAAGCTGTGGAGAGCACAGTGAAGGCTTGGTCTACTATTGTTGAAAGTAGTTTAAGGGCTCAGTTGGTTTTTGTTAAGTTCCCTACCCACATATTTGAATTCCCTCAAGTTTCTTGACCGTCCCTCAAAAGTCTACTGTTTTGCAGGAATAGATTGTGTTTGTCAGGGTCTCCAAGGCAATGGGCCTGGGCTAGGTTGAGAACTTTACAGGCTCTATGCACTGAACAGAAAAAATGAGGGAAGAGTGTCTAATGTAAGGAAGTACTAATTTTTCCCATGATTACTACTTTGAGCAGGCTTCCTCAAACTTGGCACTCCAGATGTTTTTGGCCTACAACTCCCATGACCCCTAGCTAGCAGGACCAATGGTCAGGGATGATGGGAATTGTAGTCTCAAAACATCTGGAGGGCCGAGGTTGAGGAAGTCTGACTTTGATGCTTGAAAAAAAATTGAATGTCAAATTCTTTCCAAAAGGAAAAAGAAAAATCACATTTGTGTGTGTGCCACTACTTTGTTGGTGCTCTAAGCATTTTCTTCGTCTGCCTGTTGGGTAATCTAGCACTATATGGAGGCAGAATTTCATGGCGTGAGGTTGGGACTGATGGATTACCTAGCACTCTGTTTGCTCAGGTTTCCAAGACTTCTCCAGGCATGCATGGGAACCCAGGGTGTGCAAGATGGGCTTCTGCCATTGCTAGACACCATGAGGTCTCTGGATTGGTCAATCCCGATATTAAAAACTGGAGGTGGCTTTCTGGTTTTGCCTGCTCAACAAAGCAACGTCTTCTGTTTGCTTCACTGTAGCTCTCAGCAGGACAATGCTGGGCATTTTGCTGCCTGAGGCAAAGGACAAAATTGCACTCCCCTGTTGTTTGTATGGAGGGCAACTGGATTGACATCAGATGTAGGCCTTGCTTGGCCAAAACTGCCCCGTAGGCCAATTGGGGAGGCTTGACGGACCTGATCAGCCCTACAGGTAAGAGGTTCCCGATTGCTGGGCTACAGTTTTGCCCTGCCAGTGCTTCATTTTTTAATAATAATAATAATAATAATAATAACAACAACAACAACAATAACAATAATTTTATTCATTGTAACCAGCTCATGTGACTCTGGGTGGCTTTCAACATATATAAAAACATATGGAAACATTAACCTTAAAAAAAAAAACCCTTACCTATACAGGGCTGCCTTCAGATTTCTTTTAAAGATTGTGTAGTTACTTATCACCTTGACATCTGATGGGAGGGCATACCACAGGGTGGGCATCACTACCAAGAAGGCCCTCTGCCTGGTTTCCCATAACTTGACTTCTCACAGTGAGGGAATGACCAGAATTTCCTTTTCTGAAAACTTGGTTCCCTCTCTGCCCAGCTAATTATTACATCCATCCTCTCCTCCCATCCATCCTTCATGCTCCAGAATACAGAATTACAGTTCTTTTCATAAAGTGGAAAATGATATAAAAGTCCTTTTACTGGTGGTCTTCCCCACTTTGTAGTAACACAAAGCACTTCTGCATGAGAAACAGGTGAGGTTGATCGAATTAGGAGTCCTTTCATGAGAGGAATCCAAATTAGACTTTTAAAATTCCAGGGTGGCAGGATTAAGCTAAATTTGTGGCAGTACACATTGGAAGACATTTCAAGTCCAGCCCAGCTGGCAGCTAGCCTATGGAATCATGACATTCAATTGCCTCAGCAAACTGGGTAGAGAAAGCGTGACCTTGCCATCTTTTCTTCCACTCCCTTGAAATGAAACGTTGTACCAATTGCTTGTAAGGCAAGGGCAGGGAGGCTGCGAATACATTACACAGAGCTTCAAGGGATTAACACTGAAAGAATGTTTGAGACCAAATCTATTTGCCTGGGAGCTGAGATAAATTCTCCAGAGGCATAGAAGACACAGACTCCATTCTGCACTTCTTATTTGTGTACTCTGATCATTTCCCTCCAGACTGGTAAACAATGATTAGCACATTGGATTTTCCTTCCATAAATTATTTGCTTTCTAAAAAAGTAAGCTGAATCCACTGCGATTCTCTCAGCCTGTACAGTGATCAGCTAGCTTACATGAGCGATATGCAAACAGCTCAGGTCATCTGTGGAAGCATAATGTTGGCACATTAGCAGGACTGGCTAAGGGTTATTAAAAAGGGAAATTAATGTGTGGAAATTTGTATGGCCTGGGAAGGATTTCCAGCCATGGCTGGTTGCTAAGCTTGAACCTACAGGTTTTGTATGAGGGAATGGAAATGTGGTAGTGCTGTGAGTGGACTTGCATGTTAAATATATAATGTGTGAAGTGACCCTAAACCTCTCTCTCTCTCTCTCTCTCTCTCTCTCTCTCTCTCACACACACACACACACACACACACACACACACACGATTTTCAATTTGATACATTTCAATAATTTTACAATCATTTTTAACATTTCAAAACTTGACTTCCTTCCCCCTCTTTTTGCGGTTCCTTAACTTTCTTAACATATATTTTCTGTATATTCCAAATTAACTTAACTTAATCATTTATTCATCTACTTTAATTGTACGCTCTTATAAAACTGCAGGTTATTACTATAATCCTGCCAATGTTCTTATCTGTTTGCAGATTGTTTGTAAATATTCAAGAAACCATTTCCATTCTTTTATAAAAAGTTTGTTATCTCGGTTTCTTATTTATCCAGTAAGTTTCACCATTTCTGCGTATTCCATAAGTTTTTGTATCCATTCTTCTTTCGTCGGGAGTTCTGCTTCTTTCCATTTGGGGGCAAGTAACGTTCTTGCCGCTGTAATTGTATACATGAATAAATTTCTATACAGTTTGGGTAGCTCTGTACCTATAATTCCCAAAAGGAAAGAAGGTTGTTGTTGTTGTCGCCATATTTTCATTTCATATATGAATCGCTTCCCAGGATGCATCCCCAAGTGATTTATAATATAATAAAAACAGTTACATACAGTGCTTTTTTCTCGGGGTACGCAAGGGGTACGCATACCCCTAAACATTTTGTGAATCTATGTTTGGCCTCATTTGAGGGGCAGTATTTCAATATGAGTAGAAAAATGAGAGTACCCCTAAACATTTATATATATTTTTAGAAAATATATAAAAGCAGTCACATACATAAAAGCAGTTAAAACAATGTCGTGCCCTCCACACATTGGACTCAGTGGCGTAGCGTGGGTTGTCAGCACCCGGGGCAAGGCAAGTAATTTGCACCCCCTAGCCCATGGATTTGCGCCCCCTAACCCTAACCCCCATATGTTGCGCCCGGTGCGGCCGGCCCCCCCTGCACCCCCCACGCTACGCCACTGATTGGACTACAGTTCCCATCACGCCCAGCTAATGTGGCTGATGAGAGTTGTAGTCCGACAGCATCGCCATGTTGGCTACTCCTATCCCAAAGAGTTCTTATTTATGACTTGTCTTTATGAGACATTTCACGAAACAAATTTTATCTATTTTATCAGGAGATGCCATATAGAATAAACTAAGAATAAAAACGTCACGTACTACATAAAAAGCTTAAGAGGGATGTCAGGATAAAAAAAAACCAAAAGCCAAACCAGCAGAATAAAATTCACGTATGCAGCACAGAAGCAAAACAGCCCTCAAATGCATGCACTAAAACCATCAGCCATACCAGAGGATCTTCAAGCAGGATCTTCAAAAGGCTTTGGAGAACAAAAGTAGCCCCCAAGACTGACTCCCCCTCATGTACTCGCTCTGCCTCAAATCCCCACCCCCCTCTCGAGAACCAGCTCTTTCCAGTGAAGGCAAAAGGTTCCTGCAACAGTCTTTTAACAACAATGCTCTGCTATCCTCGCCTGTGTCTTAGGGCTTGGCTTTCTCTCTCTGTATCATCAGGATGAACAAAAACTGTCCTAGTTTAAATGCAATGCTGACCTTGTAGAAACCTCATTTGCTTTCAAACACATGAAAGCTGAAAGCCCCGAACAGGGACCTAGGACCAACTTCAAATATTTCAAACACACTTTTAAATGTTTGCTGCTCCCTGCTCTCTTTCTTTCTCTCTCCCACCCTTCCTATGTCACACTTCTTTCTTTACAAGCCCCTCTCTCTCTCTCTCTCTCTCTCTCTCTCTCTCTCTCTCTCTCAGAGTTTCGTACCTATTTGACACATTTCCTTTTGTTTAATTCTCTTACAAAATGATCATTTGTGCAGTACTCCCCTGAGTTTTCTTGCAGGAGAAGATCCCTTTCTTCAAAGTGAAATAATAAAACACCTCACCCCTTCTCATGTAGTGTGTGTGTGTGTGTGTGTGTGTGTGTGTGTGTGTGTGTGATAAAAATCTCTTTGAGGGATACTTTTGAAACTTAGCCAGGTTTGCAATTTGAGGAGAACCTGTGGCTTCACCAAGTGTGAGATTGTATGTAACAGTGGTTAGTAGTCCACAGTGGTTAGCTTGATGTGGTCAGATGGGGAAGAGGAAAGAGGCTAGGAAGAGATGTCAGAAGTTGAAGAGGTAACAGGGCTTAGTGAGCTGGGAGAGTCAGTGGTAGAGATAAGTCCAGAATCAGGTTTAAGGAATATTTGAAAAAATATGTTAATATTTAAATCTTAGAATAGCTTTGGAATTGGATATAGGATGTAGGGTTAGAAGTAGAAGATAGTGCATTTTAAAATAGTATTATTTATAAGTGATAAAATGTGAAGTTATTTTAAGTGTGATAAAAAAGATGGTTAGAAACTATGAACCAGTGGTACCTCAGGTTACATACGCTTCAGGTTACATACTCCGCTAGCCTAGAAATAGTACTTCAGGTTAAGAACTTTGCTTCAGGTTGAGAACAGAAATTGTGCTCCGGCGGTGCAGCAGCAGCAGGAGGCCCCATTAGCTAAAGTGGCGCTTCAGGTTAAGAACAGTTTCAGGTTAAGAACGGACCTCCGGAACAAATTAAGTACTTAACCCGAGGTACCACTGTATGTGCCTGGCGTGCTCTGGTCCATGGGGTCACAAAGAGTCAGACACGACTAAACAACAACAAGAACACCACTGTATATGTAAACTGCTAAAGATGAAGTAAAATGAAAATCAGATAGGTGGGACTTGGGGAAGCCCACCTAACAATGTCTAGAAAAATAAGGATATGAAAAGTATTTGTTTGTATTGTTTGTTTTTCTGTTTGTGTTCTTTATTTGTGTTATAAAATGAATAAAAAAAATTGAGGGGGGAAAAGAGAGAAGTCCAGAATCAGAAGTGAGTGAGAGGAGGAAGGCCAAGAGGCAGAGATGAGTCAGGCTCGTGCAGAGTCACGGGTGTCTCCTGCTGCTGCTGCAACAAGCTCCCCAGAACCAGAAGAGGGATGAAATGAGCAGAGCAGTAACAGGCTGCACACAGGCAGAGTCTCTGATTGCTTAGAAACAGCCCTGGAGAGGAGGAGACGTAAATGACTGTGGGGAGGCAGGAACTTTCAGTCTCAGAGGAAGACCCACTGGGAATGAACTGCAGGGATGCGAGTGGCGCTGCGATCTATGCCACTGAGCTTCTTGGGCTTGCTGATCAGAAGGTCAGCAGTTCGAATCCCCTCGATGGGGTGAGCTCCCATTGCTCTGTCCCAGCTCCTGCCAACCTAGCAATTTGAAAGCATGCCAGTGCAAGTAGATAAATAGGTACCACTGCAGTGGGAAGGTAAACGCCGTTTCCGTGCACTCTGGTTTCTGTCATGGTATTCCGTTCCACCAGAAATGGTTCAGTCGTGCTGGCCACATGACCCGGAAAGCTGTCTGCAGACAAACGCTGGCTCCTTCGGCCTGAAAGCAAGAAGAGCGCTGCAACCCCATAGCCACCTTTGACTGGACTTAACCATCCAGGGGTCCTTTACCTTTTACTTGTTCCTTAGACCTAACACCCAGCCAAGTCTATCGAGATCATGTTTTTCTTAATAAAGAGTTAACTCCAACTATGAATTATGTGATTTACTGCTGGCTCACTCTTTGGCACAAGGCTATCAAAAAGCCAATCCAGGGTCCAGGCTTTTTTAGCAATATGCCTGTCTTCCCTGCCTTCCACCCTGGCTGCCATGTGTGGCAGGATTGAGAATGTGACAGTAGCCCTACCATTCCGTAAAGCTCTTCCCAGGTTCATCAAGAGACATATGACTGCTCCCTAAGGAGGCTTCTTTCTCTTGTTGCCTTTTGGACTTGACTCCTGGCGTCGTCTTTCACCATTCTTCCTGAACGGTCCTTCAGCCTTATCTCTCTCTTCATTCTTGACTCCCGAATCTTTCCTAATGCAACTGCGTGACCTGGCCTATCCCAGACAAATAGAGACACTCAGGCTGCAATTCAATGCCCACTTCCCTGGACTCATTTCAGAGTACATATGTCCAGGACTGTGTTGTCGGTAAGCCTACATTGAAAGTGTCGGCCTCCTTTTCACTCCCAGAAGCCTACGTCTGGAGGAGAGACTGTTTCTACAGCCAATTAAAACAAAACCATAAACGTTGCATCTCCTGTATTGGAAAAGAGCCTGACTCCTGGGCTCTTAGTAAGCATTCTAAGATTTAAAGGAGAGAGAGATCAAATCAGAAAGGTAGGCAGGCAGGGGGCACTGCGTTATGTCTTGATTAACCCATAATTATGTGTTGCAGGCAAAACATCCGATTGCAGATTTTAAAATAGGAGATTTAATTTTAGAAACAAAAAATTAGCTCAGAACAGCTACCAAATAAGCACAGATCCCCTTGCAATCATTGCAGCAAATGCTGACTTTTAAGAAGTACAAATAAATTAGGAAATAATTAAACTCTTCAACAATTTTACTTTTTGACAATAAATAAGAAACATATTTCTGCACAAGATGGGAAATGCACGAGGTAGGAACACACCAAGTTGCCTCATACCAACTCAGCCCATTGGTCCATTTAGCTCTGAAAGATTGGCAGCAGCTCTCTCCGATTTCAGACATCTTTCGCGTTCCTTATTTTTTGAGATACCAGGGATTGATCCTAGGATCTTCTCTTTCCAGGCATGTGCTCTCTCACTGAGCTACAGCGTTCCAGCTCTGGTGAATTTCCTAGTTTGTAAATGTGTGTCTTCCTGGCCTGTAAATGCTTATTTCAAATCCAAAGTGAGTACTATGACCCATAATACTTCTTTGGCTTAGATTTGATTCTGAGCTGGGAAAGAATTTGATTCCTTTCTTCCTTTTACTCATAGGCCCAACCTTCAACTGTCTATAAACTGTCCTAAAGACTGAACTGACAATACTGTAACTAGCTTATTCTTGTTCTTGCCACCCCATAATGTCTATTTTGCATTTGGGCTTTTTCTACAGGGCTTTTTTCTGCAGGAACTCACCAGAACTTAGTTCAGGCACCTCTCGGGTGGGTTCCAGAACATTTCTGATGGGTTCCATTGCCATTCTAAGAGAATGAGGGCCATGTTCATGGTGAGTTCCGGCACCTCTTTTTCTAGAAAAATGGTGCTGGCATTAACTAATACTACAGCAAATGTACTTGCAAAAAGATGCTCTGAACATCATTTTGTTCAGGAATGTGCAACCAAAGTGGTAAGTTGTTATTGATAACTTTTGTATGAGTGCAGCATACTCTTGTAGAATAACTCATGACCAAATATAAATTCTTCAGGAAAATGCCTCTACTCCAGACATTTCTCCAAAAGAAGATTGCAAGAGTACACATAATTCTGCTTGCAAATCACCCCTATCAGATGCTTAAAGGGATGGAGAAGAGATGAAGAGAGAGTACCTAGGCTGCACACATAATGCTACAGAGTGACATAAGCACCACTTAATAGATGATCAGGGCTGTCAACTCTGATTGCACAGCTATTCTGTTAGACATGGGTCATTAGGATCTCCAAGTCCTCTTCCCCCAGCTCAAAGCTGTATGGATTTAAACAAAAGAACATCACTGAGATATTTGACAGAGCTGGTGAAGCTCCCAGTGAAATGTTTCCTCATCCCTCAGGTTTCAAACCATGACCACAGAGATATGAAGCAGGTATTATAACAAATCAGTGATTTATGCTATACTCTGTATTTGAGACTATAGAATATCTCTGACACTACCTGAATGAGCATTAATTTTATTATCAGACACACACACCCCTAAAAAAAAAGACAACAACTCGTTTTCTGGTAATTCATGATTCTTGATCTATTTCACAAGGAATAAGTTTACTCCTGCTTCCCCAAGTTAGCTGCATTTGAATAATCACAAGGTAATATTTGTAGGGATTTTCTGAGGACAAATTCTGTTAGTTGCTCTAATAATCAGGAAACATGATTATTAACATGCTAGTTGTGTCATCATGGCTGTATGATTTCAAAATTCATTGATACGGTAGGTCATTATTTTCACCTTCTTTAAAACGTATGGAGACACTACAAGTGCACTACTGAAAGTATACAAATAGCCAGCTCATTATTTTAGTGCAGGTTCCCTTGGAGCCAAAGCAGCAGCATCCACGCAAAAGAGGAAGGTATCAGTAGGCTTGGGGAAACTACAAGAAAAGAAACACAAGAGAGAAATAAACTTGGTGAGGGGGAGCCAAAGTCCCACTGCAAAGAAACCCACTTCAGAAAGGACTAAACATGTTCTGCAGACATAGAATGCTCCTAGAATGCTAGGAGAGAGAAAGAGAACTGGTGGAAAGGGGGATGGAATGGAGTGGCATATTCTTGAAAAGGGCACGACTGACTGGCTGGATCCCTGAAGAGGTGCATTCCATCTTGACCATTTTGTTGCCTCTCTCAGCTCTTCTAATTTAAATGGTAACTGTCCTGTTTGTCACCGTATCATTAGAATAAAGTAGCCTTCTTTCAATATGCTATAGCACACACTTGTCATTCACTTTCTTGGCTGTACAAATTTCAACCAGATGGGACTTTGATCTCTTCAATTAGTTTTGTTGTCCCGACCTGAGGAACTAGGCAGCATTTCATCATGATGATTACTGAACCGGGATAGCTGTACCGACAATGAAGCTTCATAATATATAAATCTATTTCACAATTGGATGTCTGAATTATGTGGCTTGGGCTCATCTCCAGCAAACAACAAAGAAAGCTGCAGCAGAGTTTTAGATCATTCTGTGCATAAACAATGGCTAAAACAATGGATGGGCAAATCCATCTGTTTCTGGCAAGTAGCAGATGGCATCAGCTGGCACTGCTCACCTGACTTCCCCAAACCAAAGTCACTACTGCTTGCTAGGAAGGAGAGGATGAGGCAGTGGGGAATTCAGCATGGTGCAAATATATTGGCAGGAACACCAGATTGGCTCTGCCAATGCGTTAGCACTGTGCTGATCCCCCCTCTACCTTAATCCCCCACTACTTCCTGTAAGCAGCAGGAAGTCAGCTGTTGGAAGGTCAGTGGAGCACCACCAACCCCACCATGCTGTCCAGTACTGTTTCCAGTTCATATCACTTAAGTATCCCCCCTCCAACACACAGCTTTGAGCCGAGAACTAATTCAGAGCATTCAGGAGGTGACGAAGTCAGAGCATAGATAGGTTTCATTCTGCACATTTGTCGAACTGGTACAGTGCTAGTTAGTTCATACTGGAATTCACCAAGATTGAATACCTCCAGCAATCCTCAGGCAAACATAGATAATATCTAGGTTTGACTGCTGAACATTCCCCATAACAGGGATTATTTGATGGAAATGACAAAATGTAAATGTGGGTGAGGACTTTTGGCTCTAGTTCACCATATCCACAGACAAACACCATAAACCCTCACACAGTTCCCCCCACCTTCTCATCCCTTGTTTTCTTGTTCACTATTTGGAATTCCAATAAATATGCCCAGCGATCATCTTTGCTAGGTGGTCTGGTAATGAATAAGATACCTTGGTAACTTTGTCAGTGTGTGTATTTTGCAGGGATTTGGGTTCTTCCGATGGTACCAGATGCAACACTGGAATAAACACAGCTTCTTTTTCTTTCTTTTTTTAAAGAACTCCCAGTTTTTCTTTGTGAAAAATGGCTTGTCCCTCCTTCCACCGAGGGGTTATATTGCTGCCAGCAAATATGCCTTTAATTTAAATAGTGTAAGCCTGTGAAAGAAAGTTATTTATTCCCACATATTCCCCAACAGCTGACATGCAAGATTGATCTGTAAGAAAACCAAAGAACAGCACTCAAAACTACCAGTGACAAGATAGTCATGAGAAATATGTAATTGTAAGAAATTGACTGTAAATCACATAACTACGCAATCTAGGCAAGTTGTATATAAGGGTCGGTCCATATCAAAACTTGCAAGATTGCACTGCTGACAAATCACTACACACAGTTTACACAGTAAGTCCTTGAAAGAATCATTCCTCATTGATTTCCTAACTCTTTCTGGGTTTATAAAATGAGTATGATTAGTCAATGAGAAAAATCAACACACATCTAATGCTTCCAATGAATTTTGCAGTAAATTCATGTAGGAAGTTTCAGTGGGATCTCAGATAATCTTACTCATTTCATCGCCACCTTATGCATGTCCCTCAAAACCACAAGACCAACAATGTGTACCTGAAGCCACATATTAATGGTGTTCTATTTCCTGTGGAGCCTACATTCCATTTGAATCATAAAGAGCCATCAACACAGGAAGCTGGTTGAAATGATTCTTGGCTTTATTTGTTCATTTATTTCATTTTGCTGCTTGTTTGGGCTTGTGCGAGAGAAAGCCCCCGAAAAGCATAATAAGGTGAGGTCTCTTGAGAAAAGGGCCCCTATTGGGGACTCAGGGAAAATCTATAGGGCCTGGAATGTCAGTTTCCTAACCTAATCTATTGTTTGCACAAGTTTTTTGCATGAAGTGACAAACCAAAGAACTCTGGAGTACATCCAGAAGCAATCAGTGGCTTCCATGTTATTATGATTAATAATGATAAAACTTATTAGTTGCTTGTCACCCAAAGGTCCTTAAGTGACTTACAGTAATATGTGCCACAGATGCTTCAGTCAAGTGGTTAAGCTCACCACATGAAATAGATGTTTAGCAGAGTTCACTTTTACTTGGCACACATAAACATAGCCTCTATATACAGTTGTTGCAAGTTGACCTCTCTCTGATCCCAGAGAGGGCTCTTTTCTTCAAAAGTTCTCCTGTCTTCAGCTGCTTCCAATGTCATTGCAGCTCTTCATAGAGTGCTCCAGTTTCTCCCACAATTTTTCAGCCACCACTGAACACGGTAACTTTTGCTCCTTATCTACATGGGGGGGGGGCACGATGTGGACAATTCTGCCCAGCAACAGAGAGAAGACAGTCACCAGATACCAGATTCAAACAGCTGCATTGTGGGGAATGAATCAGCATTACGAATGCATATGGAATCAACTCATTAAATACTTTCCTTAATGAGGACAACAAAAACAGTTGTCATAAGCCAATCTACCTGGCATCATGTCATAGAGAGAGAGAGAGATAGATTATTTATTAAAATGCCTAGAAGACAGGTACATTTCCTTTCTCTTTATTTATTATCTCATCTTCCCTGAAAAGGAGAGCTGCAACTGCTTTGATAAATGGATGAAGAAGACAGCTGCTTTCCATGTTGCTCCTTAAATAGTGCTCTTAGTTGAAATGCTGTTTTGTAGCCTCAAACAATTGTCCTCAGGGAATCACAACAGAGATTATGACATCTCCTGGAACAGCAGCGCTCTGCTGGGGATTAATTATATCCTTCTTCCTCACACGTGTGTGCTCAGAGAGGACACTAAGCAAAGCAAAGCTTTCCTTAATTAATACTTTTTAAAAATAGCAAGCAAATGGGCTACTGAGGCAAAATCATTCTGGTGAGGGAGAGACACTTTGATTGGAGGCAGCAATGAGCTAGAGCAAGGGCAGTGTATAGGAAGGCAAGATGAAAGCTGGTGGATTATGACAAGAACATTTCACTTTCAAGGTTATGTCTACTTCTCTTGGAAAGCTTCTCGGTGACATTTTAGCTCAGAAGGACCGGGATGAGTATACTAGTCAATGGTGAACAACAGGTGTTCCCTAAATGACCATTAGTGTCCCTTTGGGTTAGCACTTTTTTAAAAAAGAAACCATACCAGGGCTTTCCCCCCTCAGTTCCAGCTCCTCTCAGGTGGGTGCCATTGCCATTATAAGAGAACATGGGAGGCGTTCGTGGTGAATTCCAGCACCTTTTTTTCTAGAAGAATAGCACTGAACTATTGTGGAATGTATTAGAAGCCATATCTACCTGCAACAGAGTGTGGAAACAACTTCTTCTTCTTCTTTTGCACCGTTGAAGTTGAACAATACTTTTCTTCTGGAAAAAAATGTGCCCGTACTAACACCATGAAGTTCTTACAGTCAGTGCCACACTGGGAGATGTAGTTTGTTCAGGGTGTAGGGAGTTGTTAGGAGATCCCTATTCTCAGAGTTACCGTTCCCAGAGTTCTCTGGGAAGAGGGGTTGATTTTTAAACTGCAACGTCAGCAGCCGACCCCAGTTTGGCAGGTTTTCAGGTTTGGCTCGACTTTGCCTGCCTATAGTCGGGCGCTTGCAAGTGGCGAGAGGATCAGAAACAAGAGTCGCTGGCCCAAAATCCATTCACAGGATTGAGAATCTCTTCACTAAGTGCACTTAGGTGCAGATTTGCTTTTCCAAGCAGAATGTTCATGTGTCGGCCTTAATCAAAATTCACCCAATAAAACATGATCTTTGAAACTACTCTTTAAAATGTAAATCCCAGCCCTTCCTGGTGGGTTTCTCCATAAACAGCAACAGACAGCTGTCTGTGATGTGAACTTAAGGTACAAGGAAATTATTTTTTATTGTCTAATTAGTGAAACTGCTTTGTAAAGACAAGGATGATACTTTTAGATGGAAACTATTTCCCAAGGTTCATCACTTTGCACTGAACTCAGTTATGTGACATCGTCTTCTGTGTAGACCTCCTCGTGGGAGGACTTCTTAATCAGATGGCTACAGTCAAAACACTTTTTATTTAATCTATCGTATATTTGAAGCCTCACCTTTTGGCACACCAGAGGCCCCAAAGTCATTTATAAGAATATCAAATAATAAATACAGCGATAAAACATCACGTAATGTTTGCAAACTCTGTTATGTAAGCCCCAATCCTGCCTAGCTATTATGGAAGAGGCAAGAAGGCTGCAGTCTTTTGGATAGCTGGGCTAGAATAAAAAAAAAAATGGAGACTGCAGCAAGCATGAAAATACAGGATCCATATATGCATGAGAAAACCAAAAGCACAGAACAGACATGATGGCACTGATAAAAGTATTCAACCACCCCACCCCCAGGCATTGTTATGAACAGCCTTGGTAAAAATATTGCCTCAGATTAGAAGCTAAACCTATCAGGCATAAAATCACCACACTCTTCTGGTGAGGGCATTTTGCATATGTCATCTTATTGGGAGACACAGTATAGGAATTGAGCCTTTTGTGTTGTGACAACTAACCTTTTGAATGCTCTCCTCTTAAATATTAGACTGTTGGCTTTTTGGTGCCTACTGAAGACCTTCTCTTCCAACAAGGCTTTTAATTAGTGCTCTGTCCAGGTCTGGAATTTGGGGATAGACAACCTATCATCAGAGACAAAGGATTAGGTCTGTTCTTACTTCAGGGGCGACCAGCCATTTTAGGACATTGGGCACATTTGAGAAAGTACTGTGGTGACCACTCACAAAATGGCTGCCACGAGGTATGTGGCATACCACAAATGACTTTCTTGGAAGTGTGGCATAATATATTCAAAATAGTGCCTTAAAACACAATAAAAATTCAACAGTAAAAAATACAGCAAAGGCTGAGGCCACAGGTAAAGCATAACCTTTGGATGAGCAGAAAATACTTAACAGGTGAAAGCCTGCAGGAATAAAGGACTTCCGGGTTGGCGCCATCGATAATGGCGGATTCCCTCTGAGTCTCTGAGGGACTAGCTCTGCGGGATCGGGTCTGACCGCTGCGACGAAGCGGGGGCCCTTTAAAAATCACAGGCGGGTGAAGCCTGTGAACGTGGGGACTCGGCAGGCACCTTTTGCGCCCCCAAATTGCGAAAGGAACCCCCCAAATTGCGAGACGGGGTGAGCAGTGCGGTGCTGAGAGTCAACTGCTTCTTCCGTGGAGTGAAGCCGCATAGCCGTTATCGGAGAGCGCTGACTTCTTCCTGGGACAATTTGACTTTGAAAGTAACTACCCGTGAGTAGGATTAAATTGGATTTAAAGGGGAAAACAAGTAAACAAAGATTTATTGAACAGCCATCAAGAGAGCTAGCAAGAGGGACATCTGACCTTCATGGGGCAAGATGTTTCACAATATTGGTGCAACCACTAAAAAGGACCTATATCTTGTTAACAAGTGAGCCTTCACCCTGTGTGGTTATCCAGAGAAGAGCCTCTGCTTCTGTGCATAGGGAAATGGCAGTATGGCATGTGACATATCCCATTTTCTGTAATGGATGGATGGGCATTTTGTTAGTAAATAATTGTTCTGAACCATCCTGGATGGGAGAGAGTCACTGAAATTTGCTGCTTTGATGCTTTCAATACGTTTGGTAAAGCCCACCTGTAGAACCTGTGCATATTCACATTAAAGTAGATTTGGATAATTCAATAAACCTCCATCTGCTGGCCACTCACTTCTCTTCTAAAAGCAATAAACTGCTTCTCAGGTTCCAACACAGTCACCTGCTCAAGACTGCCTCTGTGCCGTATAATAACATCGTCGCCTGGACTAGAAGACCCCCACCTGGCTATTCATTCAAGCAATTAACATAAAATTGATCCATTTAAGTACAGGTAGCGGAAGCTATTCGGTTTTAAAGGCACACCTGAAAGGGAATAGGCAGCATGGAGCGAGGAGGGAGGGGGGAAGGTTTGTAATTAAACATTTAAAAATCTTAATTGTTCTGCTTCCTTATGCTCGGCTTCCAGCAGCTGAGAACAAAGCCAACAGCAGCTCTGAATGCAACAGCCACTACAAAATAAAAGAGGGCGCAGCTGCAACACAAGCATCCTGCTTAACATTTCCCTGCTTTCAAAGTAAAACAGAAAAGGAGTAGTTTGCATTTTCTAAACCCCAACTTAAGACAAGCCCTGCTGTATCAGATGAAAGGCCTATCTGGTGCATCATTCTGTTCCCACAGACACCTATGATGGTAAGCGCCAAACATGATATAAGTGCATTCTCACTTGCCCGCTCAGGGTCCCCAGCAACCAGTTTTCAGAGCCATGATTCCTCCAATTGTGCGTCAAGGTCCCCAAGACACCCCAAATAAGAACACAATGACACTTGATTTTTGTTTAAGGGTTTTGGCATAATTTTGGCCACAGCTTTATTAAAAATACAGCAATGTGAGTGGTTGCTTAGGCATTGGTAGCGACTAACTGACCCCGAACGGGGACAGCTCTGACATTTGCACCCCCTGCGAAGTCAGAAAGGGTAAGTCACCTGGGGAGAGAGACGGGACTGGGAACCATGCCTCACCTCTCCCCAGAATGCTCCCAGGGGCTCTTGCATGGACCTAGCCCCTTGCCAGGGGGTTCAGACAAAAGCATGGCGAGCCCCTGGGTTCCTTTAATGGAAAACCCTTGCAGCAGCAGCATTTTGGAGGGGCAGGCACAGCCAAATCCATACCCCTCCACCAACCAATTCCCAAACCAATGCCTAACGGCAACCTTACAAGTTGTGACGATTTGCTACGCAGTAGGCAAAAACCAAATGGCACCAGCCAATCAGCCAAATGGACAAAATTCCTACCAGGCCCCTGCCCCAAAGCAGACGACCCCCTGACAGGTATAGCAAGGTCAAGCAAACAGCCTAACATTAGGGAGGGAGGGCGGGTGATCCGAAGCACACAGCGAAAGAGGAAGCTTGTCACTGCATGCAGTGTATTTAACAAACAGGGCTGTCAATCAATAAATGGCAACATATAAATCTCCCCAGTAACAGCCCACCCCTGCTTAAAGATGGCCAAACTCTTTTGCCCAGCAACAGTGAGGTGTCTTGTCAGCCCCCACCGCAACACGTGCTCTCCATGAGGGAGAACACGCTTTGTGGGGGTAGAACTCAGCCATCATGGCTAGTTGCCATTGATAGCTGCCTCCTCCATGAATTTGCCTAATCCTTTAAAAGCAAGTTGGTGGCCTTGACTATACCTTGTGGGAACAGATTACCTAGTTTAACTATGCACTGGGTGAAAGAACTGCTTTCCATTAAAATGTGTCACATTTTAGCAACCTTAAGAGCAGGATGCCATGTGGCGATAAGGTTATCTATCTACCTACCTATCATCTATCTATAATTTTTATTAGTTTTCAATTACATTCCAATAATAGCCTCATTATAACAATGCCAAATTATAATACAATAACTAATACCAATTATTCAAATACCAGATTATATAATTTAGGTAGCCTCCCGCATGCTAGAATTGATGGTTTGATTATTTACTTTATTTCTGAGTTCCAAAATCTTATGAATTTCAATTACACTCCAGTCAAAATAACAATCCCTTATATAACAACTGCAATATTAACAACTTCCATTCTTATTGACACATTAAATAATATATAAAACTACAAATGAGGTGCTCAAACTGTATCCTTGTTCTTCCTGTTTGTGGCAATTTCTCTGTCCGTGATGTTTCGTCCTGTCCTTGTAAAATGTTATGTTTATCTTTTCCCGGTTGTTGCTGTTCTCCATCATGCCTTGGGTGGAGCTAATATCCCATTGTTGTTTCAGAAATTCTCCATGGCTCTGTCTCATGCGCCATTGTTTTGCAACTTTAACAACAGCTGCAAAAGTCTGTTGTGATATGGTTAGGTTATCAGAACTATTCCTTAACACTTTCTTAGCGTTAAAAACCATGAGCGTAGATCTGCCTCAACGCTCTAACCACTCTAGTGCATTGGTTCCCCGATTCCTTAATAATAATGCCCTACAAAAATAATAAAACCATGAGTTCAATGAAACTTGTTGCTAATGAATCAGCAAGTAATTTATTTTCTGCTCTTTCCCTGTAAATAGCCCAAGCGATCTTGGCTGAAAATATTAGCCCATCTCTTGTTCAAGCAAGTGGGGTTTTCCTCTTTGTTTGTTTTAGTTTTTGGGAGCAGAATTACACACAGTCCTAAATATGGTGTTTTAATAAACATGCCTTCCTGGATGACGTGAAACACTTTTTGTCATTGCTGGGACATTTGGTAGCCTGAGTGGAGATGCTGAGCGCTATATATTCAAACAAGGGAATTGTATATACAGCACAAAAATGTACCATAAGATAGAATAGAAATTGTTCACTCATAGAATCATAGAATCATAGAATCATAGAATCATAGAGTTGGAAGAGACCACAAGGGCCATCGAGTCCAACCCCCTGCCAAGCAGGAAACACCATCAGAGCACTCCTGACATATGGTTGTCAAGCCTCTGCTTAAAGACCTCCAAAGGAGGAGACTCCACCACACTCCTGGGCAGCAAATTCCACTGTCAAACAGCTCTTACTGTCAGGAAGTTCTTCCTAATGTTTAGGTGGAATCTTCTTTCTTGTAGTTTGGATCCATTGTTCCGTGTCCGCTTCTCTGGAGCAGCAGAAAACAACCTTTCTCCCTCCTCTATGTGACATCCTTTTATATATTTGAACACGGCTATCATATCACCCCTTAACCTCCTCTTCTCCAGGCTAAACATGCCCAGCTCCCTTAGCCGTTCCTCATAAGGCATCGTTTCCAGGCCTTTGACCATTTTGGTTGCCCTCTTCTGGACACGTTCCAGCCATATGGAGGCAGTAAATGGGTGTAGGTGAGGACATCATTGGGTTTGGGACTAAA
This sequence comes from Podarcis liolepis, assembly GCF_965112155.1. NCBI lineage: Eukaryota > Metazoa > Chordata > Lepidosauria > Squamata > Lacertidae > Podarcis > Podarcis liolepis. The sequence goes on from NC_139556.1 coordinate 25,597,444, forward strand.
CCTTCATCTATTCCAGTGTTTCCCAACCGGTGTTCCGCGGCACACTAGTGTGCCGTGAGATGTTGCCTGGTGTGCCGCGAGATGTTGCCTGGAGGGAGGCGGGCGAGGGCGTTTGCTTCCCGGAGGACTTGTGGGAAGCCGCCCCTTCCCTGGGTGACGCGCCGCCTCACGACTCCGGAGTCAGTCCCGAGGGCTCTCGGAGGGACTCGCGAGCGACGGCGCGGCGGCTCCGGGGCGCGCTCAGCCGGGCCGCCACGCACCCCCGCTGCAGCTGCCCGGCGTGGAGCGCGACGCGGAGCCGGCCAGGCTTGGAGGCGCCCAGGTAGGGCCGAGCCGGGCGGGGGCGGGGAGGTCTCGGTCTGCTGTGGGCGCAGGAGGGCGAGCGGGAGAGGGGGAGCCATCGGGTCTCCTGGAAGGAAGCGAGGCGGCGGCTGAGGGGGATGCAGCCCCGTCCCCAGCAACAGGCGCTCCTCGAAGTGAGGCCACAAGTCGGGGCTCGGACAGGGCCTGGAAGCAGCGGCTCCGGCTCTTGGGAGCGGAGAAGGGGACTTCGAAAGCAGCCTGGAGGAGAAAAGCCCCGATGCAGCGAGAGCGGGGAGCGTGCTGCCTTGTCCAGGCCTCCTCGCTTTGTGCCGTCCGCTGCCGGGAGCAGGACACGGGGGCTCCTCGTTCGCATGCTTTCCCGGGTGATCGGTGAGGGTTAGGGTTAGGGTTAGGGTCCCTCAGTCCCTCGCTTTGCTGCCTCCTCCCCCCCCACCCCCAAAGCTTGGAGGTTCCCTGGCAAGGGGGAGGGAAAAAATTGAAAACTTTCACTTTCGTGCGTCCCTCCCGGCGTGACGCTGCGCGCTGACGTCACGGGGCTGTAATGGTGGTGTACCGCGAGATTTTTGTTCATCAAACAAGTGTGCCTTTGCCCAAAAAAGGTTGGGAAACACTGATCTATTCCCCCTGGAATCCATTGCTTGGTAATATTAGAATGCCACAGACTTTAGGGAACAGCTTTTATAAAGCTCAAGTTAAGGAGCAGGCTTAACTAGTTCATGTTAGGGACTAGACAATTTCATTTTGCTCTTTGCTTCACACTGTGTAAAAGTTTTAAGTCTCCAGTGCCTACATCCCTTTATCAGTTTAGGGGAAAGTCCTTTAAGACATTCCAAAATGAATCCTTAAATATTTCATGTACTCATCTGCCGCTTTAATTATGCCTACATGCTTAAAAAAAAAAAAAGAGCTGCCTTTGTAGACATACATTTTGCAATGCCACTATATAAATGTTTAAATAGCTGCAGTTCCATGTATCTTTCAAGGGGAGGACGCCGGGCCAGGCATTGCTTTAAAGGTAAGAAGTCCTTAGGCGATAATAGAAATATATGCCATGTCAAGAAGCATAGGTTACACTTTGGGTAGGTGAAATGGGCCTTCCTGAGTTACAGAAAGTCAGTGTTCAGGAAAGTTAGGTCTGCAAAAGGAAGTATGAGCCTACCTCGGGGGGAAATACTTTATTTATTTTTAAGATTTATGGCTTATGTCCTCAGTTGAATTATCTCCAAAGTGACTTGCAACCAAGCAAAAGAATCCAGCATATGACGGGTGCCCCATTTGTGAATACCTCTGCCACTCCACACACACCCCATGTGCTGCTTCTTCCCTGCCCATGCCCCTCACTACCGCTTGTCGAAACTTTCAGGTGAAAAGTTAGGGGCTTCTGACCAGTTGCAAGGCAGGGGCTCCACCCCATCTCAATTTATCACCCTTAGTTTAAAATGAGAGACATCAGGCAAGTCTACCAAGCTCTCCCACTTTACTACAGCTCATGAGCAGGAAGCTTACGATGCTTCAGTTAACAAGATAGTCACTATAAAAATGTTCCTTTTCAAGTATCTTCACAGCCACAGGCTCCTAGTGGCTGTGAGAGAAAATTAACATGGCCCTATTTACTTTCTTCTCCTCCATTAGAGCCATCAGTTCTAGGAATTAGGTTGCTTGGCTGCTGCAGGGCGCTCGTATAAATTGCTCCAGTTTATTTTCTTGATTTCTTTTTTTTATTAGATATTCCCTTTAAATGCAAGTTGTATTGCTCTTGCTCTAGAGCAGTTTAATGGACTGATTTAGTGCACCTTTCCAGACATTAAAATGGTCACCTTAGTTTTCTGGGGGAAGGCAAATAGATATAACTTACAGAAACACAGTGCTATTAGAAGTTAGCTTTACGACCCAGGTACTTTCTGAAATCTCCAGTGTAACAAGAAATCCTCTCCAATTCTTTACTGAATCGCGGGCAGTTTCCAGTTCTAAGCTGATAAGACTCTTAATAAATATCGATGAGAAGGAAGCGAGTTTATGGAAATCTTGCTGTTTAGGTGGAAGGGCAGTAGTCACTAGTTAGCAAGCTTGGTAGGCAGAACATTGCTTGTTTGCCTGCCAATTTCAGGAGTGGGTCAGGACATTTATAGGCTAGTTTGTAGAATGTAAATTGATGGGAAGTTGTGCCTGGGCCCAGTCTTCGAGGCTGGAGTGTTGGTGGCTCCTTCTCCTTAGGGTCGCCCCTGGGCTGGCCAAGAGAGGGGAAGGCCACAGTCACCAGCCGGCCACAGCTCCACTCCCAGGTCATGCCTGACTTGGGGGGCAGAAGTGGTGGAGACGAGGAAAGGCAGTGGCCACCTCACCACCCTGCTTCTCTGCTGAGATCTGGCATGCAAGGGAGCTGTGGAGGCTTCTAGAAGGTTAAATCTGTCGCTCCAGCCACTTCTGGGGAGGAAAAAACTTAAACACGTAGCAGAGTTACCAAAAAATAGACCAGAGGCAACTCTACTTAATCCAGCAGAGCTTTTACTTGCTACTGAAGGCAAATGAGCATAAGGGTCACAAATTCCTTACATTCAGGATTGGCAGAGTCAATAAAAAATCCAGTTGCAGCACTTACAAAAACGTATAACAAGCCTAAACCTTAACACTAAACACACTATGTACAGAACATCTCACCAGAAAGAAAAGAGACAGAAAGAGGAAGTAAGACCTAGGCTCCTTCTGGCCTATAGTTATAGTCAACATGACCTTAACTGGAAGAGATAAGAGAACCAGTTCAAGCCAGCTGTACTCAGCTTCTCTGAAGGTATAACCCAAACATCAGCAACCTTCTGCCTGCCTCTCTCACACAGAGAAGCTTCCAGAAGCTTCCAGGAACCTCTTGAATTAAGTAGAATAGGAAAGATCTCTACACATCAGCTCAATGCTTTCTGCACTAAGAAATGCAAACTGACAAAATCAACCTTGTCTCAGCTTCCAAGTTGAAGCTGCAAAGAATGGTCCTCCGCTGATCTCTCTCATGTGAGCAAAGAAGGATAATAACCAAACGATATATCCTCCCCTAGTGTCTAAATCCATCGATATGCCATCATCAGTGCCGCTCGGTGGTGCTGCACAACCTAGGTAAGGGATGCTTCGGCAGGGGCAGTGCAACATAGGGGTGGCCGTGGCAGGGCCCTCCCTGTTAGCAGGGTTGGAGAACCTCAGTTTCAGGGAACAAAGGCAGCTCTCCAGGCCTTTGTCTGTCCCTTTGAACTCTCTAAGCACAACCCTTCATTGGCCCGGCTTCATAACTGCCCCATCCTAAGAGCTTTTGATTGGCTGGAATGGGCCCTTTGGTAGCACCCGTTGCATGTTTGAATGGTTAATAGAGAAAGCTATGTGTGTCAAAAACAATCTACTATACAAAGGTGAAATTATTTCCCCCCCCCACACACATCCTCTCTTTTCACCTCTGGTTCTGCCCACCACTGGCAAGTGGGCATTGGAAGGTTGTCTCTGATGTACAGTGCTTATGGGAGTTGGAACTTAAGAGGTTAAGTTGTTCCCATGATGCCTCAGCATTCTGACATCAGTTTTAGAAGCTGGGAGGAGCTTCCCTGGCTGTTCCTCTCCGATCGTTGAGAGAGAGAGGGAGTTTGCCATGTCTGCGAGAAGTCCTGGAAATATCTGAGAAAATGATGCAATAAAAGAGCTGTAAATGGACATTACTGTGCTCTGTGTGTTTGTGGGAAACTAAGTGACAAGTTGCCGCTGTGTTTTACTCTGCTGGGCGTGACGGAAAAGAAGGAGCAGAATCGCGCAGAGGAAGTGTGCCGGACCTGCCGAAGCTGCCATAAGGAGCTAATTGCCGATAGTAAATCAATTAGCACGTCACGGACTAATCAAAACACCTACAGGTTATGGACCATAAATTACCGCTTGTAAACTTGTCACTAGAGGCTGCTGGAATGCTTTGAAGTTGCGTTCGGATGGCAGTGGAGTTGGCGAAAGCGGAGGTCTGTATTTGAGGCAAGCAGCTAGCTGAAAGACGCAAAGGTTTGCCTGTGCTGTGGAGCCAAGAGCTGAGAACAGCGGAAATCGTTTCTCCACGCAGCAGGAGCCGGAAGAGCTGGTGTTTTTGTGAGTACAGCTTGGGGCCCCTGGGGAGAACGGGAGACCATGGCAGAAGGCCACGATTCCTATTCCGTACCTTTCGAAAAATTGGACGGAAAGAATTGGCAAGAATATAGCAGGAGGCTGAAGGCATGGCTGGTGGCGAAGGGTCTGTGGGAGGCCGTGCAGGGACCGCCACTTCCTACACCAGGGGCTGGAGCTACAGCAGCTGAGATAGCAGACGCCCGAAATTCCCAGAGGAGGAACCAGAGGGCCCTGGGAGCAATCGTGCTTAGCCTGGATGGTTCGCAGCTACCTTTGGTTGAGGGCCTGGAAAATGCTTGTGAGGCTTATCAGGCGTTGGAACGGGTGCACCACAGAACCACGGCTGGGGCAAAGATCCACACCACCAGACGCTTGTTTGAGATGAAGTTACGTCCTGGGGATAGCATCAGGAAGCATGTAACTGATATGCTGGCCGTGTTTAACCAGCTGAGACTGTTGGGTGTCGATTTTCCAGAGGAGCAGAAAGTGTACATTTTGCTCAGTTCTCTGGACAAGAGTTATGACAATCTGTGTCTAACTCTGGAGTCTCAGGATCCGCAACAGCTGACGCTGCATTACGTGGCGGGACGCTTGCAGGACGAAGAAGAGAAACGCAAAAAAGAGGGCAGAGCTGGCACAGGGAGCTCGGGGTGCAGAGGCGGAGCCAAGCCCGCGGAATGCACGGTTCAGGCGTTTTCCGTTCGTCGGTGCTACATTTGTAATTCAACTGACCATCTGCGTCGAAATTGCCCCCACCGGAGCAGAGAGGCAAGGCAGGATGTTTTCAAGGACAACTCTCATGGGAATCAGTCGGGTTTCCATGGCAACAAGTCTGGGAAAACAGCCAGGCGTGGGACTGAGGCTAGTGTACGTGCCAGGTGCCAGGAAGAGACGTATGAGATCACGGCGAGTCTGGCGTTGTTTGAAAACAACTGTGAGAAAGGCTCAAAGTTTCGTTTCGTTATAGACTCTGCAGCTAATCGCAACTTGATTCCAGAGACCCCTGCTGTCGAGGGGTGGAATTGCAAGGCAATTCCGGCCGGGAAAACTGTGCTGTTTGCAAATGGACAGAAAGGAAATTTGACTAACGTTGTAAATCTGCATTTTCGTATTTTACAGGAAACGCTGGAGTGTTGTACCGTTCCTGGGATGAACCACTGTCTTTTATCTGTGCCTTATCTACTGAAAATGGGATTTACGGTTTGTTTTCAGGGTGATGTGTGCACAATCTCCAAAGGAGAGAGGATGCTTGCCAAGGTTAAAAAGGGGCAGAATGATCTTTTCATTCTTGAAACGTCTCTGGAGGGTGAGGGGAAGGTTGAGAAAGCACAAGCACTGCGTGCTACAATTCCCAATCATGATGCATGTGTACACGCTTGGCATGCTAGGACAGCTCATGGCTCTGTAGAAGAACTACAGACGCTATCCGAGGTCGCTAACGGTTGCCACATTGTAGAATGTGGATGTGCGATGGATTGTGAAGCATGCAGACATGCAAAGGTAAAAGGGTGCAGTTACCCAAAAGTGGATAGGGTAACCGAAAAACCTTTTGAGCTAGTTCACATAGATCTGTTTGGTCCTGTAAAAGAACCAAGTCTGGGAGGGTCAAGGTTTCTGCTCTCGATGCAGGATAATTTTACGCAGAATTCCTGGACCCATGGTCTCAAATCCAGGGATGATGCAGCACAGCTGATCAAAAGGTGGATTGAGGAGGTGGAACAAAGGTTTGCCACCAAAGTGCAAGCTGTCACAAGTGACAGAGGTGCTCAGTTTACAGGTTCTGCTTTGCAGAGGTTCTTTCACAAGAAAGGGATACGTCACACAGTGACTTCACCCAATCAGAGGGGGGAGGCAGAGCTCCGATGTGAGGCTCTGGTCCAGACTGCAAAGGTGTTGCTGAAGGAGTCTGGGTTGCCACCAAAGTTTTGGCTGGAGGCAATCAGGTATGTGAGCTTCACCTGGAATCGGACCTACAATTCAGTGATAGGTGACACACCGTTTGGGTTGTTGCATGGCAGGAAACCCCAGATTTATTTTTTGCGCAGGTTTGGGTCGCGTGCATCTGTGCCAGTGGCTAAAGTTTTGCAGGGGCCAGATGGATCCAAGTTCCGGAAAATGATCTTCTGTGGGTATGAGCCAGCAGCGCATGCATGGAGGTTTGCGTTCCCATCAGGTGATCAGAGTAAACTGCTGATCAGCAAACACGCTGAGTTCTATGAGCAGGATGAAAAGTCAAAGGCTGCTGTCAAGCGTGATGTTCTCTCAGAGTGTCTCTCTGATTCAGAACAGGAAGATTCTGAGGGGGAGGAAGAAGCGGCTGAGTCTGCTGATGACGATCAGGTCACTGATCAAGGTCTGGAGCAGGGTGGGGCATCTCCACAAGTTGTTAAAAGGGAGGCCAAGAGTGAGCCCAGTTCTCCTGTGAGTGTAATGGAGAGGATTCGAAAACGCTTTAAGTCAGAGGGGGAATCCCATGATGCTGAGGACACAGTTCCTGGTGGCAGTGAGTCAGAGGTAACATCTGAGTTTGTGCCCAGGCGATCCAGTCGCACAACGAAGGGTGTTCCACCGGAGAGATACCAAGCCACAGGTGCGTTGGTAAGTTTCGCACAGTGTGAACCTGAGAGTTACGTGGATGTTCCACAGGTATTGTCAGAATGTGTGGCAGAGGGGGTATGGGAGTTGGAACTTAAGAGGTTAAGTTGTTCCCATGATGCCTCAGCATTCTGACGTCAGTTTTAGAAGCTGGGAGGAGCTTCCCTGGCTGTTCCTCTCCGATCGTTGAGAGAGAGAGGGAGTTTGCCATGTCTGCGAGAAGTCCTGGAAATATCTGAGAAAATGATGCAATAAAAGAGCTGTAAATGGACATTACTGTGCTCTGTGTGTTTGTGGGAAACTAAGTGACAAGTTGCCGCTGTGTTTTACTCTGCTGGGCGTGACGGAAAAGAAGGAGCAGAATCGCGCAGAGGAAGTGTGCCGGACCTGCCGAAGCTGCCATAAGGAGCTAATTGCCGATAGTAAATCAATTAGCACGTCACGGACTAATCAAAACACCTACAGTGCTACCTCAGGTTACATATGCTTCACGTTACATATGCTTCAGGTTACAGACTCCGCTAACCCAGAAATAGTGCTTCAGGTTAAGAACTTTGCTTCAGGATGAGAACCGAAATCGTGCTCTGGCAGCGCGGCAGCAGTGGGAGGCCCCATTAGCTAAAGTGGTGCTTCAGGTTAAGAACAGTTTCAGGTTAAGTACGGACCTCCGGAACGAATTAAGTACTTAACCCGAAGTACCACTGTATAGGATTGCACCACAAGCAAGGAGAAGTGCTGAAATGTGCAGCGGATGGGGAGCAGGGGGGGGGGAGCATTGATTTTAAAAATGGTGAGTAGCTTCAGCTCTGCCTTGGTATACTATCAGCAAATATCAGGATGTAGGCAGTCTTTTGTGTACTGCTGGTGTGTCCTGGGGAGAAGGCAATGCCCAACAACTAAGGCCCCGAAGAGAAATGATCAACAGACAGTTGCTGCTAGCGACAATCCAGGGGTGGTGCAAATTTGCTTTGAATGAGAAAACTGATGCTCTGTCTTTCCTTCGTCTTCAAAAACCTGGGGAAAGGAGGGCAGGGTTCAAGTTGCAGGCACTCAGATATATATCTGATTTTAAACTGCTGAGACAATCTGCAAATAGGAGCACTTCCAAATGGCGTAATCAGCAGCTTGTCAAGGCAGGCAGTTATCTCCTTTGCCATAAGCACGACTGTGACTTGCAAAAGCCCCCCCCCCCCCAGTTTGATAGCTGAGAATTTCTTTCTCTACCTTTGCAACATATCTCTACCAGAAGGCCAGTCTGCTCACAGACATAAAAAAACAAAGGTGTTTGCATAAATTATGTCAGTAATGGCATGTCTAAGGTTTGCAGGGGATAATAGCCGTAATCTCACCCACGATGATTAGTTGAATCAAGCTTCCCCACATACGAGAGCATTAACGGAAATTCAAAAAACTCAGGACTCTTCCCAGAGTTGAAAATGGTTGATCAATGAATGCAATAGCCACAACGACCTTAGAATTCATATGCACAGCTGGAATCAGTCTATAGCTAAAACAATCTAGCATAATTATGCTTTGCTTACGGAATAGTGTTTAGGGAAATGTAGAGGCACGATCTACATATGCAATAAGGTGAGAGTACAGTGGTACCTTGGGTTAAGTACTTAATTTGTTCCGGAGGTCTGTTCTTAACCTGAAGCACCACTTTAACTAATGGGGCCTCCTGCTGCTGCCGCGCCGCCGAAGCATGATTTCTGTTCTCATCCTGAAGCAGTTCTTAACCTGAAGCACTATCTCTGGGTTAGCGGAGTCTGTAACCTGAAGCGTATGTAACCTGAGGTAGCACTGCATAGAATCTTGAGGTAGAAAAAAGGATCTCTTGAAGCAATAAACAAAAAGCAGAAAACTAGCACTTTGGACCATGGGTAAACTTCCTGACAAGAAAGTTTTCTACTTTCAGGGAGCTAAAGAAGAAGAAGCAAACAAAAAAACCTGTGGGATTATGTTTTAAGGAAAGCCCCACTACACTGGAGGTCTCCAGTCTTGACAGAGGAATAAATTATGATGACATCAAGTCTTATTAGACAGAAAAAAGAGCCTTAGCTAAAAATCTAAAAGCTCCAAACCCCACAAAGATGTGATGAACGGGAACAGCTTTAGGTGTCAATTTCCTTTTCAACTACTAATAAAAGAAAAATTCTTATTTTGCAGCATTTCCATTCATGACAATATTGGTTTCCAGTTAGCTTAGAGACCCTATTCTACCACACACATACTTGTGCAAATCCTGTAACAGCAATTGTCCTGATGGGTAGGAGGAAAACATGGGTGCTTAATAAAGAAAAAACATGGAGAGAAATTATTTTTCTCAGCAATGTCAATGGAGCTTTCTTATTTAATTAAGTGGCTATTCCGTCTGTTAATCAGTCTTCAGAGTGTAATTGGGACCTGTTTCCTCCCAACCCTCATTTTTAAGTATTTTGATATGATAAACCAAATCTCTCCATGACAGTTGACCCTTCTGGTTATTGTTTGGCAGGATTTTTGCTATAAATATAGAACTCTGCAAAGGTGCATGGAGGAAATGTGATTCTTCCTCCACCAACATCACCATTAAAACAGCTTACGACGAAGTGGGATTCTAAAGTGTTGACAACTTTCCTTCCTTCCTGTAATTCAAGGTTGTAAGCCATGTTGCGTTTTGAGCTTGAACCAAAATCCATTCACCCTGACTTCAAATGCATCGGTTTTTCACCACTGTGTTCCTTCTCAACTTCCTCTTGACCCAAGTCTTTGACGAGCGTTGTGCACTTCAGCAAGTCACCTTCTCTTGACTTACCTATTTCTCTATCTCTTGATGATTAGTCATGAACACTTGGGTTCAGGGACGTAGTAACAAACTGCTTTGCGTGAAAAAGATGCTCTACAAAGGGTTTGATTATTATGGAACCCAATGAGGGCTGCAGGAAACACTCCATTCAAAAGTGCTCATTTCTGCAGAATTATCCTTCCTCTCTCTGGAACATTGTTGCACTCGTATTTTTGTTCCACTCTGTTCTACCTTTTCCTTACCTTTGCCTCTTTGTTCTTTCCTTCCTTTGGGGGGGGGGGGAAACACCTACTGTAGCATGCCTTGTTCTTACCGGATGAAATTTTTCACAGCAAGGTGGGGGAAGGAAAGCATTATCCTCTACTAATATTTGTGTCTCAAGCTGCTTTTAAGGCACAGGTATGCTAGCCGGTGGAAAAGTTGACAACCCAGTTTCTTCTCTTTCTCGTTGCAGTGATCACACAGGGTCCCTGGATGTTTATTGATCCCTGTGACACCACTGTGCTCGCTTCCCCGCTGCCACTAACCAGTTAAAAGGTAAAGGGACCCCTGACCATTAGGTCCAGTCATGACCGACTCTGGGGTTGCAGTGCTCATCTCGCTTTCTTGGCTGAGGGAGCCGGCGTACAGCTTCCGGGTCATGTGGCCAGCATGACTAAGCCACTTCTGGCAAGCCAGAGCAGCACATGGAAACGCCGTTTACCTTCCCGCCGGAGCGGTACCTGTTTATCTACTGGCACTTTGATGTGCTTTCGAACTGCTAGGTTGGCAGGAGCAACAGGAGCTTACCCCGTCACGGGGATTCGAACCGCCGACCTTCTGATCGGCAAGCCCTAGGCACAGTGCCACCCGCGTCCCTCTAACCAGTTACTCTCTGGTAAAACACTGAGTCCAGTCAGTTGTTAAAAGTGAACCGAAAGAAACAAGTTTATTTTACAAACATTAACAAATTTATGGTTTCTCAGATAATATTGCTGTCAGTATCTTAACTTTAGTTTCTTTACCGGCCTATACCTTCCTAATACCTTCTGATTATCTCAACTGTTTGACTGACTCCTCTTAACAAATTCTATCACTCTCTCACACCAGACTAGCCCAACCCACAGACTTATCTTCTCTGTCTCTTCTAACTCCAGACTGTCTTCTCAACAACTCTAACTCTAACTCCCTAAAAACCTCTGTGCTTAAACCTTATACACAGTTAACTCTGCCCCCTGAGTTCCCATTGGTTAGTCATTTTACAATGTAGGTCTTTCAGGACCAGTGTTATGTGGTCTCAGCAGCCGCTCCCAGTCACCAGTCTAGCTGCCGCATTCTGGATTAATTGTAGTTTCCGGGTCACCTTCAAAGGTAGGTAAAGGTAAAGGGACCCCTCACCATTAGATCCAGTCGTGGCCGACTCTGGGGTTGCGGCACTCATCTTGCTTTATTGGCCAAGGGAACCAGCGTACAGCTTCCGGGTCATGTGGCCAGCTTGACTAAGCCACTTCTGGCGAACCAGAGCAGCACATGGAAACGCTGTTTACCTTCCCACAGGAGTGGTACCTATTTATCTACTTGCACTTTGACGTGCTTTCGAACTGCTAGGTTGGCAGGAGCAGGGACCGAGCAATGGGAGCTCAGCCCGTCACAGGGATTCGAACTGCCAACCTTCTGATTAGCAAGTCCTAGTCTCTGTAGTTTAACCCACAATGCCACCTGCATTCCTCAAAGGTAGATCACATTTCAAATAAACACTCTTTTCACTGGGCCACCCGGGCTCCCAGCCATCAGTGCAAATCGTTTCAGTTGTTTGAATGAGTATGCTCACCTGGTGTTAGTGGAGGCATAGTGGATTCATTTTTAAAATGGTCATGGTCCATTAAGATTGTTGCCCCCTCTCACCCTCAGTAGAGATGCTTGTATAGTCCACTTCAGCAGGAAACAAGGCAGCTATGGCTCCTCTTGACCATTCTGATTCCTGGATCCCTCCCTCATCTGTTGTGACAAGCAGATAGTCAAACAGACCTCACAAGAATTGAAAAGGGAGAGTGGATGACAAGATCAGTTAGTAGCTTACAGTGGACTTATTTTCATTAGGATACTTGGAGGTTTCGGGAACAATCACAGGACTGATGGCAACTCTTATCATTCAGTCCTGTTATAATTCTTGCCACAGCCCAACAGAAGCCAAAGTGAAGCTAATTGATTCCAATCAACTGATGCACACTTAATTCTCTGTCAGATTATGGCTGATATCTTTCAAAACTAGGCTTGCAAGTACATTTTCCCCTAATGAATATTATTATTAGTAGTAGTAGTATTAACTACTACAACAAAAACAACCCATGCATGCAACTTCTTTGCTTGAGATCTTAACTACACTTTTTTTGCAAAAAAAAAATTGTTTTTAGAGATGCAACACTTTGTCTCTTAAGCAGCATTAACCTTATATTTGATATCATCAGAATGAAATACATTTCTTAATGCTGCCGGCAAATGAGAAATTGCAACAATGCTTATCATGCCCCTCCATATGAATCATAAACATAAACTCCACCATTTATGTGGATAATCAAGGATTTGGGGGAGTATTAAGTCAGCAGGAAAGAAGTTAATCCTACTTTGACAAGTCCCTAGCCTCTAATAGCATAAAACTCCTTAAATATACCTATCGAGTGAAGGAGTCTCATTCTAAGCCTTGTATAGTGAATTGATGTCATTTGTACTTAATGTATGAGGAATGGGATTAAGGGAAGGGAAATTACAGCTCCGGTGACATAGAAATCCTAGTAAATTGTCATATTTTCATTTTGTAACTTTCTGTTCTTTTGTTTTTGCTACAGTGGAAACATAGCTCCATTGGAAAGGTTGAAACTTAGAGATTTAAGACAGCAATGTAGATTTAACCATGGAAGCTCTTGTTTTGAGGTTAATGTCAAAATTTATGCTCAGCATCCATCAGATTTCCTGGTTTACTTGGGACTTAAGATGCTTTGGCCTGGGGAAAGCAGGTGAGGCCTAAGCAGCATGTGTGGTTTGGGTTTTGAGGGCCAGTTAGAGGGCTATCAATCAGCCCAGACACTGAGGTCCACCTCCAAGGGTCTTCTGGTGGTTCCTTCACCGCAAGAAGTGAAGTCACAGGGAACCAGGCAGAGGGTCTTCTCGGTAGTGCCTCCCTCCCGTCAGATGTCAAGGAGATAAAGAACTACACAACTTTTAGAAGAAGGTCCAGAGGGCCAAATTCAGCCTGCAAGCCTGAGATGCCTCAGCTGTTGTATCTCCCTGGGGGGAAATGGCTACTGCTACTCATTACTCTGTTGTAATTTACAGTTACTGACTCATACTAGTGTGCATGAAAGGGTTAACTTGAGACCTGAGCTCAAGTTAACAATGTCAATGTGGCTTAGCAGGCCTTTTCTCTCTTAGTCTGTGTGCTTCCTGGAACAAGCAAAGAAGGAGCCATGTGGTTTGGCTCCCAACTCAGCAAACGCTGCACATGAATGAAATTTTAAAGCATGCATCTGTGCTAAACCAAAGATTATACCATCCTTTCTTAAGGAAACATGTATTTTTCACCTTTAAGTCATTTGGAACCCTTTTCCATCATCAGTTTACTGCCAAGGGGTGGAGACTTGTTTGGAAACTGTAAAACGTTCATTTATTTACATAGCTGAGTGTCTGTGATTTATTCCAGCTGATTTTCATGAGGAATGTTTACTTAAAGGTAGATGAGGGCAGATGCAAATCTAACTGAGTTTCAGTGCGCTTGGAGAAATTGCCATGGTGTTAATTCTGCTACTGGAGAATAGGAATCTCTCTCCCAAACCTCTCTCTCCAACACATTCCTCCTGGATCCCTAGGTCTGAATCTTGGGTTTTCCCATTCACCTGCAGTGGGAAACCAAAACGGCCATAACTGTTGTTTGTTTGATTTTTTCCCCCACATATGTGCATGAAATTAAGTACAGTATTGACTTTCTACAGGGCTCAATGAAAAACTCACAAATGCTTGCATTTATTTTTTTCAGTAAGAAGTTGTTTTAGGGAGAAATTCTTCAGATGCCATTTCCTTCATGATGGCATCTCCATGCTACAGTAACACCACACCTGCTGAATTTTGGGCTGCCATGCAGCTGCTAAGGGTCCAGAACCTCTGTGTATATGTATAAGATGTGGTGACCTTAAGCATTTGCTCTGCTTTATTTCCATCAAAAGTTCTTTGCTGGATCCCGGCCTGTTCTGACAAAAAGAAAAACTATCTCACTTGGTATCTGAGTTGCCATGGAAACACCAATTGCTTCCTGCCTCGTCGGCATATTTTCAGCTCATATTTCATGCCAATTTATGAGTGAACTGTAAATGTAACAAGCAATGGAAGAGATACCAGGATTCTCCTTTTTTGTTGTTTTTTGTTCTAGGATTTGCTGCCAAAAGGTTTTGCACTTGGGGAGAGAGGAAAGACTCACTTAAATAGATGCACATATACAGTTCTTTGCAGCATATGGCATATCTTAACATAAACATTAATTACACCATAGTTCAGCCATTTTACACAGTGCAACTAAATTACCAGGCAAGACGTCGTTCATCAGCCAGTTGTTATGATTTAGAAAGCCATCAAAACTATGGAGATGCTCAATAGAATCAGAATTGTAATTACAGGGAAGTTGCTTTGGGGAAATTTATTAACAGAATAAAGATTAAAAGGATGTGAGAGTTGTCTCTCAAAGTGCAGTAACTGAAACTATTTGTTTTTCATTGATTTGTATACTGAATTCCCCATTGCCACTCAAGAAAAGCATAGGAACTTCACTAAAAGGCATTCTGCATTAACCCACAGCCCTAGTTAAGGTTGCCAACTTTTTCACTGGCCCAGGTCTTGTGTCTTTAAGACCAGGACAGCAGACACAATAATGTAGTCAGTGATTCTTCCCTCTTTCCTGTCATTTTGTCCCCTTGCCAGGTAAACCTCACCTGTTTGATGTTTGCTTCTGTCATAGGCCCAGTGAAAAAAGGAGGCCAGCCTTTGTCCTACAAACTGTCGGACTTGTGCTCCGTTACAACTGAGCTACTCCCTCAGTCGAGTCCTTCAGAATCGCCTCCGACGATGATTAACAACCTGAGCCTCTGATAAGGCTCCAAGCATGTTCCCATTACGCAGAGTATACAGCAGCATGCAGAAGGACGAAATAGTATGAGCTACATGGCTTATGAGTTTTATTCCTAATTACGCAGACAGAAAAGAAAATGCATCCTCTCTCTGTGAGAGCAGAGAGCAACTGGAAAACAAAGGAACAGGAAACCAGTAACATCACATCCATCTCCTGTCTTCCGTGAGACTTCCAACAATCTGGAATGTCTGGAATGTAAACAGAGCCTTGTGACTCAAAGCACTTCACAGTGGCACAAACAGAAACTAACACAAACAACAGGGCGTAATAGAAGTAGGTTTCTCCAGCTTGCCTCATTCCTATGTTGAGTTTCTTTCTCTTCTTTATTTCCTGTAGATTAGTTTGTTTCTTTATTGTACAGTGGTACCTTGGTTCTCGAATGGCTTAGCTGTCAAACAAATCGGCCCCCAAATGCGCAAACCCGGAAATAAGTGTTCTTGTTTGTGAACATTTTTCGGAGAGTGCAGGAAGCTCCTGTAGCCAATCGGAAGCTGTGCCTGGGTTTTCAAACTGTTTTGGGAGTCGAACAGACTCCCAAAATGGATTAAGTTTGAGAACCAAGGTACCACTGTATTGTGAAAATTTCAATGACCCCCCCCCCAAAAAAAATCCCAGTGTGGCTTACATTAAGTAATAAAAATGCAATCAAAAGGGATAAGGCAGTGCTAAAACAATGCACATTGAATCAAACCCCCCCCCCATAGGACACTGTACATGATCAGGATTGGCCAAGTATATTGCCTGCATAAAGACTCTCCTCCCCGAAGGGGAGGGGAGGGGTTGTGGTCGGGGCTCGAGCCCCGGCTAGCAGGGGGCGTGGCCCCCTGCTGCCCACTCACCTGGCTGGCGCTCACGCCCCCTCGGTGGCCATCCAACCGGGGGCCACGGTGGGGGCGTGTTCAGCAGCATTTTGCTGCAGCGCCAGCCTTCGCCCGGCCTCATTCTTCCTGCCTTCGCCCCTCACGAGTCAGGAGGTCTCCGCAGAAGCCAGGGAAGTATTTTGGGTCACGTTGTTTATTCGCTAGGCTGAGTTGAGTGTGTGAGTTGAGGGGGTGAGTGTTGTTCAGTACGAGTTTAGCCTGTCCGTTTCCTCCGCTTTTCCCTGGGCTTCGCGGCGGCTCCTGCTATTCTGTGTCTCCGGTTCGGTGTTCGGCCGCCCAACAGCTGACGCGCGCGTTTTGTTTGCTTATTGTGCTTCTCTCTCCCTTCTCACCCTCTCTCCCCTTTCCTCCATAGAGGGGTGATCCTTGGGGCAGCGCCACGTTTGAGCGGGGTGTGTGAGTGTTCGCTGATTTGTGTGTGTCCGCTAATTATCCCGCTTGAGCAATTCAACATTGGAAGCCTTGCGCTGGGCGGAAGTTTAAGAGTTTAAAAGGACGTTGCCGGGGGTTTCTCCCTGCATCAGTAGAATTTAAATTTCAAGACGGTGGGGGGTGCCAAGTTGCCTTAAGCTAATTGCCTACGTGGGTTGCGCCCAATCCCTTCTCGTGTTGCCGCATCCACTTCTGTTTACGTGGCTTTGAGTGCCTACATTTCCATTTGCTTTGCAATTCTTGCTGCCCACGTGCGTTAGCCCACGTGTAGCTGCCGCGGCTACCGTGCGAGATTTCTGCAGCTCCTCCTCACCTGGCTTGGGGGACCCCGTCTTTGCAGCTTACCAAGGCTGCTGCCCACGTGCTTTGGCCTCACGGGGCTCCTCACTGTTGGCGGCCTCTCTGATAACGCTTGCCTTATCCGGCGCTTCGGTATTTCTGTGTGTGTGCGGGTGTGAGTGTGCTAGTAGTCCTGGGCGTAGGTGTGTGTGTGTTCTTAGTCCTGCCCGGCCATTTTTTGAGTTCCGCTTCTGCCCCCCCCCCCATCTGGCTGGCCGTAATTTTGCTCTCCTTCGCTTAGCTGGCAGGTATTTGTTGTTACCTAGTATCTTCTCCTCTTGCTGTTGATCTATAACGTGGAAGAGAAGGTTGTTTCCAAGTTGGTTTAAAGCAGTGGAGCTGGGTGCGCTCCCCATGTGCTAGCCAACCCAGCAAGTTTTGCGTTCCCCCCTCTTTTCTTGGGCTAGTTAGTGAGTCTTGTTTTTAGTTTAAAAGGGGATCAGTGGTTTCTCTGTTGCTGGGGGCCTCCTATCTCCTATTTCACCTAGTTTCAATCCTTCTAAATCCTTTGAGCCCTTTCCCCCTTCCTCTCCCCCCCTTTCTTCTCTTTTGTTAAAAGGTTGGTTGGCTTATTTCCAAAGGTGCTTGCTTATTTCGGTTTGCCTTTCGGTTGTTTCCCCTGCTTTTCCCTGGGCTTCTGTTCACGTGGTGAAGGTGTTTAAAAGGTGCTTGCTTATTTCCTGGTCTGCATTGCCGTTGTTTAAAAGGTGTTTGCTTATTCCCTGGCCTGCCATTCTGGCGTTTAAAGGTGTTTGCTTATTTCCTTGTATGCCTTGCTGTTGTTTAAAGGTGTTTGCTTATTTTCTGGTCTGCCTTTCTGTTGTTTAAAGGGGACCCCGTTAGGGGGTGACATACAAACGCCCTTGCTGTTGCCTCTTGAAGAATAGCTATTGTTGTCAGCTAGATCGTATGTTGCCATAGAAACGCCATTATTGTTGCTGGGCAGCAGGGCAATTTAACTGTTACGAGCGATAGTTAAGCCTATTGTTCCCCAGAGGCACGTTTGCAAAGGGCTTTTGCCCAGTTTATCTTACCTGTGGCAGGCAGAGGATCCCTGGGCTATTGTTCTTTTGTATGAGGAAGTGAATACTAAGCCTATTGTTCCCCAGAGGCTCACCTTCAAGGCTTCTGGCCAGCTTTTCATACCTGTGGCAGGCAGAGGATAGCTGGGCTATTGTTCTTTTGTATGAGGAAGTGAAGCTTTGCAGCAGTCAGGAGCCGCCTATAGTTCCTTGGCTTATTACTTGAAGTTTAGTGGGAGTGGCTTCTCTCCAAGCTGCTGCCCTCACCTGGCTGACACACAAAGGGGACTTGATTTACTGCCTAGGGACAACACAGTGGTAGCACAGACAAGTTGGCAAGTACATTTGTTTTATTAACAATAATATTAACAAGGTGTTGGAAAGTTGATTATTGATTGGTGAATAATAGTGAGAATTCATTGTAGTATCCGCTAATCAGTTGATAGCAGGAGTTGCAATTTAATTCAATAGCAATAGCAATATTGGACTGGCTAATTAGCACAATCTATACTTGAAGAATAGTGGTTGGAATATACAGGGGGAGAGAATAAATACATAGTTTAATAAAAAAGAAATAGAGAACCGATTATATAATAAACAGATAAATAAATAAATAGAAAAATAGACAATAAATTAAACTAAAAAAAAAATAATAATAAAAAATTAAAAATATTAAATAATAATAATAATAAAAAAATTATAATAATAATAATAAATTAAAAAATAAATAAATTAATTAATAAAATATACACACGCCCACACGCATACACACACTAACAAACACCGTCACTTTTGTTCTGTACAAGGCGCAGCTTATGGCTCCTAAACGGAAGCGTGCATCTGTAGCCACACGTAGCTCAGCAGAGAGCACATCACGGGGACAGCAGGGCAGGGGGAATAATACAAGGCCTCCCGTCTCCCACTTCCTAAACGCCTTTAGATCTTTTATAGATGAATACGAACAACGCTTCCCAGACGCGAACCCCAGTCCCCCCTCTTCTCCTGATGTCATCCCGGATACTCAGGATTTCCCAGGGAGTTCACAATCTTCTCAATGGGACGAACTGCCTAGTACATCGGCCGCCCTATTTAATGACACGCATGTGCCGGGGGCGGTTGCGAGCTCCAACCCGCAACCGGTGCGGACTAGGTCCCAGTCACGGGCTTCGGCATCCGGGGCTCAGGCGCGGGGGGGGAAAGCGTCTTCTAAGTCTACTCGCAATAACAATCCTGCTGCCCCTAGTTCTTCCAATCGCTCGCAGGACAAGCGGCCCAGAGCCCAGTCACCGGATTTTGAGGCTTCATCGGCAGCCGAAGACGCGCGACAGGAGGAAGAGGGCGCCGCCGCCGCCGCGACCGCGGAGAAGCCTTCGGGTAAGAGGCGCGAAAAGAAGAAGCATACATGTAGGAAGAGCAGGTCTCGGAGGGAGGATTCGGATGATGATACAGGTACTTCTTCAGAGTATGATAGCGACGCGTCTCTAGGTTCCTATTGGGGGAAGGGCGAGGAAGTATCTGGTCTTCCGGACTGGGCCCTGTCGAGGAGGGCCAATTGCCATCGTAAAAAGTTCGGGGGGACCCAGGAGTGGAAGGATGGGGCTCTGCTAAAAGATGCCACCACATCCACCTACTCAACTTCAGATGTTATACCAGGGGATCATCTATCTCCTAAATTGCGAGCAAAGATCTTAAATGGTGAGTTTGTGGACATGTTTAAATTAGTGCCCCCAGCAGAGGAGTTAGGCAGGGGTGAAAAGAGGCCCTCGCATGGCAAGAGAAAGAGCAAATACCCGTCTGTGCCTAGGACGTTTGAAAATTGGCTTGATGGTTTTCAAGCCTTTATGGGGACGATTGTCGCTGCCTACCCCAAGCGGGCGGTTCACCTTGTCGCCTACCTTTCACATATTCGCACGGCCTGTGCCCTTTCAGGGGAGGCGGCGGCCATAAGCTATGACAAAAAATTCAGAAGGAAGGCGTCCAGGATCCCGTTAGCACGCTGGGATCAGATTGAGAATGGTATATGGTCCGTGGCTGTTGCTCCCTATGTGGAAAAGAGGCCGGTCGACTCATATCGGTCGGCCAGAAGTGACCAAAGGAAGGATTTTAAGCGTCGGGTGTGCTGGGAGTACAACAAAGGGTTTTGCCAAAGGCCATCTTGTAAATTCACACACGAATGCGAAAGATGCGCCGGGGGCCACCCTGTTACATCCTGCTTAAGGGGGGGAAGCAGCCCTTTCGTGGGGGCCGGGGGTTCCATCATCCCAGTTCCAGGGGGGCCCCCGCAGCAGGGAACAGACGGTGAGGTAGTCTTGGGATTGGCTTTTTCCCCCATCAAGCTCGTCCCCCTTTGTAATCTTCTGTCTCTTTACCCGGATAAGGATGCAGCTTCCTACCTCAGGGAAGGTTTTTCCAGTGGGTTTCGTATTCCCATAGCGGGTTCATTAATTGCAAAAGATTCACCCAATCAAAAATCAGTTAGAGAGAGACCGGAAGTTGCTGAAAGAAAGATAGCAAAAGAGGTCAGCGCAGGCAGGGTTGCAGGCCCCTTCGATAGTCCCCCCATACCAAATTTGCACATATCTCCGCTAGGCATTGTGCCCAAGAAGACCCCCGGTGAATTCAGGCTCATTCATAACCTGTCCTTTCCAAAGGGCGGCTCGGTCAACGATGCCATCCCGCCCGAGTTATGCACAGTGAAATACGCCACCTTCGATCAGGCAGTTAAGTTGATCCGCAGTTTCGGCCCCGGGGCGTTGTTGGCAAAGTGTGATGTCGAATCGGCCTTCCGCCTCTTGCCAGTACATCCCGCTGATTTCCGGCTGCTGGGTTTTAAATTTCAGGGAAAATACTATGTTGACAGGGCCATGCCAATGGGCTGCGCTGTTGCCTGTTCGGCATTCGAAGCCTTCAGCACGTTCTTGGACTGGGCCCTGCGTTTCAGGGCAAATACCATTGGGGTCACGCATTACCTGGATGATTTCCTTTTCGTGGGTGGAGCCAACACGGGGGAGTGCGCCTCCTTGCTGGAGGCCTTCTCAGCCCTGGCAGAGGACCTGGGGGTCCCTCTTGCGGCGGAGAAAACGGAGGGACCAGCCACGCGCTTAACTTACCTTGGCATTGAGCTGGATACAGTGGCCCAGTCATCCCGCTTACCTGTTGAAAAGATCGAAGCCCTTAAACAACTAATTCAGGACACTCTTAAGCTTAGGAAGATCAACCTTAGGCAAATTCAGTCTTTATTGGGCCACTTTAACTTCGCGTGCAGGGTGGTGTCCCCCGGACGCCCCTTCTGTGCTCGCCTTGCCAGATTGTCAGTCGGTCTGAAACACCCCCTCCACAGGGTTCGCCTCCCCAGGTCGGTCAAAGCAGATCTCGAGGTCTGGACAGCCTTTTTGGAAAAATATAACGGGGTCTCTCTTTGGCAGGATGTTTTGAATCTATCATCCGACTTTCAGGTTCAATCGGACGCAGCAGGGTCTTTAGGTTTTGGTTTGTATTTCAAAGGGCGCTGGTGCGCGCAACGCTGGCCCTCAGCATGGCAGGGTCAGGCCATCACGCGGGATCTCACCTTTCTCGAGTTCTTTCCAATAGTAGTGGCCGTGCACATCTGGACAGAGGAGTTCCGAGATCACCGAGTGTGCTTCAGGACCGACAACCTGGCGGTGGTGAACATTCTTGCCAGGCAGTCATCGCGGTCTGTGAGGGTCTCCTCTCTCCTGCGGGCGTTCGTCCTCCGTTGCCTTGAGTACAATATCTTATTTTCAGCCAAATTCGTACCAGGTGCCAATAATGATATAGCCGACGCCTTGTCTCGATTCCAGATTCCTCGTTTCCGGTCGCTCGCACCTGGAGCACAACTGTTGCCCGAACCCTTTCCGGAGTACCTGTGGAACGTTGGAGACGCAAAGTGATACAGGGAGTATTAGCGTCTGTGGCACCTTCCACGCTCAGGTCCTATAAGAAGGCCTGGTGTGATTTCCTGGGTTTCAGGTTTGGGTTGTCTGGGCTGTCACATAACACACCCCCCACCACTGATGACGTCCTGCAGTACTTGTCCCATCTGGATGACCTCGGACGTGCTACGAAAACCTTAAAGATCCATGTAGCAGCCATCAGCTTCTTTTCAAAGGCGACGTTCGCGCAAGACCCTTGTAGCGATTTTCTGATCCGTAGAGCCATTGAAGGTTGGGGCAGGTTACAACCGCCCAGGACCGTTGGTCGTAAGCCTATTTCTTATGGATTGCTATCTCAGATACGCGTGAAGCTCAGGACAATTTGTGGGTCTAAGTTTGAGGCACGGCTCTTCTCTGCGGCTTACGCTATAGCCTTTTTTGGGGCGCTCAGAGTTGGTGAGGTTGTGTGTGAAGCTAGTGCGCGGGGTTTAACTCGCGGCCTCCTGTGTGAGGATGTACAGCTATCCGAATCTACTGTGTCAGTACTGGTGCGTCAGTCCAAGACCGATCAGACTGGCAAGGGTGTCCTGCTCAAGCTCACGGCGTCGGCCCAGCAGGGCCCATGTCCGGTGAAGGACACGAGGCGGTTTCTCCGCCTTAGACCCGCCATCCCGGGACCGTTCCTGATACACGAGGATGGGTCGCCCCTGTTGAGGTGCCAATTCACTAGAGTAATGCGCAAGGCTATTGAGGCTTGTGGCCTACCCCCCCATGAGTACGCTGCACATTCGTTCAGGATCGGGGCCGCCACCACGGCCGCGCACCTCGGGTTGCCGGCAGAAAGGATAAAAGAGTTGGGCCGGTGGAAATCCAATGTTTATAAGTCATATATTCGCAACCTTGCGCCTACCCCTTAGTCCGCTTACCCTTCCTTTGTTCTATCTTTATTCCCAGCTATGCCCGGAAGAAACGTGTGGATTTGCGGTCACAGCATTGTTCATTGGGCCCGCGTGCGAGCGGTGAGCTGCGGCCTGGCACCCAACCTTGGTCTGCCGCGAGATGTTCGAGTTTCCTGGTTTTCGAGAAGAGGCATGCGTTGGGAAGAACTGATGCCTTTGCTGCGGGAGAAAGTAGCCAAGCTCGGCTCTCCCGACGTCCTGGTGATTCATTTAGGGGAGAATGACCTTGTCAACAAAAGGAGTGTGGACTTGTTGTCAAGCATAAAAAGAGACTTGAATGCATTCGCTGCCTCGTGTCCCAGAACGACAGTATTCTGGTCCTCCTTCCTGAAAAGAACTGTGTGGCGCGGTGCGCAAAACTTGATGGCCATTGAAAGAACCAGGAAACTCGTAAATCGGGCGGTAGCCCGTTGGGTGCGCTTTACGGATGGCCAAGTGATTTATCATGACCGTATCCGGATTAGCGACAAGGCTTTATACCGGGATGACGGTGTCCATCTATCGGATCTGGGGAATGATTTTTGGTTAGCTAGTGTCATTAGAAACATCTGGGATTGGTTGCAGCTTTGAGGGTATTGGCGGCGAGCCTTTAGCTCGGGTGGCGGTTAGGCATTGGAATAATGTGTTGCGCTGTGTGGAAGTGCTAGGTGTGGCCATCGCCTATGCCTTCAATTTTTAGGGGTATTCCGTTAAAGGAATCTGGGGGTCGTGTATTCCGTCCGATGCCTGCTTGGCGGGAGGCCTTGGCACGACCCTCGGTGACAGCAGGGGTGAGCCTATAGTCGGATCAGCATCGACAGGCTCCACCTACTGGTGAAGAACCCAATTGTTTCGATCCAATGCCTAAGCCAATACCTTTTCAAATGCTGTAACCAATAAAGTTGTGGCCTTTCTCTAGCCCATCAACCTTATATCACGTGTCCTTGTGTCTTCATTTCACTTCACCGGGGTCGGGTCCTCGAACCACAAAGACTCTCCTCCCCGAAGGGGAGGGGAGGGGTTGTGGTCGGGGCTCGAGCCCCGGCTAGCAGGGGGCGTGGCCCCCTGCTGCCCACTCACCTGGCTGGCGCTCACGCCCCCTCGGTGGCCATCCAACCGGGGGCCACGGTGGGGGCGTGTTCAGCAGCATTTTGCTGCAGCGCCAGCCTTCGCCCGGCCTCATTCTTCCTGCCTTCGCCCCTCACGAGTCACCCACCCTCCACTCCCTTTAGTTAGGGCTCAGGTTTTTCGGCCTTGCTATGGACCTTAGGTTGGTCGCCCTGGTTGGCTGGGGGGCCTGGTAGGAGTTTTTCCATTTGGCACTAGGCTAATTGGTTTTTTCGCCTACCTCGTAGCAATCGTCACAACTTTTTTGTGGTATTGGTGGGTAGGTTAGGCATTGGAATAATGTGTTGCGCTGTGTGGAAGTGCTAGGTGTGGCCATCGCCTATGCCTTCAATTTTTAGGGGTATTCCGTTAAAGGAATCTGGGGGTCGTGTATTCTGTCCGATGCCTGCTTGGCGGGAGGCCTTGGCACGACCCTCGGTGACAGCAGGGGTGAGCCTATAGTCGGATCAGCATCGACAGGCTCCACCTACTGGTGAAGAACCCAATTGTTTCGATCCAATGCCTAAGCCAATACCTTTTCAAATGCTGTAACCAATAAAGTTGTGGCCTTTCTCTAGCCCATCAACCTTATATCACGTGTCCTTGTGTCTTCATTTCACTTCACCGGGGTCGGGTCCTCGAACCACAACTCACATCTGACTGAGCCTGATGGTTTTGCAAATTGGTTCATGACGTGAGACAGCAAAAGATCCTTCTGATCCTTCTGAACAGTGGTTGAACAAACCAAGCACCAACATGTCGAGGAGGATGGAAAATAGATTTGCTGAGAAACCCTCAAAAAGGGGGGGAGAGAAAGGAAGACAGATAAACAGGCAGGCATGTAAGCAGGCAGGCAGACTTGCATTCTCTCAAACCTATAGCAAAGCTTTAGATGAAAGAGCACATGCATAAGTTCAAAGACTTTCCCATTTGATCATTATTCCCAGATGAAAGGTGGGGTGAGCAAAGGTGGACTGCAAAGTCCTGACTTGAATTTGCTCATGAGCTGGGGTTGCAAAGGGGGAAAGGAGCTGCATTTGGCATTCTGTTGGCATAAAAGCTGAGCTCCGTAAAAATACTTAATACATTCCTTCTCATTTTACATATTTATCTATAAATTGACATGTTGTGTGCCCTAAGTGACTGGAATGCATTACCAGTTGTGGGTGCTGTTGGATTTGGGGATTTACAGAGGGAAAACACAGCATGACATTATTGAATTTGGCAGGTGGGTCTTTAACACTATTGTATTTAAGAGATAGAGGTGCCAAAATGGTCAGGGCAAGCTGAAGCCTTTAAAATGAAGCACTTTGCTTTTTTTTTTATAAAAAAGAGATTGATTCCTGCTCAGATACATACATAGGGAGAGGTTTGGATAGGGGTTGATGGAGCCATTTTACACCGCTCTGCCCTGCAGTGTACCTTTCAGCTCAGAGCCTTGGCAGGGGATGGGGTGATTTGGACAGCGGGATGAATATGCTGGAGAGAAACACTAGCCATTCTGAACAAATGTCTGGCACTCTACTGTGTGCTGCATGTACCGTCGGCCACCCAGGAAGGGAAAGGGTTTATGGTTCCCATGTGGGCAAATCACATGGCAGATCGAGATGCTTCTTCTCAGACAGAATACATGAGGATTTTGAAGGGAAACTCCAAAAAAGTTTGCGAGAGAACTTTTGTTTTGTATTTTTTAATGTATTTTTATTAAAGATTTTCTTGGTTTACAAAAGTATGTGCAATGTCTCTCTCTTTTTTTCCCAAGTAGCATTTTTTACAGATCAGTTTCATTTGTTGAGACATTAGGAAGAAAAAGGGGAAAGAGGTGGAGTCGGGTGGCGATGTTTCTATTTTACTTAATATATGTGGGGTTTTGTGTCAGTGTCACTTTTGCAGGTTCTCTGCTATTCACTTGTGTTCCTTTGGTGGTGAGAGAGGTTGGGGTTGGCCTAGGGTGTGGTTGTTTGTTTGTGATTGGCTGTGGTGATCTTTTCTTTCATGTGTGAGTGGGGTGGGTGGGTGTTTTGGATCAAGTGAGCCATATTGATTTGTATGTTGTTGGTGGATTTTTGTCATCGTCTTGTTGGGCTGTGTATGTGATAAAGGGGAGCCATACCAGGATGATGGCGTCTTCTTCTATTTGTCCCCGTGTCAGTTTCAGTTTATTGGTTGTGAGAGAACTTTTGTGAAATCTCTCAGGGGATTTCCACGCATCAATAGGTTTTACTTCCAATGAAATTTGGAGTAATGTATAACAAGATGGTAAGCTGTAATGAATTGTCAGGAAAGCCAAGGTTTTCATTAAGTTTAGAACATAGGAGTCAACAGCCTTTTTAAGGCCATGGGCACAATGGCAAGATACCACGCCCTCTGCTTACTCGTCTGGACACATTCTCTTTTTTAATATTTATATTTTATTAAGGTGATTTCAGAAATAAAGTGATATGGGGGGGGGGGAGAAGGAAAAGTGAGAGGAAGAAAAACAACAACAAAGATACATATAAAAGCAAAAATATACCCCCACAAAGCAATATACTATATTCCCATACATTCTTGTATAAATTTGGTATAGTATTATTGTCCTAATGCTTATGTAAATGTTAGCGGCCTACTCCATTTCATATAAACTCATTCCAAATGTTATCGTATTTATCCATACAGAGTCTGCGCCTGTAAGCAGTCCGTTCATAAGTTGCCAGTGATATCATATCATCAGTCCCTTGACTAAAGTGTATCATATCTTTATTTTTCCAATTCCTCAATATCAACCTCTTGGCCACCATTAGGGCATGGAAAATCCATTTCCGTTGATAATTTCCTTACTGCAGGTATATAGTTCAATAAAATATTCTCCGCTGAAAGATTTAACTTTTTCTGCACAGTCATAGTTGCACAGTCCAGCACTTTCTCCCAAAACTTGTTAAGTAAAGAACACTGTACAAACATATGTACAAACACTGTGCAAGCATTCATTTTGAGAGCATTCACCCTTCCTCTGGGCACATCCTCCCCACTCCCCCAAAATAGACTCCCCCATTCCCTAAGAGACAGAGAGCACTTAACAAGTACATAGAACCAAAATAGGAAGTGTTGAATGATTGACACTCTTCCATCTTCCTCCTTCAGCTCCATGTGCTTCTCAGAAGAGAAAAAGGCAACCACTTTCACCAACTCATAGCTCATAAAGGCAATGAATAGAGCCTTTGTGGGTGCTATGGGAAAACCTCAGGGCACCATTGCACCCACAGTTACCAGACTGGCGAATGCTGGTCTAAGGTACGCTTTTCAAATCCCTATTCCCCACCCTTGCTCTTGTTGCATTTACGGACCCTGCCTTATCTTCACTTCCAGTCTGCTCTCAGAAGCTTCAGCCATACTAACTCCTCACACCTGGATACCTGCAGCCTTCCGTCATCCTCTTCCACCTCTTTCAGCTTTTTCTTGTCCCCTGATTGCCTTTTCAAATGTGAGTCCTTGCTGAACATTGGATTAGGAGCCTGATATACGCTGATCTGCCTTTCAAACCTAGGAGGCATTGACCCACGGCTGCTGTGACTCTGGGGTATGGCCAAAGGTCTCAGCAGGCTTGGTCCTTGACAATTGCCAATTTCTGGCTAGCCGGCTTGTGTGGTTTTGAAGCATGTGCATATTATGAATATGGGTCGTGGGTGAAAATGAGTCTGATCATCTCTTCTAAATTAGGATTTCAACACTGGCTTCTCGAGCTTAACCTATCAGGCAGCCTGGGTCCCTGAAGAGCAGTGTAAGTCATAAATGGAATCACCCAAGTGACCACAGTGAGATAGCTCATGAATTAGATTAATACATGTACCTTCGGAGTTATAGAGAAAGCTGATAGCAACACTCTATTCAAGTATTTTAGAAGCCTGGATTATTCTGCCGGGCTCCTATGGGATGGAGATTTATGAAATGAGAAAACGCCTTCCCGTCATAAATAGTCATGCTGTCCCCAATTCTCCTTGCCACCTCTGCCTTCCTGCAGTCTCTCTCATTAATAAAATATTACGCCTTCGCTTTTCAGTAATTACTCTTTTAATTTTATTGACAAATGCATTTGGAATAGAAGCTTTACGCCAGCCTACCCTGCCGCCAATTATCTTTTTTAGGGAGATAATAAAGGTACAAAGTTGTGAGCAAGAGAGGTTCCCATTTAGACCGAGAGATGTAATTGGCTGTTTATGAATACAAGCCGGGGAAGCCATATCGGGATGGTGCTGCTGTTCATTACATTTTCTTATTCCTTATCATAATTCAGCGGTCTATGTATGGTGTCCCAACAGCTGAGATTTCCAATTCTTGCTTCCTGCATGAACGATGACATTTGACGTGGTGCTGAAGTCTCACACCGAGTGCCTCTCTGCGACAGACTGTGACCTGTGCTTTTTTGTTATCACAAACCATCATATCCTCCTAATCCATTAGAGAAATATATATCATATTGACATGATGCAATTAAGTTGCACGTTAACCCGGATGCATGTCACACATGCCTGGCAAGCTGCTTCCAACGCCCTGTCAGTGATGGTTTGCAAATGAGCTGCTCTTTAATAAAAGTGTTGCAGGGTCCTATGAATGATGGTAACTCCTCAGAGCTGGCCCTGCTATTGGGCAGAGGGAATCAACTGCCCTGGGTGTGAGGAGCAGTGGTAAGGTATTGGGGGGCAGAACTGGGAATGCCACATGGCCTGCCTACAGCCCCAAAGCTAGCCTGCTGTCTTCAGGTGCAACAGGTGATGTTGAAGGTAAGATTAAATTGTCAACCCAGTCATCTTACTTATTTGTAATGGTTTCAAGAGCACCATGTGGTCATTTGCCTCAGGCAGGAGAATGTTTTGGGCACCATGTTCAAAGATAAGAAGGCTGCATTAAAACTGTGCTCTTAATCCCTGGTGTACTAGAAATGTGGAAGACCTTTGTATTATGAGGAGTTGTGCTCCGAGCCACAAAACCCATCCCTCATGAAAATAAAGACACAGTGGAGACAGAATTTAGTTTAAATGTTAATGGGCAAATTTTGGCCACAACTTTATTGAATACACAAATGTGACTGGTATTGACTTAGGCATTGGTATCAAACTATAACTGGCTCCTGCCCCACCTTGAAGGAAGCCTGTAAGGGTAAACAACCAGCAGGGGGAGTTCCATCAGTGTATATTGACTGGTGTTCACCCCTGGGGTTCCCGGGGGTCCTGGCATGGCCCTAGCCCCTCTCCAGGCTTCGGACGAGATCCAGACCCCCAGATTCCTTTAATGGAATACCCTGTTCATTTTAGGGGCAGGTGATGGCCGCACCTCCCCTCCCCACATTTCCCTAAGCCAATGCCTAACTGCCAAACCTTACAAAGTTGTGATGATTGCTAAGAGGTAGGCAAAAACCAAGTGGCCACAGCCAATCTGCCACATTGGGGAAAATTCCTACCCGGCCCCCGTTCCAAAATAGGCGACTAACCGAAGTCCAAAGCAAGGCCAAACACACCTAATTAATGGGAGGGTGGGTGGGCGGGTGTTCGGCAGCGCGAAGCAAAAGGAAGTCCCTACGTTGTGCTGCCAAATAAATACCCCCAACCTTGCCACAATGCCGATTGGCTAAAGGCCAGTGGCATGACTGTGGCACCACCAGCTTGGTTGGGGAAGAGTTTCAGGGCCGAGCACAACATAGACCATCTGTTAGGAGGATCCAACTTAGCAATGTACAACAATGGCTCCCTGCATGTCCATACTTTTTTTGGGGGTGGGGGTAGACTGGGGACCTCTGCTTAGCCAGCTGCATCTCTTACCTTGTGTCCAGACACCTGTTGATAATGTTCTTATCTCTTGCTTAGTAACAGGCAACAAGGTTTCAACTTCAGCTGCCTATTAAAGAAGTGCTGATGTCTAGTTGTGTAGTCTGTGGGATCACTTATGTTTGCAAGTTATAAAAAGGGCACGGAAACTCTCCTCTGTGAACTTCAGCATAGACTGAGACCATGGAAGGTGCTACAGACTGAAGAGAAAGAAAGTTCTTTTTATCATATGTGGTAGTCTTGTAGTAAGGTTAAAGCTTATTGGGAAATGATATATTATGAATGGAAAAGGATGTTCAAAATAACTTTTATTTTAAAAAAAACCAGAAGCTTTTCTTTTGAGAATTATAGGGACAGAATTAGCTAAATTGTATAGAAATTTATTTTTGTATGCTACTACAGCAGCAAGAATGTTACTTGCTCCAAAATGGAAAGAAGCAGAAGTCCCAGTAAAGGAAGAATGGATACAAAAACTTATGGAATATGCAGAAATGGTGAAACTTACTGGAAGAATAAGAAATCAAGATAAAAAAACTCTTTATAAAAGAATGGAAATGGTTTATTGAATATTTACAGATAAATCGTAAACAGATAAAAACATTAGCAGGATTATAGTAATATACATAGTATAGTAGTATATATTTACAGTAGATAACTAAATGAGTAAGTTAAATTTAGGTATGAATTTAGGTATGAAAAAATAAATTTAAGGAACTGTAGAAAGAGGAGGACGGAAGTCAAATTTTGAAAAGTTAAATGAATTGTAAAATTAACGAAATGTAACACACACACACACACACACACACACACACACACATATATATATATATATATATGCAGGTTTTGGTGTCTTCGGGTGTCTTCCCGTGTAAGAGTTGGGGTGTCTAGGCGACGTTTCGACGAGGTCTCACTCGTCATCTTCAGGCTGGTGCTTTCGGCTTCTTGTTACCAGCCTGAAGATGACGAGTGAGACCTCGTCGAAACGTCGCCTAGACACCCCAACTCTTACACGGGAAGACACCCGAAGACACCAAAACCTGCATTCCTGTACCCGTGAAAATCTACGAAAGCAAATATATATATATATATATATATATATATATATACAGTGGTGTCCCGCAAGACGAAATTAATTCGTTCCGCAAGTTTTGTCGTCTAGCGAATTTTTCGTCTTGCGAATCACGAAATCCCATAGGAATGCATTGAAAATCAATTAATGCGTTCCTATGGTCAAAAAAAGTCCAAACAAAGCCAAATTTGGTACAACAACAGTTTATTAACTGCTCTTTAAAGTCACACATACTGTAAAGAGCAGTTCAAAAATTGAAGGCAAAATAAATTAACTTTATAAACAAAACATGTCTTTGTTTTTAGACAAAGGAAACAAAGTCGCAAGACGTTTTCGTCTTGCGAAACAAGCCCATAGGGAAATTCGTCTTGCGAGGCAAATCGAAAACGGAAAAAACTTTCGTCTAGCGAGTTTTTTGTCTTGTGAGGCATTCGTCTTGCGTGGTACCACTGTATATACATATACATATATATATCTATATCTATATCTATATCTATATCTATATCTATATCTATATCTATATATATATATATATATATATATATATATATATATATATATATATATATAGTGCTACGGACTGGTCATTGCAAGAGTCCCTCCATTGCTGTCCTGAAAGGTTCCCAGTGACTGAAGTGATGTGAGCCATCTGTCTTGTGTTTTTGTGCTTTACTCTTTGCATTATTATTCACTCTGCCAGTAATTAAAATCTGTGTGCTCTTTGCCTTGTTCAACTACAACTCCCATCATCCCTGACCATTAGCTAAACTGATTGGGGATGATGGGAATTGTAGTAGTTCAGAAGACTGACGAAGACAGCTTTTAAAATGTACTGGTGGGTGGGGCTGTTTTTGTCTTCTTTATTCACATTGGCTAGACCCCTTGTCTGTCCTCCACAGACTCTCCCGGTTGGCTGATTTCATGCTCAGTTAATTTGCATCTTGCAAAGTCATTTGTACTTGGCTTCCGTAACTTCCTGGCTGCGATTATGTGGTGGGAAACAGATCCTCAGGATGGGCCCAGTTTTATAAGCTTACTTCTCGCCATTACTGCCTGGAGTGAGGGAAGCTCCTGCTAAAACCTTGACAGCTTGAATTATGAGAACTCGGCCAATTTAAGCAAAGGTCATTCACCATTTAATGCAGGGACGTTTGCTTCGGGGAGAGAAAGGAAGGCTTCAGCACACATAAGGAGCTGCCAAAATACTTGTCGGCAAATAAGAGCTAAACAATGAAGGGTATAAATGGATGGCATTCAAGATGGGAAAAGAAATATGAACTCTTTGGTGAAGGAAAAAAGACAACTGGGGGGAGGGATATATGGGAAGTTTATAAAATTTGTACTCAATGAAAAAGATGGGCAGTAAGTTCAAGACAAAGACCAGAGTACATAATTGACTGCTGCAAGATTTCATGCATAACTTCCAACATTTCTCCAATGAAAATAGGGACATTAATAATAATAATAATAATAATAATAATAATAATAATAATAACAACAACAACAACAATAACAATAACAACAACAACAACAACAACAATAACAATAACAACAACAACAACAACAACAACAACAACAACAACAACACCCTGACCATGTGACTGGGTTGCCCCAGACACTCTGGGCAGCTTCCAACATATATAAAATCATAATAAAACATTTAAAAACTTCCCCATACAGGACTACTTTCAGACATCTTCTAAAGGTTGTATAGTTACTTATCTCCTTGACTTGGGGGTTGCATAAATCCATACCCTCCAACACATCACAGATGAAAATAGGGATGTCCTAAGGAAATGTGGAACATTCCAGGATCAAATCAGAAACTGGGATGGCTTCTGTAAATCTGGGACTGTCCCTAGAAAATAGGGGCACTTGGAGGGTCTGGAGATGTGGTGCAGACCATAAGCTTAGATGATTAAAAAAAAAAAAAGATAAAAGATTTTGAGTATTCACCACAATAGCTAAATGGAAGCTCCATATACAAAGGCAGTATACCTGAGAATGGGGTAGAATTTCAATTTCGTTCACACTAGAAGGCAACTACCTAATTGACACTGTCCGAAACATTGTCCAAATACAATCATCCTTCAAAATTCACATTTCTCTGAATTTTGCAGTGGTGTTCTCTGGCCAAGTAAAGTGTACAACAATGTATCTGCTAGGGCAAGCTGTGCATCATATTAGAGAAAAGAAGACACAAAGATGCATTATTTTACGGGAATTTGTATTGCAAAAATGTGCAGATAAAGGAAAATTGCTTACAAAGTTTGCATATTTGAAGAAACGGTAAAATGCTGACGAATTTGTCTGAAGACTTAAAAATCACAAACTGGTATGGAAAATGTGGAGAACTAAAGTTAGTGTTGGAAAACTTGCAATTGAGCGAGACTGAAATTGACCCATTTTTCCACCCGTAAGTATACTTATGAATACCAGCTCCTGCTTCTCAGATTACTAGAACCATCTAGATCATGGGTAGGCAAACTAAGGCCTGGGCAGTGGCGTAGCGTGGGTTATCAGCACCCGGGGCAAGGCAAGTAATTTGCGCCCCCTAACCCCTAACCATGGTCATTAATACTGACGGCTCTACTCTGGGGCAAACTTCGTGGTGACTACTGCCCTCCGTGGTGTTGTTTTTGCAATTAAAGGACCCCTGCCTCAAATAAAGCATCTTGGGGATTGGGGACTGGGATTTGCCAAGGGAGCTGGAAATTGCAGTTCAGTGGCGGGTCAGGGGGAGAGGGTCCCTTCCGCGTCTGGGTGCCGCGGGCCCCTTTGCGCCAAGACGCGCGTCTTTGGACGTCGCGGCGCAGCCTTCTCGGTCTCCCTCCCCGGCCCGGCTAGTCCCGACGCGGCTTCTTTCTGGCGCAGGGAGGGGGCTTCTTTCTGGCGTGGGGAGGGGGCGGCTCTGGGGCCAGTGCGTCGGCCAGCCTCCGGCGCGGGTGGGGGGGCCGTCGGGGCGGGTGGGCAGTCTTGGTGCGCAGGCACTAGAGCGCCGCCGATGGCGCGTTTGGCGGGCTGCCGCGTCCAGACAGCGACCCGAGCCTGGGCGGCGTGGCGCTTGGTGCCAGAGCCTCCGCCCGCAGCGCCCCGTCGGGAGACCCGGCCGGAAGGAGCCTCGAGCCGGCTGTCTGACGCGGTTGAAGCAGCCAGGGCGGCATGGCAGGCGGCGGCAGCTCCTCGGCGACTCCATGCGGCCAGCCCAGCGCACTGGCCGAGCCCCGCAGGCGAACGCTGCCCGTCAGTGAGGAGGGGCTGCCTGGTGCGCCCTCCGCGGCCCTGACCCGCGGGGACCGCGGCGAGCGCTGAGAGCCGCTGCCAGCTCGTCGGTTCCACGAGACATGGGGCTCTGCTACAGCCTGCGCCCGAGGCTCTTCAGCGACTCCGGAGGCAGCGAGCGCGCGCCCCCCAGAAGTTGCGCCCGGTGCGGCCGGCCCCCCCTGCACCCCCACGCTACGCCACTGGGCCTGGGAGCTGGATCCGGCCTAATCACCTTTTCAATCCAGCCTGCGGACAGTCCGGGAATCAGCGTGTTTTTACATGAGTAGAATGTGTCCTTTTATTTAGAATGCATCTCTGAGTTATTTGTGGGGCATAGGAATTCATTCATATATTTTTTTCAAAATATAGTCCGACCCCCCACAAGGTCTGAGGGACAGTGGACCGGCCCTCTGCTGAAAAAGTTTGCTGACCCCTGATCTAGATGGCCGTTGTTGGAACAAAAACAGACCTTTGCTCCAAGCCAGCAATTTTGTATGATATACAAAATTATAATTCTATATGCTCTCATATGCTTCCAAAGTACACTGGGTAAACAATAGCCTAGACAAACAAGAGGAAGCAAATTTAATTTACAATTTGGTATTAAGTGAACCCTCCACTGAATATCTAATTTGTGTTTGCTGCCAGCTGCGGGGATTATGATTATGAATGATTTTATGGAACCTCTTTAAACATGCATAGTGTTGCATGCTCTTTCATATCCTGCAACATACCCATGAAGGCAGGTGGCAGCGTTCTCATTCCCCAGCTAAGCCAAGGTGTCTGTTAGCCATAATTGCACAGGGACAATGCAGGGTATCCTTTGATTCCTGTGAATATCAGCTTTAATCACTTTTAAAGAGCAAGTTTTTAACCTTATGGTTGGAAAGATGTGCTTAGAAGTGGGGGGAGGGGGGGTTAACTGTCAGCTGAGATTTTCAATGGCTTAAAAAGCCTGCAATCTTATATGCATTTAATAGGGAGTTTCTTGTTGAAATCATAGGACTATTCTGGGCAGACAAAAATAGGATTTCACTGTCAGTTTTCCTCTTCTTTTGCGTTTTATTGTTTTATTCATTTAGTGTACAATCTTTACTACAAAAGACCACACCCAAAATTTCTTTTGGAGTCTCATGTTTTCATTTATACTAATCTCTTCTCAGATTCCATTATTTTAATATTACTTAATGTTTGTTTCCTTGTTCTAATTCCTCATTCTCAGTCTCTTAAATCCTATATATATCTTTAACAATTTTTCAATTAGTGCCCTCATCTCCCTCCTCCAAGACCCATTGCTTCTCTCCACCCATGTGCGATCTTCTTTGCATACTGTTATTATTATTATTTTGTTGCATTACCCGCTGTTTATATTTGATGTTCCATCTTTGTTATGAATTATGATGCTGGAGGAGACTCTTGAGGGTCCCATGGACTGCAAGAAGATCAAACACATCCATTCTTAAGGAAATTAGCCCTGAGTGCTCACTGGAAGGACAGATCCTGAAGCTGAGGCTCCAATACTTTGGCCACCTCAAGAGAAGAGAAGACTCCCTGGAAAAGACCCTGATGTTGGGAAAGATGGAGGGCACAAGGAGAAGGGGACGACAGAGGACGAGATGGTTGGACAGTGTTCTCGAAGCTACCAGCATGAGTCTGACCAAACTGCGGGATGCAGTGGAAGACAGGAGTGCCTGGCATGCTCTGGTCCATGGGGTCATGAAGAGTCGGACACGACTAAACGACTAAACAACAACAACAACTATTATTATTATTTTGTTGCATTACCCGCTGTTTATATATGTTGTTCCATCTTTGTTATGAAATTAGCCTATCTCCTTGTGCCCTTTAAGCTATTGCATATGAATTTTTAAGCTCCAAAACCAACTCTTTTCATGTGGACCTTTACGCATTCCCATTCTTCATAAATTTTTTGATTAGGACAACCTCTAATTGATGCTGTTATCTTTGCCATTTCTGCTGTCAGTTTTCCAGTGGTTGAGGGAGGAATATAGAAACACAGACCTGGAAGGGACCCTGCGGATCATCTAGTCTGATCCTCTGCAACACAAGAATATTCAGATGGGGATTGAACCTTCAACCTTGGCATGATCAGCACCATGCCCTAACCAAGTGAGCCATCCAGGCTGTCCCTCCTGGTGGCAAGCAAATATGGCTGAAGTTAATTATGAACCAGACATTTGGCCCTTTCAAATTTTTTGTGGCTTGTCTGTGAGGGTGGGGGGGTAAATGGAAATGTTTGCAAGTAGAAGGGGACATTTATGTATTTAATGAGAGAGAGAAAGTAATTTGAGAGGAGAGTATTTAGCTTTTCTTCACCACCATCCGAAACACCAGGATGACCCAGTTTGCTGAAGTAACTGAGGAAGCCGGTCGTGCATTGGCTGAAACCTGCAGCTGCTTTTCATTCAAATGGTTGTTCACAAACAAGCTTGTTTTTCTGAGTTCCATCAACTGTAGTGTCTACCAGCCCATTAGGCTTGGACGTATTTACTGTACTTGGAAACTATGGCAAATTGGACTCATTTAGTTGATGTGCATCTCTGCAATCCCGGGCCCAGTTTTCAGCCTTAAAATGTTTTCTATACACACACACACACAAATAAAACCTCATCACAATCTAGCAAATTCTACCTACAATCGAGAACATTGCGGCTATGCCAAACATCACACATCTTTTGCATCCTCTTTACACGCAGATACCTCAAAGTGCTCTCAATCATTTAAGGGCATTTCAAAACTTAATGGCTGAATATAGACTCCATTTTTTAAAAAGAAGCTGTGGATTCAGTTCAAAGCGTATGTGTATTCGGCTGAAATCTGAGCCACACTCACTTAGGAGAGAAATGTATCGGGATCGAGACCTGAAACACAAAGGGCATGTCGGATGACGCACCTGTGAGCTGGGCTATACCATTTCAGGATGAAGGTGGGGACTGCATGTTGGAATCCTCCCCAATGTTGAAAATGTAGCCTTGCACAGACAAAACTAGCATGTTAGGGGACAAAGTCCAGGGAAGCTAAGTGGGGGAGAGATGTTGTGGAGAAAGCAGCAGCTGAGGAGAAGGTTACAGCCCACACACCCTCCTGTATCATTTGTTCTGCTCCAAATTGCTCCCCGCTCAAAACAAAACATAATGCTCTCCATGGAGAGCCCTTTTTCTTGGACTACAACTCTTAGCTAGATGACTACAATTGGTCATCTCAGCTAGTATGAGGGATGATGGGGGTTGTTGTCCAACAGTATCTGAACAGCACCACATTGACTCTTCCAATTACTGAAACTTTGGCAGTTTTGGAAGGCAAAAGATCTTGTAGAAAAGCTTTTGGTCCTAGCTGCTACCAAGTGGGTTAGGCTCTTTTTGCTATTTTATTTTATTGACAAAGTAACAATCATACATAAATAAGAATAAAAATGTCCACCCCACCACCGAGACCATTCCGTTGTAACTATCCAACCTCCCAAAATTTCAACACCTCTTGCGATGGTTTGACTCCTTTCCATTTTAACAGTACAAATTCTACGAACACCCACCATATCTCCTCAAAATCATTTCTCCTGCATATTCCCCGTCTTATTTTAATGGCACATGTCAATTTATCATTAAAATATATAATGTGACTTTGATGAGTGAGAATCATTCAGCCAGAAAGTAAAACCACCAGGCTCTGTTATTTCTGTCAATGTTTCCATAGGATTCATCCAGATTTTCCTTTTTTAGAAAAAGTTATTTCTCCTGTTGCGGTTTCATCAAATTTGCACACGCAGGAGACCAGGGAGGTCACGAATTGTTGTTAGATTACCCTAAAAGGCCATGCTGGAAAGCTGGAGGGTTGGGTTGCAAAGGAAAGCCAGCAGAATGCTGACATGCTGCTTTCAGAGCAGCTTGCTATTAACAAAGCAAAGCCCGCCATTTCAATGGTCCTCTCGTTAGCACGGTGTTCGCCTGCCGTCATGTGCTAAAAATGCTTTTGATGATAAATTTGCTCTGCTGGCCTAAGCAGATTTTGGTCTCAGAGGTACACTTTCCATCATTGATGAAATTGAAATTTGATGCAGTCGGCATTGTACAAGGGGGAAGGGCTCTGAGAGGCAAAACTACTCTCCCAAAGAGAGATTGCAAACAGAGAGCCTCTGTTTGCAAAGTGTCTCCTAAACATGTTTCGGTGGTTTCAAAGCTATTTATTAAAGGGACACTTTATTAAAGTAGCAGTGATTAAGTGCACCATTTGGGACAGGGTTATATCAATACGTATTACAGTGGTACCTCTGGCTACATACACTTCAGGTTACATACGCTTCAGGTACAGACTCCGATAACACAGAAATAGTGCTTCAGGATAAGAACAGAAATTGGGCTCCGGTGGCGCAGCGGCAGCAGGAGGCCCCATTAGCTAAAGTGGTGCTTTAGGTTAAGAACAGTTTCAGGTTAAGAACAGACCTCCGGAACGAGTTAAGTACTTAACCCGAGGTACCACTGTACCGTTGAAAGCTGGGGTATTTCCCATCTTGCACCAACTGAGCAGAAATAAGAAGGAACAGGAAGTTTTGACTGGCTGGACCAAACATTCCCTCGCATGTCTTCTCTAGCATTACAAGGAATGTTGTACTTGACTGCCTCTCATGGATCACATCCCACAGCAGCTAGGGCAGATGAAGGTATCCCACTCTGCTGCTGCATATGCACCATGGTGTTTCTTCTCTCAAAGTTTTTCCCA
The DNA here is from genome assembly GCF_965112155.1 of Podarcis liolepis. Lineage (NCBI taxonomy): Eukaryota > Metazoa > Chordata > Lepidosauria > Squamata > Lacertidae > Podarcis > Podarcis liolepis. The sequence continues at coordinate 25,635,908 of NC_139556.1, forward strand.
GCAGTTATTCCTCCTCTGGTCACCGTTATGGATACATGGTCTGTCTGTCTGTCTGTCTTCGGGTACTGCAAGGGCAGGGTTGATGTCGCCAGGCTCCACATCATGTTTGCAGACATCTTTGTAGCACTGAGCTGGTCTGTCAAGGGGTCTGGTGCCTGAAGCCAGCTACCTGCTGAGCACGTCCTTGGGGATCCTTCCATTCTGTGGACATGACCAAGCCAGTGTAGATGTCGCTGAGACAGGACTGCAAACATGCTGGGAATGTGGGGTTGGGAGAGCACCTCTTTCTTGGAGATTCTGTCCTGCCATGTGATGCCAAAATTCATCCTGATGCAGCGCAGGTGGAAGGCAAAATCAAATTTAACCTGAATTTGCCAGTATGATTGAATCCCACCTGAAAATAGTCATAGTCCAGTATTGACCTTGGTTCTTATTCTTTGCTTGCATCAGTTCCGCATCTCAGCAAGCAGAGGTCACACACCACTATAAGTGAATTTCCTTCTTCTTAAGGTGGGGGAGCTGAAGGGGTCCTAAGATCATTGGACTGAGAAAATATGTAATATTCCCCTGTCTTTCTTCTTTGTGCTTCTCTCAAAGCTTCACCTTCTGTGATCTATATTGAATTGAATATTTCTGAATCAATCCTACCCAAGGCTGTAGACTTAATTAATAAGCTGTTCTAGCGCAGTTTTATATTTCTTATTTTGTTGCTCTTTTTTGTTTTACTTCTTATCTGTCTGGTGAAAATGTCAGTCTACATGAAAATTAATCAGTATTGTAGTGTGTATTTATCCCCATATACGTATTTTTGTATGCTGTCTTGTCCAGTATACAATTTTTGCTTGCTTCTTTTCCAATTTCCTTCCTTCCTTCCTTCCTTCCTTCCTTCCTTCCTTCCTTCCTTCCTTCCTTCCTTCCTTCCTTCCTTCCACTTTTCACATGGAGAAATCTGTCCCAAAGCAGCTTACAGCATGATTTCTGTTATTTTCATGTATGTAAGACACTTGCTGTACACTTTCCTCATGTATACACATGAGGTACGCATTGTTTTGGCTGGGAAAATGCACCACAAAATTCAGAGGAGTGCAAATTCCAAAAGATGCCTGCATTTTAGTTTGCACGTTCTTTCAGGAATTAACAATCAGATAGGTCTGCATTAAAATCAGAATTAAATATTCACTCTGTTCCCTTGTGGGCATGCTTTTCATGTTAAGGCTAGGGAAACCCCTACCTGAACCCTGAAGAGCTGTTGCCAGTCAGAAAAAAACAACAACCAGAATTGAACTAGATGGAGAAATGATCTGCCTTGCTTTAAGGTCACTTCCTATGTTCCTCCTAGTGTAGAATAAAAACGTAACATGATCGAGGGTTTAGGCATAAATCAGTCTCTTCCAAAATGCCTGGAAGGTGCATTTGAGCAATATTTTTGACAGGTGGGTCACATGTCAAGTCCAAACCATTAAAGTAACACTCTTTAAACTTTTCAAGTGGAGAGAACGAATGTGATCGACGGAGCAGAGGTGAAGACCCATAGGGTACCCTATGGTCAAATAAAGAAGACACAAATACGGAGGGTCGGGAGCAAGGCTCCCCATCATTTAGGTAAGTCCTAAATTTGGCCTGCGGCAAACAGATTAGTGAATCAGGAGTGAGGTCTATTCTTGCGTTCTCCATCTATGAATTCCTTTTACCCTCTTCAATCTGGGGCTCAAGTCAGCACTGCTGATAGATAGATAGATAGATAGATAGATAGATAGATAGATAGATAGATATGTAGATAAATCTCACAATCTTGACCCAGCATGACCTTGGGCTCCTGCCAAGATTACGTTTGCCACAGATAGGCAGGCACATTCAATTATTGATTGGTGTCACTGTTCTCATAGGGAGCTGGCAGGGAACGAAGAGCTGCATTTCCTGTTTTCCAAGTGATAATTGCTATTCTGTTATTATGCATGCTTGAGAGCTGATTTATAATGCACACAGTGCTTGCTAAGGTTGCTTCAATGAGGAGTGGATAAAAATCCTATCTTTTACAAGCCTTCTGGGAAGAGCTAATTCAGCCAGGTTGTTCATGATTTACGATCCCTTATCCTAATCGGCTTTTCTGACGAGTCTGGTGTTAAAGATACCGTTAGGTAGGTACACACAAAAAGTGTGTGTGAGTGTGAAAAGGAGAAGAGGGAGTGAGAAGACAACGAACAAAAATTAACTGTTTACCGTGGTGAGGTTTGCATGATGTTGCAATTTGAGGAAGCAGCCTATCAATATCAGAAACCCCCCTGGATCAGACTGAATCCAGTATTCTTTCATCTTCAGAAAGTGTCTCTCCTCATCTGAACCCACCCCAGTGTTCAGTACCTTAGAACATCTGCAGCAAAGAGTAGGGTTTTCTCCATGTTTATCCCAATGTTATGAATCAACTTTCCCCAGTACACACCTGTCTACTCCTCCCTCCAAAACTTTTTTTATTATATATATTTTTATTCAGTTTTACAATATACATTTGAATTCAAACAACAATCATAAACATAAACATATAGGATCCCCGAATCCTTAGACTTCCCTCCACTCCTCCATGGGTTCCACTGTCAATCTTTTTATACTGCATCATATAATTTATCTATTTTTCTAAAAAAATATCCATATTTACATTAGTTTTTAATACAAGTGTTACTATAATTCTGCCAAAGTTTTTAGTTGTTTACAGTCTTCTCTTAAATAACTTATAATCCCCCCCCCAATTCCTTGTGAAAGTTTCTACCTTCTTGGTTTCAGATTTTTCCGGTCATTTTCGCCATTTCAGCATTGTCCATCATCTTTATCAACCAAAATATATTTTAAAAATTGTCCAGTAACACCTTAGGGACCAACTAAGTTTGTTCTGGGTATAAGCTTTTGTGTGCATGCACACTTCTTCAGATACACTGAAACAGAAGTCACCAGACCCTTATATATAGTGGGAGGGTGGGGTTTTTTCTCAGGAGGGTAGTAGGAGATGGGTGGTTGACTCAATGGGTATGGTAAACCTGTTGACGACTGTTAACGACTGCAATTAGTCCTACAGGAAAAAGCAAAAATTAGTATCCAGATGATTAGCATATGTAATGAGGCAGGAATTTGTCTCTGGTTGGGAGTTTATCTTATTTCCATCTCTGGGCCACTAGTATCCACGCTGCTGTCATCGCATACATGAATTATCTTTTCTGCTCCTTTGGTTTTTCTGCATCCAGAATTCCTAGTAGAAAACCTTCCGTCCCCCCGTCCCCCACAAATGTTATTTTAAACATTTTTTTAACTCATTATATATCATTTCCCAGAATGCTTTTTTATTTTGCACATCCACCACATATGGTAGAAAGTGCCTTCCTTCTCCTTACACTTCCAACATACATTTGAAGCAGTTCTATACATTTTGGCTAATTATGTAGGTGTTAAATCTCAATGATACACCATTTTCATATAATTTTCCTTCAGCATGCAGCATGCTGTAAATTTTAAGTCTCCCCCTGAAACCCCCTCTGAAACATATTTTTGTAGGGCCCATTTGTCTGTATAGGGCGATAATGTCAAAATTACTTTAACTGACATCTCCAGATGTATTTATCAAGTGGGATGAGGCCAAGCCCCAGAGAGGAGCTGCCAGCCATTGAAGTCATGCTACCGTCGCATTTGGCTCCTCCCGGTATCCTGGCACCATGCAGATGTCATTAGCATCCCACTCTTCTGCGCAAGTTGGCGTTTCTGCCCCCAGAGGTTGCTGAACTCCAACTCCCATGATCCCTGTCCATTGGCTGTACTTGCCGGGGCTGATGGGAAACAAAGTTCAACAGTATCTGGAGGGCTTCAGGTTCCACATTTCTGGTTTAGAAGAAGCAGAAAGGCGGAGAATTGCCTCGTTTCCTCTACACCCTAAAGGCAGCTTTTGAGTTGGCCACAGAAAGCCCTTTATTTCCTCCTCTGCAGAGTGTGGTGGTTGCTCAGGAGAACAGGAGAAAGGGAAGGAATTAGAAACCAGAAGCAACAACATGAATCTCCCCCCTACCCTACCCTACCCCACCCCCTTTGCCTGACAAAATGGCCTCTGTGATGATGGGGAGTGAGGGGAAAGCAGAGGGGTGGAGTTCAGGGACAGTCTCAGATTATCCATCCTTCCTGTTCCCCATCTTTTGTCCACTAATTCAGGAATTGATTCAGGGCACGGTCAACAGTCCCTGGGTTGGCCATGGGTGGGTTGCAGTTTGGGGTACCATTAAAGGCAACTACTGTAATGGTCAATCATTTGGTTTATCGTTACATTTTTTCATTGGGGCACTTCTTGGATTTTCTTCTTCAGACACCTACATGTCTTCTGCCAGCTCTCCACTCCTGCTTTTCCAGCACGATGGGCCTTTAATTAACCATCATTATCATAAATGTACATACACACCCATCAAGATAGCAACATTCTGAAGTGAAAGCAGGTGTATGTTTGTTCCTAGAATTCCTCAGTTACTTACATCCTGATTTGTCTTTATTATTATTATTATTTTACAAAATCCATTATGGTTTTATAGAAAGGGTAAGTTTACGCTCAATATATTTCCCACTGCAGAAAGCAACTGATTTATCATATAGAATGAAGCACCCTCATGATACCATCTGCTTGAGGTTGTAGAGTAATTGTTTTTGAATGTGTCTGAGTTGTGCAGTTTTGTGAATAGTGTGTTTGCTGTTTGTAAATTACAGGTCACCTTGAAGAGCAATTGCTTAGCCGTAGGAGCTTTGCAACCTCAGTTACAGGCTAGAAATTTAGGCCTAGACTATCGATACTCTTAAGTGATACCCTAGGCATCCCTTCTTTATTTCTCAAATTAGGGTGTGGAGTCTGCTTGCGTCCCAATCTTTGTTGCATTCATTGTACGTAGTAAACCTGGATAACTAGTCCTGTAAACTGCCTATTGAATGCCAACTCTCAAATGCTGTCAAATACGAGGTACCGGTGGTTTTTAAACCTTTCCCTTTGCAACCTGAAGGGTATCACTGGAGAATATTTGACCTGAACATCTGCAAAGGAGAAGAATTTTAGAAGCAAATTGTCTCTTTCATCTCTGCTAAGTACCAATCCTTTATTTATTGTTCAATCAAAATACCTTCCAGCGTTATAATTGGCCTTGTGACCTTTTAGTGCTTCTTTTAAGAATACATTCTCTTCCTCTCTGGTGATAAACAGATTATCAGAGGGTTAAAAGCAAAACAGGCAGTGACTCTGAAATAAATGCACTATAGGAGGGCAAGCATGGGATAGCAAGTGAACAGAAATATGGAGCCTGAGCTGGATATTTTTGCTGCGGGTATTTTGGATGAAAGCCTTGGCAAATACATGAATCTGTAGGAAAAAGAGAGAGACTTTATTTCTCCCATCTCCTGTCTTTGATGCCCCCTATCATTAGTTCCTTAAGGAACCAAGGCAGGTGGCCCTGACACAGTTTGAACTGAACTGATTATGCTGAAGTAATTGCGCTTGGATTTTGTGTAATGCAATTAGCATCTGCTTAAAGATTTCCTCTCTCCTCACTGCATCCTGAGGAGGGTCCAAAATGGCAACTGCAGAAACGCTCCCCGCTCCAGAGAAGTCATCCTAATTGTAACAACTGTTTTGGAACAGAGCTCCCGTTGCTTTTCTTAAGCATTTTGAGAACACCTGAAGGCACCTAGCTGACTCAAATGTTACCTTTGAAGCCTAAGAACGGCTTCCCTGCGGTCCTGTTCCTCATCCAAAATGCATGCTTGCAAGTGATGGAGACATGGTCCAAAATGAACAAGATCAGAGACTGGATCTCATTGACCTGTCACTAATCTATATGAGAATTGGATGTAGGTATAACCAGTGCTTTTTTTCTGGGGGTACGCATACCCCTAAACATTTTGTGAATCTCTGTACTTTTGTCCATTTACTGTATTTCTTTTCCCCGATTTGAACCATAAAATGGTGATTTTCTTGAGTCAAAATGAGAGTACCCCTAAACATTTTTTTAAGAAAAAATGCACTGGGTATAACACAAAAGGGGGGGTGTCATACATTGATGGCGTGTGTGATCCACACCCTGCAAAAATGTTGAAGATAGTCTTAAATTCTTGTTTAATAAAATTCACCATGTGTGACCCTGGGTGAGTTACTATCTTTCTGCAGCAGTGTTCCCATCTAGAAAATGGAAAGCGTTTGACAACATTCAGAGAAGGTTATAATGTGGTCTTGGTGTGATATGAGTCCCTCCCCTCCACCACATACAGTACCTGCCCTCAACATGAGCCATGGCCGGCTCTCCCATGAGGCAAGGGGAAGTGACTGCCTTGGGTGGCAGGATCCACAAGGGCAGCAGATTTGGCCTCCACAGAAAGCATTGCCTGCTGCCCCCACTCAAAGAGATAAATAAAGGCCAGTCTGAGGCTCTTTCCATTTCCCAAGAAAAGTGAAGGAAATGTTTTGGCTGATTAGTGATTCTGTTCAGTCAAATGCATTTTAGTGTGCGGCTTGAAGTCAAGGTATGGCAGCTTCAGATGAAAGCATCTCTCCTAATCAGCATGGACACCTCTCTTATTCTTTTCATGTCCTTGTTCTTGATATCGTCTTACCGGTTTCCAAATAACCTTCCCACATCACAGGCTCCATGCAGGGGATCCCGACTGTTTTGTCTCCTGTCACTTTCGATCATTAGTTTTTGAGAAAGCTTGGATCCTTGATACTCTTGGAGAATCCCTCTGTATGTTTGACCTAAAGTTCCACCACAAAGCGCCAACAAACTGATTACACATCTTAATTGATCCAGGCGACAAGCCTGTATTCACTTACCTGGGAAGAAATCCAATTGAACTCAGTGGGGCTTAATTCTAAATGGACATGTCTAGGATTGCAGTATGGGGGAAAAAACCAACAACCCCCAAAATATTTGGAAAACTGAATCCTCCTAGGAAGTTCTACCTGCGTGGCTTGAATCCTTGAATCCTGTTAGCAAAGAACATTAGGATCCCACACGATTCCCCTTTCTGATTTCTGCAGCTTCAGCTTACTTCGTTTGCCTTTCTTTTTCTGAATCTTGAGCACATTTGTATTTCTGCACACATTGGATTACGCAGCAGTGGGAGGGGGGAATGGAAGAAGCAAATATTAACATATATTAACAATATTAATATTTCCCCATTGAAATTTTCCACATAAAATTCAGAGTTGAATTTTGAAAGGTAATTTTTTCTTTTAAGATTTAGTATTCGGGGCACATGGGCACCTCTTGAATATTTTGATTTGGGGAGAGTCCAAAAACGAAAACTCAAAAGCTCTCAGCTGACAAATGTTAACTATTAAATATTAACTTGCAGGCTGTCAGCTCTCAAATCTAACAATGTTCACCACCTAGCCGCTCCAATGAAACGTTTAACACGATTGCATGCTGCAAATAGATCCCGTATTCTGAGGTGGACCAAATGTCCCTTAGATCACCTGCCATTTGCATGTTGTGGTGATCCGTCAAATAGATAAATACCCTTACCATTGCTTCCAAAACCACCTTCCCAGTGCAATAATCCCTTTTTTTAAATAAGAGGCTATCTGTGTGAACTGGGTATCTCCTTTATATCAAAAGATCAGTATCATTAAGGAAGAATAGGCAACCTCTTAAATGATGGACCACTTAGATCAGAGAGAGAGAGAGCTTCTATCACCTTTGATCAAAACAATCTCTTCTCCCTTATCAGACTATCGTCTATGCCCTGACAATGCTGGAGGTTTGGTGGATGGGACAAAGGTAAGGGTCTTCTCTGTGATCCCATCTAAATAGTGGCACTCTTTATCCCATCACAGCAGATGTTTCTGCTTAGGGAGGCTTTACCAGTGCCAATGTTTTGTCCAATGCCTTTGCTTTATCTACTGCACCTATGACTGTTTTTATTAGAGACAGTGTTGTTCAGTGGTTAGCGTGCCAGACTAGACCCTGGGAGACCAGGGTTCAAATTCCCACTCGGCTGTGATGCTCACTGCCTCTCAGCCTAACCTACTCAACAGTGTTGTTGTTGGGAATTAAATGAGGAGACAAAGAAGGGTGTGTGTCCCCTTCAGCTCCTTGGAGAAAAATGTGTGAGTGAAATGCAATAAATAATAATTAAAACAAAGATTATTTTGCTTTTGTTATATTATTATTATATTATTTGTGGAATATTTTGTTTAAATTATTTTTAATGGTGTGTAAGCTCTAGAAGTGTGTGACATACATCTTTATATAAATAAAAACCAGTTTGCACACCCATTGCCATATACTGTCAATTGTGGCAAAGGACTTTATACCATTGCATGCAATCAATCATCAAATATTGAAATCAGTTGGGTGTCAAATGCCAGTATCCAGTATTGAATGAATATTCTGTGAATATGCAGAGAATATCTGGTGAACGTTTGAATTTGATCATGAATCCCATATTTTGGATTTTCATCTCAGCCATAGAACTTAACAGCTTTGGATCAGGCCATTTATTACAATCTATAAATAGGGCCTTTTGCATATTTCATGCAGCTTAATTACATTGCAGCACCTTGAAGTTTTGACTCCACCTCTAGCTTTTAATTTGAGGTGGCACATAGCTCACGAGGATTTAAAGGTGACCACGAAGACACAGCAACTGTCACTTTAAAAACCCATTTCATTTTGTATTTTAGGGGAGACTTTTCATTACACCGAAAGGGCTAGCAGCTTGTCCATGTGACCCTCCCATAGCAGAGGTTCCATGTTGTCTGCCCGAGATGTATTAGATAGTTAACAGTAAAGGTCACTCAGCACTTATTAACATTAGAATCTCATTTAGGTTCCTTGGACCCTACGGGCATTTTAAGTATTCACAATGCAGTGGCCTCATGCTACAATGGTGAGTGCCTTTAGAAACTGGCGGTATTGCATTGCTCTCTCTGAAAGATAATAATAGCTCGGAAAGGTTGCACACTCTTCATCGTGCATGTAGATCAGCTCTGATGCTATTGGCACTGCAGTTAAGTTTTATCCATATTTCTTCTCCTACTAAATTATCTGGGCTGTCCAGTGAGCTGGGGGAAGATGTGGCATATGCTGTTCTGTATAGAAATGTTGGTTTAACTCTTGTCCAATATACATTCATTTTTGTCAAGTGTTTGGCCTGTTAAAGATGAAGGTTAAATTCAAACTGATGGCTAATTGCCATATCCATGCCCCCTCATTTGATGACTTGCATATAGTCTCTCAGAAAGAACATCATATCACGACAAACACAATGGCAAGTCAAATCACTTGGATTGTATTTAGCCATTGTACTTACAGTGAGAAACCAAGCCCACCTAATGATGGAACGAAATAGGATTATTTAATAGCTACTCAGTAAGAGAGAGAGAGAGAGAGAGAGAGAGAGAGAGAGAGAGAGAGAGAGAGAGAGATCAACTATAAGTTAACAGCCGCCTCATTCAAAACATTCACCTGCTTTGTCTGTGACTATGGACCGCTCTGTAGATTCCTCTTCAAATCCATCATAAACCACCAAGCCAAACTACAACTTCCAGGAGGCAATACAACAATCTATGTGCACATGACACCATCAATATGCATGCCCTAAACTAGTGAGCCAGGAGAGAATATAAATATTTTCCAAACACTCACTAAGAAAAGGTAAAGATAAAGGACCCCTGGATGGTTAAGTCCAGTCAAAGGTGACTATGGGGTATGGCGCTCATCTTGCTGAGGGAGCCAGCATTTGTTCACAGACAGCTTTCCGGGTCATGTGGCCAGTATGACTTAACTGCTTCTGGCGCAATGGAACACCATGACGGAAGCCAGAGCAGATTCAAACTGCCGACCTTCTGATCGACAAGCCCAAGCGGCTCAGTGGTTTGGACCACAGCGCCACCCGTGTTGAGATGGACACCGTAACCCCATAGTCACCTTTGACTGGACTTAACCATCCAGGGGTCCTTAACCTTTTTACTCACTAAGAAAGTACCACTTTAGCCCTCTTGCAGCTGCATGCAAACCAGTTTTCAGAACTTGCGTGGCTGGTGGCTACTTCTGAACAGTGTGAATGAGATTCATCTTAAGGGTCTCTTCCACTGAACTGGCATCCTGACAGGAGGGCATGGGGAACACCACTTCTGCAAGAAAGAGCCATGCAGGTATCCCCACTCTTGGAGTAGAGCAATTCAGACTCACACCCCAGCCTTGCATCATCTACTCATGAAAGAGTGGCCTCCAGGTATATCTAAAGAATACCTTGGCATGGAAAGAATCCATGTTGGGAGGAGATATGAGAATTTACTTACTGGACAGGAAGGGTGGGTGATTACTTCTTGCCCTTAAATGAATTTAGGGAGTCCAAATATGGAGGGTGGATGTTTAAGGAGGGAGGTGTATTGCCAATAAAAGAGTTAGAAGAGTATGTCAATGGGACCTGTATGGGTTTTGATGGTTTTCATTTCTTTGAGGGGGTGGAGAATGGAAGGGGGTTTAACATCCCTTGGTTCTTGTTCTGTAACAATTTGTGGTTGTGGTTGTTTTTGCCAGTGTACTGAAAGAAGCAAAGATCACCAGTGTCGAAGCGATGATTTTTCAACATCAACTTCATTGGACTGGTCATGCTGTGTGGATGCCTGATTATCGTCTTCCAAAGCAACTACTCTATTCTGAACTTAAAAATGGAAAGCGTAATGCCGGTGGTCAACAAAAGAGGTTTAAAGACTGTCTCAAGGCAAATCTTTAAAAATGTAGTATAAATACCGTCAACTGGGAAACATTGGCCTCCAAGTGCTCCAATTGGAGAACAGCCTTTACCAAAGGCGTCATGGACTTTGAAGACACTCGAAGTCAGGACAAAAGGGAGAACAGTGCTAAGAGGAAGGCATGCTTGGCAAACCCTCACCATGATCAACGCCTGCCCGGAAACTTATGTCCCCACTGTGGAAGGACATGTGGATCCAGAATTGGCCTCCATAGTCACTTACGGACCCACTGTTAAAACCGTGTTTATGGAAGACAATCTTACTCAGCTATGAGTGATTGCCAAAGAAGAAGAAGAAGAAAAATCTTTGTATTATTTATTTGTATGTACAGCACTTCATTTTTTATGCCAGCTGCCCTGAGCCTTTGAAACAGGAAAGGATTTTTAAAAAATCTATATAAATAATGAAATCTCCCATGTTTGGGTTTTGAAATATTGGCAAATGTCAAGACTCCTTGATGATTACAGCATGTGTTTACACTTCTTTCTTCAATTCAACTATCTCTCTTGTTACATGATCCCCCCCTTTCCCCCCACCTTCTCTCTTTTGCTTCCCTGTCCGGGATCCAGCCAAAATGACTCAGCAATATCATCACTTCCTGAAGAGCAAGGAAGAGAAAGTCTATATTTGCTGAATAACGCAGGCATCGGACTGTTTTCAGGGTTCTTGTCATACATCAGTGAAGGACTATAAAGGGAGACCAGAAAGTGACAAACCTTGTCTTTTGAACCTTTGTGAGTTTGAACGTTTGTTGGCGACTCGGTGAGATTTTGCTTTCTCTTTGTGCCTTAAATAAAGCAGAACAACAGGAAAGAAAATGTAACATGTTGTAATATGTTTTCAAGCTCAGAGAGGGGTGAAAAAAAGGTGCTTCGTTTTGTAACGTCGGGCTGAATGACATACCCACTTCTGTTTCATGGAACATATTGGTAACAACTCTCTTTTATACCAAGAATCACTTCCAAGGTCTCACGACCACCCACGCCTCAATTATACGCTGTTCAAAGTTCTACTTTGTTCAGAAATATACAATAGTTTGGATTTAAAACTCTCAAAAGGTGCCTCTGTTCTTTTGGTTAAAGATATCATAGACTCTTGGAAATAACAAGCTCCACAGCTCATAGATATCAAGACAAAAGTACAAAAATTCACAAAATGTTTAGGGGTATGTGTACGCCCAGAAAAAAAACACTGATTGTAGGTGCCAATAAGGGGGTCAGGGAAGAGTCAAACAGTCACCAGGTAAATGGGAACAGCAGGAGTGATGGTGCTGTTAGCTATCATAACATAGAATAATAGAATGTTAGAGTTGGAAGGGACCAAGGATCATCCAGTCCAATTTTTTAAGGTTGTTCAAATGAATATTTTAAAATGTAAAATAGAAAAACTTAATAAAAATTATACAAAAAGAAAGGTCCCCCCCAAAAAAAATATATTTAGCTAGAATCTCCTTTCTTGTAACTTGAAGTCATTGCCTTGAGTCCTACCCTCCAGAGCAGGAGAAAACAAGTATGTTCCCTCGTCCATTGGACAGCAGTTAAGATATTTAAAGGTGGCTCTCGTATTTGAGAGACTCCCTTTCTCAAAATTCCTGTGCCTTCTCTTTCTCTCCCTCTATAAATGCCACTTCCCAACATTTCGCCCCATATTCCCTGTGTCCATCACGTTCAATCAATCCTGATAGAAACTGTGTCAGAGTTATGGCAGTGGAGGCTGATTCAGCTCTCAATAAATCCTGTTGAGTTCTATGGAAGAATAGGTTGAAAGCTTGAGCAAAGTTAAAAGGATGAGGGGATCAGCTTCTCAGTCCAGACACTAGACTCACCATTAAATTCACAGGTAGAGGACCAATTTCACTGCTGCCTTAATAGTCATTGGTAATCAACTAGCTGCCTCTACCATCAATTTAGAGTGTTGGTGCTGATCTTTAAAGACCTAAACGGCCTCGGCTCTGTATACCTGAAGGAGTGTCTCTACGCACATCGCTCAGCCCAGACACTGAGGTCCACCTCCAAGGGTCTTCTGGTGGTTCCCTCACTGCAAGAAGTGAAGCTACAGGGAACCGGGCAGAGGAACTTCTTGGTAGTGGCACCCACCCTATGGAAGGCCCTCCCATCAGGTGTCAAGGAGATAAGTATGGTAACTATACAACCTTTAGAAGACATCTGAAGGCAGCCCTGTTCGGGGAAGTTTTTAATATGCTGGAAGCCACATAGTGTAGCTGGGACGACCCAGCCAGATGGGCAGGGTACAATTGTTGTTGTTATCTATCTATCTATCTATCTATCTATCTATCTATCTATCTATCTATCATCAGCATCATCTACAATGAAGTAGGTCATGTTATGGGCAACCCAGCTATGGAATGTTCACCCTAGGGAGTTTCACTTCATTACTTTTTTTCCAGCTCTGGATGAGAACTTTTTTTAAAAAAAATATCAGGTTGCAAACCACTTTAACCCCTGATAAAGTTGGGTTTTTGTGGTATTTTGACTGAAGCGTTAGCAATGGAGTACAGTCAGGTGTTGATGAGCCCCATTGAGTTTGATGTGACAAAATAAAAATGGGGTAACTGGGAACACGATTGAGAGAGGGCAAAACTTGCTTTGCTGTAAGAACCTGGTATTTTCTTTAGCTAATATTTATTTTAAATCAAAGAAGATATAACTGTATAACAGTATTTTATTTATGACTGAGTTAAGATGGCCTCCCATAATTCTCCAGGCCATTTGTGAGTGGGTGGCAGTGGAGAGTGTCTCAGGCAATCCAGCTAAATGGGTGGGGTATAAATAATAAAATTACTACTACTACCTAATCAAACAGTCTTCTTAGGGAGTGCAAATCTCCAGAGAATTTCTCAGAAAATTTCTGTGAAATTTTGGCTCACTTAATGTCATCTGAAACTATAAATTCATACTGGCAGATGAAGGAAGCTCTGAGTTAAGAGAGAAGAACTGGAAAGAATAGGGCACAAGCTCATCGCTAGTTGTAGAAATATTAAAATATATTGGGTTGGAATCACCTTTGTGTTTGAAACTTCCTCTTCTTGAATATGGGCATAAAAGTTGGGAGATCCCATTCTGTCAAATATTCTTGAGGGTGTGTGGCTAAGATTTTCAGTTTGTTTTTGAGAAATTTCAGCTCAGCCCTTATCTTATGACTATTAAATAAACACATGGCTTTAATATTTTCAGCAATAAGCTGTGAGTCTCCTACAAAGACCCTGAGTTATGAGTGCACTGCCTCGCTCTTTTATTCCCTTTGACCCCCTCTTTTGCTCCCCTCTTTTATTACCCCTTTCCCAGAATAGGCTAAAAGTGCCAAAGACCTACTGCTCCATGGAAAGCTCTTTCTGGGCAACTCTGCTATAAATATAACCATGTTTCTGGGCTGGGTGATTACCGTCTTTGAAATAATGGTTTATCACTTGTGCGTTTACGATGCCGCTGATCAGTTTTTTATAATCATAAGATGGCTCTCTGGGTCTGCTTTTTGTTGCCTCGTAATCGCCCGCCTTGTGAGGATGAAGCCTCCGAGCTATCAGTTTTCGCGTCTCGCTGCCCAGCCTGGTTGTGTGATGGAGATTGAACAGCCCCTGCATCTTATTTGTTTCTAATCATATTACACTTGTCTTTAGGGCCTCGGCTGCGGCACCTGTGAAGCTCTATCATCATGAAAAGCCAAAATCAGATTGTAAAAGCCTCTGCTGTTCTTGTATCTTTCGCATTAATCTGCATCCCAAAACAATTCATGCTACTAATGGAAATGTGGACGACTTAAACTGATAAGGGCCTAATCCGTGTGCTGCTCTGAATAGCTTTTATTTCCAAGAAACATGACTGGAACACGCTCAGTTGTTCTTCCTTAGTTTGACTGAATAGGAGCCTTACGACAGGAGAGTCAGTCTCTTTGACTTTCATCTACACAAGTGGAAAATAGGCAGAATTTGGTTGAAGGCTGAGCTGCTCGTTTTTATTCCAGGTCTGCATACCCTCCAACAAAGGGATTTGGGTGGCACTGTGGTCTAAACCACTGAGCCTCTTGGGCTTGCCGATCAGAAGGTCAGCGGTTCAAATCCATGCAATGGGGTGAGCTCCCATTGCTCTGTCCCAACGCCTGCCAACCTAGCAGTTTGAAAGCACACCAGTGCAAGTAGATAAATAGGTACCACTGTGGCAGGAAGGTAAACAGCATTTCTGTGTGCTCTAGCTCCTGTCACAGTGTTTCATTGCGCCAGAAGCGGTTTACTCATGCTGTCCACATGATCCAGAAAGCTGTCTGTGGACAAACACTAGCTCCCTCAGCCCGAAAGTGAGATGAGCACTGCAACCCCAAAGTCACCTTTGACTAGACTTAACTGTCCAGGGCTCCTTTACCTTTCTTCAGCATGAGGTCACAATGGCCAGTCTCTCTCCTTCAAGCAGCCATGGTCCTTCAGGCAAGCAACATTACCATGGCAGCATGGGGTCACAATGGCCAGTCTTTCTCTTTGAGCATCAGCACAAGGTCACAATGACTAGTACCTCTCTATGGCGCCAGCAGCATCAACATTAGCCTACAATGGCCAGTATCCTTCTCTCACTGAAATGAGCAGCAGCAGAAGCATGCTGGGACACAGCCTTCAGGGGTCGCATAACTCCATAGCCTCCAACATTTCTGAAATGAAAAGAGGGACGTCCTATGGAAAAGCAGGACATTCCGGGATCAAATCAGAAACTGGGACTCATCTTGCTTTCAGGCCAGAAACTGGGATGACTTTTGTAAATTTGGGACCGTCCCTGGAAAATAGGGACATTTGGAAGGTCTGGGTTTGGTTAACCTTGTACACTCCATGGCACTTGCCAAGTCAAAGGGCCAAGAACCATGGGCCAGGGGAAAGTTTGGCAGCAGGAAGATTGTGACAGGAAATTCCTCCACCCGCTTTTTTGCATAACCATGATGGGGAGCCATGTCATGCAAGCATTTTTGCAAGTCTGTCCATTTATCCAGTTGCTTCATCCTTTGGCCAGAGATTGGTGCAAGGCTGGCATAAGAGACATGCCTGATGGCAGTTGTGCTTACACATCTGCACACACATCTGTAGGGCTTGATTAAACTAACTGCAGGGGCATCGCTGGGCACAGATATTTGGAAACTTCTTCCTCCTTCAAGAGAGGACACTTGCACTTGCCTAATAAATGGCTATTGGTTTTCAGGGGAAAGGACATATATTCTAGACCCCACACCCATCATTGTTGTTTGACACCATCATTCTCATTCAGTTATTTCTGTTTCATATACTTGCATGAAGAACCTTAACGGTACACTGCATCTCGTCACCAGAAATAAAAGTGTTATCTCCTGAAAGGTCATGTCTCTTAAGATTAATGTATCGCGCTGAAAACAAATACCACTGGCAATTATCATGTGAGCAGAACCACCACCACCACCGGGCTCTATAAAAGAAAAGGTGCTGGCTTTCATTCCGTGCTACTCAAGATCACTTGCAAAGTGTCTGTTGGCACTTCCTGTTATGAATCCACCTGTCACAAATCACATTTCATCAGCCGAGGCGGAAGAAAAATATAATGCAAAAAAGACCTTGGGATCTCATGTATAGCCATCCAACAACTGCGGCTTTGGCTTGACATTTGCAGGTTGCTTCAGATGGGTAGTGGTTTCACGTTCAGTTTTATGGCATTGTTAAAATGCACCGGGAAGGTGGAGAGGGTGTGTGAGTTGGCAATAGATTGTGGGGGAAAGCGTACGGCCTCTTCAATGACACCAGCGCCTGTCTTTTATACAAGATCCGCTTCAGGCAGGAAAACCTCTTGTGTTGTCGCTGTTGCACATAAAGTAAGACATGGGCATCCTGGTGTCAGAGGCTGGGATGAGGAGGAATGGTGAGGATAACCCATCTCCGTCTCCTGAACCTTCCCGAGAACAGGAGGACAGTATGGATTTAGAACAGTGGTTTGCAGAAGGTCATAGTTCAGAAGCTGCAGAGGGGAGAAGTTCAGAAATATTGGAAGAGGAACAACAGGAAGAACAAACAGCAGGAGAGAGACAGCTGAGAGACCCAGCGTCTTTGGAAAGCATTGCTGACACCCCTTCTCTCAGGACCAGACATGCATTGAGAGCAGTAGAGCAGAAAGCTCAGAGGCAGGAAACTCAGATTAGCCAACACAGGGATGACGTAGAATAGGAGAGACGGAGGGGGTAGGACTTTACTTGGAGCAACGCCATTATCTAAGAGAGACTGCATTCCTTCATCTCTCTCTGTGAATATATTGAATAAATGGCTTGGGAAGGACAATTATTGTTCCTCTGCTTCTTGGCTGCTACTGGGCAGGGACAAGAGAGAAGTTTCAGTGCGCTGCAAGGAACCAAGAGTGATGTCCAGTAGAATTCATACGCAGAGGAGTCCTATTTCTACAAATTGTTTTAAATGGGTCTGCTCTGAGTAGGACTCAGCTGAGTAGGACTCAGTTATTTAGATACTGCCATCAAAGAATCCAGCCAGAGAAGAACAGGGGTGGGTAATTTCACAGCAGCGCTTTGGTTAAGAGGTGTGCTGGACCCGGGGGGGGGGGTTACTGAGAGGCGTGGTCAGAGTCCGGTCCTGGGTCTGGAGACTGTCCACCAAGGGCGAAGCGGGGTCCACAGCAAGAAGACGGGCATGGTCAGGAACTCCGGAAGAACAGGTCTGGGTGCTGGCAGAAACAGGTTTCCAACGACGTTGCTCCCGCAACCTGGGACTGGGCTGACTGGCCTTTATCTCCTCTGAGGCCAGGGGCAGTCCCGGCCCACAGGTGACCCGCCTCTCCTGGCCTTAAGGCGAGCACTCCTCCTCAGAGAACTTAGTTCTCTCCGCCTCTCTGCCCTGAGCCTCTGCAGCTCAGGAGAGACTGGAGGGTTACTGGACCCAGGGGCAGCTTCACCTCCCCCCAACAGGGCTGGGAGAGGCGCACCTGCAGGCAATGGGCCCTCAATCACCTCCGGAGCCAGAGTGGATACATCTGGTGTCTGCTCCTGAGGATCCGGCACAGGTGCAGGCCCTTCAGATTCAAGGCCCTGCCCCGGCTCAGCCGGCCCTGGAGGCGGGGACTCCTGTGCAGGCTGGGACTCCTCAGGTTCAGCTTCTGAATCAGATTCCCAGGCCATCACATGAGGCCACCCAGAACACCAACCCAGTTAAGACATGCCAGGAAACGGGGTGCTAAGGTTTATCCTGAGCTGGACCACTTTGGGTGCCATGTACAAATGCCTCCCTACAAACAAAAAGCACCTCTTATATATATATATATAACTTTTATTAAATTTTCTGTTTTACAATTTAGAATACTCATTTAAACATCCTTAAAATATCAATGACTGCCCTTCTTCTCTTTCCGTGGTTCATTTTGCATATCATAAATCCCTGCATATTGTCCATAAACTAAACCATTCAGTATTCCATTATTACATCCATCAAAACTTATTTACACAGTTGAATTTATCTTAATCCTGCCAATGTTTTCAAGTGTACACAATTTCCCCGCATATATTCAATAAACATTTTCCAATTTTCTCTAAACGTATGTTCTTCTTGTTCTCTTACTCTATATGTTACGCCTGCAAGCTGCGCATATTTCATTAACTTAAGTTGCCATTCATCTTTGGTTGGGACCTCACTCGTTTTCCATTTTTGGGCTAACAAAACATGGGCCGCAGTAGTGGCATACACAAATAACCTTTTTTGACACCTGGGAATTTCTGTCTGAATTATCCCCAACAAAAAGGACTCTGGGTGTTTCTTTTGAAAAATACTTTTAAACATGTTTTTCAAGCCAGTGTGGTGTAGTGGTTAAGAGCAGTAGTCTCATAATCTGGGGAACCAGGTTCGTGTCTCCGCTCCTCCACATGCAGCTGCTGGGTGACCTTGGGCCAGTCACACTTCTCTGAAGTCTCTCAGCCCCACTCACCTCACAGAGTGTTTGTTGTGGGGGAGGAAGGGAAAGGAGAATGTTAGCTGCTTTGAGACTCCTTAAGGGGAGTGAAAGGCGGGATATCAAATCCAAACTCTTCTTCTTCTTCAATTCATTATGGATTATTTCCCAATACTCTTTTAGCCCTTTACAGGTCCACCACACGAAAAGTACCTTTTTCATTTAGAAAGCTAACATATCAGGAAGAAGAGTTGTGCTCACACAAAGAAGACAACTTGAGCCATAACTTTCTTTTATCATACAAAGGAGCTCTGGTATGAATCTAGCTGCACTGATGGAAGCAGTTGGTGGCCTCCTCTTCTGATGTGAACAGGGCAAGTCTACCCTGCCATAGCTATAGGCAGTAACTGACTTGCCTCCATTCTTGCTGGCCACAACCTTGTATGAGGTCATTGCTTACATCATAAAAGCGGTTGATTGTGAGCTATTTTCACTTGATCCCACTGTGTATATTGTAAGCTTGTGTTCAGAATGGAGATGTGGAAGCTCCAGCTGCTTGTTGGGAATTGGGAGATGGGCCTGGTCCCACCTGGAGTTGCCAAAGGTTATTTAAAAGAGCAATGGGCTAGTGGCCAAGGAGGATCCTTCACTATTGGTGGTCTTGAGGAACATAAGGCTGCCAAGTAGGTGAAGCTAAGCAGGAGTGGGTCCGGTAAGTGCCTGGATGGAGAACCCCATGGAAGCCATACATATGTCATCTTGAGATCCATGGTGGAAGAGCGAGTGGGGTATAAATGTAAGAAAATGTTTGTAGACTACTGTGCTGTCACTTGGAGATAGGCTGGAGAAAGGAGGGAGAAAGGAGGGAGAAAGGAGGAGGAACATGGGTGAAGAAAGCTCGTCTCCTTTCTGTTTGAGGTCTAGGGAGGTTGCGGGTGACACTGTGGTCTAAACCACTGAGCCTCTTGGGCTTGCCGATCAGAAGGTTGGCAGTTCGAATCCCCATGATGGGGTAAGCTCCTGTTGCTCTGTCCCAGCTCCTGCCCACCTAGCAGTTTGAAAGCACATGAGTGCAAGTAGATAAATAGGTACCGCTGTGGCGGGAAGGTAAAGGGTGTTTCCGTGCACTCCGATTTGCGTCACAGTGTCCCATTGCACCAGTAGTGGTTTAGTCATGCTGGCCACATGACTCAGAAAGTTGTCTGTAGACAAATGCCTGCTCCCTCGACCTGAAAACGAGATGAGTGCTACAACCCCATAGTTGCCTTTGACTGGACTTAACCATCCAGGGGTCCTTTACTTTTACCTTTACCTAGGGAGGAAGGGCAAGTGCTGACAAGGGCAGGCCCAGACCCTAACCTACCCCACACTGTGAAGCAATATGGAGAACTGAAATGGGCTGTTCAAGAGCTGAAAAGACTAACTATTAACTATGATAAATACTTTTCTTCCAGATAGTGAAGCACCATCCGCATGGCATGTTTTCAGAATCATTAAAAGCACCTTCATTTATCACAAAGGCCCCGGTAGCCTTTCTTCTCATCTTTGCCATTTTATGCCTATTTAGAACACAGCTCTTTAAAACGTCCCCAGGAAATCTATAAAAGCTCGATGGAAATAATTCTGCAAAGATTTTTATAGAGAAGCTCGTGGAGCACAATTAATGCTTTCGGTTCGGTGTGCATCATGCTAACTACAGGGCTTCCATCACCCATAATCTATATAGTTGGCCTTTCTGGCATCAGATGGCAGTGTTTGGGAAGGCAAGAGATATCTGCCAGGAAGAATTGGGAAAGGCAGCTCTACTGCCAGGGTGGTTCGGACCCTCAGGCCTGGGGGCTGAATGCAATTCTCAAAGCTTCTCTATCTGACCCAAGCAACATCTCTTTGTGAGCCTCACCTCCTCCCTGCCCTTCTTCACACATGCCCTGAGTGTTCTTTCCTAGTTGGCCTGTTTCCTTGAAAAGGTCTCTTGAAAAGGATGGAGAGGGATGAGTAACTGTGTACAGAAACTAGCCTGCTTTACAGAGGCAGAATTTAGATTGATTGCTCCACCATGAGCTCCTTTGGAGGGAGGGCAGGATATAAATTTTATTTATTAAATAAATAATTATAAATAAATAATAATATGATGCCTCACCTGGTGGGCGGGCGGAGTAGACTACATGCATCCACCTCTCAAGAGAAATGATGAGGATCTGGCCAAGCAAAGTGCATCCCAAATTTAAGCTGCAGTGAGAAAACAGAGTTGGCAAAATTGCAAAAAAATAAAATAAAAACCCATTGTCTTGTATGGAGCAACCTTACATTTAAAGAGCAAAATATCCTCTTGAATTATATACCCAGCACATGGAACCTTACAAAAGGACAATACGAGTGGACTCTCCATGCCCTTACCACAACAAAAAGACTGATACAGATGAACTGGAAAAATAAAAATGTGGCTCCCTTCTATGGTTGGATTGAAGACTTATACAAACTGGCAACATATGAACAACTTGCATATAAACGCAGACTTGCCATGGACAAATTCAATGATATTTGGAATCCATTCTTACAAATACTGTACTAGATTAAGATCTGATGAAGTACAATAAAAACTCTGTAAAATATAGTTTTGGATTTTTCTTTACTTTCCCTTCTACACAGGTGCTGTTTCTCGTTCTCATTTTCTCTCTTTTATTTACAGCTCACCATGTTTAGTGCACATATAATTATGTACTTTTTGAACTTTCAATAAAGATGTCTGGAAAAAAGAAAGAAATGCTGTTTTTGAGCTATTTTGATGGGAAATCAGCAAAAGGCACTGTCGACATGGACTGCCATAGGTCCAGATTTTCCCTGTTAACAATTTTCCCCCATGCACTGCTGCCGACTGCAGTATTCTGAATATGTCCGGGACGTCCCAGACATATGGCAACCCTGCTCTATATAAGATTTTCCACAGACATTCTGAACTGTGGGAGCAAACAGATATTTTGGATTACCATCTCACTGGTGCCCTGAACCCTCCCAGAAACATTTTCAAGTACAGTGGAAGCTTGATTAGCTATCTCAGTTGGAGGACATCTGTAGCCATTTGAAGGGGTGATAGCTGACAGCTGAGTCTGCTAATCATATTACCCATGCTAATCAGTGTTAATCAATTCATGCTGAACAATGATCAGCAGAGGGCATGACCTCATTCCAGTTAATCTGGACACCTGTGAGTGCAAAAGAACAAAGATTATGGGAAATTAATTTAAATCCAGGCTTAAATTCTGCACTAAATGTTATGGTCAATTTTTTTATTGACTTTGGAAAGATCAGGTGGAAGCTGTAACTTTGAAACAGGGACACTTGAGCAATTTGATCCACAGCTCTAGAACTAATGTGCAGCTCAGGATTTAGTTACCCAAAAGATTTTGCATTTGTCTGAATGCCCTGGTGCAGTTCTTGGCAGATGTAGTTCAGGCAGACAGACAGACAGACAGACAGACATGTTTATTTAAATAGTAAGCATTGTGATCTGTTTATTTTTTTAATCCTACAAATTAATTCAGAAACCGGATGGAATTGAAATATTTGTAAAAGCATATGAATGTAACACAAACCAGACAGATATGGATTTATCTATCCCTATTGCGGGTGGCGCTGTGGGTTAAACCACAGAGCCTAGGACTTGCTGATCAGAAGGTTGGCGGTTCGAATCCCCGCAACAGGGTGAGCTCGAAAGCACGTCAAAGTGCAAGTAGATAAATAGGTACCACTCCAGCGGGAAGGTAAACGGCGTTTCCGTGTGCTGCTCTGGTTCACCAGAAGCGGCTTAGTCATGCTGGCCACATGACCCAGAAGCTGTACGCCAGCTCCCTCAGCCAATAAAGCGAGATGAGCGCCGCAACCCCAGAGTCGGCCACGACTGGACCTAATGGTCAGGGGTCCCTTTACCTTTACCTTATTGCAGAATTATTGGGGCTGTAGTTTGATTTGTTCCATTCTTTCACTTAAACATTCTTTTAACCGTGTACTTTTTCAGCTCAGTTGTTTTCATGGCGGAAACTTCCACTGATTTCAATAGTGCTTACATCTGGGTAAATGTGCACAGGGTTGCCCCATATATCCTTGTTTGTTTTGATCAATGAAATGTGGAAAAAATGTGTTTTAGCCTCCCTCTTTCTGTCACTTCTTAACTCTTTTGATTTGGGTAGGCATCAATCGTGGGCCTTCTCTCCGATCAATCCTGCCATCCTAAGCACATTTTCAAAGCTGTAGGAAGCGCTGGGGCATATTCCCAAGTCTGTGCATGCAGAAGCAAACTGTAAATGTGTTTAGGAAAAGGGCAGTAGTCAGGAACCAGCACTTCCACTTCTAAGTCAAAAGAACAGCCAATGGACTCCTTGCACTTCATTGATTTAACCTGCATTCCTGTAAGTCAGCCGTACTGATCAGGCACAGCAGCTCTGCTGACAGCGAAAGCAAATTAAAAATAAATAAAAATACTGTTATTGTGTTTGAGGTGTATTACCAGAAATGCAGCTGGCAAAGAATTCCACACCCTTATCGAACCTTCTTATGCATAATGGATCCCCTTTGATTTTTTCTGATGCTTGAGGTTGTGAACTTATTGGATTTATGTCAGCAGCTAGAATTTTTGCAGGGGCTATTATTTGGCACGTCCAATTTTATTTTGATAGTGGTAATGAGCTTGGATGGGAGACTTTCTCCTCCTGAGAGATGTCTTCTGCATAAAATCTCAGTTCTTCGGGAATATTCCCCAAACCAAATGATAAATAGTAGCATTGGGAGTACCGCTTCAGGCTTTTGAGATAGGGGTTTCACGTCTTAATGAAAGATTTATTTATTTAAAAGGTTTAAAGGTGCAACCTTTTGGCTGCAAGAACTCCAGAGGTAGGGTGGTCCCTTATCACAACACTAAAAAGGTGAACACAGGTTTCCGTAATGCCAAGTATGGAAGCAAATTTAGAAATAATTGCTATAATTATGTACAATTGTAGCAAACATCTCTTCAAAGTGGGCTTGGCATGGGAGACCCAGATGCCTTGCAGGGTTTTCAAGAGAAACATAGAGAAGTCAGTGACGCTGAGGTCATGGGTGTCAAGACTGGGCATAGAGCTTGAGGAAGACAATTTTGTTGTTGTTGTTTAGTTGTGTCCGACTCTTTGTGACCCCATGGACCAGTGCACGCCAGGCACTCCTGTCTTCCACTGCCTGCCGCAGTTTGGTCAAAGTCATGCTGGTAGCTTCGAGAACACTGTCCAACCATCTCATCCTTTGTCATCCCCTTCTCCTTGTGCCCTCCATCTTTCCCAACATCAGGGTCTTTTCCAGGGAGTCTTCTCTTCTCATGAGGTGGCCAAAGTATTGGAGCCTCAGCTTCACGATCTGTCCTTCCAGTGAGCACTCAGGGCTGATTTCCTTAAGAATGGAGAGGTTTGATCTTCTTGCAGTCCATGGGACTCTCAAGACTCTCCTCCAGCACCATAATTCAAAAGCATCAATTCTTTGGCGATCAGCCTTCTTTATGGTCCAGCTCTCACTTCCATACATCACTATTGGGAAAACTATAGCTTTAACTATACGGACCTTTGTCCGTATAGACAATTTATAAAGACAATTTATAAAGCCCATTTCCGATGTGGGGGCACCTAGTTTGTTCCCCACCAAGTGCTGCGTCGGCTACTCAGGCTCCCCCCAGCGGAGGAGGGCTGGCAACATTGCTTGCCCCTGGTGAGGGGAAGAGTTGCTATGATGGTGTTAGCAATGAGGGCTGGGGGGGGGGGTGTACCATGGCAGGATCCATCACCCTCTGCACTCTGTGCCTGCCCCCTCGTGTGCAGTTACCCCCCCCCAGCACACCCGCCTGCCTCCTGGTCAACATGTATCTGCCCTGGGTGCTGCTGCTGCTGTTGTTGTTACCCCACACATTTGTCTGGGTATCCCCAGTCACTCTGAGCGGCTCCCAAAAGATTAAAAACACAATGAAACATCAAACATTAAAAATGTCCCTAAACAGGGCTGCCTTCAGATGTCTTCTGATAGTCAGATACTTGCTTATTTCCTTGACATCTGATGGGAAGGCGTTCCACAAGGCTGGTGCCACTACCGAGAAGGCCCTCTGCCTGCTAAGAGGTCAGGCTACATGGCTGTGTAAGTTCCAGTAGGGGAGGGGAGCAGCTGATATTATTTATTAACTGTCTTCCATATCTGTCTGTTTGTCTGTCTGTCTGTCTATCTGTCTACACTAGGAAAATTGTAGGGGAAAGTGCATTTCTGAGGTTTGATGGCTCATAGCACCACTTTTTTGGAGTAATACCATAAAATTATATATCAATGGAAAGATGATTTATTGAAGCATGTAATGCAACAAAATTTGTTCAGTTATCTGTATTCTATCAAAAGTTATAGCCAAATAACTAGAAAAAGTTTGATGTGCAGTAGCTTCCCTTCATTTGAATGTAGCCAATGAACATGAGTGAGCCAGTCAGGTGTTATGAGCCATCAAACCTCAGAAAAACACTTTCCCCCACAATTTTGGCCACTAGTGTATATATCAAGAAGATATACAAAATATAATAAATAAAAGACAGTTTAAAGAAACATACAAACATGAATATGAATTAAAAAAACAAACAAAAAACAAAACAGACCTATTCATCCTGCTGGGGAAGCTTGTTGAAATGAAAATGTGCAAAGCTAAAATGTGCATATGCTATTCTACCCAGTTCTGTTGCTAGGACTGCTCACTTCTGTCATGTGGCCCCCAGGAGTATGCGTAGAAGGGATTGTGGCTGTCAGTGTGGGCAAAGCTTCCCCGCCACTCCTAGCGTCTTTACAAACATCAGAAGTACTTTACGGTCCTTTGCACCGTCACAGCAACTCTGTGAGGGAGGGAGCGTCAGGAGACAAAACCCTTCCCAAACTTCAGAGTTTTAGGGCTAAATGCAAGTTTTGAGTTTTGAGCTCCTGCGTTCGAGCTTAACTTTCACCGAATGCATCAAAGGACGATGGGCAATGAAATGCAATCAGGGCCATAACGCTTTGCATAGTAAGCAGTGGAGATTAATTGTTATAGCGTCAATGCCAGAAACAATCCCAATAAAAACATTCAGAAATCCCTGGGCTTGCATTGAATTAAGTTAAATTGCCTCCAAACGACTGTATAGGCTGTCCGTCTGACAGCAAATCACATTCCCCAGAATAAAATCACATTGTACGTTGGTGGCTATAGGAGCTGCTGTACGTGATGAAACTGCTTTGTAAATAATATTTCATATTAACAAATGCACGGGGCACCCCTTATGGGAATGGGGAGGTTGAAATATTTTTGCGCCAGCAGTTCAATTCATCGGTGCCAACTGTAGGAGTTAAAAACTTGCCAGTACAATCGCATACATGCCTACAGAAAAGTGAGTTCACTGGAGCTTACTGCCAGGCTAGTATTTGCAGGATTACACACTTCAGCTGAATGAAGTTTCCTCCATAAACGGAGTAAATCTTTGGCAAATATTTTCAGTGGTGCTGAGAAATGCCTCACCTTTTTGGAATTTTTTCAGCAAGTCCTGAAAAAGGGTTTTCACACACACACACACACACACACACACACACACACACACACACACACAATGCCTTTATTGCCCCAGAGGTTCACTTGCCACCACTTGCGTACAGAAGTATCTTCATGTTGCCAGATCTGATTGACTACAAAGTATTGTGTGCAGTGGTGCCTCATTGTGGGAAAAGGCAGAAGCCCTGTTCCTGGTGGCACTGTTGTCAGACGTGGCGAGTCCCCCCTCCCCTTGGTAACTTCCCAGATAAGAATTAATGAGTAGTTGATAGATTCATAGTCCTTTTATTACAGCATCCTGTTGCAAGCACAAATACACAGCTCTCCATGAGGAGGCAGTTGCCTAGTCCAGGGGTCAGCAACCTTTTTCAGCTGTGGACCGGTCCACCATCCCTCAGACCTTGTGGGGGGCCAGACTATATTTTATTGGGGGAGGGATGAACGAATTCCTATGCCCCACAAATAACCCAGAGATGGATTTTAAATAAAAGGACACATTCTACTCATGTAAAAGCATGCTGATTCCCGGACCGTCCGCGGGCCAGATTGAGAAGCCATTTGGGCCACACCCGCACCTTGGGTCTTAGGTTGCCTACCCCTGGCCTAGTCCAATCATCCTTCCGGCTTCCGCAGCATTTTGGGAAGTTCCTCCCTCCCTCTGACTCCTTTGTTCTCTGCTCATTTGGACCTCCGAGTCCATGGAGGCTGGGAACTCCATGCTCTCCAGTGACGACTCAGCTAGCTGCCCTCTCCCTTCTGGTTCTGTCGTCATTATCTCATAACTGGGTAACTCCACCCTAAGCTGTTCATCTCCTGTCTCTCTCTCTCTCTGCTTCTGAACACGCTGTGGACAAGGGAGGCGATTCTTCCCCCTCCAGCTCTCCATCAGAAAGAAGCTAGTCTGCCATAGAATGCATTCCCCAGTCCTCATCTTCAGACCATTCCCTGACAACTGTGCTCATCCAGACAGGGATGGAGCGAGGCGAAAACAAGATTGCAGAAATTCTAGGCTGGTGGCTGTTTCCCTGCAGGTACATGCACACCCTTAAATCTATAGGATTGTGCTAGCAAGTTGTTAACTCCTCAGCTTCACCACCAGCTCTTCCCTTCACCCTGCTCCTGCCCTGACAAGTATAATGCTTCCATGCAACCACCCTTCAAAATTTGCAATTATCCAAACTTTGCAACGCTATTCTCCAACCAAGCAATGTTTACCAAAATGCATGTATCCTTTTGGGGGACTATTTTTGTATTTAAAAAAACCACTGCTGTCAAAGGAAATCGTGGGGGCAGGAATTGAGATAGGAGCAATGGAAGTGAAGCGATAAAATAATTGTATTAGAGGAATGTCTGTGTTAGATAAGTGTTTAATATATGATGCAGTAGAAAAAAAATTGAACAAAAATGCTGTGGAGGTGTGGGAGGGGGAGTCAGTGTGTGAAACAATGTAACTGTTTAATTTGAAGTCAATTTGTAAAGAATTAGAAATTCCATTAAAAATATATTATTAAAAATGTATGTGTGAGGGTAAGATGTGCATCCAAATGCATATATTGGTGAAAATCCATCTTTTCCTGGGACCAAGGCCCACTGAATACTGAGTATTATTCTGTTAGTCCCTTAGCTACTATGCCATACCAGTTGTAGACATTATTGTAGCAGCGACAGCTCCTTCATCACATGCATATATATAGATTTTTCAAGGTTCAAAAATATTCATATATATTAGGAACCCTTAGCAGAGTAAAACAAAGGAATGTATATGCTGAGCCAGGGTTTTAAATGGTTTGTCGTTGCCATTAGATTAGGACAGACACTTTAATGCCTCATGTTCTGTACCTGTCAGGGACTGGGCAGAAGAGGAGGTCACTGGAAAGGGGGATGATGTCAGAGGCTGGGCAGAGGAGGAGGAATGGTGGAGACCGCTTCCCCATCCTAACCCTTCCAGGGAGGACGAAGAAGAAGACAGTATAGATTTACAACAGGGATTTGAGGAAGGTCGCAGCTCAGAGGCAGATGAGGGGGGAAATTGGGAACTCATGGGAGAGCCAGAACAACACCCGGCTGACACTTTCTCATTAGAAAGTATCCCAGACCCTCCATCTCCCAGAACCTGGCGAGCCTTAAAAGTAGGAGAGCAAAGAGCTCAAAGACAGAGGGCATGTTGCAGCACCCATAGAAGTGACGAATGATGAAGTGGGAGAGACGGGGGGTGGAGATTAACTTGGGACAATGCCATTATCCAAGAAGCTGTGTTCTATAGCCTCTCACTGTAAAGTGTGGAATAAAAAAAAAGATTGTAAGAAACTTTTCCTTGTCTTTATTCTTTCCTGGGCAACCAGCCGGGAGCCGCTGACAGCACCCTAACAGTATGCATCCCTAACTACTTAGAAGATATTGTCAGAAGACCAAGGGCTGGATCCGACACTGAAGCTTTTCCAAGTTGTACCACTCCGAGCTGCAGAGGAGGGCTGTACCTTTGTTCATGACTACACGGAATAAATCCCTCAATGTGAAAAACTGTGTGTCAAAAGAACCCTTTAAAAGTAGGTTATCTACCTTCAGGATGCCAACTTGCCCCCCACATTGAGGAAGCCCGGTGTCACATGACATCAAATGCATGCCTTGAGCAATCAGGGGGGCATGAACCAGGTGCCTCTGGCAGAGATCCCCATTGCGCCCTGCCCCCCCCCCACAGCACATGTACCCTTGCCCATTCACAATGCGGAATCGGGAGCGCAGAGGTCACCTTTAAAGGCAGGAGACTGATCTGTTTGCCCTGCCTCAATATTCAGGGGGGCTCGGCCCCCTGCCCACAAATACTGAAGGGGGCCAAAGCCCCTTCTGCCCCCTGTAGTTGGCACCCCTGTTCAGGATGCCTTGTTTTTCCATTGGGGGGCGGTATTAAAACATGCAACATCCCTCCCACATCTGGAGTGAAGTGTTGCAGGCTGGTAGAAGGTTTACTGACTGTTGCGTATGTATACTCTAAAGAAGGGAAGTCAGAGGAAGTTATGAAGAGGAGATTATGTTGTGGGGTGGGTGGCATCCATGCAAATTATCTCTTAGGAGAAAGAGGGGCATCTCCTTTGTTACCAGGCCCCCTCACTTCCAGACAACTTCCAGCTTCAAAATATTCTCCCCATCTGTTCAGCAATTCCTCATTAAGCATGTAGCATGTGTATTATTAGAAAGATCATACAGCATAATTGTATATTGACAAAGGCACACAGGTGCTGAGTGTAATTTGGGCTTCCTTGCCTTTCACCTGGTATGCTTTTTAAAATAGGTTTTCTTTTGTATTTTAAAGAAAGAAACAACAAAAAAACAACCCCTGCCTATTACATGCCAGATGTGGTAGAAGGAGGGTTTCTGTCTGTTACAGGATCACTAGCTGTGTACTCAAGGAGACTCACAGGACTGTCAGTGAAAGCCAACGCAGGTCACTCAGTGTCAGAAGTAACAGGTGTGATTTTCTCCTTTTGCAAAATGTCCCAAAGCACATTTCAGCACATAATGAACAGCAGTCCGGTTACATTGAGCATAATGGGACAGGTAAAGGACCTCTGGACGGTTAAGTCCAGTCAAAGGCAACTATGGGGTGTGACACTCATCTCACTTTCAGGCCAAGGAAGCCAGCATTTGTCCACTGACAGCTTTCTGGGTCATGTGGTCAGCATGACTAAACTGCTTCTGGCACACCGGAACGAGTGCCAGAGCGCACAGAAACGCTATTGGCCTTCCCGCTGCAGTGGTGTGCTTTTGAACAGCTAGGTTGGCAGAAGCTGGGACAGAGCAACGGAAGCTCACCCCATCGCACAGATCCAAGCATTCAGTGGGAGCCATTAAAAACTGATTTCTGTTTATCAGTCATACAACTGCGGGGTGAAACTTGGAACTGTTATATGTAGACAGATAGCTCATCACTGGGATAGGAATAGAGTGCCATTGGTGACCCAACCACTCAGTACTGGAACCAAAGAGCCAATTTTTGAGTTTCCTGAATCTCTGTTTCCTTTAATGGGGCACGTAAGACCTGAATAGGCCTCTTATCTGTATCTGTGTATTGCTCAGTGCACACATATTATCTCCTTACTTCAGACATGGCATGGGCTCCATTTGCCTAGCAACGGAGGCAACGTATTGGAGACAGTTAAAGATTTACATCAACTCGAAAGGCAATTGAGGAATGCACTCAGAAACTAAGCTGGCTCCTTTGCCCAGAAGACATGTATCCTTTAGAAAACTCATTTTCAGAAAAGAGGGGAGGGGAAACCCATATGCCATCACGGAGCTTTTCGCAAGTCTCACATCACCCTCTCTGTTGACAGCTCAATGTTCCAGCCAAGAAAATGTACAACACTTGACTCCCCAGTGACAATGTGCTTAAGTTTGGGCTTTGAGGTTCGAAGCTCCTCTATTGGCAGATTAATCACACACACACACACACACACAGAGGGTAACAAGAATTTCATCTTTCCCTAGGAAAAATGGGGGAAATGTGCACCATATTCTGACAAATCTGTACCCGCAAACTATTTCTATAAATATTACCAGATGAAAGTACCTGGCATTGGCCTGGAATTCAGGGGAAAATGTTGAGATTTTTAAACACATTGTGTAATTTGTTAGTTTTAGATAAGTTGTGTACAGACACATAAACCTGGGCAGGCTGGGTCTTCCTGTTATATACCTGCTGGGATTGACAAGGCATCTGACCCTTACCTGAATCTCATAGCTCTCCTGACGAATGCTTTGGTCTGCAGCCACAGTGTGGAAATAAAGGATGAGATTGCCCACCAGATACCAGGCACTCTACTATTCAAATTAGGCTACAGTGTTTCTGTTACACTCCCCTCCTCAATTAGGTAATCAATTTAATCTAGCATGTAAATTCTCAAAACTTCCTTATTTGTTAATTTGAGCAAGTAAACTACTGCTCTCACTTCATTACAAACAGTGTTTTTACCTGAAACACACTTGAGCAAACCTGATCCTCTTCCTTTCAGAGATATTTTGTTGCCATTTGCAACTGTAGCTGCCTATGATTAGTTATCATTTAACTCTTGGGGAAAATAATTAGCATCACATGTCATGTGCGTAGAAGTTGCAGAACCAATTAACAAACTAGAAGGATTACTGTTAATAGCACCAGTTTTCCTATAACTTGATATAGCTGGATAGTTCTGATGAACTGCAAAAGCATTTTTAGTTTGCTTTCTGTTGCCACCCTCAACTTTTCTTTATTAGTGCCACTTTGTTTTGTACGATTCCTTGCAAATGATGGAAAACATTTTTTCTGCTTGTATAGGTTGATAATATAATTTTGGTTACTGAGAACAAACAAGAGTGTACAGAAACAAGATTGGGTGCAGGCCTGGCCAGGACATAGGCCTGACACACCTGTGATAAAGGTGACCTGTGTGCTTGCTTGCTTGCTTGCTTGCTTGCTTGTTTGCTTGCTTGATTAACAGCTGTTGGGAACTTCAAGGTCCCTGCTCTCCCTTCTTATGGTCTTTGTGCTAGACCCAGAGACTCCAATAGAGAACATTCCATGTCAAGAAGGAGGGAACGCTGTCAAATGACAGGGCAGGAGCTACACAGAGCAGAGCCTTTTCACTGGTGGTGCCAATTGTATGCCTCACTCTTCCCTCACTCTTCTCTTTTGGTCTGTATTTTGGAGCTTTATAATTTAGGAAGACTTTGGAAGAACTGGTTGACAAGTCTTACCAGTTGCTGATGTATGAGCAGATTTTATTTGCTGCTATTCTGGGCTTTGGGTGCACCAGGGTTTACACCAGCGTACAGTGGTACCTCGCAAGACGAATGCCTCGCAAGACGAAAAACGTGCAAGACGAAAGAGTTTTCCGTTTTTTGAGTCGTTCCGCAAGACGAATTTCCCTATGGGCTTGCTTCGCAAGACGAAACGTCTTGCGAGTTCTTGCGAGTTTGTTTCCTTTTTCTTAAAGCTGCTAAGCCGCTAATAGCCGTGCTTCGCAAGATGAAAAAACCTCAAGACGAAGAGACTCGCAGAACGGATTGATTTCGTCTTTCAAGGCACCACTGTAATATAGTTTGCCAGGATGTCAGAAGGGATACAATTTACAAGCTTCCTCCATTATCTGCACAGCAGGGGGTATTAAGTCCACAGTGCAAAGGTTGAGCTGAAGCATTCCCTGCTGGTTACCTGCTTTCAGCAATAGGGGTCGCTATTTGGTGGTACCCAATTGGTTAGCTGTCAGGTTCTAGAGCTCCCTATTGGTGGCTCTTAGGTAATTCACAAAATACAGAGTCCATTCATAAAACACAGTGTTCATTCATAAAGGAATAACATAAATCTCTATTGCTACATATTGGGTGTATATTTCAGCCGTTGAACGTACAGGTTTATGGCCATGCTGTAGTGTAGTGCTTATGCAACTGTGAATAAAAGGTGGCTGAGCTCATCGTCTCAGGGTTTGGGTTGGAGAAGAGGTGACAAAACTGATTTCCAATAAGTCCCCCCCCCCTTTATTTCCATAACAATTCCTTGAGTCTGTACTCTGAATAGTGACACCAGGGACCTAGAAGGTGCAGGGCTTGTCAGTCCAACCCCTGCACAGTCTCATCAGGGCTGACCTTAAGGCAATTGGAGCAATTGGGCCAAATTGGGCCCCACAGGCTGCTCCTAAGGGGCCCCTCACATCAGGGCAATCTAGATGGGTTTTATTTATATCTATAAGATATTGCAGACTTTGGCTGTGACCTGGGACCCTACAAAAAAAAAATCAAGTTGCACCCCACTGCTTCAAATTGGGCCCCACTGGCTATCCCTGAGTCTCATAGTTGCTGGGCCTGAGTTGCCCTGCCCTTGCGTGAAGTCTTGGGTTGACAATTTTGGGAAAGGGGAGACTGTGGCACTGGGGAGAGGGCAGGCTGGTGAGGCCCCCTAGATTTAGAGGCCCTAGGCTTCAGCCTACTTAGCCTATACATAAATCTGGCACTGGGTTCAGTCCTGCTCGGTGCTGCTTTGTCAACATATTTGTTTTAGGAAACATGCTAGCAAAGTTGTGAAGCCTGCAGCACTACACCCTTGGCATGTGATTTCTGAAGTGCTGGTGCATGCGCTTGGCTGTTATGCCAGCTCTGTTTAGTCTCTCCATTCTTCCCTCTGCCTCTCACTCTGTTGCCCCCCAACACATTCTCTCTCAGTGTAGCTCAGGCTGCAGATATCCCATCTGCTCTCACCACAACCACCAACAATGCCATCTCCTCCCACCCAATGGCCACCACTTACCTGGCTGCTGCCGCTGCCACCACATTGCAAGAAGCAGCTGCCTAAGTGGACTGACATCGCTTGCCGCTACCCCAATGGACTGTCACATCAGCTGTCACCATTATTGTGTGGGCCATGACCAATGGTGAGAGACTGAATTGCCCAGGCCAATATGAAGGTGGTAGCCTGTTCTCTCTTCATCACACTCCATCCTGGTCTCCTCTTTCTGTCCATGGGCCTCTGTGGTCCCAGCCACTCTGAACATACCACAGTTCCCATGATTATTGAGGGGTGGAGCAGCTTTAAATGTACCGTATTTTTCACTCTATAAGACACACTTTTCCCCTCCTAAAAAGTAAGGGGAAATGTGTGTGCGTTTTATGGAACAAATTCAGGCTGCGCAGCTATCGCTGAAGCCAGAAGAGCAAGAGGAATCGGTGTGCACCAGTCCCTCTTGCTCTCCTGGCTTCAGGGATAGTCCCGCAAAGCCTCCTGACCGCAGCCGAAGTGCTCCTGTCTCTTCGCTCAAGAGGCTTTGCATTGTTTTCTTGTTTCTTGTTTTCCTCCTCTAAAAAACTAGGTGCATCTTATGGTCGGGTGCGTCTTATAGAGCAAAAAATACCGTATCGTATATACACAGCCTAACATAGCAGGTTGGTAGTGGGGGCACAGTCACTAAGCCCACCCCTCTGTCACATCTCTGCACATGGCCCCGCCACCCTGCATGTGTTGAAGGGCAAGTGTCTGCAGTGGGGAGCCTCCTGTACACTTGGAGGTTCTCTGCACAATGTAGAGCCCCTGCACAAAGTGATACAGGGAGCCTACATGAATACAACAGCTCCCTGCGCAAATGTTTACCTCTACTACATGGAAGGCAGTGGGGTCAAGGCTGTGGATGCAACAGATGGAGAGGGGCCAGCCACACTATCCCTCACATGGGTCCATCTGCATGGGATGATCTGTGCTGGGTGGAAGGGGAGACAGGGAGGCTAACAGTAGGTGCCGCCAGATGGTATCTAACACCGAGTAAACTGGCAAAAACGTACAAATCAAAATTGAGTAAATGTTGGAAACGCAAAGAGAAAGAAGGTGCTTTCTGTCATATGTGGTGGTCTTGCTGCAAGGTCAAAGCTTACTGGGAAATTATATATAATGAACAGATGTCTTCTAAAGGTTGTAAAGCTACTTATCTTCTTGACAACTGATGGGAAGGTGTTCCACAGGGTGGGCACATCTACTGAGAAGGCCTGGTTCCCTGTTACCTCACTTCTCACAGTGAGGGAACCAGCAGAAGACTCTGCTGAATGGAACATTTTTCCAGTTTAGATCCAATAGACCCCCTTCTCTTTTAAATCCAGCACCAACTGGAAACTTGGTCTTCTTAATTCCAATATGCATTTTAACTGAATGCAGATTTTATAGGTTTAGCCAATTTTCATGTTCATTGCATTTCATCTCTTGAGCTCTGCTTGGAGACGATTGTATTTAAGAAGTGTATGAATTGTCTATATAAAATTATTTGCTCTTCAGCAAGACACAGGGAAGGGCAAGGACTTGACCATCTAGCCTGGCCCTTTGATCACTAGAAACTATAGGGTCTTGGCTACACATAATATTGACCCACATGAAAAGCAGCCAGACTCTGAGTGATCCGAATTCTGAAGCCTCCTTCTTGACAGCCAAGAAACAGCTGGATGGCCTTGCCTTGAAGTCATGTCCAGAGGGACAGAGGTGCTGCTGGCTAGTGGCCTTTTCCCATCTGCGATGCGAGAAGAGATTAGGCGAGGAAGAGAACAGAAGGGAAAAGCCCCTCGGCCAAAGACATCTCCCTCCCTCTTGGCAGGATTTCAAAGCAAGGCCTTCCAGCTGCCCTCAATCACCACAGGGAAGAAGCTGTCAGACTCCTGATCACTCAGAGCCTGGCTTCCTTTCAAGGTGAGGTCAGTATTATATGCAGCCATGCTCTTATTATCAGCTTCTTCTGAGATTTCACCATGGACTTCCGCACACTTTCAAACATGTCTAAGGAGGCTTGAAGCACACTTAAAAGGAAAAGAAGTAAGTGAGATTGTTAGGAAGCTGAATTGTGTGGTCAGTACGGTTTTTCTGTGCTTGTGCAAGAGTGTGGCATGCACACAGTCCTCCTCTTCCTTACATCTGGCTATAACTCAAAGTTGACCCATAGCCCCGCCTGACTGATCCTTAGGAAGGTAGACACACCAAAACAGAGAGGGGTCAAGCTGTCTCCAGACCTGAGGGCCCTCCCAGCCAGGTCCTACCCAGTGGCCCACTCTGGCTTGCCCTGCTCCCTCCTGCAGCTTCCCACTCGCTAGGATTATTAACAGCATCTTTGCATCAGGACCATCACCAGCATGTGCAGCGACTGGCTCAACATCTTGACATACCCTCCAACATTTCTCCAAGGAAAATAGGGATGTTCTATTGTTGTTATATCCCGTCCATCTGACTAGGTTGCCCCAAGCCAACTTGGGCGGCTTCCAACATACAGTCGTACCTTGGAAGTCGAACAGAATCCGTTCCGGAAGTCTGTTCGACTTCCAAAACATTCGGAAACCAAAGCGTGGCTTCTGATTGGCTGAAGGAAGCTCCGTCGGATGTTCGGCTTCCAATAGTTTGCAAACCGGAAGTCACTTCCGGGTTTGCGGCATTCAGGAGCCAAAACGTTTGAGAACTAAGTTGTTCGAAAACCTAGGTACGACTGTATATAAAAAGATAATAAAACATTAAACATTTAAAAACTTCCCTATACAGGACTGCCTTCCAATGTCTTCTAAAGATTGCAGACCTATGTATCTCCTTGAATCAGGGGGCTCACATAACTCTATACCCTCCAACCTTTCTCTGATGAAAACAGGGACATCCTACCATACCCTCCAACATTTCTCTGATGAAAATAGGGATGTTCTAATGGAAAGCAGGGCATTCTGGGATCAAGTCTGAAACCAGAATGGCTTCTATAAATCTGGGACTGTCCCTGGAAAATAGGGACACTTGGAGGGGCTGTCTTGATAGCCCCTCAAATCTAACTTCACATGGGGCCGTAAAAATGGTGGCTTCTTACCAGCCCATCAGGAAATTCAGATGAGAGAGCTAAACACAAGCAATGGGTACCCTCCCAGGGCACAAGGTCCCCAGTGCCTGCGGGGGTTAAAGGGGCGGCATATGTAACCACAAAGTGGCCTTTCTCATATTTTGGAATTGGCTTTGATTTTTTACACATCTTTATATCTCGCCTTTCCCTCATGAAGCTCAAAGTGACCCCCGTGCTTCTCTCTTCCGATTTATCCTCAAAACGGCTTTGTGAGGTAGGTTAGACGGAATGACAGTGACCGTCCCAAGGCCAGCCAGTCAGCTTCATGGCTGTGTGGGGATTTTTACCAGGGGCTTCCCAGTCCTAGTCTAATATTCGAACCACTACACCACACCCTTGCCCCCCTCCCCAAAAGGTCACCTACCACAGCAGCCATCTGCTGTGATCTTAAGTGTCTCTTCCAGAACATCACTGAGAGTAGCAAGCGACCACAGTCTTGGGCATCTTAGCCTGCTAAGATGCTCATATACTGCTAACGCTGTCCATGAAACCTATTCTATATACCAGTGGTTTTCAAACAGTGTGCTGTGGCACCCTGGGGTGCCTTGAATGGTGGTTGAGGTGCCGTAGGCAACAATGGCCTCTGTTCCTCTTTCCTTCCTTCCCTCCTCTGATGCCCTCTTGTGTCTCTGCCTCCCAAAGGCTTGCACAGCTGTTTGTTGCAGCAGCTCTGGCTTCAAGCTCCACAGGTGAATGGTGCCTCTGGGGCTAGCCAGGGGGTGCTTCCCAGGCCCCTGTGGGGCAGTGTGTGGAGGCACCTCTATTTTGGGCAAGGGGAGGGCAGCTCAGAACCCAGGGGTGGCAGCAGTCACCCAGAGGATTAATAAGAATAATAAGAATAATAAGAATAATTTTATTATAAAAAATTATTATTTATATGCCACCCATCTGGCTGGGTTTCCCCAGCCACTCTGGCGGCTTCCAACAGGATATTAGAAACACAATAAATGGTCAAACATTTAAAGCTTCCCTCAAAACTTCCCAAGGAGAGGAAGCTGAGGGAACACTCCGCAAAGGAGGGTGTTTGAAAAAGGGTGAGAGCAGGCAAGGGGGTGACATAACTCGACTCCTGCAGAAAGGATGCAGTTGGTCAAGGGAGCTGCAGACCCAAAAAGGTTGAAAACCTCTGCTATATACTGTAGTGATGGTGATGCCTATCAATCTTTCCACCATTCAACCAGCTAATGAAATACAAAAAAAGAGAGCAAGGATTGCTTTGCACTTTCCCCCCACGACTGCCATAGATGTAAGCAATGTGCAAAAGAGCAAGAAAAACAACAAAAAATCGATCCAAAGCAAATGAGGAGGCTGAAGGGCATTTCGTCGGGATCTCAGCCTATCCCCACGAATTGTTATTGGAAAGCCCGGAGCGCTGCTTATTAAATATTAAAGAAGAGCAGTCCAAGTATGTTAGGGGCTAGCCGAACAGTATGTCTTTTAAAGCTTAATAAATATAAAAGGTGCCAGGCATTACCTAATTTGAGAGACCTTTCTGCCAGGAAGGAGCCGGATGATGTATTGTCCTGTCGCTCGGCTGATGTAGTACGCAGAGCCTGGGCAAAATGCATCCTCAAGACTCACAGGCTGGGCCGTTCTGGAAACATCAGCTGCTTTAATTTATCTTGTGCCAGGGATGGGGGTTAAGCAGGTAGTAATAGAACTTAGCATTTATATTGCAGGTTCCAAGCATTCAAAAGGACCACACATGGGTTTTTTCAAGAACCTCCACCTTCAACCTCCCTGCACTGTGCACCATTGCAATTTGCTTTTATTTACTTAAAATCACATCTATGCTGCCATTCACCGGAACAACTGAAAGACATATTACCAAAAAAGAAAAAAGGGAAAAAAGAGCAATCCAATAAAGCCCCACAGTTCCAAATAAATAAATAAATAAATAAATAAATAAATAAATAAATAAATATGCTATCCAGAAGCGCATTGATATCTGGTACTAAGAAGTGACTCGGTTGTGTCCCTCTAAGTACCATTTGTTGGGGTGTAACAGCAGGGAATGGCTGTTACCTTCATGTCCTGCTTATGGCCTTTCCAGAAGCAACTGGAAAACAAGAAATTGGGCTCGATGGACCATTGTTCTGATACACTACATTTCTTCTTCCCTTCCCTTCCAATGTCTTCTGCTAGCAAGGGCCAAATTTTTTTTTTTAGCTCCTGGTAACCTGCTGTCAGGCTTTGGGGAGTCGGCTTCCTCACCTCGTGGCAGTAGATAAGAAGGTCAAATGAAAAGAATGTCTTACCAATTAGAATCTTTAATAATCACAGTGAGAGAACAATGAACACGTCTCCTAAAAATGGCATGCTCCCAATTAAGGGTCACTCCCCTCTCTGTCTCTATTAATCTATGTCACACCTATGTTTTGTAAGCTGAGCTTGTACCCTCTACGCATTCTGTTCTGCTCTCCCTGACTTTGGAGAAGGGGGAGTGAATATTATCCAGAGACTGTGAATCTGTTAACTCTCTCTCTTCTAGTGTTTATTTTGCTAGCTGCTCCCCACCCAGTATTTCCCAGCTTCTGCCTTCTGAACTATGCCCCTCTGCAAACCACTGTTCCAAATCTATACTGTCCTCCTGCTCCTGGGAAGATTCAGGATCAGGATCAGGGAAAAGGGGTGGCTCCCACCATTCTTCCTCAGTGCAGCCCTCCTCAACATGGCCCCTGACACCTGCCTTCAACATCTTACCATTGCTAGGGCCAGCAGCATTTGTGTTGGGCAACTTATCAACACTGCCAGCTCACGTGTCTTTGAATCACAGTGGTACATGATCTTCGCTAGGAGACAAAGTAGTGACCACGTGCCTCCTTGTAGCGTTATGTCACCTGCCCACCAGTAAGCTGATCTCTCAATCCATATATTGCCAGGACTCCGATACTCTCTGTACCAACCTGCCCATGCACTTACAGTAAGTCATCTACGGACTCTGTTTCAGGTGCACCCTCCATCTGAGATGAGGTGCACACCAAGTGGAAAGAGCCCCATCTTGGTTGGAGTGGTCCAACTTTGGGGTGCTATCCACAGAGAAGTTTGCATGGTACCTACAGCTACTCTGGTGCCTTTTAAAGGGTAGACCAGTTTGAAGCCCATTACAGTAATCTAAGAGATAGGTTTGTTGGTAGGTTGGTTGGTTTTCATGAATGAGGGAAATAGGATATTAATCTGTAAGAAATGGCCACGGCAGGCTCATCAGCTGAAATTAGTAAAAGGTTGTTCTAGCTACCTTGATCAGCATTATAATAGCCATTGCTATCTCTGTACAGTAAGTCCAAAATTTATGTGGGGGTTAAGTTCTGGGGATTGCACCTAAAGACAAAATCACATATAGTTAAAATACTTTGGTTTCAATGAATTGATTTTTATAAATACCGTATTAACTTAAGATCTGGTTAACTAGAGTAATGCACACACACTTTTTGGCAATGTACACAATATCTATTTTTTCTTTTCTTGTCTTTGTCCTGTTTTGTTTTCCACATGGGTACCATTTCTTGTTTCGTCTTCTTTTTCATGTGCGCTTACTCTTACTCTGTGCGCTTCTAACTTACACACTTTTAAATTGTACACATACAGCTATTCATGGTAAAAAAAATTACCATGGGTTGCCAAAATATTTTTTCCCCAGATGCCCACCCACATTTTTTACCATGAATAGCTGAATGTGTACAAGTTAAAAGTGTGTAAGTTGTGGGCTTATTGTATAACCATCTTGCCTCTTAGTTGGCAAGTTTATAGTCCTCAGGGGACTGGATCTGACTTAGGAGCATCCTGTTGCTGAACCCTGGCAGAAGACCTCCCAACTTGCCTTGTTCAATTGAAGATTTTGTTGCAAACTCACTGCTTTCTTTACCCTGTCTGGTTACAACAACAGGGCCATTGAAACGGTGCCAGTACTTTCCAGAACAATAAACAGGGTGGTGCACTTGGGTCATCCCCCTCCGAACGAAAACCAGAAGACTTGAAGTTCTTTCACCCTTGTACCCAGGGCACCTTCCTTGAGTAGCTCTCTCCCCCTTCACTGTGCCCAGCTCAATATTTGTCTGCCATGGCGCTGTGATTAAATTACAAATCAAGCAGGTATAAAAATGGGTGTTGTCACAATTCCAATCCGACGCTGGCTCTCAACCTCGCTGCACCTGCCGACGCTGTTTGTTGACAGGTACAAATCACCAGCCATCAAGGAGCGAACCACAGAACTGACAACAATCCACTTTTGGATATCTGAAGGTAATTACATAGCTTGGAGCCTTAAGAGGTTGTGTGTGTGTTTTTTCCCCTTCAATAAAAGCAGGTGGGCTGCCGGGGTTGCTTGAACAGTTTTTTGGAAACTAATAACCACTAAACAAGTGGGGGACATTTTGAAAAGGGCACAGCGAAAGGCAGCATCCTATGGGTCTCATGAACACCTTTTACGCTATTTTCAAAACTCCAAGCATATTTTCATTCCAAGTTTGGTTTTGTTTTTAAATTACGATTTAAACCCCAGTGCATTTCTCAATGCATGCTAATGTATTTCAGCATAACCTGAAGAGGCTGAGCTCTGCTGGGTTGCTAGGGAATCAGAGGCCCCCTTTGGCCATTTTGTTTAATTAGGTGGCCTTTTTTAATGATGTGCATTGTGTAGGCTAATTAGCAGGGTCTGGACCACTGCCATCCGATTCCTCCTTTAAAGATTCTGTTGCTTCCCCCATCATTCTTGGAATAGATTTTGCTTTCTGGTTACGGACGGTAATGAATAAAGACCACAGATGGTCAAATACCATCACATAACCTACCTGGCTTTGTTTACGGGAAAATAGAGCTAATCCAAAATGGATAAGGTTGGCATTTGCAATCGGGGAAAGCCAATTCCATTCCTCATCACTTGTTAGATGCCTGTTAGCAGAATGTCCAGCATAGCTAAAAATCAGAATAAATGGAGAACAACTGCAGCCACAAATTTCTGTCACTACATATGTAGAAGAGCTATTTGTTATTATTATGTGGCTGCAAAGAAGCTTGCTAATTCTGGACAAAGCTGTACCTGGTGGTAAGGATAATGGAGAGATTT
The DNA here is from genome assembly GCF_965112155.1 of Podarcis liolepis. NCBI lineage: Eukaryota > Metazoa > Chordata > Lepidosauria > Squamata > Lacertidae > Podarcis > Podarcis liolepis. Next base: position 25,677,573 of record NC_139556.1, read on the forward strand.
GATTCTTGAGAACTCAGAATCAAAATGACCCAAGCTGTTCCCACCCACCCACTCTGGCCAATTTGCAAATCATAATTCCATAGTCGACTGGCTTTCTCCTTTCTGCAAATGCAGGAACACAATTATTGTCCCTTTGTATAAAATGTATACGTATAAACTAGCATGTATAAAATATGAGGCTTTGTCTGTGCAAATATAAAATGTTCAGAATATCAGGCATTGTCCATGCAAATGAAAAAGGTTTGGGTGCTACAGTTTTGCATATCTATAAAATTACTAAAACAAAACAAAAGTGTGCAGGACCAGTGTTGACATACAGTAAACAGAAAATATACAGAGACATACACGTGCAATGCATGTAAACCATAGCAATCATCGTGCTGAACCACATATTTAAAAAATGTATTTTAAGTGAAGAATTTCTTTTTTGAAAATAATCAAACAAACAAGAACAGCTGATTAACTTCAGAACAGGACAAAATAATGGGTGGGCAAATGCAAAAACGAATTAGCTGCCCCATTAAACATATGGAGACTTAATTCTGAGTAGACATGCCTATCATTGTACTGTAAGTTAACTATACTGCGGATAACTGCCTAGTTTTTAGCTCTAGCACAGTAGGAGACATGCATAAACCTCTTTGCAGAGTTTTCACATTTGCTTTTTGTGGGGAGTGGGGACATAAATTGCCTAGAAGAGTACCTGCACACATGAGTCCATGACTCTATTTCTTAGTGCCTTGCCCAGCGATGCCAATGAAGGCCTTCATGGGCACCATGGTGCCCATGGGCATCAGGTTGGCAACCCCCTGGCCAGACCATTGTTGATCCATTTATTGCTGTGTACTCCAGGTGGCAGGCATTTAGATGCCCCGGTATTTTTCAGCTCTATTGCTCGGAATCCTATTAACTAGTGCTGCCATGGAATAAACCTGGAATCCTCTGCCTTTGAAGCATGTTCTCCAATTATCCAACAGGTAGTGGTTGAGTCCTGTGGCTGAGAAAATGAGCGGCCTATCAGGAATCAACTTCATATATAATACAATGATATATAATGGATTGGGGGTGTGTGTTTAAAATAACTTTTTCTTTTAAAAAAACAACCCAAAGCCTTTCTTTTAGTTATTCTAGGTGCCGAAATCCCAATTGAGCAGAAAAGATTATTTATGTATGTGACCATGGCTGTGCGGATGTTATTGGCCCAGAGATGGAAAGCAGATAGTCCCTACCAGAGAAGAATGGAAGATCAAGTTGATGGATTATGCCCAAACAGCAAAAATGACCGGAAGAATCAAAAATCAGGAATACCAAAATTTTAATAAGGAATGGGAGAAATTGAATAATTGAAAACAGTTAAAATCATTAGTAGGATTAGATAACACTTGTAGTTTAATGGTGAATTTTGGATATAATGGAGATGTAAAAGATATGGATTATTATAAAAGATGCAGGAGGAAATGATTAACAATGAGACCCACAAAGGGGATGAGGGAAGTCCACGAGATTCTTTGAATCTTGTTTTTATGATGTATGTTGGATATGTGATTGTAAAACTTTAAACTGAAAAACCAAATAAATAAACACACACACAAAAGGAATATTCATATGCCATGACATCAGAAAGTCAATGCACAACATCCATAACCATTCTCCTACGAGGGAAATAGATTTGTTTTTTAATAAAAGAAAACCTCTCCAAAGGAGGTGGTCACTACTAAAACACACACACACACACACACACACAGACACACACACATATGGATGCTCAATAAAAAGTGACTTATTACCTAGTTGGGAATCAGGTGTTGGATAGTGTCATTTAACAATGCATTTTTCTCTTTTTCCTCCAACTCAGCAGAAACATGCAAATTAGCCAGCTTGGAAGTTTCTGGCTTTCCCTCCCTTCAGCCACTATTTATTCAATTTGGAGTTGTGTTAACAGCACACTTTGGCATGAGAATATACACACTAATAGGCTGGCAGGCTGGGTGATTAGTCAAGGAAGTTGTTCCTTCAGGTGGAAATCCATAGCCTGGAATGAGCCCGAGTTCCTCTCTTCCTTTAAACTGCTGATTTGACTGGCAGCTTACAACTCATTTCGACGGCTTCTTTCAAAATGAAAAGCTGCCTGAACTCAACCCTGCAACAAACAAAGCTGTTAAAAAAGAGAAGAAATGGCATGAACAAAATGCACTGGGACCATTAGAAAAGTAGGTAGGTGAGATAGATATAGACTGATAAATAATAGCTCTATCATTTCTTGCTTTTATATCCCACTTAACTTTCTGTCGTGAAACCCAAGATAGTCACCCAAACAGCCACTGACATTGGCTCTCAGTACATTTCCGAGCACAGTTCAAAGTGTTGGTGCTGACTTTTAAAGCCCTAAATGGCCTCGGCCCAGTATACCTGAAGGAGCGTCTCCACCCCCATCGTTCAGCCCGGACACTGAGGTCCAGTTCCGATGTCCTACTGGCGGTTCCCTCACTGCGAGAAGTGAAGTTACAGGGAACCATTCAGAGGGCCTTCTCGGTAGCGGCGCCCACTCTGTAGAACACCCTCCCATCAGATGTCAAGGAAATAAACAACTATCTGACTTTTAGAAGACATCTGAAGGTAGCCCTGTTTGGGGAAGTTTTTTAATGTTTCATGTTTTATCATATTTTTTATATTCTGTTGAGAGCCACCCAGAGTGGCTGGGAAAACCCAGCCAGGTGGGCGGGGTATAAATAATAAATTATTATTAAATTATCATTATTATAGCCTTATAATCCTTCAGACCATAGCCCAGAGATAGTGCCTGTTATATGGAGGCACTCAAAACCTGGCCCTAGTTGGATGCTCATAACAGGGGGCCAGTCCTTTTTACTGAAGACAGAATATGTTCTTATGTTAAGAACATAAGAGTTTTGCTGAATCAGGTCAATAGTCCATCTAGTTTAGGATCCTACATCTTCTCTTCTTTTTGGTGATGCTTAAGTGATTATCCAATCTGTAACAGGAATACGGCAGGAAGCTCTGAGAATTGTAGTCTTCCTGAGTCATCCCTATGTGATGACATCACCATGACTCTGCAAGAACCTTTAAGTCAGGCATGTCCAAAGTCCGTTTTGGGGGCCTAATCCGGCCCCTTGACCGGAGTTATACGGCCCCTTTGGCAGTTTATTTATTGGGGTCAAATCCTTAAAAAAGTTCAACAACTTTGGGGTAAAATTGTAAAAAAAGGTTGGCCCTCACACATGTTCACTTCATCAAAATTGGCCCTCTTTGAAAAAAGTTTGGGCACCCCTGCTTTAAGTCTTGGGGGCCATTTCAAAACCCACAGATTCCAAAACTAGGCTGTGGGGGGGACCTCTCCCTTCTTGAGAACCCATCATTAACCCTTAATGGCTTATCTGGCCACATTTCTGATGAAAGGTAGTACAGTAGATTGCTTTAACTGGCAGAGGTAATGAGAGTAAGATTTATAAGGGAGATAAAAGGACTAGATACATTGGGGTGGGGAGCAAAAGTGGCTTTGTGATCAGTTCCTGTTGCTATTGAAGTCACAAAAACTGATTGATTATAAACCACAAGCAGAAGGCTAGAAATTAAACATCTGAACTCTTGGGTTCTGTGTAATCCACTATAGCTTGCATGCAAATTCGATTAAGTAAATATATTTCTCACAGTATGCTGAAGAAAAGTATAATCACTGGTCATTTTTCTACATTTTGGCTTGGCTTGCCATATTCTGAAAACATTAGGACTTTCAAAAAGATGAATAGTTTCTTTGTATTTATGTCACTGAATGCCTAGCCGATATTAAATTTTATTTTATTTTTTGCTCACTAGCTAGCCTTCAGTGTTTGAGAGAATGAAACCTCAAGGACACAATCCTGTTGATAAAAACTAACAGCCAGAGTGTTACCTGCAGAAATGTCATGTTTTGAGAAGACCGACACCTCATTAAATTGCAGAATTCCCCCTCACACGAACACTAAAACAATGAGATGCTGCATTTACAAAGAGCAGCCGCTCCTCCGCGCTAATGAAACGGGACCTGGAAAACTTGTCTTTCTGTGTCATTAATGCAATTCAGCCAATCCGTCGAGGGATTTCTGTGCATCAGCTAAGGAAAGGAGCCTTGTTCATACTCAGGAAAGTTTATTCTTACTGGAAACACCAACCTGAGCATCTAGGCCACCGGAACTGGTCGAGGAGAACACAGTGATCCATCACACAAAGCAATTAAGCTACACAGGCTTCCCCGTACCCTTGGGAAGTTGCTAGAGTGTTCATACAACATTTGACTGGCTCTAAGGTTATTTGGTGACCAGATCCAGGGCATGCTTCTCAGGTTAGGTTCACAGAGTGAGATGGCACTGCAGCGCAAGTCCTTCACATGACCCGGAGGTTACTTTCAGAAACACTGTTTCACATAGACTATATATCTCTAGCCAGTTGTTGGAGACCCCTTACCTGGAGGCAGCAGCTGGTTCTGGAGGGTCCAACCGCCTATAAAATTCGCCATGGTATCCCAAAGCAATGCAACATCAGGTGCTCCAATACATTCTGGGAAATTTAAATGGCTGGTGGCTTTTGAGCCCCAGTTGCTGCAGCCAGAGAAGCTCCTTACTGGGCAAGAGAGCCAAAGCAGGTAGGTTGATGGACCCTGCCAAGGTGTTGGGCTCCAATAGTTGTCCATGTCATACATTGCAACCCCTTTTATAGGGTTCCTGGTGTTACTTTTGAAGAAAAGGAAGGAGTTGTGCTGTCGCTGCTTCCACAACAACATAGGAATATAGAGATTGGCCTTATACTGAGTCAGACCATTGATCAATTTGGATCCAGATCACGTCTACACTGATTGGTTGCAGGAAGTCTCCAAGGTTTTGGGCAGGAAGTCTTTCCAAGTCCTGCCCAGAGATGCTGGAAATTGAAGCAGGGACCTGAAGAGCACACATTCTGGCTAGAAACAAAAACTGGCCCAAATTTTTGGAGCTCTGTTCATGTCCTGTCACAATAATACCCAGCCGCCAAAATGAGCTTCATAACATAAATAAGCTTGCCTTTAATTCAAAGCCCTATGAATCAAAATTTGCCCTGACCAGTTAAAATTGGGCCCTCATGCTGCTGATTACAAACCGACTAAAAACTTTATAATTGAGGCATCCTTGTGCCCATTTTACAGGGACAATAATGAATGCCACAAGACAATTAGAAGAGAATCAGGAAATGATGTTGTAGTTGAAACTACAGAAAACTCTTGTCATTGTTTTTGTACCTTTTTGTAGCTCTATTGCTTCAGGTAACCAACCCAGGCAAAATTCTACCTCAGTTTTTCAGAAAGCAAGCTGTATTCTGCATACCAACTTACCGTAAACTAGTGCCCTTCAGATGTTTAGAACTACAACTCCCATCAGAGCCAAGCCCAGGATGGCACTAGAGTCAAAACCTTACCTGCTTCATCTGGAAGTGGGCAACTACTGGAATTTAACAACAGTCTTTTGTCGTTGTTGCTGCTGCTGCTGTTGTTTGAATTAGAAGAGAGAATTTATTCCCTTGATCTTCCAGATTGCAATTCTAAACTTTAAAAAGTTTCTGTTCATTGGGAAGGTGAATGGATACACTTTAGAGGATGCTGATGCTGTTTGCAGAAAAGAAATCAACTCAAAGGAACACCGGTATAAATGCACAACACTCCACTGAAAGAACTACAAGCCAAGTTCTGCTTTCTATAGCGTGTTCTGCCATTCTGTGCAAAACACTCATTTGTTTCCCACTGCTTGTATGAAGAGGCTTTGAAATCAGTTGGAATTATTTACAGTCTTGTTCTTTTGCTTTAGCAAAATCAATCCAAATGTATAAACAATGAATGGCACCGTTCATTGGGATTAAAAAGCTCAATGCTTGGTGCACTGAGGATTGGAAAATTACCTTTTTGTTATGCCATCCAGTAGGCATGAGCAAAACATAACACAGGTATTAGTGAGATCACCTGTGGTTTAACAATGACTTAACAGAAGCTTTTTTCGAAACACATTAATGTTTTCCCTAGGTGGAAGTCTCTTTGGTAAAAATCTGCATGCTGCATCTCCATGCTGGGAAAAGTCTGGCAGTGCATTACATAGTCTACAAGTGACCAAATCCTTCCTTTTATGATGTACTTTTTTTATTCAGTCCAGTGCGATTTCTTGGAATAGGTCTCTCCATTGCTATTAGCCATGAAGTGGTATACCTCAGAATACCAGGTGTTTGGGGAGAAGAATGGAAGGGGTATTGCCTTCATGCCCTGCCTGTAACATTCCAAGAAGTAGTCAGCTAGCCACAGTTGGAAGCATGCCTAACAGTCTTAGAATACAGAGAATTTTCTGGTTCGGCAAGTAAGCTCAGGAGGTCAGATGGTGGGTTAGTGGAGACAGACAGCAAATAAAGATATCCACTTGATGGCAGTGCTGAAGACCAAAGGACAAAGGGATGGGTTAGCTGGTTTGCTTGCCTCCCCTCTCATCTCACGACGCATGCTGTAACAGAGCTATCACAGCATCAGTACAGACCACCATTCCCAGATTGGTGTAGTTCCCAAAACCAGCATAGTCATAAAGTCTTCACAGCCAGATGCACAAGCTTGGCTTGTGTGCTAGAAATATTGCTGTTGCTCTTTCGAGGAATGCTTCTTGGCATAGAGGGCATGGAACTGAGAATGCATTGCCTCCAGCTTTTGAGATAGGAAAATGATTGTTCTTGTTTACCTATCAGTTCCATGCAGAATGTGTCTCCACAAATCAAACTATTCCCCCTTCCCCAGAACGGTAAACAGTCTGGCTTTTTCTCTTAGGTAAATCCTGATTTTGGATTGCTATCATGTACCTTCCCAGGGAGCTTCTCAACTACTCTGTTTTCTCCTTAACACCCTTGTGGCCCTCACAGGTTCTAGGGAGCTTGGAAAATTTTGTTAGTCATGGTAACTGAGTTCATATTATGGACAGCAGATTTCTTAGAAACTACATATCCAGCTGCAGACAGCTGTGAATGATGGTCAGAATCGAAGCATAAGGAGCCCTTGGGCATTCAATTTCTAGTGTGCCAATTCTTCATATTTATGTCTTCTTCCATTCTTCCTGTCAAGTTGGTGGTGGGGCAAGATGAGGCCAAGATGGAAGGAAAAGGTCATCTGCAGCCAGCACAAGCAGCTACAAAAACAGAAGCCTTCACAGAAATCTGTTGGCACCATCTGAATCACTCTGAGAGCCAGTGTGGTGTAGTGGTTAAGAGCGGTAATCACGTAATCTGGGGAACCGGGTTCGTGTCGCCGCTCCTCCACATGCAGCTGCTGGGTGACCTTGGGCCAGTCACACTTCTTTGAAGTCTCTCAGCCCCACTCACCTCACAGAGTGTTTGTTGTGGGGGAGGAAGGGAAAGGAGATTGCTAGCCGCTTTGAGACTCCTGAAGGGGAGTGAAAGGCGGGATATCACATCCAAACTCTTCTTCTTCTTCTTCTGACCTGTTTGTTTTCTGCCTTCCTCGTGTGTTGGGTCTCTCTGGAATTCTCTCCTTTAGGCAGAGCTGGATGGTGGTCCATGACAAAATCCTGGCCCCATGTTCATGGTCTGGTGTAAGATTCAGCCTTGCCTTAAGTCTATCTATCTCCTTTCATCATTCTTCCTCACCACCAGAGCTTTTTTTCAGCTGGAATTCACTGGAACTCAGTTTGGACACCATTGCCATTATAAGAGAACAAGAGAGTTCTGACACCTCTTTTTTATATAAAAATAGCATTGCTCTCCACCATCTTTGTTTAGTACCATGATACATGTCACTTCGTCTATCCTTGCGAGGACTCAGCTGAGTACTGCAATGTGAAATATTTCCTCAGATTGTGTACGCTATGTGTTTGTGTGCACACACAGTGCTAATGCCAGGTTCCAGAGGCCTTCAGACCAAACACATCTGGAGGGCTCTCTTTTTTCAGAAGCCACCTACGCTGCCATGCAATGGCTCCTCATGCCACAGCTTGCTCACCTGAGGTGAGAGTGATGTGACCACACTCAGAGGGCCCTTCCAGAGCTCTGGGGCCTCAACAGCTCCCCAAGGCTACTGAACCCTGTTGCCAGCCCTGCGCCGGCGATTTCATGTAATATTGCTGGTGCTTGCCAGGCTGCAAAGAAAGTCCTGAATTAAGACATTACACTTTGAAAAGCTTTCACAAATTAATGTGCCTGTCATAGTGGCGAGATGGCAGGATGGCAAATATATCTACTCCTCACACAGTCAATTCTTTTGAAGTTAACAAAATGCAGACTGGTCAATATGGCAAAAGTGTTCTGTTCCTAGTCACAGATGGACTTCCTCCAGCCTCTCAGACTCACCGTAATGGCTTGTGAAACATGCTCAGCTATGGTCTCTAAATGGCAGATTGTATCCTACATCAGAGGCAGGAGAGATGATGACAGACTCGGAATATCAAGAGGAGAGAGAGAGCTTATGGGTTTTATAATTTCCCCATGGCTTTGAAGTGGCCAAGATAGACAGCAAAATCCTTCTTTCAGAGGGGAGGGGGATACATGTTTATCGCAGAATGCAGGGAGCTTGGCATGACAGCCTTGACAGGTAAATAATTTCCTGTCTGTGCCAATATGAAAACTCTAATTACTGCAACAATATCCTGAAAAATTCTCAACAGGTTCTCTTCTCAAGTAAGTAAATAAAAATAAAAGTTGTCATTTCACCCTTCAGAGTCCCCTGGGCTGGGGGAAAGAGAAAATTAATCCCACTAGTTGATAACTACTTAGGCAGACTTGAAATTGCTTTGCGAACTAGTTGGTGGCGGGGAGTCATTTTTAATAAAGGTGTGTTTTTCCCCGCACCAATTTGGGCCCAATTAAACCATGTTAGCAGATTATAAAAGAGGTTGATTGTCACCCACTAGTTCCTTTTCTGGAGGAGAAATCCTTTGACGCCCAAAAGGACATAATTTGCTTGTGACAACTATGTTATAAACCATATTTTCTAACCAAGACATTATCTATACCAGGCGCCACTGATCTGTAGTCCTCCAGATGTTGTTGGACTTCAACCCTCACTGCCAGCTGGGGCTGATGAAACCTGGAGTCCAACAACATCTATAGGACCACAGATTCCTCATCTCTGATCTGGTCTATACGCTTGATCAGCAACTATTTTTTGAATGGGTCCAATATTATTTTCAATTGTGCAAAGGCTAAAGTCCTCCTAAAATTGCTTCTGCCTGCTGTTAACTCTGTTGTGAGTCAAGAAACAGGCAAGCAGGCTTTTCAACCTTCTCTTCTACCTGATGGGGATTGTTGAGACACCCTAAACAATCCCCGTCGGGTTGAAGAGAAGGTTGAAAAGTGGCAAGAGGGTCAGAGCCCCAAGTTCAGGAAGCCATCAAGAAGTGGGTCCTTGAGGCAAGTGGTGTAGCGACTCAGTACAGTTTTTATTATTATTATTATTAAATATTTTTTATTCATTTTCCAAATCATATACATTATCACCAATTATATATTCCAATTGGAATATAGACTCAGTACAGTTTTGTTCCTAAGGCTGGATCAGTTCTCAGCCACACCCAGCACTTCCTAATAGAGACTGGTCAACTATAGCAAATGGGGCATTGCCTCACCAACCCCAGCCTGCCTTCAGTCAGCCCAAACTGCCTTCTGTCAGTCTTATAACCAGCCTGGGGTTTGTTCCCACTGTCACTGAATCTGGCTCCACCTACTTCTGGCCTCACTGCCTTCCATCCTACCAGTTTCAATGGCCATCAGCCATTAATGGGTTTTCTATTCAATACTCAAGGTCCAGCTCCGAGGGCCTTCTGATGGTTACCTCACTGTGAGAAGTGAGGTCACAGGGAACCAGACAGAGGGCCTTTTGGATAGTTGAGCCCACCCTGTGGAACGCCCTCCCATCAGATGTCAAGGAAATAAACAACTATCTGACTTTTATAAGACATCTGAAGGCAGGCCTGTTTAGGGAAGTTTTTAATGACTGATGTTTTAATGTATTTTTAATATTTTGTTGGAAGCCGCCCATTCATTTTAGCAAAGTTTACCAGCACAATCAAGGCCAAAGCAAGAAACAACAATGGAAGAGAGTAAAAGTCAGGATGACTATCCTCAGAGTGAAAATACATAGAGATTCGGTGTACAGGATATTTGGGGTATACATACATATTTTTATGAAAACCCCTCCCTCCTTTTTTTTAAAAAAAAAGGAGGATTGGATTCTTCCACAAAAAAGGGAACTTCTGATTCCAGATCTCAGGAATGGGGTAGACACAAATCAAAACACAGCCATGCTTCAAAATTCACCTTTCTCTGAATTTTGCAATGCAGTTCTTCAGTCAAGTAATGTGTACAAAAATGCATATATTGGGATAAAGTGTGCATAAAAATTGCATGTATTTATTGGTGGAAATAGCATGCAAAAATGCATTATATTAGGTGAAATTGCATATTAAAAAGGGAATATATTTTTTTACTAAAATGCTGATAAATTTTAAGTATGATGATTTTAAACAAAAACCACAAACTGATGTGGAAATCTGCACATCAGATTGGAAAAATGAGAAACTGAGAGGAACCAAAATTAACAGATTCATCCTCACAGACCTCCCACATCAGTGTTTTAGCCCTGAAATACATTGCTTTTCTGATGAAAAGCTGGATTGTTTATCTTTCTACCTTCAAGGACAGCCTCTAGGTGGAGAAGCTGTTGTTGATGCCTCGGTGGTAAGAAAGAAGAGGAGAGAGAACACATCTGAGGCATCACGGGAAATAGAAAGAGATGGGAGAGATCTGATGGCCTTCATATTTTACCCTGGGAGCGAGAACTGTTATACAGCCATAGGTGTTGGGTACCTATTTTCTTTTGTCCTTGTCAGACAAGAAACATTTCTTCTATTTATGTGCTTTTAGCCAATATCACCATCATCATCATCATCAAAAAATTTATACCACCCTATACCCACAGGTCTCAGGGTGATGACAACGTAAAATCACAATATAAAATCACAAACTTCATCTTTCCAAAGAGCTCCTAACTCTTTGAGCTGCTCAAACAGGCTATAATGTCCTGCAATTACAGAAATTAATCAATTAATTAATTTATTAAATACAGGCATACCTTGGAAGTCGAACAGCTTAGTTCCCGAATGTTTTGGTTCCTGAACTTGCAAACCCGGAAGTGACTCTTCCAGTTTGCAAACTATTTTTGGAAGCCGAACGTCCAATGGAGCTTCCGCAGCTTCTGATTGGCTGCAGGAGCTTCTTGCAGCCAATCAGAAGTGGCGCTTTGGTTTTCCAACGTTTTGGAAGTCGAACGGACTTCCGGAACGGATTCCATTCGACTTCTGAGGCACGCCGGTAGTAGATGGTTTATAAATGCTTTGACTATGTTCTTACTTTCTTTTTAGTTGTGTTTCTTTTAAAACAAAAAACAAAAGCGTTTGTCGCCCTTTGGGACTCCTTTGCGAGGATAGGTAGGATATAGATTTAATGATTAGAATGAAGTAAATCAAAACATCAGGATTGCTTAGTGGTCCAGAGCACAGAGGGAGCAAGGGATTTTTCCCCTCCTCCGAACTCTGAGGGATTTGGCTGCTGTGGTTTGCCAGCTGGTTATCTCTCATCGCAGCCTGTCCACTATTATAGAAATCTTCCTGGGTGCTCAGGCTTTCTGCAGTATGTGATTCAGCTGCTTTGTTTTCCAGTCAGGGTCAATCTTAGGAATCGGTGTGTGAGCAGTCCAGCATTTCCTTAAGCCCTGAGGCTGTAATACTCAGAAAGACCTTTGGCTCCTCCACCTTCCCCTCGCTGCTTTGCATGTCCTTGCCAGGCCTCCTGTCACAGCTTGGCCTTACAAGCAGAACAATACACACACCCTTTACCTCAGCAGCAGCAAATGCACCTTAAACAGAGCATTCCTCCTTGCTTTGTGTTCCGTGTGTAGCCTGTATTGCAGGGACATCTGCTGGAGTGGAAACACAGTGACAAGTGGAGGAACAGGCTTGTGACAAAATTTCAAAGAGAGTCCAAAGGGGTCACATTGTCCCAGCTCTTGCCAATCTAGCAGCTTGAAAGCACATCAGTGCAAGTGGATAAATAGATACCGCTGCAGAGGGAAGGTAACCGGTGTTTTCTGTGCACTCTGGTTTCCATCACAGTGTTCTGTTGCACCAGAAGCAGTTTAGTCATGCTGGCTGCATGACCTGGAAAGCTGTCTGTGGACAAACACCGGCTCCCTCAGCCTGAAAGCGAGATACGTGCTGCAACCCCATAGTCGCCTTTGACTGGGCTTAACCGTCCAGGGGTCCTTTATCTTTTTACAGTGGTACCTCAGGTTAAGTACTTAATTCATTCCGGAGGTCCATACTTAACCTGAAACTGTTCTTAACCTGAAGCACCACTTTAGCTAATGGGGCCTCCGGCTGCTGCTGTGCCGCCGGAGCATGATTTCTGTTCTCATCCTGAAGCAAAGTACTTAACCTGAGGTACTATTTCTGGGTTAGCAGAGTCTGTAACCTGAAGCGTATGTAACATGAAGCGTATGTAACCCAAGGTACCACTGTATATTTCATATCCCATGGTGTATGCAGTAGCGCATATATGTATTTGCTGTGGTCTAATGTGCCGCCGAATCTAATGTGCACCTCAATTTCCAGAACCTGGAAACCCAAAAAAGTATTTGTTGGCAAATGAAAAGGGGAGGCAGTTCGTTTCTAGCAAAAATGTCCCCCCAAAGTAGTCTCTGTTCAGTTCTAGTTCAGTTTCTGTTGGCTCATTTTGCTGAAAGCACTTTCTAGAAGCAAGATATAGTTTCCTTTCTAGAATGCTGTCTGCTCTCCCCAGCTCTGGCAACATGCCTCGATAATGCTTGCAACGCAGAAGTTTAATGGGACTCTGAAAACTATCCAAAATTTGCTTTATGCCCAATTCCAGTGCTTAGCATTCAGTACAATATATTGCACAACATATGCTGCTATAATTTTTTTTAATGTTGTGGATTCCCCGGAAAAGAAGAATTTTCCCTGTGGTGAGACATTCTTTCCAAATTGTGCTTTCCCGCAGAAGTCATCAGCATTATGGGACTTGGGAAATTATTAAGATATACAACAGGTGACTGAGTCAACTAGGACACTGTTTCATTATTTAAGAGTTAATAGCCGGGAGATTTTAAAATATGCTTTGGATGCTAATGTGCATCAGCATGTAAGGGAAAGCTTGCCACTTCCGAGCATGCCTGTTTGCAAAGATAGATTTGATCAGCTGCGGTCTGGATGGCAGAATGGAAACTGCCATTCAGTTTCTACTCCCGCTGTCACTTTCCATCACTCTTGATTCCTAATTGTACCACACAGAATTCCACCCATCAGGAAAATGGAGAGAATGGAAGCAGGTGTTTTACAACATGGCACCTGCCATAAATAACAGCGGAAAGAAGTCCTATATCTACTTATGGCATTGTTAATTTTGAGGGGGGGAGGAACTCGCAGAACAGTATGGAATTCTGGCCAAGACTCAAGTACAATAAGGACATCTGAGGACAGAACAAAGCATGATGAAGAATATGAGGAAGTTTTCTTTTTTTATAATAGATAGATAGATGATAGATAGATAGATACATGATAGATAGATAGATAGATAGATAGATAGATAGATAGATGATAGATAGATAGATAGATAGATAGATAGATAGAGATGATAGATAGATAGATTTGGTGGGGGCGTCATCACTGAAACTCAAGTTGAATATTGTGGTTCTGTAGCTCTTCCAAATCCTGATCCAAAGAGTCTTCTAACATTTCTAAATCCTGCCATGCTTTCTCTGAGTCTGTGTACAAATTATACTTTCATGCACTTGCATAAGTTATCACACAGTATTTTTCCTTGTGTGGTAACTGAGCTTTCCGTAGCTGAGCTATCTGAATTCTGATATTTAAAACTTTTTGAACCCAACTATTTGTATTCTCATGATATGCCATCTCCATTCTTGCAAATAAAACACACATGGAACAGATCCAAACCATCTGCATTCCCCTGTTCTAAAATATTATCTTCATTATTGCATGCAAAAAACACAGAAATGAGAACAATTGTGAAATCTTAAAACTACTAAGCCCATAATGCAGTGCAAGTGAGCAAGTGTAATTTAATCTAAGCAAGCAATTATTTGAAATTAATACTTGCATGCAATGCTAGCGGAACTGGCTAAAGCTAAAACGGGCAGATGGCTTCTCTACAGAAATCCCCTGTTCAAGATTAGGAAATATGAAGATTTCACCAAGAGAATTATTTCACATTTTCCAGCACTTGTACCATTTGAATTATGCAATTTTGGAGTCAGACTGTTGCTCAAGGTACTCAAAGATTCACAGGGAGATTGAATCATTTTATAGACTCCATCTCCTTCGATTTTTGTTGACATTCATCTGGCAACGATTTTATCATTAACGTCGTCACCTTACTGGCAGGTGAATTCAAAATATTTACTGGCACATTTGATTAAAAATGAGAGGGGCTCAAATGGATTTTGCTATGGGAGTAGCAGGCAGAGCGTTAGCGGCCACTCTCACATCCGTATGAATGCTCTACTCCCAGTCCCAGTCTCCATAACTTGCATAAATTTAGAGCAGGGTCATGAAAACCCACAAACCAAAGCTTAGCTGCTTAGCTAGAGGTAGAGGCAGGAGATGGCAGCAAGACTGACTTTCTGCACATGTACTGGCTGGACCAATGAGGTGCTGCTGGTGGTGTGTTGGCACCATAATAGGCCATGCCCCTTTCCGTCTGCCTCCCAGTAACCAATCAGAGATCAGGTGAGAGGTGTCGTCCCCCCCATTGCACCATCTGCTACAGAACAATAGGTAAAGGTAAAGGACACAGGTGGCGCTGTGGTCTAGACTACTGAGCCTCTTGGGCTTGCCAATCAGAAGGTCGGAGTTCAAATCACTGTGACGCGGTGAGCTCCCGCTGCTCTGTCCCAGCTTCTGCCAACCTAGCAGTTTGAAAGGATGCTAGTTCAAGTAGATAAACAGGTACCTCTGTGGCAGGAAGGTAAACAGCATTTCCGTGCACTCTGGCACACGTCACAATGTTCCGTTGCACCAGAAGTGGTTTAGTCATGCTGGCCACATGACATGGAAAGCTGTCTGTGGAGAAACGCTGGCTCCCTCAGCTAGAAAGCAAGATGAGTGCTGCAACCCCCTAGTGGCCTTTGACTGGACTTAACTGTCCAGGGGTCCTTTACCTTTACCCTTTTTTTACAGAACAGAAGATATTAGTTAGCAAGACAAGCCTGAAAATTGTCCCACTGTCTAATGTACACATGAAGCATATCA
This sequence comes from Podarcis liolepis, assembly GCF_965112155.1. Classification (NCBI taxonomy): domain Eukaryota; kingdom Metazoa; phylum Chordata; class Lepidosauria; order Squamata; family Lacertidae; genus Podarcis; species Podarcis liolepis. Next base: position 25,692,917 of record NC_139556.1, read on the forward strand.
GTGGGAAAGAATGGAGACAATTCTCTGTGCATAGTATGTGCACATGCAGCTAAACCTTTGTTGGGCTTTGTATTGTACCCCATGTATACAGAACCTTCCTGGACTATACTGAGAATAGTGATACTGGGCTTGTCAGTAGACCTTGAGTATGAATATTCACCAGCTTCATCTCTTGGCTCAGCAACTGTTATCCTTCTGAATTTTAAGCCTTTTAAGGCTCCCTTCTCTTCTGCTTTGTGTTACCCAGCTGCAAAACAAGAATGACCTTTCCAGATACATCCTTCGATACATAGTTATAATTTTGTAAAGCAGATTCCTTCCTAGATTTCATCTTTCATCTTCATAGACCTCATTGTTGCCTGCAAACGTAAGACTCTCTCTATAGGCAAATCTAAAAAAAATGTAGTATAGGTAAACACCGACAAGTGGGAAACACTGGCCTGCAAGCGCTCCAATTGGACAGCAGGCTTTACCAAAGGTGTCATGAGTTTTGAAGACGCTCGAACTCAGGACAAAGGGGAGAAATGTGCTAAAAGGAAGGCACACTTGGCAAACCCTCACCATGACCAAATCCCACCCAGAAACCTATGTCCCCGCTGTGGAAGGATGTGTGGATCCAGAATTGGCCTCCACAGTCACTTATGGACTCACTATTAAAACCGTGTTTATGGAAGACAATCCTACTCGCCTATGAGTGATCGCCAAAGAAAATGAAGAAAGGTAAGACCTCACACTACATGACATTATTCAGCTACAGGGACAGGAAAACCCTGGTTCAAAGACAAGTTGTGCTCTGCAGTCCCTTCTCATTGAATCATGGGATTTTATAGTTGGAAAACATCTTAGAAGTCACCTAGCCTAACCACTTGTTCAGTGCAGGATCTGCAGGATGCAAGCAGGGTTGGCCCAAGACACTTCGCTGCCTGAGGCAAAGAACAGGATAGCACCCCCTCTGCATTCCATCATGTGCAGAAGACAGCTGGGCTGGCAGTTACTCCAATGCTGTAGATGGGATTGTGTCCTCTACCATGCCTGAGGCAACAGGCCAGATTAGTGGGCCTACACCATCTGCCCCAAACATCTGCCCCCTGAGCCAATGGCTTCACTCTGCCTAATTGTAGGGCCGATTCCAGGTTCAGGTATCTCATCCTTGACAAATGGCAATCCAGTCTCCACTTAAATACCTGTAATCTATCACCTCCCAATGCAGTCTTTTTTAGGGCTGGACGATATATCGCTATATCATCCAAAACAGGTTTGAAGCTCACATTGTGATATTGGTTTCATAATTTTTGAGCTGGTAATATATCACAAATCATGATGTGTGTGCTATGCAAAAATCACAATGTGGGAAAAACTGGGAATCCAGCCAATGCTTCTCACAATTCCGGCAGCCCTTGTAAACTCTGCCAGCTCAGCTCTCCCCTGCCTCATGCAGGGGGAAGCGAATCGCAAGAGCAGGTGCCAGCATAAATAATGATGTGGGGGAAACCGTGAAGCCAGCCAATGCCTCTACATAGCTCCATCCTTATTTCAGACATTGTGATATATCGATATATCACAATGTTTAGCTGGTGATGTTGACAACCAGATATCGCCCAGCCCTAGTCTCTTCCACCATGAAACAGCTCCTACCACCAGGATGTTTTCCCTAATGATCTTTGTTCCTTTGTACAATAGCACAAGCCTTTGCAGATCCACTGGGAGAGCATCTATGGCTTCTTTTGACTTTTGACTACCGGAGGCCAGGAAGTGTGAAATATTCTCGGAGTCGAGTGTGGATTTCATGCTCTTTATTCAGCTCATAGTAGTGAGGAATGAATGTTCCCCCAAAATATCTGCTTTATATACATTATTCATGCAATGAGCCGCTCGTGATTGGCTAATTCTGGGATTCTCCTGTAGGCCAATCAGGTTGTGGATTCACTTCCACCTGGAGCTGGATTGGGTGGCTCCTGTGGACCAATCATACTGCTGCATTGTTCTAGGACCAATCAGACTGCTGCATTCTGGGCCCTATTGTTTTAGGACCATTCAGACTGCTGCCTTTTAGATCCTATTCAACTCAGTACATAACAAAGTCATGGATGATATACTTATGTACATTCACCCCCTGATGACTAATTGTGAATGAGCTGCCTCAGATCAAGCACCACAAAACCAACTTTCCATGCTGCCCAAACTCACTTTAAATGCAATGCAAAGTTTTTCAGTGCAGTCAGTTCACAGATTCAGATGGAAGTCACCCAGTTCAGATGCAGAGTGGCACTCTTGCAAGCCCCCATGGGCATGTGTGGTGGTGCTGCCAGCTGACTAGCAACCTGGTTGAAAATCATACAGACATGCCATCAGTATCAACCGGCACCTCACAATGAAGCTACTATCATTGCTCACAAAGGGTTACCCCAATCGCACAGATCACAGCAGCCACAATCATATGTGCTTGGATGGAGGCACAAGTCGAATCCTGGTGCTTCCCTAAGTTCCCACATGCTCCCTCAACCAGGCATCTGAATTAGGTCACAGAGTTGAATAATCAAGTGATAAGAAACCAAGCAGGACAAATTTTTGCGTGAACCATCTCCATGACTCTCTAGATGCAAATCTCTCCATATATAAAACTGTATTTGTATTCATTCATTTACAATCAATTCTTACAGTCAATTTAATTTATTTTTCTCCATTTCTTTTACATTTCCCCAGTGAACTGGCACTCCTTACAGATTAACTTTTCAGGGGGTCAATGCTCTGCCCATCATTTTGAGTGAATTCCCCCTCCCTCCCTCCCTCCATCCCTCACACACACATACATGCCAGCAGCTGCTCATTTGCAGTCTTTTGTCTTCTCTGTTTGATCCCTCTGCCTTTATCAGAAATGCTGTCCTTCTACGGCAAGTGTTTTAACTCTTTGATAAATTCTTTTTGTTCTGCAGGCTAAATTTACCATTCTGTGCAATGGTGTCCCCCTTGCTCCCCACAATTATTAATTTATAGATCCTTTTGATTTTCTGAATCTTCCCTGCCCTCAAAAGGAAGTTGCTATCAGGTGCTGGGGGGGGGATACCGTGTGCATGGATGTATTTTCCTTTTAAATGAAGCTAGTTTTCTGACAGAAATTCAGTGTATACATCTGTACTGACTTGCAATCGTTTTTAAGGAGCACCTGCGGGTGCAGAGGGAAACGATCCCCCTCTATAAATGGGAGCACTTTTAATGGACCAACTCTATGTTACAAAGAAGTCTGCAAGCATCACATGAATGCTGGGCAACATTAACCCCACGGGATGGGAATAATAATAATAATAATAATAATAATAATAATAATAATAATAATTTATTATTTATACCCCACCCATCTGGCTGGGCCTCCCCAGCCACTCTGGGCGGCTTCCATAGAAACCAAAAATACAGTAAAATATCACACGTTAAAAACCTCCCTGAACAGGGCTGCGTTAAGATGTCTTCTGAATGTCAGGTAGTTGTTTATCGCTTTGACATCTGCTGGAAGGGCATTCCACAGGGCGGGCGCCACTACCAAGAAGGCCCTCTGCCTGGTTCCCTGTAGCTTTGCTTCTCGCAATGAGGGAACCGCCAGAAGGCCCTTGGCGCTGGACCTCAGCGTCCGGGCAGAATGATGGGGGTGGAGACGCTCCTTCAGGTATACTGGACCGAGGCCGTTTAGGGCTTTAAAGGTCAGCACCAACACTTTGAACTATGCTCGGAAATGTACTGAGAGCCAATGTCAGTGGCTGTTTGGGTGACTGTCTTGGGTTTCACGTACTGGGAGCCAATGTAGGTCTTTCAAGACCAGTGTTATATGGTCTCGGCGGCCGCCCCCAGTCACCAGTCTAGCTGCAAGAATCCCTTGCAGATGACTGCAGTGTCTGGAGACAGTCAGGTTGTGTATCCATACCAGTGACCAGAGGAGGAATGACTGCTGGGAGGAGCACAGAGAGAAGAAACGCTATGGTGCATCTGCAGCAGCACCACCGGATGCCTTCATCTGCCCCAGCTGCAATAAAACATGTCTCTCCTGTATTGTTCTCTACAGCCACAGCACTCTCCAATGGTTTGACTTCACTACTAAAGGCACACTCTCCCATTGTCTCCCAAGACAGATAGATGCCAACATCACTGTAAGCTGCTTTCTATGATGCCTGTGCATATTCCCCACTATCTGCCCCATGACCCTGAACCGGGGGTTCCCAATCAGGTCATCCTACCCTGGGGCAGTCTGGAGACCATCTGCCTTGCCCTGTGTCAGGGACTGGTTTGATACAGAGGAAGGGTGGGAGGAGCCAGCTGGGGAGCCCCCAAGGGAAGACAGCTCAGAGCCAGGGGATTGGTGGTGGAATGGTGATGATGAGTGGTCAGGGGCAGAAGACTGGGAGGAGGAGGTGTCAGAACCTTGAAGAGGTAGCAGGGCTTGGTGAGCAGGAAGAGTCTGTGGCAGAGAGCAGTCCAGAATAACAGGCAGAAGAGGAGGCAGGAGGGGGGGGGGCAAGAGGCAGAGTTGAGTCAGGCTGATGAAGAGGCACAAGTGTCTGCCCCTCCTGCTGCGACCAGCTTCCTTCGGGACTTGGGTGGGACTACTGTTTCATTAGGGTGTTATTTTTAAAAAAGCAATTAAACATATGGCCTGGAGGAGAGAGGAGATGTTGTGTCTCCTCCCTCCTCCTCCCTGTGTCAGGGTTGCTATATTTCAAAAAGTGAAAATCCGGACACAAAAGTAGTTGTGTTTATTTCTGGAAAATCTCCCCCCCTCCCCCCCATGAAATCTTTACCAATTTTTAGGAATATTGCCAAAAAATCAACACTTCCAATATGGGCTGCCATGTGCCCGGGTTTCCCCCAACATTTTAGCCGTTTTTCAAAAATTCCACCATTTTCAGTGGATGAATCCTGGCTTTGTCTGAAAAATTCCGGCGGTGTGGCTACAGGGGGTCTATTCGGTGAAGCCACTTGAAAAGGATCATGCAGTGCCAGACAGGACCAATTGAGCCATCAATCCTGCCTGGTACTGCTTCAGAGTTGGGTCGCATTTAACCAACAACTCATTGTAAAGCAAGACCCCTGGCGGGGGTGGCCTGGTGAGATTTCCAAGGGTTTTCCTTTCCTGGATTACAGCTTTAGCATTGTGTTTGAGCGGTGCTCTGTGCAGAAGCGGACTTGTTCTCTTCTTCCAATGTTCAGATTTGTCCAAGTTGCTGCTGAATTTCACATAAAGCGATCTTTCTTGAAAGCTAATTTGCAGTTCTGCTTGGGTGAAACATCTGGGGGGCTTTGAGGAGAGTGAAAGCAAGCGTCGATAAAAGTGGCAAACATTTCTCAATGGGGTGTCACACATCTTTACCATGGAACCATAAAAAAGACAGTCACAAAAGTTAATAGACAAGTTTAGCCACAGGTGTTCCATTTTTCCCATACCTGTGCTGACTGTTCTGTCGGAAGTCCAGGCTGCTGAGGAAACCGAGTGCTGAGGGAAACAAAATTGTATATGGCAATATTCAGTATGTGGGTAAAACAACTACTGGTTGGTTTGTAGAGTTATGTTTATTTTATAATATTTATTTAACCAAATACACATGACACTTGGTTGTAGTAAAACTGGTAAGCCAGGGTTTCCCAAACTTGGGTCTCTGGCCATTTTTGGACTACAGTGGTACCTTGGTTCTTGAACGGCTTGACTCCCAAACAAATCGGCCCCCACACAACGCAAAGGTGACCTGGAAACCACAACTAATCCAGAATGCGGCAGCCAGACTGGTGACTGGGAGTGGCTGCCGAAACCCTATTACACTGGTCCTTAAAGACCTACATTGGCTCCCAGTATGTTTCCAAGCACAATTCAAAGTGTTGGTGCTAACCTTTAAAGCCCTAAATGGCCTCGGCCCAATATACCTGAAGGAGTGTCTCCACCCCCCTCATTCAGCTGGACTGAGGTCCAGCTCCGACGGCCTTCTGGTGGTTCCCTCCCTGCGAGAAGTGAGGTTACAGGGAACCAGGTAGAGGGCCTTCTCTGTAGTGGCACCCGCCCTATGGAACGCCGTCCCATCAGATGTCAAGGAAATAAACAACCATCTGACTTTTAGAAGACATCTGAAGGCAGTCCTGTTTAGGGAAGTTTTTAATGTTTAATGCTATATTGTGTTTTTAATATTTGGTTGGGAGCTGCCCAGAGTGGCTGGGGAAACCCAGCCAGATGGGCGGGGTATAAATAAATAAATTGTTGTTGTTGTTGTTAGCACCCGGGGCTCAGAAGTTACTCTTCCAGGAGGCAGTAAATCAAGAGAGCAGCTTAGAATTCACAGTTAGCTTAATGAAATATAAGTGGAACCCAAAATGATTTTTTAAAAATATGCCTCACTTTCTTTCCCTCGATCCAGGAGCACGGCCAGAAATCAAATCCTCTGTGGTGCTTTTCATTTGCCGTACTTGTTGAACTTCCCACCATTCCGTTAATAGCATCTTTCATTGTCACTGATTCGGGAGGGGGTGTCTTCCTTCAAGATTAGTGCCACCTTTCTAGGGTGGCAGACTAATTAGCAGCGTTGGCACCTCCAAAGATGTGAAATTTGTCCTTCCCAATAACTTCTTTATAGCTGGGTTTTGCCTGGGTTACCGCAGCAGATGTCACATTAATGCTCCAAAATCCGAAGTCCATTTTTATCAACATCTTTGACGGAGCCCTGGGGGTTTTCGCTGATGGAGTGCGAGCTAGAATTGGCCTCGTTTTTTAACTTTGGCGATTAAGAATTCATTTGATGATACTTACTGTATGTTCGCTCTGCCCTCAAGATAGCTGTCAGCACTCCTTTAATTAAGACTAACTTACTGACTTCGGGCTGCGTTTCAAAGCACATTCTGGAAACAAAAAGACGCCTAGTTTTCCAAGACCTGCTAGTGCTACCGAGTCAATTTGCCACTGTCACCGGGCCACAAAGGGGCTATGGCGGACCTGCATGAACCTTTTACCGTGCCGTTTAATGAGGGCTCCGTGCTCAGCTGAGCTTGTCTCAATCCAGGCGTGTGCAAAAATACGGCCGTAGAAACCAGGAAGGTTATCAGAAATTGCATGTTGCTGTGAGAGCAAACATGTTTTCGCAGAAATCACTGCGCAACTCGCTGTCTGAACAAGGCTTGGGAGGAGGATTGAGGGATAAAGCTCGATAAAGAAGAAACTCTCTACCCTCTCTCGAGTTATGCTTTGGAGAGAGTTAAAAGAAAGACCTAAGAAGAGGCTGAGACATAGGAAAAGGCTGGATTTGGTACACTCTCCAAGAAACTCAGAGGGCATCAAGGAAGCTGCTTTCAGTTACCAGCAGCACCTCAACCCCCAGTGTGTTAGAAAGGTGGTAAAGGAAACAGGTGGCGCTGTGGTCTAAACCACAGAGCCTCTTGGGCTGATCGGAAGGTTGGCTGTTCGAATCCCCGTGACGGGGTGAGCTCCCTTTGCTCTGTCCCAGCTCCTGCCAAGCTAGCAGTTCGAAAGCACACCAGTGCAAGTAGATAAATAGGTATCACTGTGGCAGGAAGGTAAACAGTGTTTCTGTGCACTCTGGTTTCCATCATGATGTTCTATTGCACCAGAAGCAGTTTAGTCATGCTGGCCACATGACCCAGAAAGCTGTCTGCGGACAAACATTGTCTTCCTCGGCTTGAAAGCGAGATGAGCTCCGCAACCCCATAGTTGTCCAGGTGTCCTTTACCTTACCTAGATAGGTGGTAAATGGAGATGTTCTGTTCTTTTAGCTATAGCACATGTGAGATGTGATCTCTTTTCTACCTCCAATTTTCAAATGCAGTATGTTATTTACTTTATTTTATTTACTTTAAATAATAATACGCAGGGAAGGAAGTCTGTCATTTCAGGTTTTTTATGACATTTCTTTCCGGTGGCTTCCATGGCTGTCATTTGTGGCTTTCGGTGGTGGGGTTCCCCCCCCCCTTAAACGGTGTGCTTTTCTACATTGTGTTTGTAAGATGTAAACTTACCTTATGAAGACTTGGCTCTAAAAGGAAGGATAAAATGCTCCCTCTTCCAAATAAATAAATAAATATTGTGCACATGTCTCCATCAGATGTTGCTGGACTACAACTCCCATCATCCCTTGCTGGATGGGGGTGATGGGAGTTGGAATCCAACCTCATCAAAAGGACCACAGGTTCTGCACATCTCTTCATTACAGCATTGTATTAATTGCCTAATAAAAGAAGTAAATGCCACCAACCACTCCAGTACATTTTCCAAGTTTTATTTGGAGTTTGGCAAAGTAGATTAGAGACATTTGTATTCATTAAGGATAACTTTTTAAAAATACTGTTCATTTGGAACTCAGGCACTTTATTTATAAAGCCTGGACTTTATAGGCAGCATAAGAACCATAAACAGAACAATAAAATGTTGAGGGGGCGGAAGCCACTTTTGTACATCACACTCTACAAAGGAAAAAGGAAAAAGAAAACCCACAAGGTTGTTTCATAAATTCCTGTTTTAGCAGATGGCTAAAGGAAAATGCAGCACTGAGAGCACAGTGGATGATGACTGTGGAATGAGACTGCCATATCTGGAACAACCAGCTCCAGTATCTAGTATAATGCTTTGAAAAGGACATCACAACACTCATGGATTTCAGAGCTCAAGTTCAGTGAAGGAAGAATCCAGGCCACAATTTTCTAGATGGTTCCATAGCAGCCAAATTGTAGAGACTGGTATTTCTCTTTCATTGATGTTCCCAAGGCAAAATGAATACCCTTCCATTCCTCAAGGTGATTTAACTTCTAGAGCCGTGGTTCCCAACATGGGGCACACTCCCCACGCGGGGGCAATTTGATTTTTAAGGGGGGCAATTCGAGAATGAGTTTGTAATAATAATAGTAATAATAATATTTTTTTATTTATACCCCGCCCATCTGCCTGGGTTTCCCCAGCCACTCTGGGTGGCTCCCAACAGAATTAAAAGCACAATAAAACATCAAACATTAAAAACTTCCCTAAACAGGGCTGCCTTCAGCCGTCTTATAAAAGTCAGATAGTTGTTTATTTCCTTGACATCTGATGGAAGGGTGCTCCACAGGGCGGACGCAAACACTGAGAAGGCCCTCTGCCTGGTTCCCTGTAACCTCACTTCTCACAGGGAGAGAACCACCAGAAGGTCCTGAGAGGTGGACCTCAGTGTCCGGGCTGAACGATGGGGGTGGAGACACTACTTCAGATATACTGGGCAGAGGCCATTTAGGGCTTTAAATGTCAGCACCAAGACTTTGAATTGTGCTCGGAAACGTACTGGGAGCCAATGTAGGTCTTTCAGGATCAGTGTTATAAGGTCTCGGCAGCTGCTCCTAGTCAGCAGTCTAGCTGCCACATTCTGGATTAATTGCAGTTTCCAGGTCACCTTCAAAGACCAAGTTAATGGCATTTTAGACTTCCTCCACATGAATAGGAGTTCACTTTTTGAATAATAAGAATTATATGTCACGGGGGGGGCTTCAGGATTTTAGACAAGCTTAGGTGGGGCATAAGGGACGCGGGTGGCGCTGTGGGTTAAACCACAGAGCCTAGGACTTGCCAATCAGAAGGTCACGGTTCGAATCCCCGTGATGGGATGAGCTCCCATTGCTCGGTCCCTGCTCCTGCCAACCTAGCAGTTCGAAAGCACGTCAAAGTGCAAGTAGATAAATAGGTACCGCTCCGGTGGGAAGATAAACGGTGTTTCTGTGCGCTGTTCTGGTTTGCCAGAAGTGGCTTAATCATGCTGGCCACATGACCTGGAAGCTGTATGCTGGCTCCCTCGGCCTGTAAAGCGAGATGAGCACCCCAACCCCAGAGTCGGCCATGACTGGACCTAATGGTCAGGGGTCCCTTTACCTTTTCCTAGGTGGGGCATTGCCAAAGAAAGGTTGGGAATAGAGTACCTGGCAAGACTGAAATATCCCTATAGATTTCCAGACTGAAAGGTCTATGGGGATGTGGAGGGTTCCCTTTTTTAATATGAGCACACTTATTCTTCCCTCCATACATAACTTTCTGCTTGCTGTTAGATTGTCTGATTTCCAATTTATTGCAGACATTATATTCGCTGAAATAATTAAAGCCCCGTTGAGGAATTTCCCCCACATGCCCTGTATGTATTTTTTAGTACTTCTCCCTGCATAAGCTGGAGCCACAAAGGAGTGGACATTCTTCCTCCTGCAAGCAAATGTCACTTACATGAATCAAAGACCGGTACATTCCTTATGTGAAAGCTCTACCAACTCTTATGGTCACTTGTATAACACGGTGCTACTGAAGTAGAGGGAATTCGCCTCGGGGGTGCCACTATATGCTAACCAGCCCACAAAACCAAGGAGCCAACCCTGAATGCAGCAATAGCAAGTGGAACAGATTGGGAGGCCACTGGGCCAAATGGGAAGCAGGATGGATTGAACAGCATCAGCATCTGAGCATTTGTGACTGGGGCTTACTGAGAAGTATGGAGAAGAGGCCATAAGCCAGGGCCCAAATGGTCTCAAGCTGATGTAGTATTTCAGCCACTGTCAGGCTTTGGGGAATTTGCTCCTTCCCCCCGTGACAGTAGATACGAGATCAAATGAAAGGAATGCCTTACCAGTTAGAATCTTTAATAATCATATTGAGAGAACACATTTCCTAGAAATGGTGGTGCTCCCAATTAAGGGACACTCCCCCGTCCGTTCTTATTAATCTACGTCACTCCTACATCTTATAATCTGACCTTGCACCCTCTGTTCTGTTCTGACACATTCTGAGCTCTCTGTGACTTTGGAGAAGGGGGGGATGGATGCTATCCAGAGACTGTGAATCTGTTGACTCTCTCTCTTCTAGTGTTTCATCTGCTAGCTGTTCCCCATCCGGTATTTCCCAGCTTTTGCCTTCTGAACGATGCCCCTCTGCAAACCACTGTTCCAAATCTGTACTGTCCTCCTGCTCCTGGGAAGATTCAGGATCAGGGAGAGGGGGTGGCTTCCACCGTTCTTCCTCAGTGCAGCCCTCCTCAGCACGGTCCCTGACAGACACTCAAGTCTAGAATCTGGACCAGAAGAACTCTTAGGTCTAAACCACTATGGTGGTGCAAGGCATCCCAATTTTGTTTCAGTGGTCGTGGTGAGGCCGTAAGCCAACTCAATCTCAAAACAGAATTGTGGGCCTTACCCATTTCTAATGTTTAATTAGGAGTTTAAACGCTATTTGAATAGGTGGTATTTGTTGAATATGCAAGATACTCTTTCCTCTTGTGTCTTCTACAACCAAAAAACACACACAAACACACACTGCATGGTTTTAAACCTGAATTAATTGTGATTGATAGCAAGGAGGAGGGGAGGAGGCACACAGCCAGAGACTCTCACCTGCACGGTCTCCTCCTCCCCTCACCCCTTCACCTTTGGCCTAACCATGGGTGAACCATGGTCTCCTCAACTCTATCCAGAATCCAGGATCAGCCCAAATTGGCCCAGTTTGGTTCAGGATCCAGGATTTGTATGGACTAGATAAACAGTCCTAGAAATGACACATCATCATCATTCGTTAAATTTGTTTGTCACTTTATCTTGCCCAAGGTGACCCAAAGTGATATGCAATCAAGCCCTGCACAATATTTAGTTAAAGTAGGCACATGACTGGATCACATTGTGCTGGCAAGTTTCCCTGCATCCTCTAAGTGGCAGTGTGATGGCCTGGGAATCGGATTCAGAGGTTGAACCTGAGGAATCCCAGCCTGCACAGGATTCCCCGCCTCCAGAACCAGCTGAGTCGGGGCTGGGGCATGAGCCTGAAGGGTCCTCACCTGTGCTGGATCCTCAGGTGCAGGCACCAGCTGAGTCTGCTCTGGCTCCTGAGGGGATGGAGGACCTATTGCCTGCAGGTGCTCCACTCTCAGCCCCATCAGAGGAAGCTGAGGTTGCCTCTGGGTCCGGTAACCCTCCAGCCTCTCCTGAGCTGCAGAGGCTCAGGGCAGAGAGGCGGAGGGAACTAAGTTCCCGCAGGAGGAGTGCTTGCCTCCAGGCCAGGAGAGGCGAGTCACCTGTGGACCGGGGCCGCCCTATACCTCAGGGCAGATAAAAGCCAGCCAGCCCAGTCCTAAGTTGCAGGAGCAACATTGTTGCTAGCCTGTTCCTGCCTGCACCCTATCCTGCTTTTCTGCCGGAGCTCCTGACCTCACCCGACTCCCTGCCTTGGACCCAGCTTCAGCTTTGAGGGACTGCCTCCATACTGCACCCTTGACCTCGGACTGGAGTCAGACCTCGCCTCTTGGTTAGCCCCCAGGACCAGCACAGGCAGTCAATCAAGTGGCGTGGGTCTGGGGAAACTTGGAGCGTGCCGATGCGCCACACAGAATTTTTAACTGGATGTCGCATGTGGGTCTTCAGCTTAACTTTCAATAAGCAGCATTTGTTACAATAAGTGAAAATGTTCCCGCAATATGTTCCCTGTTTTATTTGCTTGACCATAGAAGCTCCTTCCCCCACCTTCCTGCCAGCAATTAAAAACAGCAGAAACAACACAACCCAGCAATCACATCTTCACACTAATTAAGCAATGGGTGTAATGTATTTTTAAGGCCAAGATCATCCTTGGCAGAGGAAAACTATTTTACCCTGAAGTCTTTCCAAAGTAGACTTCTTAATGCCAGCTCCTACAGTGGTTCCCAGAGAGCTGCTGTTTCAGGTCAAACATATGCCAACTTAATGGTCCTTGAATTTTATTTTTCTCTCCCTGCAAGGTACCCATTCATCCAAGGAGCAATTTCTTTAAATGAGGCATCTTAATCTGAATTGCCAGTTACTACCTGTGGTGTCAACTTTTACCCCCATCACCTATGGGAAATGAAAGGCAGATTCAACAGCTCTGGTAAAGTTTTGTTTTGGGGTTGTTGTTGTTTTGCTCGCTGAAATTCCAAGCAAAAAAGTTTGGGATCCAAATGTGCAAGATGGCTGTCAGGACTCGAACCATGCAAATGTGTGTTTCCAAAAAGCTCCACTCTCATTTTAGAAGCTAAGCAGGATTAGAGCCTGTCATTTTGGAAGGCCAAAGGGCATTACGGAAAGATGGCTAAGAGAGGCGGGGAGAGTTCCTACTGTTTGAAAGCACACAGTAATTTCTTGGCAGGATTTATGAGAAAAACATACTATATTTGTACTAGTCCATTGTCATGCTGGTGATGGACTGTGCATGTTCCAGGGTGAGGGAAGCACTCAAGACCGGCAGGATTGAAGGAGAGGAGCAACGGAACAGTATGGGTGAATGAGCAGAGGCAGGGGTGGACTTGGGTACTATGGCACCTGGGCAAGGCCATAATTTGGTGCCACCCCTCACCCTCACCCTGTGTCAGGGAATTGGAGGCAGAGAAGGGGGAAAGAATGGGGACTTACAGAGATAAGCCTCCGTTACTTAGCAGCTGTACTTCCTCGGACGAGAAGGGTGACAAAGGGCTGTCAGGAAGCAATGAATCAGAGAGGGGGGAGCAGCTTCCCGGGCCCAGCCACTCTCGTAACAGAGGAAGGAAGGGGGGTGGGTTCAGGAAGTGGATATGCTGGAAGAAAATGAAAGCTTCTTCAGTCTCTGCAACTGACTCACCATGATGCAGGCTGACTCTCAGAGCTCCATGTATATAGCAAGAAAAAAACAATAAATCTTGTAAATATGGCTGGATTCCCGGACTCTTATCCCTTCTAGCACTCACCAATCATCCCTGACACCCTGCCTTCCCAAAGGCAGATAAGGAGGCACTCAGCTTTGGGCTGGCCTCAGGTGATCGGAGCATATCACATCAGTTGCCCGGCTGCCATTGCATTTCCTGGCCCCATTCAAAGTTCTAGTTATAACCTTTAGACCTTTGAAAGGTTTGGTACCCGGCTGCTATAAGGATTGTCTGCACCCATACCATCCTACCCATGTCCCAAGATCTGTGTCAGAGCTTTTGCTTAAGTATCCACCAGGGCGGATGACTAGGGCTGCATCTACACTGCTATTAAAAGAACACTGAAAATGCTCTAGAAAAGAACCATTCTAAAGCTCACAATGGAAAATTTCACAGAATTCTGATTTCAGCTCTACAGCGCCCTCTGGTGTCACAGGGTTCTAACACATTTATAATGTTTTCATTTTACTAATGTAGCTGAGGCCCAGGTTAGCAAGCACTGCTAAGGGTCTTCTCAGCAGTGGCCCCACAATTGTGAAACTCATTTCTTTTTGAGATTCCGCAGGCCTCGCCCCTGTCAAGAGGGATATCAAGAGTTGAAGACCTATTTTCTTGATGGCTGTTGAGGGTTATGTTTATTTGAATGAATGTTTTATAGGTTGAAATCTCGTTTTGATTTTAAGTGTTTTAAGCCATTTTGTGTAGCTTTCCTGAAAGCAAGGTTTGTGTCTACTCAATAAATAAATAAGGATCACAAAAGAGCGTGCTCTGCACACTTTTGCAAGCACTATCTAACTGCTAAGTACTGTGTAACTATACAAGTGGATCGTCCCTGAGCAATTAAGATAAACTTACTGCAGTTCTCTTAACTTCCCCCGAAATTCCTGCAGTGTGTTGCTCAAGGAGCAGGCCCTCCTAATGTACTCAGAATTGAGCTTTAGGCAAAATTTGGTCATGACTGTAATATTATTTCCCCTCCCAAGTCAAGTCTAGCCAAAGAATGTACAAAGCGAGAGCAAGCGCTTTGTGCTTAGCTCGACGGAGGCAAGAACAAACTGTGTTCGGCCACATATTAAAATTAAAGCAACGATAATCTAATTTGCTGAAGGAATTTCCATTAGTATTCACCTGGTGGCTAGCAGCTTTAATCTCCTGCCATTAGTGAAAATAGGAGCTCATTAAATAGCAATTATTCCTTTAATAAGGATAGGAGTCTGTGTAGAAACATTGCTGTTATCACTTCCCGCGTAATTGTTCTCAGTGGCCACCATTAATAGAGTGTCACTATGACACAGCCCATCCCCTTGTGTTCAGCTATCATCATCACCAACAGGTACTAGAAAGAGAGAAAAGTATAAAGTACATTATTTCTGGATTTCCTCTGTGGAGTGCTGTAGAAACTCCTCAACGATAACTGTTTTATCAACTGTTTTATAACGAGATAGATAGATGATATAGATAGATAGAGAGAGAGAGAGAGAGAGAGAGAGAGAGAGAGAGAGATTAGATAGATAGGCAGACAGACAGACAGACAGACAGACAGATAGATACTGTAGATAGGATAGATAGATAGACTTCTTGCAAGCATTTAGGAATTTGCTTTAACTACACAATAGTAATTTTGACATGGTCCCTTGGACAATCACTTGCTTTGGTTTATTTTGTTTGAAGTTGGAACCACTTAAATACGGGAGCATGGTGAGAGAAGAAATGACAGTCCATCACACAGGACATATACCCATTTCTAAGCTTTATGTCTTCACTAGACAGTATTCTAGATCTGTTGTACCAAATCACAGTTCTCCTGAATGATATCATAGCTTTGCTTACAAACATCAGTTGCAGAAAAGGTACAACCTTCCCTTTTTGTTAAAATCAATATCCACCACACTGTGCTTACTGATGCTGTGCTGTGTCTAATAATCATTTGTTACGATGAAAACATAACCCATTGCTGCCAAATGCACTCTATTTTATTATTTATCTACGCGCCTAGCTGTGAATACTCCCACCATCTCTAAAAAGGAGCATTTATTATTAAATATTCCAATTTGCTCAGCACCCAAAGGCAGTGGGCTTAGCTCTATTCAGGCATTCGTTGTGTGTACAGCAGAGATAATGTTGACTTGAAATGAGAGCCAGAATTTTAGCCCCACCCACTGCAACTTTGCATCTGCTTTCTTGAACTATCGCACACTATGTAAGGTAAAGGTAAAAGGTAGAGGACCCCTGTATGGTTAAGTCCAGTCAAATGTGACTATGGGGTTGCAGCGCTCATCTCGCTTTCAGGCCAAGAGGGCCGGCATTTGTCCACTGATAGCTTTCCAGGTCATGTGGCCAGCATGAATAAACCACTTCTGGTGCAATGGAACACTGTGACGGAAACCAGAGTGCACGGAAATGCTGTTTACCTTCCCACCTCAGCTGTACTTATTTATCTACTTGCACTGGTGTGCTTTTGAACTGCTAGGCTGGCAGTAGCTGGGACATACCAATGGGAGCTTACCCTGTTGCACAGATTCGAACTGCCAGCCTTCTGATTGGCAAGCCCAAGAGGCTCAGTGTTGAGAGCACAGTGCCACCTGCTCAAAACTCAGAGGATGAGCTCCTGCTCCCTTTTTGAGAGCTCTGCACAATCAGCATCCCTGAACTTATCAGTGTCCTGTTTGCATGGAGCCCCAGCATGCAAGCAGGAGCGCTTTATTACGGACCATCATGCATAAAGCACAGTTCTCCCATGTAACAGATGTGATATCAGAAGTGGATCTAAAAAGCAAAGGTCTGCGCCGAAGTCCACATGCAATTACCTTGCAAACAAGAAGCAGGTGAACAGGACTCCAATAAACCCGGTGTGGAAACTGAGTTGAAAAAGTGGAATCCGCCTGACGCAATACCGTATCTTTTTTCTTTCTCTTAATTTTCTATTGTGGGTGATAGCCATCACACTGAAAGTGGAGCCTGTCTTAACTCTGAATGGCAAGAAATTGTTTTATTTACACACACACACACACCCATTATTAATATAATCAGGCAAAGTGTGCATCACAGAGGAAGGTCTGTTAACTATGGTTTTTTTTTGCCCATAAAGAGTTAATGTAATATTAAGCTACTGGTTCCTAACTGATCTCTAGCCTGCACTCTTTAACTATAATGGGGTATCCTTTTCAATATGAATTGGTTAGCCATGGTCAATATTTTAGCTTCCTCAAGAGAAATCTGCTAATTTCCCCATTGTGCCGCATTTGACATTGGCAGATGAATTTTCATTGGCATAAAGATTTTAATTTAGCTAATCATTTAAAAATATGACATGCATTTGGCATGATCCAGCCAAGGTTATGCAGTTTTCAGTCCTGTTGAATGCAATGAGAAATTTTCCAACATGTGCTTAACTCTCCTAATCAAACTGATCTGTGAGACTTCAAAACACTTCTCTCATGTGGGTTGTGCCCATTGCTACTTAGCCAGATGAGCAAGTCCTAGAGCAAGGGTGAGGAATATGTGGTTTATGGAGGTATGTGGTTTATGGAAGTGGACTACAACAACATCAGGAAAGCCAGAGGTTGCCCTCTGTGCCCTAGACGGATAATTCAAGTGAGAAAATTTCTCTGCAGCACCCATGTTGTAGTCACAATAATTTTAGATTACTTCTTACCTCTGTGAAATACATGCAGGGAAGAAAGGTTAAAAATCAGAGGCATCCATTTTTTCACACTCTGTTTCTACGTCCATATTACCATCCACCATGGAAAGAGATTTTCCCCCTACACCCTGGAATGAGCATGCAAATGGAATTAAGATCAGAAGTATATTGACTCAAAGGATCTGATTAAAGCTATATGACATGTAATTCCAATCTAATCCAGAGCTTTCCAAACTTTTCAAGTTAGTGACGCACTTTTTTGGACATGCATCATTTCGCAACACAGTAATTCAGTTCTGCATCATTTTGTGACACAACAATTCAATTTTACTAGGGAACCAGGGGTTAAACTAACCCTTTCCAGCCCCAGGAAGAGCGCAGGGAGCGTTTGTGCGACACACCTACACACTGCAGCTGACACACCAACATATCGTGACACACAGTTTGGAAAACTCTGACCTAATCTTCCACCCGAGCAACACCTCCCCTTTACTGGCTCCTAATTTCTCAGTAGTGATGTATGGAAGTGAGAGCTGGACCATAAAGAAGGCTGATAGCCGAAGAATTGATGCTTTTGAATTATGGTGCTGGAGGAGACTCTTGAGAGTCCCATGGACTGCAAGAAGATCAAACCTATACATTCTTAAGGAAATCATCCCTGAGTGCTCACTGGAAGGACAGATCGTGAAGCTGAGGCTCCAATACTTTGGCCACCTCATGAGAAGAGAAGACTCCCTGGCAAATACCCTGATGTTGGGAAAGATGGAGGGCACAAGGAGAAGGGGACGACAGAGGACGAGATGGTTGGATAGTGTTCTCAAAGCTACCAGCATGAGCTTGACCAAACTGTGGGAGGCAGTGAAAGACAGGAGTGCCTGGCATGCTCTGGTCCATGGGGTCACGAAGAGTCAGACACGACTAAACGAATAAACAACAACAACAGCAGCAGATCAGATGCTTAAATTATCTGTGTCCTTCCTCACCTATTCATTTAAATGCAAAATGAGGTAGGAAGTGTTCCAGGAGATGTATCCCATTCCAAGAGGTGTATCCCCATCCCACCCAGTGTTCAGAGGCCAGACTCTCCCAGCACCCAAGATTTGTCTCCCACTCCTACCATTTCCTCTCAAGTCTCTCAATAAGAGGTAGCTTGTTGGGCAAACAAGCTACTGATCCACCTATAGCTTGCTGCTGTTTCCTGCCTCACAACTTCCACCCAGGAGGCAGGCACTAAAAATGAGGACCCCCTTTGACTTGGGGTGTCATGCCACTGTCTATGCCTGCTCACTTGCCGTCTACCACTTTGACTCTCTAGCTGTGCTCAGATCTGGCCGACTCTGCATATAGCTGAGGTGCTGCCAACGTCCACGTGCCAGCCTCCCTTCTATCAACTTATTTTGGTGCCAGAGTTTCCTGGGGAACTTATAGCACATTGTCGCATCGGGGGTGCTTAGAAGCCAACTCTCCCCTGTGTCTTCAGCTGCTGCTTATTTGGCCACAACTATCTGTCTGTCTATTACACCGCTGCTCTTCCCAATTGAATGAGTTCTCTGGATGGGTCACCAAACAACAGGGATCAACGTGCCCACACAGTGTTGCTGCCCACCTCAATGAGAGAGAGAAAGGGATCAAGAGAGATTTCTTTTGTGCACACACATACTTACCTCTGTGAGGAAGTGCTGATGTACACATGTTCCTCCTTCTGCCTGCCTCGATGTCAGGGACTTGACTAAGGAGGAATGGCGGGAGAGCTCCCTTCTTTTCTGAAGCTTCCCAAGGGCAGGAGGACAGTATTGATTTAGAACAGTGGTTTGCAGAAGGGCAAAGTCTAGAGGAGAAAAGCTGGGAAATACTGGGTGAGGAGCAGCTAGAAGAGCATACACCAGGAGAGAGACAGTTGGCTGATTCAGTGTCCTTGGATAGGTCCCCACCCCTTTACCTAAGACTAGAGGGGCTTGGAAAGTGATGGAACAGAAACCGCAATGGCAACAAGATCAGATTACCCGACGTAAGAGTGACGCAGATTAACGGGGATGAAGGGGGTGAACCTTTACTGGGAGCAACGCCGTATTTTAGCGTGCTATGCTTTCCTTTCTCTCTCGCAGTGATTATTAAAGAACTTACCCAGTAAGAACGCTCCTTCCATTTGATCTGTTTAATTACTGCCACCGGGGGAGAGATCCAATTCTCTGAAGCTTCAAACTAGGATAGGGAGAGAAGGCTGTGTCCCAGCATGCTTCTGCTGCTCATTTCAGAGAGAGAAGGATACTGGACATTGTGGGCTAATGTTGATGCTGCCAGCACCAAAGAGTAGGACGAGTCATTGTGACCTTGCACTGATGCTCAAAGAGAAAGACTGGCCATTGTGACCCCATGCTGCCATAGTAATGTTGCTTGCCTGAAGGAGCATGGCTGCTTGAGGGAAAGAGACTGGCCATTGTGACCTCATGCTGAAGCTCTTGCCTGAAGGAGGGGCTGACCATTGCAACCCTTGAAGGTGGGAAACTAACTGCTGTGATCTCATGCCACAGGTGGTGGTGGTGGTGATTTTATACACTGGTACATCAGGTTAGAAACTTAATTTGTTCTGGAGGTCCGTTCTTAAGCTGAAACTGTTCTTAACCTGAAGCACCACTTTAGCTAATGGGGCCTCCTGCTGCTGTGGCGGTGGCGCGCAATTTCTGTTGTCATCCTGAAGCAAAGTTCTTAACCCGAGGTACTATTTCTGGGTTAGCGGAAACAAAATAAAATAAATAAAATTTATTTTAGCGGAGTCTGTAACCTGAAATGTCTGTAACCTGAAGCGTCTGTAACCCGAGGTACCACTGTATGAGTAATGCCCAAATCGCTTCTTTCCTGAAGGAGAGAGACTGGGCATCATGCTGAAGTGGCCTGGTTGAAGGAGAGACCTCCTTCAGGTGACCAAAGGCCGTAGTGACCTCATGTTAATGCTGCTTGCATGAAGGTAAGAGATGGCCATTGTGATTGTGATGCTGTCTGTCTGAAGGAGTTAGAATGGCCACTGGGAAGGAGAATGTTCCTTGGAAGGAGACTGTCATGCAGCTGTGCCCATTTGCCGCAAGGCACCCAAAATGATGGCCTTCGGTCAGTAATCCCTGCAGTCTCAAGCAATGTTTCCCAACCATGGGTCTCGGACTACAATTCCCATCATCCCTGACCACTGATCTTGCTAGCTAGGGATGATGGGAGTTGTAGTTCAAAAACAACTGGAGACCCAAGGTTGGGAAACACTGGTCTAAACCAATGCCTACTGAAGTTCCCTTGTCCCATAGCAAGAGGCTGACTGAGTCAAGCAATTTTGGAGACATAGCTATTCGGAAGCAAATGCTCAAGGAAGAGGATGAAGCACTGTCCGCTTCTAGCAGGAGCTCCTTGCATTCATTATCAGCTGTTCCACTATGAAGTTCAGCACCAGGGCAGGACCGCCCATGTGTCTAGGCAGACACTGAGCAAGAACACAAAGAAATAAGAAAATTGCATGTTGCCATCCACAGCCTAGATCTGCAAGCCAATCTGTGTGCCTGGCTTGGGTGTTTTATTATTATCCCCCACTCCCAACATACAGTCTAGAGGATAAATGGGGAGGGGATTTCCTCTGGCTTGTCCAGTATTAAAAAAAACTTATGGGTGTTCTAGGGACATCAGCTGCTCTCTACAGCCATCTATTTTTGCTCTGCATGATGACCTTATATAAGAGGAATTGGATCCACTCCCAATTCCATATAGCATTCTCACAGATTTCTTTGGCTTGTAAATTTTAGGCCAGGAGCAGATGTGCCAGATCCCCAAACATCCTTTGGTATTGTGCGTCAGCTGTACAATCAACAGTGCTAGGTCCTTGCATAGCCATAATAGTTTCTTCCTGTTTAGCCTGAGAAAAGAAAACAAGTTTCCAGTAACTGAAAATGAGACTGGGAGGCCCATGGCTGGATATTTGGTATGCTGAGTGAAAAATCAGCTGAAATGCTTTTTGCAAGGATTCAGATTTGGCCAGGGCCATTCTTTGGGGGAAAGATGGCTGCCATCACCGGGCCCATGGAGGCAGCTATCTATTTGTACAAGAAGGCCTTGAAGAATGACACAATGTGATGATGTTGACAGTGGCGGAGCTTCATGCTCCAGCACCAGGGGTGGAGAGCAGGCGGGGGTGTGGCCGGCGCACATCTCAGGGGCATGGCACCCAGCGCAGGGGGGGGGCAGCCATGATGGCACCTCACTAGGATCATGATGCCAGAGGCAGTGCGCTCCCCCTGCCCCCCTCTTCCTACACCAGTGGATGTTGATCCTAAGAATATCTTTGAGAATGATATGTCAGTGTATGCAGGCGCATGATTGTGGTCACTGGGCACATCAAGAGTAGAAATGGGGCTAGGCTGCATGGTCCCACAGCTCTCTTACATGCAATGGGGTTCATGTGAATCCCTTATTTATATCTGCATTCCCCAGTGGTGTGCGGTCAGTGGACTAGGGGGACTAGGCTAGTCCTCTAAATGTTCCCCTGGTGCTTCCTGTGGGGTGTGTCATCACTGTAGCAGTCATATGCAACATTTCCTGTTGCCTAGAGTGGACACACAGGGGAATGTGGCTCCAGACAGGGAGGACTTCCTGTCAGACCTGGTCTGGAGCATCCTCCCCCTGCGTGGGACCAGATAGATGGGCGTGACCCTAGCAGACCCTATAAAAGGACTGGTCACACAGCCATCTTCCTCTTTTGGACTTCTTTGGCTCTTTTGCCATATTCCACAAGGCTCATCCTTACAGAGAATGGAAGCCACAAGGTAGAAAGTCTGAGGCCTGTCTCAGACTTTTTTTCTCTATAAATGTAACTGTAACCACAAGATAAAGCCAGCCTTCAGGATACTACTGTGAACTGAATGCAAGTAACTTTACCATTAATTTTAAAGAAGACTGTCATGTTGTTGTTGTTGTTGTTTTAAGAGGGAACTAAAGGGGAGATTTACCAGGAAAAGCCATAGTGGATTGCTTAACTTAAATGATTCTAACGAACTTGCTTCCAGCAGCGTGCAAGGGAATGTGCTCTGCTACTTGCTCACTAATGTGAGTGTGGAAGGTTAATATTTAATTAATATAGCCTCTCCTACTTTCTTCAACATTCCCACACCTCCTTTCCAAAGCCCAGGAAGCTTCTATCCAGCTTAGGAAGGAAGGCACAATGCTCATGTGTGCGACCTTCCTCGCATTGCCCTCGCAAGCTGGCACCTCTGGCTGTAACTGTTCCCCTACGAAAAGTTTCACTGCATGCCACTGGCATTCATCAAGTCATATACCCAGAGAGGGCTGAGAAAGGTTAGGAACTTGGTCATTCCACTGTTAGTGACCATGTATGTATCTTCAATGAACCCTTCCACACATGTGGAAATCAATGGTCCTTGAGAATGTCAGCCGAAGAATAGATGATGCCATTGATCTTTCAGCACTCTGTGTCTCTTGCATGCACTATCAAAACAGGCTTGAAAACCCAAATTTCCAATTGACTTAATGAATTTAAAACATAATTGGAAAAGAGGGTAGATAGCATTCTTGAAATAACGAAGACTTCAAAGGAGTCCTGTAAATTTCAACATGAAAGAGAATTAACATCCTGAAACAAGAAGCAGAAAATGGGGAAGTTTTAGGGGCCTTTTTATGCCTTCCTCATGCCTTGCCAGTCTTCTACAGTGCTGAGATTTAAGAATTAAAGCTTTCTTAAGGTATAAATAAGAAACTGGCATGTTTAGCCTTGCTATTTTATCGAGGTTGCCCTCATTTGCTTGTTTATAAGACATTGTGGCTGTTTCTTCTCTGCTGTGGCATCCTTCCTCAATAAATTTTACCAGATCTGGGTGCTTTAAAATGTAGACACTTCCTGTCAGTAACACTTGAGAGGTCTGCTATTAACTATATTTGGTAGCACTTCCGAGCAAGGATTTTTAATAATGTGAAGGAAAAAGCTGCTATCCCTCACCCAGAGCATCAAAGTAATGATGAGGCATTTGGTAAACAAAACTGGAATTCTATTTAAATACAGTTGATGAAGGTTGTGGATTAATGGTTACTCTGATAAGTCCCTGAGGTGGCAGTTTGGGGAGCTGGATGGTGGCAGCTCACAGGCTCGTTCTTTCTTCCCTTCAAGGCAACCTCTGCTGTGTAGAAAGCTTTGCATTGCATTGTCACTCTTCCATGGCTTCTCTTCGACACGGAGCCATTGAGATTTAGATGCAGGAAGCATTTTGTAGGGCCAATGTTCTAGTTCTTTCCCAGTCCCTCCCAGACAACTGACATACACATTTTGCCTGAGGAGGAACTCCCAGATTTGCTTTGCATTTTGCAGGGTGAGGGAGCAATAGAGGTGGGAGGGGATGGGAGTTAAAATCTGGAGATCCGGGGAGACAGATGAACCATGCTTTTTTCAATATTTTCAAATTGAACGCTGCTGTGGCAATGACAAAAATTATGGTCCAATCAAAAGCCTAACTAAATGTGAGCACTTGATGTATCAGAGTAATAACAAAGGAGCAATAGGACAGATTTATCAAATACTTTTCTTTGATAATATAAAAATAATGTCATTTCAGAACAAGCGGGAAAGAGATTTAAGGGCTCTGTGCCACAATATATTGGGCAATGGATATGAAAAAACACCCTTTTTAGTACCTTACAATTGGCAAACTTGAAAGAAACCCTGTTTAAAATGTCCTGTGGTTGATATGTGATACCACATAAATTGGGAATTATAGAACTTGGATTATGACACATCCTAGAGATGTTTGAAATGTTACGTTGATCAAGTTTATATATTTTGGAGATATGAAATTATTACTTGGGGGGGCACTTTGTGTCATTGTATTTTGAGCAGATGACTGAACAGAAGATTCCAGAAGGTCCAGTGTTGCTCTTTTATAGTCCAGATTTACAGTGTGCATACCTACTCAGACCAATGGCGGACTTGGGTATTATGCTGCGAGGTCAAATTTGTTGCCCCTCAGTCCAAAGGCTGGTAAGGAGGTACCTGTCTTTGGAAAGGAGATGCAAGGGTTCTGGCAGAGTCCTAGAGCCCACCCACATCCTTCCCAAAGCTTGGAAAGTGCTAACAAGGCTTTGGGAAGGAGGTGGGAAGGCTCTAGGACCCTGTCAGAGCGTCATGTCTCCTGCCCAAGCCCAGCTCCCAGGACCTATTCACTGCCTGCACAGCCCTAAATCCGCCCCATTAAGTTCAATGAAACATGGTCCCATGTAAATGTGTATCGCACCCAAGACAGCCTGACAAAAAGTTGATTCAGGAAAAAAGATTGGCCACACACACACACACACACACACACACAAACACATTCTTTTTAGCAAACATGAATATGCATTTGCTATCTACTCTTGCCCTTTAATAATAATAATTCTATTTATATGCTGCCCATCTGACTGTGGAGACTTCCAACAAAATATTTAAAAAACTTCAAACATTAAAAACATTGTTGACATGTTGTTCTCCCTCTACAGCCAGAGGCATTGTGCCTCTGAATACCCATTGCCAGGAATTGAGAGTGGGGACTGGGCTGTCACATTCTGACTGGCCACTGTGAGAGCTGAATATTGGACGAGGTGGACCATTGGCCTGGTCCGCCATTGCTCTGCTTATGTGTTTGAAGCTAGCCTAACATCCCATAGCAGCGGTACCGATTTATCTACTTGCACTTGCGTGTTTTTGAACTGCTAGGTTGGCAGGAGCTGGGACAGAGCAACAGGAGCTCACTCCATGGCGGGGCTTTGAAGCGTCAAGCTTCTGATCAGCAAGCAGCATTTCCATGCGCTCTGGCTTCCATCATGATGTCCCATTGTGCCAGAAGCCACATGACCCAGAAAGCTGTCTGTAGACAAACCCCGGCTCCCTCGGCCTGAAAGTGAGAGAAGTGCCGCACCCCATGGTCACCGTTGACTGGACCCAACCATCCAGGAATCCTTTACCTTAACCTAACATCCTGTGTAATTCTGGTTGGCGTTTTTTTTTTTTTTTTTTTTTTAACCAGGAAATATGGTGAAGGAGGATGACTCAGGTGCAAATTCCAGTCTCTGAAAATCCGCTTGGGAGTTGTCCATCTCTTAAATAAGTCAAGTGGTGCCATCTGTGACAACAGCAAAAGGAGAGGTGCAGCATGGGGGGCCAGAAGGCCCGTGGCCCCAGGCACACATTTTTGAGGGGGCACAAACAGATGCCCCCACAACAGGCAGTGTCAGGTACTGGGCAGAGGAGTGGTGGAGAATGCCTCCCCATCCTGACCCTTCCAGGGAGGAGGAAGAGGAAAACAGTATAGATTTACAACAGGGATTTGAGGGAGGTCACAGCTCAGAGGCAGATGAGGGGGAAAGTTGGGAAATCATGGGAGAACCAGAACAACAGCTGGCTGACAGGTTGTCATTAGAAAGCATTCCAGACCCTCCATCTCCTAGAACCCAGCGAGTCTTAAAAGTAGGAGAGCAAAGAGCTCAAAGATACAGGGCATGTAGCAGCACCTGTAGAGGAGGTGATATGATGACAAATGTGGAAATGGGAAAGACGGTGGGTGGAGATCCACTTAGGACAATGCCACTATCCAAGAGGTTGGGTCCTATAGCCTCTCTGTGTAAAGTTTGAAATAAAACAGGATGGTAAGGAACTTTTCCTTGTCGTTATACTTCCTTGGGCAACCAGCCAGGAGCCACTGACAGCATCCTGACAGGCACAGAGTCCTGGCAGCTGAGGTGTGGCAGCGGGTGGGTTGTTCTAGTGGGCAGGTGGATGGAGGCAGTGGGCAAAGAGCCTGTTGGAGGCAGGCTCCGTTCACCCTCCATGCAGACTCAGCTCATGACCCCCTGGTGTACCCCCACCCCAGCTGCCTAGTCCACCAGGGAGTGCAACACTTGTCCTACCACGGACGTGGGCAACCCATGTTATGCCACTGGGCAAGAGGGAATGTCCAAAGGGTAATTTTCAAGGATGGCTAACAGATTAGCCCCTTCGCAGTTTGCTTGTCAACATTGTTTATCAGAGGGACTTTAAGGCAGAGGGAGTTTCCTAGGGTGTTGCTTCAAAGTGCTCTTCAAGGCATCCATGATCATAAACTGGCTTTGTCTGCACCAGCAACTTCTTTTATTGCCCTCCTCCCCAAACCTCACATAAAGAGATGTACACATTTTGAATGTGTAAAAAAGCATGGCGCTTCTTTACGTGGACGTGCTGAAAATTGGCACCTATTATGTGGGACAATTGAGACAAATGACTTTTGAGAATTTCCTTTTATAGCAGGCCCAGCTCCTGAGCAGACTGAAGCAGAGTGGCAGGAAAATGAAAACAATTTGTATTCAACGGTAACTGGTTGTTTTGTCACTCAAGCCTCGCCCAGAACAATTTTACCGTGATGAAATGGTAATATGTCCTACTTTCTAACCAAGCCCTCTATTTCTGGTGTGGGGAAACTTTGGGCCTCCATATGCTGCTGAACTACATCTCACAAATTCTACTTTGGCAACATACAGAGGGCCAAAGGGTATCTGCACCTGCTCTGGAATAAAAATTGAAGAGAAGAACTGCTCATTTACAGAAACTGCACCTCAATAAATCATTGCAAAATAATATTGTCCCTTCATAACAATCATTAACTTAAAAAAATAGAATAAGTATCAGGTCATTGAAATATTGTGGGGGGGGGTTCCTAGCTGTAATAAGTTAAGGTTTTTTGTTTTGTTTTTTCAAATCATGGCCATTATTTGCCAGTTGACCAAATATATTTAACCGGTCAAATACCAGTTAACTACTTCTTGTGAGTCTTTTTTCTTGTAGTATCTTCATGTGACATATTAATGGGAGATAAAGCACTATACTGCTCCTAGTAAACTGCATCTTATCACATGTTGTTGCTGTTGTTTAGTCGTTTAGTCATGTCTGACTCTTCGTAACCCCATGGACCAGAGCACGCCAGGCACTTCTGTCTTCCACTGCCTCCCACAGTTTGGTCAAACTCATGCTGTTAGCTTTGAGAACACTATCCAACCATCTCATCCTCTGTCGTCCCCTTCTCCTTGTGCCCTCCATCTTTCCCAACATCAGGGTCTTTTCCAGGGAGTCTTCTCTTCTCATGAGGTGGCCAAAGTATTGGAGCCTCAGCTTCAGGATTTGTCCTTCCAGTGAGCACTCAGGGCTGATTTCCTTAAGAATGGATAGGATCTTATCACATACCCTCCAACATTTCTCTGATGAAACTAGGGATGTCCTATTCCATTATTATTATTATTATTATTATTATTATTATTATTATTTCCCACCCATCTGACTGGGTTGCCCCAGCCACTCTGGGGGGCTTCCAACTTATGTAAAAACATAATAAAACATCAATCATAAAAAATTCCTTATGCATGGCTGCCTTCAGATGTCTTCTAAAGGGTATACAGTTACTTATCTCTTTGGCTTGGAGGCTGCATGACTCAAAACACTCCAACGGAAGCAGGGATGTACTACCATACCCTCCAACATTTATCTGATGAAAATAGGGATGTCCTAAGGAAAAACGGGACATTCTGGGATCAAACCAGAAACAGGGATGAATTCTCTAAATATGGGACTGTCCCTGGAAAATAGGGACACATGGACGGTCTGCTATCATCCTATCATTCATGTGGGATGGCCAGAGGGAGAGGAGAAGAAGAAGAGGAGGAGGAGGAAGAGGAGGAGGCTGCCTCACCTCAAGCCATTAAGGCTTTAAAAGTTCAGTTTGGTCTTCCCTGCCCACTTGACTTTCCAACAGCATTACATTGGAAAATACGATTCAGTTGCAGAACAAGGTGAACTACAGAGGTATGAGGAATAATTTTAGAGTAATAACATAATAGTGTTCACCCATCTTTTGATGTAGCTCTGCTGTCATTTTTAAACTTTGATTATGCTTTTTCTTGCTTTTAAAATATCTCAATTTCAGTTGGCAAGCAGAATCTGATAACTTGATTTTCCGCCGTCTTGGATCTATAACTTAATTCTGTCACTGCATGCTGGTGCCTGCCTGTGCTCATCTGTTCAATTGCTTCTTGGTATGCAGTCCTAAGTGCAGGCAGAGAATAAAGTGTGACATAGGCAGGGAAGCTTGTGGTTTAATACAAGAACCAAAATGTAGCTTAACACGGAGACTTGGGGTCCTTTGATCCAAGCACTGCTTTCACCCTCCCCAAATGGTCAAAATCTGCTTGGGATGCACTAGATTTGGAAATCAAGTGTAGAAGAACCTTCCAAGCAGATCTGAGAAAACTTGCAGGCTCCTATGGGAAGGAATGATCCTTTCATGACCCTGGAGTCAAAATATTAAGGCTTTAAATGTAATAATCAGAACTCAGAATTGTGCACCAAAACTGAGAGTCTGTTGTACCAGGAAGCACCAGGCACACCCTGCTAATATATAAGGCAGATAAAAGTTTTATTTCTGCATAATCAGACAAATAGGTTGTCTATTCAGACAACATGTATGACTTTGTGCATGATCCTGTATACCTGAAGAAGTGTCTCCACCCCCATCGTTCAACCTGGACACTGAGATCCAGCGCCGAGGGCCTTCTGGCAGTTCCCTCATTGCGAGAAGTGGGGCTACAGGGAACCAGACAGAGGGCCTTCTCAGTAGTGGCGCCCACCCTGTGGAACGCCCTCCCATCAGATGTCAAAGAGATAAACAACTACCTGACATTCAGAAGACATCTTAAGGCAGCCCTGTTCCGGGAAGTTTTTAATATGTAACGCTGTACTGATTTTTACACTTGATTGGGAGCCGCCCAGAGTGGCTGGGGAAACTCAGCCAGATGGGCGGGGTATAAACAATAAATTATTATTATTATTATTATTATTATTATTATTATTATTATTATTATTATTATTATTATTATTATTTCCTGATCTCCTTTCCCCCCATTAGATTGATATGCTCTCTTCTTTCATGATCTGCGTGATCTCTCTCTCTCTATATATATGTATATATATACAAAATAACATATACATTTGGCAACTAGCAAGGAACAAACATCCAGATAACACATCTCAAGTAAACAAGAGAAGGAGAAAAGCGTGTTTTGCCTTTCCCCAATGCTGTGCTGCAAATGGAAGGATGGGTTTTGAGGGGGGTTGCAAATGGAAGGGAGAAAATGCAAATAGAGAAGGGGAAAGTAATACGGAGCTCATAAAACAGCCGCGCCGCAGACTTGAATTTTGGAACTGCTTTGCCTAAAATTTCATGCATTTGTCACTACAGGCATGCTTTGCATATTTTTCTCCTTTGAGTCATCTGTCAGACCATGGATTTGCTGCCAAGACAGCAGCACTGTGCTCTAAATCTTGGCAGGACTTTACAAGAAAAGCCAAGCGCTCTAGCTTCCTAGGGCATTTTCTGGCCTACAAGTCATGATGAAAGGGGAAAGGTGGTTTGGGTTAGGAAAGGCAACCTGCGACCTGCTAGCTTCTTTTTCGACTGCTACACAGGGATGCTAGAGAGCATGGCTTTGCGGCTGGTACCTGAACCTCCAGAAGAGAAGCACATTATTGCTGACAGGGGCAGAATGGGTTTGTTTGGCTGAGTCGCATCAGCCATTGGAAGGCCCCAATGAAAGCAGGAATCATTCTTATTTAAAAGTACTGTTGATGGAAACTTATGCAAAGGCTACATGGAGCATGGCAGGTTTGCATGGCACAATCTAGCCAATGCCATGCACTTTTATACTGCAGTTCTATACTTGGAAGTAAGCCTCAGTGAGTACAGCAGACAACCACTCCTTAAGTCCCCTGGATTTAACTTTAAAAGGTACCTGCCCCCTATATGGCCCCTTGTTAACATTAGCCTGCCCCATAATTAATGATAGAAGAATTGCTGGTGTTGTCAGTTGAGGGCAGACTCTAAAGTGTCATTAAATCAAATGAAAGCAGAAGAACCCATGAAGGCATACTAGCGTTTGCAGAACCATCATTTACACAAGCTCTTTCCATCATTAACTTTTAGTGAGTGCATGACAGCATTTTTACTTTCTTTCTTTTTTTAAAGAGAGAGATCCTTTGGCCTGGGTGAACCGTACTAAATAACATTTAAATCTCTGGTTTGCCTTTCTGTGGCATTTGATTTGTTTTCTTTCTCTCTCTCACTCTCTCTTAAAAACAAAACAAAAAAACCCTGCCGTGTACTAACTCTTTCCTTGCTTCCGAACAGTAACGATGACTTTGCTGCATGAACTCTGAAACTCATTAATGGGAAAAGCATCGGCTTTAAGCAAATGTCACATCACATTAGCATGATGCATAGGGTGTCGTAAGGAGCTCTTAACTAGCCCTGTGCAGGGAGGCAAGAGTCGAAAATTCTTCCTTGATGCATCATGAAGATGTTGTGATGACGCTGATTATACCTGTCCGTGTTTGCTTTGATTGATAGCTGGAGCATTTATTTAGTATTCCGCACACAGTGAGCCTTCGTCGGCAATAAAAGGACAGTGAACAAAAGGATTCATAAGCAGTGGAAAGAAATTACAATAAACGGAAGCACTATTAACATGAGGAACGGCACTAGCACCATCAGCTAACAGTTTTTGGTCTTTACCTGTATGCTATTGTCATTGCTTTATCAAATGTAACACAGGATTTTCCAAGTGCTTGGTTCAGCTAAACAAAGCTCCTGGGGTTAAAATTGTTACTAGGACTGGAATATCATTTGTTGTTTAAGGGTGAATTCTGGACATAATGGAGTAGTAAAATATTTGTATCATCAAACAAAGATGCAGGAGGAAATGATTCAATTAGGACCCACAAAGGGGAGGGTGGAAATCCAGGAGATTCCTTGGAATCTTATTTTTATTATTTATGTTTGATATATATCTGTAAAAGTTTAATTTGAAAAACCACACACACACACACACACACACGAAACCAAGCCCTCTGACTCAAAGAAGGGCAAAATCTTCTCCATTTCTGTCTAACCAAAAAGTGATGCATGTTTGGAACATCTATCTGTAGAAGCAATTTTCATAAGTATAAGGTATTTTCTAATTTTGATATTTTTCATGGCCAATTTTTATATCCTTCCCCACTCCCATTTTTGATGAGTAGTAAAGAAATTCAATAAATTGTAATTGGTGGCATCCAATGCCCTTGTTCCATAAGCACAAAGTTTTTCAGCTTGCACAATAGAGCTCCCCCCTCCCACCCGCATTGCTCCATGCCTGCTCTTGAGGATTGTGGGAACATCCAGAAGTTATTTGGGAGATGGGACTGGGAAGGAGATGGAGGGAGTTCCACTGCACAAACAGAAAACCTTGCCCTAACATGACTTGGCGCTCTTTTGGATATAAGCAAATGCTTTTCATGATTACTTATAATTCAGCTGTATCAAGTAATCACAGCTGACAAATGTGTGTTCCTTCCACCCCCAATTTCCATACATAGCATTAATATTATGTTTTTTAAAAAATGTATTCCATATTTTAGCTAACCATTTCTGTTAAATGCATTAGGTGATGCCTTCAAATGTTTGTGTATGTTTTTAAAAGATCGCTCTTGCAATTATTAAAATCTAAAATGTTGTCTTTTGTTTTCCTACTGATACTATTGGTTGCATGCAGTTCAAGGGGAATACTAAATTATGTGCATTTTCTGAGTTGTTATCCTTCGTGTTATCTTGCATATTAATTCTGATCTGTTATTGTGCATTGCTCTCCATTTTAAAGGCACAGAGACATAATTATGCATGGTTGCCAATCGAAAGGAACAGACAAGACAGTTATTGTGCATCCACCTGATATGGTAGACACACCATGTTCCCAATTCAGAATGAAGGACAGTTGCATATGGTTGTTCCATCTGAGGAGTGTTCAACATAGCTTCATACTTGACTGCTGACCCGTTTCCTATTTAAAATCAATATTTAGTTTCTTCTTCTGTTCTTTTTTACCAGATTCACAAGGAGGGGGGCTTTCACTTTGGTTGTGGCACTTATCTACATCTCCCAATATCTGATTTTTTGATCCTGCAAATGAAAATCATTGCCTCTAATTCAGAAACATTGATTCCTAAGCCTAGACCATGGGTAGGCAAACTAAGGCCCGGGGGCCGGATCCGGCCCAATTGGCTTCCAAATCCAGCCTGTGGATGGTCCGGGAATCAGTGTGTTTTTACATGAGTAGAATGTGTCCTTTTATTTAAAATGCATCTCTGGGTGATTTGTGGGGCCTGCCTGGTGTTTTTACATGAGTAGAATGTGTGCTTTTATTTAAAATTCATCTCTGGGTTACAGTGGTACCTCAGGTTAAGAACTTCATTCATTCTGGAGGTCCGTTCTTAACCTGAAACTATTCTTTATCTGAGGTACCACTTTAGCTAATGGGGCCTCCTGCTGCCGTTGGGCCACCGGAGCACAATTTCTGTTGTCATCCTGAAGCAAAGTTCTTAACCCGAGGTACTATTTTTGGGTTAGCGGAGTCTGTAACCTGAAGCGTCTGTAACCTGAAGCGTCTGTAACCCAAGGTACCACTGTATTTTTGGGGCATAGGAATTCGTTAATTATTTCTTTCCAAAATATAGTTTGGGCCCCCACAAGGTCTGAGGGACAGTGGACCGCCCCCCTGCTGAAACAGTCTGCTGACCCCTGGTGTAGACACATGTAGGAAGGATATGCTTTTCACATGTACAGGTGTGTGTGTGTGTGTGTGTGTGTGTGTGTGTGTGTGTGTGTGTAAAATCCATCCTGTTCTGAAATCCCAGTGAAGCAGGCTATGACTGTTATGTCTTTTAGCATAGTGGTATAGCAACAGGTGGGACACAGGTGGTGCTGTGGGTTAAACCACAGAGCCTAGGACTTGCCGATCAGAAGGTCGGTGGTTCGAATCCCCGCAATGGCGGGAAGGTAAACAACGTTTCTGTGCGCTGCTCTGGTTCACCAGAAGCGGCTTAGTCATGCTGGCCACATGACCCGGAAGCTGTACGCCGGCTCCCTCGGCCAATAAAGCGAGATGAGCGCCGCAACCCCAGAGTCGGCCACGACTGGACCTAATGGTCAGGGGTCTCTTTACCTTTATCTTATAGCAACAGGTAAGGCAGAATCAAGGTCAGGACCCTGGACAGAGCACTAGGAAAGGGGAACTGTTGCTTCAGAGTCTGCCAAAGCCATGCCTTCTTGTCCAGAAAGGCCTAATAGGGGAGATGGAAATACCGCTGTGGGGAACGGGGCAAACATCTCCATCTGCTGGCTGAGAAAACAAGCCTCAGCTCCTTCACAATGTCTCTTTGCAGATTCTCGGGCCCAATGGGAAGTATTAAGTTCTGGAATTGACATTACAGATAGTCCAGCTGTGACACTGGCCTGACCACAAAAGTTCAGCCAAAGGATATGTTATATTCACTTCTGAACAGATACATATTCAGATACAGGGATCTACAATATAGATATTATAATCATTAAATGAGCAAAACCTCCTATCAATAGATGGCACTGTCATCTTCTATATCTGTCTTCTCCTCTTGCTGTTCTGTCTTTGGGGACATTTCTTTAAAAAGTCAAATCTATGATGGATGGCTATGCTGCAAGGATAGCTTGCAAGTCATTTTTAAAGTTTGTCCCTCTTGTAGAAATATTTTCACTCCTGGTACTGGCAGAATTCGTTGCTGCTGCGGTAAAATTATGTCTTTGGCACTTAATGCCAAAAATAGGCTTCTGAGTGGCTTATGAAGTATGAAACCCAGTTGCACAGTCATTAAAATGCAAACAGTAAATCTTTGGCTTTCAAATTTGGCAGAGTGAGTTGGTCCCCTCGGACAGCTGATTTGGGGTGTCATCGTGAAAGGGCAGTAAACATTTGTTTATTTTTGCATTTGATTGCCAGGTTTGAGATTTTCTGGTGCCAAAATTATGTGGCTCACGTTGGTGTCATGGATGGGCCACAGACAGCCATGTGAGCTGAGCCAGGAGCCATGGGATCAGCCAGGAGTCAGGACCAAAGAGTAAGACTGCATTCAGGCAGCCCTTTCCCCCATTTCCTAATGTTTCCTTACCTGATAATCTTTGGGGGTTTTTATGTGATATTTCACATGACATAAAATACACTTCTAGAAATCTAGCAGAATCTAGCAGAGGTTTAGTGTTCATTTCCCTGTTGTTTCCGGGGGGGGGGGGGATGTTTGCAACCCTGACAACCTGGAAAATTGTAAATTGTAATAATAATGATGATAATGATAATAATTTATTTATACCAGCCACACTGGGCGGCTCCCAACAGAATATTAAAAACACAAGAGAACACCAAACATTAAAACTTCCCTAAAGAGAGCTGCCTTCAGATGTTTTCTAAAAGTCAGATAGTTGTTTATTTCCTTGACATCTGATGGGAGGATGTTGCACCGGGGGGCACCACTACCAATAAGGCCCTCTGCCTGGTTCCCTGCAATCTCACTTCTTGCATTGAGGGAGCAGCCAGAAGGACCTCGGAGCTGAAACTCAGTGTCCGGGATGAAAGATGAGGGTGCAGACGCTCCTTCGGGTATATTGGGCCGAGGCCATTTAGGGCTTTAAAGGTCAGCACCAACACTTTGAATTGTGCTTGGAAACATATTGGGAGCCAATGTAGGTCTTGTAATTTTCTTGGTGCTTTCATGGGTGGCAACAGCAAGGCACACCATTCCCCTACCCTGAAGTTGCCAAACTGTCAGAAGCTACTTGATCTGTGTGATCCATTGAAGTTTGAGTGGAAGCTTCCCAGTGACATATCTTCAGGTATTGGACTCACTTCTACCCAGGCTGGTCATCGGATCCTTCTGGACAAGAGGACTTTCTGTTGCAGTTAAGCCTTGCTTAAGTAACATTTTTCTGAGCTGTGATTCTTGAATATTCTTCAGTCCTGGCTTCTGGTTATAATGCTGATACTTCTGTCCAGGTTTGTAACATTCTTTTTAAATTGCATTATGGAACTGTGGCTTTTTAAAATGGTTTTTCTGTAACATCATGGTAGAGTTCTTTCCTATCAATGGGCATAATTTGTCACAACAGCAGATGTCATTGAACATGTTGCCACCTTTTATGCACATTTTATGCCATTCTCAATTCATTAGCATCTAAGGGGGAATTTCTCCAAATATACACTTTTTAAAATTCAATTTTACTTAATATACACGATTCTGCAAAGTAAAGAATGCTTCATCCTAGTGCATTTTTGTACGCATTACCGCTGAGGAACTGCATTCCAAAATGGAGAGAAATGTGAATTTCAAAGAATGGTTGTGTTTCAGCTTGCTTATTGTTTTGATAAGCGCAAATTAGGTAGGTTAGCCCCCCCCCCCCCAGCAAACTGAATCCTACCAGAAAGATTGTGTTTGCAAGAGATCTAGCTCACTATTCAATAAAGAGCAACCTTATGCATCTAGGAGTCTGTAAAAAGTGCTTAAAGTTCTTTGGCATTGGTTTTGAGCATTGTATAAAAACCTGACACAGTCTACTCCAATTTATTTTCCCTCACCAAGGGAACTGGAAATCCCTGTGCTTGATTCCCCTGATAGTCATAGCCATCACAGGCTTCTTGGAGCCCCGTTTGCATACAACCAGGCAAAACAAATTTGATTTCCATCCCCCTTAAGTGAGTCCAAATGGGAGAAATGAACAAGACAAACAAGGTCATTTCCCTTACACTCTCCCATTATTTAGATTTCATTTTGCTCATGCCACAGCTGATCAATGCCTCGTGGTTTTTGTTTGCCGTTAGACCAAGTAGTCTATATTTCTGTAGTCTATATATAGAATATCGAGGAGAGAGGCATAGGAGGAAGTTGAACAAGAGGCTGCTTCCTTCCAAAGAAGATTAACACCATTGGCTTCTGTGCTGCTGGGCTGAACCTCCAGTTCTGCTGCTGGATATTGATATCTATTCTTCCTGGCATTAATATTGCTGTTAAGCAATTATTCTCTGGCCTCTTTTTGTCCTCCTTCAGGACTGCTTTAGCAAATGGGAGAGAAACAACCATGTCACTTCTGGGTAGGGATGGAAATCTGTTAATTTCTCCGTTTCTTCTTTTTTCCAGTCTCAAATTCAGTTGGAGAACTGCACTGCAAAATTCATAGAAGTGAATATTTCAAAGGATGAAGGATGATTATGTCTCAGTTTGCATATTGGTTTGAGAAATGTAAATTTGGTAGCTTCTCATTAAAATTGTAAACAAAACTGAATTTCCTACCCATTTCTACTTTTGACTGGAACCAGCATTCAGTCCAGTGATTGAGATGATTATATATATATATATATATATATATGCAGGTTTTGGTGTCCTCGGGTGTCTTCCCGTGTAAAAGTTGGGGTGTCTAGGCGACGTTTCGACGAGGTCTCACTCGTCATCTTCAGGCTGGTGCTTTCGGCTTCTTGTTACTGGAACAGAGCGGGATCTCAGTGTTTGAGTTCCTATAAATACTGTAGAGGGGTGTGGTGTATTGCCTCAAAAGTTCTGGGCAGAGGGGAAGTTCCCAGGCTAGTGTTCTTTTCTTCTTTTGTTCCTTAATTACTTGAGGGATATCTTGAGTGATTTCTTGAGTGATATTCTGAGTACCACTTAGGTGGGTCATTAGGTGTGGATTAGTTGCTAAAGCCTTCGTGTCTTGACCTCTTGAATTTGTGAAGAGTTTTTCTGGGAAGATGGCTGTACTGCACTTAGTTGTGCTTTGGCTTGGCTTCGTGTATAGGGGCGAGCTGTGGTTTTGTGCCCTGTGCCAGCCAGATCTGTGTAGGGATTGCAGGGGGGTGCAGCATCCGGAGGTGCCACTATGGTTTGGTTACTGGATGGTGTCTGTAATTTATCTGTGGAGAGGGTCTGGGTTTGGGTCTGGTGTGGTTGATTGGTGGTGGCGTTCTGTGTGCCTCTGGATCTGGTGTCGGTTTTTGTGGGGAGGGCTAATTAATAAGCCAACAACCAGCTTCCCTTCCTTGACGTCCTAATCTACAAAAAACCTGATGGCTCCCTAGGACACACTATCTACCGGAAAAAAACACACACCAACCGCTACTTACATGCTCAATCACACCACCACCCTGCACAAATAAACTCCGTAGCCAAGACCCTCATCTCCAGAACCAAACGCCTGGCTGACAAAGACCACTTGACAACTGAGTTACAGAATCTCTCAAATGTGTTAATCGCCAATGGATACCAGCAAAACAGGGTTAAGAAGCTAATCCAAAAAGAAACACCCCCCAAAAACCAAGACACGGAAGAAAACAATGGCATGGCCCTCCTTCCTTATATCAAGGGCACTACAGATAAAATTAGCAAAATCCTCCATAAACACAATATCAAAACAGCCTTTTGCACCAACCAAAAAATAGCCAATATCCTCAGAAACCCCAAAGATAAAATCCAGTTGGAAAACCAAGGGGTCTATGAAATACCCTGCAAAGTCTGCCCAGCCACGTACATTGGACAAACAAACAGACGAATAAATGCACGTATCGCAGAACACAAGAATGCCGTCAAAAAAGAAGAAAAATCTTCCTCTCTTTTCCAACACATGAAAGAAACAGGACACGAAATTAATTTTGCAGATTCCAAATTGCTCTTTAACATGGAACATCACCACAAGAGAATAATCATGGAAGCCATTGAGATAGAGAAACACCCTCACAACATGAACAAGCGTGACAACACGTCCCGCCTGCCAGACATCTGGAAATTAGCCCTCCCCACAAAAACCGACACCAGATCCAGAGGCACACAGAACGCCACCACCAATCAACCACACCAGACCCAAACCCAGACCCTCTCCACAGATAAATTACAGACACCATCCAGTAACCAAACCATAGTGGCACCTCCGGATGCTGCACCCCCCTGCAATCCCTACACAGATCTGGCTGGCACAGGGCACAAAACCACAGCTCGCCCCTATACACGAAGCCAAGCCAAAGCACAACTAAGTGCAGTACAGCCATCTTCCCAGAAAAACTCTTCACAAATTCAAGAGGTCAAGACACGAAGGCTTTAGCAACTAATCCACACCTAATGACCCACCTAAGTGGTACTCAGAATATCACTCAAGAAATCACTCAAGATATCCCTCAAGTAATTAAGGAACAAAAGAAGAAAAGAACACTAGCCTGGGAACTTCCCCTCTGCCCAGAACTTTTGAGGCAATACACCACACCCCTCTACAGTATTTATAGGAACTCAAACACTGAGATCCCGCTCTGTTCCAGTAACAAGAAGCCGAAAGCACCAGCCTGAAGATGACGAGTGAGACCTCGTCGAAACGTCGCCTAGACACCCCAACTTTTACACGGGAAGACACCCGAGGACACCAAAACCTGCATTCCTGTACCCGTGAAAATCTACGAAAACAAATATATATATATATATATATATATATATATATATATATATATATATATATATATATATAAAAGCAATGAATCAAAATGTTGCAGTAGCAAGCTTTTGAGTTCTCCAAAATTGTTCATCAGGCAAGATGTTACATAAGGCAGGAGTTGAAAAGGATGAGGAAGAATTAAGAAGTACCAAATCATGTGTAATGGAGGACAGAATCACAGAGCTAGGCTCTGGTTAAGGTAAAGGTAAAGGGAGCCCTGACCATTAGGTCCAGTCCCAATTACTGGAAATACAACAGCAGGTGTCATTCAGTTTGCAACTGAAGGATTAATTCTGTTCTCAGTGTTAAGTCTACTGAGCTTGGGGTGGGGGCCCATAGTTTAGCAACGGGCAGAAGTAGCACCTGCTCTGATTGGCTGTGCAGTTCTGAGGGAGCTTTTCCTCTATATGTTTGGTTGTATGTTTCTCTGCTATGTAGAAGGCTTGATGTAAGAAAGACAAAACGTCTCCATTCCTTTGTCTTCACTGTGTTTTTGTTCAGTTTTGCTCAGTAAAGTGTTAGCAGGATTTCTATTCTTTTGGGATTCTGTCTGCATTATTTAACAGACTTTGTTAGCACCAGTGACTAAGGGAGGTTCTGCTGAATCTAGGTAGGAAGCTTAGGTTCTGTGCTGAGCTTTGAGTCTGGATGTGCCACAAACTTAATTGGATGTGTGGATCCCTCAGTGAATATTCAATTTACTGCTAACGGCAGTGTTCCATTCTGCTCCACTGCATATTCTGGTTCTGTGGGCAGGCTTCCATGTAATATAATATCACAGGGGGCTGCTTACATAAAACACCATGGTTGTTCTATTAGAAACAGATGGCATCTTCATGGGCTCTCACACTCAGTTTGTTCTGATATCATGATAACCTGGCAAGGGGTTCATGTCACCATTCAACAACTCATTACCCTTTGTTTGACAATCGTCTGAGAAGAAAACCCAGAGAGGTTTGCATGCATGAGTTCCTGGTTAGTGATCTGCCAGTTGCCTAGAAGCTTTCCTCTTCCAGCTTCCATGGGCCTGTATGACTTTCATGATAAGGCAGGTTCACTGCAATTTATATGCC
Organism: Podarcis liolepis; assembly: GCF_965112155.1. Taxonomy (NCBI): domain Eukaryota; kingdom Metazoa; phylum Chordata; class Lepidosauria; order Squamata; family Lacertidae; genus Podarcis; species Podarcis liolepis. The sequence continues at coordinate 25,732,680 of NC_139556.1, forward strand.
ACCAGAATGACATAATTAGAAGCATAGAAGAAGCAGTTTATACCAAGTCTCCGATCCATTCGTCCATCTAATTCAGCAGGGTCCCCACCAATTGTCACAGGTTCTCCAGAGGTTCAGAAAGGAGCTTTCTCAGCCTTAAGTGGATATGCTTGGGACTGAGCTTCTATGGACAAACTATGTGCTATGCCACTAAGCCAAGGCCCATAGTGATGGGGGGGGTGTTTTGTACTAGCGCAAAGCTTACAAAACATCTGATAGCCAATACATATTTTTGAAAAATAATAAAAATTCTCAATTAAAGTTGGATCATGCTTCAGCGTTGCGCGTGAATGAGTAGTTGGGGACTCTATTAATCCAGTTCAGTCCCAGTTTAATCCAATCAATTGTTAAAAGAATGTACCGATTAAATGAATGTGATTTTCTGTTTTAAACTTTAAAATACTCATTTAAATATCCTTAAAATATCAATGACTGCCCTTCTTCTCTTTCCATGGTTCATTTTGCATATGTTAAATCCCTGCATATTGTCCATAAACTAAACCACTCAGTATTCCATTATTACATCCATCAAAACTTATTTACACTGTTGAATTTATCTTAATGCTGCCAACATTTTCAAGTGTACACAATTTCCCCGCATATATTCAATAAACATTTTCCAATCTTCTCTAAACGTATGTTCTTCTTGTTCTCTTACGCTATATGTTACTTCTGCAAGGTGCACATATTCCATCAACTTAAGTTGCCATTCTTCTTTGGTTGGGACCTCGCTCGTTTTCCATTTTTGGGCTAACAAAACACAGGCTGCAGTAGTGGCATACATAAATAACCTTTTTTGACACCTGGGAATTTCTGACTGAATTATCCCTAACAAAAGGGACTCTGGGCTTTTCTTTTGAAAAATACTTTTAAGCATGTTTTTCAATTCATTATGGATTATTTCCCAATACTCTTTTACCCCTTTACAGGTCCACCACACGAAAAGTACCTTTTTTCATGTAGAAAGCTAATGTATCAGGAAGAAGAGTTGTGCTCACACAAAGAAGACAACTTGAGCCATGACTTTCTTTTATCATACAAAGGAGCTCTGGTGTGAATCTAGCTGCACTGATGGAAGCAGTTGGTGGCCTCCTCTTCTGATGTGAACAGGGCAAGTCTACCCTGCCATAGCTATAGGCAGTAACTGACTTGCCTCCATCCTTGCTGGCCACAAGCTTGCATGAGGTCATGGCTTACATCATAAAAGCGGTCGATTGTGAGCTATTTTCACTTGATCCCACTGTGTATATTGTAAGCTTGTGTTCAGAATGGAGATGTGGAGGCTCCAGCTGCTTGATGGGAGATGGGAGATGGGAGATGGGAGATGGGAGATGGGCCTGGTCCCACCTGGAGTTGCCAAAGGTTATTTAAAAGAACAGTGGGCTAGTGGCCAAGGAGGATCCTTCACTGTTGGTGGTCTTGAGGAACATAAGGCTGTCAAGTAGGTGAAGCTAAGCAGGAGTGGGACCTCGCTGGTTTTCCATGTGGGGGCTAACAAAACATGGGCCGCAGTAGTGGTATACATAAATAACCTTTTTTGACATCTGGGAATTTCAGTCACATTGGCTCCATCCTTGAGCCCTGCCCACAACCGCAGTTCATGTAGCTGTATGTGTGCATCACACAATCCACACCGGATTGAGAACATCATAAAAGTTAATCAAATGCACTCTGGATAGCTGAACAGAATTGTGGGAGATTGTTCCCCTGAAAAAGTGGCAAAACTATTCCTCCTCTTCCCCTCCTGTTCTTCTTGCTGTTGCCTGTCCAACAATATTCTGACTTGATTCTCTGAAGGGAAGGGGAAATGATTTGGTTAAGTGACGGGTCTGCTCCGGGGAAATGCAAATTGACAAGAGATGCAGCAGGATTTGCTCCTAAGGCTGTGTTTTCACTTAGACAACCACCAGAAACCTTCCTGGTCTCCAGAAGAAACAAATTGCTTTGATCTTAAATGCGCCAAATACCATTAGGGTTCTCCCCACTTGCTTAGGAGTTAATCTCACCAGATAAAGGAGAGCCAGCTCCTTTAGGCAAAGTACAGCTCCAGACTCCATTTTAAGCCCTACAAAATTAATATATTGCTGGTAGCTTTGTATTTTCATTTACGTTGCCTGCACAGTGGCTTTCCGAAATTGGATATTAATGATTTACGCTGTAATTTATGTATGTCCATAAAGCAGAGCTGGAGTAACATTTGAGGAATCAAAATCTTACTCTTGGGCTTTTCCAGGGCAATGTATCTAACCATTAACCCTTTCTGAAATTGCTCAAGGGTGTCATTTCCAATTCACATTTATGAATAAAGCAAATGCTCATTAGCTTGTCCTTCATTCTGTTCCAGATTTCTTAAGGGGAGGGGGGGGAAACATGCCACGCGGCAAGTTTTCTCCTTGAAAGTTCAATATCCACCAGACCTATTTACAATATAGTGGTTTTTAAAATTACCCAGCACTCATTGGGCAACCCTCTACATTTCACTCAACATGGGACCGCTGCTGAAAACAACATCCATGCGACATGTCCCATCCCAAACCCATGGAACATAGGATCTGCTAACCTCCATTATAATATTGTCATGTTGTGCATTCCCTGCTCCCAAATCATATCACTGATGGAGGTTGGAAGAGGCAGGGAATTGTGCAATTCAACCAAAATAGCAAATGGGCTAAAAATGAGCCTATGAATTTGGACATTGTAATGGTTCTAGGGGTTGCTCGTGCGTAAGCCGGTGCTGATCTCCCCGGCTGGGTGCAAACACCTGGCTGGGTTGCCAAAGTGAACCTTTTCTGTCCGGACAGCCACTCACCCATGGCTGACTCAATCGCTGGCAGAATCCATCAGTGGGCGTTTCTTAAACTTCTTCCAGCAAAGAAGCTCTTTGACGCCAATCTCCTCCTACTCTCTCTGCGCGAAAGCCTTCTGCGCAAGGAGGGCGTGGGCAGTGGAGGACCCCTACTCTCCCCGCTGGTCCCCGGCAAGGAGTCATGGGACCGCCTCGCCGATTCCCCCATCTGCCCCCCTTCTCCACTGGAGCTACGCTGATTCTCTTCCCCAGAAGATGGGCTGCTTCTCCCGATCCCTGGACGCTCTCTGGAATCCCTCTTGCTTTTGCTCTCTCCCTCCGGCACTGATGGCAGTTCCCTGACAGACATGTATATTGCTAAAGGGTTTCTGGGAAATGATATATAATGAACAAAAGAAGGTCTTTAAAAATACATTTGTTTAAAAAACCAGAAGCCTTTTTGGTAGGTATAACAGGTGAAGAGTTACCAAGAGAAGATAAAATACTTTTTTATGCACGCAGCAACAGCAGCGAGAATGGTACTAGCCCAGAGATGTCCGAAAGGAGAAGTACCAGAAAAAGAAGAATGGCAGGTGACTTCCTCTTAGCTGCGTTTTAGTGGAGATCCTCCCATCCTTTTGAACAGCAGAACTTCCAGTAATCTCTTTTTTTGATTGTGCTTCAATCCACCCACTTATTTGTAAACAGAAATGTGTCCATCAGTTAATTCTGATGGGGCCTGGCTGACCTCCTGAGATGCTTTTCTAACCAATAAACCTCAGTGGTGAGGGCTTAGAACAGCTCTGCATTTTATTTTTTTGCTGGAATTTGTCTCTCTCAATCCAAGCTCTAACCAGAGTTGTTTTCAGGCTTTTGGTTTTTCACTTCCCATTTTATGCCAAGACAAAGAATGGAAGCTAGAGAAGAAGAAAATAAAACTGCCTGTTTCTTCATCCAGTGTGATTAATCACTTCACTGCTGCTGAACTTTTGGAGACATTCCTGGAAGCAAATGCACAATCCTGTACAGTGTGCTCTTTTGACCTTATCTTAAAAGGGCTGCCCTTTAAGAATGATAGAGACCAAATGGAATGAGTTCAGAGGAGGGTAAGATGGTCAGCAGTATGGAAAATAAGTCCTACATGAGGGAAGGCTGAAGGAGCTATAGAATCATAGAATTGTAAAGTTGGAAGGGACTCCAAGGGTCATCTAGTTCAAACCCCTGGGTAGATGGGTAGGATTATGATAGCACTCTTCAAATAGCTAGAGGTCTGTCGTGGAAAAGAGGGCAAAGGCATGTTTTTCTGTGGTCCCAGTAAGGTAAAAGGTAAAGGAACCTTGGACGGTTAAGTCCAGTCAAAGGCGACTATGGAGTTGCCGCGCTCATCTCACTTTCAGGCTGAGGGAGCTGGCATTTGTCTGCAGACAGCTTTCCGGGTCATGTGGCCAGCATGACTAAATCTTTTCTGGTGCAACAGAATACTGTGATGGAAGCCAGACCAACAGAAATGCCATTTACCTTCCCGCCTCTATGGTACTTATTTATCTACTTGCACTTGTGTGCTTTTGAACTGCTAGGTTGGCAGGAGCTGGGAAAGAGCAATGGGAGCTCACCCCATCACAGGGATTTGAACCACTGACCTTCTAATCAGCAAGCCCAACAGACTCAGTAGTTTTGACCACAGCTCCACCCACTTTGGTCGCAGTAAGCAGAGCTAGATCTAGTGACAATCAGTCAATTTCGCTTGCCCCTTTAGTCATGTCATATCATGAAGCTGCAGTGACACCAGAAGAGCTCTCTCTCAGAAGGTGCACCAGCCGGGGGGGGGGGAGAAATGTAGGTGATGATTTGTGTATGGAAGTCATGAAGGAAGAGGAAGAGGCACAAGGTATGATGGATATTGGAATGCTAAGTCTAGAAATATGAGTTCCAAGGAAAGACAGAGCCTTTCTTAGAACTAAGGGGGAACAGTTGGAGAAATTATTGAAATTACATAAATTATAGAATGGAAATTGAAATGTGAGTGAGAATGGCTGAGCAAGTGAAGGCTGGGATGTTGCATTTGCAAGAGAACCACAAGGCAAAGACAAAGTAGGATAAATGGAGGACAGAGCCTTCAAAGGCTGAAGGCTGAAGGAAGAAGGCCATTGTAATATCAGAAGGTTGTTGTTATGCCACACGACTTAGACAGACAAAATAGCTGTTGTTTAGAAATGCTATTGCTGGGTCTTTTCCTTGCCATTGTCGGAACTCCGCTCGGCCAAGCCAATAGGGCCTCACCTTCCTCTGAGCCGAGCCTTTGAAATTGCCTCCAACATGTTTAATGACCTGAGCCTTTGATAAGGCCTCAAGCACATTCTATCCAGCAGGGTTCCCAGCACAGGGAAGAGACGAGAGGTTTGGCTACATTGTAAAGAGTTTTATTTCTAAACTATGCAGAACAGAAAAGACATCCTCTCTCTATGAAAGCAGAGAGCAACTGAACAAAGGAACAAAGGAAACAGGAAACCATTAACTTCACATCCCGTCTCCCTTTCCTGTGAGACTGCAAGGTCTCTGGAATGTAAACAGAGTTCTGTGACTCCACGCAGCTGCTCAGTGAGAAACAAAAACGAACAGCCATGGCACTTTGATCTCTGCCTAATCTCTGGGTTAAGTGCAATGAATTTATGCAGTGCAACCCATTGCCTACTTGGGTGAGGGGCTTTCCCTCCCTGGAGATTTTCAAGCAGAAGCTGGATAGCCATTAGTTGGGGGTGCCACATATTCTCTGCATCTAACCAAAGGGTTGAGCTGCAAGGTTGAATCCATATTTATGATTCTATGACTCCCAACCCAATGGTAATTTCCAACTATGCAGATGGGTACAGAAATATCCTACACCAACACACACAAGCGAAATGCTAACATGCTGCAAGCCAGGAATGAATTTTAAAACGTAACTCTCCCGAGAGCCATAAGCATCCACCCACAAAGGAGGTGACATCGCTGGAAGATTTACTACCCTGGCTTTGTCTCATTCTCTTACTTCCATGCGCCAGGTGTAACCAGATCATTTAGATAAAGCAGAATTCTTTTCTCTTTGGAGGGACAGACCTCCCAGGGCTTGACCCTCCCCATCAGGGACTGGGCAGAGGAGGAGGAGTGGTGGAGACCGCCTCCCCATCCTGACTCTTCCAGGGAGGAGAAAGAGGAAAACAGTATAAATTGACAACAGGGGTTTGCAGGAAGTCACAGCTCAGAGGCAGATGAGGGGGAAAGTTGGGAAGTCATGGGAAAGGAGGAGCAGACAGAGCCGGAGCAGCAGCTGACTGACACATTGTCACTAGAAAGCATTCCAGACCCACCATCTCCCAGAACCAGCAAGCCTTGAAAGTAGGAGAGCAAAGAGCTCAAAGACAGAGGACACTTAGTGGTACCTGTAGAGGAGGTGAGGACGATGGTACATGTAGAAGTGGGAGAGATGGGGGAGGAGGAGATTCACTCAAGACAACGCCATTATCCAAGACGCTGGGTTCTATAGCCTCTCTCTGTAAAGTTCGTAATAACAAAAAGGACTGTAAGAAACTTTTCCAGCCAGGAGCTGCTGACAACACCCTGACAGTACCACTTGTCAAACTGAAGCAGGCCATTGAGCCAAGGTATTGTGAAGAGGCAAGAATAGTTAATTATTGATTTATTATTATTGGAAGTCCATCTTCCCTTCCCTGGCAGTAAAAATATGACTAAGTCCACCAGGCCATTTTGACCAAGTCACACCCACCTGCATAAAGGCATGGCTGCACCAACTGAGAGTTTGGCAGTCCCAGCAAAAATCCTGTACACAGTGCTTTGCGAACCCTGCTGGGACTGCCAAACTCACCATTGGTTATTCTTGCCTCTACACAATACCCTGGATCAATGCTCTGCCTCAGGGAGTCTTCTGAGCTCAGGGCCAGCTGACTGTTGGTCGTACAAGGGGGTTTACACAGAGCCTTACAAGCTTCAGTGACCGGCTGATCACTGGGGCTTGCATAGCTACTCCACTGAACAGAACTTAATTGGCTACATGGCCACCTATTATCCTAAGTTTATCCTGTATTAAAATATATAATCTTATGCTTTGCTTTGGAGAGAATAAAAGCAGACAGCTAAAGTTTCATGCACAATACCAAAGGCACAGTACCACTGAGCCTAGGGCTTGCCAATTGGAAGGTCGGTGGTTCGAATCCCCACGACAGGGTGAGCTCCCGTTGCTCGGTCCCAGCTCCTGCCAACCTAGCAGTTCAAAATCACGTCAAAGTGCAAGTAGATAAATAGGTACCGCTCCAGCGGGAAGGTAAACGGCATTTCCGTGCGGTGCTCTGGTTCACCAGAAGCGGCTTAGTCATGCTGGCCACATGTCCCGGAAAAACTGTCTGCGGACAAACACCAGCTCCCTTGGCCAGTAAAGCGAGATGAGCGCTGCAACCCCAGAGTTGTTCGCGACTGGACTTAACTGTCAGGGGTCCTTTACCAAAGGTGCACAGGGTGCACACAGTTTCACACGACTAGGCCAAGAGAGCTCAGAAGACTCCAGGGTCCTCTATGACCTCTCAAGATCTTGTACAGATCCATCACTGTAATGGGCTAACCCACCACGGCATTTAAACTGCATCCATCGCCACTCTTTTTATCATTCAGGAGGAGTTTGTATTTTTTGCTGCATCTGTAATTACAAAGCGGAACAGATGGCCGAGGTTTAGTTTAAAGCTGCATGTCCATTCTGATAACGTATGCTGTCCAGTGATTGTTCACAAACGTGGGCCATTTTGTCTCACTTGGGGGAAGGGGAAAAAAGAAAAACGAGTACAAAAATCCTCCTTGTCGGAAGCATCTTTGCCGCATCAGAGATTTACTGCAAGCGGTTTTGCTGCTGCTTGGTATTTTTCAAAGCAATGTCTGATTCCATTTGAGATACTTTAAAATCAATATCAATGATAATTAAATGCCCCAGTTTAAGAATGGGAAATTGATTTTTTTTTCCTCCCAAAGAAGGAGATTTCAATAAGGTCAGAAAAAAGCAATGTTTGTTTATGGTTTACAAATGTTTCCATCATGATAGCCTACCTGCTAGGAAATCTATTTTTTCATAAGAAAAATGGCATCCAGGAATGTTTATGTGACTGGACCTCACTAAAACTCTGATCTGGAGTGGCAGTTTCCAAGAGAACCACCACTGAAAATGTCGTTTGAGAAGTTGTGGCTGGACAGGGCAATTCTCACCCAGAATGAAATCTCCTATAGCCCAGTGTATGGTCTGGAGGCACATGCTAAGCAGGTCTCAATCTGGTCAGTGCCTGGATCGGTGGACACCTGGGAACCATGTGTTCCATGATGAGGGAAAGATGGGATATAAATGCAAATTAAATTAAAACATGTACTCAGACAGAGAGATGGCTGCTTCAAATTAGGTATATGTAACACCTAGGGAACTGGTCTTCTCAGATTATCTGAGGGCTTCATGAGAAATTTTGGTTAAACTAGTTCAAGCAGTATGATCTAGATCAGTGTTCTTCAACCTTGGGACTTTGGATATTGTTGGACTTCAGTTTCCACCATCCCCAGCCAACTTAACCAAGGGTGAGAGAGGATGGTAATCGTAGCCCAACAACATTTGGGGATCCAAGGCTGAAGAACACTGATCTAGAGATCTTCAAAGAGAGGCAGGACAATCATCTGTTGAGGATGCTCAGACTCCAGACCTATTAAAGCAAGCAGGATTCTGGAATAGATGACTTACGTGACCCCTTCCAATTCCATGATGATCTCCAGAACAATCAGCACACAGAAAGGGGTTGTGATGGCATGGGGATAACTGATGCAATAGCATGGAAAACCCCTTAACCCATTTCCCCTTGTGTAACAGAACTTTCTTCCCGCTCCACATGCTCTTTCCCTCAACCTTCTGGAGCAGATTAGAGAGGGGAGTGGGTTACCTGCAGGGAGAGGATGGGGGAAGTTTTGCTGCACAAGTTGAAATCCTTGCACAGACAGGAAAAGGGAGTTTGTTTCAATCCATAAGCAAAGTCAGATGCATCAGATTGGGTAATTCTGCAGCCAAAAACAGACCAAATGACTTTGTTCCCCCATCCCTAGCCAAGGTATGCCAAAGTAGGGCAGCTCCACACCATCGCAATTTGGTTCTTCCTCAAAGATGTCAAAGATGTCCTCAGACCACAGCTCCTACAGATATGGATGCACTAACTGAACCCTCTGCACTAGCAAATTGACTCCTGCTAGAATATTCTGTGAGTATGCCACCTTCTTCAGCCAACAACAAAATGCTAATAAGGCACTTTACCTGGTGCCAAGCGGAGACAGAAACGTCTGGCCTTATTGGCTCTAATTGGCAATCTTTTGAGCAGCCCTAGTAAGGCGCCAAGGACTGACAGAGCATCATGGGGGCTCTTTTATGGCTGCTGTCCATCCATCTGCAACACAAAATTGTCACTTAAATTGAGACCTTTATTCTCCAAGAGCTGTCATGTCAGATGGGGGACCATGTGCCAAGTCTGAGCTGCTTTTTCCAAGGCCTGAAGCTTTTAAAAGTCAACCGTCTTCGGCCAAAGCAAAAGTCATTAGCAATTTTAATCCAGGAAAGGACACAGCAAGGAAGTATTTCATCGCACGCAAGAAGGAGCAGAAATTAAAGCACTGAAATGGCTTTTTCCTTTCTTCCAATATTTGCGACCTGACCTGACTGGGAAACTAAAAAGGAGCAGGACATTGGAAGAACTGTTGGTCACTGTGGCAAGTCTTTGGTTTCACCTCTGATTCTCCATTCTCACAGATTGGCCAACTCTACCGCCAACTCTTCCACTTGAGAGGAAGGCCCCAGCATTAGCACTGCTGCTCCTTACCAGTTCTGGGCCTTCAGGTCATGTGTGTCCATTCTTCTCTCTTTTTCGACAAAGTAATAAACAAAAATGAATAAGAATAAAAATGTGCACCCCACCTCCGAGACCATTCCATTGTAACTATCCAGCCTCCCAAAATTTCAACACCTCTTGCGATGCTTTGACCCCCTTCTGTTTTAACAGTACAAATTCTACAAACAAGCTCCATATCTCCTCAAAATCATTTCTCCGGCATATTCCCCGTCTTGCCTTAATGACATTTGTTAATTTATCATTAATAGCTGTATCCCACACCCCTTTATACCATTCTTCCACTTTATATTCTGCTTGCCCCTTCCACTTCCTAGCTATCAAAATTCGTGCAGCTGTCAATAAATTTGTGAGCGAGTCCTTCATAGCCTGCAAACCTTCCACCCCATCGTAAATTGATAATAACGCTACCTCTGGACTTTGGGTCAGCTTTAACCCAGTGATTTCTGTTATCTCCTTAAACACCCTTTGCCAAAAATAATTGTACATATTTACACCACATGTGAACATAATTCCCTGTTTCCTAGCATCCCCTCCAACATAACACTGAATATTCCTGGTTTATTTGATTTAATCTAACTGGTGTTAAATACCATCTTCAAACTAATTTACAATAATTTCCTTTTATTCCTATAAATAACATTTACAACATACGTTTCTCTTGCGTCCATTCTTGCCTGTGTCTAACAGCACTGTGATAGGGATGATATGATCTACCTCAAGGAAGATAGTCTCGGGCAGTGCTGAGGAACCTTTGGCCCGCAGCCTGAATGTCGCCCACTCCATCCCTCTATCCAGCCCTCTAGACTCTGCCCAAGCCACACCCCTCATTGACCCTGCCCTAGGCCCCCCTCTAGTGATTTCACCTGGCTGCCAACATGTTCTTGAACTGCAATGATAACTCTTGCTCACTTGGACAGAGGAGAGCGATATGTGACTGATTGTGTCCAATTTTGATACATCCACTACTGGTTGGGAGCCCACAGAAGATTTTCCATAAGGGTTATTTGGCCCTCAAGCTGAAAATAATTACCTACCACCAATTTAGGAGGTAGCTGAAGGCCAGTCGCATTCCCTGAAGAAACAGCAATCTGAGCTTCCGAGTTTCCCTTTGGCTCATGGCCTTCCTTGCCCTTAACATGTATGTAAGGCACCAGGTGCAGTTAGAGGGCATGGCTTCCCCCAAATGAGCTTGCAGGCTACATGATGTGCCTGGTGGGCTGAGTTTGGCCCACAGTCCAGCGGTTCCACGCTGCTAGTGCATGCCATGTACATGACAAACACGATAGTTGGTGGGATGGCAGCCATCACATAGCTGTAGACAAAAACATGCGTAGCTGCCAGGCAGAAGGATGCTTCAGATCCCAGACCCAAACTGTCGGGCTTTATGGCTTACCTAAAAAAGAATTGCATACAGCTCTGTGGAATTGAGTTCAAGACAGGTTAGCTAACTTGTTATTGAACTCCCGATGAGTTAATTGATCCTGAAGGAACGTCTCCACCCCCATCATTCAGCCCGGACACTGAGGTCCATCTTCAAGGGCCTTCTGGCGGTTCCCTCGCTGTGAGAAGTGAGGTTACAGGGAACCAGGCAGAGGGCCTTCTTGGTAGTGGTGCCCACCCTGTGGAATGCCCCCCCCCTTCAGATGTCAAGGAAATAAACAACTATCTGACTTTTAGAAGACATCTGAAGGCAGCCCTGTTCAGGGAAGTTTTTAATGTTTGATGTTTTATTGCTAATAATAATAATAATAATAATAATAATAATATTCTGTTGGGAGCTGCCCAGATGGCTGGGGAAACTCAGCCAAATGGGTGGGATATAAATTATTATTATTATTATTATTATTATTATTATTATTATTATTATCATCATCATCCAGCTCTCCAGTTTTGTTCCGATGTGTCTTAAACCCTTTTGCCCTTAACCGACGTGGTTTTCTCAGAGAGAGCAGCAAAGCTGAAACAGATTGCTTCTTTCTGTGATGTGAAATTGTGCCCATAGAAGTGCCTTTGGGGAAGCCAGTGGGATGGGTAACATGTTGCCCAAAAACATACTTACAAACTCCTAATTGTTTTGGCTGCATGGGAAACGATGAGTCAGCCCTGCCCCCTGTTAGTAGATTAGCTACGGCATAGGAGAACAAAGCAAAGCCGTGTCCGTAGAGCGATTTCGGGGCGGGAGGGAGCAGGTGAGGTGGGATGCCTGCGTCTGGTGTTCTCCAAAGCACGGTTCCACCTCGGAACACTTTTCTTTGCATATGAAAGCTTTTCAGCCTCTGTAGACAATCAATCAGGCAGCTCCACTCCCACCTTGGTGGGGATCAGCGTCTCTCAGCACAATATCTGTCACCTCACACAATAGGCGAGAGGGAGCCTTGGGGAAGAATGACTCCCAGCCGCAAATGCCGGGGAGGTGGCAGAGCTGACAGAAAGCAGCTGTGGGCCACCTTGGATTTCTGTTTAGTAGTAAATAAAGCAGAAGATGGACGGCCTGGGATCTCTGCTTTTAGCAGCTGCTGGTTGAAATCAGAATAAGGAAACCAGGGTTAGCAATATTTTTGTGGTGCCCTTGAAGTTCCATTTTTAATAGCAGGCAGCTCTGTAAATTCACCAAGTAATGAGATATCTCTCCCTGACAGGAGAAGCTGATTTCTACAGATCACAGACCACGCCATTCACTGCAGCCCCGGGTCATGGCAGCCCTAATGGCAACCCTCTTATTTGGACTGTGAAAGGCCTATCATTAGGGTAGCTTACACAAACACCAGATCATGTGGTCCACTGTTCTGCAGACCCTCCAAGGGTCCCTATTTTTCAGGGACAGTCCCAGAATTACAGAAGCCATCCCAGTTTCTGATTTGATCCTGGAATGTCCCGCTTTTCCTTAGGACGTCCCTATTTTCATAGGAGAAATGTTGGAGGGTAAGGAGTTTGGCAACCCATGGGCCATGGAAATAAGTAACTAGACAACCTTTAGAAGATATCTGAAGGCAACCCCGTACAGGGAAATGTGTGTTGTTGTTTCTAATGTTTATTGTTTTATTAAGGAGACCTTCAGGGAGTGCTACAACAATGGCTTAAAATGGAAGGCAAGAAGCGGGGGCACCGAATTTTGGCATCCCACAGGGCTTTGCTGAAATTGGAAAGCCAAAAGTCCACCACTGCTCTCTGTAGAGGAGATGATGCTTTCTAGGAGAATGGTAGGGTGGTTAAAGTATATTAGGACGAGAGCCAGTGTAGTGTTGTTGACCTGGGAGATTAGAGTTCAAATCTTCCATCACCTCATAGCCTTGGGCCAGTCACTATCCCTCACAGGGTTGTTGTGAGGGACAAAACAGAGAGAGGGACAAGTGTGTAGGCCACCTTGAGCTCCTGGTTGGGGGGAGAGAAGTGGGATATAAATGTAATGATACATAAATAAATAACATTAAACCGTGTTAAAATCACCATGAATCAGTGCCTCTTTGGCCTCGAATTAATCCCATTGCATGCCAGTGAATCAGTTTGATTGCAACTGCTGTGAGTTGAGTAAGTCCCCAGCATCTTTTAGGCACCTCTAATGCTGTTATAAATTGCAGATTGCCAAGGAACATGCAGTACTTATCTAGACTCCCACACAGTCTCTGAATCTGGCTTAATTAAGGTACATAGAAAAAGAAAACTATGCAGGTCCCTTAATTGGCATGCTATTAAGCAATGGAGTAAAACCCATCCAGCACCCAATTACTGGAAAAGAAAAACTTAATTGAGTGGTTAGTGTGATCAAAGTGAGGAAATTGAAATTCAGAAAAAAAACAATGATTTAGCTTATAACCTTCTAACAATGACATAGAGCAACAATAAAAAAGGCACAGAGCGGTTACGGCGGCATCTTTGCTACCTATCAGTGGTTCCCCGTTTAATTAACTTTATTGGATCTCATCGCATCCTAGTCTCTAACTCTTAGCACCTCGTCATTAACCAAAGCCTAGACTTGCTCATGCAACAGGTTCAGTTTCTGAACACTGCTGTGCAACCACATGATGGATATATACGCTTTACCCTATACTGAATGCCTGCTAACCTCCAAGAATGCACCATCAGTTCCATTGTCTATTACAGCCAAGCCTTATATCATACCCTACAACTGCCTGGAAAATGCTCAGAGTGTCACAAAAACCCTTAAGCGATCCTGGCTTCTCACTTTTTCACACAGAATTCCCAATGGGGAATTCCAGTTGGGCTTTCCCTCCAGTACAGCATTTCAACATGTTCCTAGAAGTTCAGATCTGTGTGTCCCCCCCAACACATTTCAGAAATCTATGTCTCCCACCCCATCAATATGGCATCACTTCCTGTTTTTATGAAAACAAGATCCGGGTCACTTGACTGCCCCCTAAGAAAGTTTTTCACAGTTTTCCTGCTCCTCAGTCAGTTGGTCACCATAAGGAAAGTGGGGGGGGGGGGTATGAAAGGGAATGAAGGGGGTGGGGGGTCTGTCTTTGAGGTTGCTGCCATGACTTCAAGGGGTGCCAAGAGGTCATGGGCACTGAAGAGCAGCCATTATGGTCACTTGGCTCCCACTTGCTTCATTCGACCGCTGCGTCTGAGTCCCTGCCACAATCACGGAGGAAGAGGTGGGGTTGGGGGACACACTGAAATAAAATAAAAAATATATTTTCATCTGAGGAATGTTGCAGGGTACTCTCTATCAATTTTGTCTTGTAAATCCTTTGGTTGTGCATCGAGATCTGACAACAAGTGTTTCTTAGGTGAAATCTACACACATATAAAAAAAGTTGTGAAAATGCTTTTTAAAAAACATTTTGAAAAATACCTTGGATTTGGCATAGCTCGCCCTCGCCGTCTAGTGTCATAATTTGTCTATTGCACTTTACAAAATATTTAAAACATTTTATTTGCAACTGAGTCCTCAGTCTACAATACCCACCCAATGAGATTATAGTTGACAAGGCCAGGTTGGTACCCAGGAATAATCCCCTGCAGCAGAGGTGAGGGAAAAAATTTCAGCCTAAAACCCACATTCCTTCATGGGGAGCTTTCCAGGGGGGCGTACCAGTGGTGTGGGAGGCCAGTGGCCAAAGTGGGCAGAACTACAAATGTGACACTTATTTGTAAAGTAGGCTACATTTCAGACACTCAAAAATCAGGGTTTTCTATCATCAGCACCTCAAGGACTCGTTGCAGCCATTGCAAACCACTCAAGGAGAACACAGACTAGGCCCAAGGATGGGTGTAGCCTAAAGAGGAGTGTGGCCTAATAAGAATTTTGAAAAGAGTTTTTGTTTTTTTAATGCAGTGATCTTCGCTGCATGCCAACCACATCTATTATGGCAGACCAAAGTGTCACATGAAGCAAATCTCTAACAGTACCAGAGTCCCAGAAAACATGGAGTAATGATTCAAAGAGCTGCTGCTTTCAGAGCCCAAAGGAAACACAGTTCTGCCCTGCTAATGAGACAAAAGGATTAACAGAGAACGGCAGCGGGTCTGCCGTGCCTTTAGTTGTGCGATTCCTCAGCTGCTTGTGACAGATAACACCTTCAGCCTTTAGGTCAATAATCGCCTCGGGGCCTTGTAAAGGGTTGTTAATGACCTTCTGCTTCCTTTGTTACACTTCAGATTTTATCTCGCTCAATAGCCAAATGCAGTCATTTTGCCAGATGGCCGTTACGATTCTTCAGGCTGTCTTGTTTCGTCTCCCCCTCTGCCCTGTGTCTTTTCTATCTCCTTCCAATGTCAAGAAGAATCGTTGCCACATAAGGACAGTTGCGGATGGTGCAATTGGTCAGGGAAGCTCACGTGACCTCCTGCCAGCTGAGTTGGGACTCAGCTACACAGCTGCAAATGAAACATTTAAATTGTGTTGTAAAGTGCAATATACAAATGTGACACTAGATGGCAACAGTTAGCTATGCCAAATTCAAGGTATTTTTCAAAACTTTTTTAAAAGCATTTTTATATGTGTCTGGATTCTACTCTGATACCAGGAAGAGGAGGGGCAAGGGAGCAAGGAGGCCGGTACAGTGTGAGTGCATTGACTGGAGCACAGGATTAGCTCCTCTCTGCTTCCCATTAACAGCTGTGACTCTACTGTTAGGATGTCAAGGGGACAATGCCACTCCACCATTCTGTCTACTACTATTTAAGGCAGACACAACCTGGGTTTGAGGACGGGAGCCTCTCCTAGCTGGGAGATTAATATTGTTCTGAAAACTGACAAGTGGGATGGACAAAGCTTGCTATGCAAGCTCTGTGTGATTGGCAGGGAGTATGATGTAACTGGATTGGTTGGGCCAAGTATAAACGCTAGGAGCCCAAGGTCTAAATCAAGGATGGGAAACCATTTCCCCCCCCTCCAACCCAAGGACCGCATTTCCTCCTAGGCAACCTTCTGAGGTTACATTAAGTAAGTGGCAGGAAGGACCAGAAACCCAAAATGATGTAAGTGTAAATTTCACCTTTGAAGCGTAAGATGATTTCTCTTCTTTTTTCTGTTTTTTTATTTATGCTTATCTTTAAATTTACCTTTTAAAAATCTTCTGCATATCCAAATTAATTTAACTTGCTCATTCAGTTATCTACTATAAATATATACTCCTAAAGAGCTGCAGGTTACCTGCTAATGTTTTTTTCTGTTTGCAATTTATCTGTAAATATTCAATAAACCATTTCCATTCCTTTATAAAAAAATTGTTATCTTGATTTCTTATTCTTCCAGTAAGTTTCGCCATTTCTGCATAATCCATAAGTTTTTGTATCCATTCTTCCTTTGCTGGGACTTCTGCTTCTTTCCATTTTCTTGCTGCAGTAATAGCATACATAAATAAATTTCTACACAATTTAGGTAGTTCTGTCCTTACAATTCCCAAAAGAAAAGCTTCGGGGGTTTTTATAAAAGTTATTTTGAACATCCTTTTCCATTCATTATATATCATTTCCCAGTAAGATGATTTCTAAGCACAGACACATACTCCTTTGTATCCTCCATCCAGACAAGCAAGAAACTTTATTAGAATTCAAGGATTCCTTCCACCTTGCCAAACACTATGCCAAGCAGAACTGGTGAGGGATGTGGTTCAGGAGCTTTGTGGACTGGGGAGAGTCCCAGCGGTCAGGTAGAGAGACCTGGAGGGCTGCATTTGGCCCGTAGGCTGGAGGTTCTCCATCTCTGGTATAAGGGGAGGAATCTGACCTTCTGTGCTTGGTCAACAAAGCATTTCCTTGTCTGCATGCTTGGTTGATACTCCTTGTCTTGCCAAATGCAATGTGATTCTCTTAAAATGAGATTCAGAAGTAATACAAAACACAAGTGGGTGAGAAGATTAAAGATTTTATTCTAAACAGCAAGCAATATATACATAACAAGCAAGCACCTCAATCTCCGCCAGGTAGCCTCAGTTTGTACGGCCCCACGGCCGTCAGTCCGTGCAAGAGCTTCTGTCTATTCTGCCCCAAACCATCCAATTTATAGATCCACTCCACTTCCCAGTGGGGAGGAGTTGTGGTGGACCACGTGGCCACGCACTCCCACCCTCCCTCCCTATTTTCAGGTTTTGAATTTGGCCTTGCTATGGACCTCGGTTGGTCGCCATTGAGGGGCCTGGTAGGAATTTTTCCACTTGGCAAATTGGCATGGGCCATTTGGTTTTCGCCTACCTAGTAGCAATCGTCACAACTTTGTAAGGTTCGGCGGTTAGGCATTGGTTGATATTATGATGGGGGAGGGAAGGTGTGGCCATCACCTGCCCCTCCAAGCTTAAGGGTATTCCATTAAAGGAATCCAGGGGTGTGGATCTTGTCCAATGTCCAGGGCTGGGCTAGGGCCATGCCACGACCCCGTTGGGAACCCAGGGGGAGCTCGAGTTGGTTTGCATCCCCCTACCAGTGGTTGACCCCTACTGGATTCCCTGCATGATGGGCAGGAGTCAGATATAGTTGGGTCATTTCCAATGCCTAAGCCAATACCGCTCACATTCTGTAACCAATAAAGTTGTGGCCTAAATTTACCCAATAACATTAATGAATATCTGTGTTCTTGTGTCTTATTCATCAACAAGGGGGTAGTCTCGGGGTCTCGACACACAAATGGCTAGCCTGTGTGGCTTGCCCAACTGGCTACATGCAGATCATTCATTAGCCAACCCCTCCCAATGCCTCACTTCCTCGAAACAATGTCCAGCATCAAAGAAGGTACTCATCACCATCTCTTCCTCCTAACTGAGTAGGACGTTATAGGCTGTTCTCATGCCATCAATGAACTTAACAGACAAGGAAAGGGAGAAGGAACGGAGGCAAGAAGAGGGCAACTGAGTCAGATCACTAACTCCTTGATATAATTGATTTTCTGGATAGATTACCCATACACTCCCTTTTCCATGCCTAATTCCAGATGACGCTGTCTGCTGACATACTCTAGCTTGAACACTTTTATTGGCCAACCCATAATGGATAGGGCCAGGAACTTTGGGATATGCTTGCTGTCATCTGGCAATGCACTTTTCTGTACAGAACTCTGTAGTGTTTTCATTCATTTGCAGGCTCCTTGACTTTGATTGTAAGCAACCCTGTGGAGTCTGCCCTGTATTCTCTATCTCTCTGGCCATTGCTTTCGCAGCTGCATGCACATACCGTATATTAAAACACCTGCAAAGGATCTTGGGTACTGTAGTCTCCACACAGCTACAATTCTTCCCCAGGTTTGGTAATGTGTGCTTCAAATGTCTGCTGTGTTATACAGCCTCGGTCTCTTTTTCTGTTTCTTTTTTAACCTTGGAAATGGGGATTTGGCTTTTCCCAACACACACACACACCACCACTCACATGCATCTTGACTGTGTCAGAGGCAAAGAGAAAAGTGTATTGATTTCTAATTTCCTACCCTGTAGGTACACCTTTATTACCTGATCCCATGAGATAAGTAGAAAGCAATGAGCATGAGCTGGCATATCAATTGGGGAATAGGTAAGCAAACTCCTTCAAAGATAGACTTTGCGAGCACTCTGTAGCTTTGTGCCAGATTTGATGTTTCCTGTAGCTCTTTTCAGACATTGTGCATGTGGCAAAATGAATATGTGTGTAAAACTCTTTGTTTCCCACAAAGGTGAAACCCAGCCAGGGGGAGGGGTATAAATAATAAAATTATTGTGGATGTTGCTGTTGTTATTGTTAGGCACAGAAAATCCAGAAATAAAAAAACCCCAGTTCATTTATGTACCTACAGCATTTATTTCCACCCAAAAGGCCTTCAGAGCAGCTTACAAAACTCAGTTTTAAGATGGTCCTGGCATTCAGGCTCACAATCTAAAAAGACATGATACATGCAGAAAAAGGAATGGGAGGAAAGAGGGAAAAGCAAAACGCATGCACAAAGTGGCAGTTGGTGTTGGTGTGGTTCTGACTGTCTTGCCAGTGATTTAAAAAAAGCAGTCATTGCCCCCCCAATCCCCCCAGTTCATACCCAAGGGCAGAGCTGGCGACAACATCCAGACCTGGAAGAGAGGGCAGTTCCTACCATGCACTCCCCCTCCCCCCCGGACAGCTAACTTGATGGTGGTAAGAACCCTCATGGGTTTGATGAAGTTACCCTCCAAATTCACTAATGTCAGTGATAGCTCTTGGAGCATTGATGGAAAAAACAATTCCTGAAATCTATGAGAAGCTTCCATGATAGTCGATGGTATCTAACACCGGGTAAATTGGCAAAAATGTATAAATCTAAATCAAAGAAATGTTGGAAATGTAAAGAGAAAGAAGGTTCTTTTTATCATATGTGGTAGTCTTGTAGTAAGGTTGAAGCTTACTGGGAAATGATATATAATGAATTGAAAAGGATGTTTAAAACAATGTTTGTTTAAAAAAATCAAAAAACCAGAAGCTTTTCTTTTGGGAATTATAGGGATAGAATTACCTAAACTGTATAGAAACCTATTCATGTATGCAACTACAGCAGCAAGAATGTTACTCGCCCCAAAATGGAAAGAAGCAGAAGGAAAAATAGATTCAAGAACTTATGGAATATACAGAAATGGTGAAACTTACCAGAAGAATAAGAAATGAAGATAACAAACTTTTTATAAAAGAATGGAATAAATAGATAAATTGTAAACAGATGAGAACATTCGCAGGATTATTGTAATAACCTGCAGTTTTATAATAGTATATATTTAAAGTCAACTAATAAATGAACAAATTAAGTTAATATGCAGAAGATATTAAAAATAAATTTAAGGAACCGCAGAAAGAGGGGGAAGGTAGTCAAGTTTTGAAAAGTGAAAATGATTATAAAATTAGTGAAATGTATAAATTTGAAAAGCATATTTTTTTATTTTATTTTTTAAAAAAGAAGCTTCCATGATAGTCTATACAGGTCTAGACTGGAGAAAGAGGCTGGGTCCTGAGTGAAACCTGGGCTGGGACTGCTCCCAGATCCAATGTGTTATACTGCTAGAAAAACAGAGATTTGACTCCTAAACTTTACACCGGGGGTAGCCAACACAGTGGTCTCTAAATGTCACTGGATTCCAGCTCCCTGTTCCAGATGTTGATAAAGGACATGCATTTGCAGGACTGACCACAGCCTGCTGCCACATGGCTGCCCAACCCCTGCATGGCATCCATTCATTTCTCCACACTTTTAACGCCAGCAATTGGTTTTTTGATTCCACTTGCTGCGAGCAGCAGGAATCTCAATCTGACGCCAAGGGTTTCTGAGATGGGGATAACATAAAACCTACGCGGTTCTTATTATCCAGCATTAAACGGCTTCAAAACCAGTCCCGCAGCTGAAATGTTGGGGATCCTTTGAAGCTATAATCGTACGCTGTAACTTACTGTCAGCAACTGGAGATCCCTGCAAGCTAAATCCAGTTCCCCAGCGGATGTTTTCCCAGTCATTAGAAACATGGATAAAGTGTCAGCTGCGGCAACAGAATTTGTGGATGGAATCTCCATTGCCCACTTTCCACAATGGCCCTTCAGGAAAGGTGTTTCCTGATCAGGGCCTGATTAAGTTAGGTCCCAAGTGGAATGCCTACCTGTTTAAGGTTACTGCCTCCTGGGTCAGCATCAATAGGTGGCATCCTGAGGCAATTGTCCTCAGCCAGATCTTCCTGACATAGTGTCCTGCTACACGGCCTGGTCTAAGATGGCTCACAACAACAGCACAGCCATCACACAAATATATGGATTAGGAAGGAAGGAAGGAAGGAAGGAAGGAAGGAAGGAAGGAAGGAAAGAGTCCCCAAATGGGTGGGAACCTAGTCTGAAAATGTTGAAGACTTGGTTTCTCCAAATAGAGATTATAAGGGCCCATCTTCTCTATTATTCTAGGACTGTTTGTTCTGTCATATCTTTAAGCTGATGCTTTTAAGCCAGCTTCTTCTGTGTTTTGTGGGATTTCACTATGAATGTTTGAAGACCGTGAGTCCTTGTGACATCTCAGTGGGGCAGGAAACAGGGATACAAATGGGAAGTGTGGATGGAAAGCAAGGAAAGTCTACACTGAAGCCTTTACCCAAGTATCTTTTCTCACAGTGAGAGATCAGGAGCAGACCTTGGGTAAGGGGGGTGATTCTAGGTCAGACTTGGCTTCATCAACATTTTTGGACTAGATTCCTGCCTTTAACCTATTTGGGGACTCCTTCCTTCCAAATGCATATATTGGTGTGATAGTTGTGCTGTTGTCATGAGCCATCTTGGCCAAGCCATGACCCCGTGGCAGGTTCCAAGACACCAGCTAAGGACCACTGGTGTAAGCAATAGCCTATGGCTAGGCAAATCAGTCTCTCTCTTTCTCTGCCTCCGCCTCCCCCTAGAAATGGCAGCAATAAACAAATAGCCTGGACCCATAAAGGTAGATTTGTGAGATGACAACGAGTGCCAGTAGATGTTCTGAAAGTTCTGCTGTCTCGCATCCAACGGCCCCGAGGAGAATTCCGGAGGACAGGAACAGAAGCTGGTCGGTTGAATGCCTCCCATTTTTTAAATGTAACTCTCTTACTGTGAAGACTAATGGGAAATAAAGACAAAGAACAAACCGAGCAGTTATGTCGCCTTGTAAATCCTAAGGCAGATGTGCACCGAAGTCCATGCAAGGAACAGTGGGACGGCATCCAGGCACAAATTGCTGTTCTCTGTGTGGTCTCCAAATTACTGCGTGTGCTACACTGTCACCAGGCCAGCCTGTTTTAAACAAGGGAAGAGCTCCTGCTGCTTGCCCCCTCCAAACAGATCCGTTTTCTCATTCCCTTGGTCTGCAGTAATCCAGCAATTTGCTGTTTGTCACACCATCTTCCTTTTTCGCCCAACTGTTTAATAGACATACTTGGAGCCATAGCTGCAGTGTGCCTCATTATTCTACTGGGGAGAAAAGGAGAGGAGAGGAGAGGAGGAGGAGGAGGAGGAGGAGGAGAGCCAAAATAGACATCAGTTTAGGAGAAGCTCCCTCAATGAGTCTATTCTGCCAACTGGAGTCGACATCGCCCGAATCAATCCCCACGGGCGGAAAGTGAGACTGGAAGGAAATAAACCGTGGAGGGTCCTTTTTTAAAATGTAGTTTTTGCCGCAGAAATGAGTTTAATTGTCCTGCCATTTCGAAAGTGCTCGGTGACTGCAGTGTGTGGGCCCTGAGCATTATTCTCTGAGATAAGAGCGTCAAGTCAAGAGCAGTCGAAGCCGGAGGTTTTAAAGGCATCTCTGCTTATCATTCCTCCTGCCACTGAAATGAGAATCTAAAAGACAGAATATTATTAAATGGCTGTGGTGCAGAGAGAGAGGAGGAGGGGATGTGGGAGGCATTGAGAAGCAGCAGTTGAGATAAAGGCTGGGGTCAGTTGGGATGCTGAGGCGGCCGTGCTTTGCTGGGTTGTGTGTGAGTCATTCAGTAAGGTGGCAGTAAGCCAGGAGCCAGGGAGTGAAATGCAACTTTAGTTGCAAACCTATTGGTAAAAGGGAAAGGGACCCCTGACCATTAGGTCTAGTCGTGACCGACTCTGGGGTTGCGACGCTCATCTCGCTTTATTGGCTGAGGGAGCCAGCGTACAGCTTCCGGGTCATGTGGCCAGCATGACTAAGCCACTTCTGGCGAACCAGAGCAGCACATGGAAACGCTGTTTACCTTCCCATCGGACTGGTGCCTATTTATCTACTTGCACTTTGACGTGCTTTCAAACTGCTAGGTTGGCAGGAGCAGGGACCGAACAACAGGAGCTCACCCCGTCGTGGGGATTCGAACCGCCGACCTTCTGATCAGCAAGTCCTAGGTGCTGTGGTTTAACCCACAGCTCCACCCACGTCCCAAACCTATTGGAGCAGGGACCAAATTCTCTTGTTTTTAGTATCTCTTATGTTGCTCTAGAAAACACCATATACAGTGGTACCTCTGGATGCAAACGGGATCCGTTCCGGAGCCCCATTCGCATCCTAAAGCGAAATCAACCTGCATATGCGGGTCGTGATTCGCCGCTTCCGCACATGCACATGACATCATTTTGAGCGCCTACACATGCACAAACAGCAAAACCCGGAAGTAACGCATTCCGTTACTTCCAGGTCACCACGGAACGTAACCTGAAAACGCTCAACCTGAAGCATATTTAACCCGAGCTATGACTGTACATTTGAAAGCAGTGGTATAATAACTGCAACACTATGGTTAGCCCTAAGTACTGGAACATGGAAAGCTGCCTTATACCATTGATCCACCTAGCTCTGGAATTTGCGCAACGATTGGCTGCAGATCTCTGTGCTCTGCTCTCAGTCTTTCCCAGCCCTACCTGAAGAAGAAAAAGAGGGAGTCAGAGACTGTGCTGCAGGACTGAGACACAGCCCATCTTGGCTCTAGAGAAGGGGTGGCTAACCCTCGTGATGTTCTTGGGTTGCAAATCCCATCAGCCCCAGCCAAGCATGGTCAATTGTCAAGGATTATGGGAGCTGCAGTTTAGCGATATCTGGAGAGACATGGGTTAGCAACCCTAGAGAAATTTGAAGTATGATATTCAGCAATGTCGAGAACCCATAACTTTCAATGGTTGGGGGTTTTTTTGTGTGTGTGTGTTTTAGCCACTGCAGTCAAGTCCCTGAAATGCATAGAATAACAGACTGCAGGGAATATCAAAAGGCTATGTTGCCCACCCCTCCATTCTAAGGCAGCATTATTATCAAAGAAAACAAAAAGAAGCAGTAATCATAATTACATTGCTGCTTATTTTAATAGGGAGGAGGAAGGGGGATAATCAAGACTACTGTGCTAATTGTGTTAAAAAAAAAAAAAGGTAAAGGACCCCTGGACATTAAGTCCAATCAAAGGAGACTATGGGGTTGCGGAGCTCATCTCACTTCAGGCCAAGGGTGCCAGCATTTGTACACAGAGAGCTTTCCAGGTCATGCGGCCAGCATGACTAAACTGCTTCTGGTGCAATGGAAAACCATGATGGAAACCAGAGCACACAGAAACATCATTTACCTTCCTGCCGCAGCGGTACCTATTTATCTACTTGCACTTGTGTGCTTTCAAACTGCTAGGTTGGCAGAAACTGGGCCGGAGCAACGGGAGCTCACCCTGTCGCGGAGATTTAAACTGCCAACCTTCCGATCAGCAAGCCCAAGAGACTCAGTGGTTTAGACCACAATACCACTTGCGTCCCTAACCAAACACACTTAAATTAAATATTGAACCCTCTGTCAATACTCATCATGTTCAACATACAGGTGGAGTTTAGAACAGCTGTGAGAGAAGCAGGATCCATTCCATCCCTTGTTTAATTAGCCCTATCAGAGCTGCATATCGTTACGTGGCATTTTTAAAGAAATAAATGTCTAAGTATGTGCATTCTGGATTTTCAGGTCTGTGGCTGCTATTTTCAGATTACCTAATCCCATCTCAGTAGCACTACACTGATCCCAGCATAGTGGTACCTCTAGCTATGAACTTAATTCGTTCCAGAGGTCCGTTCTTAACCTGAAACTGTTCTTAACTAGAGACGTGCTTTCGTTAATGGGGCCTCTTGCTGCCGCTGCACCGCCAGCACACGATTTCCATTCTCATCCTGGGGCAAAGTTCTCAACTCAAGGTAACTCTTCCAGGTTAGAGGAGTTTGTAACCTGAAGCGTTTGTAACCTGAGGCATTTGTAACTCGAGGTACCACTGTAATTGCTGATGGTGGTTGTCTCACATCCAGGAATGCCTTTTCTACATGGAAGCAACATTGATTTCCCTCCCCTCTTCTCATTTTCTACATGAATCAGGGGATATTTTTCTCCTGCCATGAAACACAAGATACCAATTCAAATCTGATATTAACTGGGTAAAGAGAGTATGAAGTGGGGAAGTACTTTAATTATAACATGTCTCTTTTACTTCTATACACAGGTATGTTTGTCAGTACCAGAATGAAAGGTCATGTGTTTGCATAATTTGCTGCTATATTATGGACCCTAAATAAATAAATTAAAAATTGAATGCTGAAAAATAACAACAACAACAACAACAACAACAACAACAACAACAACAACAACAACAACAACAACAACAACAACACCCTTGAAATAGTGTTATATTTGTATCACAGCTATCTTATCCAACTTTCCCTCTAGGTATTTATTTATGTATTAACTCCTCTGATTTAATCCATGTATACACTGCCCAAAGCAACTAATAAAAACAGGACACTAATAAAACTAATAAAAACAGGAAACAATAACCAGTAAAAATGTAAGATAATCACAAAAGGAACCAGTTAAAAGCACACAGAACCACAAATAAAATATTTTGAAAATTGTGAACCAGGAACACTTTAAAATATCTGCCAGAATAAACAGAGTCCAACATCAGCCCTGCTTTAGAGGCAGTGTAGCTCCTCTAGAATAGGTGATAGCACAAATCCACACAGAGAAGTCATTTACGGTACTAAGCAGTGCCCTTGCCTCATTTGAACCGAGCTTCCTTTTGTTAGCCTTCATCTATCCCCTTGTTGCAGCCATTGCCTCACCTGGATCAATGTTTGGTGACCGATCCTACAGAATAGTTTTTGTCTCCTATGAGATTACAATATTTTGGCATGGATGGTGTAGCCCCTGCTGTACCACTGTGGCAAAAATATTCCTGTTGTTGTTGTTGTTGTTAAGTATGCTTGACCTTTTTGTGCCATTGGTAATGGACTGGATGAGAAGCAACAAACTGAAGCTCAGTCCCGATAAGACTGAGGCATTGCTAGTGGGTGGCTCCCTAGATGGAATGGAGGGGAGGTTGCCTGTTCTTGATGGGGTTGCACACCTTCTAAAGGTGCGGGTTTGCAACTTGGGGGTTTTCTGGATCCTTGGCTGTTGCTTGAGGCTCAGGAGGCCTTGGTGGTGGAATGCCTTCCATCCTCTTTGGCTGGTGTCCTAGCTGGTCACGGATTGCCTAACTTCTGTCATCCTTAAACTAAGGTTACCAGACGTCCCAGTTTCCTGGGGATAGTCCATGGATTTTCAAATCAGTCTCCCTACAAAATCCATTGAAGTTGAAAAGTGTCCCCGGATTCATTGAAAAAATCTGGTAACCTTACCTTAAACTGCTCAGGGCCACAATACCTCAAGGATCGCCTCTTTCCATATAAACCTACTTGGATGCTGAGATTATCTTCTGAGGCCCTCCTTCGTGTGCCCCCTCCTCAAGAGGTTCAGAGGGTGGGGGCATGAGAACGAGCCTTCTCTGCAGTGGCTCCCCATCTGTGAAATGCTTTCCCCAGGGAAGTTCGCCTAGCGCCTTCATTATACACCTTTAGGCACCAGGCAAAAATGTTCCTTTTTAACCAGGCCTTTGGTTGATCTGATTGACATCCTATGCCCTTTTAAAATGTGTCTCTTTTTTGTTGGGGGGTTATTGGGTCCTTTTTATTTTGATAATATATATAATATATTTTGATTATATATATATATATATATATATATATATATATATATATATATATATAGTGATTTTTATGTTGATCTTTTCTGTGAACCGCCCTGAGACCTCCAGGTATAGGGCGGTATATAAATTCAATAAATCATCATCATCATCATCACCACCACCATCTATGTTGTGGTAACATCTAGGTTAGATTACTGCAACACATTATACATGGAGCTGCCTCTGAAGGCAGTTTAGAAATTTCAGTTGGGGCAGAATTCAGCAGCCAGGATGCTCACTGGGGCAAGATGGTTTGATCCTGGCCCAACTGCACCTGCTCCCAGTTAGTTTCCAGGCCTGATTCAAAGTGCTGGTTTTGACCTATAAAGCCTCAAATGGCTCAGGACTTCAATACTTCAAGGACTGCATCTCCCCATATGATCTGACGACTGCACACTACTGAGGTGTAAGGCGCTCTCGAGGCAGCTATTTTCCAGTAAGCAAGCATTATTTCAAATTACAGGCAAATTAGTGACAGCTTCATTTTTTAAAAAAATCAGTTGAAAGCCACACGCATAACAGATCTTTCATTGTCTCTGGGCTTCGTGTCTACAGACACACAGGAAGTGCAAAGAACACAACTGTGGACATGCGTTGGCCACCCGGGATGACCTGCAATGTCATCAGGTGGAGAAGGTTGCTTCAGTTTAAGGTGCTCTGTACTCCATGCCACCTATCAAAGCCTGTTTACAGTGGCAAACAGAAAAGAAACATTTGCTCTCCAGCCTCTAGTAATGACAGTGGACTCATTAAGTTGATGTTACTGCTTACTAAGATATTTTTAGACACATCGGCGCAACTGCATATGCTTACAAACCTACCAGGAATGCCACACACCCTGTCAGATGGATTTTATGATATGCATTCTATGGATTTATGTGATAGAAAACATAAACAGTCCACTGAGGATGGAATCACATTGTCCTAAACTCCTTTCCACCCCCCTGAACATGAACCCAGGTTTAGATGGTGGACTTGGAATGCCCTCTAGTGATTGTGGTTGGAGTTTCAACTCATGCCTCTTTGATTGTTCCGATCAATAGTCTTTTCAAAGATCCTGCAGTGATGGATCTTTGTAATCTTTAGGATTCAATTGAAGATGTCCTTTTCGTTGGGGATAATTCTGATGGAAATTCCCAGGTATCAAAAAAGGTTATTTATGTGTGCTGCTACTGCTGCCCATGTTTTGTTAGCCCAAAAATGGAAAACGAGTGAGGTCCCAACTAAAGATGAATGGCAACTTAAACTGATGGAATATGCGCAGCTTACGGATTCAACATATAAATGGAATAAGAGAACAAGAAGAACATACGTTTAAAGAAAATTCGAAGATGTTTGTTGATTATATGGAGGGAAATTGTGTACACTTGAAACGTGGGCAGCGTTAAGATGAACTCAACAGTGTAAATAAATTGTGATGGATGTAATAATACAGTGGTGCCTCGCAAGACGAAAAGAATCCGTTCTGTGATTCTCTTCGTCTAGCAGTTTTTTCGTCTTGCAAAGCAAGCCCATTGAAGGATTAGCGGATTAGCGCTATTAGCGCTATTAGCGCTATTAGCGGCTTTTAGCGGCTTATCTGCTGATCGGATCAGCTGATAAGCAGCTTAGCGGCTTAGAAAAAGGGGGGAGGAAAAAAACCAGCAGGAACTCGCAAGACATTGTCGTCTTGCGAAGCAAGCCCATAGGAAATTCGTTTTGCGAAGCACCTCCAAAACGGAAAACTCTTTCGTCTAGCGAGTTTTCCGTCTTGCGAGGCATTCATCTTGCAGGGCACCACTGTAGAAGTTCTTGAAGCTACCAGCATGAGTTTGACCAAACTGCAGGAGGCAGTGGAAGACAGGAGTGCCTGGTGTGCTCTGGTCCATGGGGTCACGAAGAGTCGGACATGACTAAACGACTAAACAACAACAATAATAGAATACTGAATGGTTAAGTTTATGTAAAATATGCAGGGATTTATGTTACGCAAAATGAACCATGGAAAAAGAAGAATGGAAGCCACTGATACTTTAAGGTTGTTTAAATGACTATTCTAAAATGTAAAACAAAAAATAATAATAAAAATTATAGAGTGAAGATGGTTTGTAGGGCTGTTTGTGAAGACAGCCACCACCGATTCCTGAAGTGTTGTGTGGAGTCAGGCAGCGTTATTTGAAGCGGGGGGTAGAGGTGCCAGAACTCACCATCAACATTTCCCTTGTTCTCTTTGAATGGCAATGGTGCCCACCTGAGACATGATGGAACTGAGTTCCCATTGGGGGGGGAGCCCTGGAACCAGGAACTCTGGCACTTGAGCCACACACCTCACGGCCTAGACCCTAAAGCAGTGATGCATCTGTGCCTTTGCTCCTCAGAACCCTTTCAGACCCAGATTAGAAATGTGTAATATGGTGGAGGGAATGTTCTTTCATATGTGGTAGACTTGTAAAAGGGTAAAAGAGTATTGGGAAATAATCCATAATGAATTGAAAAAAATGTACTTTCCCCCAAAAAGCCCTTTCTGTTTCTGTTAGGGATATTTCAGACTGAAATTCCCAGGTGTCAAAAAAGGTTGTTTCTGTATGCTACTACTGCGGCCCGTATTTTATTGGCCCAAAAGTGGAAAACAAGTGAGGTCCCAACCAAAGAAGAATGGCAACTTAAACTGTTGGAATATGTGCAGCTTGTGCATTTAACATATAGAATAAGAGAACAAGAAGAACATACGTTTAAAGAAGATTGGGAAACATTTATTGAATATATAGGAAATAATTGTGTACAGCTGAAAACGTTGGCAACATTAAGATAAATTAAACGGTGTAAACAAGTTTTGATGGATGCAATAATTTATTACTGAATGGTATAGTGTTTGTAAAATATGCCGGGATTTATGGTATGTAAAATGAATCATGGAAAGAGAAGAATGGAAGTCATTGATACCTTAAGGATGTAAAATGAGTATTTTAAATTGTAAAACAGAAAACTGAATCAAAATTATACACAAAAAAGAGAGAAATGTGTAATATGAACTCTGCATAGGCAGGCAATGAAAAGTCTCTGTATTGGCCAGACTTGGAGTACAAATACAAGAAGCCTGATCTTCTAACCTTGTAGTTAACCCTACCTCCAGCCAGCTGTATGTCAGCTGCAAGCCCAAGCAAATAACTTTAAAGGTCCTGGACTGGCAGGTACAAATGCCATCTAGATTCAGGTACATCATTTCTCAGCACCTGGCCCTGACAATGGGGAACGTGTTGCTATGGTTACGTTGCCTTCCAGTTAGTTTGGGATCACATCTGAAGGTCCCTGTTCTGGCATTTAAACGGGGATCTCCATATTTCCATATCTCAGTGCTTCAGTCAATAGATCATTCAGAGAAGTTGCAACGATTTCACATATAACTTTAAGGAAAGCCACTATTATTTTCAGATGGTATGTGACACATGGCAAACCTATGGGGGAAGTGTACAGTATCTGAGTTGGAGATGTCAGCGAGAGAAAAAGCGGATAATTTTCATATGCATGTGTCATGGAAAAAGCGTTCTGGCTATAAATAATTTAGCACATGACCTGCCTCGTTAAATGATTGTTGTTGGAAAATATTAAATATAAAAGGCAGAGGACTTGTTTTTATATTTGTTGATACCTGATAGCATTATTATTTTTTTAAGCCAGGTATTGTATTGTATTGTGACAGGTAGTGTCTCAAAAGTTGATTCTGTATCATAAGAGCATTGTGCCATATCCTTTATATTACAGAGGATTTTACTCAAAGTCATGGGCCATTATTTCTATTAATCACTGATGAATTTCTATAAAGAGTGATACATTTATTACAGCTTGCAAATAGGAATTGATGGGAAATGAAAGGTACACATTAGTCCATTAGCTGAATGAGCACATTGGCATTGGGCCTAATGACCTGAGTCGTCACAAAATGTAAGCTTTTTTCATCACCATCTCAGAGCGTCAAGCCATTCTAAAGCTTAGGAAAATGAACGATGGGATTAAGCCTGGGAGTCATCTTTTCCAATGATCAGTCTAGAATGTGATCAGGGTCCCTGCCCCTTAGCTCAATAGCCATGTTGAATCATGCCCGCCCGCCCCTAATGTATATAATTATCCCACTTTGCCAGCTTTTAGGAGGCGCTACATGTTAAGATTGCTGGAAGAAATGTCAACAACCTCAGATATGCAAATGACACAACCTTGGTGGCAGAAAGTGAGGAGGAATTAAAGAACCTTTTATTGAGGGTGAAAGAGCAGAGTGCAAAATATGGTCTGAAGCTCAATATCAAAAAAACGAAGATCATGGCCACTGGTCCCATCACCTCCTGGCAAATAGAAGGGGAAGAAATGGAGGCAGTGAGAGATTTTACTTTCTTGGACTCCATGATCACTGCAGACACCTGCTTCTTGGGAGAAAAGCGATGACAAACCTAGACAGCATCTTAAAAAGCAGAGACATCACCTTGCCAACAAAGGTCCGTATAGTTAAAGCTATGGTTTTCCCAGTAGTGATGTATGGAAGTAAGAGCTGGACCATAAAGAAGGCTGATTGCCGAAGAACTGATGCTTTTGAATTATGGTGCTGGAGGACTCTTCAGAGTCCCATGGACTGCAAGAAGATCAAACCTATCCATTCTTAAGGAAATCAGCACTGAGTGCTCACTGGAAGGACAGATCCTGAAGCTGAGTCTCCAATACTTTGGCCACCTCATGAGAAGAGAAGACTCCCTGGAAAACCCCCTGATGTTGGGAAAGATGGAGGGCACAAGGAGAAGGGGACGACAGAGGATGAGATGTTTGGACAGTGTTCTCGAAGCTACCAGCATGACTTTGACCAAACTGCGGCAGGCAGTGGAAGACAGGAGTGCCTGGCGTGCTCTGGTACATGGGGTCACGAAGAGTCGGACACGACTAAATGACTAAACAACAACAGACATGTTATTCAGTGGGTCTTTTGCATGCTGCCTCCTTGATTCATTTTTGAGGTTGCTTTTATCACCATTCTCTCTCCCGTATTTGTGTTTGTCACAGACTACCTATCCCCGAAACAGCCAATGTAGTTGCTTCCAAATGTTGCAGCTAACAACATCATCCCTCACCATTGGCTATGTTGGCAGGGGCTGGAGGGGAAACATCTGGAGGGTACCACATGGGCTGCCCATGCCCAGCCTTACTTGAGCAATTGTTAAACTAAGGAGGAGCATAAGGACAACTCAGCGAGAAACTGTTGCAAGTTTCCAAAGCAAAGCACAAAACCCAGGAAAAGCCACGCATTGAAATTCACATTCCTCCAGATGTTGCAATGCCCATGTTTCCCACCCATGCAGTGCATACATGACATATGCTTGGATAAAGTGTGCACTGAAATGCATATATGGACAACCCTTGATTTTTCATGGGGGTTGCATTCTGGCTCAATGAGCGCTTGCATGAAATCTCATGCTGTTGAAACAACCCATTCTGCCCCCTCTCAGCCCTGCTCCGCTCCCACTTCACCCTTTTAGTGACATATTTAATGACATTT
Source organism: Podarcis liolepis (assembly GCF_965112155.1). Lineage (NCBI taxonomy): Eukaryota > Metazoa > Chordata > Lepidosauria > Squamata > Lacertidae > Podarcis > Podarcis liolepis. Next base: position 25,764,864 of record NC_139556.1, read on the forward strand.
CCGGGTCACTTCCAAGTTTGGCACTGTGCATGTGTGCGCGATTGCGCACATATCGGTCATGCGTGAAATGGGGGTTGCCTGCATTGGCAAATATAGTGTGCAAAAATGCATTGTGTAAGGGGAAATTGCTTTGCAAAAATGAGAATATTTGGCAAAATTGCATATGACATGTGAATTGTTGTTTTATATGCTGCCCATCTCACTGGGTTGTACCAGCCACTCTGGGCAGCTCCCAACAAAAAATAGTAAAAACACAATACAGCATCAAGTGCTAAAATCTTCCCTCAGAAGAGAAATTATTGCTAAATGATCATGTTGTTGTTATTGTTTTTGTCGTTGTCGTTTAGTCATTTAGTCGTGTCCAACTCTTCGTGACCCCATGGACCAGAGCACGCCAGGCACTCCTGTCTTCCACTGCCTCCCGCAGTTTGGTCAAACTCATGCTGGTAGCTTCGAGAACACTGTCCAACCATCTCGTCCTCTGTCGTCCCCTTCTCCTTGTCTTTTCCAAGGGTCTTTTCCAAGGAGTCTTCTCTTCTCATGAGGTAGCCAAAGTATTGGAGCCTCAGCTTCATGATCTGTCCTTCCAGTGAGCACTCAGGGCTAATTTCCTTAAGAATGGAGAGGTTTGATCTTCTTGCAGTCCATGGGACCCTCAAGAGTCTCCTCCAGCACCATAATTCAAAAGCATCAATTCTTCGGCGATCAGCCTTCTTTATGGTCCAGCTCTCACTTCCATACATCACTACTGGAAATTATAATGAGGACTTCACAAATCACAAACAGATGAGGAAATAGTCGTGGGGGTCTCATTGTCTTAAGAGCCCAGGTACGATGATGATGATGACTGCATCTGCACCTTTGAACCCAGTATGACCACAAATAAGGAACAGGGAAACATTAGTTCCCCATCCCTTTGCTGTTTTACCATCAAATATTTGCATTTCAGGGCATTACATCAAAGCGCATCTTACTAAGGATGTTCTTGAATCAAAGGTTGCTGGACTTATTGCAATAAACCACTTCCCTGTTGCCTAGAGATAGTCCCTAACACCCCCACCGCCACCACCCTTTTTGCAGCAATCTATTTTAAGTAGGTTTAAGCATCCCTTGCTGATAGATGTGGCATCTGGACCCTTAAAAACTGCACTCCAAGTAGTATATTATGGAGAAGGGCAGTCAATACCACTGTGAGTTTAAAAAGACTGCTAGAAGGCAAGTTTGCAATGAGCGCAGAGTCTTCCTTCCAATAAAGATGCTGATCTGGATTCTTTCTGCCCACAAAAGCAAAACTGATCACGAATTCCTGCTGCCGCTCTACCAAGGCAGCCCTTATCAGCTTCCTGCTATGCAGGAGCTAAATTCCTAGCTATGTCACCGGTTCAGATAAATGCAAAATCCGAGCTTGTTTTAGATGGGGTAATAAAAGACAGACGAGCAAAGGAAACCTAAGGAAATGGAAACCTTTCAGAGTGTTCTTGCTTATCACCCTGGGACACAATATGAAGGAGATACACCCCGTAGGATATACTGAAGAGGGAATGAAATGACATTAGCTCATCCCTTCTAAATGCTGGTGAAATTATAAGGAAATCCCAAATAAACAATGGGAGGAAGAGTTTTATCTATGAAGCGGTCCTGTCTCTTATGGTTATACTTAAAACACACTGTCAACATTTTAATAGACCATCCAACTCCCATTTTAAAAGAGATGTATCGATATTAAAGCAGACATTCCTGCAATATTTGATGTGCCCTTTGCTTGTTAGATGCTGACATCCAAAAATTCAGCTGGTGTCCTTGGCCGAGGAGGGAAGCAGAGAGCTTATGACAAGTGGCAGCCCTCTGCTATAGGACTTCTTCTCCCTAGTGAAGTCAGACATAGGAGCTGTTGATCTGTGATCAAGTCCCCTGCAGCTGGGAGGATTTATTTATTTTTCAGGATGCAGCCATACGGGCAGAGACCAGCCACATGTTTCTTGTGCAGCGATGCCAGAAAAGAGCTGCTTGTGCAAGGGAGCTGTCTGCTGATAAACAGATCTTCTTGAAACTTGAGACACATTCAAAGGCATCCCAGGTGTGGCTGCTACCTTCTGTGGGTGGCAAGGCTTAAGAAGAGAGAACTACCTTTGAGGACTCCACAATCTTTTTTATTCTATTTTTGTAGCTGCTATCTTATCGCAGTGTGAAAATCTTCAATAAAAATCTTGTTACAAGTAATAATAATAATAATAATAATAATAATAATAAAATTATTTATACCCCACCTATCTGGCTTGGTTTCCCCACCCACTCTGGGTGGCTCCCAACAGAATATTAAAAACACGATACAACATCAAACATTAAAAACATTTCTAAACAGGGCTGCCTTCAGATGTCTTCTAATTTCATTGTACAAAGGTTGTACATTGACAATAAAGGTATTATTATTATTATTATTATTATTATTATTATTATTATTATTATATCTGATACTTTATTTCCTTGACATCTGATGGGAGGGCGTTCCACAGGGTGGGTGCCACTACCGAGAAGGCCCTCTGCCTGGTTCCCTGTAACCTCACTTCTCGCAGGGAGGGAACTGCCAGAAGGCCCTCGGAGCTGGACCTCAGTGTCTGGGCTGAACGATGCAGGTGGAGACGCTCCTTCAGGTATATAGGACCGAGGCCTTTTGGGGCTTTAAAGGTCAGCACCAACGCTTTGAACTGTGCTTAGAAACATACTGGGAGCCAATGTAGATCTTTCAGGACCAGTGTTATATGGTCTCGGCAGCCACTCCGAGTCACCAGTCCATATAACACCGGTGTGGCAGGAAGGAGACTGTCCCTGAGCCTGTGACATTTCACAAAAGGAAAAAAAGTCGTGTTTAGTTTGTGGCAGAGTGTGTGTATGTGTTTGTGTGCGTGTTCCACTGAGCTTCTGTAAGAGAGGAAACAGATATGTCAAAATAAGGACCAGCAATAACCTTGCTTTTTCAGAAAAGGACTTAAAAGGATTGTGGGGTTTTTTCGCTTCCCTCCCTGCAGAGGAATGCTTATCTAAAAGTCAAAGAAAGGCATGCTGTAGAGAACTCACTGCTGCCACCCAGAGTGTCTCCGTGCGTAATATCAACGACTCTTTGCTTGTGGTTTTTTATTTGGGGAGGGAGGGAGGGAGACTGGCAAGATTAGAGCAGATGATCCTTGTGCATATAAAACAGTCTGAGACAGCATGATGGATCATTGCAGAATACATTTTGGCCCCTGCATAATTGCTTTCTGATGCTCCACTCCAGAGCATTATCACAAAGTCCACGCCTTGACTATATTACTTAACTCGTAGAAGCCACAGAGCATCCTTTGCCTGTGTCTCTCTCTTCTGTTACCATACCTTGGTTTGGGGTCACTCACTTTACACACGGCATTGCTAAATGTGACAGGGAGAGAGTCCAAGGCTGAGCAGAGAAGGTGAAAATTGGATGCATGTTGCATACAGGAAATGATCACTTATTGGCATTGCCTAAGACGCCTCGAGCCCATTTTCTACTTAACCCTTGGACGTTTATTAATTAGCCTCGTGGATTGGACTGCAGCTCCTTAGGTTTAAAAAGGAGAAGACAGCGGGGTGTCTATGAAAACAAATCATTTCTTTTCCTTTTCAAAGGTGGTGGAGTGATCTACTTACTAGGAATTCCTCGGAGTGAGGTGCTTCATATTAACATGGGGGGTGTTATGTATGCAGTGATCTGTGTTTGCCTGAGCTTGACTCTGGACTAAGGATTCTGAGCCCCTGTGTTCTGATTCATGGTATCCAATACAGTGGTGCCTCGCAAGACGAAATTAATCCGTTCCGCGAGTCTCTTTGTCTTGCGGTTTTTTCGTCTTGCGAAGCACGACTATTAGCGGCTTAGCGGCTTAGTGGCTTAGCAGCTTAGCGACTATTAACGGCTTAGCAGCTTAGCGGCTATTAACGGCTTAGCGGCTTTAAGAAAAAGGAAACAAACTCACAAGAACTTGCAAGACGTTTCGTCTTGCGAAGCAAGCCCATAGGGAAATTCGAACGACTCAAAAAACGGAAAACTCTTTCGTCTTGCGCGTTTTTCGTCTTGCGAGGCATTCGTCTTGCGAGGTACCACTGTACATGATATCCAATCACAGAACATTCCAGGATTTGGGCCTCTGCCATTGGCCCTTAAACTCCGAGTCATGATTCGCAGCTTGGAAGTTTAGACAGCCAATCACGTTGGGAGTGGGAGTGGCCCAGGCCTGCAGAAATGTATATAAACAGTTGCCCCTGTTGTCCAGTTTTGTTGATTCAATAAAGGTTCTTGCTGTTATCAGTGTGTCTTGCCTCATGGGAACCCACCTACACTTCAGGAAACATTATGCCCAGGGAATGGAAAGGAAGGCCCATGGGCTGCAAGCTCTCTTGGGGGCTGCTATGAGTCTCTGTGTGCTCTGCACAGAGACAGGGCTCAGTGACATGGTGTTGGGGGTGCAAAATTGTTAGGGGTGCAAAATTGTATTGAGGGTGCTGCCTCAATACAGCTTCACGCTTCTGTCATTGGGCTTTGTTGAAAACGGCTTCTCCAGGCAAAGTAGGAAGTGACCTTTCCAGACAACAGAACGACTCTTCTTTTCTTACCTCTGTGGCTGTGATCTCCTAGATGACAATCCTACCCTTAGGTACAGTGAGGTGGCTGCCTCGAGATGGCAGCAAGTTTTGAGTGCTGTGAAAGGGCAACAAATTTTAGGAAATAGGTGCCAGGTGAAAGCATTCCTCTTTTCCCAGGCAGTTGGTTAATTAAACAATCTATTTTTTATGTTTTTATTTTATTTTTGCATTTTCTAGTTTACATAAACAAATGAATTCAAAATACATAATCCCCTTTGACTTCCCTTCCCCTTCCCCCATTGTGGATCTTAATATAATGATTTTCCCTTCTGCATCTCTTTCATAACTCTATTCTTATAAATCCTTTATCATTCCATAGTTCAATTTTTTTCTACAAGTTTTCTGTTAGTCCTACCAATGTGTATAATTCCTCCTTTCCCAGGCGGTTGGTTAAAGAGTGGTTTCCGCCAAGGGGAAGCAGTGGAACAAAAGGAACTATGTATAAACACTAAAAACACTCAGGGGTCAAAGCAGGTCCAGTGAGAGATGTGGGCTCAAGAAAGGTGACGGCTTTCTCCCAGCCCCCTGGGTCCTGTGGCATCTGAGGGGAGGATATCCCTCAATAACACAGAGAGTTCTGAGGTCCAGAATGAGAGGCCTTGAGGGCCACATTTGGCCCAGAAACCCGAGGTTTCCCACTGCTGATCTAAATTATTTGGGTAACTATCATTTTAAGTTGTGACAACTTGGATTTTGTGTGTGTGTGTGTGTGTGTGTGTGTGTGTGTGTGTGTGTGTGTGTGTGTTTAATTTACTGCTTCCTATTTGGCTACAAACAAGAAAAATCTGATGACTTGACTGACTGACTGAGATCCTGGCAGGAGAATTTATCACTTCATATGATAGGAATAAATCATGCATGCAAATCACACATCAAAGTTGTGAAATGGCCTGCAAATGCAATGAAAAATAAGGTATTCAGAAGCTGAATAAATTGAGGTGTGTGCTATTTGGCCTGGGGCTGGCCCTGTACATAATTCGATTCCTTATTTCTCAGTTATCCAATGCTTTATGACTAGCAGTTGAATGTATGAACAGACTCGGCCGAAATGAATTGTATCTGAGATGATGCTGATCACAGGAATATACTATCTCTATGCTGGCTTTTTTCCCCCACACATGCAAGTCATCACAGTACCTTGTATTTAAAAAGTGGTATCCTGTATGTATGCAGTGGCCGTTAGCGATCTGTGGTTTCTTCCAAAACGACTAAGCAGCGAGTATTCACACTATTCAGTTTTGTGTTGAAGATGCAATTGTTACTGAGACTGTGTAAGAAAATGCTTTCAGAAACAGCCCATATCATAATGCCTTCGGACAAATTGGTGGTGTAACAGCTCTTTGCATACTGTGTGTACAGTTCTGGTTACTATCTGTTCAAAAATATTTTGACATGGATCGTAGCAACCCCCTTATGAGGAAAGGTTTCAAAGGTTGGGGTTTTGCAATTTAGAAAGAAAGTGGAGGACAGGATTAGAACTGCTCGTGGTACAGAGAAAGCAGATAAGCTTCTCTCTCTCTCTCTCTCTCTCTCTCTCTCTCTCTCTCTCTCTCTCATAATACTAGATTTTGGGGCCATCCAGAAAAGCTGAATATTGGAGAATTCAGGACAAAATTAAGTACTTCAATATACAAGACGTGAACTATGGATTTCTTACCACAAGACACAACAATGTTCACCAGTCTAGAGCCAATGGCAGAATTCCACCATTCAAAGCAAACGTTAGCTTTAGAAGAGGGGTTATCTATTAAACCAATGGAATATGCGCAGCTTGCAGACCTAACATATAGAATAAGAGAACAAGAAGAACATATGTTTAAAGAAGATTGGAAAATGTCTATTGAATATATGGGGGGAAATTGTGTGCACTTGAAAATGCTGACAGCACTAAGATAAATTCAACAGTGTAAACAAGTTTTGATGGATGTAATAATGGAATACTGAATGGTTTAGTTTATGTAAAATGTGCCGGGATTTATGATATGCAAAATGAATCATGGAAAGAGAAGAAGGAAAGTCATTGACATTTTAAGGTTGTTTAAATGAATATTCTAAATTGTAAAACAGAAAATTTTAATAAAATTATACACACGCACAAAAGAAATTTCAGAGTGGGATTTTCCTCAAGGCCACCACACTGGACAAAATGGTCACATCCCCCTCTCTGTGCTCTGGTTCTGTTTTCCTTAGTTGCGGCAATTTGTGTTTAATCACTGTATATTGTGTTGCATGCACAAGAAAAGCTGAAACTGGCATAAATTAAGTGTCACATTTGGCTTGGTCCCAACAGGGCTTTCACAGAAGATTAGACAAATTTGTGAAGGCTAAGCATACCGGTCATGAAGGATGGGATCAGAGGCCATTGAATAGCATTGCTGGACAGCAACAGCAGGAGAAGACTATTGTCTTCATGTCTTGCTGGTGGACGTCCTGTAGATATCCAACTGGTCACTCTGGGGTAATAGATGCAAGGCTGGTTGGACTTTTGGTCTGCTCCAAGAGGGCTCTTCTGATGTTATCGCACCAATCCTGGTCCGACTGCACTAGCTACCAATTAGTTTCCGGGTCCAATTCAAAGTGCTGGTTTTGACCTATAAAGCCTTAAATGGCTCAGGATCACAATACCTCAAGGACTGCCTCTTTCAATATGATCCTACCCGGACCCTGAGATCACCTTCTGAGGTCCTCCTTTGTGTGCCTTTCCCTTGAGAGGTCAGAAGGGTGGCAACATGAGAACGGGCCTTCACTGCAGTGGCTCCCCGTCTGTGAAATGGTCTTCCCAGGGAAGTTCACCTGGTGCCTTCACTGTACACCTTTAGGTGCCAGGCGAAAACATTCCTTTTTCACCAGGCCTTTGGTTGATCTGATTTACATCCAACACCCTTTTAACATGTGTTTTTTGGGGGGGAGGGGTAATTGGGTTGTTTTTATTTTGATTATTTATTTTGTTTTATATTTTTATTTTGTTCTGTGAACTGCCCTGAGACCTCCAGGTATAGGGCGGTATATAAATTCAATAAATAAATAAAATGAAATAAAATAAAATGTAATCTGCAACTTCTGTAATCAGACATAGTTTATTTTCTCCACATACCTACCCTCAGCCATTTTCCAGAAAAGGGGACTGACTATAGTAGAAACTTATTTCCTTGCCTGTCACCTGCACACCATGCAGAGACGTTTTATGGGATTGAGTCTGTCCTTCAATAGAATAAGCAATTAATAAGCCTGCATAAAAATTAATTTGCAGATTGCCAAAACCTTGATACAGTTGTCTTTTTTTGAGAACTGGGGAAAAGTGTAAAGTATATGTACATTCAGACACCATCACTCCTTTGTGGAAAGAAAACCTCACATTTTAAGTGTCTTGTTTTCATCCAGTTACAAAACATCAAAACTGAAACAGCATTTTTTATATTAAAAAAACCCTATTATGAAGGGCTGGTCCAGTAATTGGACAGAATGAGATCATTGGGCACAATTTATGGGTGACTCAACAATTTTTTCCTTATATAGTTTATTATTATAGAAACTATTTATTATTAACTATTTAGCACAAATGTTGAGGGGGGAGGGGTTCCATTTGGACTTTATGTTTTGGGAACCAGAGTAGCTCATAATTGACAATCACACCAAGTAAAATTGGCCGCTGTGAATTAATCAATTTAAGATTTAGTGGATTAAGCTGTTGATCAAAGCTTTCAGTCTTAAAACTTTTAATACAAAGGAGTTAGTGCCTTTTTCTAGTTTCTGAGCACATTGCAGAGGGCCTTGAAAATGATGAAATTAATCCATGTCATCTGCAAATGCATTGATATTTCTTCCTATTGCCCCATTTCCCCCCTATTCTTTCAGCGCAAATACCAGCTCTGTTCTTAAACACTAACTGCATGTAAATTGTGTTTTTGTTAATCTAAGTGTGTGCATGTGTGTGTTTTCAGTGGTGTGAGGGAAATGGAAGAAAGAGAGAGAAAATATTTCCTTCCCTTAGGAGTGTCAGATGAAGCCAGTTTGCCGTATTTATAGCTGAATCTCATGAGCAACCACAGGAAAAATGTGCTACAAGCAGGGCAGAGTATAGACAAGGTGGAGAAGATGAATACATGTGAGGGTTTATCGAAACATGATAAGTAAATGTTTAACTAGGACAATTCAGTGAGCTGGGAATACTTCAATTTTTCAGCAGTCAACATATGGCCTTTGCCAAAACATATGTTATTATTATATATATATTTTAAAAAATAAATCTGTTATTTGTGATGCTCCAGGCAAATAACAGTTATCCCAATGGCTATGCTCTGTCTCCACTATCAAAGCCAGTATGCCTCTGAATGCGCGTTTCTGAGGATCACAATTGTAGACAGAGCTGTTATGCTCAAGTTCTGTTTTTGAGTTTCCCACAGGCATCTGTGAGAATGGGATGCTAGACTAGATGGGCCATTCATCTGATTCAGCAGGGCTTTTCTATTGTTCCCAAATGGCAAGACAGGAAACATAGTCTTCTTCCCTGTCTTGCATTACCAGGTCTCATGTGTAACTTCTTCTTTGGCGATCACTCGCAGCCGAGTGAGATTGTCTTCCATGAACACGGTCTTAACAGTGAGTCCATATGTGACTGTGGAGGCCAATTCTGGATCCACACGTCCTTCCACAGTGGGGACAAAGGTGGGAGTTGATTATGGTGAGGGTTTGCCAAATGCGCCTTCCTCTTAGCACATTTCTCCTTTTTTCCTGAGTTTGAGCATCTTCAAAGCCCATGACATCTTTGGTAAAGACTGTTCTCCAATTGGACTGTTCTCCAATTGTTAAAAAATGTTCAAAAACCACTCCCCCCCCCCAAAAAAAAGCCAGAGTCCTTTTGGTTAGGGATAACCCAGATGGAAATTTCTAGGTGTCAGCAAAGGTTATTTATGTATGCAAAAACTGCGGCCCGTGTTTTGTTAGCCCCAAAATGGAAAATGAGCGAGGTCCTGACTAAAGAGGATTGGCAACTTAAGTTGACAGAATATGCCCAACTTGCAGATTTAACATGTAGAATAAGAGAGCAAGTGGAACCTACATTTAAAAAGGGCTGGAAAACATTGATTGAATATATGGAAAATAACTATATACAGCTGAAAACACTGGCAGCATTAAGATAAATTCAACAGAGTAAATAATTTTTGATGGATGTAAAAGTGGGAAACAGATTTGAATGGTTAAAATAAAATATGCAGGGATGTAGATACGTAAAATGAACCACAGAAAGAGAAGAAGGGAAGTCATTGAGTATTTTAATGTTTGCAAAATGTTTATTTGGAATTGTAAAACTGAAAATTTAATAAAAATTATTTTTTAAAAAATGTCTCTAGAAAAATACAAGGTTAAAGCTATATTGTGGGGATGATGAGACAGGAAGAGCTAATGACTCCTTGTGTGAGCAGCTCAATAGACCCAAGATAATATAACCAAGACAACTCTCTGTAAACAAACAAGAAACATCCATAAAAATGGCAAAAGTAGTTTCTTTCCCAAATAGGTTTTATCTTAAATGATTGCAAACACAGTAAATAAAGAGTTTCCCTGCAATATATCAGTGGTTCAGCACTCAGATGTTGTTCCAGTAATCAGACGTTTGGTCGCTAAAGAGCTTAGTCATCAAGCTTTTACAATATACAAGAGAAGGCAGTATGTAAATGACTTAAAGAAGGGGTATATCTGTCCCCATTTGCATGTTTCCATCGGGAGGAGCATAGAAAGAAAACATTGTATATAAAACAATTTAAACCAATTCCATATTTTAAGAAGAACCAGGTCTTTGGAGGAAAGCAATGCTTTTAAATGGTTTTCATCATTGTTTTAATAGAATCACTCGCTGAATTGCTTTTAAATATCCATATAGTGTGCTTTTTCTTGTATCTGTTTCAATTTCCGCCGTGAGACGCCTTGGGTCCTGCATTGGGAGAAAGGCGAGATGTAAATAAAATAAATTTTTTAAAAAAAAGAAGAAGAGGAAAATGCCCTTCAGTTTGTTAAACCTCCTTCAGTTTGTTAAACTTCCAGCATCAGCTCAGCAGCTACCCATCAAAGCTGAGCAACCAGGTGACACAGCCACTTGACCAGGCTGCAGCTTAATGAGTTCACGGCAGATGAGACATTTGAAGTCAAGGACTTCCTGGCTCGAGACTCACATTCAGCCACTACAATTCATCTTTGATGAATGCTTCGGGGAGGGGGAATGTACCTGGATGAAAGGAAGTAGAGGATTGCATTTTGCTAGCATAGCAGTTCGTCATGCAGACTGTCCCAGGCGTGCAGAAAAGCACAGCTGATGTCAGAATTACAGGCTGTCTCTTGATGGTATATCAGCCAGGAATTTACATACATTTCTCAGATGTGAAGAGCAGGTTTCCTGCATTTTCCTGCAGAAATAGCCTGGGCTTCTAAGCGTGCTGCTATCCCAGAAGCCTGCCTATCTGTCGGACTGTCTCTTTCTCCGATAATTGTCCGTATTTCGCTTCATGCCTTGCCTTGAAAGCCGAGCCTCCGTTTAAACATGTCAACACAGAACTGCCTTCCTTTTCTTTGAGACACGGTAGCTGTTTAATGTCTTGCTCGTCTCCCTTTTTCGGGTGCGCAGGAGGAGATGTGAGCGTTGCGATGCGATGCTGCCGTTTCCAGGCTGCATTGCTAAGCACCTAAGACGTTTCGTCTCGGAAAATGTTTTGGTTTTTTTGCTCCTTGTGTGTCAAAAAGCGTACATGTAATTAGCCAGTGAAACATCAGGGCATGGGAAATTAGTAAAATGCCTGGATTTCATCCAGATCTTATTAATCAGGTTGTTGGGGGGATTCTGTCTCCCTGCAGCTCTGCTTCTCCTTCCATTCTGCACCATTTCAGCTGTACCAGCCAAGCGGCCTTGAAAAATGTGTCAGCTGCAGACATCTGTTTGTTCCGTTTTATTTATTACTGACATATCCTGGCTGATTGCCTTGCTAACTAGGCTCTTTAAATATTGAGAACAAATAGGCTGGCACTCAGACACAATGCTGCCTAATTAAACCCTGCCCCTCGATCTTATCTTATTAGGAATCCGTTCCATTGCAGGGTTTGTTCATTGTTGTTTTTTCCAGATTCTGCAGAGCGCTTTGGGGTTCCAGACCCTCCAAATGTCTCTATTTTCCAAGGACAGTTCCAGATTTACAGAAGCCATCACCGTTTCTTATTTCATCCCGGAATGTCCCTCTTTTCCTTAGGATGTCCCTATTTTCATCAAATAAATGTTGGAGTGTATGGAGTTATGCGATCCTTGAGCCAAGGAAGCAAGGAACTACACAACCTTTGGAAGATAGCCCTGTATAGGGACGTTTTTTTAAAATGTTTAATGTTATATTATGTTTTTATATATGTTGGAAGCTGCCCAGAGTGGCTGGGGCAATCCAGTCAGATGGGAGGGATAGTAGTAGTAGTAGTAGTAGTAGTAGTAGTAGTAGTAGTATTAACCTATTGGAGGGCATGGGGTTCCTCAAGTATGCATTGATCTACACAACAGTCCTATAAGATTGACATGGATTGATCTGCCCAAGGCTGTCCAGTGAGCATCAGGTCTGATTGGGGAGCTGAGACATATGCAGAAACATTGGAATGGTATTTGACTTTTAAAAAATGCCAATCTAAACGAAGACATGATACCATTGTTCTACATAACTGTCGCACAGTCAGTGGAAAACTGGTGTCCAATATAGAAAGATCTACGTTTTAGAGCGAGACTCAGCAAACGCAGTCTGATGGGCCCTCCTGCCAGGCTTAGCTGGTGATGGCAATGTTGGCAGACAGCAATATTCCTATGCAGCCACAATTATAATTTTGTAAAATGTCACCTATTTTAATTTCATATAATATCACACCAAAGCACTATGGGAAATCTAAAGGGCAACCCCCAGGTCCCACACTTAAAGTTTATTTAAATTTCACCCAATGTCCCAAAGTGATGCTCCATCAGGATACGGTGAGAAATTAACATGCCAGCTCCCAGAAGCAGCAGCCTTCTTGTTTATAAGGAGGTCTTTGGGCAGACATCAGTGGTGGGACATTCTGGGATTTCAGGAGTTGCCTGAGAAGGCTGTTTGCTGACCCCTGGCCATGATGTAAAGGTAAATTTCCAGTTATATCAAGAAACACGTAAGGGCTCAAATGACATGGTACAGACGGGATTGTGCATCCAGCCGCATATCTCTCAAACACGTGGGGGCTGCTCAAAACCATGATATTCAAAGCTCAGCTGTAATCTAATTAGAGCTCTGCAATAACTCCAGCCAAATCCTAGCTCCCAAGCCAGATCAGGCTGATTTTGTTCTACCTGTGATTCTCATTGAGCAGGTTGAGACGGCCTCAGATCAGGTCCATTCAAAGCGATCTGGGTCTGTTGGGGGTAGGGGTAGATGGCAAGGAGACCCTCTCCCAACCACAAGTTTAATTAGAGTTAAAACCTTAATGAAACACTGTGCCCTCTGCAGGGTGGCGAACAGGCAATGTCTAGGAAGTTCTTAATGGAGGGGAAGCCTTTCTCCAGAAAATAAAAGCTGCCATTCCAGCTGTGATTCCTCTTGGCGTGTAAAAAGAACCCGTGTAATTCCACTACATTCTGCCTCTACAACTTATTTCTTTTACATTTCTGGAAGTCACTGTATATCAGCTGGTGGGAGAAGTGAGTTCAAACTTGCTTTCTGTAGGGATGCTCATGAGGATCTCAGTTGGGCAACTAACCCAGCTGTGTATCTGCCTGCCTCTTATCTGATGTCATATACAATATTAGGCATGTGTGGTTTGGGGATAATGGCCTCATGAGCGAACTGAGAGCCGAGCCAGGCCAAATGTGGTCTGAGGGCTCCCCACAGTAACTGGCTGCAACTCTCCAAGATTTCAGACAAGGGACATTACCAGCCATATCTGTAGATGTGGGAGATTGAACCTGCAACCTTCTGCATGCAAAGCAAGTGTTCTGCCACTGGGCTATGGCCCTTTCTCAAATCCAGCTTGAGAACAAAACCCATGTGTTCCATTGCATGCATGCACAGGACAATATGAGCCTCTTTGTGTCTTTTTTCTTTTCTACTGTTGGCATTTGTTTATTTGTCTCCCTCTGCGGCTTAATGCACTGCTGCTATTGTCTTTTGCTTAGAGCAGCTTTTGGATTTCACCATTTTCCATGGATCACTCAGACAGAGCTTGCTACAAGAACGATGGGGAGAGAAAAAAATGATTATGAAATGAAGAATTTTGCCATGATGTAACTTTAACACACACACACACACACACACACACACACACACACACACACACAACACACCCAATGGAAAAGGAGGGGGACCTTCCCGAGCTCTTCGCCTCCACTTCAATCCCTCGTTCCTTTCCAGTGGCTTCTAAATTTTACATTTGCATCGCTGCCAACTTGGAACAGCAAATAAAAACACAGCTCTTCAATAATGTATGTGCAGCCTGCTCTGAAAGCTGTGAGCATATTTTGACAAAGTCCTTCTACATCAAACCAGGGCCTCTTCTCTGAGATTACATTTTCTTCCACTGCCTCAGGGAAGAGGCTGTCCAAGCTCCCACGAAGCTCAGTTTTCATTTTTGGGGTTTTTTGTGTGTCTCCCCCCCCCAAAAAAAAACCCACCACCACTTTGTTTCGATCAAGCTCTGTAATGTATGGAATGGCCTTCATACTAAATGCAATAGTACAGATTTATTTGGTCTGGTAGAAGAGGGCACTAACAGAAGCAGGGTCGATTCGTTTGTTTCTTAGGGGTTTTGTATGCATATCCCTTCCTGCTGTGATTCTATGGTGGTGACACTGCAAAGACCCTGGAGCTGAGCTGCCGCTCAACCCGGATCCACGTCAAGCAATTCTCATAAGTGATTTCTTATAGCATTGAGATAAATCAAATATGGTGGTCACCAAGCATTGCTTGGCTCCAAGGCCACTGTAGTAGCACCGGGTGAGCCACTTACTGAGCCTCTTGGCCTTGCCAATCAGATGGTCAGCAGTTCGAATCCCTGCAATAGGCTGAGCTCCCATTGCTCTGTCCCAACTCCTGCCAACCTAGCAGTTTGAAAGCACATCAATGCAAGTAGATAAATAGGTACCACTGTTGCGGGAAGGTAAACAGTGTTTCCATGCACTCTGGTTTCTGTTGCAGTGTTCTATTGCACCAGAAGCAGTTTAGTCCTGCTGGCCACATGCCCTGGAAAGCTGTCTGTGGACAAATGCCAGCTCCCTTGACCTGAAAGCGAGATGAGCACTGCAACCCCATAGTCACCTTTGACTGGACTTAACCGTCCAGGGGTCCTTTACCCTTTTACCTTTTTTTCAAGGGGAAAGAGAGGCTGGTCTGGTTGCTGCATCAAGGACAGAGCCCAGTCAAGATGTCAGCTCTATTAGTCCTGCTGGGACACAGGGGCCCCAAGCAAATGTCCCAAAAAGCTAGGTGCTGATGCTGAACCTACCTGCCAGCAAACAATTTGCATGCAGAAGACACCAGTTTTGGTCTTCAGCTTCTGCAGAATCAGAAGTCTAAGGACTGGCACAGCGTTTTCTGTTAAAAGAATCTCAGTAGCCATCTAAGTAGCTCATCATCAGGGACACATAAGTTATGCCCCAGTCTATAGCATGCCATAGGTTCCCATGCCTGGAAGTGGTGCTGTAAAGCTATTCAGTTAGTGCTCAGAAGTTGCTGATGCAACACCTTGGTAGGCTGAACTCCTAGTTTCATATGATGCGGTAGCTGGACATCTCCTCTGCTGCTTGGAAACCATTTTGGACAGCTCCCTAGCCCAGCCTGTCAGATGAAAATTTGAACCACACAGCAATGGTGGCAGAAATGGGGCACTCTTATGGTTGGGGGGGGGAGAGAGAGTGGGGAAGAGATGGGGGTACTGTTCTATCATTCTATTGCATAGTGTTCGTGTGGGGGGTTGTGTGAGCATCCCATGGGTAGGTCCTTTCCTTGTATATCTATTTATCTTTATTGGCATTGCGAGGGGTTGCAGGGTCCAGAGATTGGTTGGTTGCGTTCAGATAGTTGCAGTGTGGCTTGTTTGCATGTGTCCACAAGTTAGTGACTCATACTGAACATTGACAAACTGGGGGAAAGACTGGATCACAAGTGGAGACAATCTGTATACTTTCCCTTGTTTATTTTGTAGGACAAGATCTTCAGTAGAAACTAATTAAAGAAAAAAGAACAAACCAAGCTTTTCAATATCCATTATAATGTGGGAAACCTAGCCAGAAGTAGTTTTGTTTCTTCAGACTGAAGGTTGCTTTGTGCATATATGGACCGATTTTGTGTGCTATCTTTAAGGGACAGGGACTGAAAGTTGAATAAAACATTTTCCTGGATAGAAGAGACAGACCGACAGGCAGATGATAGAGATAGATATTAATAGAGATGATAGATAGATAGATAGATAGATAGATAGATAGATAGATAGATAGATGATAGATAGATAGATAGATAGATAGATAGATAGATAGATAGAAAGATAGAAAGATAGATTAGATAGATTAGATAGATAGATAGATAGATAGATAGATAGATGATAGATAGATAGATAGAGATAGATAGATGATAGATGATAGATGATAGATGATAGATGATAGATGATAGATAGATAATTAGATAGATAGATAGATAGATAGATAGATAGATAGATAGATAGATAGATAGATGATGGAAGGGAGGGAGGGAGGGAGGGAAGGGAAGGGAAGGGAAGGAAGGAAATGGGACACTCTCCCACCAATCCTTCATGGGGGGAAAGTGGACAGGCAGAAAGAGTCAGGCGGACTTGCAGAAGGAATAGGATTATAGGCCACTCCTATGCCAAGATTCTCGTTAACCCTAGTCTGACAAATTAATATGGCTGGATGCAGGATTAAGTATTGAAAGCCAAGGAAGAGAAAACCACTTTATTGTGGGGAAAGAACACAGCCCCACATCACACTCACATGATGCACCTGCAAAATCCATCTGTCTCTGCGGATATTGTAAAAAATTATTTAGACATCACTGGAAGCAAGCTAGAAGCAATGAGATAAAAGCTGTACTTTATGAATGCTCTCAGTAGCTCTCCCTTCGGCAACATAAATACCTCTGGCATCTGCGGGGAGATATGTGTCACCATAAAATGGCAGAGGCTATTCATTTGTTCATATCTATTATTATTCTGTCCTTCCATGCCAACTCCCATGTTCCCACTGACTCTGGCTGAATTGCATGGCTCTCCCTTCCAAACTAGAGCACTGAGTGATAGAGGGATGTCTGATTGGACTGAGTCCCCTTCAGCATTTAGTTCCAGCCCCCTTTCACACACAAAGGATGGATAAACCTTTCAATTTCAGTTTTTCCTTTTCCATTCACCCCATTTCCACATCAGCTTCGGATTTATTTATTTTTAAAGGAATTTTTAAAGGAATCTGCATGAAATCTGTGAGGTGTCTTCATGTGCATTTTCCCTAATAGAGGCATTCTTGCAAGCCCTTTTCCTCAACAGAATGCCTTTTTTCTGCATTATTTTGTCTAATGTGTGCAATCCTGTGCACACTTCAAATTTTGGAGAACCACAGTGCAGAATTTTGAGAAGTTTGAGTTTTTAGGAATAGCTCTGTTTCAGTACAAGCCTTGGTGATGGAAGTTTGAATTAAAGAGGTTTTAGGTAAAAGATAAAGGTAAAGGATCCCTGGATGGTTAAGTCCAGTCAAAGGTGACTATGGGGTTGCGGCGCTCACCTTGCTTTTAGACCAAGGGAGCTGGCGTTTGTCCACAGACAACTTTCCAGGTCATGTGGCCAGCATGACTAAACGACTTCTGGTACAATGGGGCACCATGACAGAAGCCAGAGCACACAGAAACGCCATATACCTTCCAGCCACAGCAGTACCTATTTATCTACCTACACTGGTATGATTTCAAACTGCTAGGTTGGCAGGAGCTGAGACAGAGCAACAGGAGCTCACTCTGTCACAGGAATTTAAACTGCCAACCTTCTGATTGGCAAGCCCAAGAGGCTCAGTGGTTTAGACCACAGTGCCACCCGCGTCCCTGCAGAGGTTTTACATTAAAATGTGAAGCCCATACTTCAATCTCTAACACATATAGGATATGGGAGCCATATCCTCATGATGCCATCCCACACCAACAGTGCAGGATTTATGTATAGGCTAAGTAGGCTGAAGCCTAGGGCCTCTAAATCTAGGGGGCCTCACCAGCCTGCCCTCTCCCCAGTGCCCCAGTCTCCCCTCTCCCAAAATTGCAAACCCAAGACTTCATGCAAGGGCAGGGCAACTCGGGCCCAGCAACTATGAGACTCAGGGCTAGCCAGTGGGGCCCAATTTGAAACAGTGGGGCGCAACTTGAAGTTTGGTTTTTTTGGTTTTTTTGTAGGGCCCCAGTTCACAGCCAAAGTCTGCAAAATCTTAGGGATATAAATAAAATTAAAAAAAACCCAAGATCATGGCTACTGGGCCCATCACCTCCTAGCAAATAGAAGGGGAAGAAATGGAGGCAGTGAGAGATTTTACTTTCTTGGGTTCCATGATCACTGCAGATGGTGACAGCAGTCACGAAATTAAAAGACACCTGCTTCTTGGGAGAAAAGCAATGACAAACCTAGACAGGATCTTAAAAAGCAGAGACATCACCTTGCCAACAAAGGTCCGTATAGTTAAAGCTATGGTTTTCCCAGTAGTGATGTATGGAAGTGAGAGATGGACCATAAAGAAAGCTGATCAACGAAGAATTGATGCTTTTGAATTATGGTGCTGGAGGAGACTCTTGAGAGTCCCATGGACTGCAAGAAGATCAAACCTATCCATTCTGAGGAAATCAGCCCTGAATGCTCACTGAAAGGACAGATCCTGAAGCTGAAGCTCCAATACTTTGGCCACCTCATGAGAAGAGAAGACTCCCTGGAAAAGACCCTGATGTTGGGAAAGATGGAGGGCACAAGGAGAAGGGGATGACAGACGAGGTGGTTGGACACTGTTCTCGAAGATACAAACATGAGTTTGACCAAACTGCGGGAGACAGTGGAAGACAGAAGTGCCTGGCGTGCTCTGGTCCATGGGGTCACGAAGAGTTGGACACAACTAAACGACTAAACAACAACAACAAAACAGATTGCCCTGGTGCGGGGGGCCCCCTTAGGAGCAGCCCACAGGGCCCAATTTGGTTCAATTGCTCCAATTGCCTTAAGGTCAGCCCTGATGAGACTGTGCAGAGGTTGGACTGACAAGCCCTGCACTTTCTAGGGCCCTGGTGTCACCATTCAGAGTACAGACTCAAGGACTTGTTTCCACACTGTGACTGTAGACCAAATCACCTGTCAGGAGAGTTATGAGATTCAGGTGAGGGTCAGATGCCTTGTCAATCCCAGTAGGTATATAAGAGGACGACCACCCTGGTCAGGCCTTCACGTTACAAGAAAGGAGATTCTGACTAAACCTCGGGAAATCTGCTCTAAAACCTTTTTGAATTTTCATGAGGACTTAAAAAATTCAAATTGGCATGGAAATGTGCAGAACTGATCTTAAGATTTTAAAAATCAGAAACTGGGAGAAACCTACATTGATAGATTAGCCCATCCCTACATTAGGATCACCACCTGTGTTTCAAACCAATGAACTCTCATTCACTCCGCTTTCACCTATGAGAAGGAAATGTGTAGATTTCTTTAAATGTCTATGAACTGTGTTGTCAAACAAGCTACCTATCAAACCTTCCTTTTGATCTGGAGAAGCAGAAGAAGGTAGCCATGAGAACAATTCTGGACAGGCCTCCTCCTTTCCTGTTCCAATCTCTGTTCCATTCCCCTGGGGCTTGAGGCAAGAGAAATGTTTCCCAAGGAGAGTGTTATTTCCATTAAACTGCTAAAATAAGGCCTCCCCATCAAACAATGATAAATGGTTCCCTTTAGGGGAAAAACATGCATCGTTTAACAGATGATGTTTTTACAGGTTAAATGAAGTCTCCTAACCAAGCTATTCTCTTAGTGTATGTACGGAGCATAAGGAAACACAATTTACACCCAAAGTTCCTTTGGATTTGTTCAAAAGTGCTGGGCTCGTAATAGCAAAGCTACTCCAGGCCTGTTCATATTTTGCACAGGAAAGAATTCCAGTATGAATGCCAACATTATTCCTATTGAAATGAATCTAGTACTATAGAGAATCCTTAGAATAGCATGCTACACCTAGCATGGAGAGATCTCAAGGAACAGTCTTAATTTGAAGATTCTGAATTTCACATCCATATTTTAAGATTTCACCAAATCTCTGGACTTCCCACTTTCCCCTCCATGGGTCCTATTGTATACCCTCTCAACTGCGTATTATTCCATAATCCATATTTTGTATTTTTCCATTTTGTCCATTATATTTGCTACATTACAAGTGTTGTTAAAATTCTGCTAATGTTTGTATTTGCTTACAGTGGTCTCCTAGATAAATTATATATATTCCCCCCCCCCCCATTCTTTATTGAAGTCTTGGTCTTCTTGGTTCCTGAGCCTTCCAGTCAGTTTTGCCATTTCACTGTATTCCAACAGTTTGATTTGCCATTTCTCTCTGGTAGGGACTTTGTCTTCTTTCCAACTCTGGGGCTAGTAGCATCTGCACGGCTGTTGTCGCAAATATGAAGTCTTTTCTGTTCCTTTGGAATGTTAGTACCTACAATTCCTAATAAAAAAGCTTCTGGTTTGTTTTTGTTTTTTTACAAAAGTTATTTTAAACATTTTTTTAAATTCATTATATATCATTTCCCAAAATGCTTTTATAACCTTACATGTCCACCACATATGGTAATTTGGATTCTTATTTTTTAAAAGCCCTGCATACTAGTGATAAATAAGAGGAGATGCCTCAACTTTGTATATTGACTTATGAGCTTCCATGGACTGGACATTGGTAGAACCAGAGTGATGGAATAGATAGATGAACATTTGGTTGACACAGCAAGCCAATTCATAAGTTCTTTTGTTCTAACATAGAAAAACCCATGATTGCATATGTTATCTCCTCTAAGCTACTGTGATTTTGCAGTGCATAGGAAATATCGCCAAAAATCAAAATGTCATTTTTAGCAGTTCTTGAATATAAATTGCTACTATTTTAATCAATAACTCTTCTCTCATCAGGCTATTGCACAAATTTCGACTGCTGCACTTGCCTCCCATCCCATCCTTGCCACTACATCTAATTGAAAGGAGAGTGGTGACTGCATTGTGCTGAATATGTGCTGCCTGGAGTTATAACATTCAGAATTGCAGGATTCCTGCGCTGAGCACAGGACTGGATCAGAGGACCTCTTAAGGAAGGTCCCTCCAAACTCTGAAAACCTGTGATTCTATGAGAAAGAGCAGGGCAAGTTTCAGAAACATCCAAGAATTAAACATGTTTGAGACTCAGCCAAATGCAAAGTCTCTTTATCTACTGCTGAGCTTGTTCACAGATTTGGGGAAGGGTTTATGGGTCACTGTGAGATTTGCATGTAGTTGAAGCAGGGGTCCAATAAAAAAGAACATTTGGGAAAGGCTAGAGCATCTGCTTAGGATGTAGAAGTTCCCAGGTTCAATGTCTAGGTAAGGCTGGGAATGTCCCCTGCCTGAAACCATGGAGAGCAGTTGGCCAATAGTCAGGGCAGACAATACTGAGCCATATTGGCTTCTGTAGGCAGCTTCTGTAGCCTTATTGGAGTTCACCGATTGGGTCTGCGTTGCTCCGGGACAGGAGGAAGGAAGTCAAATGACACTGAGGTTGGTTCAAAGAAAGAGTTTATTCTGCTCTCCAGATAGCAGAAGGCACTTGCGTGATCAAGTCCACAGCAAGTCCAAAGAAATGACAAGTTTCATGCAGTATATATATCCTCCAGACACCCTCTTCCCCTTCCCCAGCCACGTCAGCTTGTACACGCAGGTTGGCATCACAGATGTTCCTGCTCTGGCACTCTTAACCATAAAAGGGATTTCCTTCCTGCACTCCTGACCATAAAAGGATTTTCCTCTTCCTACTCTTATCTTGGAGGAAGAGGTCATCATCATCATTTGGCGTTTTTCCCAGACTTGGGTCTGTGCGTCTTTGTGGTAAGAACATAAGATAAGGCACAAACATGTTTTCTCTATTCTACTGGTACAGTCAGGGTCATCCTTGACGTCACAAACTGATAAAGGAGAGAGCTGTGTTCTTGCTCAATGGCTCGAGTTTATGCATTTTAGCTAAGGAAAAATAGGGATTTTGGTGCAGTTTAAAACTGCCTGTACAGTCAGTTTTGGGTTTTGGGAAACCCATTCCTTCACTTCCCATGTTCCTGTGTCACAGACTGAACTCTTAAGAGTTAAGGAAAATCTTGTTTTGTGTGATTTCCTACGAAAAGGATACAGATTCGCTGCACCTCAACAGATAGGAAAAAGTTATCTACCCTGGGTAGTTTTGTCACCTTAGCAATGTTTTATTTTTTCCACACTCGTCTTTCCTTGCACGGACATTTATCTTTGATTCAAACCCCTGCAGATCTTTGTGTATAAGAAACTTCGTGCAAGTTTAAAAATTGAAAACCCACCTGAGTCTTCTCTTGCAACTGATACTTACGCAAGGCAGGTTTCATCCATTATTTATTCTCCGGCTTCTGCCAACCGTGTCATAGATGGCCTTTTTGTTATATTATCTGTCTCTTCTTTCCCCTTCCATTTTCCCAACATAACATTGGGTTGAAATTAGCAGGAATATTTTAGCAGGCGGCCTTCACTGTTAGACCCTTAGCAAGTCAAAGGCAGTGGAGATGAATAAATCATTGGTCAAAGCCTAAGCCTAAATCAAGTACAGTGGTACCTTGGCTCTCAGACGCCTTGGTTCCCAAACACTGAAAGCCCAGAAGTAAGTGTTCCAGTTTTCAAACATTTTTCGGAAGCTGAACATCGAATGCAGTTGTTAGCTATTGTTTCCGGGGCACCTGCACCAATCAGAAGCTGTGCCTTGGTTTTCAAACATTTTGGAAGTCAAACAGACTTCCGGAATGGATTAAGTTTGGCGCTTTTGTTTTTGCTATTTATTTTGTGTTTTTGTTTTTGAAGCTTTTTCAGTTAATTTGTTTTTGTGACTTTGTGGAACCCAATTCAGCTACTGATTGATTGATTGATTGATTGATTGTGTGATTGCAGAATTGGATAAAAGCCCCCCATCCAAACAATGACTATCATCAGTGCAGGTAAGAATTTATTTTTTTAATCATCTACGATGCTCTCTTATTTATTTTATAGTACAGTACATCGATTATTGCTTTCATTCTATGGATCAATGGTCTCGTTAGATAGTAAAATCCATGTTAAATTACTGTTTTAGGGGTTGTTTTTAAAAGTCTGGAATGAATTGATCCGTTTTGCATTCCTTTCTATGGGAAAGCACACCTTGGTTTTGGAACGCTTTGGTTTTGGAACGGACTTCCGGAACGGATTAAGTTTGAGAACCAAGGTACTACTGTAATGCACTGAAAAGAGATGTGGGGTGGAAATGCAAACCCAAGGAGTCAGTAAGCATAGATCAGAACTTGCTCTGCCACTAAGCTATAGCCCCTCCCCTAAATGCCCTCTCCAAATATCCTATTTTGTGTGCAGTTTCTCACTAACTTGCACCTACCACTGCTGAGACAGATGTTGAGTGTGTGAAATGGTTATCATCACTTGTAACAAGATCATGGGTGTTTCCTTGTTAGCAAGGCCATCAGTTCCCCCAAAATAAGGTAAAGGGTAAAGGGACCCCTGACCATTAAGTCCAGTCATGACCGACTCTGGGGTTTCTGCACTCATCCCGCCGGAGTGGTACCTATTTATCTACTTGAACTTGATGTGCTTTTCAACTGCTAGGTTGGCAGGAGCAGGGACCGAGCAACGGGAGCTCACCCCGTCGCGGGGATTCGAACCGCCAACCTAGGCTCTGTGGTTTAACCCACAGCGCCACCCACGTCCCTTCCCCCAAAATGGAAGTCAGCAGTTAGCATTTTGTGTATTAGCTTCCCCTTTTCATGAAATGCATGGGCCTCAAATGTGTTGTGTTTTTCACATTCTAACTCCTGCCGCATGTCACTCAATGAGGAAAACACATGGAATGTCTGTCGCCGATGAGCCACCCTAGATGAATTTCCCTTCTCCTCTCAGCCATTTCTGTTACGCTATGGAAATATAACTAGAAGCTGGCAGTCCATTAACTGTTTTTAACTGCAGGTTTCATTATCCATGGATAAGGGGATTTGTCTTTTCTCTCAGCGGAACAGAATGAAAGCAAATAATAGCAAGGACATTTATTGGGTTAGCTAATGGAGGAAAAAACCTGGTCTTTATTCTGCAGGCACATCATGTATGCCGCCAGTTTCCCATGCTTCTACTAATAAAGAGATCAGGATGTCTCTGAAAACACGCCATCTCAACTTGACGCTCTATCATTCAGTGATTGTCATGATGGCTAAATTAATACGTTTATTAAGATACCTTCATTTCCTCCCTCTCTGCCGCAGCTGCTACCGCATCCCTCTTAAAGCCACGCTTTCCCCAAGAAACTGGAATTGTTCAAATGACCTTTGCATGTCTAAAGCAAGCAAATACTCACTGAAGTATCCCTCAAGACACCTCACCAAACACTTTTAATGAGCTCCTGTCTCCTCTTCCTCTTTTAAACTTCAGCCAATCTGCAAAAAAAGGCATAAAAGACCCCTGTATCTCATGGCTCTAGGCAAACCATTTGCTTCCCCACATAATGAACAGCTGCTAACATCTTATTGCTCTAGGCAAGCCGTTCCAACCTTCATCCTTGAGAGAACAGCAACAGCTTCCTTAAGTGGATAATTCCTTTCCCTGGTTTCCCACTCGCTTAGCCTTCTGATCTCTGCGACCTTTTTCACAGATGCTTTCCTCTGCCTGAGACACGTCTACTGTAGGGATGGGGAAACCTGTTCTTAGGCTCAGGCTCCATCATCCTGGGCTATGGACCATGCTGTCTGGGGCTGCCTGGAGTCAAGAGTCCAACATCTGCAGGACCACATATTCCCTACTCAAGATCTACTGCAAAGTTTCTCAGAATACTGATGGTTGTACAGGTTGCGAACAACCAATAGTGTGCCAGGTTGGCCATCGATAAGGTCCCACAGACTGCCCAGGTAAGTTGCCACCAATCCCTACTGCATCGCTCTGTGCAAAGGTGCACACATGAGCTGTGATCTTCCTGTGATCTACCACGCTGAATCTTTGATATGCTCGGTAGGTGCTGGTTTCATCATCATCATCACCATCTGGCCAGGCCTCCCCAGCCACTCTGGGTGGCTCCCAACAGAATATTAAAAACACGATAAAACATCAAACATTAAAAACTTCCCTAAACAGGGCCGCCTTCAGATGTCTTCTAAAAGTCAGGTGACTGTTTATTTCCTTGACATCTGATGGGAGGGTGTTCCACGGGTCAGGTGCCACTACCGAGAAGGCCCTCTGCCTGGTTCCCTGTAACCTCACTTCTCCCAGTGAGGAAACTGCCAGAAGGCCCTTGGCGCTGGATCTCAGTGTCTGGGCTGAACAATGGGCTCCTTCAGGTATACTGGGCCGAGGCTGTTTAGGGCTTTAAAGGTCAACACCAACACTTTGAATTGTGCTCAAATGCGTACTGGGAGCCAATGTAGGTCTTTTAGGACCAGTGTTATATGGTCTCGGCGGCCACTCCCAGTCACCAGTCTAGCTGCATCATTCTGGATTAGTTGTAAGTGATGCCTGAAAGCAAGTTGACTGAGCCCATTTCTATTTTTAAAATAATATTTTTATTAAATTTTCAAGAAAAACAACAACAACAAATACAAATACAGTGGTACCTCTGGTTATGAACACTTCTGGTTACAAATGCTTCTGGTTACAAACTCTGCTAAGCCAGAAGTAGCTGCTCCTGGTTGCAAACTTGCCCCGGGACGTGAATGGAAATTGCGCACCAGAGGTGCACACGCTGCAGGAGACCCCATTAGCAAAAGTGAGCCTCAGCATAAGAACAGTTTCAACTTAAGAACGGACCTCCGGAACAAATTAAGTTCGTAACCAGAGGTACCACTGTACAATAACAGCCACCAACAAAGAAAAATATACACTAAAACAATATCAAATCCATAAAAATGGATTCTTTGAATCCGGTGGCTCCCCCCTCCCCCGCACCCCTGGTTCTTTAATTTTTCTTTTCAACCACATATCATTTGTACTCCAAATTATTTTTTACCTCAAAGTTCCTGTAGTATTTCTAAAATTACAAGTATTCTTAAAATCCTGCCATTGTATTAATCTGTTTACAAGACTTTTGCAAATACATACAGAAGAAGAAGAAGAGAAGAGTTTGGATTTGATATCCCGCCTTTCACTGCCTTTAAGGAGTCTCAAAGCGGCTAAAATTCTCCTTTCCCTTCCTCCCCCACAACAAACACTCTGTCAGTGAGTGGGGCTGAGAGACTTCAAAGAAGTGTGACTGGCCCAAGGTCACCCAGCAGCTGCATGTGGAGGAGCAGAGACGCGAACCCGGTTCCCCAGATTACGAGACTACCGCTCTTAACCACCACACCACACTGGCTCATAATAAACATTTCCCATTCTTTTTTTAAATTTCTTGCCATCTTGATAATAATATCTTATTTCTAGGAGAACTTCCGTCCTTTTGGCACTCATAAACCGGGCCTCCTTCTCCTATTGGTAAACTGCTATCTTTTCACAATGGGAATATGGGAGTTGTTTAAAAAGGCTAAGCAAATTCACAAAACAGTTTAGGGCAGGACGAAGAGCATGTCATACTGCCGTGTCAAACAGAGCTACAAAAAAGGCAGAGGATAATTTGGAGATGAGATGCAATTATTCAAGTTAGACCGGAGCCAGGATGGTGACAGTGACATCTCTGCTCTTTGTGGAAAGTTACTATGGGATGTTTTGTTGGATGGGTCAACTCCTTCCTTTCCCTTCTAACATGTAAGATGGCACCTCCATCAGCTTATGGTGTCCAGCAATAAGTTGCCGAGTGCGGGGAAATTAGCAAGAGGAAAGAGTGCCATCTCTTGAAGAATATGGGTAACTGAGCTCAACACCCTACAAATTGTTTCGTTGATACTTTACTTAACAAATGAAGTGCTCTTAAGTGATCTTTATGACTATTAGAAATGTGTTTCATTTAGCGCCTTCCATCTCTAAGTATCTCAAACCACTTACAATAATCATCAGAGCTGATTGCAGACTCTCTCTCTCTTTTTAAGACAAATTCCCCCATTTATCGGCAAATGTTTTATTTCCTTTGGGCCTCCAAATTGCTTTAGGTATTAATCTTTTGGTTTCCGTACACGGACAGATTACAACTGCAGTTAAAGATCTTCAAGCCTTTGCAACAAGTATACATTTTCACCGAAGAAACAGAACTTTGGTGGATCACATCTGGTCCAGTATCTTGCTTCTGGGAGTTGATTATTAACCGATAACTGATTATTAACCAATATATTCAAACCTTGGAATTTAAACAGCTCCATTGCCGAACGTTTCAGTTCCCAAACGCCGAAAACCCGGAAGTAAGTGTTAAGGTTTTCGAATGTTCTTCGGAACTCAAACGTCTGACGCGGCTTCCGCTATGCAAAAACCTAGGTGTCAGCCAATCGGAAGCCAGACCTTGGAACTTGAACGTTGCAGAAGTCGAAAGGTCTTCCAGAATGGATTATGTTCAAGTTCTGAGGTTTAACTGTATTTATTTCCTAGAATCATGGAAGGGTCAACAACCCAACAAAAGCCTCAAATATTCTCTAGAGGTCATCCTAGAGGTATCATGTGGTATCACGGAGGCTTCTGGGGAATTTTACCTGTGTGGGGAACACCCTTTGGGGTGACCTCCTAATTCTCAGTGGGAGGGGCTATATCCTGCAAGGTACTGTAGAACGGGTGCTTTCCTTCTCTCTTTGTGCTATGGAAGTGGCTTAGATGGTGCAGAAAACCTGCCTAGGAAAAGCTGCTCTGCTCTCTGAATCGGGTGCAAGCATCTTTTCCCCAGACACAAATAACTGGGTTTTGTTTTGTTTTGAAAGTGGCTCTTCTCAAAAGTTACCGACCACCACCGTGACCGCAAACTACAAAGCTTTGCTGAAAGCTTTTATGTCCGTTTCATGAAGTCTACACAGCATTCTCCTGTGGGAGATTCTCACTTTTAGATGGTTGTTGTGCCATTTCTATTTCTTCTGCTCAGATCTTATTGAACCTTCCATTGTAGTTAGTCTACAGAGAGGAGGGAGGTGATTTGTGAGAGGCAACATTTGGGGTGTGTGTTTTCTCCCCACATAGCATCATTTTCCCATCTTCACGGTTGTAAAGATAAACTGGTCAATGCGCACAAAACAAGCCTGTTCTTGCTACTCGTGATAGAAAACAACCGGGTGTCTATATTTGTTGTCACGTCATGTCTCTTTCCTTGACCTTCTCTCCTCAGCAATCTCTTTACGAAGCTGCAATAAATACAGTGATTGCTGTAAGGAGAAAACTAGAGTACACACCTATTTCAACACAAATTTAGAGTTTCCTGCTTGGTAAAACCTCCCAGAAATGTGAAGGGAAGCTGTTTCAAATAAGACCCGTTAAATTTCATTGTGTTTACTTACACCACGCCAACACCAGATTGTCACTAGATTTTGCCTAAAACAAACTTTAGAAATGGATGTAGGGGTTCCTCTCTGAATAAACGCTGAGGAATTTTGAGGACAGCTCAAAGCATTTCAATAACCAGGGTTGACAATATATATATATGGTATAGAGTTGTATAAATGTCTGTGAAGCAAAACTCTCACCTCGCCCCACTGTCATACAGATCCTTCAAGTGTCCCTATTTTCCAGGGATATCCCTGATTTAGAGAAGTTGTCCCAGATTTGGTTCTGGAAAGTCCCAGTTTTCTTTAGGCTGTCCCTGTTATTATTGGAGAAATGTTGGAGGGTATGGAGTTATCTGACCCGCGAGCCATCTGAAGGCAATCCTGTACAGTCAAACCTCGGAATCTGAACAGCTCCATTGCCGAATGTTTCAGTTCCTGAACGTCAAAAACCCGGAAGTAAGTGTTCCAGTTTTTGAACGTTCCTCAGAACTCAAACATCTGACACAGCTTCCGCTTGAGTGCAAAAAGCTATTACAACCAATCAGAGTGGCTGGGGCAACCCATTCAGCTGTGTAGGGTATAAATAGTAAAATTATCATTACGGAATGGGATGTCCCTATTTTCATCAGAGAAATGTTGGAGGCTATGTGTCATATCCACATTTTGTCTCTGCTGAGCCTGACTGTCCACTGTTATTCACATGTTGGGGGCACACCTACAGAGAGGAACCTGCTTTGTGTGGGTAGACTTGCTTTGTGATGTGGATCCTTAGGTCTCCGCCTAAGCTCATATAAAAATTTGTTAGAATTCCTGCTCCATGATTGCAGTCATGGGATTGTTGTTTTTCACATGATGGTGTATGTTTTGACTCCACAGAGCGGGAAGTGACGGAGACAAGATGTTTGTGTTACTGTGTTTCATGAAGTGGGACTATTGTCCTTTGTTCTTTCTCTTTGCTGTCTGATGCTAGAGAGAGAGGGAGCCATGTTGCAGAGCTCCGTGTGTGTTTATATGTAAATAAAATAGATTAGCCAAAATGCTGAGTTGCTGAGGTCTGTTACACAAGCTGCAAAGACTCTGTGGATTCCTAAGTGCGCCAATGTCTGTTGGCATCGGTCGCTGTGATGTTCGGGCTGAAGAAAGCTTTAGAAGCTCCCGAATGATCGACAAGGAGGGAGAGAATATGCCAGTAGGGCATGTGTCTCTGCCAGGGTCCTACTCAAGTGTAGGACAAGCTCCTGACACAATTTCCCCTGCACAGATGCACCCCACACTACAAAAACAGTGAATGCATGGAGTGCGGATCCACTTCCCACTCCAAAGAATTGTAATTGCATAAACTGAATGCCTGAACAGAACTAATAAGACAATGGTTTAAAGGAACCGATTCACCTAAATCCCTAGCAATGCATAGGCTGGTGAAATCCACCTCTGTACTGTAAAGGAAAGCGAACAAGGGTTGAGAAACTAGGCATTCATATTATATACAAGTTTAGAATAGATATTGGTGGCTATGTTAATGTTTCCTACGGCTGTTTGGAGAATCCACGTCTCCCGTGCACTATGATCAGTGTTTTACGCTTCATATATATGCTTTGTGTCTTTGCATGCATATATGTTGTAACCGAAATATTATTAGATGAGATACGTTGCTTATTCCCTGGCATCTATTTTGTATTGGTTTGTTTTTCCTTCAAAACAATAATGATGTTTAGAACTGTGAATGTGGCAAAACATGCTTGCAAACATGGGTAAAAATGGTATATGCAACAGGGAATAATAATAATAATAATAATAATAATAATAATAATAATAATAATAATAATAATAATAATAAATGGTTGCAGTTCACTCAATGGCACTCATAGCTTTGTATAAAGTATAAAATGGCTCAATCTGTATAGATAAGGGATATCTAGGGTTGATGATGCTCACCACAAACCTTTGCACACCAGGAGACAAATAAGTAATCTTACTAATAATTGTTGAAATTGATTCATGAAGTGTTTATTATATTTGTCAGACAGATGCTACGTGTGCAAAAATATTTGCAAATATTCCACACCTCTGCTATCCTTTGGATAATTTACTGTTGTCTTTCTTGCGCATTAAATACTTTCTTTGTGTAATTGTTCCCAGGAGAATGAATTAAAAAGAACCATGCATGTATTAATAGACTAATAAACCTCCCAAGAAGAAAATTTCCCTCCATCCCAGTGGAAACCAATCACTTCAGATCATAGCCTGATGTAGCTCAAAGAGTATTTTTCTTTTTCTGGAAAGGCTGTGGGAGAACAACATATTGGAAATAGCTAGAAAGCACAAATAGCAATTTCAAAAACAAGTCCCGGGTTTTATTTCCCAAGAAACACTGTTCCTAGTTGCTGAGGGAAGTGCGTATTGATTGTATATTTAAGGGGAAATGAATACCAGTTACATACATGCTAAAGTGAGAAGTGTATGCGTCTTCAGATGTTCCTGAACTACAACTCCCATTATCACTGACCATTGGCCATGCTAGCCGGGGCTGATGGGAGTTGGAGTGCAACAATTTTCATTCCTAGAAAATCTATGACTGCCAAAAGCTTCCATCAATTCAGTTTAATGGTATTTATTAATAGGAACACTGTGAGGATCGAATGCTCCTGTGGCCTCCTGGCTTGTTGACAATACAGTCGTACCTCGGAAGTCGAACGGAATCCATTTCAGAAGTCTGTTCGACTTCCAAAACATACGGAAACCAAGGCACAGCTTCTGATTGGCTGCAGGAAGCTCCTGCAGCCAATTGAAAGCCGTGGAAGCCACATCGGACGTTCCGGTTCCAAAGAACATTCGCAAACCGGAATACTCACTTGCAGGTTTTCGGTTTTCGGGAGCCAAATCATTTGACTCACAATTCATTCGGGATCCATGGTACGACTATATGTAGGAAAAAGTTTGTTTGGTATTACAGGCATCATTGGTAGATTAATATTTCCATGAGGGTGAAAGTAAATGTTAACATTTTAACATTTTAAGAGTACGAGCAGGGTTTTGCTAGCCCTATCACCATCCTCCAAAGACATGGACCTATTTCTTTCCTCTGACAAATGGTTCTGTGAGTTTTCTGCATGGCTCAGCTTCAACTGGAGCAAAACCAGTCGAAAAGGATGCCTGATGTCATGTGCCTGTGACATCATCAACACCTTTCCCCTCAGTACTGAAGGAGGTTTGCAAACTTTCTTTTTAAAGGTTAATGAATCTAGAGGAAACAAGTGTAAGCATGGATTTATATCGGCATGAACACATATATCCTTAGTAAACAAAGCAGACCAATGTATGTGGAGTAGGCAAGACGAAGCCATTTGATTTAATATCTGTAGTACAAGTTAGAATCGTAGAATTGTGGAGAGGCAGGACTGAGATGTGGAGATATCCTTCAGAGATCCAGACTGTGGGGAGCTCTGAAAAATTACTAACTATAATTTGGACTATAATTTGGTCTTTTTGTTTTTGTTTTTTATTTTAATTGGAGTATTATGATTGGATATATTAATTGGATGTTTTTTATTGGAAAATCAATAAAAATGATTTTTTTTAAAAAAAAAGTATCATAGAATTGTAGAGTTGGAAGGGACCCCAAGCATCATCTGGTCCAGCCCCCTGCAATGCAGGAATCTTCTTTGCCCAATGTGGGGCTCAAACCCACAGCCCTGAGATTCAGAGTCTCATGCTCTGCAGACTGAGCTATCCACTGTCAAAGTACAAAAGCAGAGGAAAATGTTCTACTTCTCCCTCAGCCAGAGGGTGCTTCTCCCGACGGAAAGTGGGAAGTGTAATGTCTCTGCAAGGAGCCAGTGGCTGCTGGTGCATGCAGAGGGAATGTCAGAGAAGCTTTGCTTGATCGGGCGAAAGGCCCATCTAGCCCAGCAGAACTTGAGTTGCAACGATGCTCTGCCTGCTTTTGGGGGACCAAGAAAGCAGCAACACAAGAGGTGCTGCTCCTTATCTGGCAGGTTCTCCTCCGAGTAAGAGTTGTTTGCTGTTCGGAAGGGTTCCTTGCAAAATGAGGAGCACCTTGAAAGGTCAACGTGAAGCCGGGAGAGAGGAGAGAGTCCCAAAAAATCACTGGGGAATTGTAAGGTGGTAAAAGGATTTTGGGAAATGATATATAATGAGTTGAAAAAATGTTTAAAATAACCTTTGTTTAAAAAAACAACAACCTGAAGCCTTCCTTTTAGGAATGCTAGGTGCCAAAGGAACAGAAAGGCTATTTACATGCGACCACAGCTGCACGGATGTTACTGGTCCAGAGATGGAAAGAAGATAAAGTTCCTACCAGAGAAGATAAAAAAATTCCTTCCAGTAGCACCTTAAAGACCAACTAAGTTAGTTCTTGGTATGAGCTTTCGTGTGCATGCACACTTCTGAAGATATCTGAAGAATATCTGAAGAAGTGTGCATGCACACGAAAGCTCATACCAAGAACTAACTTAGTTGGTCTTTAAGGTGCTACTGGAAGGAATTTTTTTATTTTGACTATGGCAGACCAACACGGCTACCTATCTGTAACTGGTACCAGAGAAGAATGACAGATGAAGGTAATGGACTATGCTGCAATGGCTAAAATGACCGGAAGAATCAGAAATTAGGAAGACCAATTTTTTAATAAGGAATGGGGAAAATTTATAACTTATCATAAAGATCATTGTAAACAGTTAAAATAGTTAGGAGGATTGGAATATCACTTGTGGTTTAAGGTTGAATTCTGGACATAATGGAAGAGGTAAAGGGTTTGGATTATAATAAAAGATGTGGGAGGAACTGATTAATAATAGGACCCACAAAGGGGAGGATGGAAGCCCAGGAAATTCCTTGGAATCTTGTTTTGATGATTTATGTTTGATATATCTCTGTAAAACTTTAAGTTGAAAAACCAAATATTTGTGTGTGTTTTTAAGAAAGATTACAGGGGAGGTAAAGAAAAGCTACTGGGTCATCTCTGCCGCAAGGAATCACACAAAAGGCAGTGGGCCGTTTCGGGAGTCGAGCCCACCCTGTGAAACGCCCTCCCAGGAGATGTCAAACAGCTATGTGATTTTCAAAAGACATCTAAAGGCAGGGATGTTTTTAGCGTTGTTATGTTGTATTGTTTTTACTGTTCCTTTGTTGGGAGCCGCCCAGATTGGCTGGGGCAACCCAGTCAGACGGGTGGCATAAAAGTAAAAACTTAGCCCAACAATGGAAAGTGAATTAGGTCCCACATAAGGAAGACTGGCAACTTAAGATGACAGAGTATGTGGAACTTATAGGTTTGATGTCTACCTTAAGAGAACAAGTAGGACATGCATTTAAAGAGGAGTGGAAAACTTTTGCTGTGTATATGGAGAATAGCTGCGCACTGTTGAAAACACTGGCAGCAGTAAGATAAATTTGACTGTTGGTTAATATTTCAGTGATGTAGGTTTGGAGAACTGACCAAAATGGTTACAGTAAAATATGCAGGAATGATATAGACAATTAAAATGGAAGGGGAAGGAGGGAAGTCATTGATTATATGGTGTTATGTAAAATGTTTGTTTTGAGATGTTAAACTGGAAACTTAATAAAAACTATTCCAAAAAATTACACAAAGAGAAACTTGCTGTTATTGTTGTTGTTATTATTTGGGAATCTGTCTGTGAGACCCATTTTAAAATGGAGCACCTTGCCTCCCTCCCCATCCCAAAAGCATAGTTTCACTCATAAAGAATCAGGTAGCCACAGGTCCATTTAAAACATGTACATACACAGAAAGAGAATTATTAAGCAAGGTGGACCAGGGTTGGTTCCATGTGCATACTTCCTATGTTCCCTAAGTACGCCATTGAATTCCCCCAGTTGAAATTTGAGAGTGGCTATGTTTTAAACTGCTCTGTCGTGAGACGGGGAACCGTGGCAATCCTGAAGGGCTCGGTCTTTTTAATCGAAAACTCTTTTCCCTTTCCCATTTTTGAGATACAGCGATGGCAATAGATACTGCTATTGTCTCCTCAAATCCCCACACTCCTTTATTTATTATCTAGCCTAAAATAGGAGCCGAATTTCTTATTAAATGGGCTCTGATAATATACATGGCAGCAATAGATAAATCCCCAAATCTTGTGCAGAGGCATCTGAAATGCTAAAGAGTCAGCCGGGCTCCAGAATGCTACACTTCTTTTTTTTGGTATCTCCCCGCCACCCTGCACTTCTGATCTCATTTGAAAAACTTCAGCGAGCCAGCTTGCTCCGAGGAGAAATTGTGCTAAGCACAGACTCATTTATTTTCTGCTGATGAACACAGGCGTGTGAACAATTGATAAAGTTGTCGGTTTGGTTTGGTTTTTTCTGCAGAGGGAACCAACTGGCACGCCAGAGCTGTAAGCTTGCATTTCAAACTTCATAACCACCCTATTTGTTAATGCAATTACGGGGTTGTTTGCTTCTCTCATGGCTCCAGCATTTGGGTACATTTAAATATATTTTGTCGTTTTTTTCTCCTCAAGTTTTATGGTTTAAATACAACAAATAACAGGGTCACTTACTGTATTTCAAAATTAATAATTCCAGCCCAACGCAGGGCCTTTATGTTAGCCCGACTGAACATTTTTCCTCAGCTTTTTTTAAAAAAATATGTTTATTAAAGATTTCTTAATTTACAAAAATACGTGCATTGTCTCTTTTTTCAAGTTGTGTTTTGTCAAGGGCAGGTATTTAAACATCCCCAGAAATGATATACATTGCAGGTATTATTTGAATGTGGCAGACACAGTAGAACATATCATTTTCTGCTGTCCATTGTACAACCAGCTACGCAAATGTGTGCTTTCCCCTTTTTTGGGTAGTCTAACACCATGACACAATGAAAATATCAGATTCTGACATTAACCCAGAAGCAACTGCAAGGGTGGCGGGTGGCACTGTGGGTTAAACCACAGAGCCTAGGACTTGCCGATCAGAAGGTCGGTGGTTCGAATCCCCGCGACGGGGTGAGCTCCCGTTGCTCGGTCCCAGCTCCTGCCCACCTAGCAGTTCAAAAGCACATCAAAGTATAAGTAGATAAATAGGTACCGCTCCGGCGGGAAGGTAAACGGCGTTTCCGTGTGCTGCTCTGGTTCTCCAGAAGCGGCTTAGTCATGCTGGCCACATGACCCGGAAGCTGTATGCCGGCTCCCTCGGCCAATAAAGCAAGATGAGCACCGTAACCCCAGAGTCGGTCATGACTGGACCTAATGGTCAGGGGTCCCTTTACCCTTAACTGCAAGGGTGGCTGAGTTTTTATCAGTTTTTTTCAAGAGTATCTCTTAGAGTGGCAAATGGCCATATTTAGCAGGAAGAAACTCTCATTTAAAATCCTTGCTACTACCTATTTTTACACAGCTGTTTATTCGTATATATTTTACATTTTGATATATGGATGTTTCCGATGGGCTATATTTGTAATGCCAAATAAAGGTTTGGCGAAGTATGCTTTGTTGTCTTCTTTAAGGCGGCTGGCAAGGCAAAGAGAATGCATAAGAGCTAGGCAGGGCGAGCTCACTTGGTATTCACTTGCAAATGGATGCACCACTGGCAATCTGAAA
The DNA here is from genome assembly GCF_965112155.1 of Podarcis liolepis. Classification (NCBI taxonomy): domain Eukaryota; kingdom Metazoa; phylum Chordata; class Lepidosauria; order Squamata; family Lacertidae; genus Podarcis; species Podarcis liolepis. The sequence goes on from NC_139556.1 coordinate 25,800,751, forward strand.
ATCTCTCTGGCCTAGAATCGAAATTTTACAAACCAGACTGCCCAATAACTGCTGCTAGGAAACATCTGGAGCAGACTAAAAAACAGGGATGAGAATCCTGTGGATCTCCAAAGGATTATGGATTTCCAACTCCAGCAGAAACCTAAAATTTGAACTTATCCTTAACGGTCTTCAGCTTAGAAAGAGAGTTACACTTGCAGAAAAAAAGTAATTTTGTTCCGCTCATAAAATGTACTAACCACAACTACCGTATGTGTGCTCTATTTTTCACAACCAGAAAGTGGCATACATATTGGCCAGTTGCCGATACTATAAAGCAAGAAAAAGGTGTTTGCATGTAGCGGGGTTTTTCCGAACTGCAATTTATCTGTTTTGAATAAGATGCCCTTTTCAATGCAACCTTCTAGCTGCAACAAGCTCAGAGGCAATCTCTGTATCTGTGGGTTCTGGCTTGTTTGTTTCTTTTTAGCTTTTGCGAAAAAGAGCTGCACATGTTCAGAGGCACCGTTTGGCACCATTTTCACCATTGGCTCCCCTCATAAATGGAAGGCACTCTGCACATGTCTAGAGGCGTTCTGCCCCCCTTCGCTCCTTTTCCGGAGGAGAAGAGAAAAGAAAACCTTAATTTAGTTAATTTGGCTATGCAGAAGATATTAAAAATAAATTTAAGGAACTGCAGAAAGAGGGGGAAGGAAGTTTTGAAATGTCAAAATGATTGTAAAATTAGAGAAATGTATAAAATTTGTGAAATGTGTAAACTTGAAAAGTATTTTTAAAAAACCAAAGACAGAAACCCGGGACGTATGCTCAGAGGCACTTGAATTCCATATGCTCATTTTCCTTTAAATACAGCCGATTTCCTTTAAGTGCTGTCCCTCTTTAGCCAGTTTCCTGCTTTTATGGAAGCTGGTGAAGATGCTGCTTTTGGAACATGGGACTAAAATTGACAGCATGTTATGGTTTAAGAGAAAATTATGTGAAAATGTTATATAGACGGTGCCTAGCAGATTGGCAAAAATGTACAAATCCAAATCGATTAAGTGTCGGAAATGTAAAGAGAAAGAAGGCACCTTTTTCCGTATGCAGTGGTCTTGCAATAAAGTTAAAGCTTATTGGGAAATGATATATAATGAAGTGAAAACGATGTTTAAGATAACATTTGGGGGTTTTTAAAAACAAAAACAAAACAGAAGCTTTTCTCTTGGGGAGTATAGGATCAGAATTACCTAAACAATATATAAATTTATGTATGTATGCAGCTACTGCCGCAATAAATTGCAAACAAATTAAGACATTAGCAGGATTATTGCAGAAACTTGCAGTTATTAAAACATGTATGAAATAGATGAGAAAAGGGATAATTAGAGCTAATTGGGAGATGCGGGGGGGGGATAAATTCACGGAACCGCAGAGAGAGGGGGAGGGAAGCTGCTTTTTCAAAAAATAAAATAATTTATGGTTGTTTCATTTTCTCTGTTGAAATGTTTATTTGTTGTAAATGAAAATAAAAAATGAACTTAAAAAAGATGCTTCACAGTTTCATTTTCTTTGTTGAAATACTTATCTGTTGTAGATGAAAATCATAAACGAACTTTAAAAAATTCTGCATTTGCTGGTTGTTTGCACATTTCTTCTCTGCCCTCCCCCCCCCCCTCCGTACAAAGCGACCCAGAGGCGCTTGCCCTCATCCAACATGGCGGTCCGCAGCGTCCCATACCCGGAACGAAGATGGATGCCCCACTCCCCGCCGCATGACGCACGCCCTAGGCGTTTCCGCGGCGACGGCTGCGGCCTTTCGCCGAGACGTCGAGAAGGGAACCGTCCTAGTTTGCCCTCAGTCAAAATGGCCGGCCGAGCCTTACGAGGGAGAGGCGGAAAACAGAGGCGCGCGTGAGCAGAGCCGCTCTTCCCAGAAGGCTTTGCGCCGGCGCCGTTTCCCAGTGTCAAACGCGGGGCGAGACGGACGGTAGTAGGTGAGTGAGGTCGGAATTCGGCGTGGAATCGGTTTATTTTGGCGGGGGGCGGGGCAGCGCTTCTCCCTGTGGCCGTTCTTTGCTCCGGGAGGGGTTCCGTGTTCACAGGTAAGAGAGGGACGGGTGGGAATAGCGGGTGTGAGGAAGCGAAGATACACGCAGATATTAAATGCGTATACGCAGATATTAGCTCAATGGCACTTAGGTTAGGCTCGCTATATTCCAAAAAGTAAAATTCCACCAATTGTGGAGGTTTTATTTTGTTTTGTTTTAGAAACCCACCAAGATTGTCGAGCTTATTTTTTAGAAACCGCCAAAATTGTGAAGCTTTATTTTAGGAAACTCACCAAAATTGTCGAGCTTTATTTTGGAAGACCAACAAAATTGTCGACCATTTTAAATTTTTTTTTTTAGGAATCCACCAAGATTGTGGAGCATTTTTTTTTCTTTTTTTTAAGGAAACCTACTAAGATTGTCAAGCTTTTTCTTTTTCTTTTTAGAAACCGCCAAAATTGTGAAACTTTATTTTAGTAAACCCACCAAGATAGTGGAGCTTTTTTTATTAGAAACCACCCAAATTGTGGAGAACAAAATTCTAAGAACAAAATTGGAGACTTTTTGGGGGGAACAAACCCAAATTGTTAAGCTTTTGGGAGAAATTTTCCATCGTGTTGCCATATAGCTGAGTTTTCCATGACATTTTGCCACTTCGGCAAAATCCACACACACACCCTGACACAGTTTTTGCACCCCAAAACCAGGACATGTCAGGAATTTTCCTGACGCAGGGCAAGCCTAGCCTAAGTTATGGGAGCAACAACAGAATTTCCAGAATAAGAATAATACAAAGCTGAAAGTAAATGAACTGCAGCTAAAATATTATGTTCATTTTTCACTTGGTCTAGTCCTTCCTCTGCCCATCCCCCTAATATTATTAAGAGGGTCGTTTCTCTAGTCTTCAAAGAGTAGCTGGAAGTGGAGAGGCAGAAAAAGGTCATCCTTTTCTCCGACTTTGCAGTTTTAATCTGAAATCTTAGGCACCCAGAGCTCAGAAACTGCTTGTGGTAATGAAATTCCCGATTGCAAAATGCGCCTAGTGCAGTGGGAGTTTCGAACACTGCTCCAAGCCCACGTAGGACAGCAACTGAAAGAATAAAAGTGACTGGTTCCGCTAAGAAATTGCCCATCTTGCTGATCCTTTGCATTTGGTACATTCAGCGACTGTATCATTGATCCGTGGGGACCACAGAAATAATGTTATTTTGGTTGAAAGTTGCAGCATCAATCTCTGTTCCTCTATTTTGAGGATTACAAGGCTTGGTGGACGTCCTTGTATGCATGCATGCATGTCTTTCTCCTTATTACATCATACAGCCTTGACTCAGCATTTACTTTATGTTAGATAAAGTGACAGACATGGTTACTGTGTTGCTTTCATCTGTAGCTGCTCCCTCTTGTTTTTAGAAGGTCTTACCTAGGGCTGCCGTATTTCAAAAAGTAAAAACCAGGACATCCTAAAAGTTTCCTTTTTTTCTTTCTTTAGGAAACCACCAAAATTGTTGAACAACAAAAGTTGTTGACAAACCTAGAGTTGCCATATCTCCAAAAGTGAAACTCAGGACAAAGTTATTGAGCTTGTTTTTGTTTTTGAAGGGAACTAACAACTATCAGCTTTTTTTGTAAAAGTTACAAGAGTTTTTTTGGGTTTGGGAGCTTTTTTAAAGCATTTTCAGCACAATTTTGCTGGTTTTCCTTTCTCTTCACAAGATTTGTTTTATTTTTTAAAAAAATCTGCTAAATTCTTAAAACCTTGGGTAAGGAGAGAATTATCATCATGTGTCTGATTTTTTCTGATTTCTCCAGTTTAAGGCTAAATTAGCAACCCAGCTTGTGACTTCAGCTGTTCCCCGGATAGTTTTTTTTTTGTTTATGGTGAAAGTTAAATATTTCTTTAATTTTTGTGGCTTAGCCTCAAGCGATCAGTAGCAACCATGTAACAGGTTTAAAGTGGATGGGAAGTATTAGTGACACAGCTCTGCAATCCTTGCCACTTTTATTTGGCTGTCATTTAAATTACAGCCTCTTAAACAGCTTACTGGGTTGGTGTGTGTTTTGCCCGAGACACAAAAAGTCTTTACTTGCTTGAAGCTTTTGGAAAGGTTTAGAACTGTATTCACCACATTCCAACAAACCCTTTTGGTTCTTGTATTCTACTGACCCTGTTCTGTTTCTGGGGATCAGCAACTTGCAAGTCTGTCTACAGTGGTACCTCGGGTTACAGACGCTTCAGGTTACAGATGCTTCAGGTTACAGTCTCCGCTAACCCAGAAATAGTACCTCAGGTTAAGAACTTTGCTTCAGTATGAGAACAGAAATTGAGCAGCGGCGGCATGGTGGCAATGGGAGGCCCCATTAGCTAAAGTGATGCTTCAGGTTAAGAACAGTTTCAGGTTAAGAATGGACCTCTAGAACGAATTAAGTTCTTAACCCGAGGTACCACTGTATATGACCACATTTTAAATTTCAAAGAGGTTGTGTGTATTTTCATTAATGAGTATTTCTTCCCACGTGTTGAGAATAACAACATGGAAAAACGACATAAAGCGGCAAAGTGAGGGTCATATTTGCCTAGCTTCTCTTTTCTTCTTTCTGCCTTTCCAACCCTGTCCCTTGGAAAGTCTGGGTGAAAAGAGAGTAGTATTGCCTCTGCTTAGCTTAAACTAGGAATAACAAAATAAAGTCTTTCCTTTATTCCTTGTAGATGAGAGATGTAGAAGCTGTGGCCCTCTGTTATTGGACCACAACCCCCCCCCCCAATCATACCCAGTGAGAATGCTAAATCTGGAGGGCCAAAGAGTTGCTTATCCCTCTCCTAAATGTGCATTTCCACTTTAAAATTTCACAGCAGCTAATGTAACTGAAACTTAGCTTGCACTGTTCTGAGGGCAGATTATCAGGCTGTGGAATCCCTAAGAGATGGTGGCATCACAATGGTTTGAATTCTACTCTGCTGCTGGGATCCTCTCCCTTTTCTGCTCTCCATAAAAACACAGCAAACAGAACCGCAAGGTGGAGAAGCTCAGCTGCTGGGGATAATGTTGTCAGCAGCTGGACATGACCAGGGTGGCAAATGAAACCTTTTGGGAAAGTTCCCTTTGCCTTGAAGTCGCCATCTTCCAGCTCCTGCCTTGCAGCGACAACTTCCAGAGAAACATTGTAGTATACCTTTTTAAAATGTTGGCATTTTAAAGACTGCAAAGGAAGAGAGAGGATAATCTCTTTTGAAGCCTCTTTTCCCAGCAACTGAGTTGAACACACTCAAAAGTGGCAGAGTAAACTTTATTTTTTTCACACACAAAAACAAAACAAAAAGCTGCTACTACTCAAGGCAGTCTGCTGTCCTAATTTAATTTTGAGTACTATTTTTTTATCAAAGTTTGATTCTTTTCATTCATAAAGGGGGATGGGCTGTAGCACATTGTTTGTGCCCATGCTTTACATTTTGAAGGTTCCCAGTTCATGTATATCTTGATGCGGGTGGCGCTGTGGTCTAAACCACTGAGCCTCTTGGGCTTGCCGATCAGAGGGTTGGCCATTATAATACCTACGACGGGGTGAGCTCCCATTGCTCGGTCCCAGCTCCTGCCAACCTAGCAGTTTGAAAGCACACCAGTCAAGTAGATAAATAGGTACCACTGTGGCGGGAAGGTAAATAATGTTTCCTTGCACTCTGGTTTCCGTCACGGTGTTCCGTGTGCCAGAAGCAGTTTAGTCCTGCTAGCCATATGACCTAGAAAGCTGTCTATGGACAAATGCCGGCTCCCTTGGCCTGAAAGCAAGACAAACACCACAACCCCATAGTCTCCTTTGACTGGACTTAACCATCCAGGGGTCCTTTACCTAGTCTTGAATCCTTGGGATCTCCAGGTAAAAATGTGCTGGACCTTGAAGAGCTGCTTCCAGCAAGAGTAGACACTACTGGGTTCAACAGTTAAGCAGAGGGATGATTTGAAGCAGCTTCCTATATCTGCTCTCTTTTATATAATGATGTTAGCAATTATTATTTTTGGCTCCATGCTGTGCTTTGCAGTGCAGTTGCTGTTATGTAACTCTCTTTCATGTTATTACAGGTAAAATTTTGCCATTGACGACCACAGCCATGTTGGCAGCAAGGTTGGTGTGCCTTCGGGCTCTCCCTTGCCTACGGCCTGCACACCTTCAGGCTTCACCTGCACTGAGAAATTCTTCTCTAAAGACACAGCATTGGCTCTTGCAGCCTTCTAAGGTAGGTGTCTCTTTGGAAACTTATACTAGTTTTGAGATTTCTCTTTTAAAAACAGTTTATGTGCATGTTAATACATTCAGTACATGAATTAAAGTAGCCTATTTTTTTGTTTCTTAAAACCATACAGATCTGCTCCAAGATCTTAATCCTTAGAAGCCTTTCATGTGAACAGAAAACCATAACTTTCGTTTACGTTTGGACAGGTTCTGTTTTATAGCTCTGGCCCTGCAGAGTATGGGTCAAGGCAGCACAACTTGACATGTTCATGCAACTACATCAAAGCCAGCCCAAAATCTTCCCTGTCTTTGCACGCACTCACACCCCACAACTATCTCCATGGGCCCCACTTCTTAGTGGTATGCTCCAACGTGGAATTTATTTACTTACTTTAATAGATTCCTGCCTACCGTTTACTTTAAGGTCCCAGCGTGAGTTACTGCAATAAAGTATACAATTATTTAAAACAAAATGGTTGTAAACATAAAAGAGGAATTGTGTAAAAATAGCACCATGTGAAACAGATCCAGAATTTAAAACAAAGCAAACATTTAGCAATTCCACATATACAAACAGCTTTAAATAGTTACAGTACAGATGCAGAGTGGGAGAAAAGCTTTTTGAAAGAGGGTGGTCTTCTGTAGATGCTGACGGGACAGCAGAGGTGGTGCTGGTCTGATATTCTGATTCGTACCCTGTAAAATAGAGCTGTCAATAAGATTGTATCTACAGAGCATCCTCTCCTGCAGAGCACAGTGATGGAGCAGGTATAGGAATTTATGCGCCAGTACTAACACATTAAACGGAGCATGTTAGCTCATTTTCAGCCAGTGCAATTCTTTCAGCAGTAGCGTAACATTGTCTGCCCCAGTGAGTAGTTATGCTCCTGCATTTTGCACTAACTTCAGCTTATGGGCCAATGTCAAGGGTGGCCTCACATGGAGCCCATTGCAGTAATTCAATCTGGAGGCTATCAACATATGGACAATGGTGGTCAGACTATCCCAGTCCAGAAACAGACAAATCTGTCTTACCAGCTGAAGCTGATAAAAGATACTCCTAGCCACGGAGGTCATATGGATGCTTACAGGATACAGGAGCATCCCTCATGCCAGGCGCATGCTCCTTCAAGGGGACTACAATCCTGTCCCAAGCAGTCAGTTTTCCGGTCCAGTTTTCCGGATTGAGGAACCACCCACCCACAATGCCTCTTGTCTTGTCGGATTCATAGTTTGTTGGTCTTCTTTTAGCCCATCATGGAGTCTATGCCCCTATCCATGGTTTGAACGGCCTGATACATACATTATGCATGTGAATGACCCAGTTGAGTAAGTTTGGCCTGTCACATTGATATTTCTGCAAACTGGGAGATGATTGTGTGATACATGGTTAGACTCCAGCTAACTTTCCCCATTGTTCAACTCCTAATTTGATCCTTGTTGTGCAGTATGCTGTTTCTCCAGATTAACTGGAGGCATATTTATCATCTGTTCCTTTGACAGCAATCTAGAGTCTTTCTTTCCTTACCTTTTGTTGTAACAGGGATATGCCTCCAAAGCCAGGTTTGGTGTACGCAAGGGGAGAACTGGTCAAGAAATTAAGGAAGCAGCTTTTGAACCATCAATGGAGAAAGTGTTAAAAGGTACCTGTATATCTCTCTCAGATTTCACTTACTGTGGTTGACAAAGGAGAGGCAAAGCAACACTCAAAAGTAGTGTGGAGGCAAATCAATGACTTTCTGTATTTTTACTTTTTGGCTTTAATTTTTAAAAGTTTTAAAAAGAGCCATGATACAGATAAAGCATATAAAAGCACAATTGCCAATTTTTTAATTGATTTATTTCAAAACTGATACAATCAATATCTCTTAAACTTGATTCGCGATCCTCTTGCAAACTGTTTTATTTGTTGCATTTACATAGGGTGATATCTAGCTAAGGTCCCAGTTACACTATACATTTAAAGCAGTATCATATCATTTTAAGCAGTTATGGCTTCCCCCAAAGAATGCTGGAAACTGTTCTTAAGTGTGCTAACGGTTGCTAAGAGATCCCTATTCCCCTCACACAGCTATAGTTCCCAGGTTAAACCTCTCTGGAAACTGTAGCTCTGTGAGGGGATTAAGGGTCTTCTAACAACTCTTAGCAACTGTAACGAACTACAGTTCCCAGGATTCTTTGGGAGAAGCCATGACTGCTTAAAGTGACATAATATTGCTTTAAATGGGGCCCAAATCACACAATGTCAGTGGATTTAAGTCTGAGTGCAACTTGGTTGGATATCACTCATAGTAACTTTCTGCCAATAAACTTCTGAGAGTTTATGTTACAAAAAAATAATAATATGAAAACAATAAGATGGCAGAAGACGTGAGCTCCACAACCTCTTCCTCTCTCCTTCCATTCAGGACACAGGTCTTTTAAGTAGCCCCAGGCAAAATTGGAGAGAGACTGTCCTAAGATTGGCTTATAGACTGGCTGCTTTGTACAATAGAAAAAAAGACTCCAGGCAAGCATTATAGATAACACACATAGCATATGTATGATTGAGAGCTTTCTGATGGATTCGGGGACTTGTAAGCACAGGGACTCTGTGCCAGCTTCCTGAATACAGCATCCTGCCTCTCAGCAGGATTCATCCATTGATCCCTCTGGGAGATCATGTACTCTAGTTTTATGTCCTATAGCTACCTGAGCTCTGCAGTACATTCATTTCTTAAACCATGAATATATAAATATAATTTCGCCAGCTAAACTACATTTATTTTATATCGCATGGCAAAACACTGTTTTGGACATTTGACTTTCAAATAAGTGATCTTGCCTGAGTCCTCACATCAGAATTCCCACCTCCTCTTGCCTCTACCTAGATATAATTATATGAAGCAACAGACATGCGGGATGAATGATTATAGGTTTTGGAATACATTGCAAAGCAGTATGAGCTAATTGTCATAGTAGCCTATTAGTATGCATGGTGGTTCTGAACTGCATGGGTAACATGCTTTAAAGCAATTCCTCTTTGTCAAAATCTCGGAACAGCCTTGTGGCTTACGGATAATTGCCATTTTATTGCAGCTCTATTAAAATAGTCCTTGGTTTCCTTATTTTTAGAAGTTTACAGTGCAATCCAGATCCCCTTGCAAAGGACTGTTAGATTTGGGCTGTCTCACCAACCAGCCCCTGTGCAGGTGGGATCCCTGCTGATGGCAGCTGCCAGCAAGCTCCATAATGTGAGGTTCTGAGGGCAGGGTAGGGCCAGGGCTGAGCCACCCTGTGATATGTCAGATCCTGAGCCAGTTTCACTGCCTTTTCATGATGGCATCAGGCCCCATTGCTCCAGGTTGGCATGGCAGTCTTTCTCCACCCTGACTGCTGGGCAGCTGAGCTGCAGAGGCAGTGATGGTTCTTGTAGCCAAGGTTTGGATTGCACCATTAATTGTATGAAACTTTTGCCCTTCTAAACAATTGGTAGTGAACTCTGTATTCGTGGCAAAAGATTATAGGCATAAAGTAAACAAGATGCATGGCAGTTCTCTCAGTTCTGTGGCCATAAGTACATAGTGGAGAGCTAGAAACTTCAATGTTCATTCAAGAAGAATAAAAATGAAGTCTTCTAAAGTTGATGTTAAAGAATCATCGCTTCAACACTGGTGATCTTTGCTTCTTCCAGTATAAATCATACAAACCCACTCACTCACTCACTTGTTCAGCTATTCAAGCATGTATTTTTTGTATTACAAACTACTTACTTCTGAAATCATAACATTGCATTGGTGTTGCCGCAAAATGGGGGAAACGTTTTATGGGGTAAGCTTAAATTTTATTCTCTTTACCAGTTGATCGAATGGGGAGATGGATTGTCGCTGGAGGTGCTGCTATCGGCCTTGGGGCAGTTTGTTACTACGGATTGGGGATGTCCAACGAGATCGGAGCCATTGAAAAGGCCATGTAAGTAAAATACCCAAAATGTGTCGAGTTCTTGTGGTCACATGATTAAAAGTTTGGTGCTTCTGCTTCGAGAGACTCAGAACCAGAAAGAATCTCTTGATTTGTCATTAATGATTCTGCTAAACCAGTGACCGAAAAGATACAGAAGCTACTGGTTTTGGCTGCAACCCAAACCCCCAGTCGGCTGGGCTGGAGGGAGTTTGGATGAGGCAGAAAGGATTCTCCACCCAGCGCTGTCTAGCTTTACCAGTCAGGATGTTTCAGGGGCAGAGTTCAGCCAGCAAAGGAGCCAAGCAGTCCTGATCTGGCTGGCTTCTGTCATGTGATGGCAGCAGGCCCACTTTGAGCCTGGAAACTGGCAGAGTTTCAGCAAGAATCGGGTTACCCAGGCTGAGCCGAAAGGAGGGTTTAGGTGGGGCTAGGGTGGGGAGTGTTTTGCAAAAATATTTTGGTGTCAGCGGTGACATTTCCCCCCCAGAAACTTTTTAGGGGTCGGTTGAAAAACGTTAAATCCATAGAGTGAACCCTGGCAGGTTTGGATTATCTATGTGACCATTGTAAGAAAGAAACGTAGCTCATTTTCTTAAAAGGCCTCCTCAGTGGCACCATCCCATCCATAATGTGACCCCTAAATGACTGAAATCATTTTAAAATGAAACCAAGAAAAATGGTGCTGAAATAGCAGTGGAGCAGAGAATCTGTGTTCTGTGGGAAGCAGATTGGGTATAGTAGGGGCAGAAGAAGCCATGCTTTTCCTGCTATGTAGATACATAGCATCTTCTCCAGCCCATCCTAGATGCGAGTCGTTCGTATTCTGTTGGTCTATGCATTTTCCCTCTATTCTATGTTTAGGATGCAAGGAGGAAGTGTGATATGTGAAACTTCTGTGCTTTTCTGATCGCTATTGGTCTTTTAAATAAATCATAACTAGCCATTGAAATTTTGGGTTTTGAAGTCAGAAATACAATTGACTAGAAATTTTGGGGAGAAATGGTTACAGCAAAAGAGATAATGGTTCTATTGAAGAGAATTTTCTCACCTTAATCTACCCCATCCCTACCCCATTTTGGTTCTGGCATGTTGCTATAAAAAAAATGAGAGAGAAAAATAGGAGGACCTTTTCTTCTCAAAGTTGTTGTTAAAATACCTCTGTATGGGTGCCTTTTTTTGCTAACACACAATGTAAAAGTGAACGAAAATTAATTGCCCAATGGGCAAATGATAAAAAATCAGCTGAGAGATCCAAAACTACTCTGTGGCTAAAGACATGTGGTTGCAGGGAAATGTGGTCTCAGATTCCACACAATGTATTTATTACTGTTACCTTAATAACTAACATGATATCCACAACACATGCTTTATTAAGGGAGCAAAGGGAGTGTCACAAACGCATTACATTGAAAGCCTGGATTGCAAGTATTGAAACAGTTTTTCTTCCGTCAGAGTGCAAACTTGCTGCTTGCCGTATTCTTGCCCCCTGTAACATATTCATATAACTTAAATATATTCTGTTTGTTTCCAGTATCTGGCCGCAGTATGTGAAAGACAGAATCCGTTCCACCTACATGTATTTTGCAGGAAGTGTTGGTTTGACAGCATTGTCTGCTGTTTTAGTTAGCAGATCTCCAGCCCTCATGGGTCTCATGATGAGGGGGTCTTGGCTGGTAAGTTCGGGGGGGGGGGAGTTGGTGTTCTCTATCTAACATCGCTCAGAATACATCTCTCAAAAGAATTCTTCAACCTCCCGTTGACTGAGTTAAATTCTCTCATAACCTGTAGGGGCTCTCTAAATCGCAAGTGATGAAAAGACCAATAGGTAGGCAGGATTCAATAAAATATCCCATGGTTTTGACCCTATTTGAGTGGTGCTGCTTCTCACAGAGAACCCAGGGAGCTGTAGCATAGGCGTGCTCAGTTAGTCTCCCGCTTGCCAAATGAAAAATGTCAAAAGATTTCATGTTTCATGTGTGAGAGACTGATTCTGGAGTGAAGCACTTACGGCCAGGTTTGCACAGAGCCGGGATTAACACAATCCTTCTCACGCTGCTTAGTTAACAGTTAAAACAGGTGGGTTTCAGTATTGATGCTGAAGTCTGTCCGCACAGTGAGGGACAAGTATTGCATGTTTTTTTGGGGGGGGGGCAGGCGTGTTCTTCCAGAAACAAGGAGATCTTAATTCCTTGTTGAAATATAATTTATTTTGCCAGGGATTGCACTTGGTCGGCAGCAGATCTGTGCTTGCTATAGGTTAATCGCCTATTAACACAGCCCCTTCAAAGCTTATCTTCCTAATTTCTTTAACAGTGTGGTTGGAAATAGACGTGGAGAAACAAGGAACCTAGTTTTACCACATGGCAGTAAATGGAAGAGTTTGCAGTCGCATGCTGGCATTATGCTGCAATCCCAGTTAGATGGGGATATGCTCCACTGAATTCTCTGGGATTTATTTTTGAATAGAGATGGATGGGACTGCAGCATAAGCCTCAAATCTCACTTTTAAAAACACCCAGTATCTGCCATCTTGCCAAAAAAAACAACCTGCAGGTCCATTGTGCCCACTAGAGGGAGCCGCTGCTAATTTAGTCAGATATTGCCTTTGCGTGGAAGGTTTCGGCAAGATAACGTGTGACTGAAACACACTGGCTAGGAAGCAAATGTATTGCACAAGTATAGCCTTTGCCAAAGCAGAATTGGACGAAGCTGCCTGATTAGGACCTTTGTGACATGAGTGTAATTTCCTACCATGTTATCTGGGGAGAGACCCCGAGTGAATATTGCCGTATCATAAGTGAACCTTAGTCAGCTGTAAAATGCTTAGTAAAAAAACAAAAACAAACCCAAAACTATAAAACAATTTGCTAGTAATAACAACAATCTTTTACAGGCAATTGGTGCGACATTTGCTGCAATGATTGGTGCTGGAATGCTGGTTAGATCAATAGATTATGAACAGAGCCCTGTCCCTAAACATCTGGCTTGGATGCTGCACGCAGGTAGGTGGCTTCTGGTTTTCCCAAACAATTATTGTTGCTGTTGTTGACCTCAAATGTAAGTTGCGTTGAGAATTCCCCTGATCAGCTCCCTGATTTATTGATTGATTGATTCACTGAAGGATGGATACTTCTCACTTGCAGTCAGAAACATACTTGACAATCCAGCTGATTTGCTGTGGAGCTGTAGAATAGTGCGGAGGGGTGGGTTAAATTACATTTAGAGGGAGGCAATCAAGGTTTATTGTTGTTGTTGTTAGAATGTATATACTGCCCTATACCCAGAAACACTGGCCTTAAAGACACATGCCATCTAGTGTGAAGATATTTAAACATGCAGTTATCAGGTTCCAAACACCATGCACACAGTTCCACATCCATATGTGGCGATCTTGGCTTCTCCTGGTGTCATTTCTTTCTCCCCCCCCCCAAAGCCCTCAGGTCCAAAGGTTGGATCCCTCAAGAATAGCACCCCTGGAAGGGCAAGGGATAACTTGCTAGAAGCTGGACAGTCTTCATGCATGCATGGGTTTTAAAAATATATATATTAAGGAATTTTTCTATTACAAAACATATGTACCTTTCACAGTCTATCTCTCGTCTCCATTTTTAGTTCATAGAGTCTTATTCTCAGTTCATTTACATTTAGGGAGAGACACTTTTGTCATAGGCATCTTGCAGTCGGGGAGGGGGGGTCAGATGGGATCCAGAGCTTCTGTGCACAAAACGCTCCCACTTCCATTTAAACTTCCAAAATGCACACAAATGTTTTGTGCAGCTCCGGATCCCATCTGATAAAATAAAACGCTGAAAATCTCCTCCCTTCTCCAAATCTTGGGCACGAACTTTCTGGGGACTTTAAGACAAACCACTGTGTCTCGGATACAGGAATGATGTCGGCTTACCTTTGCAGTGTTGTAACGGTTGCTGAGATAATGTGAAGTGCTTTGAGAACTTAAGAAAAACACTTTGTCGCAGCCTTCTAAGTAACCTCACATAAGTTAAAAGCCTGCTGAGAAACTAGTAGCCTTTGTTTCCATCCTGGCAAGGGAAAAGAGGAAGCCGCTTGCTCCAAGCCCAGTGCAGGAATGGAAGCTACTACCTTTCAGTAGGCAGGAAACAGAGATCTGAAAGCTAGAAGCTGAGATCTGAAAGATAGGGGCTAAATGGTTTTGGTTTTTTTGATGCCTTCTGCCAATAGGAATGGTGAAGGATGAACAGAGCAGTCGATCCTCTCTCCTCTGCCCTGTTGCATTTCCATGCTAGTTGAGGAAGTTTGTTCTTCCATAGCTAGCAGAGAACAAAACAAGCTGGCAGAGCAGTGATGAAGTGTGGAGTCCCTCTCCAGTCACCTGTATGGAATTCCTGGTCATCCTTGGCTACCAGATGTGTTGTTATATATCAGTCTATTAAATAATACAGAAATTAAAGCAAGGTTTTTTCTTTTCTTTTTTTAGTCAGCTGTTGGGGTTATTTCATGCCTCTTTGAAAGCACAGACAGTTTTAGGGTGGTATTGCATGTTAGCGAATTTAAATCTTCACAGCTTTCGCGTCAGGGTTGTAGTTTCATACTGTTCAGTTCTACAGAATTTTCATGGCATCTAACATAGACTTGGGTTGTTGTTGACTCATAAGGGTGTCGTGGAACTCCAATCTGAGGAAGCCTGGGGTGATTTAAAATATTGGCACTTGAGACCAACGTTGCCACAGGGTGAAAATGTGATTGCCTCATCACCAGTCGGTAGTTAACTAGGTTTGCCATATTTCAAAAAATAAAAACCACAACACCCTGAAAGTTGTTGAGCTTGTTTTAGGAAGACCCCAAAATTGTTGAGCTGTTTTTAGGGAAAACCTGAAAGCGTTTTTCAACCGCGATTTTTTGATTGGCGTCTTAAGATGGCTTTGACATCCCAGTAATGTCCGGCAAAGTCCAGACGTATGGCAACCCTAAGTTAACTTGCTGCATGCGTATTCCCATTTATCTAACTTGTATCCCAAACCTACAACACTGATTTGTTTCTAGGGCAGCTGACAGTGTAGTAAAACACAAAAAGTTCGAAATAAAACAGCGACAGGCGATTTAAATAGATGGCAAGTCTAAGCTCCTCTAAGTTCGGTTTCTGTTTGCAGTCCTTAAAAGCCTTGATGTGCCATGTATGCAGTTGAGTAACTGAATTAATATTGGTGCCTCTTTCTTCCCTCAGGTGTCATGGGTGCCGTTGTGGCTCCTCTTACTCTACTGGGTGGCCCCCTGCTCATTCGAGCTGCTTGGTACACAGCAGGAATCGTTGGTGGTCTCTCAACTGTGGCTATGTGCGCACCGAGTGAGAAGTTTCTGAACATGGGAGCACCACTGGGAGTGGGCTTTGGCCTCGTGCTTGCTTCTTCCCTTGGTCAGTGGATGATGTTTTGTTTTGTTTTTTTTAATAATTTTTATTAACAGACCAATCATACCAAATCAAATCACATAAATTCCGAATTACAGAGCCTAATTTTAAATTTTGTTGGGGGTACCCATATTTCAAGTTCCGAAAGGGATCCAGTCCTCTTATTGCTACTGCTTTAAAAGTCCACAAATCTGTCCAAATAATGTTTAAAATTCTGTCCAATCCTTTCTTGCTGTTTTCCACATCTCTTCTAGTTGTTTTCATATATTTTTCCTCTCTCTTTGTCTTTGTGGCCTCCGATTGTCTCCATAAGCGGTTTCAAACAAATTTGTATTCCTGTGTGGGTTTTTCCGTTCGTCCAAGAGTCGTATTTCAGACAGCCGCCGTATTTCACCACTTCCATAAAGAAAAGCATTCTTGCTGTCTACTTATTCACTTTTCACAGGTCTGTCCCTCTTTCTCAGTCCTCGAGGAGGTTCTACGAGGAATCCAATATGAAAACAAAGCTTCCTCCTCCCGATAAATCTTTTGACAAGACCCGTCAAAATGGCGACTCCCTTTTTGTTGCTGCACCATCAAAAGCCCTTGTTGTTTTTCTCGATCTCACATGCCAAGCTTTTGGTAGTAAATTATTTCCACACAGTTTTTAATCATCCTGCTTAGGTCGGTTATGCGACGATTCTTTTTGAGAAGGGGTTATTGATTAATCACATAGTAGAAAAAAAAGTGTCCCCCCCATCCAGTCCCGCTCCGGCATACTGAACCTGATGTAATTTCTTCATGTTGTATTCCGTTAAATCCAAACTCGTTGCTCTCGTTTCACAGAGGTCACTTCAGTTAGCAGTTTTCACTCCCGTTCTTCACTTGAAATATGTGCATTTGCTTCATTTCCAATTAAATATCTCAAGCTTATGCAAACCAGTGCGCAATCAGAGGCAGCGTCCAGGAGAGCCGGACCCACCCGAGGGCTTTGTGCCTAGTGCCCTCACCCCCTTCTTTCGAATCTGGGGGTGAATTATGGGCACAGCAGGCAAGGCAGTCGTCCCCCCCCCCCCCCCATTTCCCATCACAGCCTCTTAATTACCTCATGTGGGTCGGAGAGATGTTATTGTCGGCCATCTTCCAATGCGCCCCCTGGTGGCCCCCCGGTCAGTGGAAGATGTTGGGTGTAGAGTGTGATTGAGCTGCCTAGAATCAAGCTTGCTTTATGCATTCCATCTGTTCCTTAACAAATGTGTTCCGAAAATTTGTGTTATGTACATTTCTGCTGGTTGGCCATCTACGTTTCTCGGCATATTAAAAATGTTCTGTTTGAAATTAGACCTACTCAGGTTTGTGTGTCACTCTGGCTCTCCCTCCCGGCCCCCAGTGAACTTATAAAGAGCAAATATCGGACATCTAAAGTTAGAAAAAGGGAGGCTGATTATAAGTAACATGTCCTCAGTGATTTCATGGTCAATATCTTATTTAGATAATGCTTTCCATTCAGTGGGGCATTTTGCATATGAAAGCACTGTTTGAATGTGGCATAACTGTGTGTGTGTCCCCCAAAATGCATGCTTGGTTCTTGATAGTCTTTGTGTATATCTTCCAGGATCGATGTTCTTTCCTCCTACGACTGCTTTTGGTGCCGGCCTCTATTCCGTCGCTGTTTATGGTGGCTTGATACTTTTCAGCATGTTCCTGCTCTATGACACTCAGAAAGTCGTACACCGTGCAGAAACTCAACCGCTGTATGGCGTAGGGATGCAAAAGTATGACCCCATCAACATGTAAGTGCTTCCTCTTGATAAATGTGATGCAAATTCATGAAACATTTAGAGAATCCTAGGCTTCTGGAATACAAGCAAACTGTGTGCATGCTATGTTTAGGTCTGCCTAGAAGTCTATAGACCTTTTAATAAAGGGTGCCTTGTCATTCTTTTCAGTGATTGCTGCTTAGAAGGTTAGGAAGATGAGGAGCAGTTGCACCAGGAGGCCAGGTGCAATAGACAACCTCTGATTTTCATAAGCTATCTCCAGTAAAAACAACCTTTTGTGTTACAGGCTTAGAAACAGCTGTTACCTAGTTTAAGGAGAGCAATTTCCAGGCCATTCTGCAAGAAAGCTTTGCAAATACAGTCGTACCTTGGAAGTCGTACGGAATCTGTTCCAGAAGTCCGTTTGACTTCCAAAATGTTTGGAAGTTTGAATTAATTTTATAATGAAATGATTTTAGAATGTTGTATTATTTTATTGTTGTTAGCCGCCCTGAGCCCGGCTTCGGCTGGGGAGGGCAGGATATAAATAAAATTTATTATTATTAAACCAAAGCTTTGTGGTTTTGTTGGAAGCCCCGTTGGACGTTTGGGTTCCAAAACACCTGAGTACCAAGGCGTTTGGGATGCAAGGTATGACTGTACTGGTGACAGCAAGGAGTATACAATAGGATGACTGGGGAGAAAGCCATTTGTGGATAGTATTCACTAATATTTGTTTGTATACGCTAGTAAGGTCCGTGAACTTAGTTTGCTGTGTTTTTGTCTCAAAACCACGGATGGACTTCAGTTTGAACACCAGGGTGCTGTGCCAAATCATTTGCATCATTCTTTTTCCTTGCTAGAGGACAAGGAAAGTTTGTTAAACTAATGGCTGCTTCTCTTGTCTTTCAGGTGTATGGGTATATACATGGATACTCTAAACATCTTCATCAGAGTCGCCACCATGCTTGCTACCGGCAGTGGCAACAGGAGAAAATAGACCGCAACTTCCTTCCTCGGGCCGAATTGATAGCTCACCAAAAACTTTGGCTTGTCTGATTAGCACATTATATCTCCTAAAACTGCCACTGGGTTGGAGGCAGCTTTCATGTAGCAGTCAGATATTCCTAGCACTTCCACGTGACCTTTTAAGGTGTTTTTGGAGTAATGTGATTTGGATCTTAACACGAGTGGAAAGTAAATTGCTGCATGCCATTAAATCATTTCTCCCTGATTTGGGGGGGTTTGGAAATGTGTAAGAAGTTTATTTTAAAATATGTAGATTTGTAGCCGGTGTAAGTTTAATTTCCTCCTCTTAAAAGGTGAAGTTGTGGTCTTAACTCCGTATATAGGAGCAGACCCCAAGGGCACTGCATTTAAACCAAAATTAACATCAAAGGGAGCTGTATTTGGAAGTTATTTGCAACAGATTGTGCTCCGCAGCATACTCTTTGGTGGTAACTGAATGTAACATACTCGGGACTGATAACAGAAATGGCTAATAAAATAAAATCTCTAAAAGGATATTTGTTAGGATCCTCTTTGCTTTCCCTTGCAGACAATCGGGGAACTTACCAGCAGACTATATTGTATTTGTACTACTGTCACACAAATGCCATCAGCTAAGTGTTGCTTCTCTTTGAAGAGATTGTGGAAGCAACGCTGAAGTGTAGGTTAACTCAAGAGTTGCTTTTCGCTGTCGCTAACAGCAAGGGTAAAGGAATCAATTTGAGCATTTCTGACCTGCATTTTCCTTCAAAGTCAAACTGGGACACAATTTTAACTTTGAAGCCCGCATCCCTCTCTTCTGGGCTCAAAATGTTACCTATCAGCTGGCAGTTTCTTTTGATATTTATCTAAAGACGTGTGGCCTCCTTTACAGAACACTGATTTCTAAAAGATGTCTAATTCAAGAGCCACACTTCTGAAAAGAATATTTTTTTTAAAGCTGGGAAAGCAGATGTATGTGAATTCATTCATCAGACGGAACAGAAGTTATTTTGGAAATTGCTGGACCTCTTTGTTACCGTAGTACTCGTCTGTTATTTTTAAGTATTGTGGCACAGCAATTCAGTAACTTTATTTTCCATCCGCTTTTGCCATTTGTGCTTGTACCAGCTTCTGAAACAATAAAGTCTTAGCTGAAAATTTTATTGGTCTTGTTTTCTGTAAGGTGCTACAGAGATACTTTACTTAAAACTGTACTTTTAAAAATGCTTATCATATACTAGAAGGCATTTGAGCAGTTTTCATTTTCCTTCCAAATTTACCCTTTTTAGGGGAAACTTCACAAAATTGAGTGTTCACTGGTAGTACTCTGTTTAGTAATCTGCCAGCTCCATAGAGCTCTCCTTTCCCTCCACCAGGTATCCATATTTGGGGCTTTTTTTGTTTCCTTGTGTTTTACACCTATAGCCTCAGAAGCTTCTGGATGTTGTTGGGGGGGGGAGCCCCGGAAAGTGGCTAAAACCGTCGGAAGGGGTTTTCCTTGAGAGGAGACATGTTTTTGGAGATGGGTCTTTCTGCTGACCCATCAGAGTCTGGGGACCCTGGGCACTTGTGCAAGGGAACCTGGTATTTGCCCTGAATCCAGCAGCAGCGACTCCCTCACCTGCCCAGGTGTAGGGAACCTGAAAAGCTTGCTCTAGCACTCCCAGAGGTTCTGGATGGAATCTACACACGTATAAAAAATGATGTGAAAATGCTTTATGTTAACATTTCGAAAAATAAATTGAAATTGCCATAGCTCACTCTCGCCATCTAGTGTCACGTTTATATATTGCACCTTACGACAAACTTAAAATGTTTTATCTGCAGCTGTATAGCTGAGTCCCTGGTACACTGGGAAAAGAGGGGAGGGGGCTGGCTCATGCCAACACCCCACAAGATGCCACCATTTTGTTCTTGAAGGGCTGGCCTATCTGGGACAGGCTCTTGGCTACCTGCAGCCTTACATCCGATTCACCTGAAAGTGGTGCCTGATAGGCCAAAACCGATGCCAGATAGGCCATGTTTCCAGGTACGCCAAAAAATGAGCCCCCGGCGCCCTGACCTGGATGTCACGGTTTTCGCCAAAATTCCGCCATCGTCCGATTCACTCGAAAACGGCGCCAAACACCTGCAAATGTTCCCTGCAACCTTTGGCATTGTGAATGCCATATTTCACAGTAGGCCATAAAATGAGCACCCAGTGCTCTAACCTGCGTACCGACGTCTGATTCACTTGAAAACTGTGCCAAACACCTGTAGCGTTTGGCGGTGCAAACACCGTGTTTCCTAGTAGGCCGTGGCCAATTTGCAGGTGTTTGGTGCCGTTTTCGAATGAATTGGACGATGTTGGAATTTTGGTGAAAATCCGCTGGTCAGAACGCCAATGGCTCATTTTCCGCCTACATGGAAACATGGCGTGTGCACCACCAAATGCTGAAGTGGCCAATTTGCAGATGTTTGGCGCCGTTTTTGAGTGAATCGGTGCAAATGCTGCATTTCCTGGTAGGCCCCAAAATGAGCCCTCGGTGCCCTGACACAGTTTTTGCCAAAATTCCGACGTCCAATTCACTCGAAAACGGCACAAAACACCTGCAAATTGCCCCCTGCAGAGTTTGGCGCTGCATACACCATATTTCCACGTAGGTCAAAAGATGAGCCATCAGATTAGTTTTCAGAAATCGGGCAAATGCCCCATAAAAGCAGCCACGGGGGTTAAATAGTGCCGAAAATGCCTTTTAAAAACCCTCCAAAAATTTCTTGTAGCTTTAATGTCTGTGGTGCATTTGAGTGTTCCACAGGGGGAAACGAAAGCTTTGACCCCCAGTGCCTTGAAACCATTGATAGTTTGTGAATCATAGGCATCTACATTGGCTGTGCTCCTTTGAGCAAAGAAAGGTGTGCTACTGTCACACCTTATTTTGAACTTCATTGTTTTTAAAAAGCAATCATGATGCGTGGCCTTCTGGACTTTGACACCATCCTGATGAGACTGCATGCCTTCAGCCCGGGAGGTGTTTTACAAAAGTATTTGCAAAGGTTCATATCCTTCTGTTAATCATAAACTCCGACATTATAGTGCTGTGTTAGAATTTTATTATTTACAGTTCATAATGCTCTGATCTTGGAATGCCACAGTGTCATAAATTAACTATGTACTTGTGCCGGGGGGGGGGGGTCATATGAAAACAGATGTATTGAAATATGGGTAATATTATTTCTGTCGGGAGTGACAGAATTTGGGGGAGATGTTAAGACCGTATATATTATTTTTGTTGGTTTGATAAATTAATTAATATATGATGTTCATTTCCCTCCCCATCACCTGTTGCATTATTCTACAATGCACAGTAAAAATTAAGATTAAATACCTTATTGGCCCGAATATAAGCCGCACTTCTTTTCCAAATTCACGACCTTAGAAAAATTGGCATTTACGATATTGCTGCTGAAACAGACATACAGTAAAGCGGAACAACAACAAAAGTTTTATTGCCGATTTGCAAGCTTAAGACTGTTCATTTGCCATTTACGGGTGTGAGAGCCTGCGGAATTGTCGCAACTGAATATTGTTTTGCGATTTTAGCGATTGTACGGTAACTTTTGCGGACTTGCAAAATCAAAGGCTCAAATTGGCTTGGAGTAACGATTCTACCAACCGCATCAATTTTCAGCCTGTAACCCAATTTTAAGGGAGAGGCTTATATTCGGGTATTGTCTTTTTCTCCCCTTGAATTTTAAAGGTGTGGCTTATTTGCAGGTGCTGCTTATACTTGGGTCAATATGGTAATGACAATACTCTCACTCTACAAGAGTGATCCATTGTGGGAATAGGTTTCTGCCCGCAGAAAATGCCCACCGGCATTAGATGATTGTGTGTTGCACATGCTTCAGTGTACATAGGATTGCTTGCCACCAGGATGGATTTGATTGAAATCTAATCGATTTAAATCACTAGTCAGTAAGACATGATTTAAATCTTTCTTTCTTTCTTTCTTTCTTTCTTTCTTTCTTTCTTTCTTTTACAGAAAGAATTAATCTTGCTGGTATAATCTTAGTATTTACAACCAGATGAAGGGACAGTGCGAGTTACAGTTCAAAATATCTGGTGGGCTGAAGTATGACTACTGCAATGGAATAAATGGACAAGTCCCCAGACACCTAGTTATACATCTCAGACCCTCCAAGTGTCACTGTTTTCCAGGGAGAGTCCTGGATTGACAGAGGCTGTCCTGGTTTCTGATGTGATCCCAGAATGTCCTGTTTCTATAATGTACATAATCAAGGATGAAAAATTGGTGAAAAACATCACTCCCTCTGTCAAGGGACAGAGATTGTGGGAATTGTAGTCCAAAACACCTGATGGGAAAAAGCAATTGTCCTCCCTGAATCCTATAAAAGTCTTCAGGCTTGTGAAACAAATAGACCTTTTCCCCTCTCAAGGCCTCCCTCTCTTTCCGCCAGGGAAGCGGGGTTTGATTTATTAGTCCCAAAATCCCCAATCTGAGCAGTGAAGCTGCTTTATGATATAGATATATATATATTGGCAGACTTCCAGCTCTGAGCATAGGAGCAAGAGTTGGCTATCTGTTAATCCTGAATAAACCAGTACAAAGGCCGAGGCTCCTACAGCAATCATGTTTTATCATACCGGGCCGCCCCAATAAATAAACCTTGCACCGCTGTTGGTGAACAGCAACGACTGCCTGAGTCTCTTTGGAAGACAGTCTGCAGCCGGGTGGAACCATGAAGTTTTTGAACCTTCTTGGCTTCCTAGTCATCTTGATTCTCTGCCTCGGGACCTTTTCGGCTGAAAGTGCCGGTAAGCTATGGACTCCACAGCAGGGAACACTTGGCAGGGCTTTATTTTCACAAGGACTTATTTGCCGGGTTGCGCCAGAAGTCCCTCTGACCCAGGGCTCTGTTGCCATCAGGGTGGTAGTGCCGGGAGTCTTGAATTTTAAAGGTGCAGATTATTTGCGGGTGCAGCTTATAGTCGGGCCGATACGGCACTTGCTCATTTTTAGATGTCTGATTATTCGGACAGGCCTTTCAAACCTGAGATCCTTTGCCAAGCAGTTCTTACCAATGTGTTAAATATCATAATGTGTGTATTTTAGTCTGAATTATATTTTATATGAAAGCGCAATTTATATTTATATTCAATACTTATAAAATATATTTTATAATATATTCAGATTAAATAAATATTTGTTTATTTTTAAATAAATGAATATCCTATAACCAAATAAGCCATTTCAGGTTCTAGCATGGGGGACAGGGTGGAATTTGTGGCAAGATTCAAACATCTGCTCTATTATTTGTTCATGGTTGCCATAAAATGATTAGCCTGCTTGTATTTTTTTGTTCCATATGCTTTCTTTTTTATATTATATTGATTCTGTGATTGATATCTGTATTTGTTTATATCAAAGGTTCCCAAAAACTGGTATACAGACCACCAACGGTCCACGAGTTTCATTCAGGTGGTCTGTTTCATATTATATTCTGAATTGTACCTAAAAAATAAAAAATAAATTGTTATCTTGCAAGTTACTTTGGACACAATCTTGTGAAGAAGCAGCACACCAGTGACTGAAAACAGCAAAGAGAAGTATATTGGAAAAGAACTTATGGGGATTACTTTTGTATACCTCATAATAACTAGAGATGTGTGCGAAGAGAATAACCAAAACATAGGGAATGGGGGAATTGCCCTCAGACTGCCAAAGATGAAGAACTATTATTTCACCAGTGAATATTCTGAAAATTGTGGTTCCCAGGGTGGGTTACGAGCATTTAAAATATGCTGAAAACAGCTTAAGAAACTTAAAAAATAATAATTAGTTGTGTTGATGCATTTCTGATGGCAATCTGAGTAAAATCATGGAAAGCTACGCATCCTCTATTTCTCCAGGCGACACTGCTGGGCTTCCTTCTGCAGTCTTCAGAATATGAGCCTAGAATTTAACCTCTACAACACCTGTTTTTGTTGTTGGGGTTTTTTCTGGGGGTTTTCTGGCTATTTCATAAGTAGGAATGGCAACAACAAAATGCTGCCATGTCTCCTCACAACCTAAGAGGTGCCCTCATTTCAGAGTGCCTGCCAGCCAGCCAACCATCGCCCAGTTTTCTTCTCAAGTGAAACTCATAATTCTGTGGCCTCATTTGGCTGGCTTCATGTGCCCGAGGCAACCCCTTAAAAATAAATATTTGCTGTACTTCTGTAAGACTAAGTTTGCTCGCAGAGGGAGTGATGTTTGTCACCAATCTTTCATCCTTATCTTTCTTTATGTGCATTACAGATTTTCATTCTTGGCTGGTTATTCATAGTAAAACAACAACAACAACAAACCTATGGTTACGTGAAACATACTCAATAAACACACAAGACGTAACCGGCTGTACTTTTGAATAAATAAAGTATACTATTCATTGTATCAAATTGTAGATTTCAACGGAAGTCTCATAAATTTCAATGAAAAAAGCAGAAGACCCAGTGGATCAGTTCATTCTCTAGTCAGTTCATGCATAAGGTCCATACATGTATAAGTGTCTATTCCACTTGTTACAGGACTGTTACAGTTCCACAGAATCCTTTCACAGAGTCTAAGACAAGGCTTTCCCGAATATTAGCCTTGTTTCATCATCCTAGGCTTCATCAGTAGAACAGGCTTATAGCAATCCACCCTTCACGTGGATTATTGGACTCTATGAACAGACAGATTACGTCTTGTGTGTTTATTGGTTATTCATAGTGGCTCATTCCCTCTGGCTCTTGGCTCTTTGCATCTAGCATGCTTTGTGCCCAACTCTCTCTCTCTCTCTTTTAAAGTGGATTTGCTGCACTAGGGTGCTAGAGCACACCATTTTTCAGGAGGGATTCAAGCACATACTGTGCATTTAGGTTTGTGCAATTTGAGTGCACTAAAATGCTCTATCACCCTAGCGCAACAAATCCACTTTTTTAAAAAAAGCTATAGCCCTTCCTATCTTGTTCATAACTGACATAACTCTCTAGATAGCTGAGACAGACAGAGAGAGAGAGAGAGAGAGAGAGAGAGAGAGAGAGAGAGAGAGAGAGAGGTGAGTAACTAACAAAACAGACATTTCTTTCTTTCTTTTGATACTTTATTGAAATTCATAGATATAAACAATATTAAGAAAAGAAAAAAGAAAACAATCTTGTATAAATAATCTTATGTAAATTTACAGAAACAAATTGGTTCAAACTTATACAATCTCTTTTGTCCTTACACAGATAAACTAGACTTCCGGTCATTTCCCGATGTATTTTACCTTTCTAATGTCAAATGTACTTATCATTATTACCTTAATCTTTTTATATTTTCTTATACTTTCTTACAACATTCATACCAGTTTTTCTTATTTCTTGTTTGTTAATTTACACAGGGGTCATTCAAATGCTGCCATAGATATTATACCACTATTATGTTTTTGTAAATATCTCTTAAACATATCCCATTTTTGAATAAATGATTGTTTTGTTTTACCTCTTATTCTATTAGTCAATTGTGCCATTTCCACGTATTTTAATAATTTATTCTGCCATTCCAATAAAGATGATACTTTCCCCCCTTTCCAGTACATTGCAATCAGTATTTGGGCTGTGGCTGTTGCATATAGAAAGATTTTGTTTACATTTTTTGGTATATCTTTACCTAACATCCCAAGCAAGAAGGCTTCTGGTTTTTTAAGGAATGTTAATTTGAAGATCTTTTTCATCTCATCATAAATGAGATTCCAAAACTCTTTAATTTTTCCGCATGTCCACCACATGTGATATGTATCTCCTTCACATTCCCCACACTGCCAGCATTTATTTGAGATATCTTTATACATCTTTGAGAGTTTTGATGGAGTAAAATACCATCTAAATTGCATCTTCATCAGATTTTCTTTAATGGTATAACATTCTGTGAAGTTCATGTTTGCTTTCCATAGAGTTTCCCACTCACTCATCGGGATAGTGTGTCCTATGTCCTGAGCCCATTTTATCATCACTGCCTTAACCTCCTCCTCCTTGACTTCCCAGTCAAGGAGGAGTCACTACATCTTTGAAATTATCTTAGTTTTATTGTTTAGTAATTCTCTTTCAAATTTAGAGGGCTCAGTGACAAAACCGTTTTTTAAATCTTGCTTCAATGTTTCGAAGAGTTGGTGGTACTCTAGCCATCCCCAAAGTTGATTTTTAATTTCATCATAGTTTTTAAGCTTTAATTGATTACCATCCTCTATTAATAAAGAGTTATACGTTAACCAGCTTCCTTTCATATTTTTCTTCTTAGCAGCCTTCGCCTCTAGGGGAGAAATCCAGCGTGGGGTTTTGGGTTCCAAAACAGACATTTCAAATTCTTACAGCAAAACATTTCAGCTTCCACCTTCATCCATTGCCCCTATAAAAGTGCTTCTGTTCTTAAGGTGGCAATTCTGCAGCTGTGAGGATGGAAGGCCTTCATTTGCCGAAGCTAAGCAATGCTGGTTCTATTCTCCAGGCTGAGGCCATGCAAGGCTTAAAATGTCTGGCATACCCATCCTGAAGTTATCCCTTGTTGCTACATTGTTGAATTTCTGGGCCTCTCTGTAGCAAGTAGCTCTATAGCCTGTAGGATTCATCAATAATTGCATTCCATCTCCAAAGTTCTAAAACTGCTCCCTTGGAAACATCATTCTTATTAGAGTAACTGATCAAGGTGGAAGCTGCAAAGTTTTGCTGTAAGAATTTAAAATTTCTGTTCTGTTAGACACTGTATATGATTTTAGTTATTTACTGCACCCTCCCAGGATTCAGAACAAACTTGTCTGAAGTGCTGTTTGATGCTTTCACAACTTATTATCTATCTATCTATCTCTATATCTATCTATATTTTCCCTCAATATTTATCGGCAACATTTTTTAAACCATTCCCTAGGTCCTAAAAGTAGAAGAATTTGCTGCCACAAAATGAAGACTGCACATCACAAGAGAAGTATGGTTTTGTTAATGATGAACAAAGATATGGGTGTCCGCCAGGCATTCCTTAATGCAAACCACACCAAATGCCTACAGACAGAAACTAGAATGAAACTAAGGGAACTTTTTTTAAATGTGATAATAATTTTTTTATTAATTTTCAATTATAATTCAATAATAGCCTCATTATAACAATACTAATTTATAATACAATTACCAATATCAATCATTTAACCAAATTAATCAATTTAGGTAAGGTGTCCCCCCCACCTGCTAGAATTGATGATTTGATTATTTTCCTTGTTTCTGTGTTCCAAAATCTTATTGATCTCAATTACATTCCGGTCATCATAATAATCCTTTGTATAATTGTATATGAAACTAAGGGAAATGGTGGCAGGAGCCACTCACAACCCACTCGTTCATGGAGCCAAGCCTCATAAAATTTTCAATATGGATGGCATAGGAAATACCATCCCAAAACTGTGATGGTAGCTATAAATTACTGCAATTGCATGACATCAGGTTTTTTCTGATGTAAAGGTAAAGCTTAGGGCAAGGACTCCTGAACGGTTAGGTGCAGTCGAGTTCAACTATGGGGTATGGCGCCCATCTCACTTCAGGTGAGGGAGCTGGTGTTTGTCCACAGACAGCTTTCCGGGTCATGTGGCCAGCTTCTGGCGCAATGGGACGAGTGCCAGAGTGCACAGAAATGCCGTTTACCTTCCCGCCGCAGTGGTACCTATTTATCTACTTGCACTGGTGTGCTTTCGAACTGCTAGGTTGGCAGGAGCTGGGACAGAGCAATGGGAGCTCACTTTGGGCACTACTTTTTAAGGAGAATGTCTATACAGTGGTACCTCGGGTTACAGACGCTTCAGGTTACAGACGCTTCAGGTTGCAGACTACGCTAACGCAAAAATAATAGCTCGGGTTAAGAACTTTGCTTCAGGATGAGAACAGAAATCGTGCGGCGGCGGGAGGCCTCATTAGCTAAAGTGGTACCTCAGGTTAAGAACAGTTTCAGGTTAAGAACAGACCTCCAGAATGAATTAAGTTATTAACCCGAGGTACCACTGTGTCTGTGGGACACGGGTGGCGCTGTGGGTTAAACCACAGAGCCTAGGGCTTGCTGATCAGAAGGTCAGCGGTTCGAATCCCCACGACGGGGTGAGCTCCCATTGCTCAGTCCCTGCTCCTGCCAACCTAGCAGTTTGAAAGCATGTCAAAGTGCATGTAGATAAATAGGTACCGCTCTGGCGGGAAGGTAAAAGGCATTTCCGTGCGCTGCTCTGGTTTGCCAAGAAGCGGCTTAGTCATGCTGGCCACATGACCCAGAAGCTCTACGCTGGCTCCCTCGGCCAATAAAGTGAGATAAGTGCCGTAACCCCAGAGTCGGCCATGACTGGACCTAATGGTCAGGGGTCCCTTACCTTTACCTTACCACTGTATCTATATGTCTCTATATATCTATAGATCTATAGATCTATAGGTCTATAGATCTAGATCTAATCTATATCATCTATATCTGTATCTGTATCTGTATCTGTATCTGTATCTGTATCTATATCTATATCTATATCTATATCTATATCTCTATCTCTATCTCTATCTCTATCTCTATCTCTATCTCTATCTCTATCTCTATCTCTATCTCTATCTCTATCTCTATCTCTATCTCTATCTCTATCTCTATCTCTATTTCTATATCATCTATATCTATTTCTATATCATCTATATCTATATAAAATCAGTTACTTTATGAAAAGTCATTGCCCTCAACATTTTGCATCATGGGATTTAGACAAACAGGAATAGGGAAGAACAAGAAAGACTGAAGATAAGTTCTGGAAACAGGAGAAGAAAAGACTAAGGTTGCTCTGCAAGTTCCTGAAGGACTGTCATACAGAAGAGGGGAAATAATTATTCTCTGCTGCACAGAGCAGAGCTAGATTTATAGCTTTTTTTAAGTTAAGGGAGGGTAGCTTAAGCTAGAGCATGAGGAGAAATGTCTTAACATGTATGCTAAATTCTTTCAGTTGAACATTCTCCACCTCTTTGTCTTACAGAGATTAATACCAGAAGTGCCAAGCGACACAACTGTGTGCCTTGTCAGAGATCCAGACATCCACACATACCTCTTCCTGTTGGACCACTTCCTCTCAACTGAAGTGAAAGTTTCAGAAGATTTGGGCAAACACATTTCATAAGCGCACATGGCTTTGAGCTCTCCCTTCCCACCTTCATTCCCTCATTAAACTTTCTCCATCCATTCATGGGGTATTCTTGAGTGACATTGGCATCTGGATTTCTAACTGGGGGTTCCCAAAACTCAGTTTCAGCAGGTTGTTTGCATTCCGCAACATTGTACATGGTTGTATCTGTTTGCAGCCCCAGAGAATTGTGGGAGTGAAGGGATCAAATTTGGGGATCATATGCTGGCAAGCAACCCATTCCTGCTCTTTTCATGGGAGAGTCATAGGGGAACATAGGGGTGTAGCAACATCGCATGAAGTTTGTGTTTTTTTCCACACTACATGTATATGAATGAAATTTAGTGTGACATTCCAGTATATTGGCCCCAAAGCCACAAATCCTTATTGCAACAAGTAGAAGGTAAAGGGTCCAGTCGCGGATAACTCTGGGGTTGTGGCGCTCATCTCACTTTACTGGCTGAGGGAGCCGGCGTACAGCTTCCGGGTCATGTGGCCAGCATGACTAAGCCACTTCTGGTGAACCAGAGCAGCGCACAGAAACACTGTTTACCTTCCAGCCAGAGCAGTACCTATTTATCTACTTGCACTTTGACGTGCTTTCAAACTGCTAGGTTGGCAGGAGCAGGGACCAAGCAACGGGAGCTCACCCCATTTCAGGGATTCAAACCGCTGACCTTCTGATCGACAAGCCCTAGGCTCTGTGGTTTAACCCACAGCACCACCTGTGTACCTCTATTGCAACAAGTACTGCCGTGTGAAAATAACACTAGAAAACAGGGCAGAAGTGTTAGCATTATAATTAGGAAAACTGATGCACTGTTCCTGTGTCTGAATGCATCCAGAGTATCTTGCCCTATCGGTGTCATGGCTCTGCTATCCTTGCATCATGCTCCCCAGACCCCAACCCCAGATAAATAAAAGACCACTAAGTTTGGTTGGGATTGAAACAGGCCACAGCGTTATGGAATTCAGAATCTTTTATTAAAAAATTATGTTTCAAAATGGAGGGCGTCTTATACACAGACAGTGCATTGGTGGGACTTGGATTGGTTGGTATTACGCTGATTGTCAGCGGCTATTGTGCGTGTTATTGGTGGCTGCATCATGTGCTGGTGCCGATTGGCTGTCGCCTTGGCAATTGGGTGGGTGATTTGCAGCTTCTGCCGGCAAGGGGACAGATGGTAGACAGAACTTGCGACGCATTCCCCCCTTTTAAAAGCTCAACAATTCCGAGCCATTCTCCGCATTTTCTTAAATTGGAGCCCCCCAAAATACGGGCGTCTTATACATGGGGGCATGTTATACATGGAAAAATATGGTAAATAATAAATTATTATTATTATTACCCACATTGTCAATTCCTTTGCATTGGCCCAAATCATCCCCCCCCCACTGGATGATCAAGGCATCTGGGGGGCCCTTGGGACTCAATTCTTGCCATTATCAGGGACATAAACTCTTGCCACTTCATGCCCCAGCAGCCCAGCCAGTGAATCTGGGAGCCAGTTGGGAGCCCGGGCACAGCCCCCAAACCAGTGGTGATGGTGTGCATCTGTGCCCAATGCACAATACTGTGCCCGCATATCCAGAGGTTCTTGTTTTATTTTGGAATTTGTTCAGTGAAGATCTGTTGCTATTGACCTTTCTCGCCGATCAACTTGTTTCCACTCCAAAAGCATCAGATTCCATTCTTCCTTTTTGCTCTGCCACCGCTAAGAGGGCTGGTCATCTTACTGAAATCAGTCTCACTAAATTAATTTTCATATTTCTATCCAATGCTTCCTTCAAAGAGCTCAGGGCTGCATACAAGGGGCTTACCCCGTGTTATTTTCACTAGCAACTCTAGGAGGTAGCTTAGAGTAAAGTGAATAATTGAACCAAGCTCCTTTATAGACCAATTCTATACTCAGAAGTAAATCCCACTGAGTTCAATGAGACTTCCTCCTGAGTAAACTAGGAAAGCCTAAGTGCCAAATGGGGATTTGAACTCACGCCTCCCTATTTCTTCTCCATTACTCACCCCGTACCACTGTTTTGCCTACACCCTTGTGCAAATTAATTGAAACAAACAATGTAGTTTATTGTACAAAACTCACATATACATGTATAAAACTCACATATACGTACATTAGTAATGGATATGACCTCCGCTATTTTTAAGCAGCATTAGAACATGATTAGGCATGGAGTCTACTACAGTGGTACCTCGGGTTACATATGCTTCAGGTTACATACGCTTCAGGTTACAGACTCCGCTAACCCAGAAATAGTGCTTCAGGTTAAGAACTTTGCTTCAGGATGAGAACAGAAATTGTGCTCCGGCGGCGCGGCGGTAGCAGGAGGTCCCATTAGCTAAAGTGGTGCTTCAGGTTAAGAACAGTTTCAGGTTAAGAACGGACCTCCGGAACGAATTAAGTACTTAACCCGAGGTACCACTGTAGTTTCAAACAGTCACTGTTGATTTTCGGATCCCTGTACCACACTTGAATCAGCGCCTGAATGAGCTTCTCCATAGTCGTACAGTCTACAGCACAGAGGCGACTTTTGCATATAGCCCACAAATTCTCAATGGGATTTACATCCAGGGAATTCCCTGGCCAATCAAGTACCTGTATTTGCTGCTCTGTCATGAATTCCTTCACCACTTCGATGTGTGACAGGGGCTAGGTCCTGCTGCAATATCCCAGTACCGCCAGGATACCTCTTTTCCAGCTCTCTTTCATAGAACCTCAATATATTGTGGCGAGTGCATCATTCCTTCTATTGACTGCAGGCTTCCGACGCCATAATGATCAACTGACTTTTTGTGTTTGTTTTGAGTACAGGATTATGAGTAAGATAGAAAACATGCTTTGTTTCAATTAATTTGCACAAGGGTGTATGTAACACAATGCAGGTCTACTCAAAAGTAAGTTCCAGGACTTACTTCCAACTGTGGCATGTTTGCAGATCTTTTATTAGATTTCCTTCTGAGTAAAGCCGTTTCAGTACTGGGGAATTCTACACGGCAATGAATGGCCTTTAAGCACTTATCTCTGTGATTCACTCACTTTCATTTCACAGTGTGGGTGGAGTGAACTTTTGATACGCTCCCATTTATTGCTAAGCAATTACAGTAGTTCAAAAACTAACCAGCAGAGGGCTGCCGAATCCAGAGGTATGAGCAGCCCCATTGCCCTGACCTACTTTGCATCAAACATATTTGTGGCATGCTTGCAGATTGAATGATCTTGGTCCGACTGCACTGGCTACCAATTAGTTTCCGGGTCCAATTCAAAGTGCTGGTTTTGAGCTATAAAGCCTTAAATGGCTCAGGACTGCAATACCTCAAGGACCACTTCTTTCCATATGAACCTACCGAGACCCTGATCATCTTCTGATGCCCTCCTTCGTGTGCCTTCTCCACGAGAGGTCCAGAGGGTGGCAAAACGAGAATGGGCCTTCTCTGCAGTGGCTCCCCATCTGTGGAATGCTCTCAATATACAGCTTTAACCAGCAGGCAAAAACGTTCCTTTTTCACCAGGCCTTTACATGATTTGATTGCCATCCTATGCCCTTTTAAAATGTGGCTCTTTTGAGGGCAGGTTATTGGGCTGTTGTTGTTTTTATTTTGATTACATATTTTGTGGTTTTGTATTTTGCTTTGTGAACTGCCCTGAGACCTCCGGGTATAGGGTGGTATAATAATAATAATAATAATAATAATAATAATAATAATAATAATATGAAAAGCACCCTACAAACCTATCATGCCCTTCAACGTTTCTCCAATGAAAATACGGATGTCAATAATAATAATAATAATAATAATAATAATAATATGCATGTGTTCAGCTAAAAAGAAAGAAAGCAGAACATTATGGGATCAGATCAGAAACCGGGACGGCTTCTGTAAATTTGGGGCTGTCCCAGAAAAATAGGGACACTCGGAGGGTCTGTCCTAGGCATGGGAGTAACAACTTTTGGAGTTAAGGGGGCTGCACTTTCCTTCTTGTTTTTCTCTTCACTGGGAAATAAGAACCTGTATCAAATGTCTCTAGAACTTTCTACTCTTTGGGGAAGTGGAGGAGCCATGCATGAAACACAGACATACAGTGGTACCTCAGTTCTCGAACATCTCCATTGACAAATGTTTCGGAACCCGAAAGCTGTAAACCTGGAAGTAAATGCTTCTATTTTCGAACACGCCTCAGAAGTCGAACGGCTTCCACTGTGTGTTTTTCAATTTTCTCCATTGACCTTGCAGACAGCCCTTTGTGCCTCGGTTGTCGAATGAATGGTCTTCCGGAACGGATTACGTTTGAGAACCAAGGTACCATTGTACTTGTTCTGGCTGCAACTGTTTTTTTCAGTGGAACCACAGGCTTCAACTGATACATGGTTTATGTATTTTCTTGCAGGTTTTAATGCACATTTGCGAAAAGCCTTTAGCCACTTAATCTGGCCTGAAAATCGACTGCAGAAACCAGAATTCAGTGCAGCAGTCGGAATAAAGCTAAACATCTCTGTTAATGAGTCATACCATTGAACCTCGTTTCCCGTCAGTGTCTTCAGTTGCGGGGGAAGATTTATTTCACAATTTCCCTTTGACTCACCTTCTGCCTGGCAAGGGATAAGAACATGGATTTGCCGCGTGATAATCCTCTCGTAAGCACAATGCCATCTGTCCTCCTTACCAAAGTGTAAGTGGAGAAATCAGGTCACCCTGTGGCAGCACAAACAGGCAGATCCCACGACTGCACGGCCATTTTGATTTCCGTGGTGTGGCAGGCCAACTCGGAGCTGTGTCTCTGTGTGTGAGTTCCACCCCATCATACTCAGATGACCAATGAATGGAACACACACAGACACTAATTTTTATTAGATTTTCTGTTTAACAATTTTAAATACTCATTTAAACAATTTCAATGACTTCCCTTCTTCTCTTTCCTTGGTTCGTTTTACATACCATAAATCCCTGCATATTTTACATAAACTAAACCATCCAGTATTCCATTATTACATCCAACAAAACTTATTTATACTGTTGAATTTATCTTAATGCTGCCGAGGGAGCCTGCGTTTGTCCACAGACAACTTCCGGGTCATGTGGCCAGCATGACTAAGCCGCTTCTGGCGAACCAGAGCAGCGCATGGAAACGCCGTTTACCTTCCCTCTGGAGCGGTACCTATTTATCTTCTTGCACTTTGACATGCTTTCGAACTGCTAGGTTGGCAGGAGCTGGAACCAAACAACGGGAGATCACCCCGTCGCGGGGATTTGAACCGCCGACCTTCTGATCAACAAGCCCTAGGCTCAGTGGTTTACACTCAAAAGAGTCAAGTAGTAACACTGCCGCTATTAAGTTGTGGAAAAGTCCAGGGTGAATCCTTGTTCCTGGCATGCTACATTTCATTTGAACTGTAGCCAAAGCATTTTCAGCTCTTTCATGATGCTATAGGCAAATTACACTTGCGAATGAGTGCCTTGGAGCACGCACAGAGCGCCTGTCCCTAATTGCTGAGAGTCTGCAAGTTCTTCTATTTGTGTATTTATTTATTTATCTCATCTATCCCACCTCCCAAGGCAGTGTTTGAGATTAGAAGTTTAAAATTAACATTCTGTTATGAAAGTAAAAAAGGTTAGAAGACATTAAAATGAATATTAAACAGTGATCATAAAGCCCTTGATTGAACTACAGAATGGGTAAAAAGCCGAATAGGCAAAAAGGCGTTGTAAAAACTGCAATATTCAATTCCGTCTCCTGGTCAACTGCATGCACAGATGGATTGGCTAACAGTACAATTAATGGCACAATTGCACACCCTTGCCCGCACAATTTGTTTTTAAGATAAACTTTTACTTTCCAGACCGCAGTACATTTGTCCAGCTTCTGTCATGGCTGATGAAATTCATAAAGCAGCAACTGTAAATGTATTTTATGAGCAACAGGTAAATAGCACCAGAGGGGCAGAGCCAGACTTCCAGACTTCACAGACTTCCATCCTCCCCTCCATGGAGTCCTCTTGTCAACATTTTTCACTGCATATCATGTTTTCCTCTGATTTTTTCATAGTATTCTATTTAAATCCATAGTTCTCTTCACGTTGCAAGTGTTATTTCAATCCTGCTAATGTTTTTAACTGTTTACAGTGTTCTTTTAAATATATTACAAACTTTTCCCAGTCTTTATTAAAGTTTTTGCCATTGTGGTTTCTGGTTTTTCCAGTCATTTTGGCCATCTCTGCATAGTCCAACAGTTTTGTTGTCCTCTCTTCTTTTGTAGGTATTTTATCTTCCTTCCATCTTTGTTATAGAAGCATCGGGGTTGCTGTCGTCACATACAAAAACAATCTTTTGTACTCCCTTGGTATCTCTGCACCTACAATTCCTAATAAAAAGGCTTCTGGTTTTTTTTAAACATATGTTATTTTAAAGACCTTTTTCAACTCATTATATATCATTTCCCAATATGCTTTTATTGCCTTACAGGTCCATCACATATGATAAATGGTGTTCTCTTTTCCCTTGCATTTCCAACACATATTTGAAGTATTCTTATACATCTTTGCTTATTTACTGGGAGTCAAATACCATCTATACATCATTTCCATATAGTTTTCTTTCAATGTACTGCATGCCGTAAATTTCAAATCCTCTCTCCAGAGTTTCTCCCATGAAGAGAGTTGAATATTATATCCAAAATCCCTTGCCCAATGTATCATTACCGCTTTAACCTCTTCATCTTTAGTGTACCATTCTAACAACATCTTATACATTTTAGACAATATCTTTACCTTATTTTCCAAGCTCTGGATTGTATATTCCAGAGTATTTCTGAGCCCATGCTCTGTGGCTTATATTTCAACTGCAGCCATGCCGATTTCTCGAACCCAAAGCCTCTGCATGACTTTTGGGTCTACCAAAGGACACAATTTGCCTGTCCGCCAAACAGCTTCTTGTACAGGAACTCCCACACCACTGTTTCCAATGTATTGATCCATTTCCTTTTTCTCTCTCATTGGGCAGCTGCTTATGTAATGCCTTTTTACGGCTGATAGGGTGAGTAAATTAGGCTTATGCTGATCTTGTTGCATTCAGTCAGCCATAGACCTAATAAAGTGGACATCCATCATCTGCTGGCAGAGCCCAGAGGCGCCATCGTTTTGTTCCAGCTAGAGCATGGAGACCCAAGTCATGAACTCATAAGCCTCCAGTGCCCTAACCCAAGAGCCGAGAGGATTGCTGCACATTGCACATGGTAACCGTTTCCTTACCCTTTACAGAATGACAGATGGGGATCTAGCGGGAAACTAAAAAACAGAAATAAAACAAAACACGAAAGCTTTCTAGACACACACACACACACAGAGAGAGAGAGAGAGAGAGAGAGAGACCTCATGCTCCTTTTTGCTCCCATGTATCCCTGCCACTTAAAGCTGAATGATACTTTATTATTTACAATTTATGTAGTAATGTTTGATGAACATGTTGCTTTACAGGTGAGCAAAATGGCCAGTGCCTTCCTGAGGACCTTAGAAATCTAATAGCCGAGGTAAAAAGGTAAAAAGGCAAAGGACCCCTGGATGGTTAAATCCAGTCAAAGGCGGTTATGGGGTTGCGGTGCTCATCTTACTTTCAGGCCAAGGGAGCCAGCGTTTATCCACAGACAGTTTTCCAGGTCATGTGGCCAGCAGGACTAAACTGTTTCTGGCACAACGGAACACTGTAATGGAAATCAGAGCACACGGAAAAGCCATTTACCTTCCCGCCACAGCGGTACCTATTTATGTACTTGCACTGGCATGCTTTCAAACTGCTAGGTTGGCAGATGTTTCGAGACTGCGATTCCCATCATCCCTGACCACTGGCCTTGTTAGTTAGGGATGATGGGAGTTGTAGTTCCAAAACATCTGGAGGGCTGAGTTTGGGTGTGCCTGGTATTATACATGGATAGTGCATAGGGTGGACGTTTGATTGGTTGCTGCCGTGGCTGTCAGTGGCTTATTGGTTCCTGTGTCAATGGCTGGTGTTGATTGGCTGATGCTGTGGTAATTGGGCGGACGTTTGGCAGCTTCTGCCGACGATGGGACAGACACGAGACTGATTTTTTGACGCGTGCAGGTGAGCAATTTTTGGCAATCCCCCCCCCTTAAAAAGCTAACCAACCCTGGGTAATCCTCCCCCCAAAAGTTCAACAACTCTGAGCCCATTTTCTTAAATTTGAGTCCCCCCAAATAGGGGGTGTCTTATACATGGGGGTGTCTAATACACGGAAAAGTATGGCAAATCCACCAGTAATATGTTATTTTTGCATCAATGACATGTCTCAGAATACATCCTCAAAAAAACCCCACACCCAGTCTGGAGGGACTCTTAATGATAGTGGGGTTAGCTCAGTCGATAGAGCATGAAACTCATAATTTCAGGGTTATGGGTTTGAACCCCACATTGGGAAAAAAATTCCAGTATTGCAGAGGGTTAGACTAGATGATGCTCAGTGTCCCTCCCAACTCTACAATCCTATGATTGTCTGGCTCCAACCCTGCGTCATATCTAGTTCCACCTTGAGAAAAATCTTTGCTCCTCATTTCTAGAAAGTAGGGGAAATGTATACTTGGGCTAAAACCACGGTTGTTTACAAGTCATTTTGCCCCTAGTGAAAGTAGTTTAAAATCCAGTCATAACGACAGACCATTTTGCATCCCTGAGGGGAGAAAGTGCCTCTGCATTTCTAGGTTATGATCAGATAAAGAATGTCACAAAGTCTCAGCATAATGGATTTTGTTTCCACGGCAATCCACAATATTGACTATGGGTACTTTCTGTTTATCAGGCTCAGATCAGGCCAGATTGAGTTCTGTGGAATATATTTATTTGGCAATTACTGCCAGTTGGATCATAAAAATGTATACTTTATTGGAGGGTTGTTGTTGTTTTGTGTTTTTGGAGGGGATCATGGTTTTATTTGGCACTAATTGGAATAAGATGGTTTTTTATCATAGTGGCATAACTGAGTAAAATCAACCAGCTTTTACTCTCCCTTTTAAAAAAAACCTCATTTTGCCCAACAAGAAGAAAGAAATTCTAAACCTGTGAAAGTGACAGAGTTGGGGGTGGGGCTTGGAATTCCTTTGACAGACTCCAACTTCTGCAGCCTTCCTCTCTACCTGT
This sequence comes from Podarcis liolepis, assembly GCF_965112155.1. Lineage (NCBI taxonomy): Eukaryota > Metazoa > Chordata > Lepidosauria > Squamata > Lacertidae > Podarcis > Podarcis liolepis. The sequence goes on from NC_139556.1 coordinate 25,839,403, forward strand.
TTCTGCAATGTGAATATGTTTTTCAGAGAAAGTATGCTTTTAGAGCATCCCTAAATTTGCACACTTCATAATGGATGTGAAATACGGATGGACAAAGTAGACCCACTTTGGAATTTTCAGTTTGTGCCTTCGCAGGTCAATTCTGTATCCAGGGCAGCTGTCTACCAACTCCATCTGGTACGCAGGCTGAGACCCTACCTGCCCGCGGACTGTCTCGCCAGAGTGGTGCATGCTCTAGTTATCTCCCGCTTGGACTACTGCAATGCGCTCTACGTGGGGCTACCTTTGAAGGTGACTCGGAAACTACAGCTAATCCAGAATGCGGCAGCTAGACTGGTGACTGGGAGCGGCCACTGAGACCATATAACACTGGTCCTGAAAGACCTACATTGGCTCCCAGTACGTTTCCGAGCACAATTCAAAGTGCTGGTGTTGACCTTTAAAGCCCTAAATGGCTTCGGCCCAGTATACCTGAAGGAGCGTCTCCACCCCCATCATTCTGCCCGGACACTGAGGTCCAGCGCCGAGGGCCTTCTGGCGGTTCCCTCATTGCGAGAAGCAAAGCTACAGGGAACCAGGCAGAGGGCCTTTTCGGTAGTGGCGCCCGCCCTGTGGAACGCCCTCCCATCAGATGTCAAAATGATAAACAACTACCTGACATTCAGAAGACATCTTAAGGCAGCCCTGTTCAGGGAAGTTTTTAATGTATGATATTTTAGTGTTTTTTGGTTTCTATGGAAGCCGCCCAGAGTGGCTGGGGAAACCCAGCCAGATAGGTGGGGTACAAATAATAAATTATTATTATTATTATTATTATTATTATTATTATTATTATTATTATTATCCCTAAATTTGCACACTTCATAATGGATGTGAAATACGGATGGACAAAGTAGACCCACTTTGGAATTTTCAGTTTGTGCTTTCGCATACTGCAAGAAAAGAGATGGGGATCCATAATTCTTGTAAGTCTGAGATATGGAACCCCATTCTAGCAAAGAGGATCTGGAAGCATATGAAAGCAGGCTTCGATTCACATGGAAATTTTGTGGTATCATTCATAGAATCATAGAACTGTGGAGTTGGGAGGGATCCCCAGATTCATCGAGCCCAGCGGTTCTCAACCTGTGGGTCCCCAAATGTTGTTGGACTACAACTCCCATCTTCCCTGACCACTGGTCATGCTGGCTAGGAATGATGGTAGTCCAACAACATCTGGGTACCCACGGGTTGAGAAACACTGATCTAGCCCAACCCATGCACATGGATGTTGCGTGCAGCATTCCTCAGTCGGATCAAGGAACCAGAGCTTCAAATTGCTCAACAAATGGATTTAAGAGCTGCTGAAAGGTGAAACTACTAGAGCAGGGGTGTCCAACAGGTAGATCACGATCTATTGGTAGATTGTGGGGTGTCCGTGGCAGATTGCGGTAGATCATTGGACCTGCCACAAAAAAAGCTCAACAACTTTGACTTTCTAAAAAATGCTGAACAACTTTTACCTGCCCCCAAAAGCTCAACAACTTTTGTAGATCACTGCCAGTTGTCTTTTATAGTTGGAGTAGATCTCAGTCTCTTGGAAGTTGAACATGCCAAAGTCAATTTGCTTTGTGCCAACTTTTCACCTACCTTCCAATTCCTGTTTCAAAAGTCTGTATTTTGGGACTGTCCTGAAGTAACTACAAGTAAATATAGTACATACCCACACCCACACACCCCAAATGAGAAAGGGGGGGGGGGGAATCAGTGTGTCTTAAAGAAATTTCAAATGTATTATTAAACTGTAGTAAGCAGTGGATAATTTTTAGCACACGGACAATGAATGAGGATTGGCTTTTATTTTGGGGTTTGCTGAGTTTGCGGCTTGTGTTTTTAGCTTTGTATCACTTTCTGTCCATAACCCTCAGTCCTATTTAGATCCGTAGAAGCATTAACAAGGAAGGTGTTGCAGAACAGAGCTCACCTCCAGGTATGGAGGTGATATTTTGTTATGCTTCCTATGTGCTATAACACCTCTTGCTGCGGGTGCGACATCAAGAGAGCGACTTGGAACAATCTGCGGGCGAACAGCTTTGTGTGGTTTGGTTGCTAGCGAGATGCGTCACTGCAAAGTGGACCAAATCCGTATGTCCTCTCCTGCATTGATATGAAACACAAAAGCAATACACTTTTTGGGTTGCAGGTGTAAGCAATATTATTGCACCAAGGGGCCTCAGGACTTTGGGCAGACAGGTTTATTCTTCATAACGGCACAATGCTTTCTCCATTCAGCCTAACTCCTAGCAATTGTGCTATTTGGTGCAAACTCTAATGATTTAGTCCCATTTTAAAAAAAAAATCAAGTCAATTTCTCATTGTTTTTCCCCCTTAAATCCAAATTTGGAGAGCCCTGTTTAAGGCTGCAATCCTTTTGAACTCAGTCTGACACTTTCAGTTACAGAATGGGGCCTATTAAATCATTTATGAAGCACTTTTTTTCAAGCTAGATGTACAAATTTGGGTGACAAGTGCTTTAGTTTAGCCCTTGATTTAATGAATTACATTATGTTAATAAGTACTTCATGGAACCCTAGAATTGCAGGGTTGGCAGGGACCCCAAGGATCATCTAATCCAATCCCCTGTGGTGCACGAATCTTCAAAATGATATTTTAAAAAACACCACAGTTTTCTTTCTATCAAATATAAAGTGAAATGAGAAACAAAAGCCCCGTTGTTTTTAAATGTTATCTATATTGGTTATCAAATTGGTGGACTTATCAATCAAGTATTAGAAACCTAATACAAAGTCAGTCTTGAAAATGTAGTAAAATAATTATCTAGATTAACGAGCGCTTCTCTTCATTACATTTACATTCATCTTTCAGGCAAAGATTTCCTGGTTATAAGAATGCTACATGTTGCTGCTCACTCAGTAAGTCAAAGTTGATTTACTTTTGAGAATTTGTTCCATCAGCCTTTTGAGGGAGGTAAAAATTGTCCTTCCTTCTGTTTCTGGAAAAAAGAAAATCGAGGTTAGAAAAAAGAGGGAGAGGGATATTTCACACCCGGGTTTTACCTTGTCTTTTCCAGATCTGGAAAATGTTTTATTGGGCGGTGTGAGTGCAGCGCCCGACAATAACAGCCCCAGCAGAGAGTGATGTTGGTTCCTCCAAACTCTCTCACAGAGAAATGAGTCCCAGAGCACCTTGCAAAGTAATTGGTCTAATTAGGTGGAAGGAAGGAGCGCCTTTAAATTCCTCGGAAATTAAGACGCGTCATCCACTTAACATCTTAACATCTGCTCCTGCCTCTCCCCGCTGCACGGGGCTGAAGGACAGCTTACTGCCGGGTCTTTGGGGCCATATTTCCACCCACCTGCCCCCAAACTCAGAAGATACTGACCCTTGCTTTGGGGGGATGAAGCATCTATGGCAGCTGCCCCCATCTTTGTTCCTCAATTTGATGCATGTTTGCCTGGGTAAGTACAACAAACCTCTTGGCTCCTTAAGAAACTATAGGACAGCAACGTACGCCTAAGCTTTGTTAGTAATCCTTCATAATGTGGCCTTGCAACTGTTTCTTGATAACTGTGTAAATAAATACTGCTTGCTGGCTGTCCCCCCTCCTCCTTATCCCCCCCCCCACCATTGATTGTATTACCTGTAGCTTGAAGTGGGCTGTTATTGATTCTTGATCTGTGATTAGAATGATAACTAATTTCATTTCATTTTTACTTTTTTTTCTTTGAACTTTGCTGTTCTCTTGCAGCAAGTAAGTAATTATTTCATTATGGCTTCTTGATAGGCATCCCTGAAAATCAAAATGTTTTAGAATCTCCAATAGATTGCTTAGGGATTGCCTGGAGGTCAAAGATGCTCGTTTTGCAGTTAGTGAGCATTTCGTGAAGGCTCATTCAACAAGCAGAAAACTTCAGACTGTCTGGTGGGATCCTGATTAATTCGTTTTCTGTGTGTTATATATACGGGTACATCTGTAATATGTTAACTGATTCATAGCCGTTTGTATTATTAACAAGATAGTACAGGATCCCTTAAATATGCCCATAAACTTTCTAAAATGTAGATGCGATCTATTAGCATAATTGGATATATTGGGAACTCAGATTATTCCCTTGAGGGTTGATCTTTGCTTTGTACTCAGAGGCAGGTGGGGTAGGAAATTCATCTGTTTGTGATCTAAAGAATGCTTTTGTTTTCGGTTCTGTTTTCTTTTCGAACCTGCAGCTCAGGCGAATTACGCTCCCTATTTCTTCGACAATGGAGCTAGCAGCACTAACGGGAACATGGCACTTCTCAGCCTTTCGGAAGACACAGCTGTCGGTCAGTCTTACGATATGGCCCACTCCTTTTTAAAAATAACAATATCAATATGCTGGTTTCTTTTTCATGTGTTAAAAACTAAGAAAAGAGACTCAGTCGTATTTGTGCAGGTTGTGTCTACCTAAAAACTTTTCTTGTCTTTAAACTTGATGACTTATCTATAAATGAAATGAGTTAAATGGGTCATTTGTGTAAGTAGCATCCATGTGCCTTCAAATGCATGTGTGTACACGATTTTGGCTGTAATTTTGCACAACAAATGGCGACACTCAGCCAATTCAATGGGGCCTGGGTGAGCATTGCGATGCAAGTGTTAGTAAGCATGAATTTCCACTTCCATTGGCCCTGCACGCTTAAGCTTGTTTCTAGAACTTCCTTGCTGGAATGAGTTATCTATCTGGTATTTTTCACACAATTAACGCACAAGGGATTTGTTATAGGGCAGGAACATTACACTCACATGGGTCAAACGCAAAACTCCACTTGCAGCAGATGCCTGACTTTCTTTAACCAGAAATTTGCCGGTTAGGGGACCAGAGTTTAATTTCTTTTAATCATTTTCTCATAAATCAGTCCAAACATGCCAGCCTTCCATGTTTTGCCTATCCAAATTCCTTCACCAAAACCATGGCTGGCACCCATTACCAGCGTTCCCTTCCCAGGCTTGAACACACCTTAGCAGTTGAATGCCACCATGTAAGCCTCTTTCCACCTGCCCGCCCTCCAAAATGTTCCTTTCTTGTGCACATCTCTGCACTTTCCAGACATCTGGGCAAATTCCTTTTCTTCCCACACCATTCCACAATCCATTCCAGCAAAGGGTAAGAAGCTAGGAGGAGTCATCTGGTCTGTCAGGACAACACGAGGATTATCCATCCCTCCTCCCACCAACGTGAGCGCAACGCTCACTCCCAGTAATAACGGTAGGTGGCCAATTCCGATTGGCTACGTGCGAAATCCTCTTGCTCACTACACGATTCTCGATTGGTCAGGATCATGTGGCGAGAGAGAGAAAACAAAATGATGGAGGAGGGAGCAGAGAAGTGGATCACCCTGGTTTTGAAGTGCCACAGAAGAAATGAAAAAGCTACACTGGGGGTCTTGTAGACATTTTGCACCCTCAAATTCCCTTCCCACTTTACCCCATACTTTTTGTGGGCATTACTTGGACCTACTCCAAACTATGTCTAGAGTGGCTGGGGAAACCCAGCCAGAGGAGCGTAGCAACCTCATAACCGCCTTTGACTGGACTCAACTGTCCTGTTTACCTTTTTTGACTTTCCCATTCCTACTGTACTTCCTATTTTCACTTCTCACCTGTCCAGAGTTTTACCTTATTCTTTGGCATTTCCTCCAGAGTTTTATTCAAGGCTTTTTTTTCAGCCGGAACTCACCAGAATTCAGTTCCTCTCAGGTGGTTGCCATTGCCATTCTAAGAGAACCAAGGAGGTGATAATGGCGAGTTCCAGCACCACTTTTTCTAGAAAAATAGCACTGGTTTTACTGCTCCTCACGGTACCCCTGATATATTGTCTAGGTAGGTAGATTAATGCCAAGATTCAGTTTCAGCTCACAAATCACAATGGACCTAGGAAAAGGCTTTTGTTTCCCCCTTCCCCAAGGGATGAAGACTGCTGTGTTTGCTTCTGTTTCCATTTGCTGGCGCCCACAAAGATAAGACTAATTTTAAATTCACTTTTCTTTTCAGCAAGAGGAGGCAGAAATGCCAAATATAGATTTTTTTTTAATTGGTGTTAATTCTACACTGAGAAGTGTTCCCTGGGTGCTAATGATATGGAGAGCTTGTGTTGAGAAAGGTGTAAAAATTATCAGCCAGACACCAAGCCTGATCTGAAGGAGAAGCCGTAAAAGCTTCCCATTTTAACATCCTATTAACATCCTGGCATTCGCACAACCAGTGAAACATTAGCTGATATCAGCTTGGGGGAGGGAGGCACAGAAGAGCAGGGCTTTTGGTGCTTGTTTGCTTGCAAAACAACAGAACAAAACAAAAACACGAGAACTCCTTTAACACGCCAAAGGTAAAGTATCGAAATTTTGCACCCCTGACAATTTTGCACTCAGGGCAACCGCCCCAAGCTACGACACTGCCTCTCACTGCTTATGAAATAATGTGTTTTGATGCATTTCCCTCCAAACTAGTTTCAATCTCAAGTGAGAAAAAGAATGACCTAGGTTTTTTCTTAAAGTCAGCAATGTACTTCAATTTTTTTCACACACAAAAATGTTACTCCAGTGGAACTTCAGTTGTCGAACGCTACGGAAGTCGAATGTTTCGGCTTTTGAACACCGACAACCCGGAAGTGAATGCTTCCATTTTCGAACGCGCCTCAGAAGTTGATTGGCTTCCAAGGAGCATTCCTCCATTTTTACAATGGATTTTACCAACCAGCAATTGCGCCTCGGTTGGCAAAAGTTTTGGAAGTCGAACGGTCTTCCGGATCAGATTACGTTCGACATCCGAGGTTCCACTGTATAACAACATTGCAGTAGCTCTTCACAATACCCTCCAAAAGCAATTTTTTCTACAAGGTGTCCTAATCTCTCTCTTTCAGGTACACACGTGTACACATTAAATGGGACAGATCCTGAAGGGGATCCGGTAACCTATGGCATGACCTTTGAATCTGGGTCAAGAAAGTACTTTGCTATTGATGAAAACTATGGAAATGTTACACTGATTGAAGAGCTGGACCGTGAGGTACAGTGCAACAAAGCAGAATCTATTTGTGGTGTCAAGATCAATTTAAGATGGTTGTTTGTGCCAGCTGTTTGTAGCTTAGTTCCCACTGAGCTGATAACCCCCTACCTGGGCTGTTCACTTAAAATTTCAGGGGGGGGGCACTCACGTAATCAAATGCTTTATGCAAAAAAAACCACACAAAGGAAACTAGGGAGAGGTCTAAGTTTAAGCCCATCTCCCTGATATGCTCTGTACTCTGTGCAATGATTTTGTTTTCTTTTAGGGAGGAATATTCAACCATATGATCGTCTACCTGTGGTCTAAAATGGTTCAGTCCAGACACAGGTTTATTGCCTCCAGTGAAAATTTAGGGCCATATCTATCAGTCGTAGGACAACTGGTTATACCATCCATTAATTTGGGGGACAAAATGAATATAATCAGTATGAAGCAAATGGCAGAAATAACAATAATTTTTTAGCCTCATTTTCAGCTTTTAAAACATGGAATTTAAAATTTGGGTGATTTGGGTTTATTGCAAACTTCCTAATATTTGTAAAGAATAGTTGTGGTATAATGTTTCACATAAATAAACATGCTAAAAGTAAAATGTTAGTAACCATAATTATGTCCACCAAAGGGATGTTTCCAAGAAGTCCACAAATTGAAGACAAACTCCATATATTCGAAAGGTTACTCTACAAACAGTTATAGTCAATGTGGATATTTACTCAGAATTAATTCCTGAATTCAGTTGGGCTTACTCCACAATAAGTGTACACATGAACTTGCCCACAGTTACTTGGGAGTAAGCCCCATTGAACTCAATAGATCATACATTTAAGCAGGACATCCCTAGGTTTCTGCTGTTAATAGTCTCCTAACTCTGTTCTTCAGAGTTATGTGTTACTTATTTAGCCAGCTAAAACGATACTACGTAGAAAGCAAGCAAATATTTGATAAATGTTGTATTTTTACACTTCTAAAAGTATGAGCCTTAGATCCCATCGACCCTGTGGACAACAATTCTTTTATTTTCTATTTTAAGAGAGAAGATGAGGTTGAAGTTGTCGTCAGCATCTCAGATGGCTTAAGTACGGTAAGTATTTCAAGAGAAAAGGGGTTTTCCTCACCGTTGCCAATTCTTGCTCTATTCTGTATCAGATAATGGGAAAGGAAACAGCTGCCATTCTCCTAACTGCCAAATCAACTGCTTGGATATTTCCAAGGGATAGATTGTGGGATGTGAGGAATCACCCCTAGGTTTTTTGGTTTATCTGATATATATTATATCAGGGGCTTTACGTGTTTACAATGGTTTTTAAGATAAATTATAACCCACCCACCATTAGTAGGACTGGAACAATACTTGTAATTTAATGGTGAATTTTGGACATAATTGAGATGTAAAAGATTTGGATTATCATAAAAGATGCAGGAGGAAATGATTAACAATACGACACAGAAAGGGGAGGAAGGAAGTCCAGGAGATTCTTCGGAATCTTGTTTTTATGTTGTATATTGGATATGTGACTGTAAAACTTTGATCTGAAAACCAAAGAAACATTTTTTTAAAAAAACGCATTCCCGTATTTTTCGCTCCATAAGACGCACCAGACCATAAGACGCACCTAGTTTTTGGAGGAGGAAAACAAGAAAAAAAATATATTCTGAATCTCAGAAGCCAGAATAGCAAGAGAGATCGCTGCGCAGTGAAAGCAGCAATCCCTCTTGCTGTTCTGGCTTCTGGGATAGCTGTGCAGCCTGCATTCGCTCCATAAGACGCACACATTTCCCCTTACTTTTTAGGAGGGAAAAAGTGAGTTTTATAGAGCAAAATATACAGTATATCGGGGCAGTCCCCTGGCTCTTAGCCACCCTCCATATCTGTCTCAACCAGATCCTTGTAACTCAATCACTCACTCAGACATGGGCATGACCAAGACTCCAAGAGTGGGTTGGCACATGTGCATCTGACTCACGAGTAGACACAGATAAACACATTAGTTCCATATTAAGATTTTCTTAGTGGGAATAGCATCTTGTGACCAAAAAAAGGCACAATGTTCATCTGCACTGCATGGGGAAGTGGGTGAATGTTTAACTTCCTCACATTGGAGGGAAGCCCTCCCACATGCGGGGCTTTGAACCTTAGCCTGTGAATTGTTGGAAGAAAGAGGATAGAGGTGCATTTCCCCCCTCACACGCTAGAAGCGTAGGTCCCTCAATGAAATGGATAGAATCGAAGAATCGTAAAATTGTAGAGTTGCAAGGGACCTCGAGGATCATCTAGTCCCATGGTTCCCATCGTGGGGCACACGCCCCGCAGGGGGACAATTTGATTTTTCAGGGAGGCAATTTGAGAATGAGTTATTAACAGTGACCTTTTTGCATTTCCTATGGTTCTAGGGGCCTCGTATACAGGGAGCCAGTGTGGTGTAGTGGTTAAGAGTGATGGACTTGTAATCTGGGGAACCGGGTTCGCGTCTCCGCTCCTCCACATGCAGCTGCTGGGTGACCTTGGACTAATCACACTTTTCTGAAGTCTCTCAGCCCCACTCACCTCACAGGGTGTTTGTTGTGGGGGAGGAAGGGAAAGGAGAATGTTAGCCGCTTTGAGACTCCTTCGGGTTGTGATAAAGCGGGATATCAAATCCAAACTCTTCTTCTTCTTCTTCTTCTACTACTACTACTACTACTACTACTACTATATAAATATATATTGCAACACACATATTTAAAAAATTTCTTAGTGATTTCTTCCTCAGTACAGTGGTACCTCGGGTTAAGTACTTAATTCGTTCCAGAGGTCCGTTCTTAACCTGAAACTGTTCTTAACCTGAAGCACCACTTTAGCTAATGGGGCCTCCTGCTGCCGCCGTGCCGGAGCACGATTTCTGTTCTCATCCTGAAGCAAAGTTCTTAACCCGAGGTACTATTTCTGGGTTAGCGGAGTCTGTAACCTGAAGTGTATGTAACCTGAAGCGTATGTAACCTGAGGTGCCACTGTACTTCAACTGTCCTTTCGTTCTTTTATTTTTCTCTTTCATGGATGCCATGTTCTTTGGAAGCTTGTTTAGACCAAGTTAATGGTCTTTTAGGTTTCCTCCACGTGAACAGGAGTTCATATTTTGAATAATAAGAATTATATGTCACAGCGGGGGGCAGGATCAGGATTTTAGAGATGCTTAGGTGGGGCATGGCCAAAAAAAGGTTGGGAACCACTGGCCTAGTCCAACCCCCTTCAATGCAGAAATATGCAACTGTCCCATATGGGGATCAAAGCTGCCACCCTTGAGGAACTCTTTTTTTGATCCTAGTAGTTCTTAAAATGGTTGTCATTAGGGCTAAGATGCAGCCAAGTATGCATATGATCACTCCTTGGTATAAATCCACTTTCCTGTCTAAAATTGCATCATGTTCAACTTTAGGTGGCTGAGAAAGTCAGGATCGTTGTAACAGATGCTAATGACGAGAGCCCAGAATTTACCAACACACCATACATAGCCCAAGTCCTGGAGGTTGGTGAAACTTAAATCGGTCTTTTGACAAATGTGAATAGAGTGGAAATTGGGTTCAGCTACTCCATGATGAGCATGGCTGTAAGTTGTGCACTGGCTGCTTTTGTGGTAAGAGTCAAGCAGTGTTGACATATGCAATTCAAATGAAGGTTTCTGATGAGCTTTGCAGTTTGATGATAATATGTCGTTATCCTTTGTTTTGAAAGAAAAGGTGCCGTTATTATTTTATTTCATTTTTAAAGTCAGGTAAAAAAGTAATAACAACTACTACAAACTGCCTTGGGGACTGGGAGGCAGCATTTGGCGATTTCCTGGGCACTAGCCAATCAGTTACAGCTGCCCACAATCAGCTTCCCCTGGAAACTGCCCAAATCATTTTATAAGAGCTCAAAAAAGTAAGTTTGTATTGATCATTTTGAGAGCGTATCTAAAACTATTCCCACTGCTCTATAGAGGTTTCATCTGTCAAATGTTATGTCAGTTTTTACCCTGCCTTTCCGGAGACTTTCCCCAAGCTTTAGACTGTACACTTCAGTGCTCAGTGAAGAGTAAAAACAGCTGACATGGACATATTCTTCATTGTTCTGTGTCTCTCCTTGTTGCTGCTGTGATTTTGGGATGGATGGGGAAGGAATGAACTTGATTCTCTTTCCCCTTCTTCTCAATGCAGTATTTCATTGTTCTCACTCTCTCTTTTTGCTTTCCTAACACATTACCTTCCCATCATAGCAGTATATTTATATTTTACTAATACCCCCTAATTTCTTATATCATGCCCATCTCTGATTATGTTCTCTGTTTGGATTCACAGAACACCCCTTCAGGAAGCAGCATCTTGAAAATTGAAGCCATAGACAGAGACACCGGTTCAGGGGGGAGCATAACCTACTTTCTGCAGGTAAATATTGACTTGGGTGTCTAGGCACCCCAGGAATAAGACAAAGAGTGGACTGGAAGCACTGGGAGCCACTTACCATATTTTTCACTCCATAAGACGCACTTTTCCCCTCTTAAAAAGTAAGGGGAAATGTGTGTGCATCTTAAGGAGTGAAAGCAGGTGGGAGGCTCTGCTCAGCGCTCCCTTTAAAGAGCCGCGCCTAGCGTGTGTGCGGCTCTTGGGGGCTTTTCCGCGAGGAGGGAGAAGGGACTGACAGGCTGCCCTCTGTCCCTTCCCACACCTCCCAGAAAAGCCAGCAAGAGCCGCTGCCAGGCTCTGCTCAGCGCTCCCTTGTAAGGGCTCCCTTTCGTCGTTCCTCCCGCTTTGCTGGGAAGCCAGCAGAACAAGAGGCGCTGTGCAGCTATCGCTCTTGCTCTTGCTCTGCTGGCTTCAGTGAGAGCCGTGCAGTTTGCTCTGCTGGCTTCTCAGTGAAGTGGGGAGGAGCAACGGAAGGGTTTAAAGCAAGAAAAGCAAGAGCTGCTTACATGCTCTGCGCAGAATTTTTTTCTTCTTGCTTTCCCCCTCTAAAAACTAGGTGCGTCTTATGGGCAGGTGCATCTTATGGAGCGAAAAATATGGTGAAATCCATCTCATGGTGTCTGTTTGTTTGAGTACCTTCTGACTATAAAGTTAATACTAACAACATTAGAACTTCCATAATGATATAATGCAGGAATGAGGACCTTTGCCATTCCAGATATTGTTGGACTGCAACTCCCATCAACCTCAGCCGCCATCCTCCAGTCAAGGATGATGGGAGCTGCAGTCCAACAACTTCTAGAGGGTCACAGGTTCCCCATCTATGAGCTCAGCTTGGTACAGCATGAGATAAAAATATTCTGAAATGATACTTGCAGGGCCAGGCTGTGCCCCCTCCGCCCAGGTGAGCTACCAATAAAGGAGACCACACAGTTGAATGGGATCAAATCAGGCCACAACTTTATTGACTTCAGATGAAGTGGTTTGGCATAGGCATTGGGTAAGCATTTATTTCCAGGCTGCCTACCAGAAATGACATCAGGGTCAACGCCGGCAGCGGGGGTTCCTACGACTTACATCAGATAGGGGGATCCCCTCAGGGATCACCACCTCTAGGACCGCTGAGGCCCAAGCCCCTTGTCTGGCTAAATGGACAGAAGTAACTCCATCACAGATCCCTTTAATAGGTTACTCTATTTCTGGATGGGAAGGCCAGGGTACAACCGCCCCTTCCAACCCAGGCTAAGGTTACTCAATGCCTAAACCTCTAAAAGTTGTGACAATTGCTACGAGGTAGGCAAAACCTCCAGGTCACAGCCAATTGCCGGATAAGCTAATTCCTACTCGGCCCCATAAATGCGGCAACTACCACAGCCATAGCAAGGTCAATTCAATGAGTAAATGCAAAATTACTGGAGTTGGTTTGATCCGATGAAGAAGAGCTGGGCATCGGGGGCTGGTGCGGGCTGTTTTAAATCCCCCAGGCGTGGACCTGAGGGAAGCCTGATTGTTCCCTCCAGCCTGCCCCCCGAGAGCCCAGCCCTCTACACCAGCCTGCCATTGGCCAGTTTGGCAGGCTGACGCAGAGCAGGATTTGAAGCTCGCGGTCCAGCAAGGATCAGACCCTGATGCCCAGCCTTGCATCGTTGGTGGGAGGAGAGGCGCTGGCTGTTCCACAAAGCTGCCACACCCCTAAGAGTGGGTAAGCGGACTTGTGTGACTCAGAGGTTAGATGGGTAAAAGGCAAAAGTAAAGGGACCCCTGACCATTAGGTCCAGTTGTGGCTGACTCTGGGGTTGCGGCGCTCATCTCGCTTTATTGGCCGAGGGAGCCGGCATACAGCTTCCAGGTCATGTGGCCAGCATGACTAAGCCACTTCTGGCGAACCAGAGCAGTGCATGGAAACGCCGTTTACCTTCCCGCCAGAGCGGTACCTATTTATCTACTTGCACTTCGAACTGCTAGATTGGCAGGAGCAGGGACCGAGCAACAGGAGCTCACCCCATCACGGGGATCCGAACCGCCGACCTTCTGATCAGCAAGTCCTAGGCTCTGTGATCGCTGCAGCTGTCTGCCTCAGTTTCCAATTCATAAACTGAAAGCATCACTTATCTACCTCCCAGGGTTACTTGAGACGATGAGTTAGGAAAGGTTGTTTTGTGTATTGAGCTGCAGGCAAAAGTATGGTTTCGTGACCTTCTCATTTCCCCTCCCCACAGTGCAAAAAGCCATACACATTGCAGAAGACAGACATATCCTGGAAAGGGAGAGAGCAATTCTTAGAGATTTCTCCATTTGAAATATGAATTTTTACTTGTGTTTCTTTCTCCCTACTTTTTCTTTTCTTTTCTTTTTTGGTACTGTTCACACATATGGGTTTTCTGAGTGCTGTATGAGCGCCACAACCCCAGAGTCGTTCGCGACTGGACTTAACTGTCAGGGGTCCCTTTACCTTTTAATGATACTTTGCCACAAGTGTATCAGTTGCCAGCTAGCTACTATATACACAAGTCCTAATTTATTTGGCTGCAATTGTGTATCAGCGAATGACCCATCTAGGAGGGAGCAATATCTCAGTGGAAAGAGTTCCGGTTCTTCTCATGGATTTTTTTTCCCTTTCAAAGACAAAACTTCAGTGCAAAAAAAGACACTGTCTACCTGAACTAATAGAGCTTGCAATATAAAAATCTCACAGCTGAGTAATTTTGATTCCCACCCAGCTAGAGGTAAAAGAATCCATGTAAACCTATTCATTTTGGTCTTTCCTCAGACACTGGAGAGCTCACTAATCAAGTAGCTGCTTCTGAAAGCACAAATATTTAAGTAGGATTAAATCTAATCTTCTTAACAGGAGAAAAATACTGAAAGGAGAGAAGCCATAAGCTGAGCATTGTGCACAGCCAAGGGAGACAGAAAGGCAATCATTCTTCTTTACTGAAAAGAGACCTTAGCATTTTTCTTTCTCCTTTTTTGAGCAACCCCTGTCCCAGTGTTCCAGATGATTAAGGGGCAAATATTATGGTCTTCTCGCAGATTTGCACCTCCTCAGAAAGCACACAGTACTATGGTGGTGAGCCTCCCTTTTGAACTTTTAAGCAAAGTTCTTTCACATGGTTTTAAACTTTGATTGATTTTTTTGTTTGTTTCCACCATGCTGTTTATGTTTTTGTTCCATTTAAAAGCTCTCGGCTGTATTGTATTTCATTTTATTTTTTTACCGCAAAACACTCTGAGTGCCGAAAAGTGGGGTATAATTGCTTTCACAAGTAACACAACAAAATCTCCTTACTGCTAAGCTGTCAGAAGGAGTGTTTCTAGCTGTCCTTTTACCTGAAATGAAACTCTACACATATTCTGGTAAAGCACATGTAACTGTATAAGAATTGTTATACTGCTAAAAATTGTGGGATGTGCCCAGAGGCAGGAAAGGAAGAAAAAAACACACCCACCCTGTGTTTTGATGATGCTGTTACTGTTAAGATGGCAGACTACAGGGCTGTATGCAGCTAATTCAGGAATCCCCAAACTCGGCCCCCCAGCTGTTTTGGAACTACAATTCCCATCATCCCTGACTACTGGACCTGTTAGCTAGGGATGATGGGAGCTGTAGTCCCAAAACAGCTGGAGGGCCGAGTTTGGGGGTGCCTGAGCTACTGTGTCCCATCTGTGCAATTTTTTTTCCTGTTTATGTACCACAACTTTACTCCCACTCCTCCCACTCCCCACATTTGCTCCAGAGGGTTGGAAGAACCCTTTGAACAGATTTAAGATGCACAAGGGAGGAGAGGGAGCGAACATTTTGCTGCGCGAGCAGAAATCTTTGTGCAGAGAGAACATTCACATAGCACTATCCTGGATACAACTCAATTGTCCTTTACAATAAATGGTTTGAGTTCATGAATAAGAATTACGGGAAGTCTGAGAATATTGCTGAGCCTGTCACAACATTCATAAATGCTGAGAGCTGGTCCTATACTATGTGCCTTCTGCTTCTCGAATCCTTTTGTCAGGTCGTATCACCAGCCCCTCCTCTGTGTTTCTAGATTGGCACTTGTAGAGATGACAAGGATTTCAAAAGGAAGTATGTTATAGGTTGGTGTAATGTTGTGACAGGAAGGTAAACGGCGTTTCTGTGGGCTCTGGTTTCCGTCAGTGTTCCGTTGTGCCAGAAGCAGTTTAGTCCTGCTGGCCACATGACCTGGAAAACTGTCTGTGGATGAACACCGGCTCCCTTGGCCGGAAAGCGAGATGAGCGCTGCAACCCCATAGTCGCCTTTGACTGGACTTAACCGTCCAGGGGTCCTTTACCTTTTACCTTACATCAATATAACTCCCTGTTGTACTTCCCCCTTCTTTGGACAATGGAAATAAATGGGTGCTCACAATGGGGTGAGCACAGAAGCCTTGGCGGTTGCCAGTGGCGTAGCGTGGGTTGTCAGCACCCGGGGCAAGGCAAGTAATTTGTGCCCCCTAACCCGTGGATTTGCGCCCCCTAACCCGTGGATTTGCGCCCCCTAACCCAAACCCCCAGATGTTGCGCCCGGTGCGGCCGGCCCCCCCTGCACCCCCCACGCTACGCCACTGGCGGTTGCAGAGCATAAAGTGAGTAGAGTAGAAAAAGACCCCTGACAATTAGGGTGGCCTTATGCCCTACTTTAAAGAGAACGGTCCTCTATTTTGAGGGCTGTCAGGTCATAGAAAGGGAGAGCTTTGAGGAGCAATTGGCAGCTGTGGGTCAGCAGACTGAACAAGTGACCCGAGTCACCTGGTGCCTTCCCCAGTATGGTGGGAAGCATGCACTTCTATTTAAACTATATCAATTATTTCTGAATTTGTGCCTCTACATAAAATTCACCGCATGCCAATTGGTGTCTTCTTTGGTAATGCAAATCTCCTTTCTCGGCAGTGGGTAATTGGCCATGCTACTGTCAGAGGGGATGGATTCTGTGCTTGCTCCAGTTCGCTTCAGTCAGTTGACCTACCGAAGATTAAAACTTCATTTGTCTCACGGAAATTCACATTGTGCAGAGTGCTCGTTCTTTTCGCAGGCAGCCGCTTGTTCCCTATGTTGCCGTAGGTCTTGTTCTTTCAGAGCAAATAATACGAAGTTGGTTTCTGACAGCAGGAGGATATCAACCTATGCATTAAAGACACACACAATCTTACATTTCTTTTCTTTTCTTCTAGAACATCCATACAAATAAGTTTACTATAGATCGCCACAGTGGTGTCCTTCGCATCAAAACCGGGATCACTCTTGACTATGAAAAATCCAGAACTTATTTTGTTACTGTGGTGGCAAAGGTATTTATATATTCTCCTGATCATACTTTTCCAGCTGTGGGAAAAACTGTACAAGGGCAAGGAAAAGGACCCTTGCAGGTGATAGAAATGGTGTGAGATCTAACAGGCCCGAAATAGCTTGTGACATCTAATATTTTCTCAACACTGGATCTACAGTACTTCTGCCAGTCTATCAAAGCAATCCTCGAGAAGTCTTGCTATGATTTCTCCTGGGGTTTACAGTGAAGGACGTGGCCCGAGTATCTTTCCGTATTCTTGCAGTGCAAAGTTCTGGAGAAATGGTTTATGGCAGCCAAACATATCCAGCTTTACCATAACAGAGTGAGTGGTATCCAGCAGAGTCTGTGGGTGCAAGATATCTGTGCACATTTTGAAAGAGATGGTGACGATTGGGCAGGGGTGGACAATTTCTCATCTTGAGAATGTATGGACCTCCCTTATTACAGAGCCAGGCCAATGGCCCATTTAGCCCAGACAGGTCCACTTTGTCATTTGAAGGGAGACTGCAATTGAAAAGTGCTGAATTAAAATACACCAAGAGCCTTGGTGTTATCACTTGTGGACAGAACCAAAATATGTGTTAATTCGCTTGCCAATGCCAAGGTGTCTATACCAGGGGTCAGCAACCTTTTTCAGCCATGGGCCGGTCCACCGTTCCTCAGACCATATGGTGGGCCAGTCTATATATATATATATTTGGGGGGGGGATGAACAAATTCCTATGCCCCACAAAGAGACGCATTTTAAACAAAATGACACATTCTACTCATGTAAATACAAGCTGATTCCCAGACCATCCGTGGGCCAAACTGAGAAGGTGATTGGGCCACATCTGGCCCCCGGGCCTTAGGTTGCCTACCCCTGGTCTATACCGTCAACATTTTTTTAAAAAATTACCACTGCCGTATATATAATTATTGCTGTCTGTACTTTTCTGTATCTTATTTTTCTCTGACTGCACTTCTAAATGCACACACCAACCATATTCCTGAAACTTAGCCTAATGCTAATATAGACCATGAAAACCTATGTCGTATTATTTTCTTTTATTTTTGAAATCACTTTTATTTAGTTTTACAAATACAAAACCCAGATATATATCCATATAGAGAGATTCGTCCGAATCTTGGGACTTCCCCCCCACCCCCTCCACGGGGTCCCATTTTGAACATTTACAACTGCATATTCTTCCATACTCTAATTTTTATATCAACCCATTTTGTCCATTGTAATTGTTACACTACAAGTGAAATAAAAATCCTGCCAATGTTTCCATCTGCTTACAGTGGTCTCCTAAATAACTTATAATTTTTTCCTGTTCTTTTATAAAGTTTTTGTCCTCTTGGTTTCTGAGTTTTCCAGTCAAGTTTTGCTATTTTGGCATAGTCCATCAGCTTGCTTTGCCATTCTTTTCTCATAGGGACCTTGCCTTTTTTCCATCTCTGAAAAGTTATGTCATACTAAATGTGTATTTATGGTATCACAAGCCCATATATAGTACCATTATATATGTTTCAGTTATCCCACATAAGCTGGAAATATTAAGCGTTGTAACCAGCAGGTCTCTTTGTTGCATTGCAATCCTGTTGTGTAGTCAGGTGTGATCCATTGTTGTGGTTGCCCATTTTTAACTTCAAGTCCAATAAGAGCGGGTGAGGAGGAGCACTGCTATGGATCTGGCCTCCTGGCAGTAGTGTTTCTGCTGTGTACTGGGGTGGCCGGCTTTGGCCTGGGTGGGCAGGATATAAATAAAATTATTATTATTATTATTATTATTATTATTATTATTAGTCAGCAGCATAGTTGGGACGGTTCAAGTGCATCAGTGAAGCCAATCTGCTGGTCTTGCCTATGTGGCCCAAACTTGCTACCTTTCCTTGCTGTTCTGGGATAGCTCAGTCAGTAGAGTACAAGACTCTTTAATCTCAGGATTGTGGATTCGAGCCCCATGTTGAGCGAAAGATTCATGCATTGCAGAGGGTCGGACAAGGCGATCCTCGTGGTCCCTTCCAACTCTACAATTCTATGATTTTATGTGGCAATGTTACCACCGCTGGGAGGCCATATCTACAACAGCAACCTTCCTCACCATACACTCCTGTTTACTTTAAAAATATTTGTGAACAATAAACCTACCCTGCATATCTCAGTGTGAAGGCTGAGTTAGACTCCTGTTCCCTGACATCCTACTTTTCTGGGTTCAGGAAGTTTTATACATGAGAGAGAACATTCAGTCAAAAGGTTCCTCCACCTTCATTCTGAACTTGGACAATCCAAGATGGACTGTTATCTCATTATATTTCTGAATACCATTTACAAGCTTTTAGACATCCATCTGTGTGGTGTGGAGGAGGAGGAAATGAAATTGGGGTGTGTGGGGAGAAGAGAGTAATAATTAACTGAAAACAGATTTGTGCAGATCTGTGACTCCTTTGTACAGATGCTTTGTACATTCCAGTGTACAGGCCAATTCCCCTGGCCCAAGAAAGGGTGGAATGGACATAGTGACTATATGAGCTAAAGGTTTCGGGGCATAATCTGGTTGTTTGTGTAGATGATCTCTGAAGTTCAAAGCCCTGCTCAGCCATGATGATCACTGGGTGTTGAAAGGCTCCTCCTGGCTACATATGTCAAATTGACTCCTTAATTGCCTATGTTGTGCCTGCAGCTCCAGCAGGAGTCAATTCTCTCATAGTCCATAGAGGCTGTTTGCACTTTGATTATACCATCACAAGGGAGTCTCTAAGGGACTCCAGTCCTCTGATTTTTCCTTCAGAAATAATGTTGCCAAGATCAGTGGGGTCTTACCATCATGTCAAGGCCTGTATTTAAGGATTCTGGGTAAATTCAGCCTCTGGTACCCTATAGGAGAGCGGAATTTTCCGACTTAGCTACCCTTTGACCAGTTGAAGCTCAAATCTGCAAACCTTTCAAAGAAAAGCAAACAAAGCATATGTGATGGATTTACCTCGGCTGAGGAACAAACAAGAGCAATTAAAAATAAAGCAAAACTGAGACATGCGTAGAAGCATTTTGTATACTGCTGGGTTCATATTCCAAATGAGTCATTGAGATATTGCAAATGGGTTGTTGGCAACAAGTGTTTGTTCTTTGCGTATCGTATATTCTGCAGAGAGGATAAATTCAGATGAATTGGGGGGGGGGTACTGGCTGGTAATTTGATACCACTGATATTGTGCTGACACAGCGAAAGGCTTGCATCCATGAGGAGCACTGCAATAAATCCTTGGTCCAGTGACAGTAACCGTTGTCACCTTGGGAGTGGTCCCCGGGGAAAAGCCTCTCTCCTTAGAATCCTGGGGATGTAGAATCTTGGACACTTAAGGTCAGGCCTCCTCAGAAGTAGTTAACAGAAGAAAAGATGAAAATGACAGGAAAGCTTCCTATGGTTCAGGGAATGAGCCCCATCTATCTGTGCCAGATCAGATATTTCCTATTTCCATCAGTTCTGGTGTATGCATAATTTTTAACAAGTCCAGTTAGTCTATTCTACCAGGAGCAGAGCAATTGTCAGGCTTTGGGGACCCTTTTGCCATAGATAAGCAGGCCAAAGTGAAAAGAGTTGCTTACCATTAAAGAGTCTTTAATGATCACAGCAAAAGAACAACACAGCCATTCTCGGAATGATGGTGTTTCCAATTAAGGTTTCCACCCACTTCCCCCCTTGTACATTTCCGCACCTTGCAAACTGATCTTGCAACCATTGTGCCTTTTGTGCAGCCACCTTATCTGCTCTTTGTGTCCTTGAACTGATAGGCTGGACAGTCTCCAGTAAGAGAGAGTGTTAGCTCTAACTCTTCCTGTTCTACTTCACTTTGCTGTTCAACCCCCAATTCATCCCAACTTTTGTCTTCAGAACTATGCCCTTCTGCAAACCATTGTTCCAAATCTATACTGTCCTCCTGCTCCTGGGTAGCTTCAGGATCCAAGGGGAGGGGGAGGCTCCTCCCATTCCTCATCAGAGCCATACTTCTCAGCCTTATCTCTCACTCCAAATGTGTGGAGTGCATTTTTTTTGTGAAAGGCAAAGGGATCCTAAGATCTTGGAACTATTTTACATCCTAGGATGGCGGCGGCAAGCTCCGTGGCAACAACAAGGTGTTCTCAGCCACAACCACTGTCACAATCAATGTGGAAGATGTTCAGGACACCCCTCCGATGTTTGTTGGCACTCCCTACTATGGATATGTCTATGAGGACACTCTGGCCGTGAGTACCACAAGCAACATTTCTTGTGCACCCTGCCAAAATGATGTAGCTTCTGCAGCAAATAAGTGGAGGGGGAGGATGCAAAGTGCACATGTGCAAGGTGATTGCCGATTTCCTTTCTGACAGTGAGTGGCCCTTTGCTCCCCACAAAATGTCCAAGGTCCCCGGACCTTAAGGGGTCACTTTTCAGGGGAGTTGTCAGAAACTGGGCAGAGGAGGAATGGTGGAGACTGCCTCCCCAGCCTGACCTTTTGAGAGGAGGAGAAGAAGACATTTCCGATTAACAACAGGGGTTTGTGGGAGGTCACAGTTCAGAGGCAGATGAGGGGGAAACCTAGGAAATAATGGGAGAGGAGGAAGAAGAAGTACCAGAGGGGGGGGGACAGCTGACAGACACAGTGTCTTTAGAAAGCATTCCAGAACCCCCCTCTCCCAGAACCCGGCAAGCATTGAAAGTAGGAGAGCAAAGAGCTCAAAGGCAAAGGACACTTTTCAGCACCCGTGGTGAGGATGCATGAGGAAGTGGGAGAGATGGAGGGGGTGGAGACTCACTCAGAGCAATGCCATTATTCTGAGAGGCTGCATTCCAAGCCTCTCTCTGGGAATATTGAATAAAAAGCAGATAGTAAGGACTTTTCCTTGTCTTGTCCATTCCTGGCAACCTGCTGTGGGGGTTGGGTCCTCTGATGCCTGACAGGAGTATGGGCAGCTCCTGCTTCAAGAGGAGGCTGAAATATCCTTTCACCCCACTTCACGCACAGTGGATTGTATGTACACCTTTGGATTACGCCTGATGCTCGAAATTAATCAATTAAAATCAGATCATTTTGAAACTGTGTCAAGTTTTCCAAGCGTTTTTGGAAAGACAGTAGGCGGAAAGGAGATGAACAAAGAGAGAGTTGAAGCAGACCGGGGGAAAACACAAATCATAAATGGCTTAGCAGAAGTATTGCTTAGACAAGCCATGTTCTTACAGAATTAATTTGTGATGCTCAGATATAACGAAGGGTTGTAGCAAGATTATACGCACACGTTGTCCCCAGCTATTTGACTTTGCCAAATGGTAAGGCCAAGCCTGCTTAATGTTCAAACTGAACTTACATAGTACATCCACTTGCATTTTCAACCCCGGCAGAAATCCGGGAGCTTATAAGGTTTGGTTAATCCTGGTTTAGCTTGTGCAAGTGGATATAAAATTCTCCAGAGCTGAAGCGAGCTCATAGTTTAGCTCTGTGGTGCTGCAACTTGCTGTTCAAACCATGTTTACGGAGGCTTCCGCCTCCACAATCTCCAGTGATTTCTGTAGACACTGGTACCATATTTCACTGCCCATATTGTTGTAGCCTGCCCAGTTAGAGGGCAGGAGAAAATGATTTTGAGGAATATTGGAGGTGTTTTTCATGCACTTCATAATCTTTGGCAATAAGAGGTGCTATAAAGCTGTGAAACATAATAATTTACCTTGTGCTGCTATTAACCAATGATCTGGAAATGCCTATAATTATTAAATACGCCGAGTTGTGTGTTTTTTTATGGAGCTCACAGAGGAAATCAGGGATAATTAAGCATTAATCACCTCCACTGTGAGCCCCATAACCAAAAATATTATCATATTATAATGATGGAAAAACTCACCTCTTTCCCTGCTTAGTATGTCAGAAACTCCATATATTATAATGCTCTTTCCAGGTTTACTATTATTTACACATGCAGGTGTTGCCCATTAAACTTGCAAAGGGAGTGGATTTTCAGGTCGAACGTTCTTTTCTCTTTTTTTAGCATATTGCTTTCTTAGCTATTGAAGAGGATTTCTTCCTAAAGCGCTTTTCAAAGCTCTGCAATTCGCCCCCTCCCCCCCCAAAAAAAGCTTTCCAAATAATTGCAGAAGGGTGTGTCTCGCTCATTAGAGTCCAAGGCAACTCTGAGGTGTGGTCAACCCCTCCTATCACTGAGCAAAAAGTTGCTGGTCCTTACTTCTTCCACCAGAGATATCGAAGCTCCTTGATTTGTTTCCTGCTGCTTGAACTTGGTCTTGCCGTGTTCTCTGTTAAAATACGCCATAAAAAAAATAGAAAAGTTATTCTCTGAGCAGAACTACAAATACAGAACAGGACCTTCCTCTCTCTTTAATCATTCACCATATCATGCCGGTGAGCTTGTGTTTGGCAATGTTGTTTGCAAGTAGAGTGCTCAGTTTATATTGTGTTGCCTGTCTACATGGGAGAGAGCTGATGCATTAGGTTGGCTTGGAGTTATATTTTACAGCAGTTTTACCTCCCTGTGCTCCCTGTTTTCTTTCCCTCCTCTCTCTCTCTCCAGGGTTCTGAGGTAATAACAGTCGTTGCTATTGATGGGGACCGAGGGAAGCCTAATGACATTCATTACCGTCTTTTGAATGGTAAGTTTACTGGGTTGGTTTGAAATCCTAAAGGAATACCTAAAGCCATCAAACTCACTGTTTAGTTTCATATATGCAAGGAAGTTTATCAGATATAAAAGAACAGGTATACTTAACATTGCTTTGGTTTGCTGTGAAGCTTGCTTGCTTGCTTGCTTATTTATTTATTTATTTATTTATTTATTTATTTATTTATTTATTTATTTATTTATTTATTTATTTATTTATTATACTGCCCAATACCCGGAGGTCTCAGGGCGGTTCACAGAACAAAATCAAAATATAAAACCACAAAATATATAATCAAAATAGATATTCGCTCTCACTGTGTCTAAGAAGGCACAGGGAGGTTCTAGGAGAGTCAAAAGCTTCTCCCAACATGTAGTCCCTTCAGACTACAACTCCCTTCAGCCCCATGGTCAGGGTTAATAGGAGTTGTACACATCGGGAATGGGCATATTGGCCTCTATGGGACTCTGCAAATGAAACATTTAAAATGTGTTGTAAAGTGCAATATACAAATGCAACTCTAGATGGCAACGGTGAGCTATGCCAAATCCGATGTATTTTTCAAAACTTTTTTTTTGGGGGGGTAAGCATTTTCACAGCGGGTTGTTTTTTTTTAATGTGTGTGTAGATTCCACCCATGTCTGCCTGTGTGTTGGCAGGCCTGTTTCTCATCTTTCAATGAACTGCATTTGGTAATGAGGATTGTGATGATGAGTGAACCAATTTTAAGCCACTGGGCAGGATTGCCGGTTGGCCGAGACTGTTGCAGGGGTGATGCTTGAGAGCCGAGGGCCAGTTTGTGACAGATCATGGGGAGTACAATTGCATGAGATAAGATCTGGGTCTAGCAGTTCTTGGTGGAGACAGAAAGCAGTACAATGCCAGGCAAGGGAAAAACATGAAGTCACAGTGGAGCACAGTCCCAAATGACAAAGGTTTTCAGTCCAGATGAACTAGCCTGCTTCCTTAACTCTGGCCCCTCCACACTGAGACTATGTTTCTACTTTTACCCTTGACAGCCAAGATAGATTAAATCCATATGACTGTCTTGATTTTTGTTTTTAACTTAAAACTCTGTTAATTCAATCAGGGCAGTTTTGTTGGGAGGAGTTAGTCTATTATTTGAAGCTGCTATTAGTGGTGGGATTGCGGGGGGGGGGGGGGAGAGCCAAGTAGAGCATGGCATTATCTGCAGAATATTTACCCTCAAACTAAGGATTATTTCACACATAACTTCTATCTTCATATTGGGAAAAGGACGAATTTGTAATGTCAAGTACCTGGTGTGTGAAGGAGGATATTGAGAGTGCCTTTTTTACCTGGAATCCTCCTAACTGGACCTTGGGGAGACAGCACAACCTGGCTAGCTCAGACTACAAGTGATGGCAGCAGACTCTTGTTAGTTTAAGTACCTGCCGGCCCCAATCATGTTAATAATAATAATCATGTTAATAATAATAATAATAATAATAATAATAATAATAATAATAATAATAATTTATTTATTTATACCCCACCCATCTGGCTGAGTTTCCCCAGCCACTCTGGGCGGCTCCCAATCGAGTGTTAAAAACAATACAGCATTAAATATTAAAAACATCCCCAAACGGGGCTGCCTTCAGATGTCTTTTAAAAATAAGATAGCTGTTTATTTCCTTGACATCTGATGGGTGTTCCACAGGGCAGGCGCCACTACCAAGAAGGCCCTCTGTCTGGTTCCCTGTAACCTCACTTCTCGCAGGGAGGCAACAACCAGAATGCCCTCGGCACTGGATCTCAGTGTCCAGGCTGAACAATGGGAGTGGAGATGCTCCTTCACGTATACAGGACTGGGGCCATATAAAAAAGGCCATATAAAAGTGGAAGTTGTGGAGAGAAAGGGGGAATACAAGTGAGAAGAGCAGCAGGGGTGGAGGAAGGGGGTGCGGTGGGGGCAGACCGCCCCAGGTGTTTTCACTGAGGGGGGTGACATTTGGCACCCCGCCCGCCCGCGACTCCCAAGCCTACCCCGAGCTGTTGGGGGAAGGGGGAGCTGCGCTGCTTTGCCAGTGGCATTCCCCCCTTTCCCCTGCATTTTGACAGTCTGGGGGAGGCTTGGGAGTCCCGTGCAGAAGGCGCACTGAATGTCCGCCATCGGCTACTCACTCCACCCCCAGCACGTGTGCCGCTGCATGCACCCGAGTGGCTATCCCGTGCCTGGGGGGGGGGCCCTCCGTGCCCCGCCCCCCTCGGAAGCGCACCCGCTCTGGGTAGTGCAGGCATATGCTCTGCTGCTGAAGAGCAGAACCTTCCTTCCTCACTTCTGCAGTTTATCTCCTCACAGATTGTCTCCCAGGTATTGTTTTCCCCTCCCTGAAAGTCCTGCTTTCACTTTTGGGGTCCAAACTGTGCGGGCCAGGGGAAGAGAGGTATAGAACTTGAATGGGAGAGTGCAGCTCCCTTCATCTACATCCCATTTTGCTCTTCAACCTCCCTCCCTCCCTCCCCCCCCTCTTTCTTTCTCTCTCTGAATTTATACATGATTGGGGCACACCCAGTTTCAAAGAATAGGTTTTCTGCCATTTGACTTTCAGTCACTTTATAAGAATGACGTACGGACACGCCTCAATCCGTTCCGACATTAATTTGCATTTTTATCTGGTCTTTTCCATTCCTCTGCAATCGGTTTATTTTGCACGTCTTAGGTTGCACTTCATTATCTTCCAATGTGAAAATACAGGGTGAGTCTTTTAAAAGAGGCCCCATGGAACATGTGTACTCTGTATCCATGGGACCTCTTTTAAAGGACTTACCCTGTATATGCATTTAAATTGCTGTGGTTGTTTTTGCATAGCACAAAACAGACACGCATATCATGGTGAGTTATTTAAACTACCAATTACTTTCCTTACATGTTGTAACAACAGATGCAGGTTTTCTGCATACTTGTTCTTCCTCAAGCTTTTTGTACCATCTCAGTCCCATGTTATGTTTCATACCTGTTACCCAGTGGAATTGTAGGAAGGTCTGTTATTCTTATTAAAGAATAAATAGTGCTAAACCATTGAAAATAACTTTATATTCTATATGCTGGCAAATCCTCCAGAAAACACATGATGGACCATGCTCTGAATTATCTATTTCCACATAGCAATTAGGCAGTGAATAGCATGATATATGAGCACTTGAAACTGCTATTGACTTCATTTCCATTGTAGTCAAGCTTTCCTTTTCTGCCCTATGAATCTTGATAATGGCCCTCCACATAAGTCAATCCATGTTCAGTGCGAAGTCTAATGCCTTCTAATGAAGTCACAGTTATTGCAGATATTAGCAAAATGAGACATTATTGGACAGTTTTCAAAATGAGCATCAGTGTTAAATTAGAGAAGGAAACAGAGAAGAGTATCGATTATGTTTTCTTTAACTGGATTTCCTACACTCCTAGTTTCAAACTAGGCTTGGCTAAGCCCCAGAAGGTGTTTCATCCCCCGTATGAAAATTCTCTTGAACACATGCTGCACTCCTGTTGTACTGAACATGTTGAACGTGCATGCACCAGTCAGGGTCGCATGCATGCAGCAATGGTCAGAAAACCAGAGGATAGCACTGATAATTTTTTTGTCAGGTCTGAAGCGTAGAGGAACAGGGAACAGGGGCACTCAATCTCCCTATGGCAGTGTCCCCAGATGTTGCACTGCTTGAAAGTAGACCTGAGTCAGTGAGATTTAAGGCCTGGGGTGAGATTTCTGAGGGACGGGAGCTCATGATCTGCTGTGGGTTCCCTAGTTTATCTGTGCTAGGACACAGGTGGTGCTGTGGTCTAAATAGCCTCTTGGGCTTGCTGATGAGAAGGTTGGCGGTTCGAATCCGCATGCCGGGGTGAGCTCCTGTTGCTCTGTCCCAGCTCCTGCCAACTTAGCAGTTCGAAAGCACGCCAGTGCAAGTAGATAAATAGGTACTGCTGCAGTGGGAAGGTAAACAGGGTTTCTGTGTGCTCTGGTTTCTGTCACACCAGAAGTGGTTTAGTCATGCTGGCCACATGACCCGGAAAGCTGTCTGTGGACAAACACCGGCTCCCTCAGCCTGAAAGTGAGATGAGCGCCACAACCCCATAGTCGCCTTTGATTGAACATAACCGTCCAGGGGTCCTTTGCCTTACCTTTTACCTTTATCTGTGCTATGAATAGGAGAGCAAACTGTATGGATGTCATTTTGGAGAATGCACTCAGAGATCGCTGCCAGCCACCTTCAGTGATGCTCTGGTGAAGGGATTGAGCTTGAATTGAAGGTAGATGTTTGCTTTTAGACTGCCTGGCCTTCACAACTCTATCTCTCCCAACAGTGTAGTAGCCATCACAACCTTACGGTATCCTGTTAGTCAGTTGCTAGGATCAGAGGGTCAGAAAAGATTCGAGCTGAGCTGAGGTTGCTGTCAGTGCCCAGGCATGCACAAAGGCATGCATTGTGCCAGCACATGCATGCACATTGACAGAAATGTATGCTCAACTGCAACAATTTCTGGCTGCACATGGTCCTGGGATAGCTCAGTCACTAGAGCATGAGACTCTTAATCTCAGGGTCATGGGTTTGAGCCCCATGTTGGGCAAAGGATTCCTGCATTACAGGGGGTTGGACTAGATGACCCTCGGAGTCCCTTTCAACTCTACCATCCTATGATTCCATACAGTGCTATTTTTCTAGAAAAAGAAGTGCCAGAACTCACCACGAACTCTACCCTTGTTCTATTTTCATGGCAATGGTTCCCACCAGAGAGGTGCCGGAACTAAGTTCTGGCAAGTTCCAGCTGAAAACAAATCCCTGATTCTATGATTCTAGCAGTTGGCCAAGTGTATAATATTTTGATTGGACCAGTAAACTTAGGAGTAGCTTGGAATCCTACCTGGCTGCTGAACTTTGTCAGAAATCTCATGTTTGCCGTTCCTGTGTGTGGAAGCTTAACTCTGTGTGCCTATGTCACTAGCTAGATTGGACCAATTATGGTATGAGAGGTAAAAATTGTAGTTGTTTAGAGAGATGATTGGAAGAGAGACGTTTTTTATCCTACCCATACTTCCATGTATGGCAGAAATGGGGTTCTGTGTAATTGAGGACTAGACTCAATATTTTCTCTAGCTCCTTCCTTTTTCTACTTGGCTGTGAAGACAAAAGATGGTCACTCTTTTTCTAGGTCTGCAAAATATTCTGATTTATGTATGTATACATCACCAATATTTATTTGCCCCATTTTGGCCATATACAACTCAACAAGCCAAATGCAAGCAATCCACATTGGTCTGGTCTGGTTCTAGACTGGGTGAATCATGAGCAGCCCAGTTCTAGAAGACTAACTAGATCTAAAAATCAAGATTTTAACACTTACAGCTGCCTCAAGTAGTCATCAGGAAAAAACCCAAGCCTCTTGCATGACTCATATCTTTTCATATTTTTTAGCTTACTTGGAAGTGGAATGTTTAACACCTAAGATACAAGGATTTGGGTTTGCCGCTTCTGTTGCTGTTGTTGTTGTTGAGCACTGAATGCCCGAGATACAAGGAACTGAGTTTGTGGTTGAGGCTGTTGTGTGTTTTTCAGAAACATGTGCAGGAAAAGGAATCTGTGAAAGTTAAACTTCTCACCTACGAGCTTTGTGAGAGGTGTTTGCACTGTTGGATGATATAATTATGCCCCAGCAAAAGAAAAGTGCTCTTTTTCAGCTTTTGCTTACGTTTTGCACACCCGAGCATTACGGCATTCAAAGATGGATACTGAGCATTTAAAGGGAAAAATCTCTCGCACAGAGAGAGCGCACCTTCTTCCAGATCCTGTATGGAGCACATATGCTTATTCCTCACTAGTTCCACTCCCTTGTGACATGATCCATTTCCACGCTGGTGGAGCCAACCACACATGGAGGGATTGGCGCAGGAATGCATGCAAGTAACTTGTACTAAAAAGGGAGGGTAACGTGGAACTGCCTGTGGGAATCTTGCACAGGCCTCTCATTCCCAGCAATGGCGTGTCATGCTCCAAAGTGGGTTCATGAAGGACACAGAAAAGTACCAGGTTCTACTGAGCCCTATGCTAACCCCTCTGTGCATGGATGGCTCCACCAGCAAAAGGATGGATAATTCTTCTTTCTTCTTCTTTGGCGATCACTCATAGCTGAGTAAGATTGTCTTCCATGAACACTGTCTTAAAAGTGAGTCAGTAAGTGACTGTGGAAGCCAATTCTGGATCCACACATCCTTCCACAGTGGGGACATAGGTTTCTGGGTGGGAGTTGATCATGGTGAGGATTTGCCAAACGTGCCTTCCTCTTAGCACATTTCTCCCTTTCGTCCTGAGCTTGAGCGTCTTCAAAGTCCATGACACCTTTGGTAAAGGCTGTTCTCCAATTGGAGTGCTCATAGGCCAGTGTTTCCCAATTGTCGGTGCTTAGATTTGTCTTGAGAGAGTCTTAAAACCTCTTTTTTGACCACCACCCTTACGCTTTCCATTTTTAAGTTTAGAATAGAATAGTCGCTTTGGAAGACGATAATTCAGCATTCGAACAACATGATCAGTCCAAGAAAGTTGATGTTTGAAGAATCATTGCTTCAACACTGGTGGTCTTTGCTTCTTCCAATACACTGGCATTAGTTTGCCTTTCTTCCCAAATGATGTGTTGATTTTTTTGTAACTACTTGCTATTTTGTATTTCTGTGCTGTCACTTCAAACAGCAAAACCATTTGACTCACCGATCAACCCTTTTTAGTAAACAAACTTGTTAAATTTGTTTATATTGGCATTTGTTGGTGGTTGGTAATTCCCCCAGTAAGCAAGACAAGTTTGTTATTTTAAAAGTAATGGTGTCCATTACAATAGCCTCTGTGGTATACAATCAACTCCAGATAAGATCCCCAAAGCGATATTTCCATGAACACGCATGTAATCAGTAAGATACAGGTTCACATGTACCTGTGTATTTGCACAAGTAGGGTGTAATCTACACACATATAACAAAATGCTGTGAAAATGCTTTTAAAAAGTTTTGAAAAATACATTCAATTTGGCATAGCTTACTGTCACCATCTAGAGGGACGCGGGTGGCACTGTGAGTTAAACCACAGAGCCTAGGATCAGAAGGTCGGCGGTTCAAATCCCTGTGACGGGGTGAGCTCCCGTTGCTCGGTCCCTGCTCCTGCCAACCTACCAGTTCGAAAGCACCTCAAAGTGCAAGTAGATAAATAGGTACCACTCCAGCGGGAAGGTAAATGGCTTTTCCGTGTGCTGCTCTGGTTCGCCAGAAACAGCTTAGTAATGCTGGTCACATATCCCAGAAGCTGTACGCCGGCTCCCTCGGCAAATAAAGCGAGATGAGCACCACAACCCCAGAGTCGGTCACGACTGGACCTAATGGTCAGGGGTCCCTTTACCTTTACCTTTACTGTTGCCATCTAGTGTCACATTTGTATATTGCACTTTCCAACACATTTAAAACATTTCATTTGCAGCTGTGTAGATGAGTCCTAGGTCTCTTAAACAGCAGGTCACGTGTTCAGCATGGTTGGGAAGCTATTTTCAATCAAAATAACTTCCCAGTACTCTGGGTATGGCCAATAGTTGCTCTGCACAACTAGTTACCTCTGACTGCAACTGGATTGAAGCAGATTCTTTTTGAGGGGGCTAGAAAATTTGATAGGTATATTTCTGTTTTGTAACAGGAAGTGAAGGCTCGTTTGAAATAAATAACGCAACTGGAGCTATTTCTGTTATTAAAAACCCAAATCAGCTGAAGAAAGAAGTATATGAACTGAAAATTCAGGTATTTGTCTTACTCTCCTGCTATAAATGTTTCCCCTTACCACTTCTGATGGATCTGCAGTGTGCTGAATTTCAGCTACTGCAAATGTAGTGCCCTCTTTACATAGGAGAATTGATGCATATTGCTGCTTTCTGCTATACCATTTTTAAAAAACAATTTTCTCCGTCAATGCCAACTCCACCCAAAGGGTCTGGTGTGTGAAAGAGAAAAGATCTGGATTCTTTAACTAGGTAACCAGACAGTTTAATAGGATTGATAGGAATGCATTATTCAAGTTATGCAAATTTGTTCACATATGTAGCATGTGTTATGGCTAAACCATAGGTTAAGCTGTCAGATTTGCACCAGAGACTCTAAGCCAAGGGACTAAGCCAAGAGTCAGGGAGGAATGCACAGAAACATACCAGAACTAGGAAGTCCTTGTTGGTCAGCAAGCCTATTGGAGTTCTTTCTGTTCAGGAGAACCAAATGGTCAGAGTAGGTCTGAACTCGAGATATATTTCATTGTCAGGAATATGCTCTAATATATAGGGCAACTGTACACAGAGCTGACAGTTCCTCATTTTAGCTAAGTATGCTTAACACCGTGCAAGGCTGGGGCTGTGGAAAGTCGAATCTCGACCTTTCAGCTCTGGTCAGCCCTGAGGCCAATGGTGAAGAGCTGGAGTAGCTGAAGTCTCAAATGCAACCAGCAAAAGATACTGATATGATCAAACTCTGGAATTGCATGTCGGATGAAGCATCGTAAGCAGGAGGGAAAGCCCATGCAAACCCATTTCTTGTTCACTACAGGCTTCCGAAATCAGCCCGGAGGGTGAGGCGACTGCTCATGCCTTTGCCACGGCAACCATACGAGTTGTGGACCTCAACAACCACCCGCCGACGTTCTACGGAGAAAACGGGCCACAGAACCGATTTGAACTCACAATGTACGAGCATCCGCCTGAGGGCGAGATTCTGAGAGGCCTCAAAATTACCGTCAATGATTCAGATCAGGCCAGTGTGGTGTTTTGTGTTTTTGTTTGTTTATCTCTCCTTTCTTGCCTCTCTCTTATACCTCCATTCTGGGCCAGCCCAAGACATTTTCGCACTTGAGGCAAACCACAAAATGCTTCCTCCCTGCCAGGGAAGATCGGGGGGGGGGGGTTATAAAGATCTACACCAGGATCTGCTGCCCCTGTGGATCCTACCACCTGAGGCAGTTGCCTCATCTTGCCTCATGGGTGGGCTGGCCTTGATTCCATAAACCTTTTGTTTTAAGTATCAAAGCACTGAAAACTAGGTGGTGACAGCCAACAATCCACTGTCTTCTTGTCCTGCTTGATTTCCAGGGGCATATGACATTTGTGTCCTTGAAACAAAATGCTGTTAGTCGATGAATATTTTGTTTGATTCAGCAAGCCTTGTCCTCTTAGTTTGACTGGGTCGTGCCCTTTCTTTATTGCATTATTGCTGATTTATTTCATCAGCCGATGGAGATAATATTCTGTGCTTCCCCACTTAGTTTTTATTTTAAAAAATAGTAATTCTGGTCCTGGTCTTTCTGGAGCATTGTGAAAGCTACTCTACTAGAGCCTTATTTTGAAAAATAAGCACTCTATCCCATATGCAGTGAGCACAGTATTCTTTAACCAGAGGAATGGGATTCCTTTAGGTTCAGTACAGTTTATTTTATGTGGAAACTATGGCAAAGGTTGCTAAGGAAACCTCTGTAATAGCTTCCACCTGAGCTAACTGGAGAGGAAAAGTTGAGGCCCGAAAGTTTAATACACATGAAAGGACTGCAATTATTGAAAAGAAAATCTAGTCCATCAACATGTAGCATATACTCAGTGTTGTGCTAACATGGTTGCATTCTGCTCTATATAAAAGTCAGCAGGTTCCCTGCCAGCTTGCTGCAAAGGGATAAGTAACTACTTCTGGGGCAGCCAGCCTCGTAATTGCTACTTCGGCAGTTGCAGAACGCAGCAAAATTTAAATTAACCGCTTACTAATATTACGGAGCAAGCAGAGACCCGCCAAAAGTTGTCACGGCCAGTATATTTTGCACAGATCTTTTGTTTGCTACGTTCTACTCCCCTTCCTATCACAAGGAAACCATGCAATTTTCTGTTGAGCTTCAAGATTGCTTTTTAATTTATATTTATATTTCCAGTCCCTACCCAAAATTGATCTCTGGTTCCACTTGCACCTGTTTGTTCCTCACTGGAGCAGTCTTTGGATGTTCAAGGGGAAAGTTTAGCAGCACTCAGTGGCCCCAACCAGTGTGCATTGTCTACTACACATGAGGGCATCAGGCTAGCCAATAGGATGCAAGGCAGACCATATAGTAGTAGCATTATTATTATTATTATTATTATTATTATTATTATTATTATTATTATTATTTATACCTCGCCAGTCTGGCTGAGTTTTCCCAGCCACTCTGGGTGGCTCTCAACAGAATTAAAAGCACAATAAATATCAAATATTAAAAACTTCCCTAAACAGGGCTGCCTTCAGATGTCTTCTAAAAGTCAGATAGTTGTTCATTTCCTTGACATCTGATGGAAGGGTGTTCACAGGGTAGGCACCACTACCAAGAAGGCCCTCTGCTTGGTTCCCTGTAGCTTCAATTCTCATAGTGAGGGAACCACCAGAAGGCCCTCAGAGCTGGGCCTCAGTGTCTGGGCTGAACAATGGAGGTGGAGACGCTCCCTCAGCTTTACTGGGCCTAGGCCGTTTATGGCTTTAAAGGTCAGCATCAACACTTTGAATTGTGCTTGGAAACGTACTAGGAGCCAATGTAGGTCTTTAAGGACTGGTGTGATATGGTCTCAGTGGCCACTCCCAGTCAATAGTCTAGCTGCCACATTCTGGATTACTTGTAGTTTCCAGGTCACCTTCAAAGGTAGCCCCATGTAGTAGTGCAAGCAGGAGATAACTAGAGCATGCACCACTCTGGCAAGACAGTCTGCGGGCAGGTAGGGTCTCAGCCTGAGTACCAGATGGAGCTGGTAGACAGCTGCCCTGGACACAGAATCGACCTGCACCTCCATGGACAGCTGTGAGTCCAAAATGATTCCCAGGCTGCGCACCTGGTCCTTCAGGGGCACAGATACCCCATTCAGGACCAGGGAGTCCCCCACACCTGCCTGCCACCTGTCTCTCAGAAAGGTGTAGTGACTTATTTCCAGAGCAGCAACCATATTAATCTGGAATAATAATAATAAAAAGACCTGTGCCACCAAGCTAAGGCCACTCCCAGTACTTTCTTAGCAGAAGGAGGGGTAATATTCAAGCACGCCTCTGGTCAAAGTATATGGAGGTGTACCTTGTACCTAAAATGACCCATATTTAGGTAATCGGGTCATTCTGAATGTTCAGCATCTCAGAGTCTACCTTCCAGATTATTCTCACACTTAGCCAACCTAAACTAGGTGCTCTTCCAGTGTGACTAGAGGTATAGGCAAGCTCCCAAATCTATTTTTATCAAAACCACTGACATCTTGTGAGCCAAAGCTTGGGGAGATTACTTCAGAAAGCCTCTTAGTTCTTTCTCATCCAGTAGCTGCTGAATTGAAGATACTAAGCAGTCGTTCTTGCCCTCTCCTCTTATTCTCTCCCCCACATGTGGAAAAGGAAATGCCGACTCTATTCCTTAATTTCTACATGTTGTACAGGGTTCCATGATAACAGCAGAGTTCCTGGTTGTGAATGCAGGACCTCCTCATGTTCGCTTATGCAAGCATATTTTACATTTACTGTGCAGAGATGGATAGCTGGCCATTTATGTCAAGGATAGAACTACCAATAATGATCCCACTACTCCCACATTTATTGCAGGAAGACTAGGGTTTTTTTACTCCTACACACACACATGTGTCTCTTCTGTAAGGAAATCAACAGTACTGGGTTATATGCTATGATACATTTGTCATTTATTTTTTAATGGCTCTTTCTTCACAGGGGGCGAATGCGAAATTCAACCTCCGGCTTGTCGGGCCGGGCGGCATTTTCCGCGTTGTCCCTCAGACTGTGCTGAATGAAGCGCAGGTCACAATCATCGTAGAAAACTCTGCTGCCATAGACTACGAAAAGTTCCAGGTCTTCACCTTCAAGGTATTGTAACTTCTGCCTTCGTGCTAACTTCATTCCCGCATTGCCATTCCAATCGTTCATCATGAGCTGGAGCACAATCTTCTGAAGTGAGGAGTCTCTTGCCCTGGCTGACTCTCCCTCTGTGTTTTAGAACTCCATTCTAAAATGTGCAGGAAGCCTCTGTGGGTTTACAGCAGGCTTCCCCCTTCAGAAAATTGCCCTCCAATTCCTGAAGGGGGATTGGAATGGTGACCAGGGGGTGCGTGGGGGAATCCTGCATCCAAAATTCTACACAAAGGGTTAAAGCTGCAGCATAGAATCTTGAGATGTCATATATACAGTGCTTTTTTTCCTGGGAGGACACAGGGCTACGCATACCCCTAAACATTCTGTGAATCTTTGTCCTTTTGTCCATTTACTGTATTTATTTTCCCCGAACTACAAAATGGTGATTTTCTTGAGTCAAAATGAGAGTACCCCTAAACATATTTTTAAAGAAAAAAACACTGCATATCATATATATACACTGAAAAACAATAAACCGGGTGGTGATGCAACGGCTACTTCAACAGACGCAAGATAACATCACCAAGGCAACTATCTGTAAACAAACAATAAACGCCCCCAAAATAGTTTTTCATGCGGCTAAAATTATAGAAGCCCTTCCGAAGTGTGTCCCTTGGCTCATTTGCAAGAGCCACCTCAACCTACACGATTTGCAAGTATCTTGCTGTCTTATTTATGACTTGTTTGACCTCTCTGTTTGCGGCATACAGTGTTCTGGCTTGTGTGGGTAAATCTCGGAGGGGGAGAGAGAGGTGATGTGTGGATATTTCTGCCTCATGGGAGAGGGCTGGATTTGATGACTGTGTGCTCCTTTTGAGCCCTGTCAAGGCCCTTGGGTGTTTATTTCATGGGGTGTTTCATCCAAGAGGTGCACATGGAACACAACCTATAATTATTCCTGTTACAACTAGAAAATTCTCAGAAGGTTATAAAGCACTGCCCAAGTATGCATGGTAAGGAAATTACAAAGCGTGGCCTCATGAATACTAATAGAATTCAGCATGATTAAGAGCACTGCTGTAAACACCAAAGGAAGTAATTAAAAGAGAAAAGTGTGTGTTTCTTTTTACTTGATAAATTGTACACTTTGTCTCTGAAAAATTGTTGTTGTTGTTATTTGCAAGTGATTGAAGATAAACAGCAAAGGGCTTTTATACAACATTTTAAAGCCCTTTTGTAAATTCCAAATGCATTGGCAACAAAGAAAGGCAGAGATGCATTCACCATGGGTGCCAGTAGAGAGTTCTCCACTGACATTATTATTATTATTATTATTATTATTATTATTATTATTATTTACTGCCATTCATCCGAGGAACACAATGCAATTTATGATATAAAAACACAAAAATGCACAACATACTCACAAGCAAAAGCAATAACACCCCAACCCCACCACACACAGTTTGCCATAAATTGTTTAATTGGTCACAGGCCTGGGAGAAGAGGAATGTTTTTGCCTGGCACCTAAAGACATGTAACTTGATTGGAGACCAGATTTCCACATGAAATTGTACATTCCAAATGTTTTGTGGTGTCAGTGTTGCCTCCAATGGTTCGTTATCTGACATATCTAAGATAGCAGACCTGCTATTTTCATCCAAGAGCAATGGAATATACAAAGCTAATTTTAGATAACCTTTGTTTTATGCCGGTCCCCGATATTTGATTATTCTTAGCGGAGGGAATGATTAACAGTCTTTAATAGGCATATCATCATCTATTTGCAGCAGCTTTCGATTCAAGCTGAAAGCAATATTTCAGAGACAGATTTGGATTGGGTCCTTGGGCGTTTGAATTTTTTTTTTTGGAGGGGAGGAATAGTCACCTCTGTCTTCTGCCCCTGCATGTTCTCCGGGGGGGGGGCAGCTTGATGCCCACTTTGATTCATTACCATCTTGCTATTACTCCAGATGACCTCCTTGGCTCTTGACTCCGCCAATCTTTATACTGTATTCAACGCATGGTCTTCAGAAGACATGTGAACATCCCTGTGGAAGTGGCCTATTAAGATTTCCAGAGACATAAGGCAGACCATTGCTCCATCTTGCTCCATGTTCTCAATGCTGCTCCATGTTCTCTTTGAGGAATTGCTGGACGCAGAATAAAAAAAGTTGGCTTTAAGTTAGTCACAAGAATAATACTCAGGCTACAGAGAACCAGGCAGAGGGCTTTCTCGGTAGTGGCACCTGCCCTGTAGAACTCCCTCCCATCAGATGTCAAGGAAATAAACAACTGCCTGACTTTTAGGAAGCATCTGAAGGCAGTCCTGTTTAGGGGAGTTTTTTATGTTTGATGTTTTATCGTGTTTTTAATATTCTGTTGGGAGCCACCCAGAGTGGCTGGGGAGGCCCGGCCAGATGGGCGGGATATAAGTAATAAATTATTATTATTATTATTATTATTATTATTATTATTATTATTATTAACTTTTCATAAGTGTTCCCACTCATATTCCCCCCCCACACACACAGTTTAACGTCTTCATGCCTTAGCCAAATAACCTGTTCTGGTGTATTGATGTTCAAGATTGATTTGTTTTCATTTTATTCTGCTTTATTGGTTTCATTTTATTCTGGGTTGCTAGTTGCCATGTAGTTTTCTTGAGCATCGCCATCAAGGTCTCAACAAAGAAGGAATGCAAGAGCTCTTCTTATGTTCTTTTGTTCTGCTTCCTTATTTGGTGGCGATGCTAATGTTCCATCGCCATTGGCTGAATCTCTTTGATTCAGGATGTGCTGAAAACTTGAGTCCTTCCCGTGGTTAACGAAATGATATACAGGCAGCACACAGACATGGCTATGCCATAAGGGATTTATACTCAGATTTTTGCAGTCATTTGAAATTTAACTTTGTATTAATGTAACAATGACGGAATTCCAACTTTTGTGAGTTCTTTTCTTTCTTTCTTTCTTTCTTTCTTTCTTTCTTTCTTTCTTTCTTTCTTTCTTTCTTTCTGTTCCATGTGGAATATATTCTGTTGATGGGATTCTCTATCATCATTATTAGCCATAACGCAAATTAGTCAGTTCCATATAAAATAGCTGGGCTCTGTAGAAGCACAACTGTTGGATTTTGCATGACTTACTAGCTCGTAATTTCTCAATTACCTCCTTAGCTTCTTGCAATAGAAGTTAACACACCTGAGAAGTTCAGTTCAACGGCAGATATTGTGATCCGTCTCTTGGATACGAATGATAATGTCCCAAAGTTTTCATCTGATTACTACATCGCAAGGATCCCAGAGAATTCTCCTGGCGGCTCCAATGTTGTGGCTGTAACGGTAAATTTTATTCATTCCTCTACAGCCATGCTCTGTTGGACTTATAATTCTGTGTAGTTCCATGAGTCTCTCAATATCTGTAATTATTGCCCCTGGGAAGAGGTGGGGATCTATATATTCAGAAACTGACAAAAAAAAATAAAATCATAGAATCACAGAGTTGTAGAGCTGAATCTCTCATGAGTCTAAGCATAGACGCAAGCTAGGATTGCTTTTTAGAATTTGAATTTGAATTCACCATAGTCTGTTATTCTGCACAGAGCAATGCAGGCTGGAATTTGCTCTGCTGAGCAAGGGTGTGTTTCTTAAATTAAAATATAGCTTGTCAGTATCCACACAAATAAAATAATAATGCCACCACTTTAAAACTGTATTGAAACTACTTGATAGATGGTTTGTCTGTCCAAGCTAAGTCTATCCTCGAATTTTTTTTCCATGTTCTACAAATTCAGAATATATGGCTGTTTAAAGTGGGGGTGGATAAACTGGGTCCAGATGTTGCTGGACTCTGTAGAATATGCAGGGACCCAGGAGAATATTCACACTATAATTTGATATAACACCAGTCCTGAAAGACTACATTGGCTCCCAGTATGTTTCTCAGCACAATTCAAAGTGTTGGTGCTGACCTTTAAAGCCCTAAATGGTTTCGGCACAGTATACCTGAAGGAGTGTCTCCACCTCCATCGTTCTGCCCAGACACTGAGATCCAGCTCCAATGGCCTTCTGGCGGTTCCCTCACTGAGAAAAGTGAAGTTACAGGGAACCAGGAAGAGGGCCTTCTCGGTAGTGGCGCTTGCTCTCCCATCAGATGTCAAGGAAATAAACAACTATCTGACTTTTAGAAGACATCTGAAGACAGACCTGTTTAGGGAAGTTTTAAATGTTTGACCCTTTATCACTTTTATTATTAATAATAATAATATTCTGTTGGGAGCCACCCAAAGTGACTGGGGAATGCCAGCCAGATGGGCAGGGTAAAAATAATAAATGATGATGATGATAATGATGATATCTTCTGGATTAACATAATTCCCACTGATGTTCTTCCCACCAAAGTAAGCAGGACAAACTTGGTTAGGATTGCACTACAAACTATACTTCCTATGATTCTGTAGTGGAAGATATGAAAGTTAGCTGATATGAAACCACTGCGTCTGCGCCAAATAAGCCATTGGAGAGAACTGAACCTTTCTGCATAGCATGCTTTCTTCATCTCACACATTGTTTAGCTAAGAACAGCTAAGTGGAAAATAAAACATGGCTAGATGATTGATTTTCTCCCGTATTTTCTAGGGGCCCAATCTGCACAATGCCTAGATATTTTCTTAGCAGAATAATATGCTCAGAAAGAGGATCATTTCATCATTTTCCATGTCCCAAACTTTAATGGTGACATGTATCTCAAGTGAGGGGAGCCACCCAGTGGCCCCGCTTGGTTATGCTGCTAGTACAGAGGTGGAATTTTTCACCTTTTCTTTGTGTGTAGGCCTGATCCTGAAGTTTACTCTCTCTCACACACACATCTCTTAGCGACATCCTTTCCCAACACTTTGCAGATGGATGCAGATTACAGTGGTACCTCTGGTTAAGAACTTAATTCATTCCGGAGGTCCGTTCTTAACCTGTTCTTAACCTGAGGTACCTCTTTAGCTAATGGGGCCTCCCGCTGCTGCCACGCCGCCACCACGTGATTTCTGTTCTCATCCTGAAGCAAAGTTCTTAACCCAAGGTACTATTTCTGGGTTAGCAGACTCTGTAACCTGAAGCGTCTGTAACCTGAAGATTCTGTACCTGAGGTACCACTGTAATTGACATGACTCTTCCCCACCGTTAAATTCGCCCACCCTGTCACAAACTTTCAGTTGCACATTTTGATCTCCAAATACCTTGGTGGTGAAAGGGTGGGGTGGGGAGATAGAAGCAGTTTGTGGCCATTTGGGGTGCTGACCTTTAAAGCCGTAAACGGCCTCAGCTCAGTATACCTGAAGGAGCATCTTCACCTCCATTGTTCAGCCCAAACACTAAGGTCCAGCTCTGAGGGCCTTCTGGCGGCTCCCTCACTGCAAGAAGTGATGTTACAGGGAACCAGGCAGAGGGCCTTCTCGGTAGTGGCGCCCGCCCTGTGGAACGCCCTCCCTTCAGATGTCTAGGAAATAAACAATTTTCTGACTTTTAGAAGACACCTGAAGGCAGCCCTGTTTAGGGAAGTTTTTAAGGTTTGATGTTTTTATTGTGTTTTTAATATTCTATTGGGAGCCGCCCAGAGTGGCTAGGGAAACCCAGTCAGATAGGCGGGGTATAAATAAATAAATAAATAAATAAATTATTATTATTATTATTATTATTATTATTATTATTATTATTAGACTGAAAAGTGATGAGGCACCCTCTCTCACCCTGGCTACTTCTGCCCTCCAAATCCCACTCCCAAAGCTGCGCCCCCCCCTAGGGAAAGTAGCCTTCTGGTTTTTGCTATTTTCCATCCTCAATGTGACCAATTACGCATGTCATGAAAGTCTGCTTCGCTTCTATTTTAATCCATCAGTACCCCTTTCCATTTTCTTCTTAAGGCAACAGACCCTGATTCAGGACTTTGGGGTGAAATGAAATACTCCATTTATGGAACAGGTGCAGATCTGTAAGTTTAAACATACATATGGATATATACATATTTTTGTTTAAGAGTATTTTTTTATATATATATAAAAGTTTGCATAATTTTTATTGCTATTAGCAAATGAATGAGAGTAATGTTCTGTCTGATGCATCAAATTCAAACATGATGAAATTCATTCTTAAAGGGGATGTATATCTTTTCCCTGGCTGTTTCACACCAACAGTGTTCTATTTCAAGCAAAGCAATATGCAGAGGACCAAACCTCCAGGTTCTTCCACATGAACCTAACAATAATGCTTAAAGGAAGAACAGATTGTGGAAAGGGTGTTGCTGTTTTTCATTTTAACGTTTGCCGTTTTAGTGCGTGCTTTTCGTTTGTTTTGATGTATGGAACTGTGTGAAACCAATGGAGTGAGCCGCCTTGAGCAACTGTGGGTTGTAAAAGTTTTGCATAAAGAAAACGTAAAAGCATAAAAAATTGGGATCGGGAGGAGCAAATGATTTTAAGGGGGATACCAAATAAAACTGCATGCAATTCAAGAGATGTGCCACTTAGGGGGCAGCAAATAATTTTGAGGAGGTTATCAATGAAAACTGCATGTCGTTCAAAAGATGTGCCACTTATAATCACCCTTCTGGAACACTGTAAGGCCCCCTGG
This sequence comes from Podarcis liolepis, assembly GCF_965112155.1. Lineage (NCBI taxonomy): Eukaryota > Metazoa > Chordata > Lepidosauria > Squamata > Lacertidae > Podarcis > Podarcis liolepis. Next base: position 25,881,300 of record NC_139556.1, read on the forward strand.
GGCCTAATAAATCTCTCCATCTGGCCCTCTGGACTCTCCTCATGCCAAAAATCTGCCCCCCATCTAGGCCCCTTCCTTTTCCTGCTTCGTGTCATATTTTGGTGCCTTTACCTGGCTGGAATTCTCCTCAAACTCTGATTTTAAAAGGACCTAGATGGTTACGTCCAGTCAAAGGCAACTGTTGGGTGAGGCGCTCATCTCAATCTCAAGCCGAGGGAGCCGGTGTTTGTCCACAGACAGCTTTCTGGGTCACGTAGCCAGCATGACTAAACCACTTCTGGTGCAACGGAGCACTGTGACGGGACCCACAACTCACGGAAACGCCATTTACCTTCCTGCCACAGCGGTACCTGTTTATCTGTTTGAACTACCATGGTACCTCGGGTTAAGAAGTTCATTCATTCTGGAGGTCCGTTCGTAACCTGAAACTGTTCTTAACCTGAGATACCACTTTAGCTAATGGGGCCTCCCAATGCCGCGTGATTTTTGTTCTCATCCTGAAGCAAAGTTCTTAACCCGAGGTACTATTTCTGGGTTAGCAGAGCCTGTAAACTGAAGTGGCTGTAACCTGAAGCGTCTGTAACCCGAGGTACCACTGTAGTGTGCTTTCAAACTGCTAGGTTGGCAGGAGCTGGCACAGAGCAACGGGAGCTCACCCCGTTGCGCAGATTCGAACCGCTGACCTTCTGATCAGCAAGCCCAAGAGGCTCAGTGGTTTAGACCACAGCGCCACCTGCATCCCTTAGAACTCTGATTATCTCCACTGAACTGGGGCTTCAGGTAAGTGGTATTTGCTGCCCAGCACAGCCATATCCTGGTCCTGGGAGCCATTGTTCTTCCTGCACATCCATCGGCAGGATGCTTAGCACCTCACCCATGGAGAATGAAAAGGTTTGGATGGACCCTGATAGAGAGTCAGAAAACCATGTGCTTTTTCCTCCAGTTCTGAGCCACATTTCCTAAGTGACCTTGAAACCCTCAGTGTCTCCTGCATTGCATGCAGAAAATAATCATATATTGTTGTTGTTGTTTAGTCATTTAGTCGTGTCCGACTCTTCGTGACCCCATGGACCAGAGCACACCAGGCACTCCTGTCTTTCACTGCCTCCCGCAGTTTGGTCAGACTCATGTTTGTAGCTTCGAGAACATTGTCCAACCATCTCGTCCTCTGTCGTCCCCTTCTTCTTATGCCCAACATCAGGGTCTTTTCCAGGGAGTCTTCTTTTCTCATGAAGTGACCAAAGTATTGGAGCCTCAGCTTCAGGATCTGTCCTTCCAGTGAGCACTCAGGGCTGATTTCCTTAAGAATGGATACGTTTGATCTTCTTGCAGTCCATGGGACTCTCAAGAGTCTCCTCCAGCACCATAATTCAAAAGCATCAATTCTTTGGCGATCAACCTTCTTTATGGTCCAGCTCTCACTTCCATACATCGCTACTGGGAAAACCATGGCTTTAACTATATGGACCTTTGCTGTCATATATATATGACAGCAACAACAGTTAAGCATCTCCTTTAGATATTTCTCCCCTCTTTTAGGATGCCGTTAAGCAATTCGTGGGATGGGCTGTCTCTCTGGTTACACCTGAAAAACTCAAGGCACTTCTACAAGAGCAGAATTCTAATAGTATTTCTCTGTCTTCACGAACAACCTTTTGAATATCTTGCCCTTTGCATTTGCAGAAAGTTGGACATAGATCCCTAGTCATAACTCTAATACCCAGCAAATGGTCTCAAAAGGAATTAGCAAAAATAATTAGATTTTTAATTACTTCCAATATTTACACCGACTCACTGGGCATGAAAGGGAAAAAAACAATAAACAATGTTGATTTTTAATTTCTGCTTGGGACATTTTACATTAGGAGGTTGTTATTACTGTTGTTATTGGGCTGAATCCAAGAGTTGTGTGGGGCAATTTTTCAGCAATTTTGTAGGGGCTCTGTGAAATTTATCCCACTTACTGATATTCCTGGTTGCCATAGCAATGGTTCTGTGTGCTACTGGACCCCCTTGTTGTCTTTATTTTACAATTAAGCCAATCAGAGTAATGGCAGGACACATTGCCCTCATTCTGATTTGGCTTTATTATGAAGCCAATATGGAGTAAGGGCAGAAAGAGGAGTTGGTAGCAAAAAAGAAAAGGTGAGAGTAGGGTTTGTGAATTATTATTATTATTATTATTATTATTATTATTATTATTATTATTATTATTATACCCCACCCATTCCCAGCCACTCTGGGCGACTTCCATTACCCCCAAATCATTTTTGAGTAAAATAAGTTTACTCGAGAATTTATGACTTGGCCTTGCTATTGGAAAAGTCAAAGTGGTGAAGAGACCCCAGAACATTTAGCACTATCTTGTGTTTTAAAAAAGGCACCCCCAAATCATTCAAGCTGCAAATTCATAGAATCAGATTTCACATTAGCATCTTTCAAATCAATTCAGTCCGTCGTTTGAAATTATTGGTATATAATGTATGACAAATAGTTTTGCTCACCTGCTGCCTTCAGGGTGTGTCTGTGTGTGATGAAGTTGCAGTCCTACACTCATTTAAGCAAAGATTTTCAGACTTGCCTACTCAGCAGACTAGACTACTGAGATAGTCTAAATGTACCTCGGAGTTTGAGGAGCAGATCTTAACTCCCTTTAGAAGCAGAAGGAAATAAATTCTTCTCCCCTTTCTTGTTTTATAAGGGATTCAATGCAGCGTTCAGCCAAACTAACCTACAGCCAAACGTTGCATTCATCACACTTCCATTGCTTGCGTGCTGAAGGTCTCTGCGTTGTTTTATTCAGTGCATGACTCAATACATTGTTGTTACAAACTGCACAACTGCGCCATTCTCCCTTGTTTCAGTGCAGAGGGACTAAGTGGAAATCCACCGCACTGTGCTGCTCACAAAAACAAGGGACACATCCAAAATGGATTAAAAAATATGAAACTTGAAATGCCAGGCAATCAATTCGCCCACCCCCTCATTTTTTCGCCATATTCAAAGGCTCCAGAGACATTGTATAAAAATAGTATTACATCTAAACATATCCATGTTACACTGGAACTGATTCCCCCCCCCCATGCCTGTTGTATATCTCCCATGCAGATGTACTGTATATAGATACAAATAGACACACACACACACGAGAGAGAGAGAGAGAGAGAGAGAGAGAGAGAGAGAGAGAGAGAGAGCATGCCTTAAGCCACTCCTTGAATTATGGTGCTGGAGGAGACTCTTGAGAGTCCCATGGACTGCAAGAAGATCAAACCTATCCATTCTGAAGGAAATCAGCCCTGAGTGCTCACTGGAAGGACAGATCCAATACTTTGGCCACCTCATGAGAAGAGAAGACTCCCTGGAAAAGACCCTGATGTTGGGAAAGATGGAGGGCACAAGGAGAAGGGGACGACAGAGGACGAGATGGTTGGATGGTGTTTGCGAAGCTACCAGCATGAGTTTGACCAAACTGCGGGAGGCAGTGGAAGAGAGGAGTGCCTGGCGTGCTCTGGTCCATGGGGCCACGAAGAGTCGGACATGACTAAACAACAACAACAACAACAAGCCACTCTTTAGCAACCTGTCGTCGTCCCCCCCCCCCATGCCTGTTGTTGAACTGCAGCTCTCATCAGCTTCAGCAAGCATGGCCAATGCTCAGGAATTTATTTATTTTTTTGTTGGGGGGAGATAAACCAAAATATCCAATGGGCAGCAACACACACACACTCCTCTGAGCAGTTTTCAACTCTTGTAGGGGCTTCTAAAATATGTTGAAGTAAGGTGAAGGGTGAAAGCATATTCAGATCAACAGATAACATGAACTTTTAAATATATATATATAATAGTGCAAGAATAACATGACCCCTCTGACAGACCCAAGGAATACTCCATGATTTCCAGATTGCTTTCTCGTTTCCTTAAAATCATTTTTAATTAAAATTAAACGGGAAATAACACAAATTAGAGGAGTCCAAAGGTGTTAACGTTTTTCCTCAATATAAGACATTGCTTCCTACTTCAGAGCCCTTGTGTTAATAACTTCTGCCATCTTACACAAATAACTCCATCCTTAATTAATCTTAATAAGTCAAAATGGGCCTCTTCTGGGATCTTTTCCATGTCCATAAGCTGTACAAACTGAGAAGTTTCCGTAGAAAAATGATTTTGGTAAGGCTGGCCATAGAGCGAGCAAGGCTTTCGGTTATATGACACTCTTCCCTGTGGAATTCTGTACACATAGAAGTATACCAGACTCCATCCTTTTGCTCCCTTTTTTCCTTATAGGTCAACAGTTGTTTTTTATTCGCCACGACTTTCAAAAATGCTGAATAGCTGAGTTGAGCTTGATTTTAAATGGGCATTTTGTAGCAATTGGTATGAAATGTTCTTTTTAAGAGATGCAGCACGTTAAACACTTGTTTTACTGTATGTTGTTCGGAGTATTTTATAGAGAATTGGTTAATATGTTTTGTAACAAATAAATTCCCATTTTCAAAGCACAATTGGGACTGCAGCCACCCACAGCAGCTACTGTAGGGGGAGAAATCACTCTGAAAAGGGTGTATCTGAACATAAGGGTGATCTCTTTTCTTCTGTCTGTGCAGCTAACTTGGAAATAGATGAAATATTGGCCATTGGTTTTTCTTCTTCCAGATTTCTCATCCATCCATCCACTGGAATCATTTACACCCAGCCATGGGCCACGTTAGATGCAGAAGTTACATCCAAGTACAACTTCTATGTGAAGGCAGAAGATACAGAGGGGAAGTATAGCTTGGCTGAAGTCTTCATTACTGTGCTTGACGTCAACGATCACTCCCCAGAGTTCAACGAGAACATCCAGGAAAAAACCATGATTATAGGCACTCCCGTGAAAGTGGAGGTTGGTCGATTTGCGCGTTTGTGTGTTTGGTTGTAGTGATTGGTATTGAAGTGATTGCAATGAATTTGTTATGTTGCAACGGTTCCTGTTATGGACTCAAAGGCCAAATAAGGAGCTTACACTTCTGTAAGTAAATCTGTGCAGCTATGGGTATAATCCACTTTTCAATCTTCCATTACAGTTTAGAGGACGCGGGTGGCGCTGTGGTCTAACCCACAGAGCCTCTTGGGCTTGCCGATCAGAAGGTCGGCGGTTCAAATCCCCATGATGGAGTGAGCTCCCATTGCTCTGGCCCAGCTCCTGCCAACCTAACAGTTCGAAAGCATGCCAGTGCAGGTAGATAAATAGGTGTGGCGGGAAGGTAAATGGCGTTTCTGTGCACTTCTGTCATGGTGTTCCCGGAAAGCTGTCTGTGGACAAACGCCGGCTCCCTCAGCCTGAAAGAGAGATGAGTGCCGCAACTCCATAATCGCCTTTGACTGGACTTAACCATCCAGGGGTCCTTTACCTTTACCTTTACAGCTTAGGGAGACCTGTGGAAAATCAAGGCTTGTAAGAGCAGGGTTGTTTCTTCTTAATGGCTCGGAGCAGGCAACTAATGAGTGGGGGGTTAAATCCTGCTCAGTTTGGGTACACACTGCTATTCCCTGCTGGGAACAGACAGAGGGTCAGCACAGGATTTAACCATACTGAAGTGCCCATCAGATGACATCACAAATTAAGTCAGCTGATTGGGAGTTGGGCATGGTTTGGGGAAAAGGCCTCACAGGCCAACCCAGTGCCCAATGGCAGTCCAACACTGGCCCGCAGGCTAGAGGTTCCTTACCCTGCCTTAAGCCCTAATGGTACACTTGAGGGCATCCCGTTACGTTCTCCTTCATACGTGAATAGATGCCAGTCATCCCATGGAAATACCAATAGGAAGACAAATCAGGGCACAGAATGGGTGAAGAAGAAGACCCAGAAGAGTGTCTGGGCACAAAGAGAGTCAAGGTCGGAGTGGGAGGCAGAGAATGACAGTGTCAGAGAGGTGGCGAGAGACAGAGAAGATTGTGTCAGAGAGGTGGCATAGGAAAGTTCTCCAATCTTATCGTATTTTTAATGTTCTGTTGGGAGCCGCCCAGAATGGCTGGGGAAACCCAGACAGATGGGTGGGGTATAAATAATTTATTATTATTATTATTATTATTATTATTATTATTATTATTATTATTACTCATGAAATGCCATAGGTCTTTTGCTTACAAGAAATAATCATAAAAGGATAGTCTAGAACCGTTCTTCAAATACTGGAGTTGCATCACAGGTGCGATTTCTGTTTTGCTGTGCCTCATTACTCTTTAGCTTTGATGGAATACAACAAAACTGTTAATAGGTCAAGCAGGATCGAGCAGTTCCATTCTGGAATTGTTCTAGAATTCCAACCCCCTACTGTTTTTCTGATGGGAAATGCTGATTTCAGATGCAGCGGGCAGAATTCTGCACAATGGCCATTATCTTCAAATCAGAAAATTAAACATACATTGGTTTTATTTTTGTAAAAAAAATAAAAATCCCCCATTACAGAGTTTTTCAAATGAAAAGGGGGAAGGGGATAATTGGTAGGAGATCTGAATTTTCCAAGGGTTTTTTTTTTCCAAGGGGGGGGGCTGTTCCTTCAAATTCCTAGCATTTCAATTTTCTCCAAGATAGATGTTTTTGTTTCAATTTTTAAACAAAATAATAATCATAAATAAATAAGAATAAAAATGTGCACCCCATCACTGAAACCATCGTAACTATCTGGCCTCCTAAAATTTCAACACCTCTTGCGATGGTTTGACTCCTTTCCATTTTAACAGTCCAAATTCTACAAACATTCTCCATATGTCCTCAGAATCATTTCTCCTGCATATTCCCTGCCTTGCCTTAATGGCACATGTCAATTTATCATTAATAGCTGTATCCCACACCTCTCTATAGCAAGCAGAATATAAAATGGAAGACTGGTACAAGATTTTTAAACTACTCCGGAATCCAACCAAACCCCACCCCACAAAGTTCTGGCACAGAAGCCATGCTCAAAGTATGGAACTTCAGAATCCAAAAGAACCAGTCCTCTTTAAAATAGATTGCCATTCAATAAACATTTCTCTTTCACTTTTTCTCCCCATCCCCAACAGGCAATAGACCAAGATGCGGAAGAACCCAATAACATAGTTGACTATTCTATTATGCAAGCAGATCCTGCCAATGTGTTTGATATAGACCAAAGCACCGGAGAAATAAAACTGAAATCCTACATAAGATCCTTGGACATAATTCACAACATCACCAACAACAAAGACTGCATATGGTCGGTGGTAGTTCAAGCCAAAGATCGGGGCTCTCCTTCATTTAGCACCACCGCTGTCCTGAAGATTGATATCACAGAAGAGGTAAGGGGATAGGATACTGGAGAGAAATGGCAAACAGGTAGACCCAAGATTTGTGGCTGAGAAACAGTGATTTGTAATGGGCACTGCTGCAGAAGCATCATAATTTCAGTCGTTGAAGTTAATTTGAAGTAAGGGAGTGCTGTCAGCTGTGAAATGAGAATTTCTGGCATCTCTGGGTCAAGGAAGTGTAGAGTCTGCCGAAGGATCAAGTGGATCCTAAGCCATTTCAGCTGCTGGCAATGGGTCCATCCCTGACCTCTCTGTTGCATTGTTCAGCCTCATTGCTACCAAATAGAAGTTACGATTGCTTTCCCTATACTGAAAATGGAGAAGGAGAAATTTATGAAGGCCCACCACAACGGTCTTAAAGGTCCACGCCTAATCTGTCCTTCTTCTTTTAACTTTGTATCTTAACTCACCCTTGATTTTACCAACCATTCTCCAGATGGTTCATTAGAAGAATAACTCCTCCTTTATTACTACATTTAACTTCCCAAACAATATTTTCAGAATGGTCGCGATGGTGGGTCCAATGCGGGGTGTGTGACAGACTTGTCAATCTGCTTCACATATACAGAGGATTTGTTAAACTGTCATTTCCCTTATACCCTGCAGACCACATAGATGTGGCAGGGGCAACCTGGACATGCAGCGATCTAATGCCAATTAATATCAGCAAACAGAATGCCACCCATCTGTTCTAGAATATTTATTTCCCTTGAATAAGCATTGCAAATTGGTGGTGAAGAGATTTGAAATGCCACCCCCTCAGCCATATCTAGCTTTATTATCCCAAAACCTTATAATTTACAAGTGTCCACCTGAAACTCCCTGGTCTTTGCTATGCTGTCTGTAATTTCCTCTGCAATAGCTTAGTTCCTTGCTTTCATATCTTGGTCTCTTTATAGTAGAGCCTGTGACTGTTTGTCCTCTTTGTACCTTCATTGCAACGGTGCTTAGCCCCTGTAAATAGGTCTTATCCACATTTCCACTTCTCCCACGAGCAGTTTGGCCTTCCTCACTGGAAAAGTTGTTGTTGTTGTTTAGTCGTTTAGTCATGTCCGACTCTTCGTGACCCCATGGACCAGAGCATGCCAGGCACTTCTGTCTTCCACTGCCTCCCGCAGTTTGGTCAAACTCATGCTGGTAGCTTCGCGAACACTATCCAACCATCGCGTCCTCTGTCGTCCCCTTCTCCTTGTGCCCTCCATCTTTCCCAACATCAGGGTCTTTTCCAGGGAGTCTTCTCTTCTCATGAGGTGGCCAAAGTATTGGAGTCTCAGCTTCACGCTCTGTCCTTTCAGTGAGCACTCAGGGCTGATTTCCTTCAGAATGGATACGTTTGATCTTCTTGCAGTCCATGGGACTCTCAAGAGTCTCCTCCAGCACCATAATTCAAAAGCATCAATTCTTCGGCGATCAGCCTTCTTTATGGTCCAGCTTTCACTTTCATACATCACTACTGGGAAAACCATAGCTTGAACTATACGGACCTTTGTTGGCAATTGGAGCAAATGTCAATCTGGAGAAAACCTTGTTGATGTTTGCTCCAATTCAATAGCGAGCAGAAGTGTGGGTGAACCCTAAGCTTGCATGGTACATGAATCCATCTGTGAGGCTGTGCTCTCCCTCTTTACATTTTTGTGACCTTTTTTCAGGAGGAAAAGGGTTAGCATATACTACACTGGGAATCATTTCCAACTGGAGATGGCAGGATCGAAGCTAGTGGCATGCAAATAAGGCATTCTCTTTGTATACTGTGCCCCAGGATGTACTTGAATGCATCTGTTTCTCTTCCATTGTGTCTGACCCGGCATTCTTCATCCCCCAGAACAGTGCTCTGTTTTCCTTTCTGAAGGAAAAGCTTTTTTGACAACACAACTAGAGGTGTCCAGCAGTGTTAATCACAATGGGTAATTAAACAGGCCTATTTTTGATTAACATTTACCATCACAATTAGCAGAACAATGCCAGAACAATGCTCCCTTCAAGATGAATGCCCTGCGGCTAGGTTTGGTGGTTTCATGCATCAAAAAAACCTTTTGCTCTTGAAACAATGCAACGATTAAAAAAAAATAATCCCAAGACTATTTAATTTAACGGATCCTATTTTTACAAAAAAAGGGGGGGATATTGATTATAAGCCAATGCTTTCTTTCATACCCACTGGGGGGAAAGTGCTGAAGTGCATATGCTGTTTGCTTCCCCCTATTCTTGATTACAGGTTGTTGTTTTTTTATGACAGAATACGTAGTCCTAGATTTCCCTGACCTGGAATGGAAAGACTGATCATTGCAGTGACAGAGCACACCAATAGTTTTGCAAAAGTTTGTCTATAGTCCACAAGATTAGAAGGGGTGGCTACCTAACCCTCTGCCCTGAACATAAATGGATAAGAACAAGGTTCATTCAGAGACGAGCTACATGTTACACTTGTGTAGGCTTGGAAGGCAGCCTGGCTCTGCCTGCTTAGTCTTCTGGAAAAGTCCCTCTTCCCAGTTGCCACTTGCCTTGCATCAGATGGCAGGGTACCTGGGGGAGGACATCCAAAGATGATCTTGGTGCACAGGCAGGTGAATACAGTGGTACCTCGGGTTAAGTACTTAATTCGTTCTGGAGGTCTGTTCCTAACCTGAAACTGTTCTTAACCTGAAGCACCACTTTAGCTAATGGGGCCTCCTGCTGCCGCTGCGCCGCCGGAGCACAATTTCTGTACTTATCCTGAAGCAAAGTTCTTAACCTGAAGCACTATTTCTGGGTTAGCGGAGTCTGTAACCTGAAGCAGATGTAACCTGAAGCGTATGTAACCCGAGGTACCACTGTATAGAGCAGGTAGCTATGTGAGCTGTTTCCAGATCCCAAGCCATATATAGCCTTAACAGGGAGCACCAACACTTTGTATTGCTCTCAGAAATGAACCAGGAGCCAGGGCAGCTGTTTAAGCAATGGCAAAATAGGTTCACGATGGCTGAGCCCAATTAGCAGCCTAACAGCTCCACGATTTTCTGGATGCTCCAGCCCCGATACATATCATTGCAGTAGCATCCTAGTGCCATGTGGGAAATGAGCACGTCATGAAGCAGGAAGCTTTCGTATGAGAAATCAGGTAGCACTGAATACACACCTGAGTGTTTTATTAACAGCCTCATCTCCTTTGCATTTGACATAAGCAGACTCAGGATGTGTCGTGACGACACACAGGGACACTGAGGAGAGGGGACTCAGATTAAGTGTGCCTCATGCAATGAATATGTTTTTCTCTGGCACACTCATTGCCGAGTCAAGTGTGTAACAGATAATCTTATTCAGGCAGCTAAAGAGAACATGCATTGATTGTGGCTTGCTCCACAAATCCTCAGAAGATGAGATTCTGTACCATTCAGATCAGTAGAAGAATGTTCCCATTGACCTGGGCTTCAGTGTAGTCAGTCTCCGAGGCTGGAATTCTGCGCACCATTACCTCTGGGTTGTAACTGTGCTGTCGCCATCAAGGCAGCTGGCAGGAAGCAAGAAAGGAGGCAGAAAGCACTGGGTGCTGGAAAGGAATGGTGTCTCAGGATTTGGCAATCTGCTGCTTCACAATCCTGTGAGGAGATTGCAGTCTCCTACAATGGACAGTCAGGAGGAAAAGTTGGCCAAGTCCAAGCTAGATAATGGGAGCTTGGATATCTGCCTTTGCCAGTTCAAGAGAGCAGTATCTTCTGCCTGCTTCTGCAGCTCAGGCTCCAGTCCCTGGTCTCAGATGAAGAACACCTGCTTCGTGGTTAGATATAGGTACCGTACAACTAAGCCAGTCTCGTTCTGAAGGTGTTTATACATGCACATATGTAACTGCATGGTTACAGTAATAATGACTTATAAACCTCTCCTGTGGTTGCATGTTTCCATTCTCCATTCTTCAAGCCTTCCTGTTTCTCTTACTATTATGTGCAATTACAGGCACTCATTTATCCGTGTTACCTGGGTAGGGTTTTTTTAGCTTCTAAAATTGGTCTTTTAACCACCAATTTTGTGATGTTATTCTTTTGCCTGTGTTTACACTGAGTGGTGTGTTGTTGTTTTGTTTGTTTGTTTGTTTGTTTGTTTGGTGTTTTAATTTTATTATTGTGTTCTGTCCCAGCATCATGTATTAGAGGAGGATGGGCTCAAAAATATTTAGTAGTTGCATCCCCCCTGCCCAATCACTTTTTGTTAATGTCCTGGTACAGCAAGTGGCTTCTTAGCCCTGCTATGTTTTAAAGTGGGGAGGTCCTATGATGGTCTCCAACCAATATATTCAGAAGAATCTTTTTTTTTGCATCAGCTACTAGCCATAGCAGGGACGTGGGTGGCGCTGTGGGTTAAACCACAGAGCCTAGGACTTGCTGATCAGAAGGTTGGCGGTTCGAATCCCCGCTACGGGGTGAGCTCCCATTGCTCAGTCCCTGCTCCTGCCAACCTAGCAGTTCGAAAACACATCAAAGTGTAAGTAGATAAATAGGTACCACTCCAGCAGGAAGGTAAACGGCGCTTCCGTGCGCTGCTCTGGTTCGGCAGAAGTGGCTTAGTCATGCTGGCCACATGACCCGGAAGCTGTACGCCGGCTCCCTCGGCCAGTAAAGCGAGATGAGCGCCGCAACCCCAGAGTCGGCCACGACTGGACCTAATGGTCAGGGGTCCCATTACCGTTACCTTTACTGTTACCTTTACTAGCCATAGCAGTAAAATAAAATAAAATGTACTGGAGATAGAGGTAAAAACTTAACTATACAAAATACATTCTGGAGGTTTACATCAAGAATCAAATAATACATCTTATTCTAGTTGCCGCTGCTGATTTATTTATTTATTGCATTTTTTGCTGTCACCTGGTTATCCTGATCTGCTAAAAGAAAGCACACAGTAGCAATGGTTGAGCGACCTGGTAGGGATCTGAAGTGTATCTGAAGAAGTGTGCATGCACACGAAAGCTCATACCAATAATAAACTTAGTTGGTCTCTAAGGTGCTACTGGAAGGAATTTTTTTCATTCTGCTAGGGATAGTAGTAGAGGGGTAATAACCTCACTCCTCAAATCTTTATACAGAATGCACGCTAGAAGCACATGAGCTACTGATTCAATACTGCCCTCTCCACATGGACATAGCCTTTTCCCCCCGCAGATTTTTTTGAAATCGACCCTCAAGCACAGCTGTAGGCAGTATACCGGTATTTAATCTTGCATAAGTTAAAGTGCATCTGTATATTTTGGAATTGTTAAATTTTGCAAATAGGGTGCCAAAGTGTCAAAATGACTAGGTGGGAAATAATCATACAATGGACAAAATTTCCTTATGGTGGCCAATTTGTTCTGTTGCTCGATATCATATAGGCACTGTCTAATTAAATTATCTGCTTCAGTTACTTGCCAATGTATTTTGGCAGTGCGGGGATTTCCACTTGCACAACAGAACTCCCTCCCCTTTCTTCTGGCTATGTTCACCCCACACCCTCCCCAAATATGTCGCAGGGGGTTGGGAGGAATCCCAGAACAGATTTAGGGAGGGAGGAGAAAGTTGTGTCCCATAAGCAGACATCCTTGCACTGACAGAATGAGGTACTTTGCACTACATTGGATGCAGCCAATGCATCCATTGTTTCCTTTATGACGGTGGTCCACAGGTTGATTGGTTTTCTTATTTTTGACATTTTCAGATCAAATCAAGGGTAAGATCCTATATTTTAGGCCTCAAGAAACGTCCATGGACATTATTTGGGATTTGCACGAGTGGCGTCCTTTCTGCCATTTCTGTTACCATGGTGATCTCCACCATCATGTACTGGAAAAGTGTGAAAAGATCCAGACTCCATCCTCAGGGGAAAATCAGGAAAATTAAACGGCGACTACCACAGCGCTCTGTGTGCTAAAATGCTATGCGAACTTTTCATTCATTTGTCCTCAATATGCCATATTGAGAGGCTGCATTACCTCTAAATCAAGCTTTGGATTCTTTAAAAGGGAAACAAACAGCCTGTCTCTTCATCTCAGATTCATTACCTCATAGCATTGGAGTGGTTTGTTTTGTTTTTGTAATGTCTGTAAAAGAGTACTAGAACATGCTCAGTTTCGGCTGTTTAAGAACCGATTTGACAGCCTCAAAATGTTTTCAGTTGAAGATGCATCAATAGGATGAGAAAATCTTATTACTAGTATTTTCTCTGAAAGCATTTGTTTGATTCTGGGAGATTCTGAAATGAAATCTAAAGCATAAGGAACACCTTCCAGTTATGGATATATACTGAGTTTATCTCAGTTTGATACCAGTTTTAACTGTGACAGCTTTCCCCAAAGAATCAGAGACATTTTGGTTTATGGGTGTTCATGATAATAATAATTTATTTATTTATTTATATCCCACCCATCTGGCTGGGTTTCCCCAACCAATCTGGGAGACTCCCAACAGAATATTAAAAACAAAATAAAACATCAAACATTAAAAACTTCCTTAAACAGGGCTGCCTTCAGATGTCTTCTAAAAGTCAGATAGTTGTTTATTTCATTGACATCTGATTGGAGAGCATTCCACAGAGCAGGTGCCACTACCAAGAAGGCCCTCTGCCTGGTTAGGGATCCCTGGTCTCCATTCTAACAGGACTACAATTTCCAGGGTTCCTCGGAGAATAGGGAATGACTGTTGTCACCAGTTTGTTGTATGGGTATCTCCTTGACTGCACAACCCAGTGGTTTTGTTTCCACTTGCAACCGACGGACAATAGAGTATTGCATAGGAATGATGCAAAACTCCCCGCATCCTGAGTGAAAGGCTCCACTATTTAATTGCTGCAGTTGGCCTTCTTAGTGTTAAATCTGAATTTTGGATGCCAAATTGGAGGTGGCTTGGTGGTGTGGATCACATATTTTGGACAAATGAAAGCGCAGTCTCTCTCTCTCTGTGCCCCAGAGTTAAGTCACCATGTTCTCTTTGTACTCTTTTACAGACTCTTCACAAAGGGCCTATGGCTGCCTTTTTGATGCAAACAAAAGATAACCCCATGAAAGCCTTAGGAGTGCTAGCTGGTGTCATGGGGGTGATGGTGGCGATCACCATTTTAATCTCCACCGCCATGTTCTGGCGCAATAAGAGGTCCAACAAAATCATGCCCGTGAGACGGATCATTAAAAAAAGGCAGAACCACCAACCAACCAGGATGATCAGAATGGAGTGGCTGAAATTCAAGAGGCCCAGCAACGCTGCGGAGAAGTTTGTCGTCGAAGAGGATACCAAAAGTCTGCAAAATGAGAACAGCAACAACAACTTCCAGGTGCCCCTTCATCCTCCACCACCTGCTGCTCCAGCCCTACCTCCAGCCCCGGCACTCAAGACTAATGTCTCTGAATGGAGGGTCCCCACAGTATCCGGATCGCTGAGTCCGAAGATTATTAAAAAGCAGGCGAAGAAAGGTGCCGCGGTCTGCACATCCCACAATGCCCTGGTGTCGGAGCTCAAGCAAAGGTTTGAAATGAGAAATGCGGCAAGCCCTCACATTTAGTGTCTCCTCCCCACAGCTTGCATGTGGAGTGTGTCTTCTGTGTGCCATTCCAGGTACATGGTGTGATTTTCTTATTTTGCATTTTGTACCAATTCCCCATCTTCCTGCAAGCTGAAAACGCTCATTATCTCTTCTCGGTGTTTCTCATCCATTCGCCCGGATCGCATGCTGGTACATATCCTCTCGCCCGGTGCAATTGTTTCACCTATAACTTTATGGTAATATGTGGTGCGCATTTGTTACAATGTTTTTATACAGGTTCCCGCTGCAAAGGCTGCTTGCGTGTTTGTGTGCTGCAATTTTCAGGATGCCAATTTGTTCTGTATCTGGCCAATGCAGTGATCTGTTTTAAAGTTCAGCTTGAAATATTGAATGTTTTAAAATATCTCATGCCAGAGTCCTCAAGGAATAGCCAAGTAAGCCTAACAAGCTGCCCCATCTCCTAGCATGCCACTCGCTGAAATTCAGTAGCTCCAGGGTCCAGCTCTGATGTTGATTGACCTTTTAAATTGTTCTGCCCCAGCCATAACTCGGGCTTTACTGGGGCTGGAATTTGACAGCATTCCCAATCATATAGGCATCAAGCATACAGATTAACATGTCCCAATGTGAGGTGTGAATAATGCCCTAACCTGTCCAAGAAAATCTCTTGAATGAGAAAGGAAGGAGGTGAGGGATCATGGCAGGAGGTGACAGCCAACAGCATCACTTTCCCAGCAAGGATTGTGGCATTTCTAGTGGCAATCCAGTTTTTTCACCTTTGGGAAGGTGAGGGAGGAGGCAGTTGTCAGGACTGAAATGAACACAGACAGCAAGGAGAGTTGTGTTTACCCTGATTCTGCTCACAGGTGTGCAGTCAGGGGTATTCATGTCATCCCTAATCACAGGTAACATGAACAGTATTGGGGCACATGCACTGAATGACAAGTAAGGATAGGTTGACAAAAATTTATCAGACGCAGAGATCTGAGCCACTTCTGTCCATAAAGTAAGCCGATGAGTTATACTGAAAACAGGAATGTTTTCATAACATTCAGTATTATTGAGAGTCGACTCGTCTCTATGTGATATGCCTCATCGCAACAGACCAGTGACGTAAAACTTTTTATGGAGGAGTGGAAAAACCAAGAGTTCTTTCTCTATAAAAGGCAAAATTGCTCCCTACATTGCTGCAAAACAGTGCTTTACTGCTTTACGAGCATCCTAACCACTGAATGTTTAAAATGCCGGTGTTTATGGGAATTTGAAGTTAAGGTGCTGCAGAGGGACAACCTGAACATCCCCCTGGTGTTAAATTACTACAAACGAGGCAGTTAAACGAGAAACATGGTGTCAGAAGTGTTTGCCTTGGAGTGGAGCTGGGCAAAGAAAACGTGTGAACAGGAGAAAGACAGAAATTGCTTTCAGCCCTGCATCATTTTGAAATGCAGCACAATTTAGGTAAACTTCTGAGCTGAGGCCATTTTAAGGAATGTAGCAACAGCCCTTAAAATCATGTCATGTGGAATGGTAGTGCCATATCCTTATAAACATGGTGTAAGGCTTTCATGCTGCATCCTGCCAACCAAGGAAAATAGGAGGGGGTTGTGTGTGTTTTCTTCCTGAAACCACCTCCATTTCACCCATTGTGACTGGTCCACAGGTGAGCTGTGACATAAACACTGTCCAGATAGCCTGACCTCCCCCTGGCTCTAATAGCCACAAGGCGGAGGGAAGCCTAACACTATCTGTATCATATCTAGACTGGTTTGCTGGTGGCCCTAACTTGATTCCTTACTAGTTCTAAGCAAGAGTTGCCATCAAAGCAATTCATGGTGACTTCATGGGTTCATTTTGGGAAGGAACATCAGGGTGTTTGAAGGAGGCAAAGGCTGGTTCAATCAGACATGGGGTTACCAATGTGGTTCCATTCCCCTCTATATTAAGGTAAAGGTAAAGGTACCCCTGCCCGTACGGGCCAGTCGTGTCCGACTCTAGGGTTGTGCGCCCATCTCACTTAAGAGGCCGGGGGCCAGCGCTGTCCGGAGACACTTCCGGGTCACGTGGCCAGCGTGACGAAGCTGCTCTGGCGAGCCAGCACCAGTGCAGCACACGGAAACGCCGTTTACCTTCCCGCTATAAAGCGGTCCCTATTTATCTACTTGCACTTAAGGGTGCTTTCGAACTGCTAGGTGGGCAGGAGCTGGGACCAAAAGATGGGAGCTCACCCCGCCGCAGGGATTCGAACCGCCGACCATGCGATCGGCAAGCCCTAGGCGCTGAGGTTGTACCCACAGCACCACCCGCGTCCGCCTCCCCTCTATATTATTGGGCTCCAAATCCCATCAGTCCTAGCCAGCATGACCCTTCTTTGTGTGCCACCTCCATGGGAGATTTAGAGGGTGACAATGCAAGAATGGGCCTTTTCAGTGGCACCCCCTTTGCTTTCTCCATTCCTCTGTTTTGGGCCCTTGATCTGAAGGGTGGCATTGCGGGGGGGGGGGGACTTGTATCCCTGCCTTTTCGTTTAGCTATGTTTTTAGCCTGTGTTCCTGTGTTTTTCGTTTTTTATTGTTTTCATTTGCTTTGCAAGAAAACCAACTGACAAATATAATAAATAATAAGAATAGCCAGTGGTGTTGGGACTTGTAGCCCTGCAAAATCCAGAGGGCGCAACATTGGCTACCCCCAAACCACATGACATCTCCATGAATAGTCACAGGAGAAGATAATAGCTTGAAGGCACATGAAAGAGTCCTATTGTTGATCAGGTCTGGCCATGTAATGGCTTGGAAGGAAGTCCTCCCAGGAACTATATATGAGCTGCTTGGAGCTCTTCAGATGAAGAGCTAAGTATATGCGTCATAAATAGCTTTAAAAAGAGGCACATTTCTTATATTACACCCAGAGAGGCACATCCAAATCATGGGATTATTTGTAAATCATGCAACATCTTTCCTTTTGTTTCTGAACCTACTTAAACAAATTCTCTTTGAGGTACCAAAAGCTTCCAAGAATTGTCTGCCTTGCTATTTTCTTAACACAGTGTTTTATTGCACAATGCAACGAAGGTCAAAAAAAACTCTAGGGCTGCCATCCATTTGTAATCTGTATGGATTGTTCATATTTTTGAAATATATCTGTGTGTATTATATGTAGAAAACCTATTGCAGATATACTTTTTATGGAATCAACATTTTGTGCACAAACAAACTTGAATCAGTTCTACATTTTATTTTTAAATTATGCGTTGGGGGGGAATGACGGAACCACAAAAAGAATCTTCTGCATTTTGCCAGGTTTTAGGGGGGGACGGGGGGGTGATTTTTGTTAGTCTGTAGCTAACTAACAAACAGCCCTGTGGAACCTTAAAGACCAGCACATTTGATTATGCTAAAGATGCCGCCATAAAATGTGTTTAAGGTACCGCAAGATTTTACTAGGTTTTAGCAATAGAATGTTAGAATTAGAACGAGACAGGAGGAAAGGTGTAGCAGGATTAAATTTCTCCTGCAGCTCCTCCCCTCTCCCCAGCAGAAGTGTGCTGCACCTTCACAATGCCGTCAAAGGGCCTGATTGTGCTGATAGAATGGGCAGCAAAGAATAATTCTTCTTTCCCCCCCTACATATTGCCCACCTACATGAAAAAAACATCTGTATTGCCCCATCCTTTGGCAGCTGAAAAGGTGGCAACCCTCAAAGTCATGGTCAAGAAAAGACTTATAATATTAGACTTAATAGATTTCAACATAATTAAGAGATAACTGTTTTTTCTTTTACATCATGTAACTCCCCACCCCCCAAACCGAATGCAGGTGTTCTGTACTGAGTGAACTGCGTTCCAAATGTTTTTTGTTAATAAAAACTTGAAAAATGCACTCGTTGCCTTATTTTGATGTTCTGACCATTGTTACCCATCTCAATTCTTCATATTCAGCATTGCAAGTGCTCCATAAAGGAAGGCAATCCAGGGACTCGGCTACATTAGTAAAGAAAAAGCGTTTCAAATGCGTTGTAACACTGACACCAGATGGCGCTGTGGAGTTCCATCTTTTGGCATCATGAGGTTTAATATGCATTTTCCTGTAACTTTTTTATTTTTATGTGCCTAGATCTGGCCCAGATTCTGCTAGAAGCCTCCAGCCCAAAAAATTCCCGGTTGCTGCAAATCAATAGGTGAGATCCTGTTCTCACAACCCTGCCACTGGCGAAGATGTCTTGGCCTCCAATGCTTTTAGGGCCCCGAGGTCACAATTAGGGATGGGTGAATCCATCGATTTTGGCTTCTCTCAGATTCTCATTTTTCCGACCTTAAGTCCAGTTAGCCACATTTCCATATCTGTTTGCGTTTTTTGTTTTTTTTAAAGGCCTCATGAAAACGTCAGTGTGGATTTATCCCAGTACACTAAGTTGGTATGTACTTTTACCTAATATCTGATTTGTAAGGGTATAAGAAGATCCTGCTGGATCAGGCCATGTCCCATCTACTCCAGCAAGGTAAAGGTAAAAGATCCCTGGACAGTTAAGTCCAGTCAAAGGCGACTATGGGGTTGCAGTGCTCATCTCGCTTCAGGCCAAGGGAGCCGGCATTTGTCCATAGACACCTTTTCAGGTCATGTGGCAAGCATGACTAAACCGCTTCTGGCACAATGGAACACCATAACAGAAACCAGAGCTCACAGAAACACTGTTTACCTTCCACCGCAGTGGCACCTATTTATCTACTTAAACTGGCGTGCTTTTGTACTGCTAGGTTGGCAGAAGCTGGGACAGAGCAACAGGAGCTCACCCCATCATGCGGATTCGAACCACTGACCTTCTGATCGGTAAGCCCAAGAGGCTCAGTGGTTTAGACCAGAGCGCCACCTGCACCCCCAGTATCTACTCCAGCATCCTGTTATTATGATAGCCAATCAGATGTCCCTGTGAAGCCCACTAGCAGGATTTCACTGCCATGGCGCAAATACAATACGCACAATTTTGTTGTTAAGATTCACCCTTTTGAAGCAATTGGCAGAGAAAGGGGATCACAGTGAGACGGACTGTAGGGTTTCAGAGGCAAGGAGTAGAAGTAGAAGCTATGGATAAGGACAAGTAGCTTTTCATGGCACTTAAACAGCACCCTCCTACCATTAGAAACACTACCCACTCATTAGAAATGCTACCCTCAGCCAGGGCCAGATTTAGGTTTGATGAGGCCCTAAGCTACTGAAGGTAATGGTGCCCTTTATATTTCCAGCTGTCCTTTGTCAACAACAAGTTGTTGCTGTTTTTTGTGTTGAATATATGCGATATGGTAATTTATGGACCTAATAGGTATCTAAAGCCATTTGCACATGTTGCCCATACAACCAGTCCATGCAGAATGTAGGCACCCTGTATATAGAAATGAGCAAACCAGTGATATTTTAGGGAGCAGGCTAACAGGCGGGGCCCATTACTTACATCATAGGAGCCTACACAACACAAAACACTGTTGCTGTATGTAGGTTTTATTTTATTTGTTTTTTATCTTATATTTTGGAAATGTACATCCAGGTTTTTTTCCCTTTAATTTTTTTGTGGAGGCCCCAAGAAAGTGGGGCCTTAAGCTATAGCTTGTTTAGCTTATACATAAATCCGGCGCTGTTCTGAGCCATGATCAATTCAACTTCCATTGCGCTGCAAGTTTTTTAAAAGTCAAAAGTTTATCGGCAGGCCTGAGATCTATGCACTCTTATCTCGACCACTCCATTTCCCCATTTGTACCATCTTCTCGTGAGCTAATGGCATAGAATTGTCAAGCGGGATTACATTGTTCAAAAGGTGCTTCATGCTCAGAACACTTTGCTTTGCAGAGGATGCTTGACAAGCCAAATTAAAACCTGGCTCATTTCCCTCCTCTCCCATCCCACTTTTTTTTAATCTATTTAATGAGGTCACTGAACTCCCCGAATTGTTCACTCTTCCTAATAGCTGGTCACCAATATGATCACCTGAATCATTTGAAGCATTAATGTTTGAAGCCTTGCATTTTTGCTGGGGTGTGTGTCCTTCCCACATGCCCCCTCCCCATCAGCCTCCACATGTATATGTGCAAAATGGTGTCGCAACAGAGAAGAAACGCCAGAGCATTTGGAAAAACCATTTCTTTTATTTCAAGACGTGTGTTTCCAGCTAACAGCAACTTCTTTCTACTGCACATACTTTCAATATCCAAAAGATAACACAGTCATATCTAAGGATCGGGATAATAATGTGTTGAAATGGTCTTTGTTAGAGGAGCAAGGAAATCCTGTAAATTAGTTGCTCTAAAATAGGCATGTCCAACTCCCAAGAGACTGCAATCTACTCCATATATATATATATATATATATATATATATATATATATATATATGCTTTCGTAGATTTTCACGGGTACAGGAATGCAGGTTTTGGTGTCTTCGGGTGTCTTCCCGTGTAAGAGTTGGGGTATCTAGGCGACGTTTCGACGAGGTCTCACTCGTCATCTTCAGGCTGGTGCTTTCGGCTTCTTGTTACTGGAACAGAGCAGGATCTCAGTGTTTGAGTTCCTATAAATACTGTTGAGGGGGTGTGGTGTATAGCCTCCAACGTTCTGGGCAGAGAGGAAGTTCCCAGGTTAGTGTGCCTTTTCTAATTAAGGAACAAAAGAAGAAAAGGCACACTAACCTGGGAACTTCCTCTCTGCCCAGAACGTTGGAGGCTATACACCACACCCCCTCAACAGTATTTATAGGAACTCAAACACTGAGATCCTGCTCTGTTCCAGTAACAAGAAGCCGAAAGCACCAGCCTGAAGATGACGAGTGAGACCTCGTCGAAACGTCGCCTAGATACCCCAACTCTTACACGGGAAGACACCCGAAGACACCAAAACCTGCATATATATATATATATATATATATATATATATATATATATATGTATGTATGTATAATGGATTAACCATTATATATTGTTGAGCTTTTTTTGGAGCAATCAGGAACACACAATCGACCAGCATAGACCTGGGACGCCTCACGATCAACCAGTTGGACATGTCTGCTCTGGAAGCTCTGGAATATAAAACTTTGCTGAGCTTATGAACATTGAACATGGCCTAGGGAACAGTGGGGACCTGTGGCCAAATCTCTGCTTGGTTGTGAACATCATTAAGTGTCACTGGACCACTCAATTTCACCTACCTCATAGAGTTGCTGTGGGAGATTAAACTAAATATGCTGAACTCTTTTGAAGAAGAGTAAACTTCAAAAATAATTATTATTCTTTTTTTAAAAAATAGCACTGTTTCTACATCATCTCTTAAGAGCCCAGTTAAAAAATATTGATGAAAGTTTCAGACTCTGGGGCAAAATTGCCACGTGCATACATAAAGACAGACAGGTAGATAACAGAGTTTTTCTGCATGCAGATATGCAACTGTGTTTATATAACTTTTTCAGGAGGGGGGAATTTCACACATTTAAAAAAGAATGGCTTCAATAAACATAATGATCATTTACTGATGGGGGCAAATTTCTATTTTGTATTTTAACTTCTTCTAAAGTAAAGTGCCTTGGGTGTCCTTTGCAAAAAGGAGATGAGTAAGTTCTGCTGAAAATGGATTGCATTTCCCCCCTCGTGTCCGATTATCAATTATTTTACATTTGGGGAATAAAGTATTGTTGGATTGTTTCAAATGGCAAAATCAGATGTGGCATGGAAGATCTAAGAAGTTCGCCCCCCCTTTTTTTTAATGCAATGTGTGTGTGAAATTGATCGGTAGGGATGGAGGAGTAACCCAATTAACTGTGCGTTTAAAGCTGAATCTATCAAAACTGCACATTCAGAGCAATAAGCAAAACCAAACACAACCTGCCTTCAAAATTCGCACTTAGCTGAATTTTGCGATGCAGTTCTCCAGCCAGTGTCTACAAAAATGTATCTACAGTGGTACCTCAGGTTACATATGTTTCAGGTTACAGACTCCGCTAACCCAGAAATAGTACCTCAGGTTAAGAACTTTGCTTCAGGATGAGAACAGAAATCGTGCTCCGGCGGCACGGCGGCAGTGGGAGGCCCCATTAGCTAAAGTGGTGCTTCAGGTTAAGAACAATTTCAGGTTAAGAACAGACCTCTGGGACGAATTAAGTTCTTAAACCAAGGTACTACTGTATTAGGGGAAAGTGGGCACAAGAATGAAGATACTGGCGAAAATAGCGTACAAAAAGGTGTTATTTGGGGGGGGGATCGCTTGCAAAGCTTGACGTTAGTCAACACTGCGTATTAAAAATGTACTTTTTAAAGGAGAAATTCACATTAAAATGACAATTTTCATGAGACTTTTTTTTTAATCTGCACTGCTGCAAAATGCAAAGGACTGAGTATCAGTTGGAAAAATGAGAAGCTGGGAGAACCAAAATTGACAAATTCACTCATCCCTAGGGAGAGATGTGCTTCATCCTTTCCCCACATATTATTTGCCTGTTTAAAGATTCTCCCCCCACCCAGTCTTCCCTCCCCCCCCCACTATCAGGGGAGGGAAACCTGAAACTGGCATGTTTTCTCCGTGGACATTGGATTTTGGTCTGTGGAGACAACTAAGAATCCTTGTTGTGATCAGTGTGTACCTTGTGTGGCTGGTTGTACTTTTAAGTATCACTTCATTTTAGCAGCAAATTGGGTTTCTGTACGATAAGCTCTGTTATCTAATTTCACCATTAACTAAGACGCCACTAACTTTTTGTGCTGCTGATAAAAATTACTGCTGCAAGCTCACTAGAAGGCGACAATAAAGTTAAATCTAAAGTTATGGCTGACTTTAACCAGTAAGAGAGATCTACAAGAACCTAGGAAGAGGCTGCTGGATCTAACCAAAGCTGCATACATACCAGACATTTAAAGCAGATCCCTGCCCCAAACAAGCATGATAACTGTATTGTGCTAGGAACTGTAGCTCAGTTAAGGGTAAACGCTGTTATGGATGTGCTTTAAATGTTCTTTAATGTTCTTTTCATGCTGGTAGAGATGCATGTTTACTTCTGAAACCAATAGTCGTTACACACAACTGAAGCTGGATTTGGACTGACGTGATTTTAAAACAAACAAACAAACAAACAAACAAACAAACAGTGTATTTTAAGAAAACCATTTTGTTTCTATTTCTTTAACAGCTTCAGTCTTTCTGAGTTATTCTTGTGCAGAAGAGTTCTTAATCTGAATCAGAAATCTCCACCACCTTTTGCACCTTTTAAATGCACTTGGACAAACTTTCCTGGTCTGACCAGTGCTGTTGCTAAGGTCCTGTTTCTGAACTTGCCTTATTTATTTATTTATTTATTTATTTATTTATTTATTTATTTAAACCATCACCAGCAGCTACAATGGGAAGGAAAGGTGTGGAGATGTCCTAAAACAATTCAGTAATCTAAATTACAGATATGCCTCTAGAAAAACCCTCTGGTTGTATATTGATAGATCATACTCTATGCTCGTTCAACAAGCAATGCAATTCCATCCATCCCCTGCATTGTTAACCATAAATCACAGCTAGAAGGCTGACAGAGGCATAGCGTTCCTGCTAAAATGATGACCCTGCGCGTTCCTCTCTTGCCTTCCAACAACTTCAACCGCTGTAGGTTTTTGGTGGCCTCAGAAGTTCTGTTGTGTACGCTTGTCACCTGTTGACACTGATGTATCATGAAAACCTACTGTCCACATGTGTGAGATATTTCCACCAGTCTTTCTATATTTACCTTTCTCTTATCTAACATGGGATTGTGCTTGGAGATCGGCTAATAGAGATCAGCGCTATTTCTGTGCTCGGGTTTCTGCTTGTTGGCCTTCTCCTTGTCCTCGCAAGACTTCAGCTTTTTCTTGTCGTCACTGGAGTCTCGGTGGCACAGCCCCTCTTCACTGCCTGTTGGCAAACTGTCAAACGTGTTCTCTTTATTGACCCCCCGAAGATTTTGCCCTCTCCTGCTCTGGCGGCAGAAGTCGGCACATTTCTCCATGCAATTAAACCTGGTCTCGGTGGTACATGCGTACATCCCAGCAGGGACTGCGAGCACCATGGCACATACAATGATGATGATATGGATGAGCTTCTCCCGCTGCTCCAGCTCACTGATGTCACTTCCTGTAACAAACACAATGCACTGCCCCTTTTGAGGCATCTGGTTCCTCAGAGTAACACACACTTCATACTTGGTGGCAGGGAGAAGGTCGTTGACAGAGTAACTATTGATGCCGGGGCCAATGTATATCATGTCTTTCTTAGAGTCATCATACTTCCCAAAATGGAGGGTATACCAGGCTTCCCCTGGATTCTCTGTCAAGCTGTACCACTCCAAAGTGATCCCATAGACCGTCTGCTTGGCAATCCTCACATCGATGTATGAATTCTCACCTGAGACTGAGGAAGAGAAGGAGGAGGCCGCCGCCCTTGGAGCTTGAACTTTCAGCATCATTGTGGCTGAGGTGTTGCCAAGGAAGTTAGCAGCTGTGCATGTGTAATTGCCTTCATCCACAAGGTGGGCGGAAGGAATAATCAATTCTGACTTAATTCTGTCTTCACTAATATGGGTGGTGGATGCTAGGGAGGGGGAAGGAGAACAAGGACACACATGTTAGTTGTACCGGCATTCCCCTGATGTTTTAACAGCATGATCCAAGCCTCAGAACAACATAGAGATGTGCAAAGATTCCGTGAAAATTGCAATGGTTTCCGTTATTATTATTTATTTATTTATACCCTGCCCATCTGGCTGGGTTTCCCCAGCCACTCTGGTCGGCACCCAACAGAATATTAAAAACACGTTAAAACATCAAACATTAAAAACATCCCTAAACAGGGTTGCCTTCAGGTGTCTTCTAAAAATCAGATAGTTGTTTATTTCCTTGACATCTGATGGGAGGGCGTTCCACAGGGTGGGCACCACCACTAAGAAGGCCCTCTGCCTGGTTAATAATAATAATAATAATAATAATAATAATAATAATAAATTTTATTTATATCCCGCCCTCCCCAGCCGAAGCCGGGCTCTCACAGTGAGGGAACCACCAGAAGGCCTTCAGAGCTGGACGTCAGTGTCCGGGCAGAACGATGGGGGTGGAGACGCTCCTTCAAGTATACTGGGCTGAGGCCATTAAGGGCTTGACGTTCCTTAAATGGTTTACCAAATTAGGAGAGCAGGTGTGATATACTTAAAGTACTGAATCTGGACTGCGGAGACCTGGGCTCAGGTCCATGCTCATTCATGAAGTTCCCTCAGCGATATTGGATTAGGACTTACTATATCTCTGCTTATGCCAGCCATTTCCTTTTTAATCTCTCTAGGGTTCAACATATCCTATAACTTATGATGATGCTGGTTGCTGTCATCATAATAAAAGTGTTGTATTTAATGCAAGTCATACTCAGAGTAACCCATTAGAGCAGAACTTTTCAAACTTTTCATGTTGGGTACACACTTTTTAGACACGCATCATTTCGCAACGCAGTCATTCAGTTTTACTAGCAAAATGGTGGTTAAACTAACCCCATTCCAGGCCCTGGAGGGGTGCAGGGAGTGTTTGTGTGACACCCACTCACTGCAGCCAACAGACAAATGTGTTGCAACACACAGTTTGGAAAGCTCTGCCTTAGAATTAGTGAACATAACTGATGTAGGTCCATTAATTTTACTCAGTAGAATTAAGCAGCATAAAATCCATTGTTTTGCTGTAAATGCAGATAATGGGTGAAATCCCACACTGTGCAAGTAGACCTGCTCATGGAATTTCCCTTTCACTCCTTCCCCTACATAGCCCTTCAATATTCTGCAGAATATTTTCAGGGTATGTGGAGGGCTGTAAGAGGAAGGCGAGGCAGGGGAAGTCCCATTGCATGAGTCGATCCTATTCTGCTCAGGTAACAGGAGTGTGGATACAACCCCGTGGGTGGAAGTAGTTATTCTTCCCTTATCCCTTCTCCCATGGTTGATGGATCCTTCAGATTCTCTGTTCCATGCTACCTCACCTGTGTCCCACGGTTGGGCTTGCACGTTACTGCTTCCAACAACACTCAATAAAATGTTTTCTTTTTATTTATTTTTAAATAAAACCCCCAGCCTAAAAGACTTCTGTTGTGGGGATCAAGTGGGAAACTTTATCCTCACACTATGTGAAGGATAAAACAGGGAAGTCCCACACATGCTACTTTGGAGGAAAAGGGAGTATGCAAATATGACCAAACTAATCTCCCAGAAGGTTTGCTTTTTTGGAAAGTCTTCCCCAGAAATTTCACTGCCCTTCTTGTCACTTCTCTCACCATGACCTCAGGTGTTCTTGCCTGAAAAGAACCTCCAAACTCATCTTTGAAAGGTATCATACTAGACAAAATATTAACGACAATTCTAAACCTTCCCATGTTGAAAGGCAGCTGTGTTGGCCCATAAGAAAAGCAGCAAATTCCATATTAGGGCAATGCCATGAAAAATGTCAGAAGGGTGTGCAAGCTTTCGATGAAGAGTTCTGGGAAACCCAGAAACTTGCTCCTTATTTTGGTTAGCCTTAAAACAGTCTTGCCTGATTGTGGACTCTGGAATTCTGATCCTGTTATTCTCTGAGGACCTCCTGAGCAAGATGGGACCCTCACTACAATCACCACTAGACATCATCATATTCGTTACCAAGAGATGAGACGATGTCGGAGAAGGTGCCATCGAAGGGCACAGGATGAAGAAGGCCTCAGATACCCCTACACTTATTTAGTGCACATTATCATCATACACCATGGAGACCCAAGAGCACTTGTTATGAAGAACATGGATTTATCCAGTGATCGTAGAACTCTCAGGTGTGACATGGCAGGTCTTGACTGAAGGTAGCTACGCAGTGGGAAACCCTAACTTCAAAAATGATGAAGTGTCTAGTGTCATTCAGGATTTTTAAGTCAACAGAGCAGCAGTCATCCATACTGGTTGGCAACTGACCCCCAAATGCCAGAATAATATGGAACTCTTTTACCGTGCTCTTGAGACTTTCCTTTCCTCTCCATAAGGTCTATGAATCAAATCAAGGTCACTGTTTCTAGCTACAACCATTCAGGTGAACTGCAAAAGAAGCAATTAAGACCTATGGGAATGAATATATATATATATATATATATATATATATATGCAGGTTTTGGTGTCCTCGGGTGTCTTCCCGTGTAAAAGTTGGGGTGTCTAGGCGACGTTTCGACGAGGTCTCACTCGTCATCTTCAGGCTGGTGCTTTCGGCTTCTTGTTACTGGAACAGAGCGGGATCTCAGTGTTTGAGTTCCTATAAATACTGTAGAGGGGTGTGGTGTATTGCCTCAAAAGTTCTGGGCAGAGGGGAAGTTCCCAGGCTAGTGTTCTTTTCTTCTTTTGTTCCTTAATTACTTGAGGGATATCTTGAGTGATTTCTTGAGTGATATTCTGAGTACCACTTAGGTGGGTCATTAGGTGTGGATTAGTTGCTAAAGTCTTCGTGTCTTGACCTCTTGAATTTGTGAAGAGTTTTTCTGGGAAGATGGCTGTACTGCACTTAGTTGTGCTTTGGCTTGGCTTCGTGTATAGGGGCGAGCTGTGGTTTTGTGCCCTGTGCCAGCCAGATCTGTGTAGGGATTGCAGGGGGGTGCAGCATCCGGAGGTGCCACTATGGTTTGGTTACTGGATGGTGTCTGTAATTTATCTGTGGAGAGGGTCTAGCCTGGGAACTTCCCCTCTGCCCAGAACTTTTGAGGCAATACACCACACCCCTCTACAGTATTTATAGGAACTCAAACACTGAGATCCCGCTCTGTTCCAGTAACAAGAAGCCGAAAGCACCAGCCTGAAGATGACGAGTGAGACCTCGTCGAAACGTCGCCTAGACACCCCAACTTTTACACGGGAAGACACCCGAGGACACCAAAACCTGCATTCCTGTACCCGTGAAAATCTACGAAAACATATATATATATATATATATATATACTCAGAAACTAGCTGAAGCAATTTCATTTCAACTGTCTAGAATAATTTACTTCAAGGCTGAGTCCAGCCTAGGAAAATTCCTGCCCTGTAGGAATCAGTTTAGGAAAGCTGCATGCAATTTAGCCAATACAGTAAGACTGCAAATGTGGCTATAGCAATCCTCACCCCCAGTTTATGGCTTGGAGGGGGTCAGGATGTGTCAAAGGATTCCTTCCACTTGGTTCCACTCAGCTCTACAAGGCTTTGCTATTAGGGGGTCCCTGCTGCTAGGGAGGTCCCTACTGTTTCTGCTGGCAACACATGCTACCAATTGGTTGGTTATATGCTCGCCTGTGGTAGCCAGCATAAACTCCCCAAATGGGGTCACTTTGTGGGAAGGGAGGATGCCAACCAAGCCTCTGCTGTATCCTAAGCCAGAGCAGCTACTGGCAATGGGGCAACCCAGGATTCTCTTCTGTGGCAGCCTGGAAGTGGGACAGCAAGAATCACCCGTTTTACTGATCTACTCTGCCAACTTCAGCCATGGTTGGCATGAGCAGCAGGAATTCAAATGCAGCTCCATTCAGCCCTACTGCCTCCATCTGGAACTTTGGGTTGCAGCCTTTGGTTGTATGCAAGACTACGTCTCCTTGAAGTCAACGGAGCTTGCTTCCAGGTATAAGTGTATAGAATTGCTTGGTTGATATTGTTAACTCTTGCCTTCATTTTATACACCATTCAGATATTCATAAGCAGTAAATGGATGTCTGAAAAGCTCCAGGATCAAATATGCTTTAAAGAGTCACAGTCCAGCAAAAATTTGCTGACAACTATTTCTTATCAAAAACAATGGAAAGGGGCTTCATTGTGACTAATGAAACCCTCTGTGGTGTGAGGGTGGGGACTCACGACAGGGCCTTCTCTGAAGTGTCCTCAAAACTGTGGAATTTCCCTCCCATAAGGGCACATCTTTCACCTCTCCTTTTGTAACTGAAGTATTTTGTCGTCGTCATCGTCCTCCCTGTAAATTGTATCATTAGTTGTATCTCATTCATTGTTACTGTTGTTTTATGGTTTGCGGGTTATATTTACTATCTCATGATTGTTTTTTAGCTTGTGTAAGTCATCCCAGGACATTAGAGGAAAGCTTAAGTTAAGAAATCAAAGGGTGGGGGAGAGAAAAAGATAAAGAGGGAAGGAAGGGAAAGAAAATAATTCAGCTTCCCTTGATTTTAGCTGAATGCAGTTGTGGCTAATTTGTGCTGGATTATCCTCAAAGCCCACAATTCAATTTGTTTCAATTGGATGCTATACCATGGCCAATGTATAAAGTAATTAATAAATGAAGTATTACTAATGAAGCAAGTCATACTAGATATAGAGAAGTCATTGTTACAAAATGGCACTCCAGTGATGGGTCAACCCTGAGGATGTGAGGAGGGGTCTGGAAGAAGGGAAATATGAGTAGACTTGGCAATCTCATTAAGATGTTTCAAAGAAAATGTGAGAGAGCACATGGCATATGATGGATATATTCAGCTATTTTCAGCAATTCATTGACACTGGAGCAGTCCAATTAAAATCATTTGATGTACTCTAAGGAACATAGAGTGCTATTTTATATCCAGTCTGACTATTCACCCATCTACCCCATTATAGTCTTACTAGTACTAGTAAGATCTCAGGCAGGAATCACTGGGTACCTGATCCTTTTAGCTTAGAGTTTCCAAGGATTAAATCTGGTACTTTCTACATTCAAAGAATGTGATCAGCCACTGGGTTATGCTCCTTCCCTAAGTCACCGTGGTACGGGTTTCGTACCCAAAGGATTGTATTTTTAAGCAAGTCATAATAAATGTGAGCATCCAGGAAGCTCAGCATATCCATCCAGGCATAGTATGTTTGTTTTTGTTTTAATTCCACCACCCCCCCAAAAAAAAATATATTATGGAACCAGAGAAACAAGTAAACAACAATAAAATATAGCCAACTGAAGACAGGACATACAAAACCTAAATCAAATGATAATACTCAATCTGAAATCATGACAATCATATTTCTCTTGATGACACACAGAGAGATTTTTGTACGTCTAAACCAAAACTATGCTTGTTTCATCAGTCTCCTGCTCATATAGAGGGGAGCCATTGTTGGTTGTTGGTTGTACCTGAAGGAGCGTCTCCACCCCCATCATTCTGCCCGGACGCTGAGGTCCAGCGCCAAGGGCCTTCTGGCGGTTCCCTCATTGCAAGAAGCAAAGCTACAGGGAACCAGGCAGAGGGTCTTCTCGGTAGTGGCGCCCGCCCTGTGGAACGCCCTCCCATCAGATGTCAAAGAGATAAACAACTACCTGACATTCAGAAGACATCTTAAGGCAGCCCTGTTCAGGGAAGTTTTTAATGTATGACATATTAGTGTACTTTTGGTATTTGTGGAAGCCGCCCAGAATGGCTGGGGAAACCCACCCAGATGGGCGGGGTACAAATAAATTATTATTATTATTAATCAAACAGGACTGAGAAGACCCAGGTTCAAAGCCACACTCAACCATGAACCTCATTCAGTGATCTTGTGCAGTTGCTATCCCTTTGCCAGTCAATTTCACAGAAATGTTATAAGAACAAAATGGAGGGAAGGGACACAGAAATGCTGTAAGAACAAAATGGAGGGAGGGGACAATGCATGCTACCCTGAGCTTCATAGAGGAAAGGTGGAATATAGACATAATAGGCAGAGAAGGGACTGGTGGTGAAGGTATCTAATACTTCAGCCCTCCTAAATCAACATGATTTTTTAACAAGAATCTGACTGGCTTTACTCATATAACATCACACAATGGTTGTCCATGTTTCACCCACCTTTTCTATTTGGTAAGTGGCAGCCCATTCACAAAAAAGTGAATAAGGCAGTTTAGTCTCATTGAATCCAGTGGGCTAACTCAGCTTAACTGGTTTGCGGTCAGCCCCTGACTAGAAGTTCAGAGGCAAATGAATATAACTTTCCTTGGAGTAATGCTTACCATTAAATCCTCGTAGGTGCTTTAACATATAGGTCCACCAGATTGCTGGGGAAGGGCTGGCCTGCACCAGACAGGTCAAGGTCACATTCAGCCCAACATATACAGTGGGATTTGGCTCAGAGGGTGATACCAACGGCTTCATGCAGTTATTCAGCTCCACTTCATGAAAGTACTTTCCTGCTCTGAATTTGGGGCTTGAGCAAGTTAAGTAAGAATTCATCAGAATAATGGGTGGGCTAATAGATTTGATAAACTGGACAAACCCTCGCAGGCGACAGTCACATATCCATGGGTTGTCATGCAAAGCCAAGACCGCGTTGGAAATAGCATCTAGCTTCTTCTCCAGCTGCTGGGTTTTTTGGTACACAGGCCAGTTATAGAAAACATCCTTGGAGATGACAGTAAGCTGATTGGAAGAGATGTCTAAATAGGTCAGGCTAGGCAGGTAGCGGAGGGCATGTTCTGGAAGGACTTCGAGCCTGTTGTGCTTTAGATCCAGTATTTCCAAAGCCGGCGTGTCTTGGAACGCTGTCCATGGTACTGAAGTCAGCTTGTTCCCCTGCAATCTCAGCTCAGTCAAATCCGTCAGGTACTCGAGGCTTTTCAGATGCATGACCGTGATGTTATTGAAATTAAGCCAAAGATATTCCAAGGCACTGACATTAGAGAATGACCCACGAGGCAATTCTGTTAGGTGAGAATTTTCTATTCTAATTTTTTTTATATCTTCAGGGATGCCCCCAGGGATCTTTCTCAATGATGTTGACATGCAAAGCAAACTCCTAGAAAGCAAAACAGCAAAGTTAACATATTGCTTAGTTGGTTTTAATCCATTACAGTGGTACCTCAGGTTACATCCGCTTCAGGTTACATCCGCTTCAGGTTACAGATTTCGCTAACCCAGAAATAGTGCTTCAGGTTAAGAACTTTGCTTCAGGATGAGAACAGAAATCGTGCTCCAGCGGCACAGCAGCAGCAGAAGGCCCCATTAGCTAAAGTGGTGCTTCGGGTTAAGAACAGTTTCAGGTTAAGAACGGACCTCCGGAACGAATTAAGTACTTAACCCGAGGTACCACTGTACATGGAATGACAGCAAAGTGAAGGTTTCTGTTTTTATGACACTGTTAAGAATGCACTTGCTTCATTTTCATCTTTCTTGCTTTAACACCCAAACAAAAGTACATTAACATCGCTATTAGCATCATATCCAAAGACTTACTATTTCAGAAAACTAATCATGCCCTAAAAATGAACTTGAAATTAAACAGAATTCTTAAAAAATACTAGCAATATTGGGCACAATTCAGCCACTACTTGTTGTTCCCAAGTTTCTCTATAGTCCTACCAATGTTTCTTACCTTCCAAAGTTATCGTTGGAACAGGTGCATCCTGTGACACAAGATGAAATTGTTGGGGTTGTCCCATAAGAGAAAAGCAGCAGCAGAAGAAGACATGCATGACAGATGAGATCCATATTCTTCCTGAAGTAAACACTGTGCAGGTTTTGCAACAGACAGAACAACAGCCTCCAAGTAGCAAATCCTATTAGGAGTAATCTTCTTTGACGCAGGGATAGCTGCTTCTGAAGACCTGGTGGGATCCTATGGATTTTTGCACATGTTTTTCCAAACATCACTGTATCAAGAAGTAACTGCTCTGTTAGGTAGCTATAAATCTGTCCCTAAGTAACAGTTATATTTGATTCAATGGATGACGTGAGAATATAGAATACGGCAAAGGAAACTGCAGTGGACATTCAGCCAGGAAGCCCATGGTTAAGTGATAGGTTAACTCTAAACTGTTTAGAGACCAGCTTTCAACATAACACAAGTTCCCAATATAAGAATAAACAGGCCTGGTTTTCAGCTGAAACTCAACAAAACTCAGTTCCAGCACCTCTCAGGTGGGCGCCATTGCTAGAAAAATAGCACTGAAAATGTAATTAATTACCCTCCCTCCCCCCCTCCCCCCTCAAAAAATTGGAAGGTCGTAAAAGAAAATAAAAATGGAATCTCAATCTAATTCCCAAATGCCTGGTGGAGGGGGGATGTTCACATGCCTGTGATAAGAGACCAGGGAAGAACATATATAGGCTTCTTGGGGGGAGGGGTATAAGGCTTAGGTGAGGTTTAAACAAGGGGCTTTCTAGCTCATAGCCACATTGCTTCACTGGCTCTGCTATACCATCTCTGGAAATGCAACACACCCCAGGTGTATACAACACAGCAGAAAACAATCTAAATGACCCAAAATTACCTAAAAGACTCAGAAGAAAATAACACACCCCAGGTGTAAATGACACAAGAGAAAATAAACCTCTAAAGTCACTAGATCTTCTACACAAGAAATTGGTGAACATCAAATGCAGTGGGAGAGTTCAGTGACACCGGGGGTAGTCTTACAATTTTCATCTAAAGGGGCCTGTGAGACGAATAAAAGGTGGCGCAAAGCAACAGTTCACCTATGACATTATGCCCACACGTCATAATGGAGGGCTGATGCTGGCTTAGTCGTGTTTGCATGGATCCACCGTCTGTAAAAGGGTAAAGGTAAATGAACCCTGGATGGTTAAGTCCAGTCAAAGGCAACTATGGGGTTGCGGCACTCATCTTGCTTTCAGGCCGAGGGAGCCGGTGTTTGTCCACAGACAGCTTTCCAGGTCATGTGGCCAGCATGACTAAACAGCTTCTGGTGCAACGGGTCACTGTGACAGAAACCAGAGCGCACGGAAACGCCATTTACCTTCCTACCGGAGCGGTACCTATTTGTCTACTTGCACTGGCGTGCTTTCGAAAACCTAGGTTGGCAGGAGCTGGGACAGAGCAACAGGAGCTCACCCTGTCTCAGGGATCTGAACTGCCGACCTTCTGATCAGCAAGCCCAGAGGCTCAGTGGTTTAAACCACAGCACCACCCATCTGTACAAACAAGCATCTCTACCACTGAAACATACACGACACCCATGTTGGTGGTTCACACAAACAGTGATTCCTGTACAAGACTGTTAGGATATAGTTCTGTTCCACCTTAAAGGGTCAGGCATGATTGTTGTGTATCACATGCCTGTTTACTCCCAGCACTGTCTGCTGGGAACTTCCATTTTGTATATAGCTTTTGTTTCTGACTTATTTCCTGGACACGGAGGCAAGCAGTCATGCTTTCCTTTGTTCTGAACTACGTTGAATAAAGCTGTGAATATGCTCTCCTGTCTGCATCTTTCGTTGTGGAGACTGCTGAAAGGGTGTACACGGGTCTTGGAATGTCTCTGAGGCTCGTGTCGCTAACTGACTGAAGCTGTTCCACGGGAGACCGGTGATCGTCCGGAGACAACTGGAGGCCTGACTGATGCCTCCGTCTCCCTGGCAGTATCCCAACAAAGACAGCCATGGCTGCAATGTTGCTGCAATGTTCTCACAAGCCAACTGCATGGGGCCCACTATTACGAATGAAATATCTCTTAAAATTTGGTGCCTAAGTTGTTGGGCAAAGACCAAGGTACTCCCATCAGCTTAATCCTATATATAATTGTTCGCTGGTGTTAACAGGGGAGAGGGGGACCCATCAGCTTTTTGCTCTGCAATGAAAACCACAAACTAAATGCTTAGATGCTACTCTTTACTTGGTTCGATGGAGATCACCAAAAGTGATGTGGCACTTAAAAAACATCGACACAGGGCTGAAACATTTTGAAATGAGAAATCTGTATTCCTTTGGCAACATCTAGTGCAGTGTTTCCTAACCTTTTTTGGGCAAAGGCACACTTGTTTCATGAAAAAAATCTCGAGGCACACCACCATTACAGCCCCGTGACGTCAGCGCGCAGCGTCACGCCGGGAGGGACGCACGAAAGTGTAAGTTTCAATTTTTTTCCCTCCCCCTTGCCTTCCTTCTGTGCCAACCGCCAAAAAGCCAAGAATCGCGGGACCGCCGGCGGAGGGGGGGAGGGCGAGCGGAGGCAGCGGCGAGCCCCGTTCCTCCCCATCCGCCCCATTCCGTGCAAGGAGCGCGAACAGGTGTGAGAAGGGGGTCAAACCTGCGGGTCGGCGCCGGGGAACCTCCAAGCTTTGGGGGTGGGGGGGAAGGAGGCAGCAAAGCGAGGCAGGAAGGAGAGCACGGCTTGGTGAAGTACTCGGCGGCGAAGGCCAGCAGGTCCGGCGGCCGGTGCCGCAGCACCTCCACCGTGTAGCCCTGCAGCAGCTCAGTCAGACCCGGCGGGATCTCGATGCTCATCTTGTAGCCGAGGCGCGCGGGAGACTCAACGGACGGGCCCGGGAGAGAGAGAGAGAGACACGACGGAGAGAGAGCGGGAGTCCCTGCTCGCCGTTGCCGCCGCTACAACTACTGTGGCGGTTGGTCGTGGTCGCCGCCGCCGCCGCTGCCCACCTCTATCTATCTCTCCCCCTCAGCTTTCTACACGGGCCTGGAGCCGGAGGTGGGGGGTGGCCGCCGCCGCTTTCTCCGCCTCCACGTCCTGCCTCCTCCTCCTCGAGCCCTCCGTCAGCCCTGAGGGAACCGCCGCGCTCGCGCCGCCGCTCTCTGACACGCGAGAAAGAGAAAGGAACGGAGCGGCGGGGTAGTCGGGGGAAGGAGGGGCCGGAACGGAAGCGCGAGGCGAGCTGCGCATGCCCAGCAGGAAGCGGCGGAGAGCGCCACAGAGAGAGAGAGAGAAGCAAGGGAGGGCGGGGAGTGGGCGGGAACACGCTTCATGCGTCACAATAACGGACAAGGGGCGCTCGAGGGATAGATTAGGACCTAATTTGACTTTTACAAAAAAAAAAAAAATCTTTTTAATTTTTCCCACGGCACACCAGGCATCATCTCGCGGCACAGTAGTGTGGTTGGGAAACACTGATCTAGTGCTAGTTTTGTAGTTTTCAGCAAGCTCTCACAAATTGTAACCCAAATGAAGCATAAATATGGCTTAAGTAACAGAGCATAAATAAGAACAGTAACAAAAATAAAACAATAAAAACCTAGATATGTCATAAGCAAGGAGCAAAGGCAGAAACCCTGCTGATGGAACAACAATCCTTAGGAAGATGGGTCAAAAACAGGTATTAGCCTTCACCTGCATGAAAATGTGTCAACAACACAGAGCCAGCACCTTTTGGAGTGGGAAATGATCTATTCTTTTGGTGACATCTAGTGTCAGTAGTTGGTATTAGTGTTTTCAGAGAACACTATGTTGATGGAAAAATGATTAGTCTCATCCCCATGAAGCCTAGCTGAAAACAGAGATTAGCCTGAACCTGCTTAACCTTAGAAGACTAGGATAGAAAAGTATTTATAGCTACCTAGGTGACAGATTTGGTCTATAAACATCTTTGTCCTACTTGGTTTGGAGAGAGAGAGAGAACACTGGTCCTGATTCTGTAGATTCCTTTAAGTCACAGGAGCCTTTGAATCCCCAGTAGGAAATGGACATAGTCAACATGGCAGACATATTCTGGAAAAGTTCTGTTGTATAAAGAGAGCCCCCAAGATAACTGCTTTGCATATTTGGTTCTATGTTTAAGTAGCTAATTATAACAAAGCCCATCAGGCTGTGTGCTCAGCGTTGCTCCCAAATAAGCTATTTAATTACTGGCTGTTTTTACAGCATGAGCCTATCCTCCTGTTATGCAGGCTGGACAAGGCAGGGTCACTACTAAGTCCCATAGCATGCCATAATCTGACATTGTGATGCTGCTGTCATGCTGTGCCCCGTGTCATTACTAAAACATTGCAATGTCAACAAAGGTCAAAATGGGTGATGATGGAAAGGGTGCAAGCAGGAGGGGCGAGAATGGGATAAGTAACCTCAGTTGGAATCCTATTTACTCAGACTGGATCAGTGCTATGTATAAACCCCCATACAGTCATCCTAACCATGACAGTATTTCCTTTGAGTGGGAAGTCCCTGTGTTGACTAAGCTGTTATAGGGAGCCTGCTTTTTCTCTCCCTTTAGATCTGCAGTACTTCTCGCCACAAAATGTTGGTTTTGACACTGTGGCTGTCCTATGGAAAAGTGAAGCTTGTATTTTTTATTAACTATTTGGAGAGTTTCTATATCACTTTTCACTTCTGGGACGTCTCATCAAAGTGGTTTACATATAAAACATAAAGGTGTGGTGTAGTGGTTAAGAGTGGTAGACTCGTAATCTGGTGAACCGAGTTCAATTCCCTGCTCCTCCACATGACCTTGGGCCAGTCACACTTCTCTGAAATCTCTCAGCCTCACTCACCTCACAGAGTGTTTGTTGTGGGGGAGGAAGGGAAAGGAGAATGTTAGCCACTTTGAGACTCCTTAGGGTAGTAATAAAGCGGGATATCAAATCCAAACAACTCTTCTTCTTCTTCTTCTTCTTCTTCTTCTTCTTCTTCTTCTTCTTCTTCTTCTTCTTCTTCTTCTTCTCCTCTTCTGGACAGTTAAGTCCAGTCAAAGACGACTATGGGGTTGTGGCACTCATCTCGCTTTCAGGCTGAGGGAGCTGGCGTTTGTCCACAGACAGCTTTCCAGGTCATATGGCCAGCATGACCATATAAAACATATAAAGATAAAACATATAAACATAATAGCACATCATCAAGAAAACCCAGCTACTGTATTTGAAACCATATCAGAACAGGGGGTGGGATTAAAAAGGGGGGGGAATCAATACCAGATCAGCAAAAATGGTCAGGGGCAGGTTCAACGCAGAAATCAATTCATCACAGAATATGGGGCTGGTTCATTACAGGTGTTTTGCCCCATTGTTCTCAAGAGCAGCCCTCGGTTTCCCCCATAGATAGGAATGGCAGCCATGCTCCACTGCCCTCAAAGACACCACTGAAATAAAAATTGGATCTGTCTGCTGTTCCTGGTGGCCTCAGTGTCTAGAGACATTGCATTGTGTTGATTTGGCAAGAGCAAATGGTAGGCTTGAACCATCCTCCCAAGGGACAATGTTTAGGTTTGACTTTTGAACCCCAGTTCCACAAGTCACCTTCCTCACCACTCAGCAATGGGGACAGAGCTAAGAGGGGCCAACAAAGGAAGGGTACCGTTGTCCCCTTGGGGGAGTGGGCTAAGTGAGGTAAACTCTCCGTTTGTGATGTCATTGCCTGTTGCTTGGTGTAATGATGCATGCAAGTGACGTCATGACTGGTGAGGGTCTTCAAAATTGCCAGTGGCTGTTGTGGCTGCTGCAGCTTTTTCCTCCCGGTGACAGGAAGGTTGCCTTGAAAGGTGTGGTGTTTGCATGACTGCTAACCAAGATCTCTGAGGTGTCTGTGGGGACGGACAACTTTAAGGAGCAACCGCAGAGGTGTCAGGAAACACACTGTCGCAAGGTATGTGTAGTGCTGCTGCATCAGACATTTGTATCACATGATACAAGACCAACCAAAAGATGAGATATAGAATAAAGGCCAACATATAGATCTCACATCTGCCATCTCTCCAAGCCTAGGAATCACAAAAATGTACAATCTGCTGTTAGATTGGGAAACAAAAGATGAGCTTGTTAAAGTTTCTATAATACAAGGGGCAATAGATATAGGACATAATATAGATTTGAATCTCTGGGGAAAACTTTGAAAGAGCGATTTGAAGTTCACTGCATGTTATTCTTTGCAGAAAAACTACCTGAAAATGATTTATAGATGGTACTTAATTCCAAGTAGACTCGCTAAAATGTTTAAGTCCAAATCAGATAAGCGTTGGAAATGTAATGAGGTTGAGGGTGCGTTTTATCATATGCGGTGGACTTGTAAAAGGGTAAAAGAGTATTGGGAAATGATATATAATGAATTAAAAAGTAAGTTTAAAAGTACCTTTTCCCCCAAAAAATAAGTCCTTTTTGTTGGGGATAATTCAGAGAGAAACTCTCAGGTGTGTGTGTGTGTGTGTGTGCCACTACTGCGGTCCATGTTTTTGTTAGCCCAAAAATGGAAAATGAGCGAGGTCCCAACCAAAGAAGAATGGCAACTTAAACTGATGCAATATGCTCAGCTTGAATATTTAACATATAGAATAAGAGAACAAGAAGAATGCACGTTTAAAGAAGACTGGAAAATGTTTACTGAATACATAGGTGAAAACTGTTCATTTCAAAATGCTGGTAGCATTAAGATAAATTCCACAGTGTAAATAAGTTTTGATGGATGTAACAATGGGTTACTGAATGGTTTAGCTCATGTAAAATATGCAGGGATGTACGGGATGCAAAATGAACCACGGAAAGATAAGGAGGGAAGTCATTGATTTAACGTTGTTCAAATGAATATTTTGAAATGTAAATTAGAAAATTTAATAAAAATTATATATACTATGTAAAGGAATCACTCAACACAATAAGCAGACATATTCTAGAACGCACTGTTACAAGAATACTGCTACACAACTTATAGAAAACATGAGAAACTGGGTATTAAACCAGAAGTAGACAACAATAGGCTATAATAAGCATAAGATATTAAGCTTGCATCTGCCCTCTGGTGGCCATGTGTCCAATTACATTTAAATTAGAGCAGCAAGAAAAAGAATGCTCTGGAGGAGCATTTCAAAATGAAAATTATATTTCAAAATGAAATCATATTTGCTCAATCCCACCACAATTATATCGCAAACATTCACCAAATGTTCTGTAATTTTTATGTTTGCTTCGGAGCCGAGCATTCAACACAGCGAAACAGATTGCCCCCTCGGATGCTTACCTTATCAAAATGCCGAAAAGATTTTTGTTTAGACAAGCCTAGCCAGATATTTAGAAAGTTGTTGCAAGTGTTAACTCTTTTTTTTTTTGTTCATTGTTATTTTTTGCTTTCCAAAAATCTAAGAGTTTTGCTAATAATTCTTATTGTACAAGTGTGATCTTGCTCCCACGCAAAACAGTGATGGCTCCCCATCTAGATGGCTTTTAAAAAGGATTGGACAAATCCATGGAGGAGATAGCTATCAAGCTTATTACTAGCCAAACACTCCACAGTTGGAGGCCATAATGCTGCTGCTGCTGCGGCTTCTTCTTCTTCTTCTTCTTCTTCTTCTTCTTCTTCTTCTTCTTCTTCTTCTTCTTCTTCTTCTTGTTTGAATTTATATACCGCCCTATACCTGGGGGTCTCAGGGCAGTTCACAGAATAAAATCAAGATAGAAAACCACAAAATACATAATAAAAATAACAACCCAATAGCCCCCCCCCCCAAAAAACCCCACATTTTAAAAGAGCATAGGATGTAAATCAGATCAACCAAAGGCCTGTTTAAAAAGGGACATTTTTGCCTGGCACCTAAAGGTGTACAATGAAGGCGCCAGGCAAACTTCCCTGGGGAGAGCATTTCACAGATGGGGAGCCACTGCAGTTGCCACCCTCCGGATCTCTCAAGGAGGGGGCACACGTTGGAGGGCCTCAGAGGGGTAGGTTCATATGGGAAGAGGCAGTCCTTGAGGTATTGCGGTCCTGAGCTGTTTAAGGCTTTATGGGTCAAAACCAGCACTTTGAATTGGGCCCAGAAACTAATTGGTAGCCAGTGCAGTTGGACCAGGATTGGTGTAAACTGTCTTGCTCCAGTGAGCAACCTGACCACTGAATTCTGCACTAGCTGAAGTTTCTGAACCGTAATCTAACCCTGAGGTTACCAGAGCATAGACAACAGTAAGAAGAAGAAGAAGAAGAAGAAGAAGAAGAAGAAGAAGAAGAAGAAGAAGAAGAAGAAGAAGAAGAAGAGGTGGAGGAGGAGGAGGAGGAGGAGGAGTTTGGATTTGATATCTCACTTTATCACTACCCAAAGGAGTCTCAAAGCGGCTAACATTCTCCTTTCCCTTCCTCCCCCACAACAAACACTCTGTGAGGTGAGTGGGGCTGAGAGACTTCAGAGAAGTGTGACTAGCCCAAGGTCACCCAGCAGCTGCATGTGGAGGAGTGAAGACGCGAACCCTGTTCCCCAGATTACGAGTCTACTGCTCCTAACCACTACACCACACTGGCTCTCTCTGTCTGGATAGGGGAGCTGCTAGAAGCCAGAAATGGGATAGTGCTCTTGTGTTTGGGTCCTGCTTGAAGGTTTCCCACAGGAATCTAGTCAGCCACAGTGAGAATAGGGTATTTAACTAAATGGGCTATTGGCCTGATCCAACAGGCTCTTGTGTTTTTTATGCTGCTCCTACAACTCGTCTGTATAACCACCTCAGACAACAGCATTTACAATAGCAGCTGTGCCCGCCACCCTAATCCCGCCAGACTGGTCAGGGCAATGTGATACAGAAAGAAATGTCCCTACTCTGAACTGGCAACATTGGCTTCCCGTGTCATTGCTGCACTGTTGATTCTGTTGAGCTGTTTGGCATTGTGACATCAGCAAAGTAATCCCCGATTGGCTGGAATAGCATTATGAAGAAGAATCCCCAATAGGACCAAAAAAGGGGGCACCAAAACAGCCTCCTGGAAAAGAAGTGGACAACAGGCACCCTGGGAGTCTCTCACCACTTGGAGATTGGGGTGGGACAAAGCAATAGCCTGATCCTCATCCTAATGTTGCTGCAGGAAGGAATTGTGATGTCCGTAGGTGGGACTAAAGATCTGGTCCAGGATCAACACAGCCAAGACTTACATGCAAGCAACATATGAAGAGGCCTTCTGTTGAATGTGTAGTAAATTTAAAGAGGAGCAGAATTCAAAGTGCTGGTGTTGACCTTTAAAGCCCTAAATGGCCTCGGCCCAGTATACCTGAAGGAGCGTCTCCACCCCCATCGTTCTGCCCGGACGCTGAGGTCCAGCGCCGAGGGCCTTCTGGCGGTTCCCTCATTGCGAGAAGCAAAGCTACAGGGAACCAGGCAGAGGGCCTTTTCGGTAGTGGCGCCCGCCCTGTGGAACGCCCTCCCATCAGATGTCAAAACGATAAACAACTACCTGACATTCAGAAGACATCTTAAGGCAGCCCTGTTCAGGGAAGTTTTTAATGTATGATATTTTAGTGTTTTTTGGTTTCTATGGAAGCCGCCCAGAGTGGCTGGGGAAACCCAGCCAGATGGGCGGGGTACAAATAAATTATTATTATTAGTAGTAGTAGTAGTAGTACAGCTTCTTCTACAGCTTGAGATAGTTAAATTGTGTGGAAATGGACTGGATGGCGCTTGTGCCACTAGAAAAAGACAGGAGGTGAAGCAAAAGAGGAAGTAAGAGCAGGCAGAGGTCTACATGTAAAGAAGATCTTCATTCTCCCAGACAATCTATGCTTAAAATATAGAAATGCTGGAGTAGCTTTGTCCAGGCAAGGTGGCTGCTTCTTATGCTGTCAATGGAATGCATATTTAGGCAGGAGATGGAAGAGTTTTTATGCTGCTTGAAGGTGAAGTGGGACAGCCCTGCTTCTTAGCTCTTGCCTCCTCTGTGAGCTGTCCAAGGTACTGATGCTGAACTAAACACTACATGCCATCAGCTCTGCAGCCTATTGATAGTTAACACTGCACGTAATCCACTAGCTCTCCTATGGAATTCACTCTCAAACAAAAAACTATCTAGAGGTGATTGCTGGTTGGATGTGTATGTCACTTTCCCATTTTCATCTTTTATCTTGCCTTGTGGCCTCCAAACACACCTTATGAATTCAGCTCCAAGAGTTAACTGTGCATAGTGAATGGAATTCCATTATAATTTTCTCCTGTTTTCCAACTCCCAAATATATAGCACAATTTACATTTCTAAAAAATATTTTTAAATATTTTTAAAAGTCCTATTTAGCATCTCACATTTTCCAATCATCATTCCAAATTCAAATGTTGAGCTTGGATATCATTATTTGAGAAGGTCTGCGTGTCAAGGTTGATCTCATGTGAACAGTTGAGAGACAGCAAGAGAGAACGGCTCCAATTTGGGTTAGAAGACTGCGTCCCATCAAAAAAGTTTAATGGAGCTCAAATTTTATCATAAATCACATTCCTAAAATTTCAAACATAATCCATTCCGGAAGACGGTTTGACTTCAGAAACGTTCAAAAACCGAGGCGCAAAGGGAGGCCTGCAAATTTAAAGAGGAAATTGAGAAAAATATAGTGGTACCTCAGCGGAAGCTGTTTGACTTCCAAGGCACGTTCGAAAATCGAAGCCTTTACTTTCAGGTTTTCGGCGTTCGGAAACCGAAACGTTCGACTTCTGAGACACTCAAAAACTGAGGTACCACTGTGCTACAATTTTAACTGGGTTCAGCTTCTGAGACACTCAAAAACTGAGGTGTTGCAACATTAGAGATAGACTTGATGGTTTCTGTATTTTGTAACCCATTAGAGTAAGAAGTAGGAAGAAACTGTAACAGTTTGAACTGGTTGGTCTAGTAGTAGAATAACGCTGATTATTTGCATGTGATTTGCTGAAAACTCCAATCCGAGTCTGGAATTACAGGTGACACTCTATGCAGCATCTAACTGGGCTTTGAACATATCACCATTTTCTTTCAGCATTAAACTAATGAGGCTCCTTCATTTGCCTTTTCTCTTGACTAAAGCTGCCTTCTGCAAAATTTGGCAGACAGTCAAAATATTGACTAAACAGTGACGGGATTCTCAGTATATACAGTCTGTCTCCAGGAGACCACAGGAGTCAGTGGGGATGGTGTGTGTGTGTGTGTGTGTGTGTGTGTGAGAGAGAGAGAGAGAGAGAGAGAGAGAGAGAGAGAGAGAGAGATGAACCTGCTGTAGACTGAACATTTACTACTGTAGAGCCTGCATTTTACACATCCTAGTCTTGCTGAAATTGAAGCAGTTGTAATTCAATCTACTCCACACCATTTCTCTTCATGGGCCTTGTTCCAGAACAATGCATCACTCGGGCTTTGCTCCATTTACCCCCCCAAAAGCCATACATTGTCCTGACTATATAAAATCCTAGGCACAGAGTTGAGATGCAGGAAGTACCTCCAAGATATATTCACCCAGACAACTTTTTTAGAAGACGTAGCACAACATGAAAGCCACCCATCATCTTGGCGATCTTTCAACAAACCTAACAGCTGATGCAAGAGGTGTGATATGTTTTGGAAATACTTTATTAAACATTTGCCATAGCCAGGTCAGAGATTTTAGGTCATCTCATCATCTGGTCAATCTCCTTGAGGACCCAACACTAAAAAAAGCGAAATGAAATA
The DNA here is from genome assembly GCF_965112155.1 of Podarcis liolepis. Lineage (NCBI taxonomy): Eukaryota > Metazoa > Chordata > Lepidosauria > Squamata > Lacertidae > Podarcis > Podarcis liolepis. The sequence goes on from NC_139556.1 coordinate 25,926,143, forward strand.
CCATCATTCACCCCCACCCCCACTCTGAATAAGTGTCACTTGTTTGTATAGCTTTTTTGTATCTGATTAGATCAATACAAAGTTTAACTTTCTGCCATTGCTGGTGGGTTTTGACTTTGTGATCTGGCAATCAAAGTATTTTCTAAAAGGCCTGAAGCTGTTACAACATTCTCTCCACCACATGGGGAAGAGTCCAGCTCGTTTGGAATTATGAGGAGTGGAAGGGTGTCCCGTTGATCAGCACTCCGACTTGTCAGCAGGGGAAGAGAGATTTCTAGGACCAATGCACAGTTCATCATATTGTCCTTTGCGGGTGGGGGGGTAGATAGGAAGGTGCAGAGGATAATGAGGAGCAATTGCCACTCCTTTTTAACCCTTCCCATTCAGCAGTTCCAGCTACCTTTTTTTTAAAAAAAAGAAAAAGCCTTTGAGTAGTCTGCTCTAGCAGCAACTGATCTTGCTTAGCTAGACAGAGGTGGTGGCTGCTAGAAAACTTAATTCAGTAGCAGATATAACTGCTAAATAGTACCGTATTTTTTGCTCTATAAGACTCACTTTTTCCCTCCTAAAAAGTAAGGGGAAATGTGTGTGCGTCTTACGGAGCAAATGCAGGCTGCGCAGCTATCCCAGAAGCCAGAACAGCAAGAGGGATTGCTGCTTTCACTGCGCAGCGATCCCTCTTGCTGTTCTGGCTTCTGAGATTCATAATATTTTTTTTCTCGTTTTTCTCCTCCAAAAACTAGGTGCGTCTTGTGGTCTGGTGCGTCTTATAGAGCAAAAAATATGGTATTTTGTTGATGTGGAGCAACAAAAGATGCAGCTCTTTGTCTTCCTCCCAGTCTAAGAGAATAATGAGACACCCAGTCCTTGAAGTCGCTTCTCTTTTAGGTCAGAAGAATGACTGTGAATCCGGACAGTAATTTAATTTTACCTTATCATTATCAAAAGCCATTTCTCTGCGTAGCATCCTAAAATAAATTTAGGAAACCATGTTTTAAATTATTTAATGTACTTCAAAACTGAGAATAGACAACACACCATAATATACACTTAACATTGTGACATATATGTACATGTATTCATGGAATGGGGTTTATTTTGCAGAAGGGAACCATAGGCCTAGACTGCTTGGGGGACATTCCCACTACCCATCCTTCTTCCTTCCAGGAAACCATGCATTAATTAGGAGCAGGAGTGGTGAGAGAATTTGGGACTAGATAGATACTTTAAGGCAGGGGGAGTCATCGTGGTTCCCTCCAGATGTTGTTGGACTGCAACTGCTTTGATTCACTGACCATTGGTCATGATAGAACTTGATGGAAGTTAGAGCCCAACAACATCTAGAGAGCATCACATTGTCTACCTTTGCTTTAAAGTATTCACCTAGATGAAGCCTTTGGTCATCATCTCTTGTGAGTCCTTGATAAATTGTCTCCTCCTTTACTTTGTATTTTAACAGGAGAATAGTTGTAACTAATTCCCTGAAGATGAGTGTTATTCTAAATGTGTTCACATTTCATTTTGTCCTTGATCAGACTTTTTGTACTTGATAATATTATAACATTTATTCTGCACCTGAGTCATTTCCCACATTTTCTTTCTATTTTTCTGTGATGGAGGTGTGTTCTTCCTTTTTGCATCATCTACCTGACAAAGACTCCAGTCATTCCCATAACAATCTGCTTCTTTGCATATAAATAAACCCACCCATCTTCCATCCTCTCAGCCTAAACATTTTCTCCCTTTCTGGAGTCCCAGGAAACTAGAATCCAGCCATCATCTGCTGGGTCCTAATAACCTACAATTTCCACTTCTATCCTCCTTCCTGCATGCCCCAACAGACAAAAATTAAAAATGAAATCTTCTCAGGGTAGATTCAATAAGTACTCCACTCAGTTCTGGACTGGATTGGCAGGGAAGAGATCTTAGCAAATGCACACATAGACTTTTCGTTGTTGAAGTGTGAGGGGAACACAGTCCAGGTAGAGCTGTCCATTGTTCTTTTGACAAATATATCGAGACAATACTTGCAACATGTGAGTCTTCAAAGTCATGCCATTTCTGCACTGTCCAATAGAAGTGTAAGCACAATCGCTTTGCACACTAACAGATCAATGTCAGCAAAAGTACTCATTCGGCTGTCCCTCTGCCTTTGGTACTGCTTCTGAGTCCACACTCGACCTGGCAGAGAGCAACCGATTGGATTCGTCAGGTGTGTGTCTAGTCAAGTATTCACCTTCCATTCCTTTGGCTTTGGCGCCTGGAGAGAGGCTTTCAAAGGTGACGTAAGAGTCCTGGATTTCCTTGGGTTTCCGGGTGAAGCATTTTTTGCAGCGCCGTTTCAGCGCCCCGCAACACACCACTAACGTCAGAGGGACGGCAATGACACAGGCCACGCTGATGACCACAACATTGATAAGTTTCTGGGTTCCACCTGCACTGGCTACTTCATCCGTGGAAAAGATGATGCACTGCTCTTTCCTGGGAATCAGCCCTTTCACACAGACACACACTATATATTTGGTCTTCGGCATCAAGTCATTGATAGTGATCTTGGTCTTACCTGGCTCCACATTGATTCTACGCATGTCCCTTTCTCCAAAGATCGCATAAAGGATGCTGAAGACGGTCGTGTTCTTGGCTTGAGGAGCTTTCCACGCCAAGGAGACACTGTGGTCGGTATCTCCTATGACTCTGACAGACCTCACAATGCGCTCTGGTTCCTGTTGGGCAGTAGGTGGACTCGCTAAGAGATTTCTTGGGTTGTTGATCACATTTAGTGCCTGATCTCGAAGTGCCAGGTTCCCTTCTGTGTTGGCACGAATGGACCGAGCACCCATGGTAGGGGAAGTTGACGTGGTGATCACGTACCTGGCTACCAAATTGTCGTTGTAAGCCGCTGCTTCCATCCCACTCACTCTTCCATTCCATGTCCCTTTTGAGTTTGTGGTGGGGTCATCTGTGCTTTCTGAGTCAGTGATGATAAGGGAGATGAAAGCTTCTGTTGCTCCCAGGAAGTTTTTTGCTTTGCATATATATTCTCCAGAATCAAGGTAAGAAACGACAGGCAAGCCTAGAATAGACCAGCTCATTCCATCACTGGAAATTTCTTGGTGCACTGGAAGGAAGAAACAGGATGAAATTCAGTAAAACGGACTGCTTAGATTCCATTCCCCCCTCTTTTAGATAATCATTTCATTACCTGAAAGTTATCATTGTTCTGATAACTTCCTTGGCTTTCTACTGAATTAGGACATTAGTTCATCTTTTTTATAAAAAAAAGAGTAAAGGACCCTTGGACAGTTAAGTCCAGTCAAAGGCTGATGCTGGCTTAGTCATGTGTGCTAAGTCCAATCAAAGGTGGCAATTGGGTTGCTGCTCACTTTCAGGCCAAGGGAGCCAGCGTTTGTCCACATACAGCTTTCTGGGTCATGTGGCCTGCTTCTGACACAATGGAACACCAGAGCACACGGAAACGCCATTTACCTTCCCACCACAGGGGTACCTATTTATCTACTTGCACTGGCATGCTTTCGAACTGCTAGGTTGGCAGGAGCTGGGACAGAGCAATGGGAACTCACCCCATCACAGGGACTTGAACCACCGACCTTCTTATCAGCAAGCCCAGAGGCTCAGTGGTTTAGACCACAGTGCCACCCGAGCCCTGCAGTTATCTTTACCTAGCCCATCTAGATCAGTGATGCATGTAATGAATGAAAGCAGCTCTCCTGAGTTTCAATCAGGAAGTACTTTGCATCCCTACCTGGCATTTTTGAGGAATGAACCTGGGACTTTCTACTTGCAAAGTGTGTATTCTTACTACTGAACTATGGCTGTTCCCTAAACATCAAAGTACATCAGATCAGAATAGATTTTACAGTGATGTCATTCTTAAGATGATAGCCCAGTTGAGACCAGAAGTGGTGCTCTGCTTGGTTGGACAAACTTCTATCTGCTCCGCCCTGAACACTTGAGCAAAAGTTGTAGACATTAGTCAAGTGAGCTTGGGAACAACCATAGCATGGCAAGAACATCCCTCTGCTTAAGAACAGCCTTGCAAACTAAAACCAGTGTGGTTCAGCAATCTTTTTCCAATAGCAGCCAGCCAAGATGCCTTTAGGAATCTCAGAAGAGGATGACAGCCACCTTCTGCCATTTGTCTCCAGAATCCAGTTACCTGATATATACCCCTCCCCCTGGACATGGAGGCTTCCCTTTAGTTACAATGGCTAACATCCATTGATAGACCCATTATCCATGCAGTTGTAGAATCCTTTTAAAAGCCATCTGTAAGCTAGTGTCCAAAAGTCAATTCACACTGTGTGAAGAAGTGCTTCCATTTATTCAGTTCCCAGTGAGTCCCAGTGTTAATAAAAAGACCATTCCTGCAACCATTCTTGGAGCACCATCATTTAATAAACCTCAACCATGTCCCACTGAAAATCCTCAGATGCTTTTGCCTTCCCTTAAAGGGAAAGTGCTCTGAATATATGACCATATCAGTTGCCGCTATTTATAGCAGGATTGGGGTACCTGTGCTGTGGTCCTCCAGGTGTTGTAAGACTCCTGTTACCAGCATGACAGTGGTCAGGGATGATAGGAGGTATAGCCCAACAACATCTAGATGGCCACAAGTTCCCCATCCCTAGTGTATTTCTAAAGAAGTCTAATTAGGGCCCCATGGTATCTTTTGACATAAGAACAGGATGCCTTTGCAGATGCAAGATGCTAATGCAATTTAAAGTATATCTTTGAACCATGACCTGAGCAGCAGGCTTGGACTGCAATCCTATACCCATTTACATGAGAATAATCACCATTAAATTAACAAGGTCTTATTTCTGAGTAGGCATGTACAGGATTGTAGCTGCATAGCTCAAGAAATCATCTGCCCTTGGAGCAGATTGTTTCTGCTGGCTTTAAATGCTGTTGTGCTGCTTATGTTGGTTTCTAGGCAGTGAACCACATCAATAGATTTTTAATGTCTCAATTAATGTTCCAATGGCTTAATTGAACATGGCTTGAACTTGATGCAAACTGCCCAAAGGACTTTGTTGAATGTTCTAACAAATTATTTAGCAGAACTAAAGGCAAAGGACCTCTGGATGGTTAAGCCCAGTCAAACTTGACTATGGGGTTGTGGCGCTCATCCCTCTTTCAAACTAAGAGAGCTGACGTTTGTCCACAGACAACTTTCCAGGACATGTGGCCAGCATGACTAAACTGCTTCTGGTGCAACAGAATCCGGTGACAGAAACCAGAATGCATGGAAATGCTGTTTACCTTCCTGCTGCAGTGGTACCTATTAATCTACTTGCACTGGCATGCTTTCGAACTGCTAGGTTGGCAGGAGCTGGAACAAAGCAACAGGAACTCACCCCCTCGCACGGATTCAAATCGCCGACCTTCTGATTGGCAAGCCCAAGAGGCTCAGTGGTTTAGACCACAGCGCCACCTCCGTCCCATTTACCTACTTAGCAGGATCCTTTAGGGACACCATACGATTACACTCTTCTTTACAAACCACAGTCACAGGGCCTGCAACCGAGAAAGGAAAATCTACCTGTGCCATTTAGAGGGTTTCCATCAGCCCTCCTCCAGCTTAGCTCAGGAATGGGCACTCCTGTGGTGCCGCAGCGCAGAAGCACAGTGCTTCCCAGTATGGTCCTCACTTTGGCGACGGATGTGTGCACGACGGGACTCTGACACTTCCGCAGCTCAACCTGGCTGAAGAAAACTCCAGCCAAGCTCCGGGGAGTGAAGCATTTCAGTCTGGATTCAATGAACGCTACGTTGGGGGACTGGAAATTGAGGAAGTGGACCATTTCGTAGAGGCTGCAGTCGCACGTCCAAGGATTGTCCTGCAAACCTGGGAAGAGAAGGAAGCGTGTGTCACTAGCCCAAAAATGGAAAACAGATAAGGTACCAACAAAAGAAGAATGGCATATTAAACTGTTAGAATATGTGGAGCTTGCAGGAATGACCACTGGAATAAGAAATGTAAATGATTAAAGATATAAGGAGGACTGGATATTGTTTACTGAATATATGAAAAAGTATTATAAGGAAACAATCTACCTAGCAGGATGGTAAGATCTGCAGCAGTGTAAGAAATAAATAAAGTTTATAAAAGTAGTTACAATAGATGGGGTGAACCAACAAAACATGGGGAAAAGAGATAAAAAAGGAACCATGGAAGGAGAGGAGAGGAAGTTGGCTAAGGAATGTTTTTTGGTCTATTTTTAGAAATTTTTAATTGCAACCTCTTTTTTATTTCAGAGATTCTTTTCTTACTGTGTTCTTTTTGTCCACATTTCGCTGACATGGAATTATACCAGAAATGCAAATAATTAAAATTATAAAAAGGAAGAGTCTGTTGGATCAGGTTTGAGGCCTATCTAGTCCAAAATCAGGTGCCTATGGGACTCCCACAAACAGGAGCAAGTGCAACAGCATTCTCCCTAAACTTACATGCAGTTACTTCTCTTAATTTATCATTTTTCCAATCTTATATTGAGTTTTCCACATTTCCACAGCAATCTGCTTTAAAAAAAAAATCCTCATCCAAATCACATTTTTGTGCAAATTTCTCCTGAGAAACACACTGGACTCAGCTACGTTAGTAAAGAAAAAGCACTTTATATGAGTTATAACGCTGTGACACCAGACGGCACTGTGAAGATCTTTTGCCAACAGGATTTCCCTTTACGAATTTTACAATGCGTTTAACTGCATGGCTTTTTTGATGTGTCTAGATCCAGCCACTGTTGAATGCAATCCTGCCTAATATACACATTTTTGCAAACCAATGTTCCCCAATATAGTGAATGCTATTTTCACCAAAATCTGCATCACACAAACACAGACAGACAGAGAGAGAGCACTAGCTTACGCTTATATGCATTTTTGCACACATTACATGACTGGAAAACTGCACTGCAAAAACTCAGAAAAGTGCCATTTTCAAAGGATGGCTGTGTTTGAGTTTGAATATTGTTTCAGAAAGTGCTTCAGAAAGCGAATTTCTCCTCCACCCTTAAGCATAGTAAATTATATACCCTAAAAAGGTATATACCGTATTTTTCATCCCATAGGACGCTCCGTCCCATAGGACACACCTAGTTTTTTTGGGGGGGAATAAAGGGGGGGAAATTTCCTTTATTTCCCCCCAAAAGCAGGTCGGGAAAACCGAACCAGGTCGAGGAACAGCGGGATGGCGGCGCTGTGCCTCCCTGCTGTCCCCCAAGCTTGTGGGGCTGGCCGATGTCTGCCCGGTGCTCTGCTTCAGTGGGCCCCGTCCGCCAGGCGGCAGGCTGCTATCCGCAGCGTGGGGAGCCCTGCGGGGAACTCCTGCAGGGCTCCCCACACTGCGGATGTATGCCCGGCGCGAGGGACGCTCTGCTTCAGGGCAACCCTCGCGCCGGGCGGCAGGCTGCTATCTGCAACGTGGGGAACCCTGCAGGGAACTCCTGCAGGGCTCCAACATGTTGCGGATGTCAGCCCGGCGCGAGGGGCGCCCTGAAGCAGAGCGCCCTGCCCGCCGGACGGCAGGCTGCTATCCACAGCATACGGAGCCCTGCGGGACCTCCCGCAGGGCTGCCTAGGCTGTGGATCTGTTCCCGAAGTGCCGGGCGCTCTGCTTTCAGGGTGCCCGACACTCCGGGAAGCAGGCTGCTATCCACAGCCTAGACATCCCTGCGGGACCTGCGGGATGTGTTCCTGAAGCGCCGGGTGCTCTGCTTTCAGTGCGCCCGGCGCTCCGGGAAGCAAGCTGCTATCTGCAGCCTAGACAGGATATCCGCAGCATGGGGATCCCTGCGGGGAACTCCTGCAAGGCTCCCCATGCTGCAGATGTCTGCCCAGCACGAGGGGCGCTCTGCTTCAGGGCGCCCTGCCCGCTGGGCGGCAGGCTGCTATCCGCAGCGTAGGGAGCCCTGCGGGACCTCCCGCAGGGCTGCCTAGGCTGCAGATGTGTTCCCGAAGTGCCGGGCGCTCTGCTTTCAGCACGCCCGGCGCTCCGGAAAGCAGGCTGCTATCCGCAGCCTAGACAGCCCTGCGGGAACTCCCACAGGGCTGCCTAGGCTGCGGATGTCTTCCTGAAGCCTGGAGAGTGTGCACCGACCCCTCTTGCTCTCCAAGCTTCAGCGAAAGCCTGCATTCACCCCATAGGATGCACCCAGATTTCCCCTTCATTGGAGGGGAAAAAGTGCGTCCTATAGGGCGAAAAATACGGTAGGTTCAATATTTAATATATTTAGATTTTGAAGAGTTTTCAACACACACACATTTTCTGTCCTTGATACAAACGCCTTGGGGTGCAAAAAATGTGCTTCAAAAATGTCCATCTCTGGAAGATGAGGAAGGTGAATCTTAGTAAGAGGATCTTCTGAATTGTATATTGTTGTTGTTATTCAGTCACATTTTTTCACTCAAGTGCCTCACAGTAACACAGTAAAGTAAAATAGCACGGATATCAAAAATCAGATAAACACACATAATAATACACAAAAACAAAAATATTCATCTGACAATATATTTAAGCAGAAAACATCCTCCCCACCCCACTTAAAAGATCACCACAACCAAGGCCACTAACATATCTAACTATTCTTCCTATTACCCTCCTATATGTTGGGATATGAGTACTACGCAGCTGCAAACTAGCTCAGTGTTTACATCACATGATGTGGCTAGTCCTGGGAAAGAATGTACCAGGCAGTTCACAGGGCGGTTCACAGAGATTTGTTCTGTGTGTAATATGAGACCTTCCTGTTGCGTATGTGAAAGAAGTCTTACAGAGTTGCTAGGAGGAGACTGAACAGATCGGACATGTTTTTGTACAGCTGTAAAGTCAGAAATAAACCGTAGAAATGTAATAGACTTTCTGACTATCTTCTTTCTCCTGCTGGTATGCAAGGAGAGAAGGGGGTGTGCATCTTCCACCCTGGGGGATGTCGCCTATCAAGATCTGCCTGGACTGCAGGGATGCCAGCCAGAGTAGATCACCGGTAAACAAGCCCCGGGAGCCAGGGAGAGGGGCCAGCCTCTCCCGGGGGGGCATGTTTTCCAACACTATACTCCAGCAACAGAATGTGCCCCGTCCCCATTCCTATTGCCAAAAATTACACATAGTTTAGTACCTTTTAAGTGCTAGCCAAAGGTACTTCTGTTTACCCAAGATCTTTGATAATATTCAGTTATGCAATTGTAATGTGATTATTTGTTCCTACTTTGGTTAAATGATTTATTTTCCCTATGATGTGATTTGAATGCCACCATGTGGCAGAAAGAGGGCACGAAACATCTAAAATGTTGCCATTTAGTGTATCTGTGTACTCTCTGGGTTCCTTAGCAGCAAACAGGATGCAACCACAACAAATCATTATCATTCTTCTTTAAACCTGGAGTAGGGTTGCCATACTTCAAACGGTGAAAATCCAGACAGAAATGTTATTGAGGTTTTTTTGGCAAAGTTGATGAGCTTTCTTTTCATTGTTTTGGGGTTTTTTGGCCAAAGTTGTTGAGCTATTTTGGGACTGGCCTAAGTTGTTGAGGTGTTTTTTTGGCAAGAAAGAAAATTTAGTGATTTTTAAATCTATTTTTATAGAAAATCGACATGAACCATCATAGGTCCAGATTTTCCCGGACATTTGGGTGATTTCCACCCAGACAGTACTGCCAACCACACTATTCTAGATATGTCCGGGAAAACTGGGATGTATGGTGATCCTAATCTGGAGTAACATAAGAATTTATACAAGGCATCAGGACTGTTGCTATTGAGACTCTTATGCCCCTTCCCTACCTTACCATACCATTGCTGGCTGGACTATTCCTTATCTGCATAACTGGGAAATAAAATTATCCTATGGTATTCTGTTCAATAATTTGTTGGTGCCCACCAAACCACCTTGACACAAACACATCATAAGAAGAGCCTCCCAAATCAGGGCAATGGCCTGTCTAGCAACCTTTTCCAATTGTTGTTGTTGTGGTGGTTGTTGTTATAGTATTTATATCCCACCCATCTGGCTGGGTTTCCTCAGCCACTCTCGGTGACTCCCAGCAGACCAGGTGGCGATGAGATGCCCACAAGCGGGAGCTGAGTGCAAAAGCATTATCCCCGCCTGTGATTCTAGCAAATGATACTCAGAGGCAAATTGCTTCCAACAGCATAGACAGAAAATAGTCGTTGTGGCAAGTAATAGCCGTATCCTCCACAATTTTTTCTAATCTTCTTTTAAAGCCATCTAAGATGGTGGCCTTCATTGCCCCTTGTGTGAGGAAATTTAAATGCTTATGCACTTTGCCTCTCCTGGATCTTCCAATACTCAACTTCCTGAGTTCTAGTATTATGAGAGAAAGGTCAAAACTTTCTCTCTACATTCCACATGTCCATGTGCACACACACTATCTTCCTCCTTCATATCATCATCATCATCATCACCTCATGTGGCTTTAATATATATATAATTTTTATTAAATTTTCTGTTTTACAACTTGGAATATTCATTTAGACAACCTTAAAATATCAATGACTTCCATTCTTCTCTTTCCATGGTTCATTTTGCATAGCATAAATCCCTGCATATTTTAGGTAAATAAACCATTCAGTATTCCATTATTACTTCCAGCAAAACTTATTTACACATCTGAATTTATCTTAATGCTGCCAACGTTTTCAAATGTACACAATTTCCCCCCATATATTCAATAAACGTTTTCCAATCTTCTTTAAACATTATGTTCTTCTTGTTCTCTTATTCTATAAGTTAGGTCTGCAAGCTGTGCATATTCCATCAGTTTAACGTCTTGCAAGTTTGTTTCCTTTTTCCTATGGGAAACCGTTTCAGTGCATTCCTATGGGAAACCGTGCTTCGCAAGACGAAAAAACTCGCAGAACGAATTAATTTCGTCTTGCGAGGCACCACTCTTTTATCCTTTTACAGGTCCACCACATATGAAAGAACATACCCTTGACCTCGTTGTGTCTCCAGCACTTATCTGATTCAGTCTTGTTCATCTTAGCAAGTCTACTCGGAGTTAAATACCATCTGTAAATCATTTTCAATGATTTCTCATGTGGCTTTTACTTGCTGCTGCTGTTTTAAACTGTCTGGGGTTTTTTTTATCTGCACGATTTTACTACTTCTTTTAACATCTTTGTCTGCTCCTGAGCAAGTTTATTGGAAAAGCAGTCTATAAATATCACGGGAGAGGAAGCAAAGATTGTCAAAAAGACTGCAGAGGGGGAAATGTGGCGAGCTTGCCTATTTGTTGAAATTACCCTAGTATGTTTCTGCTTTAATTTTTTAGGATAAAAATATCCAGTGCCGGATTCTAAATCTCTTTATGCTAGCCACATTTCTGCTGATTATCTTCATCACCCAGAGAAAGAATAGTTCAAGATCACAGCTTCTGTGATCCAAAAGACAGATATAGCCCAGAAAGCAGATCGCAATATTCTAGCTTCAGCTTGCAGTATGATGTGTTATTGTGTACCCATGTGGTCTGGTTGCCTTCTCCTGTTGCGTGCTTTGTAGCCTCAGGGGCAAAGTGATGTGTTTACAGCACCGACAGTCCCCTACATAGCCTCTAACCATTCTGAAAAGAGTGCTTTGAATTTGCTTCTGCATTCATTTGGTGCCCTTCTAATGGCCAATGCACACTTGATGCAAGTCTCTCTCCACAGATGTTGACCCTTGGAATTTCTCCAGGTCAAACGGAGGTTGATTCTGGCCATTCCTCCTTCTCTGCTTCACTCCTTGTTTCTGGTTCTAACCAGCCCTGATTCCTCACCCAAGATCATGAACGACTCTGATATTTGTGGGTAGAGGTTCGGCATGGCAAAGTCACAGCAATGGAAAGGATAACACAAAACCTCGGGGAAGGGTCGATGCTAAAGCACATGCTTTGCACTCAGAAAGCAAGTTCAGTCCCAAACATCTCCACATAAGGGCTGAGAGATATTCCTGTCTGAACCCTTGTTGAGCTATTGTCAGTCATGTACTGAGCTGGGTTACTGAGCTAGATTGATCAATGGCATAGCTGTCAACCTTCCCTTTTTTTGTGGGAAATTCCCTTATTCCAGCGCCATTTCCCGCTGCTTCCCGCTCCTATCCCAGATTGTTAGATATCCCGTAGACTGTCCCCAGGACAGGTGAGGCTGCTGATCCCTTATTTTCAAGGCTCCCCAGGACAGGTGAGGCTGCTGATCCCTTATTTTCAAATCTGAAAGTTGACAGCTATGATCAATGGCTTGATTCAGCGGCCTCATTCATATGTCACTATAAGCTAAACAATGTTATACTGGGACTGATCACACCCACTTTGTTCATCCCTGCATAATGCAGCAGCTAAGTGAAGATCTGGATTAGGGTGCCATCGGAACTCAGGACCATGGTTTTGACCATGGTTTTCAACCTTTTTGGGTCCATGGCTCCCTTGCCCAACTGCATTCTTTCTGTGGCACCCCTGTGGAGCTCTGGATCCCAGTTATGTCATCCTTTGCCTGCAGAGCTGGCAGCCTCTCACCCCTTTTCGAACACTCTTCCTTTTGGAGTGTTCCCTCTGCCTCCTCTGTTCTCCCTTTTCTGTGGGAGTCCTCTGGGCAGCCGAAGGTGCCGCCCCTGGTCTCTGAGCTACCCCCCTGCCCCAAATAGAGGTGCCTCCTCCCACTGCCCGAGAGGGGCCTGGGAAGCACCCCCTGGCAAGTCCCAGAGGCTCCATTCACCTGCTGAGCTTGTAGCCAGGGCTGCTGCAACAAACAGCCATGCAAGCCTTTGGGAGGCAGAGATGCAAGAGGGCATCAGAGGAAGGAAGGAACGAAGGAAGGAAGGAAGGAAGGAAGGAAGGAAGGAAGGAAGGAAGGACAGAGGCCAGTGTTGCCCGCGGCACCCCTGACCATCATTCAAGGCACCCCAGGGTGCCACAGCACACTGGTTGAAAACCACTGGTTGTTCCTTGATTACAGATTGTGATTCAGAAGAAAGACCTTTACTATGACACCAGGTTCAGAGGAAACACTCTGCTAAACCTTGGATTACCGTTCTGTGCTGAAAGGGCCAAGGAGGAGCAGATGGAAGAGAGCATTCTTGCATTGTCCCAGAAAGCTATAGTTTGGCTTACCATGATGTGCAAACAAGGAAAGGCAGCTTCCTGTGTCTTTATAAAAGAATCGTCCCCTAGTCTACAGATCATTCCATAAAATGCTGACTGTCAGGCTGTGCAGAAACACTTCGGCATGGAAATATCCCCATACCATTATGCCTGTGGTAAAGTCATGAAGGGTTACTGTACAATGTATCAAAGGATGCAAGCATGTTCTATATGCTTATCTACTATGCAGAGAATTCTTATATTCCTGCATTCCCTAAGATGACCTGCACCTTACGGTGTCTTCAAGGAAAGAAAAGATCAAGAAACGAAACAAGCAAAAACCAGTAAAAGTTAAATGCTTCTCTTTTTTTAGAGGTTTATGAGAAGTTGCTGCTCAGTGATGAAGGAAAGGCAGTGACAGAGGATATAAAGAATGCTGAATTATTAAGTGTCTACCATGCTTCAGACTTTACACACACACAAAGGAAAAAGGAGGCAGGGTATGTTATGCTGAGATATGTGGAAATGCTGAATAAATTAATGGCAAGAATGAGCTCTGATCAGGAAAACAAAGGAATGTGTCAATTTGCCAGTTTGACAATATGAATAAAATTCACGTTGGCAAGGCCTGTGGATTTTACTGCAGCCTCCTGAAAAAGCCAACCTGGTAAATTTCAGCACAAAGGTTGGTGTTTGGCAGCAACATTTTGCTGTGTTGCTAGCTTTTTCTGAGAAAAAAATGTTGATTTCCAATGCCTAAGAGATGGAGCTACAAATCAGGAAGGCCCCAGTTTGAATCTCACCTCTGTCATAAACTTGCCAGGTGGCCTCAGGCAAATCGCTCACTTTCAGCCTCGGTCTCCCCTGTCTGCAAGATGAGGAATAATCATATTTGCTTACATGACAGGACGTTGTTACCTTACAACTTGATAATGCATATGATGAAGCACTGAAAATTTGAAAGTGCTATATAAATGTTAAGCCTAGATGGAGGTCGGTGAATGGGCTGGTTGTGAATTGTGCTGAATGCTACCAGAGATCTTTCATAAACTAGACAATCACTTTGTGACAGATGGTTGCCTAGAGGTTAGTCCGTGCTATGAGTGTGGATGGCAGGAATGCTCGAGTGATGGTGAAATTTATATGTGCAAGAGTGCTAAGGATATCTTTGGGAGATGTTACTGTGTGAGGGCAGAGCAGATTCTATCTCCATTATTTTGTTTAGTGGCTAATAATGTTTCTACATGGAGTTTTCATTTCATTTTCTATATTTGATTTTACTTGATTTTTATGTTTAGGGAATATCTTGTCTCCCTGTTAATCATATTGCTTTAAATGCAGGTCTTTATTGTATCTTGTATTTGATTTTCATTTGCAATGTTTTCTTTTGACATTGTGTAATGTTGGAGCTGGGGAAGAAATGGAGGCAGTGAGAGATTTTACTTCCTTGGGCTCCATGATCACTGCAGATGGTGACAGCAGTCACAAAATTAAAAGATGCCTGCTTCTTGGGAGGAAAGCAATGACAAACCTAGACAGCATCTTAAAAAGCAGAGACATCACCTTGCTGACAAAGTTCCATATAGTTAAAGCTATGGTTTTCCCAGTAGTGATGTATGAAAGTGAAAGCTGGACCATAAAGAAAGCTGATTGCCGAAGAATTGATGCTTTTGAATTATGGTGCTGGAGGAGACTCTGGAGAGTCCCATGGACTGCAAGAAGATCAAACCTATCCATTCTTAAAGAAGACAGCCCTGAGTGCTCACTGGAAGGACAGTTCCTGAAGCTGAGGCTCCAATACTTTGGCCACCTCATGAGAAGAGAAGACTCCCTGGAAAAGACCCTGATGTTGGGAAAGATGGAGGGCACAAGAAGAAGGGGACGCCAGAGGACGAGATGGTTGGATAGTGTTCTCGAAGCTACCAGCATGAGTTTGACCAAGCTGTGGGAGGCAGTGGAAGACAGAAGTGCCTGGCGTGCTCTGGTCCATGGGGTCACCAAGAGTCGGACACGACTAAATGACTAAACAACAACAATGTTGGAGCCAGCACAATGAGTCCTGCCACCACAACAGGAGTTTCTCCACCTTTCCTTCCCCTGGGCCCCCAAGCCAGGAGGGAGTAGGAGGAGGGAAAAACTAGAATTAGCTGGCTCCACCTATTTTTGGCTCTGTCTCCATATACTGGCATCCTTGCTTTCTACCCCATTAATCCCATCTGGCTCTTCTGGTGTTGAAAAGTTCTGTTCAAACCTCTTCTGACAGATGGAAAGGGATCTCTCAGATCTCAGGCTGCTTCTCCAGCTTCTGTTGTTGTCTAAAGCCACAGTTTGGGTTTCTTGTGCTAGCAGCAGCCTTCAGATGACAGAAAACCTCAACAAATTGCAAACACTTTCAAGGACAGCCTAGGCATTCAATGCAACAATTACCGTGAGCAGCACCAGACAAGGAACCACGTAATGAAATTCAAAGTGTAAGCACATACTTAAGAGGTAGAAATGTTTGGAGGTTGCACTGAATGTTGTGCTGAAAATGAGTCAGCCATGTAATGTTGTCTCACAAAAAGTTGCTGTCATTTATGCTTGTGTTCACAGGAGCATCATGTAAAAGAAAGGATACTGCTGTTCAGCTCTGGAAAGACCTCATTCAATCGTGACATAATGTAATCAGCTATCTGGGACACTTGTAAAATCTCCTCTTTGGAGATCTTTCAGAGGTAGGTTTGGAAGCAACTATGGAAGTGGTCTTGGTAGTGCCACATCCATGGTAACAAAGATCAGGCCAAATATTGAAGAATTTTGTTAACACAGTGGGCATATCCATTGCATTAAAATATTTGTATTGATTTTTAATTGTATTTTAATTGCTTCTTTTTATTATTGTATATTATTGTACTAATGTTTGAAATCCATATAGATTTTTTAAATAACACAGCATGACAATTGCTAAACAATAGTTAGAAAAATCATTAAGTGGTCCGCCAAGACCCTCAACAATTTTCAAGTGGTCCAGGACAATGGGGGGGGTGAGAGTTTGGGAACCACTGGTATAGAGAGATTTCTTCCTTCAGGTAAAAAATATGCCTCAAGCATCAGAGGGGTGTAGGCTGGATCCAGTCAAAGTTAGTTGAGCTTAACTTCCACTGAAATTTTGAAGAGGACACATTAGTCATGACTTCCATCCCATTGATTTCAATGGAAGCTAAATTCCTAGTAACTTAGTCTGGATTAGGGATGGGTGTGGGATTCGATGCTGTTCATATTTAAAGGCAAACCCACCTCATTTTGCACACCCTGAAACCATACGTGAACCATACAGCCAACCTTCAAAATTGGCACTTCTCAAAATTTAACAAATCAGCTCTCCAACCAAGTAATGTGTATGGAGATGAATATGGTGAGATAAAGCAGGCATTAAGATGCAAATATTATTGACAATAATGTAGAATAATCACTTAGCAAATGTGTGTGTGTAAGGAGAAATTTGCATGAAAATGCTCGTGAATTTTGACGCGGATATTTGTTTTAAATCACCAACTGATATGGAAATGAGGAGAACTGCGGTTAAGACTGGAAAAATGAGAAAGTGAGAGAAATCAATCTAGCCCACTGAGGTATGGTCATAAATAATGTGAATAGTAGAGCTTTCCTTCATTCAGTTTCATCGTTAAACCTCTTACCTAAGATGATCTTAGAATTGTCATTGGGGAAGTATGGAACTGCTTGGAGGTTCGACCAGACCGCAATGAGTTCTTGAGGAAGCGTCACCAGTTTATTGCTCGAGATATCTAGGTAAGTGATGTTCCGGATGTACTGAGCAGCTTCAGCTGGGAGAGAGGCAAGTTCATTGTTGTGCAGATCCAGCAGCCTCAGCTGGGACATGCTCAGAAGGGCTTCCCAGGGGAAGGAGGTCAGAGCGTTCCCATCCAGCCTCAGCTCTTGCAATCGGCGGAGACCCCGGAAGTTAGTCACAGTGAGACTTGCCAAAGAGTTATAGGGCATCCACAAGAATTCCAGGTTGCGGAGGGAATGGAACGATTCCCCCGGGACTCTACGGATGGCTGTCTTTTCTATCCGGAGTTTAAATGTATCCGCGGGGAAGTTCACGGGTGTGAGAGTCATCTCTGGGTCATTGCAGAGAACTGCTCTGTTGGAACAAATGGATCGCTGAATGAACATTTCTCAAATTGAAACCCTTTAATCATCAGTTCATTTATATGCATTTTTAACCTTTTTAATTCCACACACACATTCTTACTCTAGAACTTTGTTCCATTTTATAAGAATAAATAAGTGGTACAGTCAAACCTCAGTTCTCAAACAGCTCCGTTTTTGAACCTTTCGGCTCCCAAACACTGAAAACCTAGAAGTAAATGCTCCATTTTTTTAACATTCCTCAGAACTCGAATGTCCGATGTGGCTTCCACTTAAGTGCAAGAAGCTCTTGGAACCAATCCAAATCTGCGCCTCGGTTGTTGAACATTTCGGAACGGATTACATTCAACATGCGAGGTTTGACTGTACAAATTTGCAAGCTATACATTACTTCTGCAAATCCCTGCTTGTGTCTGTTTGGCGTGCTTTTGATAGCCTTCCCTTTTCCCCAGTTATTTCTGTTTATCTTCTAAAGGCCACAGTATTGCAACGTTTTGTGGAGTCAGTACCTGTTGCATTATATGAATCATGCGAAGAAAGGTGTGTAAAGGCTATACCATCTATCCATCTACAGTGGTAGAGTCTTCTGTGAGACTTTCCTGGTCTTTCTATCTAAGATCATTTGATGAGAGGTGACATAAGTTGAACCTGGGAACTTCAACATGAAGAATATCACTTTAGACCTTGGGGAGAAGGAGAGAACTTCATTGCAGGACAAGGTCCTCAGCAAGGGGTTTAATGGCTCATTCTTTTGTATACTGCTAAAATGCCCGAGGGGGTGGACAAGAGAGGTTACTGGTCAAACGATCTGGTCAGATCTGGCCTGACATCCTTTTGTTAGCCTTTGAGTGACCACAGGACTTGGTTGTTTTGTGACACTCTCTCTCTCTATATATATGTGTGTGTGTGTGTGTGTGTGTGTGTGTGTGTGTGTGTGTATATATATATATATATACCGTATTTTTTGCACCATAACACTCACTTTTTTCCTCCTAGAAAGTAAGGGGAAATGTCTGTGCATGTTATGGAGGAAATGCCTATGGGTGGCATGCCTACGGATTTTCCTCCTCTAAAAACTACGTGCGTGTTATGGTCGGGTGCGTGTTATAGAGCGAAAAATACGGTAATTTTTATTAGTTTTCAATTACAATAATCCAATAATAAGTTCATTATAACAATGCCAAACTATAATACAATTACTAATACCAATCATGCAGATGCCAAATTATAAAATTTAGGTGGCCCCCTGCATGCTAGAATTTGTGGTTTGATTATTTACTTTATTTCTGTGTTCCAAAATCTTATTAATTTCAATTACACTCCAGTCAAAATAACAATCCCTTATACAACAACTACAATATTAATGACTTCCATTCGTATCGACACATTAAATGATTTCTAAATCTGCAGGTGAAGCACTCAAGCTATATCCTTATTCTTCCTGTGTGTGGCAATCGTTCTGACTGTAATGTTTCTTCCTGTCCTTGTAAAATATTATGTCTATCTTTTCCCAGTTGTTGCTGTTCTCCATCATGCATTGGGTGGAGAGTTTTTGTGACAAAGTAACATGGCTAAATCTTTGGGAAAACATAAGGGTAATTTTGGGGGTTCACGCCCAGTGTGAGCTGCATGTTTCTGGAGGACCTTGGCAAATGCTCCTATATCCTGTAATTACCTACAGAGCCAGGGTGGTGTAGTGGTTAAGAGCGGTAGACTCATAATCTGGTGAACTGGGTTCTCTTCCCCGCTCCTCCACATGCAGCTGCTGGGTGATCTTGGGCTAGTCACACTTCTCTGAAGTCTCTCAGCCTCACTCACCTCACAGAGTGTTTGTTGTGGGGGAGGAAGGGAAAGGAGATTGTTAGCCACTTTGAGACTCCTTAGGGCAGTAATAAAGTGGGATATCAAATCCAAACTCTTCTTCTACTACTACTCGCTTCCCCTCCATCTCTGCCCTCCAAAGGGGTCACATGAGTGGGCAGGCAGTGGCAACTGCAGCTCCTTCTACTCATTTCCATTGTTTGCTGATGTTCTCGCCCTTGGCCAGAGAGGTTGGGTAGTTGGCAATGGCAACAGCACCACCTGGCTCTGGTGGCCACCAGTGCCCTTCCCCAAACTGGGGGTCTCAGCAGATGCCCAATGGTGCTGACTAATCATGCCGGTCCTAGCATAACTCAATGGTAAGCACTTTTCAACCCCATGACTTTCAAAGAGAGGTGTTTGAAACCTAATGCTAATTGTGTTGAAACCAGGGTGTGATCTGAAGGCATGTGTGGGCACCACCTTGCTGGAGCTAAGCAGCTCTGGGTCTGTTCCCTAGTGCCTGCAGAGGTGAATGCTTGGGAACCACATACTGTAGGCCACCACTTTGATGAAAGGGAGATGGGCTATAAAGGATACAAAAATAATGGAACTACTTGGGAGTCACTCCTATTGAAATCCAAGTGACTATGCTTAGGATCGCAGCCTAATGCAGATCTTTAACACACCAAAATCAACAGAAGCATAAAGTAGCATAAAATTGGCTAGTTGTTGCCTCTTGTTCCTACAGTAGTAGAATTTCTGAAGAATTCTGTTTTCCCAGGCATTTAATGGTGGAAAGATACTGTTCCTGGCAACATGGACATTTTTCGTTGTACGAATATGTGACTTGATATTGGTTTCAGATTTTTAAAATTGCATTGTGTCATTGTTTGCTGCTGGAGATACATTGGGAGGAAGGGTGAGCCAGAAATGCAATTAATAAAATAAAATAAAAATCCTTGAACATGTCTAAATTCATGGAACCCCTTCCACACCCATTTCATGTCTGCCAAAGGACTCCTGTACACCACAGAGAATTCTGGGATGCATTCTAGGATACATACTGAGCTCATGCAGGGCATTGGCCACATCTTGTATTATGCAGAGTGACAGCACACTTTGTAATAAATTTAACCGTCCTCTGCAGCTGCCCATTGCAGGGATGAGCAGCCTGTGGCCCTCTAAATGTTTCAGACTACAACTCCCATCAGCCCTATCCCACATGCAGGGCCAGCCCAACACATTTTGGCACCTGAGGTGAACCACAAAATGGCGCTCCTCTCCCTGCCAGGGAAAAAGGAGTCGATGAAGAGTTACATCAGGATCTACTGCCCCTGTGGATCCTGCCACCTGAGGAGGTCACCTCACCTTGCCCCTTGGGTGGGCCGGCCCAGTCCATATGGTTAGTAGCCTGGGATTATAGGAGTTGGAGTCCAACAACATCTGAATAATCCAATAAGATTCATAGCTGTTTATTATACCAGGTAAAAAGCTTGTGACACCTCTATATAAGTATTATGCCAATAATGTACTCAAAATATTTTTATCCTGTCTTTCCAAAGTACTCAAGTCGTGAAAGCCAGTCTCCAGTGTTCCAAGAATGACCTTCCAAGAAGCAGAATCCAGCATGGCTATTTGTGCAAGTAGATGATGAATTTCAGTGGCCAGGTCCACCCAGGTTGAGATGGGAGATGTAAATGAGATTCAGTTCACGTTCAAGGTGAACCTACCAGATACTTTCCAAAACAATCTGAAATCTGAAACAAAGCCATCTTGCGGAATTTTCACTTCTCCAAACTTTGCAATGTAGTTCTCCGGTCATGTAATGCATATAAAAATCCATATATTGGGGGCAATCATGCATATAAATACATGCATTTGTAAAGATGATGTACAAAAAATACATTGTATTAGATGAAATTGCTTTACAAAATTGTTTATATTTGGCAAAATTGCATAAACAGACATATATCTGAAGAGAAATCTGCTCTGGAATGCTGATGAATTTTTTGTGAGAACTTAGAAAAATAATTGCAAGCTGATGTGGAAATGTGGAGAAATGAACTTAAGAATGGAGAAATAAGAAACTGAGAAAAACTGAAATCTGCCCATCTCTCCTAACTAGAGGAAGGGAGCAGGCCTCAATTGCTTCTGCTTCTTTCGTCCATATAAGTGAAACATCACCATTCAGTCCTACAGAGAGAAAAATGAAGTGCTTTACTTGGCAATGCTGCTGCCCTAAATGTGAGCTTTTCAGTATGGAACAGAAATCACTTCAAGGTTCATATAGAAATTGCTCAGCTTGGAAGGATCTGCCCTAATGTCTTGCGCTGAGACATGTTACTATAAGTAAAATCGCCCTGATAAAATTCATGTCCGCCTTCCTCTTTAAACTCTTAGGGCAGCTTGCTCCATTGCCTAATTGCTTTGAATATTTCTAACTAGATTAGTCTAGATTATATTCTAACACCCCAGAGCATTGATCATTCTATAAGGAGTCGTGGGATCTGCACGGTAATTAGAAATAACTCTCCTTCTGTTCCTAAAATGGTAACCAAAGAATGTTTACTAGCGCCATTGGCTTATATGTAAGAATGGATGATATTACTCTCACAGCAATCAAAATGCTTTTTTTCCCAATTGAGCATCCAAATATTCATATTACGTGCTACAATAATCAATCGTTCATTTCTTTCAGCTTAATTGTTCAACAGGAAACCTGTTGCGCGCACTGTATATCCATGCGCAATTGCACATGGCATGTATAGATGTGGAGGCTACAAATGTGAGCTGCCTGCAACACCACTGGCACACTCCAGGCAACCTTAGGCAAAGCGTTATTTCTCAGGCTAAAAAACTTAGTCTGTAATGTGGAGATAATTCCGACCAGTGTTACTGGGTTGCTATAAGAACAGCCAGGGCAATATATGCAAAGTATTTTCGGCGGAGATCAAAAGGCACTATATGAGTCCTGAGTATTACATTTTATTTTACATGTTATTAATTCCTGCATATGGTACTAGAGAAGCTCAATTTTAGTGCCCCTTTCGCCTAACATTGTACCAGTGTTAATTATATTGCTTCTGCCTTTGGTATAAAGAAGATCAACAAGTGCTTGTAAAATTAAATAAACAAAACAAGCTCACTTCCCTACAAATCTCATTGGCTGCCTGTTCAGGCGGGCTCATTGTAGGCACATATTGTTCCACGCTTGCAAGCATTTTACATAATACTTTGAATGAGCATCTCTGTCGCCATGATCAACATGTATGCCCTTGAAAAAATGGAAACATCTGTTGCTGCTTTTCTTTAACAAAACAAAACAAAAAACACCAAATCGAGAAAAAAAATCCTTAAACAGAGTAAGCTTCATATCTTAGCTAGTTTCAGGAACAAGAATTCAGCTGGAAGGTTGGAAGCAACATAAAATATATAGGTACTGTTGTTGTCTGGTTTTTTTGGTTTTTTAAAAATGAAAGGTCCAGGGTTATGTTTTATTTGTTGGTCCAACATGGTGATGAAAACCATTTCCCTGCACATATATTTTCCAAAAGCTCAATTTTAGTGCCCCTTTTGCCTAACATTGTACCAATGTTAATTATATTGCTTCTGCCTTTGGCATACAGAAGATCAGCAAATGACATCTCTGAAATCAGATTACAGTCTGCTCTGGAGCTAATCCGACTGTGCAGAAAGCTGTAGTACAAAGTGATTGGGAAAATAACATTTGCAACAAAGAGCCATGGAGTGACCCACGTCTACTTGGGGGGGGGCGGTTCTGCTCAGGCAATGCGCTAACCTCTACTCACGAAACAACGCTTCAAAGCCCACCGAGGAATAAAATAAACAGTTGCCAACGTACCTTGCTTTCGTCCCTTCGTTGATACTGTGGAAAGCGCAGCTACATTGGGAAGGGCAGGAGGCGAGAGCCAAGGGCAGCCCCCCAAACACAAGGCAACACACTAAGCCCACCATGAGCCACATTGCGACCTGGGCATGAGAACGGCACCAGGGTGCTAGACAAAGTGGAAGAGGGTTTTCTCTATTGTTTTATCCATGGGACTGGCCACATCTTGTTAACTCGCCGTCGTTTTCTGCCGCGCAGTGATCTTCCTGCCCGTGCCGAAGCCATCAGATAAAAACGGATAGGCAGGGGATTAAGGATGGAGTTATTTTCATGTAGGTGCTTATTGCTTCCTGGAAACACACACACAGAGAGAGAGAGAAAGAGGGAGGGAGGGGGAGAGAGGTTTCTTTCTTCCCTCACTACACAGTTTCAAAGCAAAGTTCCTAAAGATGAGCAGCTTTTTGATTATGGAACAAAAATTATCCTTTTCACTATCCAGACAGCAATATTTTAACAATCTGGGGGATTGGGTCTTCTGGAGCGACTTCTCTCTGTGTTAAATATTTCACATGGATGAATGGATTGGAGTCGTGCTGTGGGTAGGAAATGTGGAAACCTTTATGTTGATTTTAATAATATTGTTCTCTCTCTCTCTCTCTCTCTCTCTCTCTCTCTCTCACACACACACACACACACACACACACACACACACACACGTCTTCCCTGAACTGAAGAGAGAGAGATTCAGTGGTACAGCAACAGCCTGGTCTGAATCTCAGCCAAATGGAGGAAGACTTTTCACACGAATGAGTAGCTCAGGTATGAGTCGTGACCTGCAAGGCAGAAAATCTCTGCCTCAGACCTCCTCTACGCCACAAGCTCAGGAGCTTGCCTCAGCCAGCCCACTGTTCTCAGCTTGAGCACCTCCCCTAGAACCAGCAATAAGGAGATAATAATATGGGCCTATCTTCCAGGGTTATAAGGCAGGGTTGCTATATTTTGAAGAGCAAAAAAGAGGAGACGTTCTACCTTTAATTATGGATCACTATGACAACTCTCATTTTGAATACTACTATATGTTGGCTATAGAAGCTCTGATATATTGCTAGTAGCAATGTTCTTAACTTTCAGCAACATAATAATAATAATAATAATACATATTGCTCCCTCACTTGCCACATGAAAGTATTTGGGCTCATGTTCGCATCTTTGTGAACATAAGTGTGCACAAAACAGTTTATTAAACTGTTTAACATGTACATATGGACTCTCCTTAATGGCAAGGGGATGTTAGCTCTTGTCCTCCCAGACTCCTTCTCCAAGATTTTGTAGCTGAGCCAGTGTCCTTTTAGTTCAGCTACAAGGGATTTATACAGTATGTAGCTAGTTTAAGATGCTGCTCTGTTGTGATTCTCTGCTGCTTAGCCAGGTGCCTTAGATCTAATGCACTAGAAATAATTATTTGGTTACTATAAACAAAACTAACTAACCAACCCCCCTGGACATTTTTTCAAATTTTAAAAATCCTCCCAGGCAGAAATTTTAATCCTGGAAAGGAAGCTGTGTCCTGGAAAAAGAGGTCATATGGCAACCTGAATATGTGCAAATATTTTACAAGTGCTACAAATGCCAAATATCACTTTAAATGCTTAGTAGATTACGACTCCTATTGATGAGTTAGAGCAGAAAAACTGCAGAAATAACAGGAAGAGGAACAGGTCCATAAGAAATGGGAAAGTATGTATGTATGTATTTATTTCATTTATCATTATATCCGTATAGTTATGTCTGTATAGTTAAAGCTATGGTTTTCCCAGTAGTGATATATGGAAGTGAGAGCTGGACCATAAAGAAGGCTGACTACCGAAGAACTGATGCTTTTGAATTATGGTACTGGAGGAGACTCTTGAGAGTCCCATGGACTGCAAGAAGATCAACCTATCCATTCTGAAGGAAATCAGCTCTGAGTGCTCACTGGAAGGACAGATAATGAAGCTGAGGCTCCAGTACTTTGGCCACCTCATGAGAAGAGAAGGCTCCTTGGAAAAGACCCTGACGTTGGGAAAGATGGAGGGCACAAGAAGAAGTGGATGACAGAGGACGAGATGGTTGAACAGCGTTCTCGAAGCTACCAACATGAGTTTGACCAAACTGCAGGAGGCAGTGGAAGAGAGGAGTGCCTGGCGTGCTCTGGTCCATAGAGTCACGAAGAGTCGGACACGACTAAACAACAACAACAACAGATTACACAGTGAATCCATGGATTGAGCAGCCACTGGGTTTATTTCAGGCAAACACACTGAGCTGCACTGGCTGTATATTGTGGCCTACCTGGTGCTAGAAAGACTTGTTTTCACAAAGGCAAGAAACAGAGGGTTTGTTCAGCCTGGTGGATGACTGTACATGTTTGGTGGTGCAGGCCTTGCACCACCAGCCCAGTTACAAATATGACAGCATCCACACCTGTTCCTATAAGGAGCTGACACCACAAAAGTGTTTCGTCAATTTTGTATATGCCACCATTCTTGTCAAAGACACCCCAGGGTGTGAAAAGTAGATAAACGTTTATTTATTATTCGTTGCTTTCTTTTATTTCATAAATTTATACACCACTTGATTGTTAAACAAAAAAAACCCCATCAAATCTCAGGTGCCACCCACCTGGTTGATCTCCCTCCTTCCCCTTACCGGGTGGTGCTGGCAGCAGCGGCAACAGCTCTTGCACCTTTTCCTCGTTTTTCTCAAAATGTTTTGCAGAGTGGGCACCAAACACTCATTCCTGCAATCTTCATTTCCCAGAGTGCCTCGGACGTCAGCTGCCACTTGGTTTCCCTCCAAGGGAGATCTGGACCGCCATCCCATAGTCAGCCCTAGCGGCACCATTTTCTACCAGGGAACATACATGTGAAATAGGGGACAAAGTGCCAATGTGATAAAGTCCCTGCACTGGAAGAAGGAAGAAGGAAGAAGGAGGCAGGGGCAGGGGCAGAGGCAGAGGAGTGCGGGGGGAGCGCACCGCCCCCGGCAGCACGGTCCCAGTGGGGTGCCATTGCAGCTGTCCCCCGCCCACGCTGGGCACCACGCCCCACAGGCGGCATGCCATGCCCCTGCGGGCAGCACGCCACGCCATAGCTGTCAACTTTCCCCTTTCTTTAAGAGAAATTCCCTTATTCCGAATAGGATTAAGAAAAGGGGAAAGTTGACAGCTATGCGCCATGCTCCCAGGACATCCACCACACCCCTGTGGGCAGTGCACCATGCCACCAGGACACATGCCAGCCCCGCCCCCGCCTGCTCTCCCCCCCCCCCCGTGCTGGAGCATGAAGCTCCACCACTGTGCAGGGAAGGGATGGGTGTGCAAGAGAGAGAGAGAAGCTTTGTAAAGGTAGATATTTTTATCCTCAGATTGTTGGGGGGAGAGGTA
The DNA here is from genome assembly GCF_965112155.1 of Podarcis liolepis. Classification (NCBI taxonomy): domain Eukaryota; kingdom Metazoa; phylum Chordata; class Lepidosauria; order Squamata; family Lacertidae; genus Podarcis; species Podarcis liolepis. Next base: position 25,952,467 of record NC_139556.1, read on the forward strand.
TCTGAGCCTGAAATAAATGATTTTGCCCATGATTATTGAGTTTTCCAGACTCCTAATCAATATAATCAATTATATATTCATCCACACCCATACTCTACACCTAAACCATTATTATACCAACAGTTGTGGCTTTCTCCCAAAGAATCCTGAAAGCTGTAACTCCTGTTCTCCTTCAGAGTTAAAATTCCTAGAGTGGTATAACCATCCCTCTCCCCAGAGAACTCTGGGAACTGAAGTTCTGTGTGGGGAATAGGGGTCGCCTAGCAACTCACCTAGCATCATTAACAAACCACAGCTCCCAGGATTCTTTGGGCAAAGCCATTACTGCTTAAAGTGGTATGATGCTGCCTCAAAAGTACAGTGCAGAGGTGACCTGAGATATTCTCTCAGATTTATTTTTTCAGGTTCTGTCTATACAGTGGTACCTCAGGTTAAGAACTTAATTCGTTCCAGAGGTCCGTTCTTAACCTGAAACTGTTCTTAACCTGAGGTACCACTTTAGCTAATGGGGCCTCCCGCTGCCACTGCGCTGCCGGAGCACAATTTCTGTTCTCATCCTGAAGCAAAGTTCTTAACCCAAGGAACTATTTCTGGGTTAGCAGCGTCTGTAACCTGAAGTGTCTGTAACCTGAGGTACCACTGTAAATGGTTGGAAATGTTCCCTAACCCTTGGAGAATATTTGGCAAAATGCCCCTCAGCTTCCCCACCCATTAGTAGGATGGGGAAGTTTTGAGCACAACTGTGCATCTAGCCCAATATATTTTAAAATGATGGAAGGAAGCAATGGACTTTCCCCGTTCTTCTTCTTCTCCTCCTCCTCCTCCTTCCTTTGCCTATTAGTTCATACTGGTGAATGAAGGAAGTAACTATATACTGTAGTCCCATTCAGTCAAGGTGCCTTTAAAAAAGTATATTAAATTTTCTGATAATTTTCTTTTTCAACACCCTTCTCTACTCAGCTGAAGAATTCTGCTCCTACCCCAAGAATATTTACTAAAATGGCTACCTCTATTTTGCCTCCTACAAACAAGGAGAATAATTTTAGGAGGCCATCATCTCTCCATAATGCACTTTTACCATAATGCAGCAACACAGCAGGGCCCCTAAGCAGGGCGGGGCGGGGGGGGGGAGAACCACACAGAATAAATATACTCTGGACACTAAATACACTCTGAATTTGTGACACTGGTTCAGCCATGATTGCTATTTTACATGCTTACAAAAGCAATAGACACACACTTGTTTAAACAGAAAATCTGTATAAATAAACTACCAGCAGCAACAATATCTTTTTACATTTCCTTAGACGATTTGAAAGCGGGCACTTTGCAGCCAGCTGCTCAGGCAATTTCATTAGTCCAATGTATCATGCCAAAGCTTCTGAAAGGGCACATCTTGGAAAGTGGCAGATCCTTCCCACTGGTGCAAGCCTGAGAGCACATTAATGCATTATGTCATTTGCAATTGGATTTTGCACTTAAGGCTGATGAAGAAAGCTCCTCCAGCCCTATAGGACTTAAGTCATTAAGTAGAACTTCTAGGTGTGCGAATGAAATAAAAGAAACCCTGATGCATTTTGGCATGGAATATTAAAGCCTATCAGAGCGGTTTCTTTGAGGGCTGTGCAACTGGAACATTACCTGAATAAAAGCAGGTTGAACCACCTGCTGCCATTTCCTTTGCTTGTTTAAGGTTTTTTCTTCCTCTTTGTCCATCAGGAAAATCAAAGACACATAGCAAAGGAGGGTGGGATAGGAGGAGGATGACTACAGTATGAAATAGCTGGTGCTCAGCACTTGTGTTATCAACAGCCAATGCAGAATCCCTGGCGTGGTCTGAAAGCGCATGATGCACCAATCTTGTGGAAGCAGGACTGGATCTGCTCTGTGTCTAGATGGGAGGCTGTACCATGTTCTCGAAGCTACAAACGTGAGTCTGACCAAACTGCGGGAGGCAGTGGAAGACAGGAGTGCCTGGCATGCTCTGGTCCATGGGGTCACGAAGAGTCGGACACGACTAAACAACTAAACAACAACCATGTGAAAACCTGTCCTCCAGTTTCTCAAACATTTTGCTCACCTGTGAAGAAGGCTTCCACTTTTCCAACTACTTCTCAAGGTGCTTCAGGATTGCTTCCAGTGGATGCAGGACTGACCTTAATTGCAAAGCATCCATGGATAGTTTCTTCCCAATAAATATTCCTTCAGGACTCTGCAGCCTCCCCAGCTGCCTGTGCTTCCTGATCTCAGAAATCCCCAAGAGAGAAGTTAAAGCCACAATGTATTCTTCCATTGGGTTTTAACTGAAGTGTTAGAAGACAGTGGAATTTGCTGCCAAGGAGTGTGGTGGAGTTTCCTTCTTTGGAGGTCTTTAAGCAGAGGCTTGACAACCATATGTCAGGAGTGCTCTGATGGTGTTTCCTGCTTGGCAGGGGGTTGGACTCGATGGCCCTTGTGGTCTCTTCCAACTCTATGATTCTATGATTCTATGATTCTATGATTCTATGATTCTATGATTCTATGATTCTATGATTCTATGATTCTATGACAGGCGATTGGGCTACTGAGCGCCTTAGATGCATGCTGGGTTTTTTTTTTCTTTTTTAGGGAACTCCTATTTACGTTTTTAAAAACCTATTTCTGCACTGATTTTCTTAAAAATTCAAAGACTTCACATTTAAAAGAGCAACAGCAATGGACTGCAGTCAGACACATGATAGGCAGCATACTTGCCTTCTACACTTACAGCACAGTCCAAATGAGGATTTCCATAAGTACGACACCCAGGAAGGCTGCAGAGCAAAGATGATTCGTAGAATGAAAGGCACTCACAAGCATCCCATGGCCATCTTGAAAATAAGGGACACACACAAAAGCCCTGTACCAATGAGAATTCCTCCAAAATTTCACTCCCCTTTGATAATTATCAAATACAATTTTTCTCATTAATTGATGGAGAACAGCTGGAAAAGAATGGGGGCATTTTCCACACAGCACCTCTGGAAACTCAATGCACAGTCAGACCCAGTGGCAGCACCTGGTACTATCAGGCAGTTACAAAGGGCCAAATGTCCCAGCATGGTCCATAATGGCTGATACCTTTTTTGGGCCACTGTCCCTCCTGATTCTTGTGGGTAGTTAAAATAGCAAATGGCTCATGGCTGCCTGCTTCAGATCACAGCAGTGCCGTTGCCTGCCACTGATGGTCAGCTAGCCCAGGGGTCCACTGAGCCCAAGGAGCATTTTGCCAGAAGCACCTCACTTTGTAATAACTGGAGAGTTGGGCCACATTGGAGGTCAAAGTGAGTCTGAGATACAGTGGTACCTCAGGTTAAGTACTTAATTCATTCCAGAGGTCCATTCTTAACCTGAAACTGTTCTTAACCTGAAGCACCACTTTAGCTAATGGGGCCTCCCACTGCCACCGCACAATTTATGTTCTCATCCTGAAGCAAAGTTCTTAACCTAAAGCACTATTTCTGGGTTAGCAGAGTGTGTAACCTGAAGCGTATGTAACCTGAAGCGTATGTAACCTGAGGTACCACTGCAGTTGAACACATGGATGGTAAGAGTAATAATATGCTACTGCTAAAAAAATATTTAAAGTAAGTCAGTATATCTGTATGACCATATTGCTTCAGCTAAAAGAGAAGTAAATCCATGACTCAAATAAGATGTGAATTGGGGACTTCACAACTCACAGTCTTCTGGTTTCTTTAAAGAAACATTGGGCTGTGGCCCAAACTGGTAGGGCTATGTGAGCTCTCTGTTTCCTCCTGCCATAAAATCTGGTACAAGTTGTCCCATCTATTATCCCCCAAACCCTCCACATCACATTCTATTCTACAGGTTCACCATCAGTAGTAGATTTCCTGGAGGGGAACAGGAAACTGCAGTGGATGAGGTAGCTCATGAAAAAATGTCAGCTCCAACTTGCAAACGTGTATGTGCTTTCCACTAGGGCAAGGATACCATTGGATACAACCCATTGCCTTTTAGATTGGCTTTATTGCAGTTCTGATATGGCCATTGGTTGCAAACCACCAAGATGCCCTAATGGGCCTAATGCTGGCATGTAAACATTACATTTGTCCAGTGCCTCCAGGCAGGTCTGGGAATAAGATTCCTGTCTGAAACCCTGAAGAGCTACAGCCAGTCAGAGGGGTCATCAAACCTTTTCAGCAGGGGGTCAGTCCCCTGTCCCTCAGACCTTGTGGAGGGCCGGACTATATTTTGAAGGGGGGAAATGAACAAATTCCTTTGCCCCACAAATAACCCAGAGATGCATTTTAAATAAAAGCACACATTCTACTCATGTAAAAACACGCTGATTCCTGGATCGTCCACGGACTGGATTTAGAGGGCGATTGGGCCGGATCTGGCCCCCAGGCCCCCTTGCCTACCCATCAAGGAGTCAATACTGAACTAGACAGACCAATATAAGGCAGCTTCCTATGTCCCCCCCTCCATTATTTTTACAAGGCATGGGTGCATCTTCAGAAGAACACACAGCGGAGGAATAACGAAATGTGGTGGCGAGCAGAAGAATTTCAAAGGATGGCACCTTAAATGCTTCTAAAATGTGCACATTGCAAATCAGAATTCTAAGGCACATGATTATGCTTTCTTCAAAATATTCCCCCTGCAAATAGAATAGAACATGAGGCACCTTTTGTTCAAAACATACTTTTTTATTTTTAGGGGGGCACACTAGATTATTCCTACATGTCACTTTATGCAGAAACAATCTATTCTGATTTGAAGCATAATAGTATTACACTAAGCTCTGTCGGGTCACCTCGGATTAGGAGACGGTGCTTGCTTACTTCTGAATCAGTTTCGTCATCGATTAATCAGAGCACACAAGCAGAATTAATATTGTGAATCACTTTACTGGCCTTTCATATTCCAGTATGCTCCAGCAATGTCTCCCTAAGAAATTTATTTATGTATGCAACTACAGCTGCAAGAACATTATTTGCCCAAAAATGGAAAGAAGAAGATGTCCCAATGAAAGAAGAATGAATACTGAAACTAACTGACTATGGAGAAATTGTGAAGCTAAACTTTTTATAAAGGAGTTGAAATGGTTTGTTGAATATTTGCAAATAAACTGTAAACAGATTAAGACATTGGCAGGATTGTTGTAAAAACCTGCAGTTTCAAAAAAAATATGAGAACAAATGAAATAAGTTAAGATAATTTGGCGTATGCAGAGAATGTGAAAATAAATATAAGGAACTGCAGAAACAGGGGGAAGGAAGTCAAGATTCAAAATGTTAGAATTATTGTTGAACTGTTGTTGTAATGTATATAAATTAAAATTATAAATATATATATTTAAAGGCAATGTCTCCCTAGCTTCAGTAGAAATGGCATGCAGGAAAAAGTTACATGATTTGCAATGGGAAAGAAAACAATTACCTTGGGTATGCTAGAGACATTTAGCATTGCCTGGTTATCACGTATAATACAGTTTGCTTTTGGGGCCCTTCTCAGTCTTGTGGAGAGCTTGGTTTGCTTACCAGCATGACTGGAAGTTCTTAAGGGCAAGATGGGTTAGCTCTCGTCAGAGTGAGGCAACCACCCCAATCAACAACAAAAAATGTTGCACCAGCCTGCATTCATGAATTGATGACAGTGCAACACTCTTTGCTGCACTCAGTTAATTTTTTTCAGCATTCCTTATCATCAATAATATAGTTAAAAGTTTAAAACTAGATGCAGCAGAAAACTAGCTTATGAAATTTATCCAAGTAAAATCCAGACCAAACTGTCTTGGGGAAAATAAACATTTAAACTTACAACAATGGGTTTTTTTAAAAATCCAATTTTCAGAGCATTGAGGAAGAAAATGAGATTAGTCACACCGATGAAAGTTCTTGTTGCTTTGATTGGAATTATTATTAACATGATGCCAATGTGTGTTAAGAGACATCATTAGCTGAAAACACCATGCGCTGTGTTCCATATCATTGCACTGTACCAATCATATGCTTGCACAAAGGTTGGGGCAGATTCCTAGTTGGTGAAGAAGAATTCAGCCCAACTAAGCTAGCCAAATTAATTCAGGGAAATTCAAACAATATGCCACTTGTGCTAACCCCCAACTCTTCAATTAGGAACATGGCCAACTGGAACTTCTCCAGCACTAAACATCTGGCCCTAATGCCCACTGTCCCCCTTTTTTGGAGACTGAGGTCACATCTTGATTAAACATGTAAGTACCATATTTTTTGCACCATAACACTCACTTTTTTCCTCCTAGAAAGTAAGGGGAAATATCTGTGCGTGTTATGGAGCGAATGCCTGCAGGTGGCAGGGGGGATCTGCTGCAGTCGTGAGCAGAGGATCCATGGTTCCCTTTCCTTCCCTCCTCTGTGGTTACAAAGCATGGATCCACATGGATCCTCAGGATTTTTGCATTGGGCTACTCCAAACTCACTGTCAGATCACATGTCTGTGGCCACAGCATGAACCACAAAAATCATATATCCACTATTTCGTTTAGAATATTTTTTTTCTTGTTTTCCTCCTCTAAAAACTATGTGCGTGTTATGGTCTGGTGCGTGTTATAGAGCGAAAAATACGGTAATTTACTGATGATTCCATTTCCTCAGGAAACCCCGTGGAAAGGAAGATGAGAGATCTTAAAGACTTTTTAACACAAAGTATCTAATCATGCTTTCCCAGGTAGGTGCATTATGTGACTGATGAGAGCAGCGAAAAGCCAAATTGTACAACAGTGATGGGATAAAATCAGCCCAAATCTTTATTGGCAGCAGCAGGTAGGCTAAGGGTTGGCATGACATTGGGGCCAGGATCAGCTCATTATTCCCCAAACCACATGTTGATGGAATGGATCCACCAGATTTGGACCGCCCAAAACCTGTTCCATGTGAGTCAGCCAGGGTTGAACCGTGCCGTGGTGCAAGCCAGGCAAACAAGGTCTCACTGGGCAACCAGGGTGCAGATTCCAACAGGGAGATCTCCACCCTGCAGTTGCAGGTGCTGTGGTCAATCCTCCCCTCAGGCCTCTACTACATTGATCCTGCCCAAAGCTATTTCCGCCCTCAGCAAATCCGCTCCCCTTCCCTGGCGGGCGGTGTTGCAGACTGGCATCTGGGACCCCCAGCAACCCAGATTGGGGGCGGAGGGATGCCGCCCATGTCACCGAGACTCCCAGCCGTGTCACACCCCCAGCCAACCAATCTGGGGGACGTGACCTCAGTGTCAGGAGCTCATCCTACACTCAAGTAGGACCGTGGCAGAGACACATGCTCAACTGGAATGTTCTCTCCCTCCTGGTCTATCATTCGGGAGCTTCAAAAGCTTTCTTCAGCCCGAACATCACAGCGACTGATGCCAACAGACACCCGGCACACTTGGGGATCCACAGAGTCTTCGCAGCTTGAGTGACAGACCTCAGCAACTCAGCATTTTGGCTAATCTACTTTATTTACATATAAACACACACGCAGCACTGCAACATAGCTCCCTCTCTCTCTAGCATCAGACAGCAAAGAGAAAGAACAAAGGACAATAGTCCCACTTCACGGAACACAGTAACACAAACATCCTGTTTCTGTCACTTCCCACTTTGTGGAGTCAAAACATATACCATCATGTGATAGACAACAATCCCATGACTGCAATCACGGAGCAGGAATTCTAACACTCAAGACGTTTAAAATGTGGCTCGGCTGGGAGGCGGCCTCCTTTTGCTTCCTCACCAGATCTCCCAGCCCACCCACCCTCTTTTTAAGCTTTGGTATGACATGAGCTTGCTATGGACATATGTCGGCTGCCATATTGATGGGGCCGGGTAGGAATTTTTTCCCACTTGGCAAATTGGCTCCAGCCATTTGGTTTTTGCCTACCTTGTAGCAATCGCCACAACTTTATGAGGTTAGGCATTGGGTAAGCCTTTGTGATGAGAAGGATGGTTATAGCCTCTACCTGCCCCTCCTCAATAAGAGTATCCCTTTTAAGGGATCCGGGTGTGTGGATTCTGTCCATAGCCTGGGCGTGGGCTAGGGCCATGCCACGCCCCCATCGGGGGCCCTGGAGGTGCCCCAATTTGATGTATACCATAGGGCTCCCCCTACCAGTGGTTTACCCTTAGGAGACTCCCTGCAGATGGGCAGGAGTCAAGATATAGTCTGGTTTCACCCAGTGCCTAAGCCAAACCACTCACATCTGTAAACAGTAAAGTTTTGGCCTATTTTTTGCACATTAACCTAACTTATCCGTGTCCATGTGTATAAGGGAACCACGGGGCACGGGGCCTTGTCATGCAAACTTTCTTATACCTAACAAAGGAAGGCCATAATTTCAAAAAGAGAAAGGTGGGGCGGGGAACCAACCAAGTGCCAATGAAGTTGAGAGAAAAAAATCATTTCCGGCCCTGTCAACCATTGGCCCAAAATTACACATAGAATTCATAAAATTTCATTACAGTAGAATCAAAAACACTGAAGCTAGAAGCAGGAGAAATTCAGCCGGGTCTTCCATTGAAAGCAATGTGAATCATATAGGATTTCTCTTTTCTTCTTCTTCTTCTTTTTAAGAAATTTTTTTTAATTGATTTTCAAAAGAAAAATTGTGATGATGGATTGACATTACAAAATGTTCAAAACAAATGCAGTCTTTCAATAACATGGATGGTTCTATCCAACAACAATAAAAATTAAATACTAACACTAAATAAATAATTAAATCTCAGTGTGTATTCAGATTCCAACCCTTTTCCATTGTCCTATCTATCTGTAATTTGGAGTGATGAATGCCATGAGGGGCTGCAAATGTCACGCCATTTGGATCAAACAAGCAGAAGTCATAATTCGGCTCTTCTGCAGAAAACAGAGGAACAAATGCAATTTTCAGCAAACTGAAAACGAAACAAATGAATACTTAAAAAGAAAACAAATAAAAATGAATTCGTTTTCCCCCTTTGCACGCCTTTAAATGTATTGGCTATAGTAAGCCACATAATTTTGTTTACAAGTATCCATCACATCATCCTATCAGGTTTAATGCTGCAACAACTTGAACAAAATCATGTAGCTTTCCAACGCCAATATGACTTAAATGGTTTTTATCCTAAGCTGTGTAGTTTTATTGTTTGTTTATTTTACAATATTGGGATTTTTATTCCTCTATAAACTGCCTTGGGAATGCCAATTAGCCATCGAAAGGAAGCATACACATTTTGCATTTTTGCAGAAACAGAAATGTGAGGAAATAAGCATAATAGACAGACAAAAATTAACAATAAGCACACACACACACCCCCAAAAACCCCAATAAAATCAGTACAAGTGTGCTCACAATGGACACGAAGAATTGCTGGGAATGACACAATTTTGACACTCATGGAAATGAATCTCAGATGAAGTGAGCAGTTTGGGCTCAGCCTTATCATGGCCACAACAGACTCATTGCAGATCCTTATTTTATTTTTTATTTTTTAAATTCTCTATTGGAAATTTTATTTACAACATAACATAAACCCCCCACCCCCACCCCAATACAGAAATCCACCCTCATTAAACGTCAACATAACATAGAATGAGCATAACATACAACAATACAAACAACCAAATAGAAGACTTCCTTTATCCTGTATCTGGCCTCCTTATTTACTTCTTATAAGCTGTTTCCTTTACAAATAATTATTAAGATTTTTCTAATTATAACTTAAATATCCACAAAGTCTCCTGCAGACATTAATCGAAACAAGTCCAGGTATGTATTTTAGGGCACTGTTTTCTCTGCATTTTCCCTGTGCTTTTTGAAACTCTTGTCTAGTGTGATCTCTAATTGCCTCTGTTAATCTAGCCAGTCCAATATACTCTAACAGTTTGTCTTGCCATTCCTTTTTTGTTGGCACAGTTTCTTTTTTCCATTTTTTAGCAGTTAGGATCCTTGCCGCTCCTGTGGCATAGAGGAATATTTTCTGATCTTCTCTTGCTATACCTGTGTCCGTTATCCCTAGTAGAAAAGCTTCTATATGTTTCATAAAGTTATACTTAAACATTTTTTTTAAGCTCGTCATATACTATGTTCCAGAAGCTTTTGATTTTTTCACAGGTCCACCAAACATGTATAAGTGTCCCCTCTGTTTTACCACACCTCCAGCACAGATTTGTTTTTGTCTTTTAGCTATTTTGGTAGGTGTTAAGTACCATCTATAAAACATCTTGATTAGATTTTCCCTCAATACTTCACAGACTGTAAATTTCTAGTTCTTCATAGTTCTTCCCATGCTGTGAAATTAATGGTTTTCCCAATAGCTAAAGCCTACTTGATCATTACCTCCTTGACCTGTTCGTCTTTGACCTCCCACTCCAATAATGTATCATATATTTTTGATATTACCTTGGTTAGGTTTTGTAATAACACTTTTTCTAATAATGAAGGTTCGTTTGAGAAACCTTTTTTCTTATCTGTCCTGAACACTTCATGCAGTTGATGATATTGAATCCAACCCGTAAGGATGGTATTGGATCCAGCCCGTAAGATCCTAAAAACATGGAGACAATCCTTCTCTAAAATATCCTTGCCATGGACTAAGGCAAACAGAAGAAGCTGCTGAAATGGGGCATTCCTAAGTTACTTACACTGGGAATAGACTAGTACAGGCACAAAGGTAGAAGCGAATTTTAGTGGATCCAAAGTTCCAAGAAGTCAATCAAATAACAAAAAGTCCCCATGGAGTTTGCTGAGTATTTCTCAAAGCCTGACCAATGTATAATTAATAGGCATGGTGAAACTGGCTATTGACTTCAGCTGTGTGATTTGCAGAGGCGGAGCTAGCTGCTCCGACACCTGGAGCGGCACACATGCTGTGCACCCGGGGGCAGGGCTAGTCACCCGTGGGGCATCCCACAGGGGCTGGGCGGGGAGCACGGGGGATGTTGCCAGCAGCGAGCGTCCCAGGGAGGCGCCTCTGCCTGCAGCGAGCGTCCCAGGGGGGCAGGGCGGCAATGTCACCCCCCTCAGGGATGACACCCGGGGCAGGCCGTACCCACCACACCCACCTTTCTCTGCCAGTGGTGACATGGCAAGGGAATACAAACTAGCTATTTCAAAAGCTTAATCAAAAAAATAAACATATAAATTTAAAGATCTCCTTCATATTCTTTACTTTGTTTGCCCTGGAAGATTTGTTGCATTCCAGGGCTGCCATACGTCCTGGTTTTCTTGGACATGTCCTGGAATCGCTAAGAAAAATGGCGCCTGAGCAGATTTTTGCTGAAGTTGGGCTATTTTTATTTTTAAAAATCTAAGAAAACCCCCAAAAGGAATGTTTTTTGGGGGGAAATGTTCCCCCCAATAAGCTCAACAACTTTGATCCCCCAAAACTGATCTCATAAAACCGGATTTTCATTCCTGGGGATATGGCAACCCTACTGCGTTCCAATGAATGCGAGGCAAAGTTAAAGTCTAAATGGGAACTCAAGTTCAGACCTCCCCAGTTCAACATATTTTCTATCCCCTCTCACTCACCAGTTGCTGAATAGAGCATTTTCATTTCTGGAATTCTGACACTTGAAAGTCTATTTTTTGAATTTGCTCCGACTTTATTGGCTTATCAATAAGTGCTTAATAGCAAAAACAAAACAAAGAAACTACTTTGTGCTGCAGAGAATGAAATAAATGTGAGACCAGAAGGGCACAGGCACAAGGCCAGAACAAGAGATGTTCTTTATTGATTGCACCCACACTGTTTGTACCGTGTAATCTCAGGAGAAATCAAAACAAGAGGCTTTTGGACCTCACCAAAAGAGCACACAGGGGACAATTGGAAAGGAGAGTTTATGCAACAGCCGTGTCCTCTCCCTAGAACACTCTGCTCTCCTTTTTCATGAACATCATAATGGAAAGGCCTTTTAACAATCGACAGCAGAGACACTGAAAAAAAGGTTTTATAGCAGGACAGGCTCGTAATCCCATTTTAACGGTTTGTAAGTGGATGGCACTGAATAGGCTGCCGTGCCTGGATCTCTACTTCTGCTTGGATGTGTAGGAGAAAGAAATCAAGCCTGCAGCTCTTTTGTGAATGCACAGAATGGACAAAGGCCATGTGTACAGGACGTTTTGAGATTGAGGTCATACAGTCTGTAGCCAAACAGAAAATAATGCAAAAAATAATGGAAAAGTATCATCGATTGTCCTGCTTTGTCTGACATTCCAATAAAGTTTAAGACATTTTCAGCCTCATTGAGACCTATTAATACACTTTGACTAACCCAGATGGGCCAGGTTAGCATCCTTAAGATTGCTCTGTCTCAGAGTTTAATAAACTATGCCCTCAATTTAGTAACCTGTTGATTTTTTATTTTTTTAGTGCTTTCCCCACTTTAACAAAGTCAATAAAAATACTTTGTTTCTGTTGCAGATCCCTGTGACCATCCAGATGTTTCGGAGGTCCAACTCCCATCATCCTTGACCACTTCAGTTGGGGCTGATATGAGATGGACTCCAGCAACATCTGGAGGATCACAGCTTTTCCTCCTCTGGTCTAGAGATTGATTTATGAACTTCCGGTGGAAGTAAGAACTCCAAAAGTTTAGTTCTTTTCCGCCTGAACATGGGTTGCCTGGCCATTTGAACACATGTCAGACAAGAGTAACATGGCATGTGCCTATCCACCCCAAGATGACAACACCACTTGAAAACAAAGTGTTAGGCTTCATAAACTGTGTTCATCTTCATCGTGTTACTGATGACATAGTTTGTGCAGAAGCAAGTGAGCTCTCCAGTGACACATCTGGCCAGGTTTTATGAGATCAATTTCAGCTGATGTGGATTGAGAACCCTGACAAGGTTCTTGTATCTATGCATCCAGCCATGTGCCCTGTCCCTTGAGGTTAATAAAATCTAGCTGGCACAGCATGTCTGGGTAGGTCCAGGATATGGTGAATGTGATGGAGTGGTGCCCTTTAGTCTACAATAGTTTTTGGCTGGATGCTAATACGTTGTTTTTTTGGGTAGGTGATTGAGAGAGTTGTGGTGAAGTAGCTGCAGGTATTCTTGGATGAAACTGATTATCTAGACCCATCTCAGTCCAAGTTCAGGCCCCATTCGGGGATGATATCGGCCTTGGTCACCTTGATGGATGGCCACTATTGGGAGAAGAAAAGGGGGAATGCAATATTGATTCTTCTGCTCAGTCTCTCACTTCTGATGACAAACCTGCCAAATTCACACTTTCTGAAACAATTTGTGAACCGAATGGCAGCCATTCTTCAAAAATTGCACTTCTCCGAATTTTGCAATGCAGTACTCCAGTCAAGTAATGTGTAGAAAAATGCATATGATAAGGTTTAGTGTGCATAAATGGCTACACAGCAGTGAAAACAGCACACAGGCATGCATTGTAAGAGAAAGTCGCCTTGCAAAAATGTGTCTATTCAGAGAAATTTGCACTAACATGCGGATGAATTTTCACAAGCATTTTTTGTTATTATTGAAACAATTGCCAACTTGTTCAGAAATGTGGAAAGCTGAATTTAAGACTAGAAAAATGAGAAATGGAGAGAACCAAAACTGGCAGATCCATCCTTCCTAGCAATAACGTAAGTTCTACTAGACAACAAATTTGACACATGGCCTAGCATTTTGTAGCAGCTCAGCTGAGCATTGGCCAGCACCTCTAACTGGTCCCAAGTTTGAAATGAATTTTGTGAATCAGCTTTTAGTGGGACTTGCAGCAGCGGGCACCAACTTGCAAGGAGCCATGGCCTTTTGAGCAGGCTTTGTCTTTGGGAGCAGCTCAGATATGTAACTGTGGTTTGCTCATCTGCAAAGTTATTAGCAGCCCATTACAAAACAGGACCAGAAAGGAGGAAAACAGTTTCACAAAAATTGCTGGCCATTGGATTTCTTTCATAAGAACAACAAAATATGTGCTCCAGAAATTCCCTTTGTCCCCTTTCCCCTAATTAGACATTGAATAACATTTGTTGCTTTTATTCAGGTCACTCCCCAATTACCTCTCACTCCCCCACTGGCCATTCCAGCATCCTTTAATTCTTTCCCAGTGTTGCAGAATTAACCGGAGGGCGTTCTTAAATTTCATCCCTACAAAGAGCCTGTTGTGATTTCCGTGAATGCTTCTCCTTTTGCCACAATACACAAATGCGATTTGCAGCAGTTGCAGGGGGTGCGGGGAGATGGGGATTCTGCCGGACTCATTAAGGGCATTTTTGTAAGGATTGTCATGCTGGTATTAAAGCCCCAAAGCTTTTCTATAAGAACTTTCATGTGTCAGCACGCGGATTGGCCCTTTAAGAAGGAAGGATGTCTTAGACTACTGGGAAATTCAGTGAAAAGAAGTGATCGGGTCACTTCTGTGGCTGGGGTGGAGAGCCCAAAATAGGGTGCATTTTTCTTGCAGACATGGTTACTTCGGCATACCCTGTTCCTGAAGGCTTCACTGAATTAGAGGTGTTTAGTATTGGCACCGCCCTACTGGTAGAAGGTAAGCTGGGGTAGCTCCAAATAAAAATGGCATCAGAAATAGAAGTCAACACATATACTTTAACCACCCCTATTTATCATGGAGGGGACATGGGTGGCGCTGTGGGTTAAACCACAGAATCTAGGACTTGCCGATCAGAAGGTCAGCGGTTCAATGGGGTGAGCTCCCATTGTTTGGTCCCTGTTCCTGCCAACCTAGCAGTTCGAAAGCACATCAAAGTGCAAGTAGATAAATAGTTACCGCTCTGGCGGGAAGGTAAACGGTGTTTCTATGTGATGCTCTGGTTCACCAGAAGTGGCTTAGTCATGCTGGCCACATGACCTGGAAGCTGCCTGCGGACAAACGCCGGCTCCATCAGCCAATAAAGCGACATGAGTGCCGCAAGCCCAGAGTCGGTCACGACTGGACCTAATGGTCAGGGGTCCCTTTACCTTTACCTATTTATCATGAACGGGCCTTTATTTTCCTTTATGCTTTGCTTTTGATCTTGATAAATCAGCTTTGTGGAACATGCCATGAATGGCTTTTTAAAATTGTTAACACGTTGCACAACAGTATCCTTCAAGTTTCAAGCCCCTCCCCTGGGTCTCTAGAAGATAGATAGTGCAATGGGAGGTGGGCTGCAACTTACTCCAGGACATGCACTCACAAGGGCACAATCTTCCAGTGCATTTTCTTCCCTTCCTCCCATCACTGATTGTAAGCATTGCCTGAATTTATTTGAGTTGCAGCTGTTCCATAGTAATACCAGTGGTGCAAGTCAATAATCCCTGCTATACACTGGAGGAGAGGGAAAAGGTTGCATGTTCTCATCATGCCCTTGCAAATTTTGGCTCTAGACCTCTTACCTGTCTTGTTGAAGGGGGGTGGCATCTGTAAATAGTAACATGTATTATTTCATCCCCTTCCAAATATGATAAACCAGGTTTGTTGCATCTTGCCCCCCCACCTTTTTCTGCTGGGTGGGGTCCTGGGCATCTATCCCCAAGACCTGTCCCTGATTACTAAACCCAGGTTCGTTGTTAAACACTTTTAGGAAAAGGTTATGGCCAGTTTAGATACCCTTGCAAGATATACCATTGCAGAGTAACTTGATTCATTATATGTATCTGGATACAGCATATGAGGAATATAATGGGCACTGATGCCCAGGTGGTGAGTTTTAGTGAGAATACGAATGTTACAAAAGTGTCTCAGATTTTCAACTGGGAAAAATGTTGGAGGGTTTGAAACAATGAAAAATGCTTGTGATGCAATACTGTTGGGTACAGGGTCATTGTAGTTACTGTGGTTACATCTTCTACAGTTCAGATGAACTGGAGGTGGGATGGAGACTGGATGAAATGCAGATATGACCTCGGAAGGAAGGAAGGAAGGAAGGAAGGAAGGAAGGAAGGAAGGAAGGAAAAAAGAAAGAAAGCCTGTGTTAAATAGAACTAATAATAATTACCACTTTCATAATATGGTGCTTCCACTCAGAATTGAAGGCTCTCAATTCCAGAACCACAGACAATAGATCAGGAAATAGGAGTACAGTAGTAAGTACTATATCAGACTGGTATAGGTGAACATCAATTTTGATTGTACCACCATATTTCATGGTTTCTTCCATACTTTCCTTGGAAATAAGACCCATTGATTTCATTGAAATATATGAGTCACGTCAAATATGAGGTCCAAATCCTAATGTGGGTGCCATCAAAAGAGAATCCCACAATGCAGAAGACCAGACACTTGACATCTGCTCACCACTTGGTTCACCCAATGATTACAGAATCTCCATGCCAGGAATGTGCATCACTCGTGGAAATTCTGCATAAGACAGAGATGAACCATATAGTGGAACCAGAGTTAGAAACTGAGATATGAATGCTAGCTAAGTTGCACCTTAAACCTAGGTTATGGGCGCAACAATGGAATGTCCAGGTGTGCTTTTTTATAGCAAGAAAACAAAGCTGAAAATGAATGAACTTCAGCTAATATCTTACGTTCATTTTTCACATGGTCTAGTCCTTTCCCTGCCTAGCAGTGGCTGTTTTAATCTGAAATCTTAGGCTCGGTACTGTACCCAGAGCTCAGAAACGGCTCACGTTAATGCAATTGCCTGTCGCAAAACGTGCCTAGAACAATAGAATACCTTCAAAACACCTAGTACACCTTCAAAAGCTGGTGGGAACTGTAAATGTAATAACATTTAGCATTTATTTTTCACTTTAGAAGCTCAAAGCACTTTTTATTATATATCATCCTTAAAATATTACATTATACTTAATAATATACCCTGTAGTATACGGTAGGTCAGTGCTATTCTTTCCATTGTAGTTGAGAGGCTGAAGCTGCTTAAGACCTCATAGCTCAGATTAAAAGGTCTTGCCATTTCTCAGGTGCTTCGCATAGTTTATGAAGACCAGCTATGGATGCAAGAAGCAATCCTGAAACAAAAGAAACCCGGGAACTAAAATGATTTTCCAGAATAGCCTTTGGAACTAGTGCTTAATCCATTGTCCGCAGGCTTTCAGGTGACAACCTAAAATCATTATGGGCATGGAGAAATGAGCAATTATAGTCAGGTAAATTTATTTTACAGAGTTGTGTGGTACTTTATTTATGTAAGCTGGATGCCAAAGAGGCTTTATCAAAGTTTTCATAGCTGAGACAAGGCTGTGCATCCATGTGGATTTTGCATGTTTCACTGTGCTTTTCTGTGAAACTATGGAATCTGCTCATCAGAGGTAACAGCTCTGCTGTTTATTTGGTCATATATTTCATTGTGAAGAAGGTCATTTCATACTGAGGTCATTTCATGGGGAAAGGCCATACGTCAGCAATAGCATGTCTGCTTTGTGTGCAGAAGGTTATAGGTTCAGTCCCTAGCATCTCTGTGTAGGGCTGGGAGTGTCAGCCTCTAAAACCTTGAAGAGCGGCTGTCAGTCAGTGTAGGCAGTCCTGAGATGGATGGACTAATGGTTTGACTCAGCATAAGACAGCTTCCCATGTTCCTAGTTTCTGAAAGGGTTTGGTTCGCTCTCTTAAAGTCTCGTTTCATTTTCTGAGTCGCTCATTTAACATGTAAGTGAATTAAATGATAAAGGCAGCTTAACATTATGTAATTTTTTTTGTAATTAGTGGTTATTTACCCACGATAAATGTATTTGTACGGAGGCCCAAGAAAGGCCGTTTATTAAGAGAAAGAGATAGCAAGCTATGGTTACATATCAAATTATTTAAGAAAATTAAAGTAAAAGGTAAAGGTAAAGGGACCCCTGACCATTAGCTAAGACAATTACCTTACTTCAAATAGCTGTTCACCACAGTACTTTATTTGGTTTTCAGACTAAGGCTGCCATGCCAACCCCACTTACCTGGGAGTAAGCCCCACTGAATTCAGTAGGACATTCTTCTGTGCAGACAAAGCTAGGGCTCTTCTGTGAGGTAGATAGCGATGGGAGTTGGGCTAGACTCCATTGTTACTTGAGATTTATGTTGGAGCTAAATGCTTGCATGCATGGTCATATGAAGCCTAAGCTGTACACAAATGAGAGGAATACTCAGATGAAATAATGGTCACTCTGAATCTACATAAGCATAAAACCAGGAATGGATTAATTTCTTATCCATATTGCAACAGTAACTGCTGTAAAGACCAACAGCACATTCCTGTTTTGTTTCCCCCTCTGTGAACTTTAATTTTCAGAGCTTACTGGTAATGGCAGGTGACCACTGTCACTTGCTTGTATTATGGGGATTTTGGAAAAGGTTGCACAGAGAGCTCATTTCTCATAATACAGTGCTACCTCAGGTTAAGAACTTAATTCGTTCTGGAGGTCCGTTCTTAACCTGAAACAGTTCTTAACCTGAGATACCACTTTAACTAATGGGGCATCCTGCTGCCGCTGCTGCGCCACCTGAGCACGATTTCTGTTCTCATCCTGAAGCAAAGCTCTTAACCCAAGGTAATATTTCTGGGTTAGCGGAGTCTGTAACCTGAAGTATCTATAACCCGAAGCATCTGTAACCCGAGGAACCACTGTACTGTACTCAGTCCATGTCCATGCACCAACTGGCCCTTTAAGAAAGAAGCTGTTTTAGGCTTTCGGAAGAGTCAGAACATCTAGCCAAAAAAAGAGAGAGAGAGAGAGAGAGAGAGAGAGAGATTGTCACTTGGAGTTTGCTAGTAGGGGAGGCAGAGCCTAAGCTAGTCTGGCCTTGCTGCTTTAAAGATGGCAACACCACACACTCTCCCTGAAGGTTTCACTGAAGTTGAAGTCTTTGGTTTGGGCACCCTGATGATGGCAGAAGGTAAGCTGGGATGAAGGGTGGTGTGGTCAGAGAATTCTTAGATCAGATCAGACCTTCTTGCTGTTTCATTGCTCAAGCAAAACTGTGGTTTGAAGAAGAAGGGGGAAAGATTATATATAACCACATAACACTTTCAATAGAGCAGTATAGGCTTCAGGGTAAATCTTGTTTCTATGGCTACGCCATTGTTCATTATGCCTTTATGAAACAGGGCAGAGGTTGCTTGCAAGGCATGTTATGCAACAAGACTATTGAGGAGCGAAAGTTAAGTTTGTTGTTTTGAAGGATTCCAGGAATAAAGATCTTTATTGTTTCTGTTCCGTATGGACTTAAAAGGTGGTTTTTGCATTTAGGACTGAGGATTCATACAGATGGTTCATATCTGACTGTTTATTCTGAAACTCATCGCTTTCCATTTGTGCCCATCTTTTTTTCACCTAACAAGGTTATATAACAGAATCTTGTATACTTGAATGAAGATGCCCAAAATAGGCTGAGGGACACATCATTCAACAGCACTGGATTTTAAGCATATCTTACTCACAAAAGAAAAACCTGTCTCAAAAGTCCAGCTAAATGGATTTTGCCCCTATTTCTTCTTCTTCACATAACTTGTTGTAGGAATTTCAACAGACTGTGCAAATGCATTTGCATTAGTAATAAATTAGCTGAGTGTCTCAGCTTCACAGACAGTTGTGCTAGTGATAAATTAGCAAACAGTCTAGTTGAGAATTCTGATCCTTTTTGTTATTTATAGTTTCGTTTTTATACTTGGGCTGAAACCTGTTAAGTTTTGTACCATTTTTTTCCCCTTTTACTGTGCTTTTTAATGTTGTTACTAAAAACACAGATAATTGCCTGCTGACTTTTAAAATGATATAAAAGAAGGCAATCTGGTAAAAATTAAACACACTTTTAGTTCCCAAGGAATGAAAAATTCAAAGAATTAAGAAATGCATCTGTCTTAATGAAATCAGTCACTTTGTAGCTGAAGTATACTCCATGCATATGAAATTTGATGGTGGCATATATCACTGTCAAGCAAAAAAAATGCTTTCATTCCTGCTGATGTATTTTGGTCCTATTCTAATGGTCAAAAAGAACTGTTCAGTTCTTTGAGTGGGGAAAATATTTGACCTCCAATCCAGGAGTGTGGATGACAGATACATTTACAATACAAATCTGTAAATTTGCAGCCAGATGTAAGCCCCTTTGAGTTTGAAGCGACTTACTGCCAGGTAGGTGTATTTAAGGTTGCAGCCACAGTCTTGGTAAAAATATGTTGGTGGTGGGTTTTCAAGGGATTATCTCCGGAGGAAAAAGAACAATGTAAGTCGGATGTCCGCCGCTGAAGTTTTGTAATAAATGCAGGGCATGATCCAGTTCCACTTATATCCATGGCACAAAACTAAGCACGTGCATTTAAATCAATGGGAATTAAAATTACTTAACTCTGGCTACATCATGTCTTAAGATGGAATTCAATGTTGCTCTACAGGCAAGCATTTCTGCTGGCCAGATGGAACGATTTCCCCTCTCCCCCCCCCCCCAATGCTGTTCTGGGTGTTCTCTGGACTCCTCAGAGCTGATTTGGGGGGGCAGATTTGGGGAAGCATGGGAAGTGAGGGGGGAAGCCCTGTTGCGCTAACAGGACCCATGGCACTGGCTCTCACTAGCTTTATTTAGTTGAATCTGGCCCCTTGATTTAACTACCCAGCAGTGTAATGGATGTCACATAAAGTAGAAGGAATTATTCAAATTCCGATACTGTGCACACTTAATTGGACACAGTGGGCCTCAGTTCTGAGCAAATATATATAGCAGGGGGTTGGACTAAATGACCCTCATGGTCCCTTCCAGATCTACAATTCTATGATCCCCAACTAGCTCGGTATTATCTACAATGAATGATTGACAGTGGCTCTTCCGGATTTCAGCCAGGGGTCTCTCCTAGGCTTTCCTGGAGATGCTGAGGCGTGAAGACTTATTCTTCTGCATGCAAAGCAGAGCTGTCGCTTTCTCCCAATAATATAAAGGACCAAGGTCATTTTAGTTCACAAGCAGAGCAGTCCTAACTGGGGCCGTGGGAGATCAGAACGGCATGAAGAGTTAAGATTGCAACCCCAGTAAACCATGATAAGTGCCTCTAATAATCCTGCACATTTGTTCTTTGAAAATTTGAGGATACTGAGAATTATTGCAGGGCAACTCAGGAAGACTTCCAGTTGGTTTTAGCAATCTGCAGATAGCTTTCATGGGAGATTTGATTTTTCTGAAGCTTCAGTTATACCATCTTGCTCGAAGGCACACTTAGGACTGCTCCTGAGGCTGAGGGAGCTCCTAGCTCAAGATGGCATGCTCAAGATGGCAAACTCAAGATGGCATGCTTACAGTCACCTGACTGGCAGTACTAGTGGTATTAACATCTCACCATCTTACAGACAAGAGCATCTCTGATCCTTTTACCTGCACATACTTTCCTACTGAGGGCCATAGATCAATACTTTGAGAATAAACCAATTTTGTTTCAGCTATTCCATTGAATAATTTGTAATCCTTTCTCTCTTCCACCTCCTTTTAACCACCTACCCCCTATTCAAGTCTTTCGTTATACCAGATTTAGCTTTCCATAAACCTGAGTTGTTTATCATCTATATAATCTATTCTATATAATCTATATATCTTTATAATCTGCATAATATAATTCCTTATTTATTTGTCATGATTGTTTGCTGTACATGTTTAGATTTTTTTTTAAAAAAAAATGCAAAGTATTAAAATAATAGACTGGGATCTATTGTAACCCACATTGGTCTCTTGAGAAATGAATTTAATCTGTTCCCCTTTTTAATAAATTGAGAAAAATAGAGCTGTGCTAGAGGTATACAGACAGATGCTGTCTGGGGCTAGTGTGACTTTTAGTCTAAAACCTCTGAACGGCACCAGGTTGGAAAAGGCTGCATCTCATAACTGGGTTACTAACAGTTGGCTGTTGTTTGGTGAGGAACAAATGTAAGTAAAAGCAAAGAACCAAACGACGCATGATGCAGGAAAACTGCAAATGTGTTTTGCCACAATTATTGTGCTTAAATTTGGTCAAGCTCAGCTTGCACTGGAACCATGATGAGGGAGTGAGGCTAACCCTTTCCCCCTTCTGATATTTGTCCCATTTTTTTGTTCTTCCCCCTATTTTTAGGCAAATCAAATGGTCCCATGTTTCAATCTGATTCCTTATTCTTCTCTCTGGCTGTAGTTAATTGTCATAACTAGTCCAAGCCAACTCTGATTGTTATAAACAGATACAGGGATACAAAAGTAACTATGTGAGTAGGAAAAGTTGGGGCATTGTTGAATGCTTGGTGGTATGGCTGGTGTAGTTTGTTGAGTCCAAGCGTGAGCAAAAGTTATAAAACAACCCTTTTAAACCTGTGCTTGTTTTCAGCGCTGCTTGGATTCTCTCTGAATTTGCTGACCATCATCTCTTTCTGGAAAATCAAAGCACTTCGAACGCCTGGCAACTTTCTGGTTTTCAACCTTGCACTGTCCGACTGTGGAATCTGCACCAATGCATTCATTGCAGCTTTCTCTAGTTTCTTAAGGTAGATTTTATTTATTCATTTATTCAAGAATATAATGTGCCTTTCCACTAAAAAAAAAATAAGTGCTAATGACAATTGATGTGTTTTATCTGTCCTTTTAAGCCACTGATAAACTAATGTATTTCAGAGGTGTGATACTCACGCATGCTGCTTTGAAAATAAATTAGGGTGCTACAATGTCTGGACATGCAAAATTTAAAGTTCTATATAGTAGAAGCTCCCAGTCTTCTTAAACTGACCATTCCTATACTTGGGGTTATGTGCAGTGAGTCAGGAGAGAATGGAGCAATGCATCCAGATTCCATACAGTTTGCACAGCAGATACATCTTATTGCATGGACAGGCAGAGTCCCCCCCAACCCCAGGCGACCCCCGAGTGGAATAATGACTCAAGACAACATGCTGTGGGATTAAAATTGGCTACAACTTTATTAAGTTTCAGATGTAGGGAGACCTTGGCTCGGGCATTAGGCATTTATCCTTCCCAGTCCCCAGCTGGGGATCTGGGAGACATCAGGGTTATCCAGAATGTGTGGGGAATGAGCTGGCTCTGGAGAACATATGTTCAAGCAAAGAGCCCACCCCCCATTTTGCTGCTGTCACAGGGGAGAGCAATGACAGCCTCTCGGCGTATGGCCAATGCCTCCCCACAAGACCCCTTTAACGGGGAACCCTGGGATCACTGCCGCAAGGGCGGGGTGGATCACTGCTTCACGCCCCCCCCCCCATTTAGGAAGATAGACTAAAGGATTCTGCCCAAGGCCTGAAACCACCAAAGTTGTGGCATTTTGCTACGGGAAAGGCAAAACCTGCCTATGCAGGAAAATTCCTTTCCGGCCCTTCAACAGTGACCATGACGTAGCAGTGCCCACGTACATGTGAAGAAGAGATTAACCTGCAATAGAAGGCTAAACTGAGGGAGGGCAGGGTGGGAGAAGCTCTGGAGCCAACTGATGCTTCACAGCTAACATTCACCTTCCGTTGTGTGGGCAGGTCAGTCCCTCCCCCTACCTGGCCAATCCCCTGGCAACGCCTCCCCAGGCGGGATTGGGCGATTGGCTGAGGTAGGCAGAGACCTCCAGGTATCCAGCCTGGGGCAAGCGAAGCCAGCCCATACTACCAGAAGCTGCACTGGGACCTGGGGGGCTGTGCGCAACCATGCAAAAGGCGCCCCCCCCCCATTTGATGTGGGAAGCGATCATTGCTTAAATCTGCAAGCTCACATAGTCTCTATGAGGCATTCCACATCCCCTTAGCTGTATGATCTTTCCTGATGTGAATGAGCTGGTCATCTTCCACAAGCAGGCAGATCGCTGCCTTTGCTTGCCTCTTCTCTTTGGCCCAGTTTTTCAGGGTTGTCAGTGAGTCTGTACTCAGCACTTTCCACAGGTGGGTTTCCAGTAGGACTTCTAGTTTGGATTTCCATAGTGGGTTGTTCCCATTGCTCAGCTTTTCAGTACCCAATTTCAAACCTGAACTGCTTCCCATTTTCCCCTCAGATGCTTTGTTCTGCTTCAGGTTTACTTTCCTTTTCTCTCAGAGCCAGGCTCACTTGGGAATTACAGGGACAGAACTACCCAAATCGTATAGAAATTTATTTATTTATGCTACTACAGCAGCAAGAATGCTACTTGCCCAAAAGTGGAAAGAAGCAGAAGTCCCAGTAAAGGAAGAATGGCTACAGAAACTCATAGAATATGCAGAAATAGCAAAACTTACTGGAAGGATAAGAAATCAAGATAACAAACTTTTTAATAAAATAATGGAAATGGTTTATTGATTTTTTTTCAGATAAATTGTAAACAGATAAAAACATTAGCAGGATTATTGTAATAACCCACAGTTTCACAAGAGTATCTATTTACAGTAGATAATTAAATGAGCAAGTGAAATGAATTTGGATACGCAGAAGATATTATAAATAAATAAATTTAAGGAACCACAAAAAGAGGGGGAAGGAATCCAATTTTGAAATGTTAAACAGATTGTAAAACTAATGAAATGTATAAACTTGAAAGGTATAGATGAAAACTTTCAAAAAAAAAAAAAGAGTCACGCTTGCTTGTGACAGCAATAGTGTTTCTGAGCCCATAACCAGTTAGCAGAGTGACTGGATTAAAGAGAAAAAGGAATGGATAATACTTTACTTAGGGTAAAGTGAACAAGAGCAAGGTATAACCTGAGGGGAAATATACAGAGAGGTTTTTCTTTTCTTCAGCCAGACCTGCACAGAGGAGAAGCTCCTTCAGAGCCGCTTTTCCCTGCAAATGCCACTAACTGTCAAATCTCAAATGTCTTCCACACTTGCAGTTCTTCGCCAACTGACTAGAACCTCCAGCCACTCAGAGTCTGCTGTGAGCCAAAACAGAAACAGAATTAATCCCTTAGTTCACACATTGAATGTTCCCTGCCGTTGTACTTCCAACAACATAAACATAAGAGATACAGCATGAGTGGACCCACATAACTCTGGTGATGCCAACTTTGCCTTCCTATCGGGGATGGCAAGATGAGGAAACTGCCTCAGGTGGCAAGATCCACAAGGGCAGCAGATTCAGCCTCCAAGGGATGCCTTGCCCACTGTTGCTGCTGCTGCACTCCCCCTTGTTCCTAAAGTAAATCTTTATTTTCCCCCTTGTTGCTGATATAAGCCTTCCCTCACCCCTTCTTCCCAGGTGGGTGGGTGGAGCCATTTTGTGGTTCACCTCAGGTGGCAAAATGTCTTGGTCAGGCCCTGCTTGCTATCCAGGTAGGGTATGAGATCAGTGTCCTGATCGCTCCACCTATGGCAGGTTCCAATGTTTTCATTTATCTCTTTTCAGATACTGGCCCTATGGCTCTGATGGTTGCCAGATACATGGATTTCAAGGATTTTTGACAGCACTGACTAGTATTAGCTCTGCAGCTTCCATTGCCTGGGACCGATATCATCAATACTGCACTAGTAAGTACTAGCCTGGTATTTGTATAGATCTAGATCAGGGATCCCCAAACTCAACCCTCCAGATGTTATGGGACTACAACTCACACCATCCCTAGCTAACAGAACCGGTGGTCAGGGATGATGGGAATTGTAGTCCCAAAACATCTGGAGGGCCAAGTTTGGGGATGCCTGATCTAGATCATTAGTTCATTGTAAATGACACCCACCCCGGTTTACAAGAAGGAGAGATGATGTAAAAGTATTACAAATTGGTGAAAATTTTCGAAAATTTTCACCTATGATCCTTTTCTTTTACTTCTTTATTTTTTCTTTGTTCTTTTTTTCTTTTTTCTGATATCTTATCTTTCATTTCACTCCTTTATTGTGAATAGCATTTTATAGAGGTATAAATAACTGTAAATATGAAAAGAGGCAAAGTATTCTCTAATTTTTTTCCTTGGTTATATGTATTTTTTTTCCCTTTGTATTTTCTTTTGTTGTAAATATGTATGTTTTCTGATTTGTACTTAATAAAAATTATTTTTAAAAAAGTATTACAAATTGGTATGGAAACATGACAAATAAAATACTTAAGAATTTTAAAAGAGGTTTGCTGGTCGGTGGTAGAAAGCGGAATGAAGTTTTGCCACTTTAGCACAAAGACCTCCCCCCTGGGCAACAGGCCTTTCTGCCCATCTTCCATCCTTGCATGCCCCCCTCGTGTCCTTCCTGAAATCTTCTCCAGAGAATGGGGGGAACCCAGAGCAGTTTGGAGACATGCAAGGGCACATGGGGAGAGGAGAGAGAGGGGAAGTCCTGTTGCACAGGGAGAAGTTCTTGCACTAACCAGTTGACTTTATTTGATACATACCTTCATCTTTACCTATCAGTTTAAATCATAAGTGCTTTTTAAAAGCATCAGACATTGTTTGCAGTAGCTCTGAAATGGATGTTAACATTCTGAGAGCATAACCTTCCATGAAATATTTTGGAAAATAACAAGAACTATGGATGTGATGGTGCTTCTTTGGGATGGTGGGGGAAGGGGGAAATGTCCGCATGTCTGGATTCTGGTAGATGCACCAGATATATTGCAATTTTCCAAGGTAGAGGAGATGCTTTTCTGGCATGGAGAACAGGAAACATGAAGAACATCTGCTTCCTCTTCATTCTGCCACATTACAAGTCCAAAGCATGACAGTAGGACAGTAAATTCTTGGGCATGACAGTAAATTGCCTGTAGAACAGGGCTCATGATGCAATACTATTGTTATGAGACATTGTAATTGTCTCGTGCACCAGTAGAGAAGACAGTATTATCTCTACGTTAAATTGGATTCAATTGTCCATGAACAATTTAAAGTCAGAATTTTAAAAATTATATTGTCCTAAGTATCCATCTTCAATCAATCTAAAGCACCCTTCATTGGAGTGTAGAAAAACAGATATTAGAATTTTTAAATATATCCAAAATATCATGAAGGTTGGCTTTTTCTTTCACCATCCATTGTCTTAAAGAAGAACCTCCCTGTTTCAACATAAGTTAGTCACTCCTTTCTCTAACCACAGCCCCCTCTCTCAATAGAACTCCCTGGTCAATTGACTCAGAGTTGCTGCTTTTATTTCCATTCCAAGTTTATGAATCTGATTTCTTCTCATTTACAGGAAGTAAGCTACAGTGGGGCTCAGTGATTTCCATGGTGATATTTCTATGGCTTTTTGCTGGCTTTTGGGCTGTGATGCCTCTTCTAGGATGGGGTGAATATGACTACGAGCCTCTAAGAACATGTTGCACATTGGACTATAGCAAAGGTGACAGGTGTGTTCCGTCTAGGCATTTCTGTGTGGCTTTAAAATAAAAATAAAAAGAGGCGCAACTAGTAAAAATGAATTTTACAGACAAACATATACAGGGCAGTGGCAAAAGGTTGCCTGGCAGAATATCGCTCTTCTGCTGCTAAAACGCAGCCATCCTTTGACATTCTGAATGGTGCGATGCAGTTCCCCAGCCATGCGACATGTACAAAAATGCACATACTGCGGTAAAATATGCATAAAATACACACGTTGGTGACAATCACTTGCAAAAATGCATTAGGGGAAATTGCATTGCAAAAAAAATATGTATATGAGGCAAAACTGAAATAAACATCATGCATATTCAAAAGATTTTGCATTGAAATACTGGTGGATTTTCGTGAGGTTGTTTTTAAAAAAAGTTTGCAAGCTAATGTGGAGAACTGAACTTAAGGCTAGAAAAATGAGAAAGTGAGAGAAAGTGAAATTGATGGATTTTTCCATCCCTGTGCCTCACTGCCCCACCTCCACTAATCATATTGTGCCTCCTAAGAAATCAGGCAGCCCACCAGAGACAGTTGTCCTACGGAACTATTATGTTTAATACAGAGAGCTGCCCCTTAAGATGTTTTGCTAAACCTAATTGAATATATGATTTCTCTCCTAAGTGGTTTTTAATATCAATTATATAACATTGTAAACAGAATGACAGATCTCTGCCCTTTCCTCTCTCCCCTCCCCCCTCCAGGAATTATATTTCCTATCTTATTCCTCTGGCCCTTTTCAATTTCTTGATTCCGGTGTTCATCATGCTAACAGCCTATCAATCGATAGATCACAAATTCAAGAAAACAGGACAGTTCAAGGTAAGAAAATACCCCGGCATATAAAGGGTTGTACACAGCTTCCTTTCCCACTCAAGGAACCATCTCCTATAGCTTGGTTATGCAGTCTGATACACAAAAGAAGCAGTCTTCCAACTTCCTCATGGTTGCCATTTAAAAGGGGGAGGGGGAATCTATTTGTGGCAAAGTGCTGGAAACATTTATTTTGTCTCAAAATCATGTGCTCCTGTTGTAACCAAAGGGTTTTTGTGTGTTGTATCAATCTTAACTTTTTATATCAGTTTTATTTACGCAATACCACGTTCTCTGTTCTTGTTTTTTCCAGTTTAATACTGGTTTGCCGGTGAAATCTTTGGTCATCTGCTGGGGTCCCTACTCGCTTTTATGTTTCTATGCCGCAGTTGAAAATGTGACTTTCATCTCCCCCAAAATTCGAATGGTATGTAAAAATAGCCTGAGAGCACAAAGATCTTTCGTGCAATGCAGACAATTCTAAGCACTTGGTATCAATGGGAGAGTACAAGAAAGAACACCCAGAAGCCTGAGGCAAGGAGATTGGAGCATGCAGCTCAATGGCAGAGCTTATTCCTTGCATGCAGAATGCCCTAGGTCAATCCCTCGTGTCCCCAGATATGGCTAGAAATGTCCTGTAGAACTGCTGGCAGTACTAAGCTAGATGGATCAATGGTCTGCCATGGTATAAAGCAGCTTCTTGGGTTCTCCTCTGCTGTCTTCCTCAAACACAATCCATTTTAGACTGTATAATCCTTGGGAACAGGCCACTAACCCTTTTGCCTAACTCT
The DNA here is from genome assembly GCF_965112155.1 of Podarcis liolepis. NCBI lineage: Eukaryota > Metazoa > Chordata > Lepidosauria > Squamata > Lacertidae > Podarcis > Podarcis liolepis. Next base: position 25,981,221 of record NC_139556.1, read on the forward strand.
GCAAAGCACCGTATAAATGGATGGCAGTGGGGAAATAAACATCATCGCCCCCTGCCTGGCCACTGAGTCCAGGCAAAGAGGAGCACACCTGAGAACCTGGCAAATGCACCACAACCCAGAGGGAATGTGTGTCCCTTGCTCCTCTGGTAGAGCCAAGAATGGTTTTGTGGGCCCAAGATTTAAGGAGCGCAAATGGAAGTGGCAGAACATAGGAATAGAGAGAGAGTAGAAGAATGGGGAGGTTGTTCCATCAGCCCCAGCTCGGTGAAAAACATGGCCGCTGTTAAAAATTAGTTGCTGATCAGGGTACCACCCAGACCTCATACATTTCATTATGAAATTCTGTGTAAACACGAACCCATCCTTATCTAACCTCCTTAAATGCTCTGCTCCCTAACAGATCCCTGCTGTTATTGCCAAAACCTCGCCAGCCGTGAATGCTTTGGTCTATGCTCTGGGGAACGAGAACTACAGAGGGGGGATATGGCAGTTCCTCACAGGACAGAAGATTGAGAAAGCTGAAGTTGATAACAAAACGAAGTAACGCGCTGTGGCATTAAGCAAGGGCCTCTTCACACACACACGCTACATCCCTTAAATGTACACCTAGGTTGGGTTTTGAAGTGCACACTCAAAAATATCGCGACAAATTGGTGTTTGAAACCTCGTACGTCATACAGGCATGCTCGTCAGGGATCCAGGTTTAGCTGCGTACTCTCGTTGAGTCTCCCACTCTGTGTCAGGCTTGTTGCTGTGTAATGTGTGAAACAGTCCCAAATTGAGGCAGGCCCAACTGGACGCATCCAGTAGCAGAAACCACTTACTATGACTCCAATCGACTGCGGTCTCACACTAGAAAGGCTTTGCATTGTCTACCAGCATTTGTCGCATTACTGAAAGGACGCCGTGCAGATGTCGTTGCCGAACTTGCCTCTCCATCTGCCCCGTGCCATTTGCCAAATAAGATGCCTCTAACCTCTGCAGGTCACTCTCATTTTACATGTCCCTCAAACGAACTGCAAGCTGTGAAGCACATTGTGTTGTTGTTGTTGTTGCAAGATGGAACTGCAGGAAACCAAGCAGAGGGGGAAATAGTGGGGATCTGTTAAGGCTTTCTGCTTGTTTGTACATAGGGTATTTCTGGGTTGTTGAGCGATTAAGGCAGTATCCAGTATTTAGGTCGTATGTTTGTGCCTCTGTTTTCCTATTTGCATAAAATGGGTGTTTGCAAAAGGAGGGATTTGTTTCTAAAATTCTTACTGTTTCATGAATACCATTTATTTAAATCTGGCAACTGATGGAGGGATGAGTGACTGGATCTCTCATCAGTCAAGCCTGCCAAATCAGTCTTCATTATGTAATGTGTTGTGCAGGTTTAATGCCTCTCATCTTAGCAATCTGCCTGTCGAGTTCTGTATTGCTATATTAATGTTGTGAGATGTATTGTGATTTCAGTCAAAAGGCTGAATGCTTATGCTGATGCTGTTCCCACCCGCACCCCCGGAATGTTTAATAACACAAAATGGCTCTATGCAGGTGTTATGCCAAACTATGGTTTGGTGTTATGTCTGAAACTGCAACAGCTTACAAGCCATATTTTGTGAGGTGCTGCCAAAGTAGATTCCAAACTAATTGTAGTAATTGTAGCTTTCTGCTATGTCTGAGGTCCTAGGCCACAGATTCTGGCATTGCTAGAGTTGAACATTCTTTAACCCCAGTTAGTGGAAATATAATCATCTGATGATGATGATGAGATAGAAGCAATGAAGGGGGGGTTCCCTCTTGGGGCTGCAATATACAACAAAAATTGTCTTTCCCATGTACAAAATCTCCCATGCTCAGCAGAGTTCCTAAGCAACTTTGGATTGAATGCCTTGCATGAGAGAGTCATGCATGCTAAAGTCTTTTCATTTTAGCCAAGGCAGGAAGGAACACACACCATCTTGTTTTTAAACTGCCTTGTGTCAAACTAACTCATTATTGCCAATGGGTCACTCTTAAGAAGAGCTTCACACTGAATTTTCCTTAATGAGTTTTTTTTTTTTAAGGCCCAAACAGAATAAAATATGGAGCAGCTAATCATAACTATTTAGGCAGGTTATTATGATATAAAAGGCATTCCACCTCCTGGCACAACCATATACATCGCCCCTTTCTCATATCAGCCTAGTTTTTGTTGAGGGCTCAGGTTGTACCACAGCAGACTTCAGGCAGGGCCTAAGGTGACTGAATACTCTTCCATTCAAAAATTAATGCTCTCCAAATGGAAAGCTAGGTCTAAGCAGGTCCAACTAGTGTTGGGATAGCTCAGTCGGTAGAGCTTGAGACTCTTAATCTCAGGGTCATGGGTTCAAGCCCACGTTGGGCACAAAGATTCCTGCATTGCAGGGGGTTGGACTGGCTCATCCTTGTTGTCCCTTCCAACTCTACAATTCCATGATGCTATGAGTCTATGATAGACAGCAAACCAGCTGCCTCCTCCCTGTGCCCTGGATCCCACACCTGGCACCACACCACCATCACCTCTTCATTCTTCCCCTGCTCCCAATGATGCCCCTCATCCACTGCTGCCACCAGATACCTTGGGGCCACTTTGCTCTGCAGAGCATAGTATCCTTCCTCAGAGTGAGGCATTGTGGGTAAAGTGGCCTGCTCCGCCACCACAAAAGTATCATTTAACGTGTTGCGGTAATAAACAGCATCACTTGAAACAAGCCTTCTCTGCAGGCTCACCTTGCTTTCGATGCCTTGTTCTGAGGAAGGGACCTCAAAGGCAGATGAAATAGCCAAGGGCAGCACTTTGGGACCCCTTCTACCACTTTCCTGCGGCAGTAAAGTGGTGGCAGAACTCCTGGCTAGCTGTCACTGGGCTGGAGGTGGTGGCCAGCTGGCCATAGCACCAGCCGCAGTCTGCTAGCCAGTCAACAAAACAGGAACAGGCAGTGCGGGGCTCTGCAAATGCTCAGAACTGGCAAACAGGCCAAGAGGACAACAGTTTGCTGCACCTTTCCGTCTGAGACAAGCGGTTGCCTTGCCTTATGGTGGGGCACCATCCCTGGTTCTAGCCTAGCCTCCCTGACATGCTAGTTATCGATATGAAGCAATGTTTTTCATATGATACACACAGAGACTTACTACCTCACTAAGAAGTAAGGTGAAGGAAACATGGATCAAGGTTGTGGGAAGCCTGATATATGTGGCTTTGGCTTTGGGTTGAACAGTAGAAAATGGAGGGGGAATAATCTGTTATTGGAAGGAAGGGGAAAATAACAGCCCTGATTGCTATATCCCAATGTGTGAACAATTTCCATGGCAAATGAGGAATTTGTGTAAGTACAAATACGATTAAAGCAGCATAGCCAGAGCTTAGTATAAAACAAGTGCTTGCTTTATATTTCTCCATACTTTAAGCCTCTTATATATTCAGAAAAGGATTAAGAAGACTGTACTCTTGTGAGGACAATGCACAGTGTCAATGTGCTGCAGCCAATTCAACAGCAGAATAAAACATGAGATAATAAACTGGGACCGGCCAGATGTCCATCCTAAATCTGGATTTGTCATTGTATGCAGAAAACCAATAGCAAGGAAGGGAGTACATTATAAGGAGTGTATGAACTGTTACCCAGAAAACCACAAAAATAGTTATTCCACTCTAAGACCTTTGCTGTTGACTGATGCTTCGGAAAGCCCGTCAGTAAGCAGTGGCAAATAACTTTTGTCCACAGAGAACTTTCAACAGATCTTTTCCAGAATTATTATCAACTGAATTTGCTTGTTACACAAAAAAGGTTTCCCAGCAACTTGCAACATCTTAAGAACATAAGCATTGTATATATATCCATACATGTACACACACACTATAATAGAAGTGTGCAATTCTTTAAAAAAAAAAAAACAACCCACAAGCAACCCCAAATTCCAGCAGCAGAAAAGCTTCAGCAGCAACATTTACAGGAAATAATGTTGTCATAGCCCATTGGAAACCCAGGTAAACTGGTACATTTTTATCTCGTGCTGAGAATATGTCAGCCAAGGCACAAGGTAGACTACGCTTGGGGAAATTTCTACAAATGGGAAGCCACCATTGTAAAGGTTCTTTCCCCCATCAACATCTTCCAAGACTTCTTCAGAGGAGGTTCTCAGATGAACCTCCAAGAGTCTAAGTAAGTTCATATTAGGAAAGGCATTCCATAAGATATTGGGATCCTGAACCATAAAAGGTAGAGGACCCCTGGATGGTTAAGTCCAATCAAAGGCGACTATGGGGTTGTGGCGCCCATCTCGCTTTCAGGCCGAGGTAGCCAGCGTTTGTCCACAGACAGCTTTCTGGGTCATGTGGCCAGCATGATTAAACCACTTCTGGTGCATCAGAACACCAGAGCACACAGAAAAGCCATTTATTTTCCTGCCGCATTGGTACCTATTTATCTACTTTCACTGGTGTGCTTTCGAACTGCTAGGTTGGCAGGAGCTGGGACAGAGCAATGGGAGCTCACCCCGTCACAAGGATTCGAACCACCAACCTTCTGATCAGCAAGCCCAAGGGGCTCAGTGGTTTAGACCACAGCACCACCCGTATCCCCTGCTGAACCATAAGGTTTATAGAGCAACTTACGTTGGGGAAAGCAAGTACCTTGCTGGGTTGCTCTTCTGCAATACCTTCATCCGCCCTTGCTCACACCATTCTGCAGGATACCATTTATCCAAGCTTCCTACTACCATGTCCCTCCCACCCTCCCTGTCAACAGCAGCGACACACAATGTTGGGAAGCCAGGAGAGCAACACAGCCCCAGCCATGTTGCCCCACTGGCCATTACTCTCTGGAGGGTACCAGGTAGGGGTAGATTGGCCTAGAGGAAAGAACATGTGGTAGAACTCCCCAGACCAATAAGTAGACACCAAGTCCCATCAACATCAATTCCTGCATGTGTTACAAATCCCAAGTCCTCTTCAATAACAGTGACCTGTTTACTTGAGGTGACTGGTAACTTGTAACGCGCCAAGAGGATTTGACCGATTTAGAAACTGAGCAGACCTTATTATAGACGTCACACTACCTCCAGTCAGACTGTGGAGGCCGCAAGAGAGCCTTGCCAGCTAATATGCTTAAGGAAAGGCACTATGGCGAAACCGGATTAAGCTGGAACTATTTCTCTGAAAGCAGGAATGGGAAATTCCAAACAAGGTTTCTCAGATGGTTTATTGCCAGTTAGGGAGGGAGGGAGGGAGGGAGGGAGGGAGGGAGGGAGGGAAAGAAAGAGAGAGAGAGAGAGAGAGAGAGAGAGAGAGAGAGAGAGAGAGAAAGAAAGAAAGAAAGAAAGAAAGAAAGAAAGAAAGAAAGAAAGAAAGAAAGAAAGAAAGAAAGAAAGAAAGAAGTTAAACAAGCTGGGAAAAGTGAGAACGATTAGGAGAAAGTACTGAGGCCCCTTTTTAGGTTTCAACATGAAGCGTAAGAAATAGACAAGAATCAGAGAAATCCTCAAAGGCCTTCACTATGGAAGATTAAAACTGAAGACAAAAGAAACCTATCTTCCCTAAATTAGCCTGTGTGACATACATTATTGCATTAATAGAACCCATGATTCAGAATGTCTGGGAGCTGAGCCTCCCCAAAGGCCACATTCACACCGTGCATTTAAAGGGGTACCATTTAAAACAGTGATGGCTTCCCCCAAAGAATTTTGGGAGCTGTAGTTTGTTTAAGGGTGCTCAGAGTTGTTAGGAGACCCCGATTCCTCTCCCACAGCTACAATTCCTAGTGTGGTTTAACAATCAGTGATTCCTTGCAGGGAACACTGGGCATTTGTACAGTCAAATGTTGATTCAGGTATTTTTATGACATTGGTATTTCATTCAGCGCTTCGCTGCTGTTTATATCTTTCCTTCATTCAGTGTGGTTGCCATATCTGACGAATTATTTTTTGTGATGCACATTGCCCCTCAATCACCTCCACACCTTTGCCATGCCCCTGAAAGATTTAATTTATGTAAGGCTTTTTTATTAAAAAAAAATACCTTGGGGAGCAAAATTAATATTACAAGCTGGATTGTGGAAGAAACAGGCTGCGGGACCTCTTACGGAAGAACTCCCTCAGAGGAATAATCACATGTACTGTGAAACACTTGTGTTTGGGGCAAGGGGGAAAGACTTTCTTTTCTAAATGACAACCTTGAAAGCCAAATGAATTTTATATATAACTTGTGTCTGAACCATTTGTTGCAACTTTTTAATTGATGTTTTTACAAGATAAGCTCATTAAGTGGTTACCTGTGCTTTGATTTCCACAGGAAACTCAAACTAGTATAATCTTCTTATGTTCTTATATCGCATAACCAGCAACTATGGCTGATGTTTCAAAATACCAACTGATTCTGTCCCCCCCCCCAAATGAAATTAAAAGATTAAAAGAGGAAAAGAAGGCTGGTTATGGTTCCTTTTGTCCTGAGTCTTCATCGAGGTGAGGAAGTGGCATTTTAGTTCTCTCTCTCTCTTTCTCTCTCTCTCTCTCTCTCTCTCACACACACACACACACACACACGGGGGAGGGGGGACAAGTGACTAATTTAAGGAGACAGGTTAATTTTATTAAATACTTAGGGGCACTCCCAATAAGGCTTATGGAGTGACTCACCTGTGGACATGACCTTTGGGACCTGGCAAATCTCACCTTCTGTGAACACGATTCACTTGCAGGCTGGACTTCCCACTTCCTGTTCTCTTTCCAGAAATAAAGCAAATCTTTGTTGTATCCACTGCCACAAAAAAGAACCTCACATGCCTCTGGTTCTTCTTTCTGTGAGTGAATACAGGCAAGTGACCAAGTAGTAATTTACTATGGCCTTCATGTAATGGCAGGGAAAACCAGTTGCCGGAGCCTGTATGTGACTAGGTCCTCTTATTCTGGAGAGATTTATCATCCACAGTCAGAGTTTGCACACACTATTTTTATTATTATTTTTCTGCTACAAAATTGTACCCACATAAACCATGACATGACTGACAGAAAATGGTTCACTGGGGGTGCAACTGAAAAATGAGGTATGCTTTAGACTACATGCTATTTCAGAACATGAGTGTAGGACTGACCATCATTGTTGGATATATACTAATAACAAATTTATTCTCCAGGTATGGATCACATGTCCCTGTTGGTGCAAGAGGTAGGCATCAACTCCCAGTCATGGCAGCTAGACTGTTGACTGGGAGTGGCCACCGAGACCATATAACACCGGTCCTGAAAGACTTTCATTGGCTCCCAGTACGTTTCCGAGCACAATTCAAAGTGTTGGTGCTGACCTTTAAAGCCCTAAACAGCCTCAGCCCAGTATACCTGAAGGAGCGTTTCCACCCCCATCATTCAGCTCCGAGGGCCTTCTGGAGGTTCCCTCCCTGTGAGAAGTGAGGTTACGGGGAACCAGGCAGAGGGCCTTCTCAGTAGTGGCACCCGCCCTGTGGAACGCCCTCCCATCAGATGTCGAGGAAACAGACAACCATCTGACTTTTAGAAGTCATCTGAAGACAGCCCTGTTTAGGGAAGTTTTTAATGTTTGATGTTTTATCATGTTTTCCATATTCTTTTGGGAGCCGCCCAGAGTGGCTGGGGAGACCCGGCCAGATGGGCGGGGTATAAGTAATAAATTATTATTATTATCATCATCATCAATAGGTTTAGAAGTACAAAAACATCTCTGTGTGCACTGAGCTTGCTCAGCAGGTACTGCATGCTGATTGACAGTTTGGAGTTGGAAATATGGGAAACTTGAGGGAAAGTGGAATGGAGTATCTTGAAAGAAGGCAGGCAAGCATGGCTCGCAGGCTTTCTGGCTGGCAGGCAGCAAGAACAGGAGCACTCAACACTGCAACATTTTGTTGTAGGTCCCATTTGTCAAGCACCTGTAGCAACTGAGCTTTATAGTCAAACTTATTGTTACAGGATTGGGGGAGTGGATAATGCTGTGGGTCACCTTTAAGTCTTTGTATCTGTAGGATGGGTAAAAGGTAAAGGGACCCCTGACCATTAGGTCCAGTCGTGGCCGACTCTGGGGTTGCGGTGCTCATCTTGCTTTATTGGCCGAGGGAGCCGGCGTACAGCTTCCGGGTCATGTGGCCAGCATGACTAAGCCGCTTCTGGCGAACCAGAGCAGCACACGGAAATGCCGTTTACCTTCCCGCCGGAGCGGTACCTATTTATCTACTTGCACTTTGACATGCTTTCGAACTGCTAGGTTGGCAGGAGCAGGGACCAAGCAACAGGAGCTCACCCCGTCGCGGGGATTCGAACCGCCGACCTTCTGATGGGCAAGTCCTAGGCTCTGTGGTTTAACCCACAGTGCCACCTGCGTCCCAGGATGGGAGTCTGTAGCAAAGGGAACTACTGAAGTGGTCAAACCAGTCCTTTGTTGGGTTAATGGGTCTGACCAACCTGTTAGACACCTTATTTACCGGTACATGTCTAAAGAGTTGGTCAAGCACAGATATGTTGTCAGCAATGTCTCTAGAAGGAGGGGTAGGCCTCCACTCCTCACCTGGTTGAATTCTACCTCATCCTAGGAATAGGAGAACAATAAACTGGGATCTTATGAGACTGCATGAAGTTGGGAAAGTCTCATTTGAATTAGGAAATATCTGAGTCAACTCGGGCATGGTTTTATCTAATCTGCATTCCGCAGAGATACTTTTCAAACCCCTTTTTATACAGAAACGATCTTTTACAGAAACAAGTATATTGATGAAATGTTCCCCACCGCCAGCACAAAATAAAAAATAAAAATACATGTGCACCCCCTACTGGGCAAAACAATATTGACTGGAATGGCATCAATCTCATTTACTACACAAACATTCTCTGTTGTCTAGGAGCTGCAATTCAGCTGGAATGTCGTGCTTTGTCTCCACAGGATTCTTGTGTATACAGATACAGGAAAAATACATTTTTGTCGGAAATGACTACCCTCCAGATCTAGCCAGGTATCCATCCTCAGGTCATAGGGTCATCGATCAAGAAGTCTTGTAAACTAAGTCAACATTTTTATGTCTGGTAAACATCTCCGTGCATGGGGAAAATATTGAGAGCTAATCCAGGGAGACAGAATGTTACAGCAAAAAATAGTACAATGCATCAACAAGGTCTGGAAGATAGTCAAAGGGCTACATTTCTGAAGGTTTCTTCCCTGACAGGAATTGCATTTTACATTCCTTAGCCTTGTTGCATAACCATATGTGCAACAATATGTGAAATTAACAAAATATGGGGAAATCTAAATGCCTTTCTTTCAGCAAGAGCCCAAAAGGTCATCATAATCAAGCTTTATTGTGATGACTGCAAATACTTCTTTTTGTTTGTTTAATTTGATATGAAAAAATAATAATATGTAAGCCCAAAAGGCATATTTTATATATTTCAGGGGGGGAACAGACACATGCTGTAGTAATTAATACACATTAGCTAATTCAGTGACTTTTACAAAACCCATATTTTAAAGACATACATGTTTTGCAAGCTGTTTTTCTACATTCCAGGGTTTACCGCTCACAGTAATGGGGTCTTAAGTGCAATTATATTTTTTAAACACAAGGTGACAGTAGATAACCAAAGATATTGTTGAACTCTTTGTAATCCGCTGTCCGCCATCCCCTAGTGCTGAAGTAAGGATCATTTTTATGTGAGCAAAACTGATAAATGAACTATTCTGTATCTAATAGTTATTCCACAGATTATATAGCAGAAACATCTGGCTTTGGCCCGACGGTAATCGGAAACCATTCCTGGCTCCCTGGTGGGCATGCATGTAGGATAAGCCACCCCTTAAATAAATTTGTCTCATTGACATACCGTGGTACCTCGGGTTAAGAACTTAATTCATTCTGGAGGTCTGTTCTTAACCTGAAACTGTTCTTAACCTGAGGTGCCACTTTAGCTAATGGGGCCACCTGCTGCTGCTGCGCTGCTGCCGCACAATTTCTGTTCTCATCCTAAAGCAAAGTTCTTAACCCGAGATACTATTTCTGGGTTAGCAGAGTCTATAACCTGAAGCGTCTGTAACCTGAAGCATCTGTAACCTGAGGTACCACTGTATTATAGGTTGTATGTAAAATGGGTCCTATTCCAAAAGGTAATACTAAACGTGGCTTCGGGGTGGGGGGGGGAGGCAGAATTCAGATGCATTCTACCTTTCCAGATTGTTTATACTGCACAAAGGGGAATTTTATATGCTGTTTTAATAGTACAATAATAACTATCAATGTTTCACTATACAGTGGTACCTCGGGTTACAGACGTTTCAGGCTATAGACTCTGCTAACCCAGAAATAGTACCTCGGGTTAAGAACTTTGCTTCAGGATGAGAACAGAAATCGTGCTCCAATGGCACGGCAGCAGTGGGAGGCCCCATTAGCTAAAGTGGTAACTCAGGTTAAGAATAGTTTCAGGTTAAGAACAGATCTCCAGAATGAATTAAGTTCTTAACCCAAGGTACCACTGTATCTCTCTGCTCTTGTGCTTGCCTGGGAGTCAGAGCAGGGGATCGTCCCACATTGTCAATGGCATTCCCTTTTCTATGCAAAGTTCAGGGACAGCCAAGTCTGTTTTGACTGATAACTAAATGGCCTTTATTTCCTCCATTCACAAATAACCACACTGGCTGGGAAATAAAACTGGGGAGCTTGCTCAGCCTGTAGCATCCTCTGCTTTGCCTATTCAGCAAAAGAGAGATTGACCCAATGAACTTATTGATAAAGCTATTTGAGCAATTATGTAAAAGAGAATTTATATCCTGCCTTTAGGAAGCTGTTTTAGACCAGATCTGTTCATCTAGCTAACTGGCTGGTCTCATTTCATTCCACTTTAGTGGAATTTAAGGGTGGGGCATTTAGACCGAAACCAGCAGAGATATAAAAGGGGTGTGATAAAACGGTTCAGAAGTGGAACCAATGTGGTTGATGGGGAAGAGCTTACAATTCTTGGCAGGGGGATTTGCTTGTCTCTGTCCACCACCACCCTTTCTCATTTATCTTTTTTTTTTAGTTTTAAACTTCTGAACTTTGTTTGTTTTTGGTCTTGCCAACAGCTTCGGCGGCACAGCAACTGAGCTCCAGCAACTGCCCCTTCACACACACACCCAGCTACCATCCGTCCTTCACAGGCTCTAAAGCATGTTAAAGAAAGGAGGGGGCAGTTGTCTAGTCCAACTGCCAGTGGCTCTCCAGGGTGTCAGGCAATTCTTCACCTGCTCCCTGTTCCTTTAAAGTGGAGGTGTCAAGTATTGAACCTTGGACTTCCCACCGCTGTGCCTTCCCTTTCCCCGGCTATACAATACCAGACTACCCTTCATGTTAGTTAATTGTGTGTGCTCAAGGGCCTTTCAACGGATCACTTTTAGTCTGAAGAAAAATCAGACAAGGAGCCCCTGAAAGGGAAATGATCCCAGTTAAGATCCACAGCAATTCCCAGCTGAACACAGTTCTCTGAGCACACTTATCTACAAGTTTGTTCTGCGAGTGCAGACTCCTGTACCTGAATGAGAATTTGCGTTCCTATGCCCTTATCACTACCCAATATCGTATCATTTTGCCTATCTCACACAGAAAATGCTCCCTCAAAACCTTGCTTCCCAGATCAGACTGTGACTCAGAGGAAAAGGCTCAGTCACAGCCTCTCTTCCTAGCCTTTTCCCCTCTTGCATGCTCCATTCCCTAATGTTTCAAGTTTCCTTTTATTGTATTATGTCATATTGTATTGTCAGTTGTTTTCAGATTTTCCTCTGCACCGTGTTTTCATTTCATTTGTTTGTTTTCTATTTCTGCATGTATTTGTATTGGTTTCACTTATCCCTTTTAATATATTTTGTATGTGTTTATATCAATAATTTCTTTATATTAAAAAAAGTTTCCTTTTATGAAGCAGGGGGTAGGGAAGCATGGTTTTAGTCTTCGTCTGTAAAACAAGTATTATTTGAATTGACTGGGAACAAGGAAACACATTAAAAAGAGATGTGTGTTTATTAATGGGGTGAGAACCAGGAAATCTTTCACTGTAAATGGGTGCTGTTTGCCAACCATAAAAGGCATTCATTAATAGAGACGACGCTCTCTGACAATAAAATAGACCTGCAGAGAGACTCGCATTAGCCAGTTTTAGCCAATCTCCAGACTGAAGCTATTTCAGAACTTGAGGGTCCCATCTCTGCTTCTGAAGAGATGGCGACATGCTGGGACAAAGGTGTGCTCCAGCCCTGCAGTAAAGGAAATGACATTCTGTCACCAACATGATAAACCAAAGGGGCCATGCCAAGTCATCTTTAAATAATCTGTTGGTAACCTTGAAGGCTGATCACGTCAGGTGGGAACAAAATGATCTCTGTCCCTCTGACAACCACACTGAGGAGATCCCTGCGGGGTAAGCAAGCCTTAGCAGATGCTGGACGAGACAGGGCTGTTTGTTTCTTGACACGCTATTAGTAGGCTAAACATAACTCTTAGGGGGGTGGTGCAGGTGCGGAGGTCGCTGAGCAGAACTTTCCCAAAGGTACCTTGGGACAAAGAGACAGCTGTGTGCAGTGGCTTCAGTATGTGAGCTTCCTAAATGGGGGACGTGTGTTTGTGTATAAACTGGGTGAGTTTGTATGCCAATGGCTGGGAGCCACAAGAGGGGAGAATGTTGTTGTGCTCAGATTCTGCTTTTAAGCTTCCCATTAGGCAACTGGTTGGCCATTGTGAGAACAGGATGCTAGACTAGATGGACCAATACCCTGATCCAGCAGACCACAACCCTCCACATGTCCCCCTCTGCATGTAGTTTGCCTCTGGACAGGGAAGGTCCATTCAGTTGCCTGCAGACCTATTTTCCAAGCACTGATCTAAACTTAAAAACTATTATTTTTTTAGAAGATATTTATTAAAGTTTTTAAAGTATAACAGTGAAAATAAGAATAAAAATAGACAAAATACAAAACACAACATAAAAACAGTTAAAAAACAAATAATTTTCCGTCACATATCTTCCTTACACTTATTTCCCCGGACCTCCTCATACCTCCCTTCTTTGTATTCCACTTCAATTTGTTAGTTCAGCAAATCCTTACCATTAAGCTTTTACCCATTTATAAACCTTTTTTCATGTCTCCTAAAGCATTACAGCTGGAAACCACTTAGTTTCTATCCAACATCCTTCTAACATTCGTTAATTTTACAATATTTCTTTAAATAGTCTTTAAATTTCTTCCAGTCTTCTTTCACCGACTCTTCTCCCTGGTCTCGGATTCTGCCAGTCATTTCAGCCAATTCCATGTAGTCAATCACCTTCATCTACCATTCTTCCAGAGTGGGTAGATCCTGTGTCTTCCAATACTTTGCAATGAGAATTCTTGCTGCTGTTGTGGCATACATAAAGAAAATTCTATCCTTCTTTGGCACCAATTGGCCGACAATGCCCAGGAGAAAGGCCTCTGGTTTCTTCAGGAAGGTATATTTAAATACCTTTTTCATTTCGTTATAGATAATCTCCCAGAAACTTAAAAATCTAGACAAGGGGCACATCTACATTACACATCTACATTACAACTACATTAACAGTGCAGTCCTGCAGATGTCTGCTCAGAAGGAAGCCCTACTGTCTTCAATTGACCTAACTCCAAGGTGAATGGGTATACAAGTCCAACAAAATATTCAAGTGCCTTAACTTAACTAAACCTCCACCAGTGCAGGTAGCTACCTGGGCTGAGGCTGCAGGTGTCAATGCTTAATAATAATAATAATAATAATAATAATAATAATAATAATAATAATAAATTATTTATACTCCACCCATCTGGCTGGGTTTCCCCAGGCACTCTGGGCAGCTCCCAACAGAACATTAAAAACACAATACAACAAAGACTTTAAAAGAGAATGGGAACCATTTACAACATATATGAAGAGGCAACGTAAAGAAATGGACTCATTGGCAGGGTTTGAGTAAACAATCACAACTGTATACAACAGAAAATAAGACTATATGTATTGAGGAAATTTTGGGGAAACAATACACAGGGTGAACAATATGGAAATAAAACAAAACGGGAGTATGAGGGAAGTCCAGGGGAGGAGGGTTGAAATATGAAAAATTGTTAAAGATATATTGTCAGAAGAAATATACATGGAAAAATCAATAAAAATTATTTTTTAAAAAAATCACAATAAAACATCAAACATTTAAAACTTCACTAAACAAGGCTTCCTTCAGATGCCTTCTAAAAGTCAGATAGTTGTTTATTTCCTTGACGTCTGATGGGAGGGCGTTCAACAGGGTGGGCACCACTGCTGAGAAGGCCCTCTGCCTCGTTCCCTATAACCTCACTTCTTGCAGTGAGGGAACCGCCAGAAGGTCCTCAGAGCTGGACCTCAGTGTCTGGGCTGAATGATGGGGGTGGAGACACTCCTTCATGTATACTGGGCTGAGGCTGTTTAGGGCTTTAAAGGTCAGCACCAACACTCTGAATTGTGCTCAGCATCTAAGTCCCAAGATGAGGTGACCCAGCAAATCCTGGTTCCTCACTGCTGCTCACCCTCAAAGGAGGCCTCACCAGGTCCCTCCACCCTCCCCTGACTATTAGTTTTGGGTGAGCGAGGCAGGCAAGTTCAAAATAGACTCCATCCCTTGCCACTCTGGACCTAATAGCCCTGAAGGTTTGGTCTAGAAGAAGAATGGGGAACCCGTAGCCCTCCAGATGTTGTTGGACTCCATATTCCATCAGTCCCTCCCACCAGGGCCAATAGTCATGGATGATGGGATGTGTATTGTTTGGAAGGTGATAATTTTCCCCGCCTCTGCTTTCTAACAAGCAGAGCTGTGCCTCCACACAGAACTGGCTGAACAAAATTTGTACACATGTCTGTTGCCTGTACCTCATCCATTGCTGGGTGCAAAGTTGTCCCACCATTCACAGTATGAGGAGGCTGGGTTGGGCGATACCTATTATATAGATGTAGAATTAGTAACCAGTTTAATTCAGCATTGCCAAGAATTAAGGCAGCATGCAGATATTAAAGTCAGGGCATTCCCATGATAAACAGCTGGTTGCTCTGAGCTTGGAAGATAGTGATACAGGAAAATTGTATTGATTGAGGTTATTGTGCTAATGGGATGACATGGTTGGCTACAACCCAATGATTGCATTTAGCATACCACAGTGGAATAGACAGAGAACGTGCTTAAAACGCATACTTATATTTCATTTGGCAAACTAATGAAAAGAACTTAAAATAAACATAAAAAATGAATCTTAAAATTAAACGTAGTCATTAATCAAATTCAGTGACCCTTTAGCAAATATTCAAACCATCAGCAAATATCTGAGAAGCAGCAAAAAAATTAAAAAAAACCTTTTCAGCTGACAATATCCTATAAAGAGCAGAGTTTATTCCACCCAATGGAGAGCATGTTCACCAGCCAAAAACAATTCAATCTTTGCAGCCAATTAGCCTTTAAAACCCAAGAGGCTTCGGTCAGATATCTTTGGGACCATGGTGGTTTTTTTAAGAGAGAGAGATTTGGATAGTTCCTGTGATCCTTATCGTAGTGGCACTGATCAGAACATTAAGGGATGCATCATATGATTGCATTGATCTGCACTGCCCTGGGTTAATTTTTTTCATCGCTCCTGCACATTGTTTCCCATTAGACTAGCCCAGCCTTCTTAAGTACATACAGTTTGATTTATGGCAGCCCTCCATATGTTAATCATAGCACCAGAATCCATTTATGAGCTTTCCACAAGAGTACGAAGTCAGACACACTTGTGTAGGTTTCCCACAGCTTTGGTGCCAAGTTTGAGTGGCGGAGGAGCATGTAAAAGATCATGCGTCAAGAGAACAGCAGAAAGGGCTCCTAGCTCTGGAAAGGAAACAGCAGATGAAGACCAACTGGTCCATAAAGTGTTTTTACTAAACTGCCAGTATGGTGTATTATTATTATTAAATTTCATCTGAGGAACACAGGGGGGTTTACAATATAAAAACACAAAAATACATAGCATATCCACATTTACCTTTCCTCCTCTCTTTCTAGGCATGGTCCACAAATTAAAGCTCTGCGTATCAGCATCCTGTTTTGCTCTGGAGCAGTGTTCCCCAAACTTGAATCTCCACCTGCTTTCAGACTACAATTCCCATCATCCCTGACCAGTGGTCTTGCTGGATGATGGGAGTTGTAGTCCAAAAACAGCTGGAGACCCAAGTTTGGGAAACACTGCAGTCTGGAGCTTTCCTCACGAAAAGCTACTCTTTAAAACTCAATTGGAGCAAACAGCAATCCGTGGGAAATTGTCTTTGCTCCGATTCATCTTTAAAGAGTGGATTTTCATGGGGGAAGCTTGTGGCACACACACACAGAGAGACATGGAGCGTTAAAGCGCAGACATCTGCCTTGAAAGAGCAGGGCAAAAAGGTGAGAGTTATCCCATAGTAAAAAAACAAAACACACCCAGTTTAGAAGGACATTGGTTGTTTAATTAGCCAAAGGGAGAAGATTTTGAATGTGATGCAAGCCCAGAAATCAGCTCATAAGCAGGAACAGCTCAGTTCCTTGAGAAAATGTATTAATTATGAATCATGCACTTGGCTGTCCCCATGGTATCAAAGATTACTTTGATGCTTCTAAAGGAATCAGCGTGGATACCTGACCTTTTGACACCTGCCAGGACAACTGACAGACTCGGCAAATCTACCTTTAAAATGGAACATGCACTTCAAGTGATAGTCCCCAGGCAATCAAAGGGAATAAGTCATTCTTTTATTTACTTTTTTTAAGTCAACTAAAAGGAGAGGCTGTTGTGTAAAAGAAAAACCATTCTCCATGCTCAAGCTGTATTTTTTTCAGCCACAAGGTGTCACAAGGACTACTGGGTAGATTGGAGCAACCTCCCAGCTCCTTTGTTCCGCTCCAGATAGACTCCCCCAACATTAGAGTCCGTTCACATTCAGAGCTGCGCAACACATGGTGCTCTTTGTGATTATTAGCATTTGTGTGATTTATTCTTCAGAATAGCATTCCCATACCTGTTACCTTCTAGATGTTGTTGTCCCATGACATGACTCCCACAATCGCTGATCATTTTGGCCATGCTAACAGGGGCTGATAAGAGCTGGCGTTCCACAACATCTGAAAGACCGTTAATTGAGGGAAGCTGATCTAAAGTACCGTAAGTGGGGGAGTCTGATCAGAACCATAGCTGGAGGGAGGCTGGACGGGGTTTTTTTAATCATTTGCCCTTACTATGGTCCCAACCTCTCCCATGGCTGCTATGTGCCTCAAGCCATTGGCACCAGTATTTAAAAAAAAGTCTCATCTAATGGATCCACGGTCCTCAAGGGGCAGGTTGCCAGGTTCACACATGTACACATATTTTTATTTTTATTGCTTGCAGTCAGTTCTTGCCTGTCTCAATATTCAGTGATTGACAGCTGAACCGCTGAACCACTGGAAAAGCATTGTGTGTTGGAGGCAAGAAGGAAGTCCCATTTGTCATCACCTGAGACGGAGAAAGTTTTAAGAAGAGATTGTATCGGTGCTGTTTTGTATTTTGTTTTACATGATGTTATATATTTTGAAAGCTGTAAGCTACTTGTAAGGAGTTGTCCTGAAAGGTAGAGTATAAATAAATAAAATGATGATGATGATGACTATAATGATGGAGAGAACCTTCCAACAGTTTGACTTCACCCCCCCAAAGGGACACTCCTCCATTGTCTCCCGAGACCAGATGAAGAAGAAGAAGAAGAAGAAGAAGAAGAAGAAGAAGAAGAAGAAGAAGAAGAAGAAGAAGAAGGAGAAGAAGAAGAAGAAGAGAGAGAATACAGTGGTACCTCAGGTTACATACACTTCAGGTTACATATACTTCAGGTTACAGACTCCGCTAACCCAGAAATAGTACTTCGAGTTAAGAACTTTGCTTCAGGATGAGAACAGAAATCGTGCTCTGGCGGTGCAGCAGCAGCAGGAGGCCCCATTAGCTAAAGTGGTGCTTCAGGTTAAGAACAGTTTCAGGTTAAGAACGGACCTCCGGAATGAATTAAGTACGTAACCAGAGGTACCACTGTACTTGCCAGGCTGACAAGCCTTTTCACATTGCAGATAAGGTTACCTAAATGAAACTAGAATTCTATCCCGCCCCGCCCCCCAATTTTCACATGAATTGTCATGACCCAAGTAGCAGAGCACCTGCTTTGAATGAAGATGATCCCACCTTCAATTCCTGGCCTCTCCAGGTGAGCCTAAGAATACTCTCTGCCCAAAACCCTGGACAGCCCTTGCCACTTTGTGTACACTGGACAAGATGAACCAAGGGTCTGGCTCATTAAAAGGCAGCTTCCGAATCCGTGTGACCCTTTCCTCTAGGAAAAAAAGGGAGGAAAAGACTGCATGTACAGTATGTAAAAGTGCCATGGTTGTTGTTTAAACTTACACAACTGCACCTACCTCACTAGATTGTTGTACGGACGACTGAGCTAACATATGGGAAGTTATTGCAACATTCAAAATCTCTGGCCGCAGTGTTGATCTCTTTTTTTAACTTGCTGTGATACTGGAAAATGCAGTGATGAAAATGACTGAAATGTACCAGGCACATATCTGTGCATCTGTCCTCTGCCTGCCCGTGTCAGCAGCACATGTCAAAAGTCTTTTAAGCCAGAAGGCAATTGTGCGCCATGAAGGTGTCATAAGATTAGAGTCACTAGACACTTTGTTCCATGAGCGGCAGAAGTTCCCTGCTTCTCCTTCCACTGCATCATCCATTCAGTCTGACTGCCCAAGCCAGTTTGTGCGTGTTTTGGATGCACGAGACCTATCAATCATCCTACTGGTTGCTTAACATGACTTTCCAGATTGCTTGTTTATGACACTGCTCCTGCGCCTGAAGCATGATCAGAATGCCCACAATGCTGGAAAACGTCACTCGGTTAACTACGGTAATCAGGAAACCCGATTCTCTGCATAAGGCGTTGAAGTAGGCTGAAAAAGCTGTTTCGAAGCAACTTTTACAGGTAGGGAGAGAATAGGTGTGGTTATATGAAGGCAGGCACATATAGCCTGCTGGAAAACTGGAGGTCCCGTCAGAAAGCACAGGTGAATAAAGACAGCTTTGTTGCCATGAAGGAAAGACGACTTCCTAGCAAGAGAGGCTTTGATCAGACTGGTAATGAGATGCAAAGGTTAGTTCTAAGCTAACACGGAATACGTTTGAGTCTCCTATTGTTACTGATGAGATTTTACAGAGACGTGCATAAGCTAGCCGTTGTATTTTTAGTTCTGAGACTGACAATTAAATGCTATTTATGTAGCCAAATATGAAAGATTAATTATTGGGCATGGGGAGGCATGCGCTGCAAAGTCTCCAGTGCCCAAAGGAGGGCAGTGGTATCATCATTTCATCTACACGCTGAAGAATTTGGAGCAAGTTTACGGAGGCCTAGGCACTGTGGATCTCTCAGCACGTGCCAAGAATCAATTGCTGAATCTGTTCCATATGTCTTAGTCCACTCCAGGGGTTCAGCAGAGAAGAGTGGTAATGCATTCATTCCCCTCTCTGCCAAAACTCTTTTAAAGTGTTGCTTGATTTTCCATTCATCCCTATTAATTATCCGCGGTATCTTACTGCAAGGTAACCTAACAGAATTTATAACACATTGAATGATGGGCTTGTTGCCACACTGAATTTTGTTTCATCTTTGGTAGGTTTTCATGGCATTTTTAGAGATGTCTAGCTGAAAGCCTCCGTATGATCCCGTGACTATTCTCTTGATTGGATTTCTCTTGAAGTGACTCGTGGGTATTTTATACCTGAAAAGCATTGCGTACAAGCGGATGTGGAAGCTCTACCTGTAGACTTAGTTCTGGGGTCACCAATGGATGCTGGAGCTGTCATAATGCATAACCATGCACAAACCAACCCCCCAAGTTATGAGGAAAAGGAACAGGTAGAATAAATACCAGCACTGCCTAAGGGCACATTGTACCCTGTTTTGCTGAAGCCAATCAGATCTTGGTCTGGCCAGTGTTCAGATGGGAGATTTGTGGGATGTAACATAAGCAGTCAAGTACAACACTTCCTATTTGCCCAGAGTGGAGGTGCGGCGGGGGGTGTTACTCCACCCAGGAGGACTTCCTGTCACACCTGGTCTGGAGCTTCCTTCCCCTGCGTGTGACCAGGTAGGTGGGCATGACCCTGGAAGACCCCATAAAAGGGGCTGGTCACACAGCCATCTTCCTCTGTTAACTCTTCTTCTTCCTCTTGATGCCATGATCTCTTGATACTGATGTATTTTGCTGTCTGCTGGCTCTCAGTCACCAGGGCATGAGCTCATTCCTATATGGGATGAACTCAAACCCTTTTCTGTATCTCTAAGCTAAAGCCTGCCTTCAGGGATCCAACTGTGAACTGAATGTGAGTAAACTTCTTCTTTTAAAAGAAGATTGTTGTGTCTTTATTCTTTTTAGGAGGAATAAAAGGGGACTTACCAGGAACAAAACCCAATCTGGACAAAGCCAGATTAGATTGCTTAAGTAAAGAGATTCAAACAAATCTACCAACTAGCTTCCTGCTATATGCTGGGGAATATATTCTGCTGCTATGTCACAAGCGTGAATTAGGAAGGATAATATTTAATCAATATATCCTCTCCTAGTATCCACAACATTCCCACAAGATTGCCCCAGAATCCCATGCGCATTGTCTTGAGCTTCATGACAGAAGAAATGTGGAGTATAAGACGTAGTAAATAAAAATAAATAATACTCCACAGTCATGAGTCAAGGTCTTTGCCAGCATTGCTGATGGGGATCCTTGATTGGATATATGTAGATAATTGTCTCAGTGGCATGCAGTGAAATTTTTCGGAGGGGGAAAGTTAAGGCTAGAGGGGGCAGCTTGTGAGGGTGATGGGGGGTGACTTTGTGGCATATCACAAGCATCACACCTCCCTCGCTAAGCTGGACAGAAGCTTCCTGGGCTTTGGGGAGGAGGCGCCAGGCCTCCAACAAGATGCTGGAGCCCTCCTTCTCAAACCTGGTTTTCGGAAGGTGGTGGGAGGCTAGCCTAGTCTCACTTGTCTACTGACTACACGCCACTCACTTCCACCCTGTATTCTCTTGCCTGGAAGTAAGCCCCATTGAACACATTGCATTGCCTGTCTGTATCTTGAGTCTGTTTCCTCCATTCCCTGTCCAAGAGGACCTAGTACAATTGCTTTAAAATAATTATTCCTCTTCTTCCCCACCCCACTCCCACATAAAGGAAAAAGACATTCTGGTCCCAGTGAGAAAGAAGAAGTCAGCTCGGAGACGAATGCCAAAATGTACTGCCAGATCCTTAAAAGGATGAAATCTTTATTAAAGACATTAAGTACAGGAGAAGCCATTAAGGAAATGGGTATTTTGAAAGATATCAACGACCTTAACTTGATGAATCATTAAGTGTCCTTACACCAAAGCGTTTCCCCCTTCTGCCGTGCAAGGGGACAGGCGAGGTGGAATCCTTAACAGTTGCACTGCCAGTGGCTACTCTGTTGTCCGCCTCTCAAAAGCACAGGAGCACTGCTAGAAGAAGAAGAATGGCAGCCCATTGCATCTGCCTTGCTTTCTGAGGTCACTCTATCTCTGACTTCAGGATTGTCCTCGGGATGGGACTTTCACTGAGAAGGTCCCCAAGGAGTTCTCCTCTCTCTCTCTCTCTCTCTCTCTCTCTCTCTCTCTCTCTAACACACACACACACAACCCGGGCTCGGCACCTGCATTTTATCCATACTCTGGAAGCCTGGAAGCCTGAGAGAGGAAAGGGGGCAGGATCCTAAGAGCTCATGAGCCCCCTGGTTCCTGGCGGGGTGAACCATATCACTGGGCTGCAGGACATGGAAAATAGAAGCAGGGTGATGGACAATGAGGCCTTGCTGGGATAGTAACCAGCCAGCATTAGCAATGAAGCAAATGAAGATGGGGATAGATTGAAAGGGAGTAGGCCAATGGACTTAGTAAACCTGAGTCACAGAAGAGCTAGGCAGTTTTGACACCAGGTGTCAAAAAAGGTTATTTATGTATGCTACTACTGTGTCCCGTGTTTCGTTAGCCCCAACATGGAAAACGAGCGAGGTTCCAACTAAAAAAGAATGGCAACTTAAGTTGACAGAATATGTGCAGCTTGCAGACTTAACATATGAAATAAGAGAACAAGAAGAACATACGTTTAGAGAAGGTTGGACAACGTTTATTGAATATATGGGAAATAACTGTGTACAGCTGAAAACGCTGGCAGCATTAAGATAAATTCAATAGCGTAAATGAGTTTTGATGGATGTACTAATGGAATACTGAATGATTTAGTTTACCTAAAATATGCAGGGATTTATGATATGTAAAATGAACCATGGAAAGGGAAGAAGGGAAGTCATTGATATTTTAAGGATGTTTAAGTGAGTATTCTAAGTTGCAAAACAGAAAATTTAAGAAAATTATATTTTTAAAAAAGAAGAAGAGCTAGGCAGTTAACTATGATCCAGTGTTGATATTTATGTGATATTACATACTATGTCTGCATAGTATGCATAGGAGGACCGCGGGTGGCGCTGTGGGTAAAACCTCAGTGCCTAGGACTTGCCGATCGTATGGTCGGCGGTTCAAATCCCCGCGGCGGGGTGAGCTCCCATCTTTCGGTCCCAGCGCCTGCCCACCTAGCAGTTCGAAAGCACCTCTAAGTGCAAGTAGATAAATAGGGACCGCTTTAGAGCGGGAAGGTAAACGGCGTTTCCGTGTGCTGCGCTGGTGCTGGCTCGCCAGAGCAGCTTCGTCACGCTGGCCACGTGACCCAGAAGTGTCTGTGGACAGCGCTGGCTCCCGGCCTCTTAAGTGAGATGAGTGCACAACCCTAGAGTCGGACACGCCTGGCCCATACGGGCAGGGGTACCTTTACCTTTATGTCTGCATTGCAATGTTGTGAAGCCACTTAAGATTACAGTATTTGATTATTATTTGTCACCAGCTGTAGACCTATTTTTTCTTCTTGATAAAGATCTAAAATTATCTCATACCTCTGTGATTAGATAGGTGATAGATAGAATTTAAGCCAGTGTGGTGCAGTAGTTAGAGTATTTGGCACAAAAAAATGAAGTTTACAAAATGTTGACTCAGCTCTATAGAAGATGCTTGCAGTCACCTGCGGCCACCAGGAGTTGACTCCAGGTGACAATGCAAAAATTTACACTCTTAAAAGTTGATGTAAAAAGTGGGGGGGGGGGCTGGGAAGGTGGGAGCCTGCTTCTGCACTCAAATTCTGCTCAATTATTTCAACCCATCTTTTTCCAAATAGCATTGCATTCATTTCTTTTCTTTTTTTTTCTCCCCCCCCCCAAGCAATATTATTGGAGTTTGGTTTTATGAACAGGAACACAGTGAAGAATGGGGAAAGATGCTTTTCACCCTTTCACCTACGTAATGGTCCCAATCATTATGGGCTTCGGAAAAGAGTGCCAGAAATCTAGAAACAGAACAGTGACCCCCACTTCCAGCTTAAAGCAAGGGCAACAATGGTTTAGTGCTAATAAATCATCCACATCTGCAAAAAAAAAACCTTTATTTTGTCTTTGGACTGCAAATGAATGATGTAAAAATGGAAGGGCTAGTTTAAAAAAATATTACCCAGTAGTTTTTACCATTTGAGTTCCAAAGATGTTACAACATTTTAAAAACCTTACAGAGTATAGTCCATTAACTTCATGGACTATGCTGAAATGGCTAAAATGACCAGAAGAGTCAGAAATCAGGAAAACTGAAATTTTAACAAGGAATGGGCAAATTTTATAACTTATCTTAAAGACCATTGTAAACAGTTAAAATTATTAGTAGGGTTGGAATATCACTTGTAGTTTAAGGCTGATTCCGGACATAATGGAAGAGGTAAAGGGTTTGGATTATCGTAAAAGATGTGGGAGGAACTGATTAATAATAGGACCCACATAGGTCCAGGAGATTCATTAGAATCTTGTTTTTATTATTTATGTTTGTTATATTGCTGTAGAATTTTAAGCTGAAAAACTACATATATATATATGACATGCTATTTTGCCTCCACTCAGCTTGTGGCCCTTTGTTAAAATGAGAATTTTGGCCTGTAAGCTTCCCCGCATTGATATTTCATTCCAAAATACTGCAATGGCGCCTTCAAGGATAGTCGCATTGCAAAGGTACCCTTTGTGTTGCCCACTCAATGAAGTCCACGTACAAATGACTCATCCACCACAGCTGTAACGAAATCGGCTGATTTGATTTGTCCAGAAGGCTAAATTTATTATGCCCCTCTTAGCAAATGTAATCCCAGCTTCTCCTTGCTAATAATAATAATAATAAATGTCGCTTTTGGTTCCCTTGAGACTGGAAAAGAGACCTTTGCATTTTCCAGACACAACCCGTCCTCTTCCACCCCGCCTTCCAGCTCGGACAGATTCCATTTTCGTGATGGGAAATGGCTTTATCTTTGATTAAAAGAGGGCCTAATCAAATAGAGTGCATTGTCAAGCAAGGGCCAGGATTCCAATACTCTTGGCTGCCGCACAGCAGTAAGGCAAAGTCAATGTCCCTCTTCGTACTGCAGCCACAAAACCCATTACCATTCATTGCGGATGTGACCTGCATCTCAAATTAAGGAGAGCGCCCTTCAGCTAAGTTCCTCCTTTATACATTCTTGGTTTCGTCTGTAGAGGACCTCTTTTTAAAAGCCCCATGACAACTGAATGCATCCATCTAAGACCTGCAGACATTGACTTAGGTATGGGGAACCTGTGGCTCAGCTACAACTCCATCGTCCCTGCTCATTGGGCATGCTGGCTGGGGCAGATGGGAGTCGGAGTACAGTAGCATCCAGACAACCACAGGTTCCCCATCCCTAGTTAAGATTGGTGTCATTTTTCTAGAAAAAGAGGTGCCAGAACTCACCATAACTCTTAAAATGGTATTGGCACCCACTTGAGAGATGCCAGAACTGAGTTCTGGAGAATTCTGGCTGAAAAAAAGCTCTGGTTAAGAAGATAAGAGATCCTTCTTGATGAGAGACACTTTTGTAAAGATGTAAAGATACAAGCTGCCTTAGAAATGGATGGATACAGCGATTGGCATTTGTTCTTTGTTTTTTAAAAAGGATCAGACAAATTCATGATGGCAGCTACAAAAGCTGCTAAACAGACTCTTGAGCTGAAATATTGCTGAGGGGTTTTAGTTGGGGCAGAGTTGTTGCTGCTATTATTTTTTGAATCTTTATTTTGCATTTTTATTATGATTTATGTGGAAATTGTTCAATTTGGTTGTGTACTTTTTGATATTTCATTCATTGCGGATGGCTATTTTTGTAGTGTTTTGAACTGTGTAACTTTTTCTCATGCTGTAAGCTGCCTTGAGCGTGGTTTTAACTGTGGAAAGGCAGTGTACAAATGAAACAGTGTTTGTACATAATGAATCTTGTCTCTGATATTTATTCATACCTTGCCTTCCAGTTCAAAGAATTCACAAGGAAGCTTCCATTCGCAAAACAAAAATAAAATCATAGCTACCAAATATGCAACCAGTAGAAGCAGCTAGTAAAAAAGGGGGGGGGGAATGGCAGTAACAGTGCTTAAAAAACCACTTCCTTGTTCATTAAACACCTGGGCAAATAAAACAGTTTTAAGCTGGAGTCCACAAAACAAAAAGGTAGAAACCAGGGGAACATCTCCGGAGGTGGTGATTCTGCATCCCGACTGCCATCATAGAAATGGTTCCATCCATCCGCCATCTCCTATCTAACTCCTGGACAGACACTCTAAAGCTAATCTAAGAAAGCAATTTCACATTGAATCAGGCATTCTTTTGTGTACTTATGTCATAGTTGTGCCCTGATCATGCGGTAGAAATGTTCCTGGACTGTTCCACTTCAAAATGGGGGGGGGGCATATGTTTTGATGCGCGCTCTCTCTCTCTCTCTCACACACACACACACACAACATCCTCCCCCCAAAGAACTAACTTGCGAAGCTAGAAGCCTTCTTCATGGGATCTTGCCTGCTCTGATCAAGAAGCAATTGACACAAGGAAAGCAATTCAGTCTTGCAATCTCCCAGCTGCAACAAGATGGGACACCAGCCAGCAGGAACTGCACCTCATGATTCTGCAGTTTGGCACAGATGAGCTTTTAAGACTAAACCAGCAATGACAAACCGGTAGCTGCCAAGCCACCAGGTCTTATTGGACTCATAGCAAGCTTACCAAACTTTACTCAGGAGTTCAGTCAGGGGTCTCTATTTGGATTTTGCATGGGACATCTCAGGCAGGGGTATATACATGCGCTACACAACTCAAACCTAATGACACACGAGGGGGTCAGATCCTCTGACAAAGTCTCCATCCTGCCATGGAACTTGTAGGGCAGCTCGTTGAGAAAAGACATTTGACCATCCCAGCTAAATGTTTGTTTTGTTTCTAACACAGCAGCCTGCTACTGCCAACGGGACTCCCTGGTCCTGAACGGGGTAACTGTGCCCCTGAAGGACCAGGAGCACAGCCTGGGAGTCATTTTGGACTCACAGCTATCCATGGAGGTCCAGATCGATTCTGTGTCCAGGGCAGCTGTCTACCAGCTCCATCTGGTATGCAGGCTGAGACCCCACCTGCCCGCTTGGACTACTATAATGTGCTCTATGTGGAGCTACCTTTGAAGGTGACCCAGAAACTACAACTAATTCAGAATGCAGCAGCCAGACTGATGACTGGGAGTGGCCGCTAAGACCATATAATACTGGTCCTACATTGGCTCCCAGTACATTTCCGAGCACAATTCAAAGTTTTGGTGCTGACCTTTAAAACCCTAAATGGCCTCGGCCCAGTATACCTGAAGGAGCATCTCCACCCCCAATGTTCAGCCTGGACACTGAGGTCCAGCTCTGAGGGCCTTCAGGCAATTCCCTCCCTGTGAGAAGTGAGGTTACAGGGAACCAGGCAGAGGGCCTGGTGCCTGCCCTGTGGAATGCCTTCCCATCAGATGTCAAGGAAACACTACCTGACTTTTAGAAGACATCTGAAGGAAGCCCTGTTCAGGGAAGTTTTTAATGGTTTATGTTTTAGTGTGTTTTTACTATCCTCTTGGAAGCCACTCAGAGTGACTGGGAAGGCCCAGCCAGATGGGCGGGGTATAAATAATAAAATTTATATTATATTATATTATATTATATTATATTATATTATATTATATTATATTATATTATATTATATTATATTATATTATATTATATTATATTATATTATATTATATTATATTATATTATATTATATTATATTATATTATATTATATTATATTATTATATTATATTATATTATATTATATTATATTATATTATATTATATTATATTATATTATATTATATTATATTTAACCACTGCCTTTCCTGCTGGCCTCAGCAGACTGATAACACAAATAAGGATGGTCTGGACTCCATACTAATGCCAAAAGTTGTACCACCGGCAGGCTTAATGAGCTTCAACAGCATTTGTCAGAGTACTTCCTTAAATTAGCCTAATCATAATTCTGCAACATCAAGGCATTATCATTTACTGTAGATAGTATGCAGATGTCAACCTCTTTGTCATTACTTAGGGTCCATGGCCTTATGTGTCTTCTCAGTGCTCCATGGAACTCGGTAAGACTTGTATATAGCTTTATTTGGGCTAACTTTTTTACATGTTACCTTGCTAAACTTTTGCTTTGTGGAGGTCTGGTGGCTACAGGTAACTAATAAATGAATCTGACAAACTTATTTTTTTATTGGTTTTCCTTTAGTACTCACAAGTGTATCTTTACATCGTAACTTTACATCTTGCAATTATACATATTCTTGTTTTCACAGTAGGTTCATGATTGTTATTATCATAGATCGGCAAACATTGCTGTACACAAAGAAGACAAGAAAAAAAGAGGAAAGAGGGGAAAAACAAAAAAGATGTAATTTTAAACTGATAATATTCTTCATAAAGAAGTGACTTCCTGTCTCTTCCATTTTGTACCAATAAACCTATTGTCTATATCCATCAATTGTCTTTTTATTTATAATGTTTTCTTATATATCAGTTTTCCTTTTGAAATTATCATCCGCAGAAACTACTCAAAAGCCGTCATCATTTTTAAATTGCAGCAGTTACTCTTCAGGTGTTCCTTAAAACAATTCCAGTTTGAGACAAATTCCTGTTCGGATTTATCTTTGATTCTTTCTGATAAATAACTCTGCATACTCTGTTACCTTTTGTATCCAATCAGATCAGGTGGGTATATATCTGCTTTTCCAATGTGTAGCTATTATAACCCTTGCAGCTGTGGTGGCATACAGAAAATTTTTCCTTGTTTTGGGGAGATATCCAAACCAGTAATACCTAATAAGAATGATTTGGGGTGTTTTTTTAATATTCACCAAATATAATGACATTTCAAAATGGTTTAATCTCCCTGCATGTCCACCACATATGTAATGTATTCCCGCCAAGTTATCCACATCTCCAACAGTTATCAGAGAGATTTTTATACATCTTTGCAAGTTTACAAGGTGTCAAGTGCCATCGATAAAAAACCTTTTGGAAGTTTTCCCTTATAGTATAACAAGATGTAAACTTCCAATTTACCCTCCAAAGTTTTTCCCACTGAGACATCTCTATATTGTGGCCCAAATCTTGGGCCCATCTAAACATCATTGGTTTGACCTCCTCCTTGACTTGCCAGTCAAGGAGGAGTCGGTATACTTTCGAGAGGGCTCTAGTTTTTGTCATAATTAAGTCTAACTCAAATCTTGAACTTTCTTGAGCAAAACCTTCCCCTTTGTCCACTTTAAATCTCTCAAGTAATTGATAATATTGGAACCAATCAACAACATATTCTCTTACTTCTTCAATTTTTTTCAGCTTTAGTTGGTTCTCTTCTTCTTTCAATAATATTTGGTATGTCAGCCAGTTTCCTTCTGTGTTTTTTCTTTTAACCGTTAGGCCTTCCAGTGGTGATATCCACCTGGGCATCTTAGGTTCTATAAGATCTTTATATTTTTCCCAGACCTTATAGAAGGATTTCCTAACAATATGATTCAGGAAGTTTTGATGTCCTTTTACTTTCCCATATGCTAGGTACGTGTGCCAGCCGTACCTATTGTTGTGTCCCTCTAAGTCGAGCAGTTCTGGATTTTGGAGTCTTTTAACCATGTTAGGCAAGCTGCCTCATAATACAGTCTTAGGTCTGGCAGGGAAAGGCCCCCTCTATTTTTAATATCAAGATCTGATGCTTAATTCTGGGCCTCTTCCTCTGCCAGATAAACTTTGAAATAGCTTTCTTAAGGTGGCCCATCTTGCCCAGTATTGGGATCGGCTGGAAAAGA
Source organism: Podarcis liolepis (assembly GCF_965112155.1). NCBI lineage: Eukaryota > Metazoa > Chordata > Lepidosauria > Squamata > Lacertidae > Podarcis > Podarcis liolepis. Next base: position 26,010,621 of record NC_139556.1, read on the forward strand.
AAAAGTAGTTTTGGCAGAACACTCATTTTTATGACTGAGATTCCCCCTGTAAAGTATACTTTAAGTCTGGCCCAAATATCCAAATTAATTTTGATCTCCTCCCAGGTTCTTACATAATTATCATGCAATAGGTTAATATTCTTTGAAGTTAGCCAGACACCCAAGTATTTTGCTTTTGGGCAGATTTTCAAACCAAACATTTTTCCCAGTTCTTCTTTTTCTTGGTTTGATATGTTCTTAACCAGTAGTTTTGGTTTTTATTTTATTTCATTTGAATCCTGCTACTTCACCGAAGTTTTGTATTATTTCCATTATTTTTGATAAGCCCTCTTTTGGGTTTTCTGTCATTATGAGCAAATCATCAGCGAATGCCTTTATTTTATAAGACCTATCTCCTAGAGTAATGCCTTTGATTTGTCTTTCTTCTCATATTCTTCTATTTAAGATTTCCAAAACCAAAATAAATATTAGAGGAGATAAGGGGCAGCCTTGACGTGTGCCTTTGTTAATCTGGAATTCCTTTGAGATATTGCCATTAATAATTATTTTGGCTTGCTGTTCAGCATATATGGCACTTATTCCTCTACAAAAAAATTTGTCCATATTTTCCAATAGTTCTTTCATAAATTTCCATGAGATGTTGTCAAATGCTTTCTCAGAGTCAACTAACATAATCATCAGAGGTTTGTCTATTTTAAGGTCCAAATATTCTAATACATTAATGATATGTCTAATGTTTTCCTGCATTTTGCGTCCCGGTAGAAATCCAGTTTGGTCTCTGTGTATCAACTCTTGTAGGGTTGTTTTAAGTCTGGAGGTCAAAACATCTGCGAAGGTTTTATAATAATTGTTTAAAATCCCACAAACTTCCGTGGAACTTGCTGCTAAGTGAATGTGCATTGCTAGTCTCTGTTCTGTTAGATCTCACAGGAGGTTGCAAAATTTGTTTGGCCAGAGACCACTGATGGAGAACAAAACAATGAATGTGTATGTACAAGGATCACTGTATCCAGCTGACTTTAAGTTTTGGGGAAACTAATGCCCCATATATTCCATCTGATTTTGTTTCTTTTATTAATGGGAATCATTCAGATTGATGAAGAGTGTTGTGAAACTTGAAAACTTGCACTCTCTAACACATGCTAACAGAAGCTGCACTAATAAAGTCAAGCTGCTGCAGTAGTATTACCGAAATAACAGCAAGACCCCCCTCTTGGCCACGCTGATGTGGTCCAAAGGAAAACAGACCAATACGTTTGGCAGCAGCTTGTCTGCAGGAGTTGCCGGAAGGAGTACAAGGCTCCACCCAACTGCCTTAGGATTTCACTTCTTAGCCTTTCTTTATCTTGAAGATATCCTGCAAGGCAATGAAGTCTTAGGATCAGAGTTTTCCTTCTCCCGAGTGGGCTACCTTCCCAACTTGATGACCCCATCTGCCCCTCACTTCCCTCTATAATATGTGCTTCTTGACCATTGCACCCACTATTGGTCTAGTCCACTCAATCCACCAGAGAGCCTGTCTTTGCATGCAGGGGATAGCAAACATTGATAATCTATTTGTCTAATCCTCTTTTAAAGCCACCCAAATTGGTGGCCATCACTGCCTCCTACAGGAGTGTATTCCATAGTTTAACTATGTGTTGTTATCAGGGACTGGACTGAAGGGGCTGAGACTGAGGAGGAATGGTGAAGATTGCCCCCCTTCTCTCCCTGAAGTGCTCAGAGAAGAGGAAGGCAGTACAGTGGTACCTTGGTTCTCAAACTGAATCCGTTCCGGAAGTCTGTTTCAAAAGCAAAGCATTCCAAAACCAAGGCACGCTTTCCCATAGAAAGTAATGCAAAATGGATTAATCCGTTCCAGACTTTTAAAAACAACCCCTAAAACAGCGATTTAACATGAATTTTACTCTCTAACCAGACCATTGATCCATAAAATGAAAGCAATAATCAATGTACTGTACTATAAAATAAATAAAACAGTAAATTGGACGATAAAAATTAAAATTACTTTTTTTTCTTACATGCACTGATGACAGTCATTGTTTGGGTGGGGGGCCTTTATCCATTTCCACAGTCACACAATCAATCAATCAGTAGCTGAACTGGGTTCCACAGTCACAAAAACAAATTAACCAAAAATCCTCAAAAACAAAAATGCAAAATAAATAACAAAAACAAAAGCACCATTTGACTTCCGAAATGTTCGAAAACCAAGGTGCAGCTTCTGATTGGTGCAGGTGCCCCGGAAACAATAGCCGACAGCCGTTTTGGATGTTCAGCTTCCAAACAACATTTGAAAACCGGAACACTTCCTGGTTTTCGGGAACCAAGGCATTTGAAAACGAAGGTACCACTGTATTGAATTACAGAAGTGGTTTGAGGAAGGTCACAGCTCAAAGACAGGCGAACAGAAGAGTTGGGAGGTGTTGGGAGAAGATAAGGAGGAGGCAGAGCCGGCTGACACGTTGTCACTGGAAAGTATTTCTGACCCCCCCTCCTTCTCCCAGAACCCAGTGTTTGTTGAGAGTGCAAGAGCAAAAAGGCTCAGAGACAATTAGTCCATGGCGGCCACCATAAGGGGAAGTGCTGTTGCTAGGAAGGGGAGGGGAGGAGCTAAGTTGGAGCAACACCATTAACGGGAGACTGACCATTCCTTTGTCTCTCACTATGAGGACTGAATAAGCTCATTAGTAAGAACTCTCCTTTGGGTTTTTTTCTCTACTTCTTGCTGCCACCGCGGAAGGGATAAAAAATCCCCAAGCCTGACACATATGCTTGTATCTTGCTTTTCTACCCAGGAGTTCAAGGTTATGTGTGTTTCCCTGACCTCCCTTCCTTCCCTTTTATATTCACAACAGCCTTGTGAGGTAAGCTCAGCTAAGTTAATATGTATACAAAAGCAGTGTCAATAGATTGCAAGGGGAGGACGCAATGTAATGTCGTTCTTCCTCAGCTGACTAGACAGCAATTGAAACCTCACAGCCGTTGGGGGCTTGAGCTGTCCTGCTCTCCCCACTGATGATTCTGGCTGTCTCGGCTTTGCCTTTCAAGACCTTCCCCTGGATTTTGAGCTTGCTCTTTACTAAAAAAAAAAATTACACCTTTTGCTTGTGAATGAAAACAAGCTGTCATCCTTCAACCTAAATGGTCGGTGAAAATTGGCTGTGCGAAGTGTTCTCTCCAATGAGAGTAAAGGGGGTGATTGTGCAGTGCTGTTTAGCCCGTAGTTATTGTTATCAACCTTTGCTACCATCAGTGGCTTGGACAGAATAACCCCTAATCAATATACGCACCCATCCTACTGCAACCACCATGAGCTCAACAGAGCAGGGTATAAGCTCACTGCCATGTTGAACCTTCATAAAGTCTGAATGCAGGTGAAAGACGGGCTCTGAAGCAGCAACCGCTATTGCCATGTTATTATTACCTGCCATAGTCAAAATAAATAACCTGGTTAGCCAACAGCCCTGCTTTGAGTTAGTAAGTTGGAGAGAAGTTGGCGGCAGCGGTGGGTTTAACACATTCATAGAGCACTTTACCAGCACGTTTACTCAGAAGTAAGTCCAGTTTGCTTCCATCATGATAAAAAAGGCATTTTCGTGTTGCTGTTCATTACACAATCAAGGCATTTGAATTCTATAATAATGTTGGTGGCAGCGGTTCTTTTGTATGGGGAGCGGGAGTAGAAGCTAGTGCAAGGGGATCTTTTCTGTAGGGTCTGTAAAGAGTTTTCTCTAGGTGTTACGCAAGGCTTGGTATCTAAAAACGGAAAGTCTCACAGCTTGAGCTTGAGCCAGCCTGTAAAACACAGTTGTGCTCTCTGCATATGCTGTCTGCATATGCTGAAAATCACTTTGCTTTCTGTTAAACCTAAGCCTCTGCTGTGAACCGGGACTCCAAGACTGAGCCTTAATCCAGGCCTGTCTGAATGTTCCCTTTGTCCCGATTCTGCCAATAGTGCCCATGGGGACGGTGAATCCCCTTCTCTTCCCACCCACCCACCTGCCTGCCCCTTTCCCCCCAGTGAGTCAGAAATCATCTCAGGGAAACTGAAAATTATCCTCCTGGGGTTGTCAGATTCTCAGCTCCTCTTCAGAGCTGAATCTGTTTCTACTAAAGCAGGAGGTGGGGGCGGGCAGGGAGTGTGTCCTGGCTGGCTCAGAACAAGGGCTCCTCCTCGCCCCACATCCCGTTTCCAGCAGGAACCCAGTCCAATGCATCTGAGAAGCGCTTCAGTAAACGCACTCGACCCTCTCCTTTCCTTGCCTTTCGAGTCCTCCGCGGTAGACTGTTTCTGAGCTTGGAGGGTCCACTCCGCTAGCCTGATTGGTGGCCGCTACACTCGCCTGCGCGGACTTGAGCGGATTGCGACTTTCTCCGGGGGGTTTTAAGCCCTTTCCAGCTCCAGCAGACTTGGCACCCTTCTCTGCCGAGCGGCGCAGCAGCGCTGCACTCAACACACGCGTCCCCTCTCTCTCCCTCTCTCCCTCTCCCTCTCTCTCTCTCTCTCACACACACACACATACACACCGGGCCGGCTCTCTCTCCCTCCTTCCGAGGGGGGTCTGCTCCGGGGTGCGGACTCCCCGCTTAGCAATTGGCTAAGACTCCTCCATGTGTTAAATTAGCATAAAGAAACGCAGCTGGCGAAGGAACCACTCGGGGACCGGAGCTGAACTGTGCGTCACAACTTGCGCGGGGTGGGAGGCCAGTGTGTGAGTGCGTGAGGGTGGGGGGAGCCGGCTTTTTTTGGAGAGGCGGGGCGGAGGGGAAGGAAAAAGTAAGAGCTGGCAAGTCCATCCGCGCCGGTGGCACCAAGAGGCAGGCTTCTCCGTCAAGGAAGGCAAAGAGAAGGCGCTTGGAAGCAGCCACGGGTGGAGTTGCGGAAGGGACGGTCTGAGCTCTCCAAGAGTCCCTGAGCTGGAAAGAGAAGCAAGGGGGCGAAGAGAGAGAGAGAGAAATCCTTACCCTCCACTCTCCAGATTGGACGGATTGATGGGCAACCCTCGGTTCCTGCCACCTCACCAAGCCTTGGCCAGGGGGGGAAAGGCGAAGGCAAGAGGACGCGCCCTCGGATGCCTCCTGAAAAAGACTGACAGCATTCAAGGAGCGCAGCCACGGAGCGCCGCTTGACCAGAAAGGCGAGAGGGCGAAAGAAGAGAGAGGCTCAGGATTCCGGGCGTCCAGGCGAGTGAGGTCCGAGGGAGACGGATAGGAAGAGGAGGAGGGGAAAGACAGACGGAGAGAGGGAGGAGGGAGGGCTCCGTCTGGAAGTCGAGCCACCGAGGAGCGCGTCTGGCTCCAAAGGGCAGCGCGGAACACCGGAAGGAGAGGAGCCGGTAGGAAAGGCTTGTGGGTGGGGGGAGCAGGGGCAGGTGAGGGGGCCTCTGGAAGGAAAGCCGGGGAAGCCAGGGGTGGCGTCGTGGAAGGAGGGCTGCGTTTAAGAACGGGGAAGGCGAGGAGTGAAGGGAGGCGGCCGAGCCTCCTGGGGAAGTGGAGGGGGAAGGGAGAAAGAGAAAAGAAAGAAAGTTCGTTCTGGAGAAAGGAGGGGAGCAGGGTAAGACAGGAGAGGAAGCATTGTTAGACCCTGGGGAATGAGATCTGGGGAAAGAGGGGATTGAAAGGCACGGAGAAGTGAAGGGAGGGAGGAAGAGATAGATAAGAGAGAGAGAGACTGGTGGGACAGACGAGGCTCCTCTTGCCGCCACCTCCACCCATCCCAGCAGGGTCCTCTGCTCCCCTCGCTCCATGCCCAGCTAACGCCTCCTGCGGCTGCTGCGGCTGCTTCTCCTTTCCTTGGACTCCCAGCGGCTGCGGAGGATGGAGGAGGAGGCCTCCGCCCCGTCGGGGCCCCGCTCGGCGGTGGAGAAACTGTCGGAGGCGGTGGGCCAGCGCACGAAAGCCCTGAGCAGCGCCCTGCATGAGGCCAACCGCCAGCGGCGCCTCCTGCTGGTCATCGTGTGCGTGGCGCTGCTGTTGGACAACATGCTGTACATGGTGATCGTGCCCATCGTCCCGGACTTCGTGGCCGCCCTCAACGTCGCCGAGGAACGCCAGCAGGGAGCGCAGCAGCAGCAGCAGCAACAGGCGCCCGTCCCGGCCACCGCTGCCTCCAACATCTCCACGACTGGTGGTGGCCTGGGCTGGTCCCTCAACAGCACCCGGCCCATGCTGAGGCCTCGCTACCCGGCCGACAGCGACGACATCCGGATCGGGGTGCTGTTCGCCTCCAAGGCCATCTTGCAGCTGCTGGTCAACCCGCTGAGCGGCACGTTCATCGACCGCGTGGGCTACACCATCCCTCTGCTCATGGGCCTGGGCGTCATGTTCCTGTCCACCATCATCTTCGCCTTCGCCGAGAACTACGGCACCCTGTTCGCGGCGCGCAGCCTGCAGGGCCTGGGCTCGGCGTTTGCCGACACGTCGGGGATCGCGCTCATCGCCGACAAGTACACGGAGGAGTCGGAGCGCAACCGCGCGCTGGGCATCGCGCTCGCCTTCATCTCCTTCGGCAGCCTAGTGGCGCCCCCTTTCGGAGGCATCCTGTACTACTTCGCGGGCAAGAGGGTGCCCTTCCTGGTACTGGCCTTCATCTCGCTCCTGGACGGCCTGCTCCTCCTGTTGGCCATCAAGCCTTTCAGCGACAGGTCTCGGGACAACATGCCCGTGGGCACCCCCATCTACAAGCTCATGATAGACCCCTACATCATGGTGGTAGCCGGGGCCCTCACCACGTGCAACATCCCCTTGGCTTTCCTGGAGCCCACCATCTCCAACTGGATGAAGAAGACCATGGACGCCAACGAGTGGGAGATGGGCCTCACCTGGCTGCCGGCCTTCATCCCCCACGTGCTGGGCGTCTATGTCACCGTCAAGCTGGCAGACAAGTACCCCCACCTCCAGTGGTTCTATGGGGCGCTGGGCCTGGCCACCATAGGGGCCTCCTCTTGCATGGTGCCCGCCTGCCGGAACTTCTGGCAGCTCACCGTCCCTCTGTGCGGCATCTGCTTCGGCATTGCCCTGGTGGACACCGCCCTGCTTCCCACCCTCGCCTTCCTGGTTGACGTCCGCTACGTGTCGGTCTATGGCAGCGTCTATGCCATCGCCGACATCTCCTACTCGGTGGCATACGCCCTGGGGCCTATTGTGGCCGGGGAGATCGTCCACTCCTTTGGCTTTGTGCAACTCAACCTGGGCATGGGCCTGGCCAACGTGCTTTACGCCCCCATCCTCCTGGCCCTCAAAAACATTTGCCAGATGAAGCCCTCGCACTCGGAGAGGAACATTCTCCTGGAGGAGGGACCCAAGGGACTCTACGACACTATTAAGATGGAAGAACGCAAAGGCAAGGGCAAACACCTCCACCCGGTAGGGGGCGGTGAAGAGAATAGCGTAGACTCTTTCCATAGAGACTTCAGAGGGGCGTCTGAAGAGGACTCTTCAGACTATGACTATACTTAGAGGGTGGGCGGAGTACCCCAAGAGGGAGTTATGGAGAGCATCTTGGCTGTTATGCCCCAATGTGCCAATATACTACTTTAACCTTTGTCTTGATGTGATGGCTTTCTTCTTCTTCTTCTTCTTCTTCTTCTTCTCCTTCTCCTTCTCCTTCTCCTTCTCCTTCTCCTTCTCCTTCTCCTCCTCCTCCTCCTCCTCCTCCTCCTCTTCCTCTTCCTCTTCCTCTCTCAAAGGTATTACCTTAAACACCCTGTCAAGATGAAAGCTCCAAATAACTATCCTAACATGAACGGTGCATTTGCAGAGATCTGTGATGGTCTTTTCCTGTTAAAAGAGGGAAGGGCACACGTCCAAAACTCCCTGACAAAAGCCTGTTGTGCCAAGAGGTTTTTCTCGCAATGTTTGTGTGTGACTTTCGGCTGGTTCACACATGCATGTACATCACTAAGTTTGCCACATACACGGGGGTAATGCTATCCCTTGGAAGCGTTTCACACAATTACACGGGTTTTCTTTTTCTTTCTTTTTCCTTACACTTGACTGCGGCACACTTGATGACTTGAATGTGTGAACTGACTCCGCCGAGAAAGCGTTGTGTTTTTGAGGTGGTCTGAAAATTATGTCTGTGGTGTTGGGCTTGTGAGGGTCTGCTCCTCCTTTGTGAATCATCCCCTGGATTTTGTAGCTCGGGGGAAACAGGTGCCAGTCACTCTGTCCTGCATAAATTCTCATAGAAACACCTTACAACACCACTTCTTAAAATTGTAAGGGAGAAAAAATTAAGTTGCCAAATGCACATCCGGGGTCTCAATAAATATTGTACATTTTTATAAATATATATAGGTACCTGTGTGGAAACTGTCGGTTTCATATTTAATGCCAGCAATGGAAATCACGTCGTATTATTTCTCCTCTCAGCGAGGGGGACAGAAATCTGTAACCATTTATTTATTTTTCTGTTGTGCTGCTACTCTGATAAATGCAATATACCGTACCATGTTTTAGTCTGAAACTGCTACACTGGTTGTGCCGGCTGAATAAATGGCGTTCAGGGGAACCTTACGTCTTGGCTTCGTTGTTTGTTTGTGTAAAGACCCGGGGTGCAGTCCTAACTTAAGCATGCTTATTGAGCAAATTCCATTGAATTCGGTGGAACTTCTAATAATAATGCACATGACTGTCAGATGGGTCCATATAGGAGCTTTAATTCCTGGCTTCAACAATAAAGTTATAGGAGTCATTCTGGAAACACAACTTCCGTCCCCCGCAAGAAATCCGCTTGAAATCATATATTCCTGCCACCTACCCAAATACTATAGAAAAAAGACGAAGGCAGGCTGGCGAGATCCAATCAAAGGGAAGCACTTTAAAAAAAAGCCACTGCCATTAATGTACACCTATGTGCTTAAGGCTACAATCCATTACCCACTTTCCTAAGAGTAAGCCCAACTGAAATCAGCTGGGAACTTCTGAGTAGACGTGCATAGGATTGCATTGCCAGTCTCGCCCCTGGAACTCAGTGAGACGTGCCTCCCTCTCTTGCCTACGGTTTCTCAAAAATTAGTTGCGCTGAGCTCTAGAGGACTTGCCTCCTGGTGAAGGTATGCGTAGGATCACAGCCTTAGCGATGGTTAAATGAAGATTTGGAATCAATGGAATTTTCAAAACTGCGCGTTTCCAGCTGCCGCTCTCTCGGAAGCATTTATACAAAGTAAAAGTATATTGAAAAGTTTTGTGAGCAGGGATCGGAAAGATTTTAGTGACGGGTCTGGATCAGGAGAGAGAGCGTGCTGTTTTGCGCGCCTCTCGTTTATTTCCATGGGTTTTGCGCAGGATAACTTCTCGGTGGATCCTGAGGTTAAGCGCGCAAGGATTGTGTTTCTTATTATGGCGTAAGTGTGACTTACTTCCGAGTAAGCAGGGTCGAGCCTGCAGTGTGCCTCCTAAGGGAGAAAGTCCACTGCATCAACCAAGCGGCACTTAGGATCCCGCTGCGCATCTCCTTCCTTGCAATCTTGCGCAAGGGTTAGGATGCTTAAGACCGCGGTCCTAAAGTTGCTTCCTCGGAGTAAAATCTCAATACATTTACTGGCGCTCACTTCCCAACAAATGGATTATGGAGAAGGGCTAGAGCAGCTGTTTTTCATGCAAAAGGTCCCAGGTCAGTCTCTGTGATCTCCAGGTCTGAGTGGGAGAAGCTTCTGCCTGAAACCCTGGCTTGCCACAGCCGGTCAACGTATTCAATAGAATCATAGAATGGTAGAGTTGGAAGGGACCACTAGGATCATCTAATCCAACGCCCTGCAAGGCAAGAATCTGTCTCCCAACTCGGGACTCGAACTCACGTCCCTGAGATTAAGAGTCTTATGCTCTACCAGCTGAGCTCTACCTAGATGGAGCAAATATCTGGCTCGCTATAAGGCGGCTTCTTGTGTAGGGATGAGACTCTTCATCCCATGGGTTTCTTGGGGATGGGTCGACCCCATCCTAAATGAGCAGGCTCCCAGTTTTTGAACTCCTGGTCCTGTGCAACTTTACTCGGAAATAGCTCCCTCCTGTGTGCTCAGCGGGGCTTACTTTGGAGTAAGCGCCTCGCTCCTCAGCCCACGTGCCCTCAAAAGACAGAGGCAACTTCTGGAGCGTCTCCAGTTCACCTGGTGTCCTCGCTTTCATTCTGCTCCTAGACCTACAGAAGGACACCTACCTTGTTCATGGCTTCCCCCCACCCAGCTTGGATCCGGCAGATTAGTTGTTAATCCCCTCCCCACCTTCCCACCCACGTTTGCATTTCCCAGTATTCACGTGGCTCCCCTTAATTCACTCGGGGTCCTCAGCTGGAGGGAAAAGGACCAAAGGAGCTCGCGACCCAAGAGATCGGTTGAGAGCGTAGGTGGACAGCTTTCGAGAAAAGTCAATACAATTGTCATCATAACTGAAGAAAGAAAAAGGGCGGGGGGGGGGAGATATCTCACAACTCTCCTGCAGGCAAGCTATGAGAAGGAGGTTGGTTGGAGCGCTGTTCAGCTCCAGATCAGCCTCTGTCAAGCTGGGGAAACCGGAGGTAGCGCTGAGCTGATGAATAAGCGATTAGACTGTGGCATCTCCTTCCTGCCCTTGCTTCTCCTCCCTGGTGCTATTTCGCTCCGGGTGTGCAGGAGCATCGCAAGAGCTTCGCTGGGTCTCCCTCTATACTCTAGCCATCTCAAGGATTTCTCTGTGTGTGTGTGTGTGTTGTCTAGTATCCCGCTCCCCAAATTGGTCACGCAGATAATCCGGGCAGCCTAAACACAAAACCTGCCTGTACAACAGGTCTTCAGTGGCGGACTGACTCTGAACATGGAGATCATTACACTCGGTGACCCCAGCCAAGAGCACTTCATCTCTGTTTGCCCTCTCTCCACGAACCCCTCCCCACCAATTCATTTTTAGCCCCTATCATTCTCAGGGCAACACAACACCGGTTTTCATTCGGATCTTAAAGACGCCTGCTTGGGGGGGGGTCCAGCCGGTGAGAATTACCGAGGTCCCTTCGTCCCCGCCCCCAATAAAATATTTGGGGGGGCTGGCCCCCCACAAAACTGATGAGCATCGCCATTCAAATAGTGCCCGTGCACCTGTCGTGTGATCGATTATGCGGGGCTGGGCTTACCTGCCCCTCACCCAATATTTTATTCAAGTTGGCACCCCTGTAAGAGAGTGTAATATCGCAGCCTTATGTCCCTTTCCCAGGGTTGATGGGGGACACACACCTTTGTATCTGCAGCTGGGGGCGGGGGACGGACAGCGAAGAGGTAGGATCTGACCTCCTGCATTCGCGTCCAAGGGTTCATTTCGTGCCAGAACCCCGGGGAACCGAATATTTCGTTTCCCCCGAGAGCCCCGGTTCTTCCTCTCGCCGCGCGCCCCCTTCTCTCCCCCACCCACCCTCGGAGCTCTCCAGCTGTGGCTCAATACGATTCAATCGTTTCCTCGCAGACACACAAGTTGGTTATTTTCTCCGCAGCTCCGTTGAAAAACCATCTGACTCCGACGCGCGAGAAGGGCCCTGTCGAGCTGTTGGGGGTGTCTACCCTAAAGAGCGCTTTGGAAATGCATTTTCAGCCACACTTGACAAAGGAGCTCGTAGTGGGGGGTTGTTGGCTTTCGATTATGCAGCCAAAAGAGGAGGAAAGAAAAAAGGAAAACTGACGCTACTTTAAGGGGGTGGTTTTTATTGGGGAGGAAAGAAAGAAACCTAACAACGAATTTTCCTCTCCAGCTCGCTCGTTTGTCACCTAAGCGCAAGAAAAGGTTCCTTCTAAGCCCGTTGAATGTTATTAATACTTTAAAGGCTGAAAGCCGATTCACGCTTACTCGCGAGGAGGCCCCTCTGAATTTAGACAGCCCGCCAGCAGGAGTGGGATGCACAGAATCAAGGGTCCCTAAATCGAATTAACACCGTGCTTTTCACATTGCGCGTGAAACAGATCGCAGATTACACATTGTTGGGGAAGGCCGCTTGGATCCAGGGGTTGCTAAAGGGCTGCTTTCTTATCTTTATCGTTGCTTGATCATTCTGAGATCCGTTTCAGGGGGAGGGACATTAGCCCCACGCTTATAAAAAGGAGGCGGTGAATCTGGATATGGACTGAACTGGGGCGATGGCGGGAGCTGGCAGATTAGCAAGATCATCGCTAACACTTCCCCCACGGAGAAATAAGTGGTGCAAGCTTTCGCCTGCCTCTTCATAAGTAATCCCCATCGAGTTCAGTAGGATTTACTCTCAGGAAAGGGCAGATAGGATCGCAGCCCTGGGTCTGCAACTTCTGCTTCAGAAGAGTAACGTGCTGCGAGATCACCTGCGCCTCATGTGCACGTTTAATCGGTTGGGTTGAATAGGACTTGCTCCCAAGTAGGGGCGAGCAGGATTGCCCTGTTGGGTTTTAGAGAGAGAGAGAGAAGTGGGCACTTAACTGGTGCATTGATTGTTGCAACGTCGCAACGAATGCCCAAGACATTTTTTTTTAATTGCAATTTTGTCCCACCTTTCTTCCAAGCAGCTCAAGGCAGCATACAATAATCTCCCTCGCAACCCTGTGAGGTAGGTTAGGCTGAGAGACTCAGTCCTTCCAGATTCTGGGAGTCTTTTGCAACCTCTCCGCCCCAGAACTAGCATCCTACAGTAGGGGGTTCAAAGAGCTGTCTTTCTTTGTCTCCTTGGAGCAGTGAGGGACAGTCTGTGTTTTCCCCTCGGCTATGAGGTTCAGTGAAGAAGAGCGCTGGACTTGGAATATCTTTGCCACAAACTTTGAGCAAGTCTCCTCGCTCAATTTGAGAAAGGGAAATATTATTGACATATCACAGTTGGGTAGGCGAGTTTGAACCCAGAAAGCGACAGGAAACATCTTCGCCAACAAAGAGTGTTACATAAATCACACCAGTTATTATAAGGTTCGGTTATATTTACGGAAGCAATTACTGTATCTCTGAAATGTAAGTCTGGAGGCGGGGAGCGGAGAGGGGCGAGGTTACATGCCTATCGAAATCCACTACAATCTCCTTTCTGGGATTACTCAAGAGCAGGGCACGTTCAAATTACCGCTGTGGTTTGGAAGAAGGATGCTAAGAATTCGCGCTCAAGAGACCTCCAGCCCCTTGAAAGGGAACCCTAGGAGTGAAACACCTATGACCCTCTTTCAAATGTGCAGACTCGCCCTAACTTTGCCCAGAAAGCGCCCCTTCCCCCACGCTGCCTGACGCAGAGCTCTGTGTAGTTCGGCAGCCAGCTTGCTTTTCACACAAGCACTTGGTCCAACCAGAGAGCGCCTTCCATGGCCTATTGCAGTGGTCTTTTTCCTGGCCCACCGCCACCGCCCATATCAAGCAGCAGCAGCCTGCCTTTCATCCACAAGCAGCGACCCTCTTCCACCTGAGAGAGGTAAACATTTTCGGTGCGCTTCTGTTGCTCGTCGGGTTCCCTCGTTTGGACCGCCTCCTCGCCCATCCCAGGCTGCGCGAATAGGAAGGGCGAAGGGGAGGAGTCTCCACACCCAGCCGCGGGGGGAGGGGGAGGAAGGTGGGTCGCGTGGAGAGGGGGCAACCCTCCGAGCGCTCGCGCGCGTGGCCACAAGGCTCGCCAAAGCGCAGCTGGCGGCGCCGAGGTACCATGGACAGCTCCGCTGGAGGCTGCTGAGCAGCTCCTTCCTCTACCAGCTGCCCCAAACCCGAGACTTCTTCGCTGGCAGGTTCTTGCTCATCAGCACCGGTCCTAGGGAGAAACTTTGCCTCGCCGCGATCGGTATACGAGAGCCAGGTAAGGAGAGGTGGCCTCAAAGGACGCGCGCTGCGAACGCGTGTCTGGCGCCTGAGTCGCATTGATAAGCAAGGAATCGGTGGTCGCCAGGAAAAGGGGCTTCTTTGCAAACAAACACACACAGTATAACTTTCTGCCGTCTCTATCCTATTCTGCCTCGTCCATATTTTAAGTGGGTGGCGGATCCGGCTCTGGGTTGCTAACTAGGGTCGCCTGGTGGTGTTGGTGGGGAGTATCTTACTAACCTCGCTCCAGTCTGCCATTCCCTTTCTCAACTTCGGGGAAGGGGAGGAGTGTAAGGGAAATATTTTATGCTAGCGCTGTCTTTGCTAACTGTATGCATGCGCCGAAATGGTCCGATCTGGTACCTTACCATCCCGGTTTAAATAATTCTTCCCGGCTAGGGCTTCCCAAGGAGTGAGGCCCATTGAACTCAGCGGGGCTTACTCCCGAGTAAACGTGCCGAGGCTCCTGTTGGAATTCATCCTCAGGCCCATCTATCGGGATGCTGAACTACTAGAGTGGAGAGGAACGCGATCCTCAAAGACCATCGAGGCTGCGGTCCCCTAAATGCTTAATCCGGAGCAGTGGCCCTGAAACGAACGGGAGCAAGTAGCTTTGGGGGTTGAGATCGCAGCAGCCCAGTTGTTTTCGAAAGCTTCAATAACCTGTTGCATCCGCACTACCCCTTCACAAGGCGCCCTTGGCTGGGGACAGACTTTCATAGGAACGATTAAATCCTTCCTCTCTCGCATCGTTTTCTCTTAAGCTTCCTCCTTCCCATCAGCCTCTGGTTTTACTTTACGACTTGGTCGCTTAGTAGTAGTATGTCTAGGTGGACTTGAATTCAGGACTCTGATCTCCCGAGAGAGGAAGAGCATGCGGATATCAAGCTTTACAGATGGGCATTTTTCTTGGTCCCTTTGATGTTGCTTCGGAGCCTGCCCCATTCCTCCCAACACCTCGCCCCCTGGCGCGCCCCACACAGTCACCCCCATGCCTCTAATGCAAAATGCTCTTCTCTTTATGCGGGATTTCTCAGCATGCGCTTCCAAAGTCAAGAGCACTGCTTTCCAAACCTGGATCTTCAGCGGTTTCTGGACTACAAGTCCCATCATCCCTTGCTAGCAGGACCAGCGGTCAGGGGTGATGGGAGTTGTAGTCTAACAACAGCGGGAGACTCCCCCCCCCCATCCTGGTGAAAATGGATAGCCAGCAGCTGTAAATCAATGGGTGTTGGCAATTCATCTTCTGTTCCTCTCCTATATGTTTCCTTCCTGGTGAAAAATGGATAGGCAGCAGCTGTAAATCAATGGATGCTCGCAACTCCTCTCGCATCCCTCTGCTATATATGTTTCCTTGAGTATAACCATCCTGACCATGTTTGCTCTGAAGTAAGCCCCCATTGAATTCAATGGAACTTACTCCCAGTTAAAAGTCGCATAGGATTGCCTTCAGAGCACATTGATCTAGATCCTCCCTTGCCATGAGCAAACATCCACAGCGATGAGGGAAATATTGGCGCCTTCACAGCAAGTTTTCTCGCTGGGCAACTAGGTATGAAAACTGTGTACAGTGTAAAATGCAGGAAAAATGTTTTCTAGGGTCTGTTTATCATTGCAGTGCAATCGATCCAGGCTTTTCCTTGTCTTTTATTTTGTAAAGTTTACAGCATGAAAGGAAGAGAGACAGATTCCTTCCTTTTCAACAGAAGCTTACAGTTAAGCTCTGATAAGGACTGTTGCAAGGCTCGGTAGTCAAGAGAAATGGATAAGGTGTCAGGAAATGATGGCATGTTGTTTTTTAAAAAATAAATAAATAGCACTACGCATACTGGTGTCCCCACATATTGTCTAGGATGTATTGGTTGCTGCTTTCTAACTACCATATACCACATGTAGGCTCCTCTTGTCAATTCTGATGCACCGCTTGCAAATCACCATGCTTAGCTCAGTTGGCTGCAGCATGGTGCTGATAACACCAAGGTTGCAAGTTTGATCCCTATATGGGACAACGGCAAATTCCCTCATTGTAGGGGGTTGGACTAGATGATCCTCAGGGTCCCTTCCAACTCTACAAATTTATGATAATAATAATAACAATAACAATAATTTATTATTTATACCCCACCCATCTGGCTGGGTTTCCCCAGCCACTCTGGGCGGCTCCCAACAGAATATTAAAAACACGATAAAATATCAAACATTAAAAACTTCCCTAAAAAGGGTTGCCTTCAGATGTCTTCTAAAAGTCAGGTAGTTGTTTATTTCCTTGACATCTGATGGGAGGGCGTTCCAGAGGGTGGGCGCCGCTACTGAGAAGGCCCTCTGATTCTATGTCATACTCTACAAAGATAGGCTTTAAGCTATCTACAGGCCATGCTGCATCTAAATGTAACTGGAAGCCTCTCTCTAGTCCCAAGTTTTGTTTTGGGGGAGGGGTGTTCATGCCCTCTGCACATGCCAAAAGCAGCTACCATCCTCTTTAGTTTTCCTGAACTTGAACCAGAACTGAGCTTGCCTTGGAGCGCTAGAGCTCAAATGAGGGGCTTTTTAGAGGCGAAGAACGTAAGGGAGCTGCCTTACAGTGAGTCAGATTGTTCAACCGCCTGGCTAAGTGATGCCCCAAACTGACCGGCAGT
This sequence comes from Podarcis liolepis, assembly GCF_965112155.1. NCBI lineage: Eukaryota > Metazoa > Chordata > Lepidosauria > Squamata > Lacertidae > Podarcis > Podarcis liolepis. Next base: position 26,027,012 of record NC_139556.1, read on the forward strand.
GGCTATCCACTATTTCCAGCAGGATTCTCTGCCAGCCCAACCTGAAAATGCCAGAGATTGTACCTAGAACCTTCTACATGCAAAATGATGCCTTGCCACTGAGCTATGGGCCTGCATGGATGGCTCAGTTGGTTAGAAAATGCTGCTGATAATGCCAAGGTTGCAGGTTCAATCCCTGTATGGAACAACTGCATATTCCTGCATTGCAGGGCGTTTTACTAGATGTTTCTCAGGGTCCCTTCCAACTCTGCAGTTCCACGATTCTTCATGTTACCTCTTGATGCAGCTTCTGAGAATGTCCATCGTATCACATGTGCGAGTACTGAAATCTACTTTTGGAACACACCTGGATTTTCCTACCTGTTTTGCTTTATTTAAAGGACAAAGGGCACTTTTTTTCTTTTTTCTTTTTAGGACAAAGGGCACTTGAGAAACAAAGTGAGTTGGCTTATGCATATAGGCAGACCAAATACAGATACAAAATACTTAATAAGACCATTATATTCTGTCTTTGGCTGGAGGCAGACGATACTTGCAACTATCGTGGAAGAGGTATTATCATTGCCTTTTGTGTCTCCATGAAAATTCTTTTGTTCCACTGGACAAACAAGGTTATAAAGCTCTACAAAAAGCTCGCAAACCCTATATACATCCAAGGCCCCATTCACAAATAAATTATAAAATAAATGTCTACCCCAGCCGCTGTCAGCTAAGAAGAATTAGTCTGACCTTCAAAGGTTTGTGGTTTTGGTAGCAAAATAGATGTCAGGAAGTATTAAAGCTGCTTATGCCTTAGTATTATCTTAATAAAATATAAATCATGCTGTTTTCATTGAATTCCATGCACCGAGTTGCAGTCCGTGTGGTGTGCTAGTTAGAGTGGCCTTCTCCAACCCAGGGTTCTCCAGACTCTTTGGACTACAACTTCCAGTCTGGCTGGGGCTGATGGGAATCATAGTCTGAACCATCTGGAGGGCACCAGGTTGGCAAAGGCTGGGTCAGACTATTGGTTTAGCAGTGGGAAGAGTTGGACACAGATCCCCTCTCAGCCACAGAGCTCACTGGCTGACCTTGAGCCAGTCACTCTCTCAGCCTAACCTACCTGTCAGAGCTGTTGTGAAGGGAGGCATGAAGAACTATGTGCCTAAACTTGAGCTTCCTCTTCATCATCATCTTTTTAAATGAGCTTCTTGGAATACAGGCAGCATATAAATGTACTAAAGCAATCAGTAAAAATAAAGCGCATTTTCCAAGATGACAACCGGTTTTGGTCTACCCTTTCCCATTGGAGCAAGGTGTGAGTTCTGTCATTTGTTTTAGACACTGCATTTTTGCATTTCTGTTATGGACTATGATAAACGTGAAAATGCATAAACCGAGCTATTTATCAGACATGACAATGTGGTGACGATGCCAATATTGTACCATCAACACTCTGAAAAACAATGACTGCCTGTCTGCAGAATCTACCTCTCTCCTCCTAAATGGAATGACATTTGACTATTCAGTAGTTTGTAAATTGTGCAGCTGTACCAACACAGCATCTTTAATTTCATGGCCACCTGATCCCCAGCAGAGGGCTCCATCCCTCACCAAAGTTGTGGAACAGTGATGGAGAGCTGGTGCTCCTCCATGTTGTTGGTCCTTCTGGACCATTGGCCATGCCAGCTGGGGCTGATGGGAGTTGGAGTCAGACACCGTCTAGAGGGGGGGGGGAACCTGGCAACCCACAGACCAAACATGGCCCACTAGGCCTCCCCATTTGGCCCATGAGGCTGTTTAGAAGAAGCTACACTTGTCCATGGGGAAACCATGCTCATACATAATGTCAGGTATGGGACAGAAAAGGGTGGCCCTCAGAGGAGCCACCAGGAGCTTAAAGTGGGCTTCCAATTGCTCCTGGTGCATCAGCTGGTGGGTGGTAGGAGCCTGTGTCACTCAAGGAGGTGGAAGAGGTTTGACTACAGAGCTTGAAAGGAGAGGTGCAAGAGGGACAGAACCCCACTCTGCACTGATGCTCTCAATCTACAGTTTTGAAGTTGATAGAACCAGTGCTGGGTTTTGGCCGATGGGCAGGGAAGCCCACCTGTCAACCATGAGCTAATATATGATATTATATTATTATGTCAAAGTTGGCCCACAAGGTTGGGAGCAGGCCTTGTTCCAGCACAAAGGAACATTGAGAAGCAAAACCAATATTTCACACCCCAGCCCTGTCTGAGCCAAGTCTCAACATTGAGCCCTTTGCAAGCAGTGCCTCCTAATCACCCTTCAGAGTAGGGATCCTAACTCTGAGAGAGTGCAGGATCAACCCACACATTCAGCAGAGGTGTTGATAATTGCACGACCACATCTCATCACTTGGCAAGCTCGCCTTCTCTGATATAAGCTCTGTTTATGAAAGGCAGTTGCGGAGAACCGTTTTGCATACCCTGCCAAGCTGTCAAGCGATGATGGCCGCAGCTCTCAGTTAAGAAACATGTTTTCATGCAAATTGGCCTATTGTTGCTCAACTGTGAACATTCTCTAGCCTGACATATTGCCTGAAGCATAGGAGGTGCCCAAATTGTGGCGGGAGAGGGAGAAAACACTTTTTCCATGGTGGGGCTCCAAGATTGCATTGATAGTTTACATGGATCACCCAGGTCACGTGGTTACTTCCCACATCAGCTGGAGATGTGATACTGGTCTGGATGCAGCCATGTGACCTGGGAATGCTATGTGGTCATCATTAGAAATGGAAAGTTCCACCAATGTGACATGTGAAGAAAGCCCATTCCCTGTGGCCCCCACACCACAGAGACAGCTTGCTGTGAATGGGGCTGCTGACCAACGTTAATTACAATACTGCAGTTTCTCTAACTGGGCAACAGAAATGTACATTATTTAACCAACTGAGCTCTCGTTGCTCGGTCCCTGCTCCTGCCAACCTAGCAGTTTGAAAGCACGTCAAAGTGCAAGTAGATAAATAGGTACCACTCCAGCAGGGAGGTAAACGGCCTTTCTGTGCGCTGCTCTGGTTTGCCAGAAGCGGCTTAGTCATGCTGGCCACATGACCCGGAAGCTGTACGCCGGCTCCCTCGGCCAATAAAGCGAGATGAGCGCCGCAACCCCAGAGTCGGCCACGACTGGACCTAATGGTCAGGGGTCCCTTTACCTTTAACCTGCTTTCCAAGAATACGCTTCACAAAGCAGCTTACACATAGGTATAAAAAATAGAAGCACAAAACAAGATAAAATATACACCCCACACACTTTGCACCATCCTTTTAAATGGTTATCTGTAGAAACTCCTTATTGAAATTTTTTTCCTGTCTTTGCATTTTCGTACGTATTTGTTTTCAGGCATCTAATCTACGCTATATTTTGTATGAATATCCAGTTCCTATTATGCAAATGTGCATCTCGTATTAAAAACAACAACAACAAAATGCCAGTTAGTAAGTTTCAAACTTGTGTTTTATTTTTAAGGTGACTTTCAAAATACCCCCGCCCCGCTCCCACAAACGAACCTTATTTCCATTAACTAACTGGCCTATTATTTACCGCAGCTCAATTCTGTTTCTTCCTCCTTTTTTCTTGGCATCACTGCCCTGCCCCATACTTCAAATGATGCTGCAGATCCGTAATGTGTGCATACCTTGAGTCTACCTTTAGCATAATACAGGGACAGATGGCAACTACACCAGGGTAAATATTGCCAAAAGAAAATGAACTGAAGTGCAAGCAACTGTGATATCAAGGGAATAATTCTGCCATGCTATTTACACACACACACACACACACACACACACACACACACACACCTCCCTTTTGGGCAAGTACATCAAGACCAAATAGAGATGCCAAACTAAAAGAAATCCAGCAATATTGTCAGGAGCAGAGATGTTAATTAAGACCTCTTAAGACCAGATACCTCCTTTGTGTAGTTGTGATTTCTTTCCTTACATTTGTGTAATTGTCATTGACAAGCACATCTCTTTTGATTGCTTTTTAAAACTATGACCATAGTTGTTGGTTGTTGTTGTTTTTTTAAAAAAAACCAACTATGACCAAATCAGATTGTTTCCAGAGCCTGCAATCTTATGTACACTTCCTTGGAGTAAGCCTAATTAAACACAGTGGAATTTACCTCTGAGTAGGTACCCATAGTATTGGAACCAAATAGATTGTTCATTCCCCATATGGGACAACTGTGTATTCCTGCACTGCAAGAGGTTAAACGAGATGAGCTTTTGGGTCCCTTCCAACTCTACTATTCTATGATTCTACAAGGGTAGAAAAATTAAGGAGGGTTTTGTCTTGTTTTTTCACTGACAAGCGCAGTAAATGTCAATCAAAGGATGATTTAAAGTTCAGAATGACCTCTCTCGTCTATACTGGAGAGGGTTCCTCTGTCTGCCTCCTCCACCACAAGTTACTGCTGTCGCTTTGAAGAACAGTGAAAACCACAGGATCCTTTAAATGTCACTTTCCCCATCACAGGGCTAACTGGAAGAGAGGCGCATATGGAGCCGGGCCTAATCAAAGTAGCTGGCATTCATTTGTCTCCGAAGTCCTCTGCTCTTTTCAGTCATTTGGACAACTGGCTGTAAAGTCATCCAGGGCATTGTTTCCATTGGCATAATCCAGTCTTCCTTTTGAAACACAAACCACTTGTGAAAGAAGCTGCTGCTTGACATTGAAAATGCGAGACACAGGAAATGTATCAAAACCAAGACTTCCTGTTTTGCTTTTGCTTAGCCTTCTTCCAAGGAGCTCAAGGTGGTGTTACCTGGTTCTCCCCTTCTCCATGTTATCCTCAAATAAACCTCGTGAGGCAGGTTAGGCTAAAGGGACAAGGTCTGGTCCAATGAGTTCGTATTAAGTTTGTGTTACAAAGCAAACAGATAAACAGGGAAAGGTACATCACCTTGACAACGCCTCCCCAGGTGGGATTGAGCAACTGGCTGAGGTAGGCGGAGACCTCCAGGTATCCCACCTGGGGAAGGCAAAGCCAAGCCTATGTTAATGGTGCCGCATAGGGTCCAGGGGGCTGCGTGCAACCACGCAAAGGGCGCCCCCCCATTTAATGTGGGGAGCAGTCATTGTCTCCACTTTCAATTCATAGTCTTGTTCACAGTTCATTTACGTCTGGTGAGAGATACTTTTGTCATAGACATCTTGAAGTTAGGGGAAAGGAGAAGGTGGGGTAGAGAGATGGGGATATTGTTCTTCTGTTCTATTGCCTATTATCAGAGTAGGTCCAGTGAGCTTTCTAACTCACTCCTGGACATGGCCTCGACAGATCCCCAGTGATGTAGGCCTCTGATGCTGGCTGTATCCATCCCTTGTTTACGGCAAGGCTAGGCAACCTGTGGATGTTACTGGACACTAGCCCAGCCAGCATGGCCAGTGGTAAGGCATGATGGGAGTTGTAGTTCATCAACATCTGAGGACTATAGGTTTGTGGTTTGGAGCACAATACCTCCCTTGAGCCTTGAGTAATAAGAAAGAAATTTGGCATGTCGGTTTTATGCTTCCAATATTCTAAGTGCACACGTGAGGGGTTCTTTAGTCTTGCACACTTTTCAAACTTGGGGAGGGCAGGAAGCAACATATTTTGTACAGGACAATCTGTCTTCAGTATTGGGAACTGTTCTGTTTCTAAAGCTCAGACCTCTGTGATGCTCCCCATGTGGTCTTTTCAGAGAGGGGCAAAGAAAATGTGAAGCATATTGCTGCGCAATCTCCTTTTTGAGCACTGAGGTATCACAAGGGAGTCTGGTATGCACTCTTCTGGCGTAGTTTTCAACTTCCCACCCCTGAGAAATATCTCGGAAGGAGGGAGTGGGCAGACATGTGGATACCTGGAACATTATTTCAGAGTTCTATGCAGTTGTCGCCATATGCCAGGTGCTATGCAGAACTTAGAAATGATCCAGTTCTTGCCCAGGGTTCCTTCAGTTGGTGCAAGAAGATATGAAAACCAGGGATTTAAAGAAAATGGTATTTTGAGTCAGGTGGCAAATAAAGGCATCAGTATGCAGTTGAGTCAGGAAAAAAATTAGTTAAAAGGAATTGTACTATGTTATTTCATTACTTCCCGGGCGTGGAATATAAGACCCAAGCTCACTTGGAGCCTTTTGAGAATTTATGTTGGCATAAAGGATAATGGATATTTGGCAAAGACCAAGAGTGGAGGGGAGCTGTTAGTCAATGCATTAACCTTTCACCTTGGAATATCCATTTCCACATCTTGAGCAGATTGTTGATCAAAGTGAGCTTGGCAGGGTTTCATTTCTCTGCCTATGAGTAACTAGCAGTTGTCACAAAGCCGATCACACATTATTCCATCACTAGGAATCAGGAAGTCTGAGGCCAGCACAAACACACATGTTTCACTTGCATTCCCATTACACCAGTGAGCATTCTGTAGAATGCTTTTCCTCCTGGAGGCACCTGGAGGCAAAATGGTGGTGAGGAATAACGGGCACCTATTGGACAGTGCCTGTGACATCACTGCTCATGAGCAATGCCTATTCCTCTCATTTTACGTCGTATTTGCTTAATTGTCAGGGACTGGGCAGAGGAGGAATAATGGAGACCACCTCCCCATCCTGACCCTTCCAGGGAGGAGGAAAAGGAAGACAGCATAGATTTACAGCAGGAGTTTTAGGGAGGTCACAGCTCAGAGGCAGATGAGGGGGAAAGTTGGGAAATCATGGGAAAGCCAGAACAACACCTGACTGACACGTTGTCATTAGAAAGCATTCCAGACCCTCCATCTCCCAGAACCCAGCGAGTCGTAAAAGTAGGAGAGCAAAGAGCTCAAAGACAGAGGGCACCTAGCAGCACCCATAGAGGAGGTGATGAGAATGACGAATGAGGAAGTGGGAGAGACGGAGGTGGAGATTCACTTGGGACAATGCCATTATCCAAGAGGATGGGTTCTATAAAGACTGAAATAAAAAAGGACTATAAAAACTTTTCCTTGTCTTTATAATTCCTGGGCAACAAGTCGGGAGCCGCTGACAGCATCCTGACATTAATTTTGTTCACTCCCTTGCTATAGTAACAAACATGGTAGCCCTCGAACCAACAATTGAGTGAATGACAGTGAAGTGCCTTCTCCAATGTCTTGCTGTCATTTTGTGGACCTGTTTTCTGTTTCTTCTCCCTCTTCCTCTAATGACTTCTTCTGTGCTCCCCTCTTTCCAAAGAGTGCACATCTCCCATGATGCATTAAGCGAGAGATAGGGTGCCCTTTTGCAGCCCATTCATAACTATGCAGTAGTAAGACTCCCGCAATTCCTGTGATATGTAAACAAGATAGGACAGAATGGTTTGAATTTGGGACATTTGCTGGAGTTCACCTGTTGCTTCACTGTTTGCTCAGACTGTATAAAGGTAAAGGGACCCCTGACCATTAGGTCCAGTTGTGGCCGACTCTGGGGTTGCGGTGCTCATCTCACTTTATTGGCAGAGGGAGCCAGCATACAGCTTCGGGGTCATGTGACCAGCATGACTAAGCCACTTCTGGCAAACCAGAGCAGTGCACGGAAACGCCGTTTACCTTCCCGCCGGAGCGGTACCTATTTATCTACTTGCACTTTGACGTACTTTCGAACTGCTAGGTTGGCAGGAGCAGGGACCAAGCAACGGGAGCTCACCCCGTCATGGGGATTTGAACCGCCGACCTTCTGATCGGCAAGTCCTAGGCTCTGTGGTTTAACCCACAGCGCCATCCGCCTCTCAGACTATATAAAAAGATAAAGAGACCCCTGACCATTAGGTCCAGTCGTAACCGACTCTGGGGTTGCGGCGCTCATCTCGCTTTATTGGCCAACGGATCCGGCGTACAGCTTCCAGGTCATGTGGCCAGCATGACTAAGCCATTTCTGGCGAACCAGAGCAGCGCACAAAAACGCTGTTTACCTTCCCGCTGGAGTGGTACCTATTTATCTAACTATATATATGCGTGTAAATAAAATCATACCACACCACAACCCTCTAATGATGACACTGAAAAGAAACAGAACTTGAGGAACAATGTACCCCGGAGGAGCTCACTACTTAGAAGATGGGGTACCTGTATTAGCAGTAATAAGAATGGTGGTGACTGAAATGGATGAAAAGAAACAAGAAAAGCCATATGCAATATTCTCTGAGATTTCAGTGTGCATCGCATCTACAAAAATGTTTTTATTTCCAAAAACTACAAATCCCATTTTCTTCCCCCATGTGCATTCCTGTAATAGTTGCGAGTTTACACATGAACATAATACAGCAGACTTTCCTGAATCCCTGTTCCAATCGATGATTTGTTTCTGTCTCCCTCCCCACACACTCCCAATTATTTTATTTCTAGACCTAAGGCATACGACTCTGCAATCACCTGCAAGTGTTTTCGATTTTAGCTCTCCATCAAAAGGACCAAACGCAACGCAAAGATGCCAATCCTAGAGAAAGCTGCGAAGAAGAAAGAGAAAGAAGCTTGCAGCCAAGATGAGATGGTGAGCAACTGTCTCTAGAAAATAATGGGATGTTGAACAAGGGGCTGGGTGTGTGTGAAAGTGGTCGATGTGACCTTGTCATTTTTCGTGACAATTGAACACTCGGAAAATACACAAAAGGTGGCAATGAAAGATATAACATGCCAAGTTGCAGTGGGGGATGCCAGGGTGGAATGTATCAGAAAAATGAGTGTCAATTAAGAAGGTTTAATAAATCAATTCACCTATTTCATTTTAAATAAATATTAGGTTGGAGCTCACTAATTCACATACAGTGACACTGCCCTTATAGGGAAGTCTTTTGAGACCTGGTGTTTGATCACATCTTGGGAAGAACAGACCAATTGGTTTCAAAATCTCCTTTTGGGTTCTGTTGTCAATCTTGAAGGCCCCAGGGTGTTTCATAAAGATCCAAAAATCTTTCTCCTGGTAGTAGCCAGAATGGTGATTTCTAGAGGATGGAAATCACCCTCTCTTTGCAATGCTGGTATACTCACAACTGGTTCATAGCCCTTACTGACAAACTTGATGTCTAATACAGTGTTGGCAAAGTGAGTGACTCAGAATGATGCTTTTGAGCAATGTGGCTTCACTTCATTTCCGACCTGATCTGGCCACAGTGAGCCATGCAACGGTCAGCTCCAGGCTTGATTATTGTAACTCGCTCTACGCGGGGCTGCCCTTGAAACTGACCCAGAAACTCCAGCGGGTGCAGAATGCCACGGCGAGGCTCTTTACGGGGTCCTTGCCATGGGATCACATTCATCCAGTGCTTTACCAGCTGCACTGGCTCCCGGTGGAGTACAGGGTCAGGTTTAAGGTGCTGGTTTTGACCTTTAAAGCCCTATGTGGCTTAGGACCTTCGGACCTACGGGACCGCCTCCCCTGGTATGCCCCGCAGAGGACCTTAAGGTCCACAAATAACAACATTTTGGAGGTCCCAAGCCGCAAGGTGGTTAGATTGGTCTCAACTAGGGCCAGGGACTTTTCAGTACTGGCCCCGACTTGGTGGAATGCTCTGTCACAAGAGACTAGGGCCCTGCAGGACTTGACATCTTTCTGCAGGGCCTGCAAGACAAAGCTTTTCCGCCTGGCCTTTGGTTTGGACTCAGTCTGATCCTCATGTTTCCCTCCCCTTATGGTTTTGATTTATGGGCTACTATTAAAATGAGGCTGCATTTTAAATTGTATTTTAACCTGTATTTTCATAAACTGGTATTTGTTTGTTTGTTTGTTTTGGTTTTTTCCCCTATTATGTTTTATTGTAATTTTATTGCTGTTAGCCGCCCTGAGTCTGGCTCTGGCCGGGGAATAAATAAATAATTTTTTGTTGTTATTATTATTGTTGTTGTTGTTGTTAATGCTATAGTGAAAGGTACATGACCCCCAAATTCTCTTTTCATGAAGACACCTTTGTATGAAAGTAGCTGATACATAATGATGAATTGCATGACTAGGACATAAATTCTGACTGGACCTTGTGACAAGCAGATATTTTGTAGCAGTCTACTCTGGTTTTTGCTTCCTGTACTCCCTTTGTAGCAGGTGTGCAAGATGTAAGGCTTGTCATTTCATTTGCACTTAGACCATTTCTTGATCTGTTCTATTTCTTTCAGAGAACATTAATAAGATACCATTTTTTAAAAAATAAACTAAATCTCTGCCCTGTTCAGTACATCATTAATGCATACAGCTTGAAGTACTGTAGCAGATTTTGGAGACAGAAACAGTTGCATTGCTTTTTGCAATTCAAATTGTTACAAATTCTGCATTTAACTATTTGAGAGGGTAGGGGTTATACAACAGAGGCAAAAGATATGCACGTACCAGATAGGTTTGTCATGGGATCAGATTCCTGCATCTTTGAAATTTGCATAAGAGGAGGAATTTCGCTCACTCACTCCTTGAGTCACTCACTGCAACACCATAATGGAAGAAGATGCCCTGACCAAAATCCTTCCTTTGGTGCAATGACAACAAAGACATTAATCCTGTTCCATATGGAATCTGACAGATCTCAAACACGTGTAACTGATAGTTGTGACAAAATTTCAAAGAGCTATCCAGTGTCTGATCAATCAATATCTTTTTTAAATAGGTGCTGCCCAAACTTCCAGTCCCACCACTGCAACAAACATTGCACATGTATCTTCACTGCATGAAACATTTGGTGTCAGAAGACCAATATAAGAAGACTAAGGCCATGGTGGATAGGTTTGAAGCTCCGGGAGGCCCAGGGGAGGTCCTTCAACAAAAACTGCTAGAAAGACGAGAAAAAGTTGATAACTGGGTAAGCCCAATGCTACTTTGTTCCAGATATCTTCATCAGATAGAATATGTAGAATAATCTAAAAATTCATGTTGCTTGCTTGTGTTACAGCCTCTCTCCTGCATCACCTCCCCTCTGGGATTGGTTCAAGTGGTAGGCATTGAAATATTTCAGCTACCAAAAAAAGCTGACACACAGTGAGACCGAAATTAGCATGGGTGGGGTCCCACAGGGCCAAGAACCACAAGGTGCCCAGAGATGGAAGGAAGATAAAATTCCTACCAAAGAAGAATGGTTGACCAACTTGATGGATTACGCCGAACTGGCAAAAATGACTGGGAAAATCAGAAACCAGGAAGATAAAAACTTTAACAAGGAATGGGGAGAATTTATAATTTATCTTGGAGGACACTGTAAACAATTAAAAACATTAGCAGGATTGTAACAACCCTTGTAATGTAACAAGAACTAAGGATATAACAGAGTTTTTAAAAAGAAAAATGGAGGAGAATATAAGATGCAGTGGAAAGAGTTCAACAAGAGAACCCACAGGGGGTGGAGGGAAGTTCAAGGATTTGGGGAATCCTATATCTTTGTGATGTTAACTCATATTTGAATATAAACTTTAATTGTGTGTGTGTGTGTGTGTGTATGAGAGAAAGAAATGCAAGGTGTCATATATTGCTGGCAGGAAGGGCAAAGATGCTGGTGGTGACAAGAAAAACAGAGAGGGTGAGAGCCCGGAAGATGAGTGGGGTAACAGGACAGAGGCCAGATGGTTGAATGAAGGAGAACAAGACAGGCAATGGCCTACAAAGCAGTGACTAGAGGAGGCAGAGGCCTGAGAGAAAGAAGAACAAAGGAGCCAAGAATTTCAAGAGAGAAAAGGTCAAAGAGAAATGTGCCTCTTGGGTAAAAACAATTTTTAAAGATGGAAGAAGAAGAAGAACTTCACTATCTTAGTATGAATCAGAGCAGTGCAGGTGAAAGTTGTCCTAAAATTCTTGTTCCATGTCCTCCCTATTCCCCTCGCTGAAACAGTCCTAAAGAGCTGGCAATGCAAAAACAATGATTTCATTATTCAAGACTAAAAGACACAAATAGCAATGAAGGTGTGCTATTAAAAAAAACATATATAGGAAGGATTGGAAGTCCAAGCTTATATTATGATACTTTTCAGCTGTGACAGTTATAGTACATGATAGCCAAGAGTAAAAAACAAAAAAACCATTGTTAACTATAAAAATCAAAGCAAAACCATGGTTAACTATAGAAATCAAATCTCTACCATAGTCGCAGGCCAGTTTTTCTTCTCCACCTTAAAAAGACTGCAACTGTTAAGGGTAAAATTCCAGTGGCTGATCATAAACCCGAGAGATTCTAATACAGAATTTGGCTTTTGCTCTTCTTCCTTAGGACTCCAGGGAATGTGGGGGAAGGACTTTTTTTTTCCCCTTTCAGCGTCTGTTCCTACAGCAATGAACAAAAGTCTCCAAGGAATTTTATTCCAGCAGATGCTAGATTCAGAATTAAGCACACTAATAAGCACAGTAGATATGCCTTGTATTGCTCAGATATATAGTCATCTATAACCATTTCCCCCCCTTCTTGTAGGTTTTAAACTACTGGCTGGATGACATGTACCTTAACAACCGGTTGGCCCTTCCAGTCAATTCCAGCCCAGCAGTTATCTTTGCTCGGCAACAGTTCCAAGATGTGAATGACCAACTGAGGTAAGGTATCTGTAGATTTCATGGGGGGGAGGGGACGAACCATCCCTCCATCTACTATTGTGGCCAAATAGTACCATCATTAAACCAGCCTTTGTGGTCTGGGCATGCAAAGGAAGAAGCATTAATACTTCTCTTATAAAATGGACTGTGTTCATTTGTTACTGGTATTGATTTGTAAGATATCAAGGTATTTACAAAATGTTGTAGATGTCATTGATATGAATACACCTTTTCTTTAGTATTACAACATGGCTGTAAAAAACCTTTTACGAATTTAAAAATGGGTTCCAATGCAAGTACTTCTGCCTAACACGGTTGATGTGGATCAAAGCCTGTGGCTTAGTTGGAAGACGAAGCTTCTGTGTCTTGTCATGTGGAAACCAGAGGCCACGGGTCACGTTTTTCAAGGAAAATATATTCAGTGTCTTTGCTACTGTATGTGAACACAAAATGACAACATTCCTAGAAAACAGACTGTATGTGAAGCTTCTGTTCCTGCTTTATGGCATAGTTTGTTGCAGGGAAAGTATCTTCAGGGAGATCCTGCCCAATGAGAGATCAGCTTCTGCTTTGCGATAGTTACAACTCACTGAACTGCAGCAAAGCAAAGCATGTCGCCTGATCTGAGATGTCCATGTCACGAAGGGAAGGGCTCTTGTGTTCAGTTTAAAGCCTCGGTGGAACAGAGGGTGGGGATGTAGCGGGAATGTGAAATGAAAGATATCCAGGAAAGTTATTCAGATTTTAAAGCCCTGTGTAAACAATGCCTAGTCCAGTTACAGATAGGTAGCCGTGTTGGTCTGCCATAGTCAAAATAAAAAAATTCCTTCCAGTAGCACCTTAAAGACCAACTAAGTTAGTTCTTGGTATGAGCTTTCGTGTGCATGCACACTTCTTCAGATGCCTAGTCCAATGCTGAAAAGTCAGATCCGTTTGAAAGGCTGCCATTTTCCACAAATGATCTGCAGCATTTTATGAGCACTATGAGCCCAGTCCTAGGATGCGGGTGGCGCTGTGGGTTAAACCAAAAAGCCTAGGACTTGCCGATCAAAAGGTCGGAGGTTCGAATCCCTGCGATGGGGTGAGCTACCATTGCTCGGTCCCAGCTCCTGCCAACCTAGCAGTTCGAAAGCACGTCAAAGTGTAAGTAGATAAATAGGCACTGCTCCAGCGGGAAGGTAAACGATGTTTCCGTGCACTGCTCTGGTTCACCAGAAGCGGCTTAGTCATGCTGGCCACATGACCCAGAAGCTGTACACCAGCTCCCTCGGCCAATAAAGCGAGATGAATGCCGCAACCCCAGAGTCAGTCACTACTGGACCTAATGGTCAGGGGTCCCTTTATGAGCCCAGTCCTAGACAAACTGGATGAGCCACTGATTTAGCTACAATGACACAAGTATTTCAAAATATCCACAAGGCTGGAGTAACATTGTACACTGTGACCCACTGTCACTACACCCTACTTTGTATTCAGAGACTGGTGCAACATATTTTTGAATATGTTCCCACAACCTGGGAACAAAAATGAAATATTGCGTTACACAAATATATTAAGTGAACCTATAAACAGTGACGTCACCTTTCACAATGCAGACCTAGGCTTCTTTTTCTGTTGAAAAGGGGATGGAATACACAAGTTCGTCCCCTTCCAAACTGATTCTTGGCAAGTATTCTTGGCAAGAATGACACTACAATCATTTCTTTATTGGGCCCATCAGTGCTCACAATGGCATGCAGCCTCCTGAGAGGTCCATATCTCTGAATTAGGCACAGTTTTGGAAACATCAGCACTTTGCAATCCATATATATGTAAAAAGATGGGAAATAAAAGATAAGAGAAAACGTGTTCCGCTAAATGGGTCAATCAAAAAGATCTCATTGGGGAATGAGACATGTGAAAGAAGACTAAAAGTAAAGTGTTGTGGGTAGAAATGTTCCCTTTTGTAATTCACCAACTTACAGGCCAAATGGACTCAAAGGAAAGTCCCAGAGGTTCATACTAGTACATGTAAATATGCATAGGATTACAGCCTTAATACTGCAAGGTGGTGAATAATACAGGAATATACTTTGTATGGGCACAGACCATTGGTCTATCAAGCTCTGCATTGCCTACTCCAGAATAGCCAAATGTGATGCCCCCAAGATACCACTGGATTCCAGCACCCATCATCACTAGTCATTGGCCATATTGACTGGGGCAGATGGGAATTGGAATATAACAAGATATGGAGGGCACCATTGTGTCTATCCCTGGTCTATGGTGTTTGAGGGCCTAACTACACATTATGCTAAATTTGCCAGCTGGAGCATGAGACGGCTGCTGAACTGTAGCCAGGTTCCTCCTTGCTGTTAGAAGTGTGTGCAAATGCTATTTTAAAATGTCAAACCATATCTGGATGATCATAGTTTGTCCACCTCTGGCCTAGCTGTCAATCAGAATTACTCTGTTCTGCAATGGCAACGGACACAGACTTGGATAAACAACAACAGCAACACCCTATTCTAAATGCTGGCATGAACACATACTTCCTCTCATGAAACTGAACAGCTTCATTGTGACCGCTGTTTTCTAGAAAACGGTGTTTTGCATCTCTCCAGTGGAGAGAGCCCATAAACAGTAAACTCTCATGAGCAGATGGGAAGCCTATCAACTAACAGGAGGAACCTTATAGCAGGAGGAAATGATAGGGCTGTTGTCTGGGTCTTAGGCAAAATTTGACCAGGGTATTGATTTCAATGACAAAGCTCTTTGGAGGTCTACTTCTGAGGACCAAACTAAATGCAATGAGGGCAGATGGGTTTCTGTTCACATCACCTCATTCACATATAAAGCAAACAGAGTCATACTTAAGAATAAAGGAAATCTATTGGCAAGGCTGCTGCATCACTTCTGGTTTGGCGCTCATGGAGATGGTGAATTTGTGTTCCTGCTGTTCCATTTCATACTGCCAGTGGAGACTCAAATGACGACATGTTTCTCAATATAAACAGAAATACAGATAACCTTTTACCAAGAGTTGTGAATTTACCAATGGGCATATTCCTGTACACTAGCAGGAATGAGCCACAGAGTCTCAGACTTGGGAACTCTACCCCATCACTGCATGGACAAGAAGTACAGATACAGATACAAATACACACACACACACACACACACCCCTACACACAATAAAACAAAATAACTCATTTTTAAAATGAGGGGGACGGGGGCCTTGGGTGCCAATAGGTGTCTGAGGGCACCACATCGGAAATCTGAAACACGCCCTGTAACTGGTGTTTACCAGCTGGTAAAGGGTCAATTGTATCTGTTCTATATTTGTATTATTATTTGGACAATGCCACCCGATCTTCATCGCAGGGAATTCTTGTTCCTTCTGTCTTTGATTTTTACAGGTTTGCTGCCAATCTCATTTCTGGAGTTCTTGATTATAAAGCACTGCTGGACACGTAAGCAGCTTGGCTTTTGTGAATAGAATTGATGATTTCACTGGGAGCATAAACATAATCACATTCACAAAGCTGCAGGATCCGATTGCATCAGATAGTAGTTTAAGGTTACATGTACACTACCAGAGCAAACCTGTTTTTAAAAACTAGTTTGTCATCACTTCAGTAGTGTGCTGAAAGTCCTAACTCGGGAGTCATTTGACAGCTGGGCTCTAGACAGCTCAGTCCCAGAATGTGAAGTCTAGCATCACCTCTGGAATATTTTTTTGACGACAGGTCTCAGCCCTAGAATATATGAAAAGTATAAAGGCAAGATTGACCGTGTGCATGTGCACAGTGCATTTCTGAGCATCTGAGCAACCTCTGCCTGGCACTCCAAAGACTATATATCCTAGAGTTCATTGGAGAGGAAGCCATGCCATGCAAACTAACCAGTCCTAGTGCAGAGACAATGGTGCGTTATGTAATTTTAGATTCTGCACTTATTGGTCGTACGGGTGGCCTCCTGCTTAAGATGGTAATATGCATTGCTTCCAAATGTGGTAAGCCAACCTTGGTGCATCTGCGAGGGCCCTCTGCTCATTTTGCTGAGCAAGACGCTAGATGTCTGCCCGAACGGCATCCTGATGAGTGTAGACCATAGCTGCCAACGTTTCCCTTTTTTAAAGGGAAATTCCCTTATTCCGAATAGGATTCCTTGCAAGAAAAGGGAAAAGTTGACAGCTATGGTGTGGACATTACCGAACTGAACCAAATGTCTGTCAGGTTAGCAACCTAACTTTAATATTATAAGTCTCCCTTGATAATGTGTGTGTGGAGTATAAATCTTGATAATAAATAAATGGGCCCAGCATAGCATCCTGAGTGGCTTTTCATTCCATTGCGGTTCCTGAATGTGTCTGATAAATGTTGGTCGTCCATTTGTGCAATTCAAAGCTTGTTACCTCAGCAGCGCTGCCAATTCAATAAAAGTGCATCAGCTCAACCCTGTTGTATGCAGCATGCTTCTCATATAATTCCTGTGGTTTATGTACT
Source organism: Podarcis liolepis (assembly GCF_965112155.1). NCBI lineage: Eukaryota > Metazoa > Chordata > Lepidosauria > Squamata > Lacertidae > Podarcis > Podarcis liolepis. The sequence goes on from NC_139556.1 coordinate 26,043,996, forward strand.
GTGAGAGCTTCTTCTCTGCAATGATAAATGTGTCTGATGTGGCTGCTTCAGATCCATCCAATTAATCAATCCCCACCAGTCCAGATCACTGGCTGGCCATGTCTATTTTACAAAACACCTGTTTGAGAGATCTCGTTGCATCTTGGTCTTTCTAAGATGTCAATCCTTAAGAAGTAGTTGTACTGTGTTGGTTATTTCTTTTTTCAGCTGGGCTGCTCCAGTGGCCGCTCTACTTGTAGAGGTGCAGATGTAGAGGTTCTTCTTATGAAACACTTGCCATGCAAAGACTCAGACAGACCTTCCCTTTCTCCCCACAAAATACATGGGGGCAGGAGGCCACACCCTCGTGTATGACAACACATACATATTTTCACCTGTGTGATTAGAAGTTCAGGTGGAGTGCGTTAACAGAGAGGAGGTGGAAAAGGAATGTGTCCTTCTGTCCTTATGTTTTGCATAGATTACCGTTTGCTTTTTCAACACTCGCCCACTGAATGCAAATACAGTTGCATCGTAAGTCATGTCAAGAATCATGAATTTCAGCTTTGCTCTGGGAGCCCGTCTATTTCCCATTGCCGTAATCTTATTGTTGTATGATTCTATTTGTGTTGTGTATCTAACCTAATTGTAAACAGACAAAGGACAGATTAGATTTCTCTTCCTTTCTGTCTACTTCTTTCTCTCTCTTTTTGTCTCTTTTGCTTTGTCTCTCTCGTTCTGTCCCTCCAGCCATGCTGTGCCTGTTGATTTTGCTCGTGGACAGCTGTCTGGTCATCCTCTCTGTATGAAGCAATACTATGGACTCTTTTCTTCCTATCGTCTTCCAGGACATACCAAAGATACCCTTGTGGCCCAGAAAAGCAATATCATGCCTGAACCGGAACATATCATTGTTGCTTGTAACAATCAGGTGTGTGGATATTCATTGGATGCAGTTTTTTCAAAACTTGAGCCCGCTTCATTTTGCTATGAAATTGACTAAGCAAGGGGAGGGGGTGCTGCTTTGCATTCTAACTGAGGACCAAAAATGTACCACAGATGAACTCTCCCTTGAGTTCTTTCTGTGGGTGGGTTTCTACAATTGGCCACTATAAAGCTGTAAGCCTAAGCATACTTACTTGGGAGTAGAGATGGGAAGGCCTGGGGAAAAATGGGGGGAAACCTGGTTTTTTTCCCAGGCCTTCCCATCTCTACTTGGGAGTAAGTCCCACTAAGCTCCATCGCATTTCACTTCTGTAGTTTATCTATTAAAGACTACAATAATCACCAGCACCATTTGTTTGAAAAGAAAAATCTGGGGATAGGGCACTATTGACCAAAATGATACAAGACAGAAGAGCAAGCAATGAACGAAGTGATAGATTTTTAGAATGATGGTCTTTACTTATTATATTCTGGAATGATAAATTCTAGGACATTTACCCATGCAGAGTAGTCTTCGCTTTGTTTTTTTTAAAAAATATTTTATTAAATTTTCACAATAAGATAAACATACAAAAACAGAAAACATACAAAATCACAAAAAACAGTACAATACAAAAAGACTAAAGTTAAACAGAAAAAAAGAGATAGAAACACATGTATTAACAAAAAAACAACAAAAAATTCCCTCCTTCTTAATTTCTCATCTTCAATTAACTACTTTTCCAGACTTCCTCACATCTCCCATTCTTGTATCCCTTTTTAAAAATTTGTTCAGCAGATTCATATCCAAACAATTTATCTATTATTATTCCAATCTTACATTTTACTTTGTTGCTAGAGCCCCTGAAATTATTTCAATGTCGTTTAACATTCATAAATTTTACAGTGTTTCTGCAAATAAATTTTAAATTTTCTCCAATCTTCTTCCACTGACTCTTCTCCCTGGTCTCGGATTCTGCCAGTCATTTCCGCCATCTCCATATAGTCCACAGAGTAGTCTTCGCTTTGACATACAATCTTCCCATGAACAAGGTGTAGTTTTTTGATGTGGGGAGGTTGAGAAGGAAAGGGATAAAGCTTTGTCAGTGGATCCTGCTAAGTACCTTGGCTCAAAGTCATTTTGAATCATGCAGGATCATTTTTACTAAAATTGTGTGTTCCCGCTATTGCTTTGCCCTTTCTTTTAACTGCTCCCCCACCCCTCTCTCTCTCCCCAGTTTTTTGTTTTGGACGTTGTCATTAATTTTCGCCGTCTCAGTGAGGGGGATCTGTTTACTCAGTTGCGGAAGATAGCCAAAATGTCAGAGAATGAAGAAGAGAGGCTGCCTCCAATTGGTCTCCTGACATCTGATGGAAGAACAGAGTGGGCTGAAGCCAGGACAATCCTTGTTGAAGGTTAGCAAGTGGCAACCAAATTGCCTCTCTTGTCATTCACCCTGTTCACCCCATCTTCTCTGCTCATCATGTCTCTAGATGGGACAGTGACCAGCTTCTCATAAACAGCAAACAAGGTGGCAAAACTGTTTCTCTGCTGTGCCACTTCAAACTGCAGGTGAAAGGACCCCACAACAGAATGCTTCTCCATTACATCTTACACATACAAAATAATAATAATAATTTTTTTTATTTATATCCCACCCTCCCCAGCCGAAGCCGGGCTCAGGGCGGCTAACAACAATAAAATAATACAACATTCTAAAATCATTTAATTATAAAATTAATTCAAATCAAATTGATGGCAATCATTGGGCTAGAGTTCTATGAAGATTGCCAAAGGAGGGAGTAATAATAATAATAATAATAATTAATTAATTAATTAATTAATAATAAAACTACATATCAGAGAGGAGGATTCTAGCTAAACCTTTCTCATGGCATGCCAGATGTCCTGCCGCCCGCCCCCCATGCAGAGTTTTTATTTTTGGCATTGAAGAACATTTAATCTGGTGAGTCTACACCTGTAACCTAAAATGGCACAGCACAGAATAGAGATGGGTGAGAAATTTGAATCAATTGCATCTAAAGGCAAACCTACCTAATTTGCACTTTCCGAAACTCTGCACCCACTCAAACACAACCATCCTTTGACATTTGCACTTTTCTGAATTTTGCAATGTAGTCCTCCAGCCAAATAATGAGCAAAAGAAAAATGCATATACTAGGATAAAGGGTTCATTTAAATGCATATATTATTGAAAAGAACATACCAAAAATACATTATAGTAGGGGGGATTGTTTTGCCCAAAAGTGTGTATGGTAAGCAAAATTGCATAGAGAACTGTGTATTAGGAGAAATTCGCAGTAAAATGCTGGTGAACTTTCATGATTATTATTTTTTTTAAAAAAGCAAGCAGATGAGGAAACATTAGAAAAATGAGACACTAGGGGAAAAAGAAAACCATGGAGGATGAGATATCATGGCTCAAAACCATTGATACCCTTAATCTCCACAAATTTGTCCAATCCTATTTCAAAGCCATCCAAATTCCATAGTTTAACCATATGCTGTGTGAAAAAGTACATTGCCAAGCTCATGCATCATCATATCATAACTACAAACACACACCCTTTGTAAAAGTTTAAGCTTATTTTTTAAAGAGCAAAATACAATTTTGGAACTCTCAGTGGCACACTGCAGAAGAGGCATATCTTAGCAGGAAGAACCGACAGTAATTCATTGCACCAAGCCCATTGTTTCTCTCCTCAGATTCTACAAACAGAGACTCTCTTGATATGATCGAACGGAGCATCTGCTTAGTATGCCTTGATAGTCCAAGTGGGGAGGAACCCACAGATACCAACATGGCGTTGCAGCTTCTGCATGGAGGAGGCTACAGTAAAAATGGTGCCAACCGTTGGTATGATAAGCCTATGCAGGTAAGAAGTTGCTATTGGTGCATGTGAGTTCTCATTCATGTCAAAGGCTGGTCAACATGGGTTATAGCATTTTAATGCAAACCCTCCTAATATGTACTTCCCAAACATGAACCAGGACGCAGTTACCCTCTGAAATTTGCACTTCTCTGAATTTTTCAACCCGAAAACTACATATAACAAAACATATTTTGGCAGGTAATGTGCACAAAAATGGTCACAAAAACGATGCACCAAAAATGCAGTCTAGGAGGGGAAATTGTTTATAGACAGGGAGCTATTCAGCAAAATCACTTGCAAAAATGTGAAATGCTTAAGACAATGCATGCATTTTTTTAAATGCAATTAGTATAGCAGTTAGTGTGTTAGACCAGGACCTGGGAGAGCAGAGTTCAAATCTCCACTCAGCTATGTAACTCACTGGGTGATCTTGGGCCTAAACTACTTTACAAGATTGATGAGATGATGAATTGGGGAGGGAGAAAACCGTGTACACTATCTTGAGCTCTTTCAAGAAAAGGTGAGATAGAAAGTAAATATTTAAAAAATGCTAACTGATTTGGAAATGGGGAGAACTAAGCTCAGACTGAACTTAGCAAAATGAGAGAGGAACCAAAACGGACTGATCCATCCATCCCTACCTGTAGTTGCATATACTATGTCATTAGTAACTGAATCAAGAAGAAGAACCTTCCCTATACTCCCAGAGCGGCTGTCCCAGACTGAAGACACATGGTGCCTAGTTAGTCATAGTCACCTTTGACTGGACTTAACCATCCAGGGGTCCTTTACCTTTACCTTTTTTACGTAGAACTTTATGTACCCTGACCCTGAGGTTTGCTTAGCTAATCACCAGTCCCTAACCAAAACCATGCCAGTCTAACCAACACATTACACTGGCCTGCTCTCTTCATCACAGCCCCACATAGTCAACCACTGAACTCTAGACCTGAGGAGCAGATCTACCTCACTCAGGTTTCCCATTAAGCAAGCACTATCCTCATTTGTGTTTCTCAATGTCAGACTCCACATGGGGTGGCATAATATCCCCTACCTCTATATATAATTTGCTTCCCAGCGTATAATTTCCTCCACACTCACGAGAGTGAGTCTAATTGGCCTACAGTGCGTAACAGGCAGAAATAGCTGTATTCATTTCCAATGAAGTCAAATGGAAAATGTTAAGCTAAAGAATCCATCATGGGAGGGTGAGGAATCTAGTTTTCCCCAATCTTGCATTATTTTATGTTATATTAATATCTGGTGGAGCATATCTGCTGTTGTAATTCGCTTGGGTTAACACACATTACTGATAAAAAAACGACCTTTCTGTACAGGGTTAGTTTTCTTGGATGCCTCTGTGCAGCCTATCAGGACCTTTGCTGCTTGCAAGTGGTTCCGTAATTACATTGGAAATGTCATCCTGCAACCAAAGATTTTGTGGGGTTGTGGCCTTTGACTCCACTCCAGATACAGGCATGCAAGACTAGGAGCCCAACACGGCTAATAGTGAGGGGTGAATTTGCATCTGCATGGAAAAATGGGGAGGAACCAGCATCAGGACCAGCATCAAGTGTCAGCACCCTCAGACATCTGCAAAGGGCCTAGAGATGGGCATATCTGTCAGTTTCAATTTCCCAGTCATCAAGTTCTGTTCTATACATTTCCACATCAGTTTCTGAATCCCCTCCCTACCCAAAGTCCTTATGAGAAATCAACATATCTCCTAATATACTCTTTGTATGCAATTTAGTCTAACACGCACACATTTTTGCAAAGCAATATCCTTTAAAGAATGCATTGTCGTGTATTCTTTTTGCTAGCAAATGCATTCTTTTGCACGCATTGCCTCAGCATGTGCATTTTGTAGGCATTGCTTGACTGGGGCGTGGGGGGCGGGGAGAAGAATACATTGCAAAATTCAGAGAAGTGTGCATTTTGAATTTCTGTGGTTTTGGTTCATTTAGAAAGTGTGAATTAGGTAGGCTTGTTTTTAAGCGTGAACAGAATCACGTTTATTCATCACCCTCATAAATGTGTATACCCTGTTGGTGGTGGTGGTACACTGATAAGTCCCTAGACCTGCTGCAGTGAGGAGTTAAGCTCCTTGAAGAAGGGAGGCCCATTACCCAAAGAACCTCCAAAACCTGCAGCCAAGACTGATGCATATGCACAGCCACAAGGATGGTGTAAGAAATCTAGGTCAATTCACACTTAAAGCTGAATCTATCAAACATGCCCTTTCTAAAACAATGGAACAACGCAAGCAAATAATGCTTGCATCCTGATCCAGTGACTGTCCATATTTTTGCATGTGGGAATGCATACCCCTCAACTGCCCCAATTGAATCAGGAAATCCCATTTTGGGGTGACCGTGCTCTTGCACAAGAGCACAGCACCCAAAAACGTGCAAGATTGTGGCCCCCAAAAAATCTTTCTTTCTGGGCCATGCTCTTGCATGGGTCATGTGACTCATGCAGGCGCATGGCCCCAGAAGCCGGGCATCCTGGTTTTCCCGCTGCAGCATGTTGGAGGGTATGGGAATGTACCTGCAGAATTTAAACTGCTTTGGGACTTTTTCCCAACAAAAACTGAAGTTTTAAGAAGTTTTCTAGAAGTTTTAAAATAAATATACAACTCAGTAAAAGAGGCAGAAGGATTCACTTGTTGTTTCTGTCTGTATATACTCCCCCTGCTCAGTTTGTTGTGGGAAGAGATGGAGTGTGTGGAACAGTGTGCGAACATTCTCCTTTCGATGGGATCGTCCTGGTACAGTGCATTGAACATTTGCTCAGACACATGTAAGTTGCTTGTGATGGGCCTGTAAGCTATTACTTCCTTCTCTTCTCCAGTGTCACTGGAGTATTGCTTATCTTCCTCAGCTGCTGGAATTATGCAGTCCTTCCAGTGACATTTTGGAAATCGGTGGCACCTTGCTGAGATGCACATTTTAAATTTTATTTGGTTGTTTATGTACAGTCGTACCTTGGCTCCTCGACGCTTTGGGAGTCGAACGTTCCAGCTCCCAAATGACTGAAAACTGGAAGTGAGTGTTCCCTTAATGAACATTCTTTTGAAAGCTAAATGTCCAACGGGGCTTCCAGGGCTTCTGATTGGCTGCAGCAGCTTCCTGCAGCCAATCAGAAGCTGCGCTTTAGTTTTTGAACATTTCAGAAGTCAAACGGACTTCTGGGACAGATTCTGTTTGACTTCCGAGGTACGACTATTAGATTTCTTACCCACCCTTTGTCGTAAAATCCCAGAGCAAGTTACAGCAATGCAAAAATACAATAAGATCAGTTAAAACAACTTAAAATCAGAAAAATAGGGTGGGTCCTAATATATATATATCTTATATATGTCAAAGGTCAGGATAAAGAGGTGTGTTCAGCATATGATTCCAAAACTTAGGAGCTGCCACAGAGAATTCCCTCATTTGCAACACTCTCCCCAAGTTACCTAGGGCACTGGAACTACCAAGAGGGCCCCATATGCTGATTAAAACACTGGGGAAGGAGTTGGGTCTTTCAGATGTTTGGTACCCAATCATTTAGGGCTTTAAACACCAATGTGAACACTTTGAATTGCTCCCAGCAGCCAACTGGAAACCAGTGCTGCTGTTTCACAGCTGACGTAGGTTATAATTTGTTTATGTAAAAAGATGCAGAAATCTAATCACCGTGAAACCCTTTTTAAAACTTTTGACTCTTGCAAAGGGTTGTCTTTTGAGACACCTAGCGATGCCAATTGCTTCCATGGCATAACGACTCTAAAGAATTACGTAATGTGATGAAATTATAAACCTGGAATTTCAGCTTTGATGCCAGCACATCAATGGCTTTAAGTAATGGGAGTGGAGAGCTTTCTAGTGTGTCTTGTTGGTAAAATAGTCTACCAGCCTAGATGTATTGATCAGTGGTGGCAGTTCCAGTGGACTGACTGACACAAATGGATTGATCATCTCCGGGTACTTGGGTGTATCCAATCCATTCATGGTCATTTTGCCCAATGGATGCAACCTAATGTAACTAACAGTACCTTAAAAAGGTAAAGGGGTAAAGGGACCCCTGAGCATTAGGTCCAGTTGTGACCGACTCTGGGGTTGCGGTGCTCATCTCGCTTTATTGGCTGAGGGAGCCAGCGTGCAGCTTCCAGGTCATGTGGCCAGCATGACTAAGCCGCTTCTGGCGAACCAGAGCAGTGCACAGAAACGCCGTGTACCTTCCCGCCGGAGCTGTTCCTATTTATCTACTTGCACTTTGACGTGCTTTCGAACTGCTAGGTTGGCAGGAGCAGGGACCGAGCAATGGGAGCTCACCCCATCACGGGGATTCGAACCACCAACCTTCTGATTGGCAAGTCCTAGGCTCTGTGGTTTAACCCACAGCGCCACCCGCGTCCCTAACAGTACCTTACTAATACATTAATATTAACCATTCAGAAGCAGCAGTGAATATAGATCAGGCAGCAAATGTCATGTAGATCAGTTAATTGCAGTAGGACCTTCAGTCATCTGTCTGATGTAAAAAAAAACCTTTTTGAGTTCTACAGCGTCTAACAGCAAATTTATTGGCATTCTATCATTTAAAAAAAATCAGGAAAGAAGGTGCAAAGAAATTGGTCAGAGCAGATTCAGTGAGTGAACTTCCTGCTCCAAGGAGACTAAGGTGGAAATGTTCTCCAGAAATTCAGGGACACTTGGCGTCATCAGCAGAAAAACTTCAAAGGTACCATCGTTTCATTAGAATTTCAACTTGTGTGTATGGGTGGTTATTTTAATGTGCTGGTCTTTCCTTAATAATATAATCAGTGAATAAAAACAGTAAAAGCTGAGAGAAAGATCAGCTATAGAACATAGTGGTTTCAACTTAAGTTATTAGGGCTGCAAGCTTTTATTGACTTTCAGATTGACTAACTGCTGAGTGGGAGCTGATTGTAATCAGTAAATTCATTGACTGAATTGCCTATTTCTTTTTGCTTTGACCCATATCAGCCACAGAGAGAGATTGCGGCTGAAGAAAAGGGCTTTAATTCTTCTTCTCTGTCATTTTCCCAATGAACATCCCCCTTTCTTTCACTAAAGCTGTTGTTTGCCCCCTTGGGGATAAGCTATGGACACCTTTTTAGAGGACAAATACCTTGCAATGAGATGGTAGGAGTCTGAATAATCTCCATGACTCTTTTTATCATCAGAGAGTGCTAGAGTGGATCGCCAATATGCACTCAGCCTGGCAGAATCCCTTTCATTAGGATAATTGGCACCAACGGGCCTAAATGGTTGTCCAATGCATAACTAAGGAGATGGGTGGAGCCAGAGGTGATAACTTGAATAAAATATTGGGAGGGCACTGGTAAGCTCTGCCCCACATAATCAATCACATGATGTGGCACACACACAGCATTTGAATGGCAATGCCCATCAACTTTGGCCTGGCCCCCTCAAATATTTTATTGGGGGGGGGCTAAAGGACCTCAGCTACTAATAGTTGGCTCCTATGGGTGGAGCCTTCTTTGTGAAAGGGGCGTGCCTTCCCCCTCTCTTTGTGGGTTGATGTCCACCAGCTGTTTGTGCAGGAGCTGCAGGTTCTGACTGAGGTGATCTAAGGAAAAGGTCAGAGCTGGCAGCTCTGAAGAAGTATCTGCTGCAGCAACTTAAGATGTGACTCTCCAATATGGTAAATCCAGGACATTTTAAAATTTGCTCAACTCAGTTTTGGCACCTCTCAGGTGGATGCCATTGCCGTTATAAGAGAACAAGGGAGTCATCCATGCTGAGTTCTGGCACCTCTTTTTCTAGAAAAAATAGCACCGGCAAAACCTGTATATATGCAAAAATATCTGATATACCACAAAACATCAGTTAGTCTCATTCCAGGGAAATCAAATTCAGGGTATTTGCTGTGGCAAACCTTGGAAATTTGCACTGATAAGGGTTTTGAGAACACCATAATGATATCTCATCTTTAGTATAACAGGGGGTGGAGAGGAATAACAGAACAAAAGCAAACTATGAGGGCTAAGCGTCACGCAAGATTGTGCCTCCACATTTGCCATGGCAATGTAATACTTATTATTACCGGTATGTTTCTGTCACATAATAAATGACTGCAAACATGACAGGAAGTAAATTGGATACAGCATTTAGCCTTTGCATAAAATGCAAAGAGCAACCTCTATTTGTACACATGGTGCACCCTAAGCAAGCAAATGAATAAGTCAAGATATACTGAGTGGGGAAAAAATGTATAGGCAAGAGTGACAGCAAACAACTCATTTGAGTAGACAATTTGAATTGAAGTATTAGTTCTTTGCATGTTCCCTTCTGTCCCTACAAAGCCTTTTTCTCCTGCATTGCATTTTCCAACATGCCATATGATCATATAGCTTTTATAGCACAGCTCTGAACAAGACATATAATACAAGGAATTTGTCACAATGGCCCAGATCCCAAGATCACCTGCCTAACTACTTTGGGGCATAGTCCAGGAGAAACAAAAAAAGAGATTAAAATAAATAAATTACACAATAACTTCCCTGTTCTCACTTCTGGAGTTTTTCATCATTTTCTAGGATGGTGAAAAATCTAGATTTTATTGCTTATAAATTTGAAAACTACGGAAAAGAGTTTATCAAGAAACAGAAGATGAGCCCAGATGCCTACATCCAAGTGGCACTACAGCTGGCATTTTACAGGTATGTAATTCTTTTTATTATTGATTATTGATTGGAATTATATAATGCCCTATACCCAGAGGTCTCAGAGCAGTTCACATAATAAAATCAATAAACCAGCTATCGGCTCTTATTTGAAGCTTGCAATGCAATAGCTGACCACAGATTATGCTCTGGGAGACCCCTGGGCAAGAATGAGCAAAATATCAGAGCCTTCTCTCTCTCTCTCTCTCTCTCTCTCTCTCTCTCTCTCTCTCTCTCTCTCTCCCTCTCTCTCTCTCTCTTTTAAATAATTTTTATTAACCAACCAATCAAATCAAATCAAATCACATCACATAAATTCCGAATTACAAAGCCGAATTTTAAATTTTTTGTTGGGGGTAACCATATTTCAAGTTCCGAAGGGGATTCCAATCATCTTCTTGCTACTGCGTTAATATCCACAAATCTGTCCAAATAATGTTCATATTTCTATCCAGTCCTATCTTTCTATCCAGTCCTATCTTGCTGTTTCCACGTCTCATCTTATTCATATGTTTTTCTTTTTTCTTTGTGATCTCTTCTGATAAACTCCTTAAGCAGGTAAACACCAGTTATAATCCTGTGTGAATTTTTCCATTCGTCCAATCACCATATCGAGATGGTTTCCATATATCATCACTTCCATAATTAAAAGCACTCTTTCCATCATTAATCTTCGCAAATCTGTCACCTTCTTTAGTCCTCTGAGGAGGCTCGCCCGCAATATGAAAACAGATCCATTCCTCCTCCCAGACATAAGTCTTTCGACAGAACTTGCCAAAATGGCGACGCTATTTTTTTACTGCGTCATCCCAAAGCTCTTAAACTTTCCACGATCTCCTTAAAACATGCTTTTGGTTAGAAATTATCTCCACACAGTCTTAAATCATCAGCTTAGGTCATTTAAGTGGCATTTCTGACTTGTGGGGGGGGATTCTTGGTTAATCACATAAAGAAAAGAAAAGAAAGTTCCCCCCCCCATCCCGTCCCGTTGACGACATACCGAGCCTTGCTGTGTCTTCTCATGATATATTCCTGTTTATCCGACCTGTCTTCTTTCTCAGAGATCTCTTCAATTAGCAGTCTTTACTCCCCATTCTTCCTTGAAATATGTGCATTTGCTTCCACCTAATTGTTTCTTTTGAAGTTGCTGCAGCTAGAGGCGCGAATCAGTGTCCAGGAGAGCCGAAATCCACACAAGGGCTTTCTGCCTAGTGCCCCCACCCCCTCGAGTTCGGGGGTGGTATAGGGCAAAGCAGGCAAGGGCAGTCCCCCCACTCGCTTGGGGGGGCAGGGAGGCTGCTAACTCCCATCACAGCCTCTTAAATTACCTCGTGTGGGTCGGAGAGATGTTATTGTCGGCCATCTTCCAATGCGCCCCTAGTGGCCCCCCATCAGAGCCTTTTCTCATGACCCAGGGACCCCACCTTCTTGCTCACCTTTAGGAGAGTGAGCGTCAAGCTAGAAATTGTTCACACTCTTAGTAACTGTGTGAATGGTTATGTAAGTATAAATTGCAGGTTTGGGGGAAATGATAATCAAGACTGGGACAGTGGGACGCTAGCAGTGGGTATACTTATTTAACCCTTTATCTCCCTTGTTTCCGATCTTTACCAGCCATTTGCACCAGGAGGAAAGCTCCCACTAGTGGCAATGGGCACTTTCTTCTTCATGCAAATAGCAGGCATGCAGGACCCAATCCAGATCAAGACCATCATGGGGGGTCTTCCATCAGGATTTAATCTGGATTGGCGGGGAATGGGGACTCAAACCTACAGTTTACACTTAAAGACATTCTTCATACAAATGTATCATCTAGGTTGGCCCTGAGATGAATATCTGTTTCCATCAGATATTCAGGAAGGCCAAGGTTATGCTGCCACCAGCATTTTGGGACACAGAGCACAAAATAAGAGAGCTAATATTTGTCTCTGTCTCTCCCTGCCCTCCCGCCTGACATCTGGGTCAAGCCTGACATCCAGGAAGCCTTGAGATCACGGGTGGAGACACACAGTCTGAGAGAACATTATAATTCATCCTTGCTCATCTTTGGAGCACCAAGTAGAATGACAGAATAGAGGTTGTGTTAGAGAAGCATCTTGGTGCTGTGGTGTTTGAACCTGGCCATCCTGGGTGTTAAATGCTGGGTCTAATTATGATGGTTACGAAATGCAAGCAAGAAATGCAAGCAGAAGGTCTACCTCCCCTTCCTCTTCCTGCTTCTTGCATTTGGTCCAAGTTCATCTCTCATCAGATGCCTCTATTGTACTGATCACTATTAATTTTATTCCACACCACCTTGGGAACCAATTGGTTGAAAGGGGGAGGTATATCAACACACAAGATGCAAACAAGCAAACAGATAGGATAACTGAACAAATGATCCTCCCTCCCCTTGGCCAGCTTTTGCTACACCTGTCTTCGGTCAGTCTGCTTCCAGTGTGCAGATCAGTTCCCAACTACCACCTTCCTGTTGCCCAATCAAACCAACCTCACGCCCCTCTGAAAAGGGCAGCCCTCTGTGGCATTTCCTTCCTTCTCTGCATAAACTGTAGTACAACCTAGGCCTTGGCCTAATGTCATTACATGGTGCATTTCCCCACCTCTGATCCACTTCCTTGGCTGTTGCTAGCAGCAGTGCTGGATTTAGGGCAGTGAAAATAGTAGTAGTAGTAGTAGTAGTAGTAGTAGTAGTAGTAGTAGTAATTTCCCCAGCCACTCTGGGTGGCTCCCAACAGAATATTAAAAACATGATAAAACATCAAACATTAAAAACTTCCCTATACAGGGCTGCCTTCAGATGTCTTCTAAACGTCAGGTAGTTGTTTATTTCCTTGACATCTGATGGGAGGCTGTTCCACAGGGCGGGCTCCACCACAGAAAAGGCCCTCTGCCTGGTTCCCCTGCACAGGGAGTCAAGCCAAGGGGGCACCAAACAACAACAACAACAACACCACAGGTGCCTACTGAGAAGATCCAAGCAACTGTACCAAAAAGAATTATTGTGAAAATAAGAATTGGGGGGGAGGGTGTCCTCACTCAGGGTGCCATTTTACCAAAGTAAAATGGTCATACCAATAAGTAGCTGTCCAACCACTTCCAGCCTCCTAGTTGTGGTGCAGCCAGGAAGGAAACAAAGCCCCCTCTGCAGTGAACAAGCAGAAGAGTAATAGGCCCTAATTAGCAGACAACTCAGAGTATATAGATGCAGATTATCCTCATTGCCATTAGAATCTGAAGAGTAGCAAACATTCCCTGCTTAAAGCATCATGAATTTAACTGGGAAATTAAATGAGGTGCCCTGGAGCCATGTAAAAAAGAAAGGGGGGGACAGCTTTGCTAGACAGCAAACATTTATCAGCATAGTGTTAAAGAAAAAGGGGCATGTGAAGATGGAGGTGAACAAAGGGCATTCTACAAAATTAAGGTGCTTAGCTGCTGCTCTGTGACCCAGCCAGGTTTGCTTTCAGTGTAGATAAATGGCTTTGGAATTCTCTTTAGTAAATTAATCTAAAGAGTGGGGTAGGGAGCAACATACACATTCCCTTGGAGCCTTCTCTGTGTTGCTTTTCAGCATGGGATCTTAACGTGAAACAGCAAGCTTTTCCACCCGGTTGATCAAATCAGGCCCTGGCCTCATTCTAGCCTTGGTAGGGCAGCACATTCCTTCAACTGCAAGCCTCAATGCCACAATAACAATGTGATATCCTATCTCTGTGCAATAGACTCTGAGGAGGAAAGATAGTTGTGCCTGTAAATTGGTTCGATGTGTCCTTCACTGTAAGCTAAGGACCAACATTGCCTCGACCAAGTGCCATCTGTCAACCACAACCTGGAGGACCCCACAGTGGAGGAAATACAGATGTGATAACTGCAGCTAGAGTGTCTATAGATACTATGCTTTAACTTTAAGGCCATTTCACACATTCCACTGCAACAAGCACATATTCACAGCTGGATTATGGAATTCAGTGTCACAAACTGTGATGACAGCCACCCGTTTAGATGGCTTTTAAAAGAGATTATACACAGCTGCCGATAGACCAATTGCTCATGAATATGTCACATTCACAATTGTCACATTCATATTTTCCATTGTTAAATAAACTTCTGAAAAATATACCGCCCTAGTTTACACACTATAGTAAACCATAGTTAATGATTTAACTAAATACAGTATGGTATTGTTTTTCTCTATTGAATTGAAATAAAAAGAGTTGCCATCCCACAAGCCAATGATGAATCATGCCGTGATTTCATTATGTAGCACAAATGGCATATTCCTTGAGCTTACAACAAGCAAACAGCTTTACTAGCCCTGTCGTCAGACATAAAGGATTTCTTGGCTAGTACCGCATTAACCAAAATGAATTCAGCCATATGTGCATCAATCTTGTCGTTTAAAAGGGGGGTGCCATGTCTAGCCTTTGTCTAGAACTCTATTAGCATAAACATGAAATATTATGCCAAATAAAAGTCAAGGCTGCAAAACGAAAACCCGGAGAGCCTATTTTTATTTCATACCATCACCCCCCGCTAAAATCGCTATATGTATTTCACCATGCCTGTAGATTATACGGGAGACTTGTTCCCACCTATGAAAGCGCTTCCATACGGCGGTTTGAAGAAGGAAGAGTAGACAACATCCGATCTGCGACTCCCGAAGCTTTAACTTTTGTCAAAGGAATGATTGATAAAAAATCATCTCTGCAGGTAAGAGTATTTACACACACCCCTTTATGCTGTTATATCCTGCAGGAACAGGGCCAACTCTAGATTTGCAGAGGCGGGGCTTGAATAAGATGTCCTTAGTAAGACTCCTCTGAATGAGACCACTCTCACCACTCCTCTCTCTCTCTGGCCCTGCTCCTGCTCAGTTCCTGTAGAAGGGCCATAGCTCACTGGGAGAGAATGTGCCTGGCATGCAGAAGGTGAAAGGTGCAATACCTGTCATCTCCAGGTAAAGTTGGGAATATGTCCTGTAAGGAACTTTAGAGAGCTACTGCTGCTCACGTTTCTAAAATGGACAAAGGGATGGGGACTTGGAGGTCCACAAAAAAACAACAACGCTTTGGGCATCACAGCAGAGTACCACTTGGATGTGTCAGTTTTTAATAATAAATAACTTGAGGAAAAGTTTTTAAATGACAGTTGTGGCAGTTGGGAACCCACAAAAAAATCAGAGTACTTACTTTGCCAAATCTTTATTAGGCATTACAAGTATAGGCCATCATAAAACATATAAAGTTTTAAAATATATACAAATAAACAGCCATGCATAATACGTAGTAACAAGAATTTTCATTGGAATTTCTTCCCGCTAAATGGTGCCATTTGCCACTCTAAGAGATATTATTGACAAATACTCAGCCCCCCCTTGCAGTTAAAAATTGGAGTCTGCCTGTGGTCCTCAGATTAACCAACCCTAAATTAAAGGATCCAGCTGGCAAAGCAATGAGATTGTTGTGATAGATTGCCCATAATTTTTGGAAGCAAATTTGAGCTTTTAATTTGACTTCAGATTTGGCCGCACCAATTTTGTAAAGGGTGTGTTTTGTTTTTCGTTTTTTTTTAAGGGTGACTTGAAGAGTTGGCAGCTTCCACACAGTGCAGCTGCCCACATTGCACTATCATGAAGGGATGGCCCACGTCATGATGCCTCTTGCCATAGTGGGTTTTCCATCCCTCAGAGAAAGGTGTGCACCTTTGTTAAAAAAATCAAAGGAGGGCACTCTCAATTTGTTTGATATCGTAATGGAAAAAGATGCTTTCGTTTTCATTGTCCAAATGACCAAATTTTGGTCAAGGAGATAAAGAACTACACAATTTTTAGAGGACATGTGAAGGCAGCCCTGTATTTGGAAGTTTTTTTATGTTTGATGTTATATTGTGTTTTTTATATGTGCTGGAAGCTGCCCAGAGTAGCTGGGGCAACCCAGGCGAATGGGTGGGGTATAGTGATAGTAATAGAAATAGTAGTAATAGTAATAACATGATAACCAAATTAATTTAGAAGCCGCTGCAAATCCACATAAGTTCCAGTGTGTATAGGCCCTGGATTGCCTTTTAAACTTTTAGTAAGGGGCAATGTAGGGGTGCGGGTGGTGCTGTGGTCTAAACCACAGAGCCTAGGGCTTGCCGATTGGAAGGTCAGCGGTTCGAATCCCTGCGACGGGGTGAGCTCCCGTTGCTCTGTGCCAGCTCCTGCCAACCTAGCAGTTTGAAAGCACATCAAAGTAGTTAAATAGGTACCGCTCTGGCGGGAAGGTAATCGGCATTTCCGTACGCTGCTCTGGTTTTGCCAGAAGTGGCTTAGTCATGCTGGCCACATGACCCGGAAAAACTGTCTGTGGACAAACGCTGGCTTCCTTGGCCAGTAAAGTGAGATGAGCGCCACAACCCCAGAGTCGTTCGCAACTGGACTTAACTGTCAGGGGTCCTTTACCTTTAAGGGGCAATGTACACACAACAAAGAAAAGCAGTGGTTTGGAGTCTGCAATTCTAAGCAGAAAAGGGAAAAGGGAAAAGAGGGATGAACTCTTTGCCTATCTGGCAATTTTCAGCTCAAAATCACATCAACCCAGCTGCTTCCCCCACCCTTCCACCCCACCCTCTTCACATCGACATAAAGCTCGAGAAACAAACGTACATCTGGAATCCTACAGGGGGAAATCAGCTTGGAGAGCCATTTCAGTGTGGGAAAATGGTAGGCAGGCAAGCAAAGAATTAAGCACCCACTCGCAGCTCTCGACTGCAACGTCCCAAAGATGCTTTTCTTCGCGAACAAACAAAAAGTCTGCCAAGGCACACATTTGCGTGAAGTGTGCCCTTCACCCCTAAGGAAAGCAATTCAGTGGTGCTTGCAGTACAAATGAGCACAGCAGGGAGCTCAGTGGGCCAATTCTGTACCTTCTCCCACTATATTTTTTCCCTCTGAGGTAATTATCCCATCTCACCTCATAGCATTTGAACTCGTTAAATCCTTCCAGCTACAGATGCAATATACTTTAGTGTTTCTTTTCAACATTTTGACTTCCTTTTTGCAGCTGAAGACAATAGGGGGTTTTGGGGGGGGCGACTCAGAGGTGTAAAAGAGACTCTGTCACCCTCACTGGTTTTGCCCAGGTGTTTTCTCTGACCCAACAGACCTGGTGCATGTTTGAGAAGCTCCCAGAAAATATGAGAAAAGTGCAAATGGAGAAGACAGTGGGATGAGTGTGCCACATGCCATGGCGATAGTGCCTTTGCCATCCCACTTGTAACTCTGAAAAGCCTCAGTTTTTGAACGTCTCAAAAGTCAAATGTTTCCGTTTTCAAACGCTGAAAACCCAGAAATCAATGCTTCCGTTTTTCAACACACCTCAGAAGTCAAATGGCTTCCGCTGAGTTTGTTTCAAATTTTTTCTATTGAATTTGCAGGCCGCCCTTTGTGCCTTGGTTTTCGAACATTTCAGAAGGCAAACAGTCTTCTGGAATGGATTATGTTCGAAAACCAAGGTACTGCTGTACATGTTAGGGCTGATGCTAAAAACAGTGGACCACCATCATCTGTTCCACCTGCCCCTGTTAATATTTGGTAATGTTACATGAACCCCAGTTTCCAAGCAGTGAAAGACCTCAGGGGAGCCATAACATACACTGGGCTTGGTTTCCTTAGACAATGTCACTGGAGACCTTGCAAAACTCAGTTGTAACTTCTCAGCAAAAGTAAGAATCCAATGCATTCTAAGTAACCACCACACAATAACTATTTGGGATAGCAAAGGATAGGGATGGGGAACCAATTCAATTCAGTTCACATTTAAAGCTGAATGTATAAAATTTGCACTTCCAAAGCAATATGAGAACCAAAACACAGCTATCCTTCAAAATGCACACTTATCCAGATTTTGTGATACAGTTGTCCAACCAACTTGTGTTCACAAAAATGCATCAGAGAGAGGGGAAATGTCCATAAAAAGTAATATATTTGCATTAGGTTTACTCAAATGCATGTATGTTTGATAGGTTTACATGGAAAATCCATTAAAATATTTTAATAAATATATTAGTGAAAGCAACATACAAAAATGCATTATATTACTGGAAAATGCGTTCAGAAATGTGTACATTCTCCTGCTTATTAGGATAAATTTGCACAAAAACGCTGAAGAATTTTCATGAAGATTGCATTTTTTAAAAATAGCTACCGAAATGTGGCGAACTGAAAGTAAGATTGGACAAATGAGAATGAGAGTGATTTTTATTTGCTTGTCTACTGCTTGTAAAGGCTGCATTCAATCCATGGGCATAGCTGAGGAAGGCTAGGGGGCAGCTGCCCCCTCCCAAATCAATAAAATCAATACAAATCTGAGGTTCTGCCCCCCAAAAAAACCCTGCCCCCCAACAAAAGACTGCACCCCCTAACAACAATCCTGCCTACACCCATGATTCAATCCACTATCTTTAATGAAATTTGTGTAATCTAATAGTAATAGTACTTTGGTTACAAAGCCTTCTGCCAGTTTATTATTTCTAAATATTTCTTTTTGCCTATAGGACTCTGAGAAAATGCAACAATTTAAGGATGCCATAGCAGCTCAGACAAATTACACTATTTTGGTAAGCAAAACGTTGTCTTGATAAAACTCAGTTGTTTGGCATGCCTAACCATGAAATTAATTTATTCTTCAAAAGTCAGTAGATTAAAAAATGGAGCACAATACTGACAAACATCCTATATGTTTCCACAAAATGTAGAGCATACAGACCAAAGAAAACAGTCCTCCATCTTTACCAGATTTGGAATGTGAGCTGGGTCTTTTTCCCTGTGTGGAGATCCACCCTTGGTCTATTGAAGTAGCTGGATCATTATTTGCACACTGAATAATAGGGTGACAATGAATGCTTTCTTCTTGTCAGTTATCAAAATAAACAATGATTCTCACAAAAGCCATAATGACCAAACAATCTAATCTAATTGAATCTAGTTTAAATGGTTAAGGTATTCTTGAATTTTCAGATTCAGTTTCGCTGTCAAGATCTCATTAGCGGGGTTGGGGGGATGGGTGCAAAACAGCATCAATCAATGTTTATTATGGCAAACAGCCAGCATATATATATATATATATATATATACACACACACACACACACACACACACACACACACATATTAGTTATAATTCAGTCCCACTGAAGTCAATGTGAAATGTTATGTTAGTAATGACTAACTGAAGACTTGTTCATTTCAGTGAGATATGTGTGCAACTAGCTTAGTCTAACTCTTCCCCTAAATTTATATATTGCACCTACATAGGATATCCAAGGGGTCTCCCATCCTGGAGACTGTTTGAGTCATCCCTCACTTAGCTTCAGCGGTACAGCATCACTTGATCTCAGATCATCCTCTTAATCCAGTGGTGGCCAAACTTGGCCCTCCAGCTGTTTTTGGACTACAACTCCCATCATCCCTAGCTGAAAGGACTAGCGGGTCAGGGACGATGGGAATTGTAGTCTCAAAACAGCTGGAGGGCCAAGTTTGGCCACCACTGTCTTAATCCCATGATTGGCATGCTAATTAATGGATGACAAATCTCTTGTGCTTCAGAGTTAGGTTGGGATGCAGACTGAAATAAACTAATAATTAATAGTACATCCTTGAGTAGACTCAGGAATTTAATTCTCAGAGACTAGATGTAAATTTCCCGGCAGCTTTGATCATTTATATTTCCTAATTACTTTTAAAGTAGCACACTTTGAAACATTTGTGTAGCTCATCAGTTGGGGTGTGAAGGATGACAGAGCCTGAATTGCCAACTTTTGAACTTGCTTCCACTGCTGGGCCTTTAACAGCCACTTGATCTGCTGCAGCAGTTAGTAGGAGCTTTATTATTTATTTGCAAGCATTTCTGAAGATGGACGATAAAACGTCCTTCATATGAAGTAGCACAAAATATACCACAAATTGGTAGATTGGATTAATACATCACAACATCTGGCTTCCGTTCAAAGTGAAGAACAGGAAAGCCACAGCTGGTTTTCTTTCTGGCCCACTGACAACCCAAACCCAAATAGGAAAAATACCCACCTCATTATTAACAACAACAAAATTCATCACAGAGTAATGTTATTTAGTTGTCCCTTTGTTAGAAAAACAGTGCTGCTAGATTACACTTGTCATCTTAAAAAAAAATAAAATTTAATAGTATATCCATCCCCCCACCCCTGCGTTGACTCACCTTTTATTTTGTAAGCTCAGCTTAGTCTTTCTCTTCCGACATGATATTAATCTATCTTGGAAAAACGTCGTGGGTCAGAGGCTTATAAATCATGTTGGATAGCAAAATATTTCCATTGATCCTTCAGTCTGTTCCTCTTGATGGGGTAGAACTGATGGTGACCAGTCTTAGGTTTTATGATCTTTTCTCAAAAGTCATTTAATATGTGCACCAGTGGACATGCCAGTATTAGTCTCCAGGGTGTAAGTTTTCCAAATGAGGCATGAAAGGTTAATTCATTCCTTGGCCTTAGCATCATCCATCTAAGACATTAGCAAAGGAAACCACCATTTTGCTTAGCTGGAACCCTCTTCTTCTCCCTTCCTCAATTCTGTGAAACTGGACATTTAGATTCTGCCTCTGCCACAAACTCATTACATGGCCCAAGGAAAGCTACTGCCTCCCACTTTCAGACCCCTCTCCGTAAACTGAGAATAATAACCCCAAACCCTACTTTATAGGGTTGTTGTAAATATTACTGTTACGGTGTATTTACTTTTTGTAAATGCTCACCTTGGGCCACCATACGCTACCTTCCAGGGTTGTTGTGCAGATTAAATAGCGAAGGGCAGAACCACATTGCTCATTGGAGGAAAGGAAGCAAAGGCAGATCTAGGGGAGCGTTAACAGTGCCATCACACCAGGCACAGAACTTCTGGGGTGCCACAACTATGGCATCCAACAGAAGGTGGGAGACAGGGGGTGCCGGATTTTGGCATCGCACAGGGCCCCACTGAAATTTGAGACACCAAATTCCGCCACCGAGGGCAAGGTATAATGATGTTGTTGTTTTATCGTTTAGTCATGTCCGACTCTTCATGGCCCCATGGACCAGAGCACGCCAGGCACTCCTATCTTCCACTGCCTCCCGCAGTTTGGTCAAACTCATGCTGGTAGCTTCGAGAACACTGTCCAACCATCTCGTCCAACCATGAGACCCCTTCTCCTTGTGCCCTCCATCTTTCCCAACATCAGGGTCTTTTCCAGGGAGTCTTCTCTTCTCATGAGGTGGCCAGAGTATTGGAGCCTCAGCTTCAGAATCTGTCCTTCCAGTGAGCACTCAGGGCTGACTTCCTTAAGAATGGATAGGTTGATCTTCTTGCAGTCCATGGGACTCTCAAGACTCTCCTCCAGCACCATATTTCAAAAGCATCAATTCTTCGGTGGTCAGCCTTCTTTATGGTCCAGCTCTCACTTCCATACATCACTACTGGGAAAACCATAGCTTTAACTATACGGACATAACTATACGGACATAACTATACTGATATAATGATAAATGAAATAAATACATACATACTTTCCCATTTCTTATGGACCTGTGCCTCTTCCTGTTATTTCTGCAGTTTTTCTGCTCTAACTCATCAATAGTTCCCCAATTTATTTCTAGGTGGAAACAAACCAAGTGGAAGGTAATATGAGGGAGACACCATTTCTCTTAGTGTGCTCACAGCAATGTTTAAATAGGTTTGGCAGGTTTTTGAAGCACTGTAACAACCTGTAAAACCTGTTTTAAACAGAGATGACCACAAGATCAGCTTGCATACCAGAAGCTATCATGCCTCACATATCACTGTTGGCTGTCTGAGGAGAAAATATTATCTGTCACCAGGCTCCTCAATTGAATATTTGATCAGGAGGGAGAGGAATCAATAACATGCACTAAATGTGGTGTTTGAACAAATTCTAACCTTAACTTGGAAAAAAAATTATTGGGGACATTTGTCATGTTTTAAAATTTTCTGCAACTCAGTAGGTTATACTTCTCTTACAATTATTTGGAATTTTATGTGAGAAATTAAGGAAGTGAACACTGTTAAAATACAAATTTAAAAGTGCTGAAGAGCTGTGAACACACATATATGTGATTTCCAGGGATAGTTACCTGAAAAAATGTGCAGTGCAGGTCTAGCGAGAAACTTCACTGAGTTTAGTGGGATGTATTCCCAGGTGTGTTTAGGATTGCAAACTTAATTTACTACTTTGAGTTTAGATTTGACTAATATTGTATCCATTCCAGTTGCCTGATCTACGTTGACATAGATGACGTTCCTTCAATGTGTTGCTAATTTTAGGAAACATTAGAAGGTAGGGGGTTTTGTCATGGGAAAAGTATAGAAAAGCAAACATTTCCATTGCGCATCGCCGACTGTCCGGTCACTCTCAGTACTGTAGCTCTGTGAGGGGTATAGGTTCTCTGAACAACTATCAACACCAGGAATTTTTTTCAGCTGGAACTCAGTTATGGCACCTCCCAGGTGGGCACCATTGCCATTATAAGTGAATGAGGGTTGCATTTATGGTGAGTTCTGGAACCTCTTTTTCAAGAAAAATAGCACTGCTCAACAAACCACAGTTCCCAGAATTCTTTGGGGGAAGCCATGACTATTTAAAGTGGGATGGCACTGGTTTAAATCCATAGTGCCAATGGGGCCACAGTGTGTAGGATCTGGAAGTGTGCTCTGAACCCACCAGAAACAATTGCAGGCAATAGTATATTACACTGATAGAGCTCTCCTTTATATGCTGACCTAAGTTCCAGTCAGTTCAGTGGGACATGCTGCCAGGTAAGTGAGCATTGAACCCAAACCAGAAATTGAGGGAATAATGAATCCCTCCCACTCCAACTAAGCAGCATGAAATTAAGTTCATTGGTACTGACATCCTTGG
The DNA here is from genome assembly GCF_965112155.1 of Podarcis liolepis. Classification (NCBI taxonomy): domain Eukaryota; kingdom Metazoa; phylum Chordata; class Lepidosauria; order Squamata; family Lacertidae; genus Podarcis; species Podarcis liolepis. Next base: position 26,067,416 of record NC_139556.1, read on the forward strand.
GGCATGTTCAGTTACAACCCATTCTATATGCTGTTTTGCCCAGGCTATTACAGGTATGGCAATAGACAACCACTTGCTGGGACTGCGAGAGATAGCCCGTGAACATTTCAAGGAGCTGCCAGACATATTTACTGATGAAACGTATTTGACAAGCAATCGATTTATTCTCTCCACCAGCCAGGTGAGCAAAATTCATATCGGGATTAGTCATAAAAAAGGAACCCCATTATTCTCGCCGTGACAGATGTTATGAATCAGTGACAACCTTTTGACATATGTTGTGGAGGTTTAGTGACTCCGGCAGCACTTCCAAATGCCTCGGGGGTTCTTGTCCCTTTCATTTTTGACAACCAAAATTAATAGCCCAGTGGCAACAAAAAGCTAAGAGGGTGAAGTCTAAGAGATGGGCAAACCGTGGTCCACAGACCTGATGCTTTCCACAAAGAAGAGCCCAGATGGATCAAAGCAAAGGCCTCTCTGGTCAAGCTACATAGTCACATGGTGGCCAACCAGGTGCCCATGGGAAGGCCACAAGCAGGACGTGAATAAAGCAGCCTTCACGCACTCATGATCACCAGGAACTGATATTCAGAGGCAGATCCCCTGAAATAGCAGGTGTAGTACAGTCGTACCTTGGAAGTCAAGCAGAATCCATTCCAGAAGTCTGTTCGACTTCCAAAACATTCGGTGTTATGTACTGAGTTGAATAGGATCCAAAATGCAGCAGTCTGATTGGTCCTAGAACAATGCAGCAGTCTGATTGGTCTGCAGGAGCCACCCAATCCAGCTCCAGACGGAAGTGAATCCACAACCTGTTTGGCCTACAGGAGAATTCTGGAATTAGCCAATCACATGCAGCCCATTGTGTAAATAATGTATATAAAGCAGATACTTTGGGGAAACATTCATTCCTCCTCACCACTATGAGCTGAATAAAGAGCATGAAATCCACTCTAGACTCTGAGTATATTTCATTCGGAAACCAAAGAGCGGCTTCTGATTGGCTGAAGGAAGCTCCTGCAGCCAATCGGAAGCCACAGAAGCCTCATTGGACATTCGGCTTCCGAAAATCATTCGAAAACTGGAACACACACTCATGGGTTTTGATCGTTTGGGAGCTGGTTTGTTTGGGAGCCAAGGCATTTGAGATCCAAGGTACAACTGTACACAGTTGCCATGACTAGTCATCATTTGTAAACTACCAGATAAATCTGTTTTATCTAACTCATTCCTAAAGAAATGAAAGTGGTTTCCAAAACGTTGCATGGAAGAGAAAGTCCATATTTTGTTACATCACTCGGACTCCAAGAGGCACAGAAAGAGGCAGAGCTGCTTAATTTTGGACCGCTCCTCTGGAGAGCATCTGCCTCTCCCAATGGCAGGATAAGATAGTTTTATTCAAATGGGCTTTTGGTGGCTACAAGTTGAGTAGAATAGGGGTGGATATGCTTGTTTTTGTTATAAAAAACAAATCATATGACAGTCTTTGTCACATTAGATTTCAGGACAGCGTACAAAATAAAATCAAGACAATAAAACAAAAATAAAACAGCAGACAAGCCATAAAACAGACTGAAACTAACTTTGTTAAAATACCTGGGTATTTTGCCAGAGTCTTGGGGGATCACAATATTAGAGCCAGTCTAATGTCTTGTTTGGACAGAGCATATTATTTACCCACCCCAAGCACTACGGAAAAGTAGGCTAGCAGTCCAATTAATTAAATAAGGCTCTCCTTCTCTATCTCTTACACGCACTGCCAACTCGCTGAGTGTGCCTGGGTGTGTAAGTCCACAACAAAGAAACAGATCAGATTTTGAAACATCAAATATGATACGAGGACCACTTCCATTAAAGTCAATGGGACTCCACTGCTGTAGGAGAAAAGGGGGAAACACTCTCTCCTGCTGGCTCATTCCTACTGTTGAGAGCCCGATGGCTCATACATCAGTATTACTTATTGGTATCATCATTAAAGAAAGTGCTTTTAATTTTCAAAGTGCTGCATAGTCTCTTGTCTCATTCGTCTTCAAAACAACACTGTCATGTAAATAGGTCACTACTCTTTTCATTTTACAGACCGAGAATTGAAAATATAGATATATTCCTTCAAAGCCACCCACTAACTACATGATAAGTAGGAATTTTATCCTAGGCAACTATCCCTCAGCAGAAAGTTTGGGGACAAGAGAAACCAATTTCCATGGGCTCCTCCTAAACCTGAATTGCTAGCTGTATCCAGCATGCCCTCACCAAAATTTTCAAACTTTGTAGAAAAGGAGTCCTATAATAATTCCTATCTGCTGGATTTAAGCCGCAAAAAACACACAGCTGACCTCAGAAATCACCCATGCCCCTCTTTGCATTGTGCTCAGGACAAGCTCCAAGATGCAAAAGCCATTATTTAATCTGCAGACCGAGTGTGGCATTACAAGTTGATTAATTATCTGGGTTCTTTGTTTCTAAAATTGTAATTTCTACTGTTTAAATTAAAGCATTCTTCAAGCTACAAAACCCACCGGCATTTAGCAAGATCACATTTCTGTATATGCAGTAGCAATTTTAAAGACATATTTAATACACCTGAGATAATGAATTTGATGAAACTGTATGTCAGATATCTACAGCGCTTTTTTTCCTAAAAAAAATGTTTAGGGGTACTCTCATGTTCCTACTCATATTGAAATACTGCCCCTCAATGAGGCCAAACTTATATTCACAAAATGTTTAGGGGTATGCATACCCCTGTGTGTGTCCCCCCCCCCCAGAAAAAAGCAATACACACACACACACACACACACACATATATATATATATAGGCGGAAGACCTCTGGACTAAAAGGGGGTGGTGCTAATACAATGCACAAACACAACAGCCTTAATAAGTAATTGTATCCAGCCATGATGTCTGTGGCTTTTCAAATATGACAGAGTGTAACCAGAATACCACTACATAAATTCTCCAAGAAACTATCCATGGGCAAAAAAGTGAATCTGAATAGCTTCATAGCCTTCGGCTGTTGCACAGCAAATTTATCTGACAATTCTATGACTCTATTAGTGGGACTAATGGTCTGTCCTGTGCCATTAAAAAGCCAAATGTCATCTCTGAAAGCTTGAGTACAACAAAAAGCAGGAATGCATGGATTTCTGAACAAATAACATCTTCGCTTTACTAGGGAGCATTTTATCCCATTACAACATTATAGAATAATCAAAGCTTTAATTGGAGGGGGTGTGGATCCAGCTAAGCGATACCATCAGTGTGTACTGATTCTTAAGCTTCCTCCCAACAATAAATCTTTGAGATTTATGTAAGCCCTTCCAGTAAACTGAATGAAATCTCAAGTGCAGTTGGGTATTAAAACCACAGGAATACGGAAGCAATCTTTAACCACCAGTACAGTTCTTATTCAAAAGAGACAATGAGCAAAAGAAACAATGAGCACATTGTGCACATTTAAAGATCATACCTTTTTTTTACAAAGATAATCAAATCATATTGGGCAAGCTCTCTAGGCAAGATCAGAAACCCAAGAAGACTTTAGACTTGCTTTACTAGAACAGGTGCTACCTGCTCCCTTGACATGCGGCAAACTATATTTGAAAATCGGGGTTTCAAAAGCATTTTGTGGTGTGTGTGTGTGTGTGTGAGAGAGAGAGAGAGAGAGAGAGAGAGAGAGAGAGAGAGAGAGAGAGAGAGAGAGAGAGAGAGAGAGAGAGAGAGAGAGAGAGAGAGAGAGAGAGAGAGATATTTTCAAATTAAAACAGTAAAAAATTCCACTGGGCTTGTCTATGCATCTTGTGTCAGTCTTCAGATCCCTTTGGCTAATATTCTATAGCCTTTCAAATGTCTCTGTGGGAAGGGGGTGGTTATTGTTTTGCTGTTTTGATTTACTTGTTTTAATCCTGTGTTTTATTCTGTGAACCACCCTGAGATATTATGAAGGGTATTATTATTATTATTATTATTATTATTATTATTATTATTATTATTATTATTAAAATGTACCAAGATCATGCAATTGTATGTAAGAACAATTTTAAGCAATGGCCCAAATACAGGAAAAGATATTTCAATAAATACTAAATCAAGCAAAACTCTCTCCTTCAAACAGCAAAACTTGTGTCTGAGTTACCAACAGAAATAAGAGTCCGAGCAGGACCACTAAGAAACAAATTTGCATGTTTGTTTGGAGAAGTATGACACCTTTTTTAAAAAAACACCAAAGGGGTCACTTTTTGTGAAAAAATAGATTGGTTCATGCAATAAATAAAGAAGCTCTTTTTTAAAAAATCAACCAGCTGAATGAAGACTTAAGCATGCTCGTGGGCTTTGAGGAGCAACATAAAGTTGAGGCTTGGTTGGAAAACTTTGGAGTGAGGAATAAATTGGGCAGCCAGAGCCCCTCCGAACTTATAGCATCCTATGGGAGGTTATGGGTGGGTGGCTTACTGGAACCCTGAACAGGACCAGTGGGGGGCAGGTTAGCATATTCTGGAACCATTTATTGCAAGTCCCAATTGTAACTATTATTTTGCATTTCCTATACTCCTAGACTCAGAGGGCAAGATCTGAGCTATGTGACACTTTGTAATTCTTTACAATTACCAAGTTATTTCAACAGTACTTTTTTATTCGGCAAACCGCCCTGAGACCTCTGGGTAATAGAGCGGCATATATATTCAATAAATAATAAGAAAATAATGATACTTTAATGTAGCTTCATTTCTTTGTTCAGGTTCCAACCACCATGGGGATGTTCTGCTGCTATGGACCTGTGATTCCTAATGGCTATGGTGCTTGCTATAATCCACAGCCAGAGCACATATTATTCTGCATCTCCAGCTTTAAAGACTGCAAAGAGACCTCCTCCAGCAAATTTGCTAAAGCTGTGGGAGAAAGCCTCGTGGATATGAAACAGCTGTGCAACAAATGCAACTTGCCCAAGACAACCACTCCGACTAAACAAGGAACACCTTCAACACCTCGACCTGGCAGTAAGCACTAAGTGGCTGCATTCACACATAACACTGAGCTCTGATTTGTTTCAACCGTGGTTTGTTCAGCAACCCATGAGTCATCTCACAGATGAACAATCAAGCCACAACTTGTTTATCCAAAACTTTTCTAACTATACTTGCTAGAGCAGGCATCCCCAAACTCATCCCTCCAGATGTTTTGGGACTACAACTCCCACCATCCCTAGCTAACAGGACCAGTGGTCAGGGATGATGGAAATTGTAGTCCCAAAACATCTGGAGGGCCGAGTTTGGGGATGCCTGTGCTAGAGCATCTAGGATGGGCTAGCCAAACCAACCATGGTTAAGCAGGGCTGTTGAGTTCAGACATATTGCCAAACTATAATTGAAACAAGCCATGGTTCATAAGCCAAAACAAAACCACAGTTACTCTGCTGAGCTGGGTGCAGATGCCCAAACAAACCACACTTTGTCTAAGCAAACTATGGCTTAAGTGTTATGTGTGAACCATGTTATGTGTGAACCATGGCCCTAAGGGTGCAATGTCTTTCCTCCGTTTTGCAGCTGCTTCTTAAGGTAGAATGTTGTCACTGTACAAATGCAAGCTATAAAGACCCTATATATTGCAGGGAGGAGATTTATTTTATCTTTAGCTGTGGTCTCCACCAGTATTTATCAAGAAGAGAGTGTAAATGATCTAAAAAGCTGGTGTTTCAGTTCTGCAGAACACGACTGCTAATTATCAATCTGAGCTAGAATACAACTCATCTCCATGCTTGCTTAGAAATATCCAGTTATCAATAAGTAACATTTTGCGAAAGGTTGTGGCTGAAGCGCAGTGTATCGCCCAAGACATCCGTCATTGCTCAGAAGCCAAATTATTCATTGTTGAGTGTTCTGAGTCAAGGCTCCCAGCATGAATGTATGTTAGGGATGTGTTTTTGTCCTGCACATGTGATATGTGAAGCAACTCTGAGCCTTTTCTTTTCTTAGTGGTCACCCCAACATACCACTTGACCTCTCAGGAGACAACATGGTATTGTAGACAGCATCACGGTCATGGGTTGTGACTAGTTCCCATTGAGACTGGTGGGGTAGGAAGGCAGTGAAACCAAAAGGAGATGGAGCCAGAGCCAAAGGCAGGAAGATGGGCCTGGCTGAGGGCAGACTGATGTTGATGGAGCAATGCTCCACTCACCTTCATGAACCAGCCTCCACTGTCAGCCACAGAACTCAATGGGGTGACTTTGAGCCATTCACACCCTCTCAGCCTAACCTGCCACAGGTGTGGATACAAAGGGAATACTGTAACAGCATGCAAGACTGCACTAAGCTCCACAGAAGAAAGATGAGATAGAAATGCAAAAAGACTGTGGACATTTTGAAAATGCAAGGAGCTTCTATTAGATTATATTTTCCTTCAAACACACACACACACACACACACAAGCAGAGAAGTCCTGATGTGAACCGCCCTGAGATCCCCAGGTATAGGGCAGTATAATAATTATAATGATGATGATGATGTACCCAAAGGACCTTTCTGAACCACCTCATACAAATTAACTTACTAAACTAGCAGGCAGGTGAAAGTCTGCTAGAATAGCTCTCAGACCTCAGGTGGTACAGCATATATTTTTATATTTTTTGTCACTGTGGGTTTTAATTTTGTGTCATCATAGTTTTCATGGAGAGACCCCTATTGCTTCCTCTGACTTTGGTCCAGGGGGCTGCCCATCAGACTCTGTGCACAGACCGCTTGGAAGTGTTATGTCTGAGGTTTTTTGGCAGAGTGGGTTGAGAAGCTTCGGCGTCATCTTTCCCAGCTGCTAAGCTGCATGCAAGACTGGAATTTGTGGCAGCTTCAGAAGTGGTGAAGTTCCTCTTGCTGTCGGGTGCAGAGAAGTCTCTTGTACACATGCCGGTGCAAACCTACAGGGTCTTTCTTAAAAGGGTTCAGATGCACAGAGAATCTGCTTTGTATTCAAAACAGCCCAGGTTCAGGTCTTGGCATCCCCTGCCCCAAACCCTTGAGATCTCCTGTCAGTCAATTTAGGTGAAATTGAGCTAGATGGACCAATGGTCCAGTTTGGTATAAGACCAGTCCTTATGTTCATCCTGTGTTCTCTTGGCTGCATCCATTCTTTCTTTTTTTTAAATAAAAAATTTATTTCAATGCAAAATCATAACATCATAACAAAAATTACAAACATTGAATCCAAAATAATACTATACAACCAAGAAAGAAAAACAGAACACACACACCAAAGAAAACAAAACAAAAAAGCATACATCTACAAATAAAACCATATCATCATTCTAATTTAGTCATTACATACATATACACATATTGACTTCCTTCCTTTGTTCTAAGGCCTCAAAATTTTTACTCTTACTTATTGCTGTGTCTAATGTAGATTACTTCCATCTTTGTACTTTTTTACACAATTTTTCTTTTTCTTTAACCCTGTAAAGCATCATTCATTACATACCAATATGCTTACTCCAGAACAATGTTTTTTCATATACTCTTTAGCATATCCCCATTCTTTCAATAATTTCTGGTCCGATTGTCCCCTTCTGAATGCTGTGAGTCTTGCCAGTTTTATATATTCACAAAATTTAATTTGCCATTCTTTCATTGATGGTATTTTTCTCCCTTTCCAATTTTTTTTGCTATAAGCATCCTGGCAGCTGTCGCTGCACAATGGAATACTTTCCTTTGACTGTCGGGAATATCGTTTGTAATTATACCTAAAAGGAATGCCTCCGGTTTTTTACTGAAAGATATTTTAAACATCTTTTTGATTTCTTCATAAATTTCATTCCAGAATTGTTTAATAGGTCGGCATTCCCATCACATGTGAAACATTGTTCCTATTTCCTTTTTTGCATCTCCAACAGGTATTTGATTTTAATTTGTAAATTTTAATTTGGCTGCATCCATTCATGAACAATTTCATTGTCATCATCACCACTGTCCTCCTCCTCCTCCCCATCATTACTCTGCATCTTAAGATATCTCAGGACAGCCTGGTGCCATCTCAGTGTTTTGGACTACAACTCCCATCAACTCCAGCCACAGGCAGTGGGAGTTGTAGCCCAACACATCTGGAGGGTGCACCAGGTTGGCAAAGGCTCTCTTAGGATATGTCTGTGTGAAAATGTTCTGCTTCTGATCCCTGCAAGTCACCTGGAGATTTGTATCTATCTAACAGTTGATGCAGCTGACAATCTAAACTCAAGGGATATGTTGCCCTGTATAACATGGTGCATTTTTTCCCCTTGGGGTATCTTCTGAAACTTTCAGGTTTAGGGCTAAGGCTCAGATCTAGTAGCAGAATAAGCTCCAGCTACGTCCTAAACTCCGTAAATGGCAACATAGCTCACAATTAAAATTGGGTAACGGTGGAAACTTCAGAGTTGGGGATGCATCAAGCTATCTTTGAACCAGGTGGAATCAGTGTTTATATGGGATGCTATGTAACTCATCAATGTGCTGTCAAATGAAATGTGGCTGTTTTCTGCACATACTGTCTGAATACCCTTCTGTGAACATGCCAGGTCATGTAATAACTTGTGACGTAGTAGAGGTTTGTGGGTTTCATTTTTTTGTGGATTTCAGGGAATTGTTAGTGCTCAATAACTTCATTTAAAATTAGCTGTATTAGAGCAGTAGAACACAAGCTTATTCTGCAGCTTTGAAATATATAACCGCAGCATGTGTATCTATGCAAACTTAACAGTAGATTTACACAAGTGTCAGCTACAGAACTGCAGGATGGACCATCCACAATAAGCACGCTGAGCATTTCAATGGAGAGATTGAATTTAGAAATATTACGTGTGGGACCTGCAATAAAGATGTGGCATGGGGGACTCCTGTTCAGGGTTCCAGCCAGCCAGCCAACCAGCCAACCAACCAACCAGCCAACCAGCCAACCAGCCAGCCAGCCAGCCATGCCCTTTTCCTGGATATTCCATTCCATTCTCCTCTGGGTTTCCATTCCCCTCCCCAATAGCCAGTTATGTCCCCACTGAGCACACTCAGTTCCTTTTGGGGGTGTCCTAAAAATTGTACTTTTGCCAGCTTTGGGGTTCCCATAAGCCTGACTCCTCCCTGTTGTGTGCCAATGGTCCAAGGGCATTCAGAACCTGAACACTGGAAATTGAATGTCCTCCAAGCGAATTTAATTCCTCCTAGGAAATACTATTCCACATTCTTATTTTGCCTCCACTGAAGCCAAGAGTGTACTACTGCTATATACGGCTGGGTTTGTGTGAAGTGTCCTGGGAAAAGGCAGCATTTCTCCAGGGCATCTTCACATCACCGTAGGAAGTCACACATGCACAGTCTGGTCTGGTCCCCCCACCCTCCTGACTGATGGTGATATGTAGTAGACATAGTCCCTGATGTAGACTGGGGGTCCTGCATTTTAATTCCCTGATCATTCCTAAAGGTTACTGGATGGCCTAACCAGCCCCTCTCTCACCACTTGACTTATCCTACAAAGCAGTTGTTGCAAAGATAAAAACGAGGGAAGTCTATGAATGCTGTCCCAAGCTCCTTGGAGATCGGGCAAAAGAAAATATACAAGTCTTTCTCTCTTCTGGGTGGATCGCTGGAGGAACCCAGAAAAGCTGGAATGGCCTTTGTGTGTTGCATGGATTGGAAACGCCAAAGCACCAGCCCATGTTCCTAGGTACAGTGGTACCTTGGTTCTTGAACTTAATCCATTCTGGCAGTCCATTCGATGCCTGAAACTGTTTGAAAACCAAGGCATGGCTTCAGATTGGCTGCAGGAGCTTCCTGCACTCAAGCAGAAGCTGCCTCAGATGTTTGGCTTCCGAAAAACGTTCACAAACTGGAACACTTACTTCAGGGTTTGTGGCATTGGGGAGCCAATTTGTTCAATAACTAAGCCGTTCAAGAACCAAGGCACCACTGTACAACGTTTCACTTGAAGAACTCAAGTTTGCTGCAGTGCATGTATGTACACACGCAGAGCAAGTTAAAAGCCTTGTGGAAGATCATGAGAGCTTTTCTGAGTTTCCCATGGAAGATTCACCCTTGGAGACTAACAACAGCTTGGCGGGAGGTCACTGGAGTATATGGGGGAAAGGTTGTCCCCCCCCATATGTACTGCATGGCAGTTGCATCCACAAGTTAGTGTCATGTCTAGCTTGCCCCAATGCATAGCTAAAAGTGAAATAACTTTCTCCCATAGTGTCAGAATTTAGAAGCCCCCTGGACTTACTCAGGTGAGCTGTCTTCGTGGAGCTAATGATACAATACGAAGTGGCAATATGTCCCAAACTTTTTATAATGTGAGCATTATATTATATACCTAAAGTTACTATTTTAGTGATATTTTATTTTTATAACATAGTGTAGATTTATGGCAAATCTAAGGTGTATTTATAGTGTCTTTGTTTAGACTGAGCTATATGTTTTATGCTTTAAGGTCTACGAGTCGTTCTGATAGATGATATCAAAGTGAACTGTAGCCCAGCTATGATGAATCCAGAAAACAGTTTAAAATCTGTAGTCAATAAAAAGTATATCAAAGAAAAGACGTGTGGCTTTCATTTTGTACATGTGCTGTCGGGAACAAGCCAGCAATAAATCGCACGGTGGAAGTGAAGTTAACTCTTTATTAGAAGAAACAAGATCCACTCAGGAGTTCCAAGCCTAATGAACAGAACAACTGTTCTTGATGGGTCTTGCTGCCTCTGGGAGGCAATGTGGAGCTTGAAGGTCTCACAGCTGCCTAAGTCTCCTCCTTTCCTGGGCCTTTCCCAAGCAATCTGAGACTATGCTGGCATGCTGCCTTTGCTCCTCCCTCTTCATACCTCTCTTGGTCCTGGGACACCGGGGGGGGCGGAGCCTGTCACAGCGGGAAGGGGAGATACCCAGGCTTATTCATCAGCCTGACTCAACTCTTCCTCTTGCTCTCCCTCCTCTCCTGCTTCCACCTCTGCTTCTTATTCTTGACTTCTCTCTGCCACAGACTCTCCCTGCTCACCACGCCCTGTTACCTCTTCGGCTTCCAACACCTCCTCCTCCCAGGCATTCTCACTCTGACCACTCACTGTCATCCTACCACCAATCCCCAGGCTCTGAGCCTTCTTCCCTTGGAAGTTCCCCAGCTGATGCCTCCCACCCTTCCTCTGGGTCCAACCAGTCCATGACACTTGCCCTTTGCCACTAAGTGACCACAGTCTGTTCAAACAAGTATGAGCCCCAGCAATTTCCCCTTTCTCCCTCTGGAAATCAAATACCACCAGATGACAGGCTTCGGGGAATCGGCTTCCTCCTCCTAGGGCAGTAGATAAGCAGAACAAAGGAAAAGGAGTCTTCTTACCAGTTAGTAACTTTAATAACCACAGCGAGAAAACAAAGAACCTATCTCCTAGGAATGGCAGTGCTCCCAGTTAAGAATCCTACCCCCTATTAATCCACATCACTCCCACATCTTGTAATCTGAGCTTGTACCCTCTGTGCATTGTGTGCTTTCTGTTCTGCCACTTTCTCAGCTCTTCTAGACCTTGTGGAGAAGGATGAGTGCTTTCCAGAGACAGTAAATCTTTAACCCCCTCTCTCCCAGTGCTTCTTCTCCTAGCTGTTCCCCATCCAGTATTTCCCAGCTTCTGCCTTCTGAACTATGCCCCTCTGCAAACCACTGTTCCAAATGTACACTGTCCTCCTGCTCCTGGGAAGATTCAGGATCCTGATCAGGGGGAGGGGGAGGCTCCCACCATCCCTCCTCAGTGCAGCCCTCCTCAGTACGGTCCCTGACACCAGAGCTGGGCATCAGGAGCTGTCCTTTGTTACATCTCAGAGAGGGAGGCTCACCATAGTTCCAATGAATGACACAACAGTAGGCAGTGAATGACACAACAGACACAACGTAGGCAGCAGGGGCAGCAGCAGCAGGCTTCTCCATAGTGTCCAGCAGAGAAAGGAAAGTGTCCACAACTGTTTCTGTCCTGAAACAGTCTTTTCCCTTATTTGTTCTGGACCCTCCTGGCAAGGGCTGCAACGTGGTCCAGCAATGCCAAAGAATGCACTAGTGACTCTCAGATATGGGGCCTACAGGAGCTGCAGCGTTGTTGAACATAGGACCTTCCGTCTGCAAGGCTTACAAGGTTTGTGACGTAGCCTGCCAGACATGTCCCATGCTGAAGGAAAATGGGGTGGGAATGATGATGATGATGATAACAATAATAATACTTTATTATTTATAACCCACCCATCTGGCTGGATTTCTCCAGCCACTCTAGGCGGCTCCCAACAGAATATTAGAAGCACAATAAAACATCAGATATTAAAAACTTCCCTAAGTTTTTAATAGGGCTGCCTCCAGATGTCTTCTAAAAGTCTGGTAGTTGTTTATTTCCTTGATATCTGATGGGAGGGCATTCCACAGGGAGGGCGCCGCTACCGAGAAGGCCCTCTGCTTGGTTCCCTGAAGCTTCACTTCTTGAAGTGAGGGAACCATCAGAAGGCCCTCAGTGCTGGAACTCAGTGTTCGGGGTGAAAGATGGGGGTGGAGACGCTCCTTCAGGTATATAGGACCGAGGCCGTTTAGGGCTTTAAAGGTCAGCACCAACACTTTGAATTGTGCTCGGAAACATATTGGGAAACAATATAGGTCTTTCAGGACAGGTGTTATATGGTCTCAGAGGCCACTCCCATTGACCAGTCTAGCTGCAGTATTCTGGATTAGCTATAGTTTCTGAGTCCTCTTCAAAGGTAGCCCCACATAGAGCGCATTGCAGTAAATCTGGTTACAGGGAACCAGGGAGAGGGCCTGCTTAGTAGTGACACCCACCCTGTGGAACGTCCTCCCATCAGATGTCAAGGAAATGAACAACTATCCAACTTTTAGAAGACATCTGAAGGCAGCCCTGTTTAGGGAAGTTTTTATTGTTTGAAGTTTTATTCTGTTTTTAATGTTCTGTTGAAAGTCACCCAGAGTGGCTGGGGAAACCCAGCCAGATGGGCAGGGTAGAAATATATTATTATTATTATTATTATTATTATTATTATTATTATTATTATTATTTCTTTATTTTCTTTATTAAATTTCTATACTGCCCTTCATCCGAAGATCACAGGGCAGTTTACAATATAAAAACACAACTCTGCAATTCTATGATTTCGACTTTCATTTTGCTTTTGTTCTTATTAAACCAAGGATGCCCTTCTTTTCTATAGCCGGGCTTTTTCTGGTTTCACATCCTCCTCTAGCTAAGGGCAAATGAGCTTAGTTGGCAACCCAAGCTACATTTGTGAAGGGACAGAAGAGAAGTTTTCATAGTACGGGGAGTAGAACAACTTTGAGTCTCTCACTCTTTTTTTGCACACCGGAGTGGGGCTGCCATATTTCAAAAAGTGAAAATCCAGACACAACAGTTTTTGAGTTTTGTTTTCTGTTTTTGAAAAATCTAGAAAAAAAACAAGTTTTTGCCAAAGTTGTTGCATTTTTAAAAGGAAATTCACCAAATTCTACAATTCCAACATGGGTTGCTATACGTCTGGATTTTCCTGGACATTACAGTGATTCCCACCCAGATACTGCTTCCAACAGCCAAATCCCGGCTATGTCCGGGAAATTCTGGACGTATGGCAACCGTAGACTAAAAAGCAAAAGAAGGCCATCTTTAAATCAAGCATACGTGATTCCTGTACATTTGCAGGCAAGGCAATTTTGAAAAGCAGTCATATCTCCTGAACTAACAGTGCAATGCTATGCATGTCTACTCAGAAAGAAATCCTATTGAGTTCAGTGGGGCTGACACCTAGGTAAGTGGGCAATGGACTGCATGAGAAAATAGATTAGAAATAAAAAGATTGTGGCCACTTGGAGGCTAATTATTGGTTATTATGGTGTGATGCCACAACAAGTAAGTTACTCTCGACTTTTGAGTTCAATCAACCTCCCATTGTTCTTAATCATACCAAATCCATCTGTTGATTCAATGACTTTAGATCCCTTTCATTTAAAAACAAGAAAAGAAATCCCCTATAAGTCAAAGCCAGGCTTACTTCAGAAAGGCCTTTACACTTAATTCCCAGGCATGAGAACCATCTACCTATAGGGCCTCCATCTTATTAGAATTCAACTTCAGTTTATTGGTCTTCTTCCAAACCCTTGCCAAGTCCAGACACAAATTCAGTTCTGACACAGCATCGCCTGTCTCTGAACCCAAGGAGCAGGAGAACAACACAGTGTTCTAATCCAGAACACTAATCCAGAACGCAGCAGCCAGACTGGTGACTGGGAGAGGCCGCCGAGACCATATAACATGAGTCTGGAAAGACCTACATTGGCTCCCAGTATGTTTCTGAGCACAATTCAAAGTGTTGGTGCTGACCTTTAAAGCCCTAAACAGCCTCGGTCCAGTATATCTGAAGGAGCGTCTCCACCTCCATCGTTCTACCCGGACACTGAGGTCCAGCACCGAGGGCCTTCTGGCGATTCCCTCACTTCAAGAAGCCAAGTTACAGGGAACCAGGCAGAGGGCCTTCTTGGTAGTGGCGCCCTCCCTGTGGAACGCCCTCCCACCTGATGTCAAATAGAACAACAACTACCAGACTTTTAGAAGACATCTGAAGGCAGCCCTGTTTAGGGAAGCTTTTAATGTTTGATGTATCACAGTATTTTAATATTTTTTTGGAAGCCGCCCAGAGTGGCTGGGGAAGCCCAGCCAGATGGGCGGGGTATAAATAATAAATTATTATTATTATTATATTATTATATGTCACCAGAATATTGATGGCATCTCACTCCACATTCCCCGATGACCTTAACCAGAGGATTCATATAGGTGTTTAGAAGCATGGGAGATAAGATAGAACCTTACAGGACTCCACAGCACAACTGCCATGGAATCAAGCAATCTCGCCTCCAGTGCTGTCTTCTAAAAGCGGCCCTGTAAGCAGAAGCACAACCAGCTTATCACTGTTCTTACTCCTACTCTCAATCTATAAACCCAGTGAGATACCATGGTTGATAGGATCCACTGCTTTAGTGAAACATCAGTAGGAATCAATAGGGCTGAATTCATCTTTCTCAGACCCTCCAAGTGCCCCTGTTTTCCAGGGACAGTCCTGGATGCACAGAAGCAGCTCCAGTTTCTGATTTGACTCTGGAATGTCCTGCTTTTCCTTAGGGTGTCCCTATTTTCATTGTAGAAATATTGGAGGGTATGGCATTATCCAGCCCTAGAGACATCTGAAGGCAGCAGCCCTGTATAGGGAATTTTTTTAAATGTTTATTTTTTTCCCCTTATGTTTTTATATTTATTGGATATAAATATAACCATCCCAGTCAGATAGGTGGGGTATGAATAGTAAAATTATTGTTTTTGAATAGGACACCCCTATTTTAATCAGAGAAATGTCAGAGGCTATGCTTTCTCCCACAAGAGGTCAACAGGGTGATGAAGGCTACTTCAGTGCCAAACCTGGGCCTAAACCCAGTTTTGAAATAAGTGTTTGTGACAATGCTTGTAAAGGGATATGAAGTCTGCTGCAATCCATATTCCTTGAGCCTGCATGTTCATTTTGTCAAATGCCGTTCTCCATAACATTCTGGTGCCCATCTACCAAGGTACTGTTGTACCTTGGAAATTGAACGGCCTAGTTCTCGAACGTTTTGGCTCTCGAATGATTGAAACCCAGAAGTGATTGTTCTGGTTTTCGAACTTTTTTTGGAAGCCGAACATCTGATGGGGCTTCCACAGCTTCCGATTGGCTGCAGGAGCTTCCTGCAGCCAATCAGAAGCCGCACTTTGGTTTTCAAATGTTTTGGAAGTTGAACGGACTTCCAGAACAGATTCCACTCAACTTGCAAAGTAAGCAAACCTCTTTCTGTGAGAAGGTCCTGATATGCCAGGTTCTCCCTCTCTCAAAATGTTTTAGATGATGTATAGTCGGATTAGCCAAAATGTCTGAAGTAACTTTCACTCCTTAAACCATCTTTTTTGCCTTATATCAAACCCTCGTACCCTACCCTTGACTCTGAAACCATGTTTGTTGCTTTCCTGCTACAGACTCAGAGAACACATGACGAAATTTCAGCGCTTCACTCGGTATTGCCCCTCCTATTTTTAAACCGTACTATTGCATATTCTTCCCAAATGAAGGCATGATATTATTCTTAGCTGTCTTAATATAAATCTTAAGTGTCTTTAAGAAATTCAGCTGCTTACTCGGATGGCGCACCCCTTAAAGTCACGAGAAGTACTACATACCAGCAGTATTCTCCATTTCTTATCCGAATCTGGTTGTCAATAGCATTGTATTTTAGCAACATTACCTACTGCCTTTCTGTAGCTGTGCTGAAAGCCGATGGACACCAAGTAATCCTTGAAGAAATACCAGATTGGAATGAAGTGCAGCTCATAGTAAATGGAGAGACTGTGTTTCAGTGCAACATTAATGATCTGGATTTTGGTGGGTACAATATAAACTTGTTTTCTGTTTTGCTTTTTAAAAACATTTCTAAGAAATGTAAAAAATGATAGAAGAAATACAGCTGGATCCTTCCATTCTTTAGTAGGGCTCATAGACTTTGATTCTAACTATGGGAGCTGCTTGCCAAAAACCCCTAGCCCCCAACTCCATTGCTGATCCCTTCTCCCACAACTAGGCAACCACTCATCCCTTGACACCTCACCTACCCTGTTGCCTCTCCCCTCACAGCTTGGCCAAAGCTTACCCCCAAACAGCTAGGGATATGGATGAAATGTTTGTGAATTAAAAGAAAGTGGTATTGGGGGGGCAGATAAGAACCTGCAAGCTTACAGACTACTGGTGGAAATTGAGCCTGCAGAGAGGAAACTATTATTCAGGCTGACTTTGCAAGTTATTGTTCAGAGCTGTTTGAGATGGGTCAGTTGAAAACAGCACATACACAAAAGAAAAATGGAGGGCAGGAGGAGGAGGAGGAGGAGGAGGAGGAGGAGGAGGAGGAGGAGGAGGAGGAGGAGGAGGAGGAGGAGGAGGAGAAGAAGAAGAAGAAGAAGAAGAAGAAGAAGAAGAAGAAGAAGAAGAAGAAGAAGAAGAAGAAGAAGAAGAAGAAGAATTATTATTCATTATTTCTACCCCACCCATCTGGCTGGGTTTCCCCAGCCACTCTGGGCAGCTCCCAACAGAATATTAGAAGCACAATAAAACATCAAACATTAAAAACTTCTCTAAACAGGGCTGCCTTCAGATGTCTTCTAAAAGTCAGAGAGTTGTTTATTTTCTTGACATCTGATGGGAGGGCATTCCACAGGGCGGGCGCCACTACCGAGAAGGCCCTCTGCCTGGTTCCCTGTAACCTTACTTCTCGAAGTGAGGGAACCGCCAGAAGGCCCTTGGAGCGGGACCTCAGTGTCCGGGCTAAACAATGGGGGTGGAGACGCTCCTTCAGATATACTGGGCTGAGGAATTCTAGCGTTATATGGTACAGTAGGGGGAAATCAACACACACACACACACACCAACCAAAAGGCTTGAATAGCATTGCAAAACTTTTCCAGGCTGCCTGAAGCCATGAACAGCAGTGTCCTTTTTAAGAGGTGGAGGGAAACCTCCAATGACCTATTTATGTTTTAACATTGTCCATCTCTCTCTCTCTCTCTCAGGAGGCGATGGCCTGTTGGACCCACTTTGCCAAGAAGCTAGACATGCAGTGTTAAACGCTTACTGAGTAAGAGGCCCAGTGTGTGCTCTTGACAGCAAATCTCACATCAAATAAATAAGACTCTTTCCTTGCATCGTCCATTACGTTGTTAACCCTGTCTTTCAAAAGGGTTCTATTGAGTCCTCTTATTTCACCACCAGTGTGGCTAAAAGCATCCAGGTGGAAGAGGCAGTTTAACTGGCCACAGAGATTTAACCTCAGGGCTGGTATTGGCTTGATAGGCAGTGTGGGATGACAGTTCTGTTTCTTTTGGATCATGTGCAATCAAGATGTGCAAACAATGATTAAGATATAAGGCCACCATCCTCAGATGACTACGTTTGGAGAGATACGTTTGGGTAGCGGCTAGTCTTGCATCTACCCATGATCTGCAACTCCTCAGACTGTAGACTTTGTATGATGTCTTCTAGATATATCAAATTACAAGACAGTCGTGCTTTAAATGTGTCGTGTGGATCTGACCTGCATCTTACAGCTCTTCTGAAGACCTCAGCGCAGTCCACCATGATCTGGTCCCAACTGAGACTGAAAGGGACCAGTGGTGGCACCCAGCAAACTAAGTGGGGATCTGAATCTCGGTTGCTTAGATGCTCAATACTCTATCCGCTACACAGGCTTTCTTTTGCGATGCATCCCATCGTTTATGAGATGTATTTGCATCCTCCAATGACTTACCCATGCAAAACCTGGACTGCAGCAGGCCATTGTTCACTCCAGTGAGAAATGAATGAATGAATGAATGAATGAATTTATTACGGTCATAGACCAGAAGAAAAGAAAAAACATAAAAGGCAGCAATAATTTACAAGGGAATGATGGTGTCAATTAAAAGTTGTAAAATTATACATAAAAACAATACACATATACACCCACACCCACACCCACACACATATACATACTCATGTATGCACTACAGTATATGTATGGGCTTAAAAAAGGGGGGGGGCTTATCCAGGGGTCAGATCCTTTACTTTTTTACAGCTAATGCCCTCCGCTTGATCGCGGCCGCAGAAAACTTGGCCACTTTCAGTGTTACTTCTGGGTTTTTATCTCCTAGTAGGATTTTCAGCCGCTGAGATTCAGATCGACCTGGAAATTTCTGAACAATAGGGGAGATAAACAGTAACCTGATATCCCCGTAAAGGTCGCAGTGTAACAGCACATGTGAAGCCGTTTCCACCTCCTTCAGACCACATGGGCAAACTCGTTCAGCATAGGGTGTGCCCTCATATCTGCCCTTTAGTAAGGCAGATGGCAATACATCAAATCTGGTAAGGGTAAACGCCCGCCTATATTTTGCGATTTGTAGGTCCAGCAAATATGGGGTTAGATTGAACCCTTTTCCATAATCTTGGATAGCTGGATATTTATCTATCTTGCTCATATGGTCCTGAAGCTCTACATCTCCTATTCGCTGGCTCACCATCATTTTAGCCTTTTCAAAGCCTGAGGCTATGAGTTCTTGTGGGGAAAGCCCCAGGCCCCTCAATTTTTCATAAAGCGACAATCTCCATTTAGACTGGAACGGGTCTAGTAGAGTCAATGGAGCCACTCCCACTGGGAAAAATATGAGTTTTAGCCAGAAGTGAATCTTCAGGATCCATATCCTGGCATTAATAGGGAGTTGGCCTACCTCCAGCCTAATGGCAGTGTTAGAGACACAGGTAGGTAACCCTAGTAGGGAACGATAAAATTTAGTTTGTACAGATTCCAGGGACTTGAGTTTTTGACAATTAAATATCTGGGTGCCATACATCAATTGTGGAAGTATTTTTGCAACAAAGACCTGGGAGGCAGCAGGAACATATTGACCTCCTTTTCTGTAAAAGAATCTTATGATAGCTCTGGAAGATCTTTGCGCATTTACAATGGAATTCTTAATCTGATGGCACCAGTGAGAAATGTAATCTCCAGAAGATACAAAGTTGTCCTCAAATGTACCAGGAGCAGTGTTAATTAAATTGCTTTACAGCCTTTTTGTCTTGACTAATTGCCTCATTAGGACACATTTCTCATCCCCCAAATGGATCTGAAGTATTCTTCATCATTGAAGAAAATGTATCATTAAGTGCTTTTGCCCTGCGCCCCCGTCAGTCCTCAGAACTGTTTGCCGTCGGGGGGGAAGCATACTTAGATCTTTGCCAGCTGTGCAGCAATGGTGCTGCAATCAGCAGTCGAGTGGCATTAATGGCAGAACACCACAATTACTCCAACTATTTCCCTTTTCCGAGCGAGACCCTTACATACAATTTGTGCAATATCTTCCATCGTTTTCCTAATTTCACAAACAGCTAGCGTCCTTCAGAGGCAGTAGTGGAAAGGGGTGTGACAGGCATCCAAATGTTTGGCCGCAGAGCGTTACACAAGACTGCATTGTGATACAACAATCCCTTGCCTGTTTCTTGGTAAACCACTTGGCAATGCATTCAGTTGAGTTTTAATCAGAACAAGTGCACTGAAATTAATGGCCGGGACTAACCTGGGTTAGAGAGAAGGCGGAATTACTCGACACCTATTTTGCCTCTGTCTTCACCCAAAAGGAAAGCAGTGCCCAATATGGAGATAACAGCATCAATGACGCAAGGATCAATGATGTAGCTCAAGATAGGAGAGGTGGAAAGGGAACACATAGCTGCTTTAAATGATTTCCAGTCTCCAGGGCCTGATGAGCTGCACCCAAGGGTATTAAAGGAGTTTGTGGATGTAATCTCAGAGCCTCTGACTATAATCTTTTGAGGAGCAAGTGAGGTGTTCTAAGCACAATTTAAGGATATTGACAAGCTCAGATGTGTGCAGAGGGCAAGCTAGATGAGTAAGGGTCTGGAAACCAAGCCTTATGAGGAACGGTTAAGGAATTGGGTATATTTAGCCTAGAAAAGAGGAGACCGAGAGGAGCTATGATTGCCATCTTCAAATATCTAAAGGGCTGTCACATGGAAGATGGAGCAAGCTTGTTTTCTCCTGCTCCGGGGGGTAGGACCCAAATGAATGGCATCAAGTTACAGGAAAGTTGGTTCTGATTAAACATCAGGGATAATTTTCTGTTGGTAAGAGCTGTTTGACAGTGGAACAGACTCCCTCAGAAGGTGGTGGACTCTCCTTCTCCTTGGAGGTTTTTAAGCAGAGGTTGGGTGGCCATCTGTCATGGGTGCTTTAGTTGTAATTCCTTTGTTGCAGGGGGTTGGACCAGATGACCCTCTGGGGCCTTTCCAACTCTACAATTCTACGATTAATTTCATCAGATCTACTCTGAATAAACGTTAGTTGATGACTGTCAGTAAACCCTATACATGTTTTCTCAAAAATAAGTCCCATTGAGTTTAATGGAAGGCTTAGATAGAATTTCCACCTGTCATACTGTTCTTTTTGCTGAACTGAGAGACCCCTTTCCAACTAAAAACAAGAAACACACAAGACATTGCTCTTTTCTGCATACATTTTATTTTCACTCATTCATGGTGTCTTAGGCACGAAAGCCACAATGCAAAATAATAAGCAAGCCGGTGAATTTCATAAAGTTTCTGAAAATACTAGAAGAGACACACTAACACAGAGTGATTTTCTGGGAGAAAAATGGGCTACATAGGAAAAACCTCCTTATACTTGTCAGCCGATTTGAGGTAAATGACAGTTGTAAATTATGAAATATACACCAAGTGATGTAAAGATAGAGCTCTCTATAATGGGAAGTAAGTAATCTAAGATTTCAAAACATGTAATACCTCTAGAGAAATTAGAGCTTTGCCGCTGTTACGGATATATAAAGACAATGGCTCACTAGTTTTGGGAAATGAATGAAACTAGCTTTGTTTTGAGTTTGCCAGAGGTATGAACAGTTTTGTTAACATGTTCTAATTACTTCATCTTCTCTTTCACCAGTGCCAACAGTAATCACCTTTTTGGAAAAAATAAAATAGAACAGATTTCTTTAAAAACCTGTACCCAAACAGACTAGTTCCTTTCACTGTATTAAATTCTACAGACTTCAAGTCAAAATATAGAGAAGACAGAGGAAGAGAAAAATACGGGAAAGAAGATCTGCAAGATGCCAGCATTTTTGTGAATGGGATGCTAATACCAATTCCCAGGGGATAAGCTGTCAAAAAACAACCATAAAAAACAGACATTATATTCCACTGCTTATTTTTCACATTCTTGGATAGAATTTATTTTTTAAAATATAATGCTACAGTCCACAAACAGCAATGAAAATGGAAGTCTGCCATTTCCTGCTTTTTATGTCTATGTTAATTCTGTTCCCTAAATTTGTGCGTTCCCAGCCACAAGAGCATTTATCACTCAAAAGGAGACAGAAAATATTTCAAGTTATACCGAGATGGCCTTCCTTGTAAAAACAGAGCAAAATATATAGACCTATTATTATTTAGACAGCGTCCTTCTTCCCTTTAAAATTCTTGTTTATAAAAAAGCTCAAAATGCTGTGCCTTGGGGCTACTTACAACACAACCCTAAGTATGTTCACTGAGAAGTTATATTGTGCTCAACGCTGCTCAGTTCCATGTAACTGTGCACAGGATCACAGCCTAGCTAGTTAACTAATGCCATTTAGAGTTAAATAATGCAAAGCAAAATTCCAATATATTTTAGATCCTGTGAGAGTAAAACAAACCAGAACTGTAACCCTTGTTTACAAAGCTCAGCTGTTACACCTATCAACTGCATTGATAGTTTCAACTATTCTGCAGGGTACAGAGCTTCAAGAATGCCCAGAGTTGATCAGAAACAGCCAGTTAGTGCCAGATCTGCTCAGTTTCCCCCCAGTAACTTATTCAAAACATACCTTGTGATTTTTAAACAACAAAGCAGACTTCCCCGCTGCCGGGTAAATCAGGAAGGAGCAGCAGGGATCTCAACATGAACTATAATGGTGTCTACAATTGCCCCACCAACCTTGAAGGGCAATGATCACATTTTTTGACACAAGAAATATGTCAAACTCCAGTGTAAACACAGCAGCAGCTTTGTTGGGGTTCCTACATGCTCTCACTAACTCCCCCCCAGCACTTAGCAGGGAGAGGAAACAGTACCATGTGTTTCGTGTCCCAGTTCTGGTGTCTAAATGGAAAGCAAGCCTGCTAAATTGTTTGCTGTATTCAGACATATGAGAATTCAACAAAGAATGGTTGGGGGCAGGGTGGGGTGGAATCTGCAAGAAAAATATTGCTCATTTGAACTATATGAGACCATTTATACAGCCTGCAGTAAAAGAGAAATTAGTATTTGATGTTAGGAAATCCCATTAAAATATGCACATCAGTTTTCCTGAATATTCCCAAACTTAAAGCAAAATAATTGTTTCTTCCATCTCCCTAACAAGAGGTAGCTGTGATGTAATCAACAGAACCACATTGACCGGATGAGAATTAAGAGGAACCCTTAGCATTTACGACATACACACAGTGGTTTAGAAGAGGTAAGCTTTAAAATAGGTCTTTGAAAAAGCCAACCTCAAAAAAAAATCCAAGAAGTCTTTCCCTGCTGAATTTTATTTCATGTTATGGTCATGGCCTTCCCTAAATACATACATACTATACTACATATGGAGATAATGGGCCACAACGTTACAATCAAAACATCTTTCCTTCAAATGCCTCCAGGTTGAAGGCTGTGTCCAAAAACCTTCTGAGTGACACGAGATGCGTGTTCTTGTTACCAGTTGCTGGAGCGGCAGCTGGTTCACGGCCGACATACCTTGAAGCAGAAGAGACAAGGAGGCAAATGACAGAAATGAGATGTGACAGTTTTTGAAGCAGAGACACACTGATAATAAACACCTCTTACATTAGTCACCTCTTATATTAGATACTTTCCATAGACCTTAACTTATATGTATAGGATTCTAGTTACTATTTGCCCCAGGCTAGGCTTACTTGCTTAGGCTATCCACTTATTATGTGGGTAAAAACTATTTCAGCCAACCTGTACTGTTAAGCTTCATGAATTCCATTGTGAGTGACTCCTCAAACTGTTGTTCATGTACAAGATGCTTGCTTTATTGAAACTTCACTGGTACTTTCCTACTTAAATCCTTTCTCTGGTTTCTGTTTCCCTCCAAGATCCTGCACAAACTTCCCCTCATCATCAGTTGTTGCCTTGTCTCTCTCCATTCTTATGTTCCCTCTCTGTGATTTTATCTAGCTCGATCAGCCTTAGTTGTCTAAAAGTCTCCCATTTCCTGAATACTCTGTCCATTTCCCCATGCTGTCCAGTATGCCGGGGCCTGCCTCTCAGAATGCCTCTGTACAACCACCTCCCTTATTTCAAAACACCTTTTCTGGGTGTGTGTGTCCCCAATCCATATGCCTTACAGTAACTAAGTGTGCATAATTGTAATGATCATATTCTTTCTCTGCGTACCCTCATTTCCATTTCCCCCTTTCTTTGTTTCAGATTGCAAGTCCTGTGGATCTGAAGGGGCCTGTCATACTTGCTCTTTTAAAGTACGGCAGTAGAAATAAATAAATTGGTAGACGGGCGATTCGAGCAGATTCACATACATAGTTTGAGTGCAACACCTCAAGGTTCTATAGGAAGTTCACATACCACACTTTTCTGTGTATAAGACTATGTGGTTTTTTTCTTTAAAACTCATGCTAAAAAGTGGGGTCGTCTTATATATGGGTAGTGCATAGGGTGGGCGTTTGATTGGTTGCTGCTATGGCTGTCAGCGGCTATTGTGTTTGTTGTTGGTTGCTGCTTTAATGGCTGATGCAGTTGGGCAGGCAATTGGCAGGTTCTGCTGGTGATGGGACAGATGGGAAGTGGATTTTTTTTTTAAAAAAAAATAAATTTTATTAGTATTTTCCACACAACAATAACAACACGAAAAATACTGAAAAATAACAATACACAAAAACCAACATTTGAAAACTAAAGAAAGCAACAACAACTAAAAAAAAAAAAAACCAAATCCATATCCATATCTTACAAGTTAATACTATAAACACTAAAACAACAAGACATTGACTTCCACCAATCCCACAGCACCTCCTTTACCTCTCATTGTGTCTTCCTGTTTTCTTGTTTTCCTTATCATCTCTATCCTAACATCTAGATATAAATCCCTCTTTCTTATCCTTTCACTTCACAAGGTTATTCCAGACTCAGCCAGATTTCTGTCCTCGAACCTTGACTTTTGAGGTATTCATTTAGGCACTCCCATTCTTTTTTTACTTCACTTTTTGGTTTTTGTCTTATTATGTCTGTCAGTTTGGCTAATTCTAAGTATTCTGAAAGCTTACATAACCACTCTCCCCCTAGTGGGTAACTGATTCCCTTTCCAGTACTTAGCCACCAGGATTCTTGCTGCAGACGTTGTGTATAAGAAAAAATTAGTTTCGTCTTTTGGAATATTGTCATTTAAAATTCCTAAAAGAAATGCCTCTGGCTTTTTACTATATGATATTCTTAATATTTTCTTTATTTCTTTGTGGGAAGTGGACTTTGTGATGGTGTGAGTGAGTGATTTTCGACAATCCCCCCCCCCAAAGCTCAACAACCCTGGGTAACCCCCCCCCCAAAAAAAACTCAACAACTTTGGGCAATCCTCCACAAAAAAGCTCAACAACTCTGTGCCATCTCCCCCATTTTCTTAACTTGGAGTACCCCAAAATAGTTTTATACATGGGGGCATCTTATAGACAGAAAAGTATGGCATATCTGAAAGTGGCAGAGACGCAGCCTACAAAAGGGACATAGGCAGTGCTCTGCATCTCCATTTTTTGGAAGCCTGGCTAGGAAAAGTTGCCACTGAAGCCGCTGCCAGCCAGAGTACAGCCCAGCAGCCCAGACGGAAATATCAAGGCTTCATCTTCAACTTCTAAATTCATATGTTCTTGGCAATGCAACAAAAGCAAAAACAAAAACAAAAGGGGGCAGCAGCCCTGAATGAAAAGAAAACCGCTGCAAGCATCCTACCATATGGGTCGAATATGGTTCACAATGGTGCGGAAACGAGGTTTGACGTAGTCGTAGTAGCCTATGTTCTTGTGTTCTTCTTGACACCAGACAAGATCAGCTTTAGCATACTTCTCAATTTCCGATTTTAGCAAGTCGAAAGGGAAAGGGGAGATCTAGAAGGAAATGGAAATATAGAAATTTCTGGCATGATAACAGGTCCCCACTGCGTATACAGCCAACACATCTTTATTCCTCAAATACATGAGGAATATTGTCTACCGCTCCCAGTGAGTGTGGCACATTTCAAAAAAGGAATCTCTCCAAATTAGTATGTAAAGAATGTTCTAATATCCCGATCTGACCCACACACAACAGTTACATTGGTGAAGGCAAGAAGAGTTAGCAAGTATATGCAGGTAGCTAGCAATTTTGTGCACTCAGCTTTACGTGCTTCACAAAAAAATGTAACAGAAGAAGAAGAAGAAGAAGAAGAAGAAGAAGAAGAAGAAGAAGAGGAGGAGGAGGAGGAGGAGGAGGAGGAGGAGGAGGAGGAGGAGAGCAGAGAAGATGGGCATACAAGGAAATGTACAAGGGAGCGGATGGGCATATAAGGAAAAAGACTTTGGCAATCCAACCCTCCATTCAACCCAATGTTTTTTGACTAAATTTGATTTTGGCTTTACAGGCTATTCCCAAGAAAGTTGAGAGTTGTGTGTATTTCACTTCTGCTGCAAATTTCTGAAGGTGGTGCGAGTACTGTCATTTGTTCGACAGACAATACATGTACTGCCACTTTCATCATAAATGTACTTTTTATTTCACTCACATGAATACTTATAGACACAATATAGTCAAAGCTAAGCACTTTCAGGTCTCATTGTCTTGGCAAAAGAGTGGCACTGACCATGTTTAAACTTTCATTTTGAAATCAATGAGTCTTAACTGTGCTTACCTTTTTATACATGGGGCAGAATCCAACTAGTTAATATGGACATATGAAAATTTACCAATATGAGTAGATATGACATTGCTGGGGTTATTTTAATAAAAATTTGGTTAAAAAGAATTATACAATACAGTCACAGCGAAGAAAAGAGCATGTTGCTTTCTGCAAATGATATATTCTGCCCAGGCACTACATTTGTTGAGTAATCCTACTGCTATTCTTGGACTCAGATACATTCCTGCTCACATCAAAAGGAACTGAAAGCGTGTCACAATGGCAGCAGTGTTTGGATGTCATCTTAAGAATCCTCATCACGAGAATCCTCAGATCAAAAGTGATGCCAAAGCACTTTCATTTGCAATGCACTACCTGTTAATGTTGAGAAGGCAGAAAGTGGGAAACTACCATTTTTAAAATCAAATGTTCATTTTGGTCAATATAGTATTATTATTTTTCATTTTCAGATGAAAGAAATGGGAAAACAGTTTTAAGCATCACTTGTGAAAAGCAGCATTAGAATACCCTTGTGAAGGCAGCAGATCACTAAGTATTTACATTTTATAAATACAGAATGGGATTCATAATTTGCCTAGTCAACTCCCATCAAGGTAAGATTACAGTCCAGTTATTCTACATAATCTTATGCTCCACTCACCAAATCGAAACACCTCGTGTTTCATTTATTTTAAAAAACAGAACTCTTCAAGTTTTTGTTACTTTGACACCAAAAAGTGTCAACAGGATGGGCTGTCACTCAATGGCACAACATTTGCTTTACATGTCTAGGTTTAAGGCCCCTTGTTCAAGCTACCACATCATCAGGTAGGCTTGGGACAGACTCCCTGCTTAAATACTGAAGAGACGCTACCAGTCAGTGTAAGGCAGTACTGAAGTAGATGAACCGTTAGTCTGACTTTGCTGAAGTAACTGGACATGAGATGGGGTTAATTTCCTTCATGAGTTAAATCACCCCATGGATGAGCTAATTTCAGGTGCACAGTCAGCCAAGCCAGTTGCGATGGTAACGGCCCAGTGCCCCAACTATATCTGTGATTAATGCATGTCAACTCAGCAGTCTGTTAGTTGGTCTGTCGGTCCTCAGTCTGTTGGTGTTGCTTGTTCAGTGTTATATGGAGCAACGGAGATACTTTGTCTGTATCTATGTTCAGAACTGTTTTACAGAGCCTTATCTTCTGCAACAGTAAGCTATTTGGACCTTAGGCTGCTTCCATGTGATGACTGGTACTGGGAGCAACTTCCACCACTTGTGTATCTCATATCAGATTAACAACAGATTCAGTATGAGAAAGGTTATTATGTGTACTTCACAGGCATGTACACAGGCATGCACACAACAAGTTCTCTCTCTTTGCTTTACCTGTTCCAGTCTTGTTATAGCCACCTCCTTCTCCAAATCCTGGTTCTTTCTCTCTCTAACAAGATCATAGTATACCTTCCCAGTACAGAAAATCACCCGCTTGACCTCCCCGGGAGCTTCAGCTGCAGGTCCTTCTTCAGGGATCACACGCCTGAAGCTGGTACCTAGATGTGCAACAAAAGTGTTTTACTACAAGGTGCCTAGTCTGATCAACCCTAGAGGATTTCTCAAAAATAGAAGTAATTTTTGGTATATTCCTTGGATTAGAAAGCCTTCTTTTCCTCCTTCCATAGTTTCCATTCTCACCATAACTTAGGGCTACTGCCACTCTCTAGTATTACACAGAGAAAATGACTCCCTTCATGAAACACAACTGGTTCTCAGTGGCAATTTTCCCTCTCATGTATTTGTATCGGTTCTGTAATTCTTAAATTCAATAATATTCTGAACAGGCAGAGGAACAACAATCAGTGTTATAACTATTATAATTTTAAGAAAAAATACGAGATTTGCTTTGTATCAGTGAAGACCTTGAGCACCCTATTTTGGCTAACAAGTTGACATCACAAATTAGCTCCCCCAGCAATCGCGGATCCAGTTGCAGCTATTCTACTGTGTTTTTGCTATTTTCTTCCCGTGGAAGGGTCTCCATGCCACAAATGCAGTACTCCCATGCCAAGAATGCAATGTAAGGCGGGGAGTGTTGGATCTCACGACAGAAAAGGGGGTTAAAATGTTTCAAAACAAAACGTACATAAGTGAACCTACCTGACACCATTTCATCAAAGCTGGATTTTGCTTCAGGATGTCTCAGCAAGGACTTTGGTGTGAAAATAATCAGCTGTAAAATAGGCGGTATAATAATTGTAAAATTTTGCCTTTATTCAGTCAGATTACTTCACACAAGCAAAGAATTTGACTTCCATACAACAAAGTAATGGGTTCAGTGCCTGGAGATGAACTAGGGTAGAAGCACCCCTATCTAAAGGGTCTTAAGTTTTAATAAAATTCATGGAGATTTGAGCACTTTGCTGTCCTTGGATACCTCTGCCTGCCCTAATCCCTCTGATGTCTAAAAAGTACGTTACATAAATCAGTAATGGACAAAGTAGTCAACCATTAGCCGAAATAGTTTGTCTCAGTGGGGCAGGGGTTGGTTGTGTGGCATACCTATATCTAAACAAATTGCAGTATGACT
Organism: Podarcis liolepis; assembly: GCF_965112155.1. NCBI lineage: Eukaryota > Metazoa > Chordata > Lepidosauria > Squamata > Lacertidae > Podarcis > Podarcis liolepis. Next base: position 26,096,541 of record NC_139556.1, read on the forward strand.
TTCTGAAACAATTTTGAATATTCTAGAAGTTTCCTAAAATAAGCAATTGGGATCTTTAAATTTATAACTATAATTGAATTTAAACCCACTTTCTACAGTACAGGCCTAGTCTTCTATCATCCATACTTCATTATTTTTTTACAGAAAAGATTGAAATACTTTTAATTAGTACAAAAGCACTAAATGTCAATACTTACAGGTTTCCTAAATGGCAACAAGAGCTGCCTTCGGAGGACATGGAAGTAACTGGCTGGAGTTGAACAGTTCACCACAATCCAGTTGCATTCATAGAGTTGGGAAACTGCAAAATCATCATCAAATTCCTGAACAAAGGCAGATTATGGGCATTAGAAAGGAAGCCAATAGCCTGGTTTGTACATCTTGCTAAGCCAAATAATGGCTTGGTGTGAATTTGTGAATATGTAGACTCTGGAAGGAGAATGTGGCAGATTTGCTTCTCCCCAGTCATCCTGCAGCTGTGCTACACTGAATGTACACATGACTTGGTTTAACCATAGTAGTGGTGAATGACACAACAGTAGGCAGTGAATGACACAACAGACACAGCTTAGGCAGCAGGGGCAGCAGCAGCAGGCTTCTCCACAGTCTCCAGCAGAGGAAGGAAAGTGCCCACAACTGTTTCTGTCCTGAAACAGCCTTCCCCCCTATTTGTTTTGGACCCTCCCAGCAAGGGCTGCAACGTGGTCCAGCAATGCCAAGGAATGCACTGGTGACTCTCAGATACGGGGCCTACAGGAGCTGCGGCATTGTTGAACACAGGACTTTCCGTCTTACAAGGTGTGTGACGTAGCCTGCCAGACATGTCCCATGCTGAAGGAAAATGGGGTGGGAATGAGATTAATAATAATAATAATATTCTCAGTACTAGCACCCACCCTGTGGAACGCCCTCCCATCAGATGTCAAGGAAATAAACAACTGGCTGACTTTTAGAAGACATCTGAAGGCAGCCTTGTTTAGGGAAGTTTTTAATGTTTGATGTTTTATCATGTTTTTAATATTCTGTTGGGAGCCACCCAAAATGGCTGTGGAATCCCAGCCAGATGGGCAGGGTATGTATGTATGTATAAATAAATAAATAAATAAATAAATAAATGTTGTTGTTGCTGATGATGATGTTGATGTGAATGTGAATGTTAATATTATTAGAGGTGGTGCCTAAAGAGAGATGACTGGGTAGGAAGGAAATATATATATATACTTACTGGAAAGGCATCAGCATCATCATTACACATCTGAAGGAATCTCTCTGGCCTGGCTGAAGAATGCTCTGGGCCCTGAGAATCACATCATGTAAAGAAAAACAAGTTGGCATGCCTTGGAAGAATCTAGATCCTAAATATAATTGTCATTAATTTCCATACTGGACAGGATGATGTGAATTTAGTTGGTTTGATAGAAGTGGTTCTGTGTGGCCTTTATAACCGCCCTCTCTGACATAGGTTTAATAGGTGGCTGACTATAACATGTTTATTGTATAAATGAAGCACCTTATAAGTGCACACTATTCCTCAGATGTTGAAACTCATTGAATGCAGTGGAATTTATTTCCAAGTACAAATGCCCAGGATTAACCACTAGGTAAAAGGTAAAGGACCCCGGACGGTTAAGTCCAGTCAAAGGTGACTATGGGGTTACGGTGCTCATCTTGCTTTCAGGCTGATGGAGCCGGCATTTGTCCACAGACAGCTTTCCGGGTCATGTGGCTAAACCGTTTCTGGTGCAATGGGACACCGTGACGGAAACCAGAGTGCGTGGAAATGCCATTTACCTTCCCACCACACCGGTACTTATTTATCTACTTGCACTGGAGTGCTTTCAAACTGCTAGGTTGGCAGGAGCTGGGGCAGAGCAACAGGAGCTCACCCCATCATGGGGATTTAAATCGCTGACCTTCTGATCGGCAAGCCCAAGGGGCTCAGTGGTTTAGACCACAGCTCCTTTTACCTTTACCTAACCACTATATTCATTTTGGGGGGCTATTCTCTCTTTCAATCATGACACATTTGTTCTTCGGGAAATACCCACTGATACACATCTGTAAAAAGCAATTCCTTCTTCTTATTTAAATAAATATTAGAGATATCTACCGTATTTTCCGGCACATAAGACGACTGGGCGTATAAGACGACCCCCAAACCTTTTCAGTTAAAATATAGAGTTTGGGATATACTCGCCGAATAAGACTACCCCTCTTCCAACGCACACCAAATAAAAATTTAAAAAACCAGTCTCCAGTCTGGCTTGGAAATCCGCTCCACTTCCCAGTGGCCGGGGGCTTCTGGGGCCAATTTTCAAGCGTATTTCTGCTTCATATAGAGAGCTTGGTGTCCTCTGATTTAATTTGGTGTTGTTTTATCCTTTGGTGGGGAGTTGCTGCAGGAGCTGCTGCTGTAGCCGGCGTATAAGATGACCCCCAACTTTTGAGAAGATTTTCCTGGGTTAAAAAGTAGTCTTATATGCCAGAAAATACAGTAATTGTAAAATTAGTTGCACACAGGGAACTATTATTCTGATCAATGGAAGCCCTACCATTCCTTCCATTCCATGAGGCAAAAGAAGGACAATCCCATTGTGACGAACCCACTTAGCCTGTCCCGAGCTGATAAATTGATCGATGATGCACTGTGCTGTATTGTGGAAGTCACCAAACTGAGCCTCCCAGCACACGAGGGCATTGGGACTTGACATAGCAAAGCCAAGTTCAAAACCTAAGAGGGGGGAAAGAGGAAATATATTATCAGTACACACTATATTCTGTTATGACAAAATGTATTGAGAATAAATCCTGAAGCTGAATTACAGAATGGCATTACAGAATGAAGTAAATTAGGACTATGCCTCTTATGCATCCAAGAATTAGACACTTTCAGTATATACGAATATACAAAACATCTATGTCAGTCTTCTGAACCATCACAAATGACTAATGAAAAGGAAAAATGAGGCCTAAGAAAACCATATTCTGCAATAAAAAAGCAAATACCAGAATGGCTTGGGTAGCATTTCAAAAATGTGGAGTGGTTGTGGCAAGATACGCTGTGGCACTTCCATTATACTTAACATGTTATAGCTTACAGCACAGTGATGTTGCAATATTTCCTAAAATCTGACATACAGCAACACAATCGGGTCCGTCTGGAATGTTATGTGGGATTCTCGTAGGAAGCGAGTAAAATTTCCCCCTCTGTGTAGTTTGTATGTGTTCTGAACGACCATATAGTAAAATTTTACTTCCGTGGTAGGAATTAGGGCCTTAAAAAATGGGTAAAAATGGAACAGGAATTTACTAAAATCTAAAGTATCATAGTTCTTGCCCAGCAACTCAGCTAAGGCAGATTGACGGTAAATTGCTTTAACAGCTGTAATCACAATGCTGCTTTGTTGTGCTGTTTCAAAATACGAGATTTCAAGCAGAGCCAGAGAGTTCATAGAAACATAATTAAATATAATATTAACCTAGTTTCTCTTTTAATGACCCACCTTGACTCCAGGGTCTTATTTATTCATTTCACTGCTTCCAGCTAATAGTGCCTGTTAGACAAAATGCCTCCTCCCCCTTTTGCCCCTCATTTTACCCCCTTTCCCAAGATCATTTGCATTTAAATTGGTCATTGGATTGGCATGAGGACAAATATTCCTGCAGCAACTTTAAATGATGCCATGATAATCAACATACATCAGATGGACTCATGTCAAGTGAGCAGAATGGTCGATTATTTCCCGGTATGATATCTAGAAATGCATTGCACCCTGTAGAAGACTCTCGTGTGAAGCTACTGAGGCAAATCACGTACGCTTAAGGAATCTGGAAAAAGGCAGTTTCTGGTTGGGGCATGCAATCCATTCAAATGGATAAAAAACCCCACAGTTCTATATGCAGAAACAGTCCTGCTCTCAAAGAAGATATGCTTATAGGGCTGCTATACGTCTGTATGGGACGTGGGTGGCGCTGTGGGTTAAACCACAGAGCCTAGGGCTTGCCGATCGGAAGGTCGACGGTTCGAATCCCTGCGACGGGGTGAGCTCCTGTTGCTCAGTCCCTGCTCCTGCCAACCTAGCAGTTCAAAAGCACGTCAAAGTGGAAGTAGATAAATAGGTACCGACATGACCCGGAAGCTGTATGCTGGCTCCATCGGCAAATAAAGCAAGATGAGCGCCGCAGCCCCAGAGTCGGTTACGACTGAACCTAATGGTCAGGGATCCCTTTACTTTTTTATACGTCTGTAATTTCCCAGATGGGACTTGGCAGTTGGAAACAGCTTCTGGGGGGAAATCGCTGAAATGTCCAGGAAACTCCAGACATATGGCAACCCATGTTGGGAGTGTAGATTTTGGTGAATTTCCTTTAAAATAACTCAAAAACTTTGGGCAAAGCAAAAAGCTCAACAACGTTTGTGTCCAGATTTTCACTTTTTGAAATCTGGCAACCCTATTTTACACCTTGAGGCTCTTTAGACCTAATCCACGGATTAATATGTGCAAATGCCACCTTACTGAATGGGTACCCAGCATGTCATATGAATCTCTGTTCTCAAGAGAGGTTAAAAACCATCACCAGCTGTGCGGCCAGTCAGCTGGCAAAAGCAATATTCATTCTTGACTGCTTGCTTCCAGGATGGTTAAGAATGGCAATTCTTGCTCTCTTCCTGAATGTGAGGTATGCACTCAAGTAATGGTGGGTGCCGATGCCACAACAGCACTGGTAGATAAGATAACACAAGAATAGGATTCAATAATATTGCCCTATGCAGTTTCTAGCAGGAAAGGTGTTGGGTTGAGGTTCCCTGATCTCCCAGATAATTTCTCTGAATATATCCCATTACCTGCTCCTATCCAAACCGCCAAAGCATTTCAGGAAGAGGAGGACAAGCAGATTTGCAGTTAGGCGCACTGTTAATACATAGCGCTTAAAACAAGATTGTCCCTTTCAACAACAATAAAAAATACACTGTTTAAAGTAAACATTTAGATATATTCTTTTTAAAAAAAAAATATCATCTGATGAGGCTGTGCTCTGAAACATGTTGTATTTATCTGTATGGTCCTTTTTTAAAATTCAATCAATCAATCAATCAATCAACCTTTATTACAGTCCAGAGACCCAACAAATCGTTACAAAGCAATACACAATTCATTTTTTAAATTCTCTGCTGCACAGAAAATGAAAAAAAAACAAAACACCTTACAATTTAAGTGCTGCGAAAACTTAAGAGAGAAGGGGAGACTGGGCAGATTTGGAAATTATAAATGAAACCTTCTTTGCACATTCTAAAGTATCAAACTTTCATAAAGGTTTGCTAAAGGGCTGGAACCCTTCACCCTGTGTCCCTTGAGGCTTCCTGCTCCTCCCAATTTATTCTGATTAATGGTTTTGTCTTTTTTTTGTGAGGCAGCTGCCTTTTTCTGGTGGGTGTTGCCTGTTTTTTGTCCGTATGTTTTTGGGGATGGGTGTACGTGTTTCGTCTGGAGGAAGATTATGAGCATCACCAATTTCCACTCTGTGAAACGAGTCCCTTGGGGTATCTACAATGGTTTTAGATTTCTAATTGTGCGCACAGGCTCAAAAACGTTGGGGACCCCTGCTGTATGGCTAGTCCAGTACAAAGTTTAAGGTGCTGTTTTTGAGTATGGTAAAAATAAAGCAGGGAACTGTTTGCAAATAACCATAAGGTACAGTGGTGCCCCGCAAGACGAATGCTTTGCAAGACGAAAAACCTGCTAGATGAAAGGGTTTTCCGTTTTTCGATGCGCTTCGCAAGATGAATTTCCCTATGGGCTTGCTTCGCAAGACGAAAACGTCTTGCGATTTTTTTCGCTCCCCCCCTTTTCTAAGCCGCTAAGCCGCTAATAGCCTTTTAGCCGCTAAGCCTTTAATAGCCGCTAAACCGCTAATAGCGCTAAGCCACTAAGAGGGTTGCTTCGCAAGACGAAAAAACCGCTAGACGAAGAGACTCGCAGAACGGATTATTTTCGTCTTGCAAGGCACCACTGTATTGGATGTTCTCCAGAATATTGAATTTGCAGTAACTCAAACCCTGAACTCCTTATTGGTGCTTCATATGGAATTGAGTGAAGAAAAGAGAGTTCCACATAGTCACACTACTAGAAGGCAGTAGCTGCTTGGACCTGTCTTAAAGATGGGAATCCATCAAGGAAATTTCTCATCAGGAGAATACAAGAAAGAGAAAAGCACAGATTGTGAAAAGGATACCAGGATACTGAACGGAAAAGACAGTAGTTAGCCAATAGTGAAACAGAGGTTAGGAATGGCTCAGTTGGTAGAGCATGAGACTCTTAAGACTCAGGGTTGTGGGTTCGAGACCCACGTTGGGGGAAAAAGATTGCTGCATTGCAGAGGGTTGGACTGGATGATCACTGGGATCCTTTCCATGAATCTGTGACCAAGCATAAGGGATTCAGATGAGGAATGGCGGAAATAGGTTTCGGCAGCTAGGTTAGGTTAGAACGCAATGGACAGCACAGAAGCTGAAATGGGTTTGGAGGAAATGTGAAAGAGGGGCAAAGTCTGGCGTACCAAGCATGATCAAAGTGTATAATTCACAGACATTTATTTATTGAAGCCATTCAAAGCATGCAACGGCATCTGGTAAATGTAAGTCCTAAGGGAACACTTTTGCAGCTGCATTTTGCAGGCTTGTTTTTCAGGATTTGTTTTTCTGAAGACATGAAGACTGAACATTTACATTATAAAATACAACCACAACTGCATAAAATGAAAGAAGTACCTTTCATTACTTAGGTGAAACCTTCAGTTCTTCCAGCTGATAAAAGTTTTCATCATACTTGCGTGAATCAAAAAGTTCAAATGTTCAGCATGTCTTCTTTTTCTAGTTCACATGCTGTTAGTTTGCTTTTCATTGCTGATTTTTAATTGTGCTTTTAAATGCTTTTGGTCTAATTAACTTACAGTGGTGCCTCGCAAGACGAAATTAATTCGTTCCGCGAGTTTTTTCGTCTAGCGAATTTTTTGTCTTGCGAAGCACGGTGTCGGAAAAGTTTTGGAAAAGCTTCAAAAATCACCAAAGTCTTCAAAAACCTCAAAAAAGGCTACCACACCGCGTTCTATGAGTTGCTCCTCGAAGTCAAGTCACAACTTATTAACGGTGTTAAGAAAAAGGAAACAAACTTGCAAGACATTTTCGTCTTGCAAAGCAAGCCCATAGGGAAATTCGTCTTGCGAAGCAGCTCAAAAACTGCAAACCCCTTTCGTCTAGCGAGTTTTTCGTCTTGCGAGGCATTCGTCTTGCGGGGCACCACTGTACACAGTTGTATTATAAACTGGACTGCTGCATGCCACCCTGAGCGTCTCTGGGCAGAGAAAGCAGCTAAGAAATACAATTAAATAAAATCGGTTGGAAAATTTTGCTGTTTTTTGCTGAAAGGCAGAGCTGGATGCGACATTTGACAAGTCAAAAGCCGAAGTGTATGGAATATACAATTGGCTGCTGAAATGTAAATCTAGTTATGTGAACAAGGTTACTAAGAAACTATTTTATTAAATTTTAGTCACTGTGTTGTGAAAGACGCCTTTTCCCTTTCTGTAAAATTATTGTTCCCATTTCCATGTCACTATATAAATGCGTAAGTCTGAAACGTGAACTAATTGCAGTTTCACAATTACTGAGGGCGGCTGCGCATATTACATCTTTTTAAATAATTAGTTATGTGCTGCAGGAAACTTCAGTGTTATTTTCAACAAGTGTGATGTTTTGAGTTGTCCTAAATCTAAGTGTTCATTTGTGATTTCTGTATTTCAAAAACAAAACAAAACTACAAACTGGGGAACATGATCTATAATTATGGAAAATACTTTGAAAACTGACAATTCAGAATCTAACAATCTACTCAAAACTCTGTATCTAAGGGTCTACTCACGAGCAACATCATGGCAAAGGGGCTTCTCAGTACATGACCCTCTGCCTTTGAAAGCCTTATAAGAAGCAGATTCAGGGAGGGACTGAGAGGCACTTATAGAACAAAGGTGTTATTCTGGCTACCGCCAGGAGGTGTAATGTTATTAATGTAATCTTGTTATATTTATAGTGCTGAAACATTTCTAGTTATTATGAAATAGTTCTAGTGATGGTTGATTTTGAGATGTTTTACTGATTCCTTTGTGGTAAGCCACTTTGAGCATGATTCTCTTTGCGGAAAAGTGACATACAAATAAAACGATGACGACACTCAAAACCCAAAGAAATTACAATTGCAATTATCTATGCAATCCATTATCTGTCAAATTTACTATGTTCAGGTAGCTGGAGTAATTTTACCCCCAAGAGTACCATTTGCAAATATATGAGGCAACCTAGGGAGAAGTTATTAATAAGCACAGAATGAAGTCTCTAGACTCCGTTTCTAGCTGTGATAAGAATTTGCATTCTTACCTTTAATTAGGAAAGTTTTGTGAACTCTGAAACTCCTGCTGACCAAAGGAGGGCAACTTGGCTCTTGATATGCTCTGCACACAGTAGGCTACCACTTCAAACCCACCAGCAAGCAGTCACTGACAGGTCTCATGTACTTGTCATTTGTGATTTATACTGTGGGGACTGCAGAATGTAGCCAAGGGTAATGCGCCTGTGGGAATCTGAGGTCTGTTTTATTTCACAGAATGTATATCAATATGGGCAACGCAAGCTTGACAACAAGGAGGTCCACTGACATTATAACGTTGCAGCCATATTCATCATAATTAAAATGTGTATTTGCTACCTGTAGATTTCTGCAAAATCCACTCAAATGCATACGGTTACTGCCCTACATCAAGGGGGGGTGTCTCCCCCCCCATCAAGCACCACTGTTCTACAGAAGAAAAAAATCAATCCTGGGCCACACACAAGTATTCCACTAATTGTCTTTATTAAGTGGATTGTAGGCTTCAAAAAAAATCTAGTTTGTGTAAGACAGGTACAAATATCTGCTGGAAATGTAAAGAAAAAGAAGGCACCTTGCATCATATGTTGTGGTCTTGTATGGTAATAAAAGCATTCTTAGAAATGATATATAATGAGTTGAAAAAAATGTTCAAACTAACTTTTATTTTTTTAAAAAAACAGAGGCTTTTCTACTAGGAATTGTGGGTGCTGACATTCCAAAGGAGCAGAAAAGACTTTTTATGTACATGATGACAGCAGCACGGATGTTGCTAGCCCAGAGATGGAAAGAAGACAAAGTCCCTACCAGAGAAGAATGGCAAATTAAACTGTTGATTATGCCAAAATGGCAAAACTGACCGGGAAGCTCAGGGACCAAGAAGACCAAAACTTTAACAAAGAGTGGGGAAATTTTATAATTTATCTTGGAGACCACTGTAAGCAGATGAAAACGTTAGCAGGATTGCAGTAACACTTGCAATGTAGCAAATACTATGGACACAATGCAGTGATATAAAATATGGACTACTGAATAATATGCAGTTGAAAGGGTTGACAATAGAACCCACGGCAGGGAAGGTGGGAAGTACAGAGATTTGGAGGAATCTTTAAATATTAAGGTGTATGATTGTATTGTCATATTTTTATACTTGTAAAAATTATTTTTTTTAAAAAAAATATCTAGTCTGAATACAGTAAATAAACAGATACACCATAAAATAAGATTGCATCTTGGACACATTTGACTTACACAGATTCTGCTTTACACTCTTGGCTGCAGCGTCTGCGTTTATTGGGGGAAAGACCCTTCGAAAGCAAAGAGCCAAGGAAGAAAGCTCTCCTTTAAGTGGTGTTCATTGTCACTTCTCTGCAAGGAATATCCCCAAGTGCAGGGGAGAAGTGGGTGGAGCCACGAGAACAGTGGTGCCCCACCAGCATCTCCTTGGAGGGGGCTTTTCCTTGGGATTTCAGGGTATTTGTGGAGGGTGGGGAAGGATGGCAGGGGGAGGAGAAAGCAAACTCCGGTAAGCACTTGCCGTGGCTTCTCTTCCCCTGCCTCACACCCATCGCCTCTTCCTTCTTCCTGCTCCTCCACAGTCCCAGAGCTAGAGGTTGAAGCATGTGTATGGCAGCAGAGGTTTCGTGGCTGCCCCCCTTGGCGTTGGTCAAACACTGTGGCCTCTGGGTGACAGGGGAAAGTTTCTGTTCTCCCAGCTTAGCTGGCTTTGGCTCACTCACTGGAAGGAAGCTGCCTGTTCAGTAGAGAAAGGCACTGCCAATCCCAGCATGCGTTGCGGTTGCTCTCTGGGCAAGAAGCTGACGGCAGGGAAAGTGTGGTCTGAGTCAGCCCCACAGCAAACATTTAGAGTTACCAAAGGGGGAAAGAGAGAGGTGGCAGTCTAGTGTCCCAGCTGGGCTGGAAAGCAGCAATCTAAGGAGTCTAAGGCTCCTGGAGTATAAGCAACTTTGCGTATCCGCACTCTGCCCAGAATCTAACCCTTGGATAAGATGCAATCCCACTGTACCTAGGGGGACAGAACTGAGACTTTAAAATAAAAACGAGACAATCCCTAACACTATTGAATGATCAGGCAGTGCTGGTTATTGGGCTCTAGCAGGTAAGTTGCCCCCCCAACACAAACGTTTATAGTAGTAACATTTAGTTCCAGGTAAACTAGGTTAGGATTGCCATTTCTCTGCCTAACTCAGTGCATGTTGACACAGAAGTAATTAGATGGCACTGAAATGGGACTTGTTCCCGAGGAAGTGTATGTAGGATCACAGCATGCAGTGTGGGTTTTCATTACAGATATTGAAGTGGGGATGGGGAAGGTTCTTCCAGGATGGAGACAGAAACCTTTGATTGTTACTAACATAAAGAGAGCCTTGCTAACTCTCCATTTTTCTTTCATGTTCTGCCACTTTTTTTATCTTTACATTATTTCTTTACTAAATCTGGGAACCAGGCAGAGGGCCTTCTCGGTAGTGGTGCCCCCCTGTGGAACGCCCTCCCATCAGATGTCAAAGAAATTAACAACTATCTGACGTTTAGAAGACATCTGAAGGCAGCCCTGATTAGGGAAGTTTTTAATGACTGATGTTTTAATGTATTTTTAATCTTTTGTTGGAAACCCAGCCAGATGGACAGGGTATAAATAATAAATGATGATGATGATGATGACTGCCTGACCTCATGATGGGTGGAGCAAGCAGACCTCCCAGTAGATGGCGACTGTCATAGTGAGCACCAGATGGGAGGTAATGGGATGGTTGAGCCACTGTCTAACACTGCCAGCTCTGCATACTTTTGGCCTCTTGGCTCTTTCACGCCTACAAAAATGGTGGCTTCTCAACCTCTTCCTTCTCCATTTTCCCTCTGTTTTCCTCCAAGGCCACTCTTGGTCCAGAGCTGCCTTCTTCAATAGCACTGTTCAACTTCCTCCTAGACACCACTGGAACAAGTCCTTGCCTTTTACACTGGCTTGGCCTTGACAAACTGCTTTACCCACCAACCTCAATGTTCAAGGGGTCTCTCAAAATTCCTGGAACAGAAATTAATTAAAGTTGGAGGTGCATCCCGCCCTCAGGTTGGAGGTTTCCCCCAGTCCTGTGCCAGATGTCTATCAGAAGAGGCTGTGAACGAGGGCAAAATGACAACTTTGCAACCCAGAGTAACATTCCTGATGCCAGGCAAATATGCTGAATAGTCTGAATATGTGCAGGAATGTGGCACTTATAATGTCCACCCATGAATGCACAAACAGACTTCATTTGCAGAGGATGTGAATTTTTATGTGCTATCCTGATGCTAATTGTATTCAAGACATTCAGCCAGATCTTGATGAAGGTAGGTCAATAAATTGCTTTGGTTTCTGTGGTGCTGAACTCCATGAAGAACCCATCTGTAAACACGTTTCTATGTTTCCCTCTGCCAAAAAGTTAGAAAGCACGACATACTAGCTTTCTAACCTTTCATTCAAGGTGTCTGTACTACTGATTCTCTGACAGAGATTCATACTCTTTCATGCTATTAATACTCATTTGCAACAAGACAAATTTATTTTTTAAAAAAATAAAAAACCATCCTAATTGTCATGCTGTGTCATCATCTGCTGAAATAGTGAAAATCTTTTGTAACTCTTCTTGCAAGTTCCCTAAGGTATTCTTTAAATAAAGGGAGAAGCTAAATAGGCTTTCCTGGATAGGTTTGAGTCCAATTCTATTTTTAAACAAGCATTCAAAGACTTTTTCTACAGATTGGGTGACATGGATGAGGAAACACCCAAGATGGCTCATTTGTTCAAGCCTTATTCACACACATGCTACTATATTAGAATAGAGAAATCAGGCTTTGTCAAGATAAAAATGGAAACTCAGTTTAATCTCAGTCAAAGATCCTACTGAAGTACACATAGGATGAAAGATTTCAATATTTATATTCTGGTTAATCTTAAAGATTGCCCTGTAGATTTATATTGTGTCTTCAAACTGACAATACATTAATTCCTTTCTCCTAACTCTACTATAACAGCACACTGTCAAAAACCACTAAATTAAGCAATACCATAAAAGACAGGCTAACAGCTGCTTTCTCCCTTATGATTTCCAGTGATAGGGCAGGTCTCCCAAGTCGTAAATAATTCCACAATACAGGAATGTGTCCTTGACCTTACTAGTAAGGTGCTGGTGGTTATATTTACAGGAACAGTTTTAAGAAACAATTCCACATGTGGAAAGTCACTTGTGGCAATTGGTCTCAACCAGTGCTGGATTTACATATAAGCTAAACAAGCCATAGCTTAGGGCCCCACTCTCTTGGGGGCCCCCCAAAAAATTAAAGGGGACAAAAACCCTGGATGTACATTTCCAAAATATAAGAGGAAAAAACAAATAAAATAAAACCTACGTACAGCAACAGTGTTTTGTGTTGTGTAGGCTCCTATTTGTTATGTGCAAATGGCTTTAGATACCTATTAGGTCCATAAATTACCATATAGCATATATTCAATGCAAAAAGAAAAAAGTGATCATTTGTTGTTGACAAAGGGCAGCTGGACATATAAAGGGCACCATTACCTTCAGTAGCTTAGGGCCTCATCAAACTCAAATCCGGCCCTGGTCTCAACCCAGTTATTCCAAAAAGAGGGGCTGGAACCCCACAAATCAAAAATCTAAAGCAAACATTTTTTAGATTGACCTTCAGGTGGGAGGTGACATTAAGGATGAAGAAATACATTGGTGGCATGTGTGTAATGACAGGATCTGATAGTGTACAAAGAAGGAAATCATTTTTGGATCATGATGGGTTTAACTAACAGATGAGTACACTTTATTAAAATAATTTGGGGTTTTATAAGTGCAAGTGTTCTTTAGTAGAAAACCTCTAAAGGTGGAGTCCAATGATGGTACAAATATTATGTTGTTATCTGGAGAACTTCAGATAACAGAATCATCAGATGAGGAAACAGCGATCAGCCCAATTTTTGGTGCCTCTCCTCTTTGTTTTCATGTGTCACTCTGACAGACAGAGGTGTTGAGACGCAGCGTCAGCTTGCACTTCATATTATGCTATCTCTCCCCCTTCTCCCTGACAGCAAGTTGCGTGACTGTCAGAAAGAGCAAGAGTCTTTCAATTAAAATTAATTAAGCTGCAGTTTAATGCAACATGATTTGTCATTAGTCAAGGGTTCTCAGGCTGGGATTTAAAACAAATAAGAAAACACCCAAAGTGCTTTGAAATGGCAGTGTAGCACTTAATTTACTGTAATGTCTTCTTCACTTTTCTAAACAGATCTCCTCCTATACTTCTCAATGAAGACCAATAAGGGGGTGACTGCCATTAGGTTCTAAGATTCTTTCTAACAGTAATCGCGGAAGGGAAAAAATGGTTGCATTTTCAATATGGGGAAGAAAACTAAAATGCTGTGCTATGTTTTTGTGGCATTACCTGGCTGTTTCCTGGGCAGTTTGCCACATATGTTTAAACAGGAGCAGCTGCTATTTAGCATGGGCAAGTTGATGACTGGCCAAATCCAAGGCTGGCACTGTCTACTGAATCCCCATTATTAAAATTACAAAATAAGTGATGAAGCCAGTTTACAGTGAAGGAATGCAAGCTAAACAAGATGTTCTTTCTCCATTATCTTTAACATAATTCTTCCTTTTCCCAAAAATGCTCTTATACATTGCAGAGTATCTAGGCTGCAGTGGATTTATCCCTGTGGCAAATTAGTCCAGCAAGAATAACATTTTAGTAGAACTATTATACACTTGGTGCTCTTTAGTGGTTCAATAATAACTCAGCACTGACTCGTAGCTCTGAACAGGTGCCAGCTCCCTGCTTGTGCACCTGCCAGAAAAACAATTTGAAGCTTCATCATGCAGGGCTATTCAATTCATTTTTACTTAATTAGCTGCAATCTAAGACACTAATGGGAATTCCTAAAATGACAGAATCATTTTGCTTGTTTATGCAAACGGAAGTTCAAGTTCAGGGCTTAATTCTTCTCTCACTTTTTGGAGTTGTGCTTACTTGTGTTTATGATGGGATGAATTTAGAAAAACAAAGCAGGAATTTCTGGATCGGATGCTGTTGGTCTATACGCATATTGGAACATTAATAATTTCTCTCTCTTTCAAAGTGGTAATTCTCAAAAACGTTGCCTCGCAGTCAAATGTCCTTCTCTAATTACTATTTAAAATGACTTGCAATCAGAAGGAATGCAGAGAGCTCATTTCCCCAACCTTCAATGATAAAGAAACCCGTGCTAAAGTGATTGAAAAATTTCAAGAGTTTTAATGCGCGTGGAGCAAAAATAATGGCAAAAATAATCCATTTGCTTGTTTATCTGAAAAGTGAGGTCACAGTTTTAAAAAATAAAGACAAAGGTCTAAGTTTATAGATTCGGATAAATTCAAAGCACTGCTGACCCTAATAAGCGAAGCTACTGTATTTTTTCGTCTATAAGACACCCCCATGTATAAGACACCATCTATTTTAGGGGACTAAAATTAAAGAAAATGGGGGGAGATGGCCCAGAGTTGTCACCCAACTGACAAACACTAACAATCGCAAGCAACGCACACCAAATTGACAAAGCAGCAGCCAATAAAAAGCAGCCCTTGCAGCAGACACCACTCACTTACCCAATCGGCTGCAACCAATCACCCATCCCCCCTCTGCACTATCCATGTATATGACATGGAGAGACCTATGGAGAGACCTGGTCTGAATAGAGATCTTGGATTCATGTCCCATTATACATACTGAGGCCAATTTTGGTCATCTATCCCTTTAAAAATCCCTTGCCCTTTCCTGTGGAACCAACAGTCATCCACAGTTATAAGGTTGAAGTGACCCCCGCTTCAGAATATCTGACGAAGTGTGTATTACACATGAAAGCTCATACCTTGAAAGCTTATATTTAGTTGATCTTAAAGGCACCACTGGAATCATTAAGAAATATTTTTTTCATCTTTAATCTTGTTATTTATCATGTATAAGACGGACCCCCCCTCCCCAATTTTAAACTTTATTTTAGAGTAAAAATCCCTCGTCTAATACACAGAAAAGTATGGTATGTAGTTCTATACAATCTCAAAGTACTCAAGTAATCCAATAAAATACTGCCAAACTTACCCAAGACCCCATATTCTGAAAGGGAGCTATTGCATACGGTGTAAGGGGCTTGCTGCTCCCACAGATGATTCATAGGAACACAGGTCCCCTTGTCAACATCTTGATCATGGAGCACATGGTGGCGATGGCTACAAAGATTTTTAAAAACACAATGACGTTTTAAGAAAAGATACTTTTAGAAAAGGAAACCGTGGCAAGAGCACACACAGAACACTTTTCGAATGTTCAGAGTCTTCGCAATTATTACAACAATCATCCAGCAAGGCAGCTCAGTATTATAGCCATTTGCAGGCTGAAGACTGAGACTGGGAGATGGTGTTAGCCCCAAAATGGAAAGCGAGGGAGGTCCCAACTAAAGAAGAATGGCAACTTAAACTCATGGAATATGTGCAGCTTGCGGACCTAACTTATAGAATAAGAGAACAAGAAGAACATACGTTTAAAGAAGACTGGAAAATGTTTACTGAATATATGGGGGGGTGTTTTGCGTACATTTGAAAACAGCAACATTTTCAATAAATTCAACAGTGTACATAAGTTTTGATGGATGTAATAATGGAATACAGTTGTAACTTGGAAGTCGAACGGAATCTGCTCCGGAAGTCCGTTTGACTTCCAAAATGTTCAGAAACCAAGCACGGCTTCTGATTGGCTGCAGGAAGCTCCTGCAGCCAATCGGAAGCCACGGAAGCCCCGTTCCAAAGAACATTCGCAAACCGGAACACTCACTTCCGGGTTTGCGGCATTCAGGAGCCAAAATGTTCGACTTGCAAGGCGTTCAGGATCCAAGGTATGAATGTACTGAATGTTTTAGTTTATTTAAAATATGCAGGGATTTATGTTATGCAAAATGAACCATGGAAAGAGAAGAAGGGAAATCGTTGATACGTTAAGGTTGTTTAAATGAATATTCTAAACTGTAAAACAGAAAATTTAATTAAAAATATATATTAAAATAAATAAATAAATACAATGTGGCCCTTAAAAAAAGAGAGAGACTGGGAGATGATGGCTTGCCCAAGGCCACAAAGTGAGTTTCTGGCTGAGCTTAGATTTGAATCAGGTATTTCTCAGTTCACACCCTTTCCCATTACACAAAGTCTTATATTATTTTCCACATATTTGGAAAGATTAAAGCTACGGCTAAAGTTATAAAAAATCAACAGCGGCATCCAGTATGGAAGCTACCGTTCACTGCATCTACGCAGTCGCACGGGATTAACCATTACTGTTATTTTAAATTAAAGCTCTTCAATATCTCAAGTATTCACTTCTGACAACAGGCTGACGCTGCTGCAGATAACTTTGCAATTGTTGCTGCGCGATGCATGAAGCTTTTAGTGGCATGCAGTTACACTCCATAAAATATGAAGTGTGGAAGCCATTACACAACAGGGCTGCTTTCGCTCAAATTATAATTAGCTGTGAAATTCTGTTCCTCGTGCCTTGAGTCATGTGCAGCCTGTATTGTGCACCGGCTTTCAGCTCCTTGAGCACTCTCAGGTTCAAGTCTTGAAAGAGCTGCATCCTCCGGTCCTCGCTGCCCACCCTTCATCGGCTCACTGCTTAGTGCCCTCTAGAGCTCCATTAATCAGCATTAGAATGGTGCACCAAGGAACATTATCAAAACAGAGATGACTGAAGTAATTACTGTAATCCATTAACTCCCTGAGCAAGACTAACTGAGTGAAACACACCAATATGTTCAAGCTCTACAACCACTAAAGGAAGAAGGGCTATTACCCTGATAATAGCTATTCTGCGGTGCACGCCCGCCGAAGCTGAACAAATTGCAAGCAGAAATTCTGTTCTTCTAAAGCATCTTAGCAAGAACCGTTCACCACTCTAAATAGAAACTAGTTAATATCGTAAAACGGTATGCCGGAGGTTAAAACGCGACAACTACAGAAGTGCAATGGAGGTGGCCATTTTTGTCGACCTGTTTCCCCATAAAACCCCTCTAGCAAACGATATACGTATCGTGTAGCAAAAGACGGTAGGCAAATATGGTGGGATTCTAGACCATATGGTTTTCGGAAGCAAGCGGAGGTGTCCTGTTTTTTGCAAGGGCCCCATTTTTGAAAACCAAAACCTGCCCACCATACCAAGCACACCAAAGGGTTTACTGTAGCATTCACTCGGATAAGTTAGTCTGCCACATTCAGTGACTTCCTTTGTGGGTAACCATTAAAAAAAGCACGTTCTCCCATATGTAGTCCCCGATCTCCCATTTGCAATCTGAAGTGTTGTAGCTCACTTCAGTCTAACAGGTCATTATTGATCCAAATAATGCACAGATTGGCTCTAAAAGTCAAAAATCTTCCAACCTGCACGAGCAAACTGAAAGAGAAAAGAATTCAGTGGGTCCAAGTGGGATCTATTGCAGCATATGAAGTGCTCTTTGTTCATGGGTTCCAGCCAACCAATGCCATAGTTTGGACATTCCATTCTATTTCCCCTCCCCCAGTTTTATTATCCCTCCTCCCACAAAAAGACACTCAGGGTTCTGCGGTCACTGAGTATACTCCTCCCAGCTGTTTAGGATTTCCCCCTGATCTCAGTCCCCTCCCCAAAGTTCTCCCCCATCTGCAAATCTTAGAACTCCCCTACAACAGCTGATACATCCAGTCTTCAGTATGGATGGTGCTGTTTTGGCTATCTAAGTTCTCAGTAAACAGGTTTGCTATCATATAAAATCAAATAATTTTAATTACTGCAGCATTATGATTGTATTTTGTGATTGCTATGTGCTGCCCTGTCGCGACAAAAGATTGCAGTGTGAAGTGTCCCTATTCCACATTCCTGTCGTTCAATTTCATTCTCCTTCCCACTCGAATCTTTCACCCTGTAACATGTTGTCGTTGGCATCCGTCTGTCTCGAGAGACAATGGAAAGCACCTCCGGGGGTGAAGCCAAACTTCCAGAGAATCACAGCGCCTGCTGTGGCTGCAGAGACCGGTAACTCTTAACCTCTGTCTCCCGTGTTGTTTTTGCTGTGTTAGTAGCACCTGAGTGATCTCTCCAGGACACAAGCCTGGGCAGCATATATGGAGGTCATGGGCTGCTACAATGACAAGACCCCCTTCTAGGCCACTCTGATGTAAACCAAAACAGCAAGTCAGCATGCTCAGTGTGCTGTTTTGGGTGTCCCCACCCCAGTTAGTTCACCTACCCTTTTATGCTGTTTATATACCTGTTTTTCTTTGCCTGATCTCTTTCCTTCCACCATCGCAGTAGCTCTCCCTAACACCTCTTCCTAAGCTTTGGCAATTACTTCTTAATTCAAATTCATGTTCATACTCAACTACCTCATGCAATTACATGTACATTCCCCTACAGCATTTAACATATTACCTGTTACAAACAGCAAGACAGCCATCCCTCAGAGTGACCCAGTTTAGCATTAACTCACAGCAAAATCTGTATGACATTTTCTACCGGATGAGCAGCAGCTGTATTATACAACTCACCTGAAAGTGCCCCTTTCTACATCCTGCCCACTTAGTCGGACATGGATACCTTCCTTCAACAAAGACCCAAAAGCCATGTATTCCCCCAAGGCCCAGTCGACAACTCGGTTCTTTGTCATTTCCAGTCGACTTCTCAAAATCCGAGAAAGTCCTAAGTGGGGAGAGGGAGGAGAAAAGAAGAATTACTGGCTGCAATTAACAAAAAACAACATTATCAGGATACCAAGACATGTCTCCATTCCCAAGATGAAGACTGGAGTGCTAAGGAAACACAACCAAGAGAGCAAAATACTGATAACTAAATGGTGACCTCACCTGAATGTTTTTTTGACTTTCCTCCCTTCTGAATGCTTCTACTAGTCATTCACAATCCAGAAAATTCAGTTCAACCACAAGTTCATTGTTCTTATATTGATAACATTTCACACAATTAAGCTCCAGCTATATTTCAGTTCTCGGTCTTAATATTTTATCTCTCCACCTACACTGCTCCATAGGTAAACTTTTAACTATCACAATTCCTGCTTGCTAATCACACACTAAAATTGAATACTTCTTTTATTGTATCCATCAACGATGGTATACTTTTACACCTCAAGTTATTATCATATTTCTTTTTAAGAATGTTACTAGATTAAGACTGAAGGCTTGGAAAACTTATACTCCCTTACATAAACAAGTTCCAATATCAAAGCCATTCTGCTTTTTGTTCCACTTTTTAGTTATTCAAGACCCTTCATTGTATATATGAGTGAACTTGCTCTATTCATGAAATAATATAGCCGAATAGCTCTGTCTAATACATGAATTAACCACATTCTCAGCTTCATTCATGAAATAAGCAAATCCTTGCCTAATTCAATATTTTTATGACAGGCAAAGTTTCTGTCTTATTCATGAAAAGTCTTGCATAGCTAGCTGTGCTGTTTCATGAATAAGATTTTGCTGAATGATTTTGGCAAGCAATATTTATTTTATGAATGAAGCAATTTCAAAACTGTAGTATGGTTGATACATCAAATCCAGATCTACCTAACAATTGCCTATTAAAAATTAGAGGCACCAAGCAGATGGTTCACTCTAAGCACCGTGTTACTTTTCAGTGTTTCAGGAACATGTGTGCATATTTAATAAAATATTTACACATCAATGCATAGCAACAGAGGACAGAACTAGAAGCTACACTTTGTATATAAGGATTTCTCTAGATACTTACTAATGAATAATGATATTTTGATTTAATAAGAAAGTGTATGTTAATTACATGCCACTTGAAAACAAAACATTGAAGATGTGTAATTGAAAGCTTTGCTGTAATAACTTCTCAGGAATTTTAATTGTATAAAACAACCCCTGTTGATCAATCTCAGAGGAAGGAAAATAAATAAAAGAAAGACAGATGTGATCATCAAAACATTATTCAAATCTCACACAGCTCATAATGTGACTTTACAGACCCACGTTAGAGAATGAATCAATGCAGGTTACAGACCATGCAGCAAATGTAATTTGCTAGCTCTTGCCTCCAGAGGCAAAAATCTCTGCAGAGGCATTTTTAACAATGAGATGTAATCCCTCAAATCTTGTTGATTCCCTTGAGAACCTCTCTCTTTCCAACCTCTTCCCAACGTCCACCTTTTCTTCTACATTTTCATCACTTTTAAGTGTTGTGCAAGGCATCAGTTGAAACACTTTTCTTTAAAGAATGTTTTCACATGGAGAAATATAAACGTACAAATAAAGTAGCACCACCATGAATCATATGGAGAGCTAAACAGCCAAAGATCAGTCAATCCACAGTAATTCCTCAAGGACATATAACATGGCTTTACAGTCAATCAGCCCCTCACATAAATGCAAGTACTATTAATTTAACACTAATTCAAGTGCCACAACTTCCCTAGTCCTTTGAACAATGTCTGCCAGACCACTGAAGTTAACAATAAACTCATGATTGCTTCAGTTCAATAAGGCTGAAAATAATAATTAGCAAAACTCATTAATGTTGCTTGTACGAGCATTAAGCCTAAACAAAAAAGAGAAACATACAACCTCCTAGCTGGTAATGCTGTGCACTTGTAGTATGTACATCAAACACTACTTTTTAATGGAAAGGGATATGAAAGGGAAGAAGTTTCTTCTGTTCAGGAAACAGACGGCATTCCAAATTCAGGACAGAGAGAATCAGCATTCAGCTAGCAAATATTCTCCTGTCAACGCTGCATCTCTAGAGAAAAAGGAAGCCAGTGCTGGAAATATAGTAAGAATTAAGTTCTCACCTCCATGTATTTTAAAGCCTTCCAAAGGCACAGAGCTGGCTACATTTCCAATATGAATCAGCATATCTTCAGGAATTCCAGTTGGAGGGCAAGTCATGCTCTTTGGTTCTCCATCCACATTAAAAAAACCTGAAACATGGGGGGGAAGTACAGAAACTTTTCCAGAAAGATCCTGCTTGTTTAGAGAAATCCCATATTGTGTAATAAAAGTAATAACAAATTCCCCTTTTAGAAACAGACAAGTGGGGACCTGGAACCAATTCTAAATTGCACCTCCGGCCCTTAAGAAAAGTGTTCCTTTTTCGCCTGGCTAGAGTGCTAAACGGGCATTTGTACTAGTTTTTGGAGTTCCTGGGGGCAGGGGAGAGGGAGGGTACATCTTTTTATGGCTCATTTGTTTGCATATAAAAATGGAACTTTATTCCACCGTGGAGATCTGCCGAATTGGGAGTGGGGATTTCAGGCCAACCCTGAACTGGCAATTTGCGGGAACCGAGAAATGAAATGTATCCAACTATTTTGGAAAGGAACAAATGCCTTATCTTCTCTTTTGCTTTTTAAAAATACTGGTACAGAGGCAGCTCCCAGCCTCCCTCAATTTTACTTGTTTGTACACCTAGAAAAGCAGTCACTAGCATCATTTGAGGGTCATCTAAGGAGGTAAATATGACAGACGTTTTTGTACAGTTAAAAAGGAATGGGGCGAGGGGCAAAATAGCTGCTGTTTTTAAACAAGGGGAAGCAGAAGGGGAAGCTGACACAGGCCTATTTCTCATGAAATGCTAAGCCAAACCGTGGCTAAGCATAAATGTGCAAGCATGTGAAGACTCACAGCAGAAACTCCAGCCACCTCGCTAACTGGAGCTAAGCCGTGGTTTGCCGAGACCCAGGCTCATGGCTTGTTTCCCTCAGAAAAACTATAGACTGCAGCTGAGAGTTGTCCTCCTGCAATCTGCATCTTGCAGCCACCGCAGAGAAGGGGAAAGGGGAGACAACCACATTCCCTCCTATCACAATAAACCATGTTTTACTGTGACATCGAAATGTAGCCAATGAGATTTACAGCAACACTTCCTACCTGGCCAAGGTGAATCAAGCCAGTGCTTAATGTGTAGGATTTTATTGTCTTTGGATCGAGAATAAGCTTCCTCACAAATCTTATCGTACTTTGCAATTTCTTCCTGTAGAATAGGGGTGAAACGTCATGTGACAAATACCAGAGCGGGAATACAGAGGGATAGGGAAAACCAAAATTTCATCAAAGCAGTAATATTCAAGTTTTTTATACCTAGCACAATTTTACAAGCAATTAGTTTTTTACCATATATTATATGGTTATAGTGGGTGGGGAGAATCAGGAGGGCATTAGGCAGAAGCCACTTGTAAAAGCCTGCTCACAGGACTCTGGTTGTTTATTTCCTTGACATCTGAAGGGAAGGCATTCCACAGGGCAGGCACCACTACTGAGAAGGCCCTCTGCCTGGTTCCCTGTAACCTTACCTCTCACAGTGAGGGAACCGCCAGAAGGCTCTTGGAGCTGGACCTTAGTGTCCGGGCTGAACAATGGAGGTGGAGACGCTCCTTTAGGCAAACTGGGCTGAGGCCGTTTAGGGCTCAGCACCAACACTTTGAATTCTGCTCGGAAACATACTGGGAGCCAATGTAGGTCTTTCAGGACCAGTGTTGTATGGTCTTGGCGGTCACTCCCAGTCACCAGTCTAGCTGGTGGTAAATCCACTCATGATTCTCTTTTCTCTTTATTATTCAGCAATTACATACTACTCCTTTTTTATCAATGGAAAGATAAGAATGTAATGCAATAACTTTTATGAAGGATTATTTATTACAACAGCAGTATAAAAAAGAAATGTGAAAGACACACAAAAGTGAGATATATAGGTTAAATTGCCATGTTGGCACTTTGAGATAAGTGGGTTTTGGGTTGCAGTTTGAGCACTCGGTCTCTAAAAGGTTTGCCACCACTGTCTTAGGAGCTTGGAGACAGAAAGGAAAATAAAAACGGAAGAAGAGGTTACAGATGGGAGATGTCCGGGAATCCCAAAGTCTAAACTCAGAGACCCTGGCTTATGTCTCACAGCAGAACTCAGGATCCACCCTGGACCTCAGCCTATCACGATTGCCTTCCTGTGTCAAATTAAAGCCCTTCAGAGCAGGAACATCTTTCTCAAAGGTCACACACAGTGATGGTGCAAAGAAATAATACAAAAGAAATCTCACTAGGCTCCTGCCCCATGCAAGATGAAGCCCGCCAGAGGCCTTTCCCTGAATACTCCTAATCATCCAAATCCTTAAAAAAGGTAAAAGTAAAGGACCCTTGACAGTTAAGTCCAGTCACAGACAACTCTGGAGTTGCAGGACTCATCTCATTTTACAGGCCAAGGGAGCCGGCGTTTGTCCGCTTCCACAGACAGTTTTCCCGGGTCATGTGGCCAGCATGACTAAGCTGCTTCTGGCACAAGGGAACACCGAATCCTACCATTTATTCATTTCTAGGGTTTAGAGGTGTCCCCTGCAAATCCAAAACACTATTTTGCATGCATAGTTTTTACTGCCACTGCTGCTGTGAACCAATGCACCATTACCTACTGCTCTTGCTCTTCATGTTTTTATTTTTTGAAATTACTGAGGCAACCAACAGATTTCCCCTAAGGATAATTTATTTGGAAGTATTAAGGAATAAGTCAGAAGTTATTTCCTGACCTCGAAAAATCTAAACTAATCAAACCTGTTAAAATAGAAAGCTATAGCAGTATTACTTGTTACAAAAAAGGCCCTCTCCACTGCTAGCATTGTTACCTCAAACTCCTGCAGCGTCACAGTTCCATCAGCTATTAGCTTGTCGGCATACTTCTTCAGCACAGGCACCTGCTTATGAATCTGCTTGTACATCAGAGGCTGGGTGAACATGGGCTCATCCATTTCATTGTGGCCCCGTCTTCGGTAACAAACCTACATATTTCAGTCAATGCAATGATCACAATGAAAAGGGCAATAAAAAGAACAATTAAGCGCCTTCATTGCTTTCTAAAGATCAGCCCTCTCTATAATTTACAGTTTGCAGTTCCCACCAGCTATGTAGTTCTTAAAAAATAATTTCGCCCCCGAAGCTGTTGCACCCAGTTCTGGAAAGAATTCCAGAGCAGCTGAAAGCTCAGTGAGCAGAATCGCCGCCCCCCCCCCATTATCTTCCTGACTTAGCTCGCTCAGTCCTGACAGATGTTTGGTAGTCTCCCTGACATCAGAAATCAAAACACCCAGGAATCTACAGTTAAATCCCTGAGCCCTGAAAAATGGCAAGAGAAGCCTGTGCCAGGGTGCCAGTGCCATCAGCTCCTGAATTAGGCCTGATAATATTTTGTACTATTTGTTTGAATTAATATTTTAAAACTGTGAATCCCTCTGTGAGAGCTTTGGCAGAAAGGTCTATAAATGCAATAAAGGGATGGATGCTTCAAGCTGTTTAATCTTCTTCTTTGGAGAGTATACTTCCCCCAACATCTCAGGGATAATTCCTCTGGGATATCTTCCCATTTTGACTCTTGAGAGTTCCTAGAGACTAAAATGCATACAACACAAGAGGGCTTTTTTCTCCCTCCTTTCCTTGTACTCTCTTACAAAAGCGTAGTAATTAAGTATGGCCAGGAAGCAATAAAGGCAAATAAGTCAGGTCTTTCTTTTTTAAAGATTGTGGGATTGTGTAAATTAGCTTCAGAGCCCGGACAGAGTGCAAACCAAAAGGTTACAGATAGCAGTAACATTTTCCCTTATTATCTGTGAGGTGAGATACATTTTTAAGGGAAATATTTAGGTAGATTCAGAGCAATATTGGGTCCTGTTCTTTTAGATGCTACAAACGGAAATGCACAACCTATAATTAACACTATATCATCATATTCAGAACCTACTTCAGTAAGTCCAGGTTTCAAAGACTCTGTGTGTACATACTTCAAGTATTTCAGCATGTTACAGGGTTATGCCGATTTTCTCTTTCCACCACAGCTCCTCAACCTTCAATGGAGGCTGTTTCAGAGCTCCTCAGCTCGCAAGAGAGATTTGAAGGGGCACAAAGAGCTGTAGTGGAAAATGGATGCCCACCTAGCCCCATATGCAGGGAAGACCATTCAACAGTAAAGAATGACAGTACTTACCAGATCAATAACCACATCTTTATTAAAAGTGTTTCTCCAATCTGCAGCTACGTTGCAGACATACATCACTGCTTCAGGATCATCAGCATTGACATGGAAGATAGGTGCGTTGACCACGCGAGCAACATCAGTTGGATAAGGCGATGAGCGAGCCATTCGTGGATCAGTAGTAAAGCCAATCTAAAACGCAATACTTAACATGTAGTTTTTAGTGGCAGTGTTTCAAAGTGTGTTGAGAACTGACATTTCAGTTTACAGACTCGTTATTTATACGGCAGGATGCTATGCTTTTCAGTTAGGAAGAACAAATTCTGAAAGGTATCACATTTCATTCTTTTCTTATGTACATTAACATCATTTTATTGGTGCTGAAGACAGGGAGGGCAAAAAGCCACTGCGCCATTTCACAGCGATTCATGACCAATTTCGACATGAGTAATAAAACACTTTGCCTTCTAAAGTCAGAGTGACCCTGCATAAACAGCAGGAAAAAACTACTTTCTGTCTTCCCTTGGATTTTTTCCCAGCCTTTCTGGTAACATTTTCCAAACAAAGCATTTAGTCTTCCTTCTCATAAAGCCTTCCTGTAGCCGCAGAGCAACCCCTTGGCTCAAGGGAAGAATGTAATGCTCTGTCCACTATCTATCATGAAGGCAACAGAAAAGCTTGCCAAAAGCTATTAAGGAAACCCAACTTCCTCTTTCTGCTTTTTACCTGATTGTTGACCACAACATGAATGGTGCCATTGGTGGTATATGATGGAAGATCACTGAGATGAAAAGTTTCATAAACAACTCCTTGCCCAGCAAAGGCAGCATCGCCATGTAAAAGTATAGACATAACCTAAGTGGAGAGGGAGTTAAAAATTACTGGTGCTATTCATCCATTAACAAGTTTCACAAATCACTAGTTTAATTCCTTCCCGCCCCCCTACAACTTATGCAAGTTGTAAAGAATCTGATACTTCACTGAAACGATCAATAACTGATGCGATCTGGTCCACATCTGGCCCTCAAGAGGACACATGGTCATCTAGGATCCAACTGAGGATTATGGATGGGAAAGATCTGTTGCAACATGGCTTGGCAGCAATAATAATAATAATAATAATAATAATAATAATAATAATAATAATAAATATTATTTATATCCCGCCCTCCCCAGCCGAAGCGGGGCTCAGGGCGGCTAACAACAATAAAATAGTACAACATTCTACAATAATTTCATTATAAAATTAATTCAACTCAAATTGATGGCAAGCATTAGGCTAAAGTTCTGCGAAGATTGCCAAAGGAGGGAGTCAGGCTGCGCCCTGACCAAAGGCCTGGTGGAACAGCTCTGTCTTGCAGGCCCTGAGGAAAGATGTCAAGTCCCGCAGGGCCCTAGTCTCTTGTGACAGAGCGTTCCACCAGATTGGAGCCACAGCCGAAAAAGCCCGGTCTCTAGTTGAGGCCAGCCTAACCTCTCTGTGGCCTGGGACCTTCAGGATGTTTTTGTTTGAAGACCATAAGTTCCTCTATGGGACATACCAGGAGAGGCGGTCCCGTAGGTACGAGGGTCCTAGGCCATATAGGGCTTTAAAGGTTAAAACCAGCACCTTAAACTTGATCCTGTACCCCACCGGGAGCCAGTGCAGCTGGTATAGCACCGTGTGAATGTGATCTCGCAGTGAGGACCCCGTAAGGAGTCTCGCCACGGCATTCTGCACCCGCTGGAGTTTCTGGATCAGTCTCAAGCCATTCTGCCAGAGGAGTTGGACTCTTGCTCTCAAACCCTTCTCAAAGTAGCCTTTCAACAAAACTTGTTTCTGACTGGACCTCTTTAAGAAACTGCCATTTTGAATGTTCATGGCAATTGAAAGTGATTAGCTTAAAATGAAAATGTGGGAGAAGCTACATGCCTCAAATGTTTTCTACATCGACTCAACTGAAGTAAAAAAAAAATAAGTATTCTGAAGACACAAGTAGCATCTTTTTATTTCAATAGCTGAAATCTACCACAGGCTATTAGAAATGAGGTCAAGCAGAAGTTATTATCCAGGCAATGTTACCTTCTTCCCTTCAGTATCCCCTCGGTAAAACTGCTCAGCTTTGGTCTTCCCTTGTACGACAGGATCCACTGCTTCCAAATGAGATGGGTTAGCCACAAGTGATAGGGTGATCTTTTTGTTTGTTGCTCGGTTGATTCTCTCATGGTACATTCCCAGGTGATATTTTACATCCCCAGATCCCTAAGACACCAGAAACCATGAAAGTCCAAACACTCAAATGCTATCTATAATCTCAATGGCTGGCTTCATATTTAACACAAAATTATAGCTTATTTAGCTAGTCTATCTTATTTTTTGTTGTTGTTGTTTTTAAAAAAATTATTAAAGATTTTCTTGTTTTACAGAAGTAAGTGCAATGCCTCTCATATTTTTTCCATGTAACATTTTTACAAATCCGTTTCATTTGTTGAGACATTAGGGGGAGGGAAAAAAAGAAAGGGTGGAGGGAGGGAAGATGGGTGGGGTCGGGTGGCGATGTTTCTGTTATGCTTAATGTATGTAGGGTTTGGTGTCAGCGTTGCTTGTGCTGTTCACTTGTGTTCCTTTGGTGGTGAGAGAGGTTGGGGTTGGCCTAGGGTGTGGTTGTTTGTTTGTGATTGGCTGTGGTGATCTTTGTTTTCGTGTGTGAGTGGGGTGGGTGGGTGTTTTGGATCAGGTTACCCATATTGATTTGTATGCTGTTGGTGGATTATTGTCGTCTTGTTGGGCTGTGCATGTGATAAAGGGGAGCCATACTGGGGTAAAGGCATCTTCTTCTGTTTGTCCCCATGTCAGTTTCAGTTTATTGGTTAATTTTTCTAGTAGGGCTGTTTCCCATACTATTTGGTACCATTGGTCCACGCTTACTCCTGACAGGTCTCTCCAGTGTCTGGTTACGCTGTAGAGTCTATCTTATTTGTACCTCTAAATCCACAAAAGCCAACTAAGGTTTG
Source organism: Podarcis liolepis (assembly GCF_965112155.1). NCBI lineage: Eukaryota > Metazoa > Chordata > Lepidosauria > Squamata > Lacertidae > Podarcis > Podarcis liolepis. The sequence continues at coordinate 26,125,001 of NC_139556.1, forward strand.
ACTGGGGCCAACAATCTACCATCGGAAATTATGGTTTGAAGATGGCTTGTGACTCAGCTTGTGTCGTGTGATTTATCACTATATCTGAACTTGGTACCCTGACGTAATCCTATTTTGCTTTGTCACTGCACCTCTGCCGTCTGCCTGGCTACAGAGATGTGAGAGAAGAGTGGCTAGAAACCAGTCACACTGGGATGAGACGTTCAGTGGCACTTTCACAGATCTCTGTGCAGAAACCCCTCGATCCTATTTGGCAGCAGTCCCAGCAGAAATTACCTGTCGCAGTCTGACACACCTCATGCTTCCAGGACAGCCTCCAGTGCTCTCCCAAGACACAGCCTGCAGAAACTACAACCATTTGAGATATACCCCCAGCAAATGTTCCAGCTCCTCCCTTTGAGAGGTAGCACCCAGATGGGAAGAGAGAACCTCCTACATTTCTGAGATATTATATAACATCTGGAAGCCTTCAGAATACAGGTCTGAAGGAATCTGAGTATAACACACATAATTAGCCTTAACTCTAGTTTTAACAGGAAAGAATCCAATGGGCGAAAAAATGGCTATATTAGTAATAATGGCCAATGAAATTGTATCTCACCTCATCAGCTGCTTCAAGCTTTGGGTCAAATTGACAAAAAATCTGTTCTAAATCCTTTCGGATAACATTGGCCAGCACATTCAGCCTTCCCCTTGGAGACAAAAAAAAGTTGGGTGAATATGAGCACATATGAGCAATAATAAGCAACTGCAAGTAAAATTACAGCTTCTGTAGAGTGTTGAATACTGAGTTCCAATTGTCTGGTTCAATACCACAAACTTAGCACCATTTTATGTTTTGACTAGCTTCCCATTCAGTTTGTTTCAGCAGCTGCAACTTTATTTTTTATAGCACCTGAAAGTGTGCAGGATTTGTTTGTGCCTGCTTATGAAATAAAGTGAAAACATTGCTCAAATTGGCTTACTTTTTTAAAAAATAAATAAACAGAAACAAAAAAAAATAGGGAAACTAAGGAATAAGAATATTGTGGAAATAGCAGTATGCTGAAACTTTAAAATGTAACTGTGCTACCAAATGTAACTATTACATGTTTTTAAATTGCACACTGCTGTGTGATCATGATCATTAAATTAAAATAGGCAAATAGTTACCTGTGAGGCATGCCCAATATAACATACTCAATTCCCATTTCACTAGATTTGTCAATGATGGTTTTCAGAGCTGGGATCATGACTTCACATCCTTCCAAACCAAAGCGTTTTTCTGATGACCATTTCCGAGCAAGGAAATCCTCAAATCTGTCCATGAAGATAGATTTAAGGGAGAGCACTTATTAAGGAAGTGAAGCAACAAGCAATAATTCTATATTATTTAAAAAGAAAGAAGTAATAATGAAGAGAGAGAAAGAAACAGCATGAAACGATCAGCAAACTTAGGAATGTCACTGGGTAACACAGCTGTCTAGACTGATGATATAATGCTTGGTTATTTGCCAGCAACAACTATACTGGAATACATTCCTTGAGAATTAATAACCAGAAAAATAAGGCTATCCTTTAGTGACAGATCTAAGTATCTTCTTTTTTAATGCAAGTGGGCTAGAATCAATGTACACAATTAAAGATTATTCTAACTAAAACTCTCTCTTTTTTTGAACTGCACATTAAATGGGGAAAAGCATCTTTATGATCACATTAGGAGCTAAAGCTACCAAGATTTTGCAAGAACCGTTTATATCATGGGGCCAATGAATACTATGAATTACTTATTTCTTTAAAATTTTATCCTGATTTCTGTCTCTCATGGGGCTCTCAAAGTAAGCAGTCCAGTTAAACATACAGTAATACCGTATTGCCCTGAATAAAAGCCTCACTTTTTAAACCAAATTCCGACCGTGAAAAGGGTGGCTTAAATTACAAAAAAATTACAAAAATTAAATTACAAAAATTGGCTTTTACGATATCGCTGCTGAAACAGACATACGGTAAAACGGAACGGGTGTGAGTGCCTGAGGAATTTAAGACAGTGGCTTATATTCAGGTACAGTGGTACCTCGGGTTAAGAACTTAATTCGTTCCAGAGGTCCGTTCTTAACCTGAAACAGTTCTTAACCTGAGACGTGCTTTCGCTAATGGGGCCTCCTGCTGCTGCTGCGCCGCTAGTGCGCAATTTCCATTCTTATCCTGGGGTAAAGTTCTTAACCTGGAGCCAGCACTTCCTGGTTAGCGGAATTTGTAACCCGAAGCATCTGTAATCCAAAGTGTCTGTAACCCAAGGTACCACTGTATTGTCTTTTTTTCTCTCCCCCCCCCCCCCGAATTTTAAAGGGGCCAATACAGTATTAGTTGTAAATCCCATAACAAACATCAGTAGCATGCTCATTGCCCCTAAATAGAAAATTGTGCCATGTCTACAGACTACATCTTACCCAGTTTTTCAGTTGGTAGAGCATGGGATTCTTAATCTCAGGGTTTTGAGCAAGTCTCACCTTAGGCAAAAGATTCCTGCATTGCAGGGGTTGGACTAGATAACCCTTGTGGTCCCTTCCAACTTTACAATTCTATAATTCCATGCTTTCCTGGAATTAAGCTCCAATGATTTCAGTACTTCCAAATATTTACTTCCAAATAGACAGAGTTAGGATTATGCTGTCTGTTCCCAGTAAGCATACTTAGAAGTTCTCTATTTATAAAACCGATAAAATCTTAAGGTACAAATTGGAAGTGATTAATTAAAATACCTTATTCTTTTGACTTGACAGATACTTAACATGAAGCTATCAAAACCTTAGGCCAGAGTCCCTCAGACAGCATAATCTGGCAGAGACCAAGTAAAACCAAGGAGTTATGATTTACACCAACAGAGAATCTTTCCGCATGGGAACAGTCTCAAGTTAAACAGTGACAACTCCAGTTGAGAACCATCATTCCTGCTGAACTTGAAAGTGAGATAGAATGACAGCTTTTTAGTTTCCTTTAAGTTGCATTTTATTATCCAAAGTTGCAGTATCTGCTTGTATTACTTCCAGCTCTTCAATTTGGCACCCAGCAACTGAGTCAAAGTGCTCATCACTATTTTTTGAACCTAGGTTCCTGATTGTGCTAGGAAGCAGCATGCACAAGTTACTGAGTTATAAAACCAAAGTCTCGAAATGGAAACAAGAGGAAATACCGACGATAGAAGAATGGAGAATGAAATTAACAGACTATGCAGAACTGGATAAACTAACTTAGATATCTTCGAGACCAAAAGTTCATCGAGGACTGGGGAAAATTTGTTGAATATCTGAAAAGAATATGTGATGTCCAAACAACGCTAGCGGGGTTTCAAGAAGCACTGTGAAAGTTGAGATATATTGTTAAAAAGAAATAGATAGGGGGAGGGAAGACTAATGGCAATAAAAACAGAAGAAATGTGTAATTGAGAGGGGAAAATGAATGATTGTCAGAGAAGCTGAAGGAAGTCCAAACAGAGTTAAATTTGTGAAATTTTGATAAGATTGTACATTTGTGTTGAAAAATAATAAAAATTATTTTTTTAAAAAATAAAATAAAACCAAAGTCTCTCTTTTATTGACATGAGATTCAGTGATCAGATGAGGAAATTGGTATATGTGTAGGTCCCTGGTAGTGCAAAGGATCAACTCAGTGAGCACACTTAAAACTGGCTCCCCACTAAACAGTTACGAAAGGCAGTAAATTATCCCCTTCAGAGCACCCTCCCTGTAGGAAATCTCATTCACAAAACCATTTAGCCATGGTTAAGGGAAAAATCAGGGAATGCGGGCGGTGCTGTGGTCTAAACCACAGAGCCTAGGGCTTGCCGATCAGAAGGTCGGCAGTCTGAATCCCCACGATGGGGTGAGCACCCGTTGTTCAGTCCCAGCTCCTGCCCACCTAGCAGTTCGAAAGCATGTCAGAGTGCAAGTAGATAAATAGGTACTGCTCTGGTGGGAAGGTAAACGGTGTTTCCGTGTGATGCTCTGGTTTGCCAGAAGCGGCTTAGTCATGTCTGCGGACAAACTCCCTGGGCCTATAGAGCAGGATGAACCCCAGAGTCGTCCGCGACTGGACCTAACGGTCAGGGGCACCTTTAACTTTACCTTTAAGGGAAAAATCAGCACTGACATCAGCAAAAAGCTAAACAGGATTTTTCTTATACCAGGGTCTGAAACTGCAGTTTAAAGTAGCCCAAATTCTGGGTTAAGAGAATCCCTGCGTATCTAGAAATATGTAGCCCCCTTTACAATTCCCAGAGTTCCTTGAGAAACAAGTAGGGATACTCCTAGCCTTTCATTATCTCCCTTAGCACAACATTCCTGTTGACCCAATTCTCCTTTCCTGTCTAACCCCTTCTTTTTGCAAATGGCAAAACTCCCAAATATTCAGTTCAGAATATGCAAGCTAAGTGATTTTATGCAGGACACACAGCTTGCGTGATTTGAATGCAAAACATTAAAAAATATCTGTTACAGAATTTTTTATTTAGATTTTTGTCACAAGCTGTCTATCATTATTGGGAGTGTGGCCATGCTATAGCTAGCATCTCTAGAAATTGCAGAGTTTAAAGGCAGTCCTTTCTAGTCCTTATTCTGAACAAGACAGGCAGACAGTGAGCTTCATTCCTCTTCCTAGCATTTTTTCTGCATGAACAGGATATATCAGGCTCCTCCCTAGTTTTTTATACAGATTGTTCTAGTTAACCAGTACACAATATGTACAGCAGGACACAATATGTATGTTGTGGAGGAAGAGGAGGGGGGGGGATGCACATATCAGGAAGATAAATGAGAAAACATTCTGTGTGGCAGACTGTTAACAGCCTGTCATTCAAACACCATGGTAACCTGTTTATTAAAAAGCATCTCGTTCAAATTCATTTCTCTTTTAATTAAACTTGGGCAGGCATTATATACTGCTGTCTCACTATATAAACATTGCCATAGAAAGCAAATGTTATATCTGAGTAACAAAGTAAAATATCTACCCAAATGCTCTAGAGCAGAACATAATGGTTATGTTCATGAACTGATGCATGCCAATAGAACATGTCCATATTTTTATCAGCTCCTTGCTTTCATGTTTATTATTATTATTATTATTTATTATTATTATTATTATTAATAATAATAATAATAAATGCAACTAAAACATCCTTCCCCACTGCCATTCAAATGTTTTAGACTACAGCTCCCCACAGCCCAAGCCAGCAAATAATAGATCTCCATGGGACCCCATAGCCCAATAACTATTAGGGCAAAGCATCCTAGAAGTTCTCTGGTAGTGACCCTAAAGGGAGAAGCAATAGTACTATAACATAGTGCCTGCAGCTTCTAACCCCCTGAGTAGTTCCAGAAGAACATCAGGGTCAATGGCTTCAAAGGCCACTAAGAAATTAAGGAGAACCAACCGGGTTGCACTCCCCTGTCACTTTCTCAATAAAGGCCATCAATCAGGGTGGTCAAGGCTGTTTTAATGCTAAAATGGGGCCTGAAACTGAAACAGGTCTGCATAACCTGCTTCATCCAGAGAAGTAGTTTTCTAAAACCTCTGGGACTAGGGAAGGCCTCTTCAAGAGGGGCTGCACCACTGTTTTAAGGCACAAACTTTTTATTGATAATAATCAGCTAAATAGTTTGAGGATCTATACAACTGTGTAACATGCAGAAAACGGCATTTTTAGAGAACTCAAAGACTGGAACTGAGGGAAGTTGGGGGGTGAGGATGGGTGGGTTCTGTGGGGGGAGGGAGGGGGGGAGGAAAAATGGGGGGGGGAATAAGGATGATATGTTTCCGGATAATATGTTTTGCTTTAATTTTGAATAAAAAGTTATTTTTTTAAAAAAAGACAATATCACTCCTTCCCAACATACCTTGTTGACCGCACCAATCTAGCCAACAATGTCCGTTTTTCATCATTGCTGAATTTCATGACACCTGGAGTCTCAAACCTCTGCCGGATCCAATCACACTGTTCCACATCATTAATAAACATAAATTCCAGCCCAATGTGTTGACAATATGTGTTCTGAATGGTAAAATGATATATTAAAAGCATGAAAATGTTTAAAAGGTGGCAAAGACAGAGGATAAACTATGCTTAAAAGGTACTTTTCTCTCCACCCAAGGAACTAGCTCCTCCTAAGGGCTAGAACAGATGCAGGAATGCACAAGCCCATGACCTACTTTAGATACCTAAACCAGTCAGCATTTGGAAACTATTATGTTTTCACAAGCCTTCCTGGTAGAAATCAATTAAATGCTTCTAGGCATCCCCCCAAAATAACAGAATTTACATAAGGAACACACATATATGCACTACACAAAGGAACCATAATGGACCATATACTTTGGCTATGAGGCTCCAGGTTTAATCCTAGCTACCTTTTACTAAAGTCCCTCAAAACAGAAATGGCACAAGGCACTCTTACTTGGAAAACCAGATTAAGAACCTATTAACAAAACTGGGCCAAACAGATCTACCCCTTCTGCATTCCACAATTTGATAATGAGCAACAACTCATCTGTGGCCAATGCCACGTCTTAAAAGTCCTCCCCGCCCCCAAGGTGAAGGCCTACATTAGCAACTGGTCCAAGAAATGATCAGACCAGAGCCACTCACCTGGTTACTAATGCCTCCTCAAATTTAGGCAAGTCTTCAAGTCTATACTTAAATGATACCACCTGCTGCATGACATCCTCAGATTCTGTTGGCATGTCATTGGTTTTTATTTCTAGTTGGAAGCACTTCTTACACTGTAACAGGGCACTCCACATACAACTTTTCCCTTGCAATGTTCATCTGAAGCATTTGGAAGATTAAATAATGTTAATCTTTTTTTTCCAGCATGCTGTATTTTATACAACTCCAGAGAATGAAGATTGATAACTGGACAACTGAACTCCCTTTAGGAGGAACCAATGATACAGGATGTCATTGTACTTACCTCCAACCGTTTGATGATCTCTCGTAAGGAAAGCATGGTCTCATTTCCTCCAATGAAGGTGGTTGTGGGCAACTGGAACACTTTGTCCAAGTCAGATTCATATAAGCCATAAAACCCTATGGTATATACATGATTAGTGAGAAGGCAGCAACAAAAGTTCAAAACTCAAACATTGACTCTACAGAGCCACATATACCTCATTAACTTGGTGGCCTTAGATACAAATAATGCAATTTGGTACATACCTGAAAGTATCAGAAACTTTGAGGGCAAAATTTTTCAAGGTATCTTAAACATGCAAGTTAACAGGAGATGAACCAATGAAGTCAAATAGCCTTGGCATGAACACACATGTACCTTGTTGTTTCTTTGCCTACTCTTTTCCTGTGTTTCATCCTTATTTTCATGCCCATTTTTATTAACCTATCAGCATTTAGGAGCTAGGCATTTGCACGGGGTCCCGTGCAAATCTCTTAAAATGCATGCCAAGTTCTTGCAAATAATCATTTTTAAAACTATGTCGGCCACTTGTGCTTTTATAATGAGAATGAAAATGCCATTTTCACATCTTCCTCATATATGTAACAATTTAACATAAATTAATACATAAAGTTAGAGGACTCCCTGATTAAAGATGAGTTGCTTGCTCCGCTACAAACAGGAGCGACTATTCAGTTTTGAAGTGCTCACCTGACTGCCTGTAGCACTTAAATCATGAGACATGTTCCTCACCGTGGATATTAATTTACTGCCAAGGACTTAAAATTCTCACCTAGTTTATCTATAGTAGTGATTAAATCTGAGGGGATGAATGAATCCAAGTCAGCATCCAAGATTCCTAAGGGATCCAACTGAGCCACATGGTGTCCACGGATCTGCATAGGTTGAAGTGGGTAAGAAAGGTGGTAGAAAAGGGAAAGAAGAAAACATTGTAGTAATAAGGTGACTCAAAAGAGGGAGCTCACCAATTTTTGTGCCCTCCCACAGCTCATCCATAGAATCATTTTCTAGCCAGTTCCAGGTTACGGCAATATGGTCACGCACATATTGAACAAGCGTAAAACGGTTGTTGCCTGTATGCTAAATGAATATACATACAATGCATATGATTTTCCTAGAAGAAAGTTACCATCCCCTCATCACCCTGCTTGAAAAAAACATAGGTCATAACATGCCTTAAAGAATGCTCAAACTGTGGACAGCATGTCTACAGTGGCATTAGAAGTTCAGCATTGTTTGAGATTCTAAAACAATTACACTCAAGTAATTCCGGTCTAAACGCGGGTGGCACTGTGGTATAAACCACAGAGCCTAGGCCTTGCCGATCAGAAGGTCGGCAGTTCGAATCCCCGCGACGGGGTGAGCTCTCGTTTTTCGGTCCCTTCTCCTGCCAACCTAGCAGTTCAAAAGCACGTCAAAGTGCAAGTAGATAAATAGGTACCGCTCTGGCAGGAAGGTAAACAGTGTTTCTGTGTGCTGCTCTGGTTCTCCAGAAGCGGCTTAGTCATGCTGGTCACATGACCCGGAAGCTGTCTGCGGACAAACGCCGGCTCCCTCGACCTATAGAGCGAGATGAGCGAGCAACTGGACCTAAAAGTCAGGGGTACCTTTGCCTTTACCTTTCTCCCCCCAATATTTTATTCAAGTTGGCACCCTCGCCACATGCTGTTTCATACAGAAGTCAACCATATTCTTGTCCAAATCCCACAACCAGGGCCTGAAGGCAACAGCTCCTCCCTGTTGTTCCGCCCCTGCAAATGGTATTCAGAGGCATACAGAGAGGATTGTCTGTAGCCATCATGGCTGTTATAATTGTTGGACTTATTCTCTATTCATGTCTTGCGTGCTCTTTTAAAGCCATTCAAGCTAGTGCCTGTCACCGCATCTTCTTGCAGCAAATCTGCCTGCTTAACTGCTGCTTAATTGCTGAATATACGGCTTAATTATGGTAGTCTCTACGCTGTATATACAAGAAGTATAAAATGAATTAAAATTAATCATAAAACAGAAAAACCTTTGCCAAAGAACTATGCACATAAATATATGTGCTTCGTAGGGATCATCATCTGAACAATTATTTGCAACTTTTATTTATTTTACTGGTATTGTATTCATTTCTAAAAATGCAAGTTCTTCAGTAGGGAAAACGTAACAGTAAGTAAAAAAAATTCATCCCACCTTACTGGTCAAATGCAATACTCCCCCTGCCACACACCTTTATACAGCTTGATAAAAAATAACCATGATATACCAATCCAAATCTAGCTGTTATTTTAAAGAAGTGTGGCCAGAACTGGCAGATGGGGATTGGGTGCTCATCCAACTGAAAAGCAGTGTAGCATGAATAGATGGCACCCACACTTAGATGCACATCAGATTTATGCCTGTGGTTCCTGATCCAGCAGATGATGCATATACCTAACCAGCCTACCATACAAGGAAGTCTCCCTGCATGTGCATTTCTCTTAGCTGGTTCAGTATATAAGTGGCTTGAATGTCAATTTCCCCTTTTTTTAGTGAAAAAATGTTTTGGGGGAAAATGAGTGCTTGACTCAAAAGATGTAAAGGGTTCCAGGTGATCTCTCTGTCATTGAATACAAGTAATGAGAAGCTGAAGAATACACACACACACACGAATCTCACCAAGTCACCTCAACAAACCTAAGCAAGCTTGCTAGCAGCCCTGAAGGACTTTATCACATGATCACAGGATGCGGTGCACATATACCTTTGAATGGCAATGTTCACTCAAATATTTTATTGGGGAGGCTGAAGGGACCTTGACCCCTAGGAGTTGGCTCCCATGGCACATGGCATTAAGTGGACCTTTGATCCGATTCAGCAGGGCTCTTCTTACTTAAGGCCAATTGTTGCAAACATTTTTTTAAAAAAATTCAGAGTTGCACTAAGAGTAGCACTAAGGGGATAAATCCACCAGTGCAAGCATTTCTGCTTGTCCAACAGAACTATATCCCCTCTATCCCCCCCCCGCCCCCAGCCATGCACTGTTCTGGAAATTCTCTGAATTCTCAAGAACAGGTTTGGGGGATAGGGTGGGGGAGCCCTGCTGCACTAGTAGGGATCGTTGCACAACAATTTAGGCAAATACAGTCCTTAATTCTCAGTACTGGGCAGAAACAGACAGCATAAAGTAAGCATGCAGTAAAGATCTCCCACAAATATTTTCCACAGACCTTTTATTTTTTTTAATCGGCTTTTGTCTTGACTAATTGCAAAGTCCAAGGGGAAAAAAATAAAGACAGAAGAAACAATAATTCTGCATATAGTACATTTCAATGATCTTCTGCTAATTCATCTTTTTAATAAATGGCAATTCTCCTATGACAGAATGCAAGTCATTTGTTTTGGCTGTATTTTGCAACAAAAAGGCCTTCTGCATATCAAAAACCTCCAATTAGTACACACAGTGACAGTATGTGTGTATAAAGCAAAGTTAGCGGGAGTTATTGCAGCAAGCTAATTTATCATCCAGAGAGCAACACACAACAGCAGCGAAAACAGTTCAATTATTTTTCTTTTTTAAAAAATTAGTCAGGGGGTCCCGTGCAAATCACTTGTCTGGCAATATTCTGGTTGCTTTTTAGATTAGCATTGACAAGGAATCTATAAGAATAGAAATTTAAGGGGATTCACAAACCAAAAATGTTTCATTTGGGGGAGGATGTGGATGATGCAAAATATTGTATGCACAAACAGCCCTGACTCCAGAATAAAGCGTTGTGTGGAAATGCCCTTAAACACCTATGAAGAAGCGGCTCCTTAGCTGCGTATTGTTTACAAAACGCTGTTATAAGCAAACACCCTCAGCTGCTGCAGGCGAATTTCTGTACACTGACCTGATATGCTCTGATCAATGACTGCACAGCCAGATGATCTTCGACCAGTTTCTCAGCTTTCGCAGGTGACTTTGTCAGTCCATGGCTTTGGACAAGGGATGTTTTGCTTCCTGACAGGTCCGGTAAAGGACTTTGAAAGGCTTGTCCAGGAAGGGCCCCAGCAGTAGCATTTCGGAAAAATAAATCCCATGACTAGACAGGGTGGGGGGGAAAGAGAGAGGAAGAAGCGGGGGAAACAGGAAATAGAAAGCTATGATAGCCCTAAGAAGTTTGATAAGAAAACAATACAGGTGATAAATTCAATCCCTTCATTTCCTTGTCCCTAATTCTTTTTGCTATCCCTCTCTATTATCTAGCTCTTAAACCAATATTTCACTACCATCCCCACTCAAAGTACAGTGGTACCTCAGGTTAAGTACTTAATTCGTTCCGGAGGTCCGTTCTTAACCTGAAACTGTTCTTAACCTGAAGCACCACTTTAGCTAATGGGGCCTCCTGCTGCTGCCGCACCGCCAGAGCACGATTTCTGTTCTCATCCTGAAGCAAAGTTCTTAACCTGAAGCACTATTTCTGGGTTAGCGGAGTCTGTAACCTGAAGTGTATGTAACCTGAAGCATATGTAACCTGAGGTACCACTGTACTATGGGGCTCCTCTTTGTAGCTGCCTAGAGCCCTGCAAGAGCATTCTTCTTAGGGATTAATGATACGCTGCAACATTTTGTTGTAGGTCTCAGTGATAAGACAAAAATAGTTCAAAGGTAAGTCTTAGGTAGCAAGATAATAATAATATAATAATAATTTATTATTTATACCCCGCCCATCTGGCTGGGCCTCCCCAGCCACTCTGGGCGGCTTCCATAAAAACAAAAAATACAGTAAAATATCACACGTTAAAAACTTCCCTGAACAGGGCTGCCTTAAGATGTCTTCTGAATGTCAGGTAGTTGTTTATCACTTTGACATCTGCTGGAAGGGCGTTCCACAGGGCGGGCGGCACTACCGAGAAGGCCCTCTGCCTGGTTCCCTGTAGCTTTGCTTCTCGCAATGAGGGAACCGCCAGAAGGCCCTTGGCGCTGGACCTCAGCGTCCGGGCAGAATGATGGGGGTGGAGACGCTTCTTCAGGTATACTGGACCGAGGCCGTTTAGGGCTTTAAAGGTCAGCAGCAACACTTTGAATTGTGCTCGGAAACGTACTGGGAGCCAATGTAGGTCTTTCAAGACCGGTGTTATATGGTCTCGGCGGCCGCCCCCAGTCACCAGTCTAGCTGCCGCATTCTGGATTAGTTGTAGTTTCCGAGTCACCTTCAAAGGTAGCCCCACGTAGAGTGCATTGCAGTAGTCCAAGCGGGAGATAACCAGAGCATGCACCACTCTGGCGAGACAGTCCGCAGGCAGATAGGGTCTCAGCATACGTACCAGATGGAGCTGGTAAACAGCTGCCCTGGACACAGATTTGACCTGTGCCTCCATGGACAGCTGTGAGTCCAAAATGACTCCCAGGCTGCGCACCTGGTCCTTCAGGGGCACAGTTACCCCATTCAAGACCAGAGAATCCTCCACACCTGCCCGCCTCCTGTCCCCCAAAAACAGTACTTCTGTCTTGTCAGGATTCAACCTCAATCTGTTAGCCGCCATCCATCCTCCAACCGCCTCCAGACAGTTGGCTTACAAGATCCCTTTTTCAGACCTGGGGCTAACAACTACTGATTTCAACAAATCAGTATAGTAATAAAATTTGGGGGGAAAGACTGTGCTGTCAGAAAGCTCCCGAAATCATGCACCATAAGGAACACAATCTACTCATCTGTATTATCCTATATTGTAAATGCCCCCAACATTTGTGCAACGTGCTTTAAAATGCTGCTGCCTGAGTGCTGGAAGAAAGACCTGCTCCCTGCTGCCAGGCCCATTTCTACCTGACCTAGAGGGAGGGGCCCAGACTCACCTTGAACAGCTAGAAGAGGCTCCTCGGAGGCCGGAGGGACATTGCTGGAACAACTCCTAGGGTTGGGGCAACTGGCTAAAATGTTTTAAAAGGTTCTAATTTTGGCTCCTCTGTTTCATTTTTGTCAGGTTGGTGTTGGTTAAATGTTTAGTTGGGGTTGGTGGTTACTTTAATCTGGGTATAACTGTAAACTATTTGCTATTACTGTTATTGGTTTTTATTGATTAATTGGTTGGTTGGTTTGTTGCTTGTATAGGATATCTTGTTTTTTAATGTTTGATGTTTTGTTGTGTTTCATATGTTGTAAGCTGCCCAGAGTGAGGAAATCCAACCAGATGGGCGGGATATATATTATTATTATTATTATTATTATTATTATTATTATTATTATTATTATTAAAGCAAGCAAGAAGAAACAGCATATGAAGGTCACATCATCCATTCATTTTAAGTGAGAAAGCTGGCCAGGAAGGGTGGGAGGTGGGCAGATTATTTTTTTCACTGTACCAATTTTAGGCTGGCACAGCAAAGCCCCCTTTGCAGGTGCTGGCCCAGTTTAAGATCCAGTAGATCCATGTCTGGCTCAGCTCTGGCTTTTTCCAAACCACTAACACCCCATATTTAGGCCCTCTATGGGCTGTAGAACACTGTTGGGTGTAGTGATTCCTCCACTGTACTTCCTGCGGCTGCAGCAGCGGTCTCTAGCAGTGGAACACCACCACCGGTACAGGCCAGCAGACAAGGACATCTGCTGAATCATCAACCCCTCCAACAGTGCAGATTGGGATTAGGACTGAAGCCTAGAGCCAGAATACAACTGTTTATAAAATCCAGTGTTTAGAATGGCTCCCCTGCTTTCGTGTATTTCAGTTATTTTTTCTTACTGCCCAGTGGTGATGACCAAAACACTCAAATGTTAGCTGTATGGCTTTTAACCATTATTACCGTTGAGTGTTAGGTATAATAACTTGATTATTATTTTTTTACACAAAAAAACCAGCACTCATCTCCAAGCAAACAATATCAAGGAAGTCATTACGCTCTCATGGTAGACTGGTTGCATACAGGAAAACATGGCAACTGTTGTGTATTCAATAGACAACCAAGCAGTTTTTTTCAATTAATCTTGTGATAGCAATAGCTGAGCCTTGTCAAGTCTCTTCTTTATGATCTATGGCCCTGACACCATTCTATGAGCAGAAATAATGACACCTTTCTCGGGGCTTGTATCATTTCATTCCTAGAGTCATTTCAGATGCTACTTTGCACTAGTGGAGCAAAGGATTAGTAGGGACAAGAGAGGAAAGAGCGAAGAGCACTGTAAGAAAAGCTAACCCAAAAGATCAGTTGGGGGAAAGGTAGTTCTAGAAAATGCTTTCTAGGTTCAGCCCAATCCGAAATCTGTTTACTCAGATGTTACTCCCACGGGCACCTATTTCCTGGTAAAGTGCTTAGGACTGCAGTCCTCTTAGTAGGTGTGAGAGATTTTATTTGCCTGTTGCCCAATGGCCATTACGAAACACGGGAACAGTAGAAGTACCTACAGTACCAGATTGGTAGATCTAAACTCCTGCTAGGGAAGCAGGGAGAAAACCTAGCACTAATATATAACACTAAAAATTACCAAAACCAAACTGAGATTAACATCAAAATACTATACGGATGTTCTTTGCAGTTCAGGGTACAGAATTTTAAAAAATTCCAGTGAATTTTTCAATCTACTGCTGCAAAAGTGGCAACCTTGTTTGTAATTGTTTTATTGTTGTCTGCCAACAGATCAAAACATATATACATACATACATACACACACACACACACACACACATATATATATATATATATATATATATATATATATATATATATACACATACAGTGGTGCCCCGCAAAACGAAATTAATTCGTTCCACAATTTTTGTCGTCTAGCGAATTTTTCGTCTTGCGAAGCACGAAATCCCATAGGAATGCATTGAAAATCAATTAATGCGTTCCTATGGTCAAAAAAAGTCCAAACAAAGCCAAATTTGGTACAACAACAGTTTATTAACTGCTCTTTAAAGTCACACATACTGTAAAGAGCAGTTCAAAAATTGAAGGGAAAATAAATTAACTTTATAAACAAAACATGTCTTTGTTTTTAGACAAAGAAAACAAAGTCGCGAGATGTTTTCGTCTTGCGAAGCAAGCCCATAGGGAAATTCGTCTTGCGAGGCAAATCGAAAACAGAAAAACCTTTCGTCTAGCGAGTTTTTTGTCTTGCGAGGCATTCGTCTTGCGAGGTACCACTGTGTACCACTCTCTCTCTCTTATATGGCCAACGTAAGTTTTAATAAAAAAAAATACAATCAAAGCTTACATTGGCCACTCTGGAAGACATACAGAGAGTAGAATACAAATCATCTAAATAAAGTGAGGTCTAGTCCAAACATGAGGGACATAATTGGACAAAATTGTGCAGGGTTCCACACACTTGTCATTTTGTTTAAACTGGAGTGTTACACTTACGTGTGCAACTAGGACTCTATGGGCTGGGTATGCGAACACTGCATTTATTAGGTGTAGGTGCACCATTCAAATGAGCATATTGTGGAGCAGGATTGTTTTTGAATTGTCAGGCATCAGGCTTGAACGTGCCTTTCTCTGAACTCAACAGGACTGACTTCCATGTATGTTTTCACAGGCTGGAGCTATAGCTTTGGACTATAGCAGAAAATGCAGTTACATGCTAGCATGCAAATGCTGGTAGGGAAAAAAAATACAGTCAAAAATCATGTTTGACAAATCATTTGCTAACTGATTCAGCTGTATTTGTGTGATGCTTTGACCTATTCCTTTTAAATGAGCCTTAGCACTGCCAGGCTCTTCATTACATGGGTTTACTCTTACTTGGCTTCAATATACAAAGCTCCTCTAACCAGCTTTATTGATAAAGGTAAAGGTACCCCTGACCATTAGGTCCAGTCGCGGACGACTCTGGGGTTGCGGCGCTCATCTCACTCTATAGGCCAAGGGAGCCGGCGTTTGTCCACAGACAGCTTACGGGTCATGTGGCCAGCATGACTAAGCTGCTTCTGGTGAACCAGAGCAGCACACGGAAACGCCGTTTACCTTCCCACTGGAGCGGTACCTATTTATCTACTTGCACTTTGATGTGCTTTCGAACTGCTAGGTTGGCAGGAGCAGGGACCGAACAACAGGAGCTCACCCCGTCGCAGGGATTCGAACCGCTGACCTTCTGATCGGCAAGCCCTAGGCTCTGTGGTTTAGACCACAGTGCCACCTGCGTCCCAAGCTTTATTGATACTTTTAATAAATCCAGTAACCTGGGCCAGGTGACAGAAAGTTACTCAACCTTAAAGCTCCAAGTGATTACAAGCCTTGCTTCTGACAACTTTTAATGAAGTGTTTTCAGTTTAGCTCTATACCATGCTTTTTATATCCATTTATCTCCACTGACGTTCATCCCTTAGCTTTATTAGCCCAAGCCATTTATTTTTGTCCTGTTAATCACCAGTTACAAAACACCTAGGACGATATCCAACAGCAAGCCACAGCTTTAAAACACATGTATTCACGCAAGCATAGAAACACACATATGCAGAGACAGACAGACAGAGAGAGAGAGAGAGAGAGAGAGAGAGAGAATCAAACACCACAAATTATCACAACAGTTAGCAGTAACTTTTAAAAAAACCAACCCACTATCTTCTGCAATAGTGACACAGGAGGGACTATTGCACAGTCTGGCTTGCAGGCAGGAGCGACACAAACATCTGTATCAGTATATTTACTTAAAATATTTCTGAGCTGCCCTTCCTCAAAAGATTCCAAGGAGATGTTCAAAACCTTGAATAAAACTACTCACATATTTTTAACACACTATTTTTATTAAAGTAACAACAAGCAGGATAAGAAGCAGTTCTAACCAAAAGGTCATCTAAAATGCTGGCAGGAATACAAAGGTAAGCTGACACCTGTGCTTTTTTTCAAGGGGTACTCAAGAGTATACAGTGTGCTATGCTATGGCCTCCCATAACCCCCCATGGCAGAGAGGGAAATGGTGGGAAATGGCGGCAGAAATGAACCCATTCCATGATGGCTTCCTGTCTGCCTGCCAGGGCACTGAACTGAAAAGACAGTTCTGAGGGTGCTCAAGTGTCCTATCCGGCCTGCATGATGAACTCTCGCCTATCACCAGTTGTTGCTACTGCTGCTGCTGCTGCTGCTGCTGCTGCTGCTGTTGTTAAATAATATTAATAAAGATGATATTATGAATATCCACAACAGAATATTGTTCACAACAGAAAAATACAAAATGAGAATACAAAATACATAATAAAACAAAAACAAAACTAGACCCCCCTCCCACAAACACATTTTAAAAGCCAGAGCTGAACGCCTGGCTGAAGAGAAACATTTTCATCTGGCACCTAAAGAGATATAATGAAGGCGCCAGGTGAGCCTCCCTGGGGAGGGCATTCCACAAACGCCCCACTTGTGGCACACAAAGAAGGGCCTCAGATGATGACTGCAGGGTCTGGGGCAGTTTATATGGGGAGATCCTTGAGATATTGCAGTCCTGGGCCTACCATGCACTTTCCCCCTCCATTTGCTCTTGTAAGGAGAATAATATTTTTTTGTGAGCACTACTTTTGAGTCCTTTCAAAAGCTGTCTATGTGACTACTTGGAATGAATGGTTGCAAGAACCCAATTTAATTCAGGCAAATTCACATATGTTCACCAATATAAAATAAATGCTTCAATTCTAAATATAAAAGAGAGCATGGTGGGCTTTACTTCTGAGTAGACAAGGAACGCACAGAGGTCTAAAACAGGAAAGGGAATTAGGCTCAAGCACAATATGTATCAAACTTCAGATTTCTAGCTGTGGAAATGTCCTAGTAAATTATATATATATACACATATATAGCATTACCTTATGCACACTTTTTGGATTGTCAAGCCAAGCATAATACATTTCCTCAACGTAATTTGAATTACTTCCACTCAAGAATGGTTCTGTGGCTCCCGGTGAAACATAACTCCGACTTGGCAGAAATTCTTTTTTGTTTACATTTTTCTTCATCAACGAACAAATGCCACGATGTTTCAGGGTAGCAGCAATCAGCCGCAAATGACTCATTTTTGTGTATTTCGTAGATGATTTTCTATTGAGAGAAAATGGTAAAAAGGAATTAGAAAAGCAGCCAACACTTAATGGGTATCTTGCAATTAAAGGCTTTCCTTTTTAATAGAGCATCTACTTAGAAACAGAATCTTGTCCTGGATGACAGAAATCCAATTCCTAAGAAATACTTAACGGTGAAAGCCATTGATTTTAACAAGAATTATTAGCACACAGCTTCCTGCAGGGCCGGAAGCTACACTTGAAATCTAATTCAGCAACATTAGTGTTTCAAGAAGACAGCGTTGTCATTGCTTCTGCTTAATCCCTAGTTGATCCCCAATAATTATTACAATAACACACTCTTACATCACTATCTATCCATGTACAGTGATGCTATCACTGTGATTATTTGGGCTGATAGTTTATTGTTCCTCACCAACAGATTTTTCTATATACATCCCACAATGATCACTTTTACACATGTTGCATAGTCTATCAAGGTAATTTTCAGCTAAATGAGAAATAGATCCTGTGAAATAAAAGAACTCCTGACGTCAGGAATGCTAAAGAAATTACTTCATTCTGATGCGCAGTTTATAGAAATATCTGTATTCATGGGCAGCAGACAGGAAGTCAGTATTTTAAACATCTTGACAATAGTAATGGGCAAGAGATGCTACGTTAGCTTCCTGGCAGGTGAGCTGCTGTTGCTTAGAGAGAAGGAGGGGGCAAGGAAATGGGAAGACTGGGGCAATACAGATGTTCCAGTGGAGTCAATCTGGTGCCCTTTACACTGCACCACCCACTGTACAACACCACCCCTCTCCCAATTGATAAGCAACAGTGACCCACCTTTCGGGAAGCAAGCAACCAAAACAGCTCCAATCCAGCAAGCAAGCCACTTCTGACTAATGACCAGAACGTCACAGTAATTCTTCATTTTTATAACCTTGTACAGGATTTATTTATTTTTTGCCAAATGCCATACAGCAGAACATCAATCTGATCACACATACTTTCACTAAGGATATGCATTGGAGTTTACTCACGCACCACATCGTGCCCCCCAAAAAGGATGTTTCAGGCTGGAAAACTAAGCTAATCAAGAAAAGGCATTGCTATTCTGTCTCATTTAGATGCTCTCTTTTCAATCCGTCCTTTAAAAATGTCACTTTGCCATTTTTGAGAATACATATGGAAAAAGAAAATAGAATAACAGCAATAATGACTACATCAACCATAATGAAAAACAGTAATGAAAACCTCCTGAGATATTAGGATCACTCCATGGTTGAAAGATTTAGTCTCATACAAGTGGCTAGTTAATTCATAAATATGAAAACTCTGTTCTTACCTGCTCATTTTAAGAGGCCCTCCTTCCCATTTGCTCTGCCCTTTATCTTCAAACCTCCTTAGTTATCACATATTCTTCCTTCCTATTTCTGTTCCTCAGTCCACTGATTGTAACATGCATTTTCTTTAGCTACCTTGGTCTTATTTCCCTGTCTAACCCACAAATATATTCCTATCCTTACAACATGTGGGTAGTTTTAATCTTTACATATATAATTTCAAACATTTTACAAACTTTAAAATATCCAGTGACGTCCCTTCTTCTCCTTCTATGATTCATATGACATATCATACTTTTACTATAACCATTCAAATCAGTTTTCCACTTTTACATCAATCAAATATTGTATACAGTGGTACCTCGGGTTAAGTACTTAATTCGTTCCAGAGGTCTGTTCTTAACCTGAAACTGTTCTTAACCTGAAGCACCACTTTAGCTAATGGGGTCTTCCGCTGCTGCTGCTGCTGCGCCGCCGGAGCACGATTTCTGTTCTCATCCTGAAGCAAAGTTCTTAACCTGAAGCACTATTTCTGGGTTAGCCGAGCCTGTAACCTGAAGCGTATGTAACCCAAGGTACCACTGTACTCTGTTGAATTTATCTTAATGCTGCCAGCGTTTTCAGCTGTGTACAATTATTTTCCATATATTCAATAAATATTTTCCACTCTTCTCGAAATATGTTCTTCCTGCTCTCTTATTCTGTGTGTTAAACCTGCAAGGTCTGCATATTGCAACATCTTAAGTGGCCAATCCTTTCTACAAGGGACCTCGCTCACTTTCCATTTTGGGGCTAAGAGACAACAGGCCGCTGCTGTTGCATACATACATAATTTTTTCTGGCACCTGGGAATTTCTGTCTGGGTTACTCCCAACAAAAGGACTTTTTTGGGAAGGTAAATTTAAACAATTTTTTCAACTCATTATAGATCATTTCCCAATATTCTTACCCCTTTCTACATGTCTACCACATATGAAAAAAAATTCCAAAACTTACCTGACAACTGTATATCCAAGTTTTCAGGAGGGATGGGGGTGGAGAAGAAGGGAGGAAACTTCCTTCCACTCATTAGTATCCAACCCATAGCATTTAAAAAAAAAATCTTTATAGCCAAAGACTATTTCCCATGATGAATTAATTTCCCTACTTGTTTCTGGGGTGATTTAAATACACAATATCAAACAGGACAAGAACAACAAAAACATTAGGAATTAACTTTGTGGATAAATGTAATTTTTGAAAAATAGTTAAAATCTTATTTACAGTGTAACTGTAAAATTAAAAGTTTCCCCCAAAAGGGAAAACAAAACCATCTTTCTGTGGTTATCAGTCAACTTAAAAATAAAAAAATCCCTTGAGACTACAAAGTAATGTCAGTGACTTGTTACAAGAATTCTAAGATCTGAAATATAAAATAAACATTCATAAATGTACAAGGCAAACACATACATAAGTATATAAACGTGCCTGAAATAGTACAGGAGAGAAATCCTGAAGCCATTTTGACTCTCCCAAACCATTTTGACTCTCCCAAATTGACCTCAAATATTTCTCTGCAAGGAGAAAAGAAATGGGGAAGCCTCTCCATTGTATCTTACTTACCTGTCTTATGGGCGTATTTGTGTATGAAAAGGGTGAGCCTATCACCTGGTTTCAGGAATTAAAGCATTTACCATCACAAAAAAATGGCCAGGCTGCCCAGGTAAAGCAATCAGTGACCTTTAATAGATATCCTGGCAAACAGAATTCTGTTGTAGACCGCCTTCTGTGATGTATTTCTGCTGTAGACCACCCCCTTTTGTGATGTATGTATGATGTTTTGAGGGTGGTCTTGAGCTACAGGGTGGGCAATTTCAAAAGTCTATATAAGGGCTTGCTCACCATTGTTCTGGGTTCCTCCTCCCTCCTGCACATGGTAAGTGAGGACCCTGTTGCAACAGTATAATAAAGATCAGGCTTACTAGCTGCTTTGCTTCTCAATATTATCTGGTTGGCCTCTGTTATTTTCTCCTACCAATAGGGAACCCACTTAAGGACTCTATATGGGGTCTTGGACAATAATCCATCTCATGGATGGACTATCCACATGGTCAGACAGATTTGCTTACTCTCACAAAGTTTAGTATTATAATATTTTTCATTCAACATTATTAATCAATATCTATGAAGGTAAAGGTAAAGGGACCCCTGACCATGAGGTCCAGTCGTGACCGACTCTGGGGTTGCGGCACTCATCTCGCTTTATTGGTCGAGGGAGCCGGTGTACAGCTTCCAGGTCATGTGGCCAGCATGACTAAGCCACTTCTGGTGAACCAGAGCGGTGCACGGAAACGCTGTTTACCTTCCCGCCGGAGCGGTACCTATTTATCTACTTGCACTTTGACGTGCTTTCGAACTGCTAGGTTGGCAGGAGCTGGGACTGAGCAACGGGAGCTCACCCCATCACGGGGATTCGAACTGCCAATCTTCTGATCAGCAAGTCCAAGGCTCTGTGGTTTAACCCACAGCACCACCCGTGTCCCTATCTACACATCTTCAATTAATGGAGATATGAAACAGTAGGTCAGAATGTAAAATGAGAGTCAAATCTGTTTAATCCTCAAATTTTCCACAGTAAATCTAGCCTATTTTCCCCGGTGTTTATTCTACAGCAGAAACTTGGGCTGCAATTATGGATCCACTTTCTTAGGAGTAAACCCACTGAACTCTGAACAGACATATACAGTGGTACCTCGGGTTACATACGCTTCAGGTTACAGACACTTCAGGTTACACTCAGCTAACCCAGAAATAGTACCTCAGGTTAAGAACTTTGCTTCAGGATAAGAACAGAAATCGAGCAGCGGTAGCGGGAGGCCCCATTAGCTAAAGTGGTACCTCAGGTTAAGAACAGTTTCAGGTTAAGAACAGACCTCCAAAACGAATTAAGTTCTTAACCCAAGGTACCACTGTAAATGATCACACTGCTCTCAGCAACAATACTCAACTATCTGAGACACATAGCATTATCCCATAAGAAAAAGCCAGAAATTCCTAGTTTATTCTCATTTACTTAAACCACAATGTGAATACATAGCATGCTGGGGTTTGCATCCCATTTGCTCAAGCTTGTGTCCTCTCTTCACATGTGGGTAAAAGAAACCAGAAAGCATGGGGTCTGAATGCAGAATTCTGGTTTCTTGCTCCCAAACAGGCCAGGAATGGAAGTTTGCTCAAGATCAGCACAGGCAAAAGTTGAACCAGTTGTGTTACTCCACCTCAACCCAAAAATTAAACACAAATTTCCATCTGGAAACAAATGTTAATTAAACATGGGGTTTATCATAGGTTAAAAAAAATGTATGTTTGTGTGAAAGAGAACTGGATTGCAGAAGAAAAGTGATTCGTATTTATCAAACTGCTGGGGTATAATAAACTAAAGTGGGACAATAAACAGCTGAAGGGCTTTAAAGTATCAGTGCATCTTCTTATGTATATTTATAATACTCCTTAAAACAACTAAATACAGCAATAACCTAGATAACCCCTGCTAAAGACACCATCTGACGGCACAAATGATCCTGTCAATGTCTAACTTACCTCTAACCTCTTGTTCTCAGTCAATTCCCCCCTAAGGAGAAGTTTGCAACAAACTAATTCTGGTACCAGGTATAATCTTAGGAATGATCTGATTCTTTTTGAACTCAGGTGGAACAATGGAACTACATATGTCATAGGTCAACAAATTCCCTGAAACAGGTTTCAAAATGTACAAGCCCACATATTTCTGCTGACAGCTAATGCCTCTGGAAAACATGAATATTCGCATTTTCATGAACAGTCATAACACACCACAATAGGCTTCACTAAAATTGAACTAAGGTTAAATTCACTAAAATTGGACTCATGGTGAATATTAACTTCTGGTATGATGAAAATCTACGGACCAGACCATCATACATGGAGCTGCCCTATGAATCACACAGCAAATAGGTATAAAATGGATAATGAATTCATTCATGTTATTCCATACAGAGCTTCATCACAAGGTGAAGATCAAGATCAGCACAGGCAAGAGTTGAACCAGCTGTGTTACTCCACCTCAACTCCAAATCACAATTTCTTATCATTGACCCCCCCCCCCTAAAACAGATAGATCTGCTGGTAGTACTTATTATTAAACCAAATAAAATAAAATAAATGAAGGGATTCAGAGTGACATAGACCCAAGGTATATTTTAATATCCCTGAATAAGCCATTTATAACTATAAATCCTATGAAAGAATCTTGTGTGTTGTTCTGTGGGTCTCCAAAATTTTACCAAAACAGGCAGTGCCAGAGTCCCCAATACCTGTCTCATAAAATATGGATCGAGAATCAGAGGAAAAACTGGAGAATTTGCTAGCAACCTGGTATACCTCTTAAACAGAGACCTAAATCACATTGAAAATAGTGAGCTTAATCTTTTTAGAACTGAGACGGGGAAGAGATATTTTAACACAAAAGGCCACAGAGGTGGTATCAAATATCACAAGGAACCTTCCCAATACTGCTATCCTAAGTTTTTGGAAATACAGTGGTGCCTCGGGTTACATCCGCTTCAGGTTACATCTGCTTCAGGTTACACACTCCGCTAACCCAGAAATAGTGCTTCAGGTTAAGAACTTTGCTTCAGGATGAGAACAGAAATTGTGCTCTGGCGGCGCGGCAGCAGCAGGAGGCCCCATTAGCTAAAGTGGTGCTTCAGGTTAAGAACAGTTTCAGGTTGAGTATGGACCTCCGGAACGAATTAAGTACTTAACCCGAGGTATCACTGTAAGCTCAAAGAAAACAAGTGATATTTCTTTCAAATACATCTGTATGGCTAGGGTGCAGAAAAGGGTTGGGGAGCTTCTGTTGCCTTAGTTTAAGGTAATGGTTTGATTCAGATGTAAAAGAAAGCCATGTTTCCATGCTGCACAAACAAGTCTCAGGCTCATAAGCTCCCTGATAATCTCTTATGCACCAAAGGAGAAGAAAACCAAACTAAATGCAGTTCCTGATGACAACCAGAACTTGGACATTTACAGTTCCCGTGGACCAAAGTTAAGTGCCAAACAAGTTTCAGATTCTGGCTCCTCCCCACCCCACTAATCATGGTCCAAGCAAATCATACCTCCATTTTACCAAAGCTTGAACAAATACCCACATCAGTCTCTACAGCCACAGAAGGTGCTGCAACCTTCTAACAGCTTGACCTCATTCCCAAAGGCGCACTCCAACACGGAACAAAGACCACAATGTGCTTAATTTTATGGGGTATCTAGGACCACTACAACTTACTCATTCAGTCTGGTTTTGTGTGACCAAAGTTAAGCTTTGAATGAGTGCATATTTGTTTGTTTTTTAAGTGTTACTTATAGGCGTACATGTCTGTATTTTGTAACTTCTTCCAAGCTCTTGGGAATCCATTCACTAATTTTTCAGTCATGAGGCCGGGTCCTCTTATAGCTCAATAACTGGTTACAGAACTGGAGGCAGGGGGTAGGAATAAAGGGGCAGCTTTCATAACTAAGGGAACTAAACATTGGGGTGCTTCTGGATCATAGAATCACAGAACTGTAGAACTGGAAGGGACCCTGAGGGTCATCTAGTCCAACCCCCCGCAAAGCAGGAATCTCAACTAAACCATAAATGACATATGACCATCAAAGCTCTACTTAAAAACCTCCGAGGAAGATGAGTTCACCACCTTCTAAGGAAAATCGTTCCACTGTCAAACAGCTCTTACTGTCAGAAAGTTCCTCCTGATGTTTAATAGGAATCTCCTTTCTCATAACTTGAAGCCATTGGTTCGGCTCCTAGCCTCCAGAGCAAGTGTAATCTTTATAGGAATGATGCTTTTTTACTAGTCATAAAGACTCTGAAATCAGGGAGCAGACATTTCATGAGATACCTAAATTATTGAGGATGGTAAGAACCCAAGCAAATGAGGAACAGTTCCAAAAGGACTTTCCTGAATAGGAAAATGTACAACAAAATGGCAAATAAAGTTTGATGGAAGTAAATCCCTCTATTTGAGGCTAAGGAGCAGCAACCTGTTCAGAATCTGGACTCTCCAGAAGAGATACTGAGGCTGTGCTAATTGGTTCAACAAAAATGCCAACTTGTGTGTGGGCACTGTGTAAAGGGAAATATTGATAGGTGACATCCAATATTGCATAAATGGACTTTTGCTCAAGTGGCATAACTTCCCCTTCTCTTCCACACCACCCCCAGCTCTCCAGAAAACTGAACATTCATGGGCTAGTACTGTATTTGGTATCTGAACAAAGGCAAAGGTGGGATACAAATGTAATAAATAAGACAAAGAGCTTTTAATAATTAAACTGTTTCTAATATCAATTTATGTGAAGTCACACAAGTCTATACCAAGTAATATTCCCACGTATATTTCTAGAACAGATTTGGCAAATATATACTGAAAATCATACTTTAGTCTTTTATTAAGAATATATTAGACATGGGACTGTCTTTCCGATACGCACAGACAAATAATGTGTATATTTTCTTTTAGATTTGTGGGGATTCTTGAAAAAACACCTAATAAATTAACTGTTGCTTCCCCATTTAACATGTTTATTTATACACCCTCCCTTTTTCGCATTTATCACTTTTCTTCTTAGTAATGTGCTGGCGAGTTCACAGAGATATCCGATGAAGCGGAGATGAAACGCAAGGTCCTGAATCATTCAGCCAGATACACAAGTGGCAGCCAGGTTACGTTAGCTGAAAATTTATGTACCTTTTAAAGCAGAGATGACCCCATCCATTTAGGTTTCATGCCTGGCTGGACCACGTCTACCAAAGTCCATCATCATCAACATTGCCTCCCTACTCCAAATACATGCCACCAACCGGTTCGGCCTGCATGGAGGCAGCCCAGCAACCCTAAGCTGCACCCATAGAACCCCAGCCCTCAATGACACAATTAAAACAGCGGTTTGATTGATTTCCCTCTTCCGCTTCCAAGTCGGGTAAAACTGAAGGGCACCTCTGCTAAGGCAACTAGGCCTTCCTCTCCCAATTATCACTACAATGGAAAGATGCCTCCAAGTAAATGTTAGGGAACCATCAAGAAGACCTTTGCTTAGAGACCCCCCCTCCCAATTTTTGCTGATTAAGCAGCTGTGAAAGGGAAGATCATCCCATCCCTCTTCCCATTCATCCTCATCCAGCCCCCTCAGCCCCCTCCCCATTCACCCCCTCTCTCCCATTCATCCAATCCCCTCAGCTCCCCTCACCCCCTTTATTTCTCCCCCCCATCTCTGCTGCTCTCCCCCCCCCCCTGCATTCTGCCGTTGCCTTATGATCCCCCTGGCGACCGGCCGAGGCCTGAAGAGGAGGAGGAGGAAGCGGTGTGTGTGCGCGCGCGGGGGGGAGGGGGTGTCGCTCCGTTACCATAGAAACCCCTGGTTCCTCCTTCTCCATCCCCCCCCCCCACGCAGAGAAGGGGACAGACCTCGTTTAATTCCCCTTCCCTCCGAACGGAGAAGGGGGGGAGAGAGCAGAAAGAGAGAGGAAGATACCTGTTGTGTCACGTGAGGCGCGCGAGCCCGCCGCTCGCCGAGGGATGCTCGCTGAGGAGAACAAGAGGCCCGCCTCCGCCTCCTCCTCCGTCGCCCGCGCTGAGGTAAACGCGGCGGGGGCGGGGCCTGGCGGCGGGAATTCGCTGTCCGCGCGCGGGGCGGTGCTGGAGCGAGGAGGGGAGCCCGCGCCGGCCTGCGCACGCGCCCGCCCGCCCGCAGGAGCGGAGGAACGTGTGAACTGGCCCGCCACCGCGCGGGAGTTCACACTGCCGCTTCCACGCTTCCGAGGGATAAATAGAAGGACTCCTTTTTTCCGCCTCCGCCGCCTCCACGCGTTTCCCCCCGTTTTTCCTACCTCTTCTCCCGAGACTACGGAAAAGTCGGTGCGCTTCAGTTCCTCGCGGTTGTTTCCTGCCTTTGGGGGGGGGGGCTGGTAAATACTCACCGTGAAGTTGTTAAAGTAAGTGCCACGTTTTGAAGTAGTGTTTCTAAAAAAGAAAAAGAAAAAGAAAAATACCCCCAGAAGGAAAAAAGCAGTTGTTAAGCAGTTGTTAAGTTGGACAAAAAAATAGGATTCCAGGTGGAAAAATCGAAACTTGAGACAGAGTTGTTAGAACCAAAGACCAAGGTATTATCGAGAATGTATAACTTGCTGCTTAAATGGAATACACAGGATGAGACAGTTAAATCAGCCATGATAAAGTGGGCTCAAGACATTGGTTACAATATCATGTTTGAAGACTGGGAAAGGTTATGGACCACCGGTATGAAATTTACGGCATGTAATGCCCTGAAAGAAAACATTATGAAAATGATATACAGGTGGTACATGACCCCAGTCAAGCTTGCTAAGATATACCATTTGTCTGATAATAAATGTTGGAAGTGCAAGGAGGCTGAAGGAACATTCTTTCACCTTTGGTGGACCTGTCCAAGAGTGAAGGCCTTCTGGGAAATGATTTACAACGAGTTAAAAAAGGTGTTTAAGTACACCTTTCCTAAGAAACCGGAGGCCTTCCTCTTGGGCATTATGGGCCAAAAGGTGTTAAAGAAGGATAGAACGTTTTTTATGTATGCCCCCACAGCAGCAAGAATTCTTACCGCCAAATACTGGAAGACTCAGGATTTGCCCACACTGGAAGAGTGGCAAACGCAATTGATTGACTACATGGAGTTGGCCGAGATGACCGCCAGAATTCGAGATCTGGGAGAAGAAACAATGGAGGAGGATTGGAAAAAATTCAAGGACTATTTGCAAAAATTTTATAAGTTATATGAACTATAAAATGACGCATGACTTGAAATGTTAGCCCCAGCAATGAGAGTGCAGTATATATGAAATTGGATAATATTATTGAAAGAACCAAAGTTTAAATGGCGAAAAATGATAATATGTTTTGTTCCCAGAGTAAATGTATAAAAAGGGATTTAAACTTAAACTGCAATTGAAAGTACAAAAGAAACACATGAAACAAGGTTATAATTTGCTGATAAATTTATTGTTAAGAATGCATTGTGCGGGAGATGTGGGGAAGTTCAATAGAAAATTGAAATAAGTTGTTGAAAGGTTATGATTCTTTTTATCTTCTTTTCTTGTCTTTTCTTTTTCTTTTTTGCTTCTGTCTGTGATTGAAAAAAAATGCAATAAAAATTATTTTAAAAAAAAACAGAAGGAAAAAAGCACAGTCCCCTCCCCAATAGATGCGCCACTATGCAAGCAAAAATGATTGTTTATTTATTTATTTTTACAAGCGCAGGCTCCACGTGTTTCTTTGAAGCACATTTTTTAAAAAATTTTTATTAATTTTCAATTACATTCCAATAATAGCTTCATTGTAACAATGCCAAATTATAATGCAAGTACTAATACCAATCGTTCAAATACCAAATTATATAATTTAGGTGTATGTGTGCCCCCCGTGCAAGCTAGAATTGATGGTTTGATGATTTTCTTTATTTCTGCGTTCCAAAATCTTATTAATTTCAATTGCATTCCGGTCAAAATAATAATCCCTTATACAACAACTGCAATATTAATAACTTCCATTCATGTTGACACATTAAATGATTTATAAAACAAGTGAGGCACTCAAACTATATCCTTGCTCTTCCTGTGTGTGGCAATTTTTCTGTCCGCGGTGTTTCTTTGAAGCTCTTGTGCACCGCTTCCCATCGCAGACGACCCCTAAAAATGGTTTACACGCAACAGTCGAAACAATACACCTGTGCAAGACCTCTGAACGCCAGCAGTAAAATGACAGTGATCGACATGAAAATGTAAAGGGAGGTAAACGGCTGAAATTGATGGAAACACGGTTTTTAAAAGCTATGGCGGGGAGTGGATCCTCACCATGTGACAGAAACCCAATAGCGCATCTATCTCCACCTCTGGAGTTTTGCAGCTGGGGCATCACCACAAAGAAGCCCCAGCTAGGGAATCTTCCTCCCATATTTAAAACAAGTATTATTATTATTTGAATTATATTATTATTATTAATTGAATTATATACTGCCCTTATACCCAGGGGTCTCAGGGCAGTTCACAGAATAAAATCAAGGTATAAAACCACAAAATACCTAATTAAAAAAACAAACCCAATATTTTTATGGCTTCAATATCAAGCCAGGTCTCCCCCCTTGCTTTGCTTAACATCCATCATGATTAATAGTTCTGGCATGCAAGAATTGATGGTTTGATGATTTTCTTTATTTCTGCGTTCCAAAATCTTTATTAATTTCAATTACATTCCGGTTATGTAGTTCAGGTGGCCTTAAAAGCTTGCTCACCATTTTGTGATCTTGGAGGCCTCGTGATGTAGAATTTGTAGAATTATTCCTTGCTTTCTCTTTGTCTCAGGTTGCAGCCTTGGTATTTTCAAACACCCGCTTTATTGATCCCTTTCTAGTTCTGCTGCCGCTGTTGCATAAAATAATAGAATTTTAGAGTTGAAAGGGGCCCCAAGGGTCAGCCCCCTGTAATGCAGGAATCTCAACTAAAACATCCATGGCAGATGGTCATCCAACCACTGCCTAAAAACCTCCAGTGATGGAAGTCTTATTTCAGTACCTTTATTCATATTTTACCCACGTAGCTGGACATAGGTTTAGGATGAGCAGACCCAGAGGCTAAATTCAAAGATGTAATTTATTAAAGCCTGTTGATAATAATATACATGTATTATTTCATCAAGAAAATCCAGATACTCTTGAATTTTATTTTTGTATCTTTCCATCTAAGATCAGTATTTGAAATAAAAGGAAAGTATCTTAGACCTTGACAACATGACTGGTAATAACTGAAAATCCCCATTTATAAGAAAGAATTTTATCCCTCCATTCTCTGCTGGAATATATAGCTAAATGACACAAGCACAACATTGCAACATGAACTGAGTTATTTCTTTAGTTTCCTATCATATCTTTTTTGCTTATGTTTTCTTCCAGGCTACAAATTTGCTTTGATTATGTCTGTTGCTATTTTTGCTGTGCTTCATGGAGCAGCAGAGCAACAGCCAACCAAGGTCTGATCTGTAGAACTGATTAAGATTGTCACTTTCTGTGGCATAAATATCAACATGTATCACAATTTTTGTTGAGGTTACAATGCCGTGGGAATCAAAGCAGAAATTCACCTGACCTAGAAAGAAACAAACAGAGTAAAAGTGCTGCAATTCATTCAGTAGAGCAAGTGTGAAGCTAAAATTGCTTTACTAGGGTCAAACTATCTATACAGTGACAAAGAAATTTTAAGAGGAAGCAGGTGTGAAAAGCTTTGTATTCTAATTAATTAGGCACTGGGGTCACCAATGTGGAGTCCTTGGGGACTTCCCCCTAGCACTTGTGAAACTTCAAAGCCCTTTTATCAAAATGTACTTTGAATGTGCTTTAAAGGTATAGTTTGTACACAGCCTTACAGTGCAATTTACCAATATAAGCTTTCATTTGATTTGGAGCGAATGTGTCAGGACCACATATAAAAACATACAAGTTCAATATATTTCACTTTAATGCTATCTTTGCCCAAACCTCATGGAATGTTGGTTATCTGAGTAGTGCATAGACTATCCTATTGGAATTTAATTTGTAGTGAGGAAAAAAATAACAAATATAGACCCTGAACTGGTGAAATGTGTTGGCATAAATGTTTCAGAGCGGTTTGTGTTTTCAGCAAGGTTACCTAGTATTGTGTCTGTGCTTCAGGATTCTCACAAATAATAGACACTTATGACTGAAGCCTTGGATAGCCAACAAACACTGGGAAGTTCAATTCTGTCCAAATATCTCAACATCATTTACTAGTGACTAATTAATTTTGGTGCTTGAACCTTACCACCTGTAAATGAAGCAAATTTGAAAAAGTGGATCATTGTCGCAGTTAACATTAACAGGTTTTCAATGAAAAGAAAAGGGGAAAACTTGTGGGCATATGGGGTTATCTCCTTAGGGAATGCCCACAATGAGGCCATTCTCTGTGGCAATGTGTTCATAACGTTGGCAGATTACCAGAGAAATGCTTGTGCCTCATATGTTGAAGGTTACACAGGAGACCTTGCTATTGGCTACTCTGTATAGTACTGATAATCATCTAGATGTCCATTATTAGTATCTGTGACAGCTTTTACCGGTATATGCTATAAAGGAAGAATTGTAAGATTGAGGTGTGGGGAGGTTGACATGCTTCTCCTTTATTTGTAATATCATGACTGGTAGCTTATTCTAGAAGTGGGGATGCCTGAAGCAATCACAGGTTGTCTTTAAAAGGATGACGGATCACTCTTGTCATATCCTTATCATATGAGCATTCACTCAGTGTGGGATGGTGGATGAAAAGATACATACAAGAAATTCCATGAGCAGATTAGCCCACAGAGCTCACATTAGCCTTGGTCCAATGTGTGTTTTTTTAGACTGCTGCTTGTTGAGTTTTATGACTTTCATTGAGTATTACCATATCCACCCTAATCCAGATTTTGCCTTGTGCTTTGATTTTGTGCCACTATTATTGGTGAAACTCATGAGATAACCTCTCTCGCCCTGACCTAGCCACTGTGATCCACGCGACAGTCACCTCCAGACTGGATTATTGTACCTCGTTCTACGTGGGGCTGCCCTTGAGACTGACCCAGAAACTCAGCGGGTGCAGAATGCCGCGGCGAGACTCCTTACAGGGTCCTCGCTGCAAGATCACATTCACCCGGTTCTATACCAGCTGCACTGGCTCCCGGTGGAGTACAGGATCAGGTTTAAGGTGCTGGTTTTAACCTTTAAAGCCCTATACGGCCTAGGACCCTTGTACCTATGGGACCGCCTCTCCTGGTATGTCCCACAGAGGAACCTACAGTCTGCAAATAAAAACATCCTGAAGGTCCCAGGCCACAGAGAAGTTAGGCTGGCCTCAAATAGAGCCAGGGCTTTTTCGGCTGTGGCTCCAATCTGGTGGAACGCTCTGTCACAAGAGACTAGGGCCCTACGGGATTTGACATCTTTCCGCAGGACCTGCAAGACAGAGCTGTTCCACCAGGCCTTTGGTCAGGGCACAGCCTGACTCCCTCCTTTGGCAATCTTCGCAGAACTTTAGCCTAATGCTTGCCATCAATTTGAGTTGAATTAATTTTATAATGAAATGATTTTAGAATGTTGTACTATTTTATTGTTGTTAGCCGCCCTGAGCCCGGCTTCAGCTGGGGAGGGCGGGATATAAATAAAATTTATTATTATTATTATTATTATTATTATTATTATTATTATTCATTTGCCAAACTGACTGAGATGTTCCAGTTCTTAAATTAGTTATCTATGAGGGAGAACTTCTAACTGAACAGTGTCATTAATATTACATTTTGTTTGCGTTATTTTTCATTTTTCAGTGCCTTAAAATATTTCTTGATAGGTTTGAAGGGTTGTTCAGCCTGGATCATTTTAATGTTTGGGGAGTTTGGCTGATTCTAGTTCGCTATTTATATTCCATTGTGTTCTGTGTTGTTCCACTGCTATGACCTGTGTGAGTATATAGAACAACAACTGAAATCCCACTATTTGATCAATTCTTATAATTTACTTATTTTATTTATCTATGCAATTTATATCCCACTTCTTGTCATTTGTGATAACAGTGCAGGTTACAACACAATGAAAGCAAAACAGAATATATATATTTTTAAGTGCTTTAATAATAATACTTAAAGTAATGCTTTACTGCAGGTTCTCAAAATCTGTTTACAGTTTTTGGCCTGCTTATTCATGCATCCATTGCTCACTGGCTCTGAGCCTGGCTTTCATTGGATGATCCAGGTGCAGAAGAAAAGAATAATCCCAAGTGGAGAAAAACCCTGAGGTTAAATCCACATGGAGTGTTATTCCAATGAATTTAACCCCACCCCACCCCACACCCTATTTTAACATTTCGCCACAAATTAAAATATTATGGCAACAAGGCTAGGTTGTTCCCCTCTCCTGAAACACTCTGATCTTCCCCTTACACTGACAGTGTTCACATTAACAAGGGAATTGGGGAAGGACAGTGTGGGTCCCTTCATGTTATTTCCCTTCAAGTGGCTGGAAGAGAGACATTGAAGAAACAGTTGCAGTTAAAGCCATTTTTAGACCAGGCTTTCCTAACCTGATGCCCTGCAGATGTTTTGGACTACAACTCTCATCAGCTCCCACCAGCGCGAACCATGCTGACTGGTAATTATAACCCAAAGCTTCTGGAGCACACCAGGCTGGGGGAGGCTAATATTGACACTTTAATTTTCTTTCATACTTTGAGAACATCCCATTGAATTAAATAACTAAACAACATCCTTTATCATCAGGGTGGATATAAATCAATGATTTTTAAAAAAATCAGATTCTTTTAATTTAAATCAGATTTTTAAAATAAAATGCTTTTGGAGGAAAAATCTTTCTAAATATAGTTTTCTATTTAAGTTACATTATAATCCAAAGGCTATTCATCAGGAAATAAGGATTTGTTTTTCATGTGTGCTAAAACACAGTCTAAGGTGTTGTTGTTGTTGTTTTAAAAAAATAACTACATCAGTTAACAAACATGGATACATATGCTATAATGTTACTGTTTTAGTTAAATAAATTGTTTAAATTGTAATTAAGGAAATGATTGTTTTTCTCCTTCCAATAAAGTACAGCAGAAAAGTTGTTGAAATATAAACAGTTAAGTTATTAAATGTCACAATTATTTCATAATTATTTGTCAATGTATTTCTAATAGTATAACCAAATCAGTAATTTTTGATATAACTGTAAAAACTACTGTGAAAATTTATTATTCAAAAAATGAAACCATCTGGTTGTAAATATTAAGATTATACTAGCAAGAATGAGTCTTTCTGTAAAAAAAAGAAAAAAGATTTAAATCAAGTCTTACTGACTAGTGAGTTAAATCAATTTGATT
Organism: Podarcis liolepis; assembly: GCF_965112155.1. Taxonomy (NCBI): domain Eukaryota; kingdom Metazoa; phylum Chordata; class Lepidosauria; order Squamata; family Lacertidae; genus Podarcis; species Podarcis liolepis. The sequence goes on from NC_139556.1 coordinate 26,159,194, forward strand.
TAAATCAAATCGACCCTGCTTATCACCTCAGTTAACAGACTTAGATGTTTCCCTTGTTATATCATAATATTGTAAGTTTATGGGTGTCAGAGTTTGTGGGTACCAAACATCGATAATTCCTGGATTTAGTAAGTGTTAGAATTTAATCACTGTTTAGAGAGTTAAACTGGAAGCCAGACTCTTAATAGCTGGACTCAGCTTCCCATGAGAGATGACCAATTAACAGAGAACAAAGACAGGGAAATGGGCCATCAACAAAGCAAAGACTATACCAATCGGCAAATGGGTGAAGCCCCCCCCCCCCAGTTCTGAAATAGTTAACAAAGACTAGCAGAGTGGAGAGCTTATGGTTGCAGTTAGGGGTTATGTGGGCTGGAGGAAAATAGTTGCAGTGTGTAAAACGCGGCATGCTGGAGAGAAGCTGAGCCATGGCTGGTGTCTTTCTAAATCCAAGGCTGCTGTGGAGCCTTAATCGTAGGCTCAGGTTGCATATGTGTGTAAATAGTCCATATATCATAAAGACACCACAGTCTCCATTGTGCCTCATTTCCTAAAGGATATATGAACGCTGTATAAGCACATGGACCCCGGGAATCTCACATCCCTCAGAGACTGGGGCAGCGTGTACCAATATTATACTGTGTGTTGGAAACTAGTAACTGATTACCTTTTGCTTGCCCTTTCTCAGCCCCAAAGCAAGGCATGCACCTTTGAATGCTTTGCCATTAGTCTGAAACTTTAGGGAAAATAATCTTTCTTGATTTTACAATGACAGGATGTGTGTTTTATCATCAGCACCAATTTGGGGGCACTGTAATTATTTTACATACATTCTCACCCTTAACTATGGTCATGTTATATTATCTTATTTTACAATTTTGCATGCTGGCCTGATGCAGTCTCTGATATTCATATAAATTTACATGTTTATGCCTCCACATTTCTTACTAGATTTTTCAAAAAACGTTTTAGCAACACTCACCAAAAGCCTTTTTCAAGTGCCATTCTATTGTCGTACACATCACTTTCCATTGCTTCAAAAGCCCCATCACACACACCCCAGTTGCTAAGGGCCTTGCTCTGTCCTAATCCCGTTTAGGCCCATTAGAGTGAGAAGGTATTAATTGTAAATTCTGAATCCCCCTTGGGCTCAGATCATCATCTCACAAGGAACCAAATTGCAAAGGGCAGCAACTGACAGGTGTTTCATGAGAACAAGGAATTTCTATGACAATTCTCCACACACACACACACACACCGATCCTCTAGGTTTTCTCCACAGCTTTTGTTTTTAATAACATCACCACTATATTTAAGTTATAAATACTTTTTAACAGGGAATGTCTATTTGGACATGGGATTATACTCATATGTGCTTAAATCAAGTCTTCCCCTAACATGGTTCCTTCCAGATATTTTGAATTACAATTTTCATCCATGCAGGCTGTAGCAGGTAGAAGTTGCAGTCTAAAATATATGCAGGGCATCAACTTGGGGAAATCTGCCTTACATTAGTTCATAGTATACTAAACATTGATAGGTCCATAGACAGAAGAATTTTGGATAAATTAAATATGCTTTCTTTCTATATATACTCTACCATCCTACTCCATTTATCCTATGTAGTCTCCACATCAATTCAGTTTTGGCAAGGTGAGGCAGAGGTTGCATCTGAAAAATGCAGAAGGACACTTCAAACTCTATTATGAGAACTTCATTTGTATTACAGTGGTACCCCGCAAGACGAACGCCTCGCGAGACGAAAAACTCGCAAAACGAAAGGTTTTTTCGTTTTCGAGTTGCCTCGCAAGACGAATTTCCCTATGGGCTTGCTTCGCAAAACGAAGCTTGCCCCGGGGACAGCGGGTCTTCTCTTTTGAAGCAAGCGGCTGCGGGGAGATCGCTTCTCCCCACCGCCCCTTGCTTCAAAAGAGGTCCGGGGGCAGCGGGAAGCGCTCCCGCTGCCCCCGGACCTCTTTTGAAGCAAGTGGCTGCGCTTCTCCCCGCAGCCGCTTGCTTCAAAAGAGGTCCCCGACCTCTTTTGAAGCAAGCGGCTGCGGAGAGAAGGGATCTCCCCGCAGCCGCTTGCTTCAAAAGAGGTCCCCGGCCTCTTTTGAAGCAAGCGGCTGCGGGGAGAAGGGATCTCCCCGCAGCCGCTTGCTTCAAAAGAGGTCCCCGACCTCTTTTGAAGCAAGCGGCTGCGGGGAGAAGCGCAGCCGCTTGCTTCAAAAGAGGTCCGGGGGCAGCGGGAGCGCTTCCCGCTGCCCCCGGACCTCTTTTGAAGCAAGGGGCGGTGGGGAGAAGCGATCTCCCCGTGCTCCGAAGCCGGGCGGGGGGGTGGGAACACCTGCCCCAGCCACCCCGCTTCGGAACGCTGCTCCGAAGCGGGGGGGGCGGGAGCACCTGCCCCAGCCGCCGGGCTTCGTAGCGCTGCTGCGAAGCCGGGCGGGGGGTGGGAACACCTGCCCCAGCCACCCCGCTTCGGAACGCTGCTTCGAAGTGGGGTGGGGGGCGGGAGCACCTGCCCCAGCCGCCGGGCTTCGTAGCGCTGCTGCGAAGCCGGGCGGGGGGGGGTGGGAACACCTTCTGAAGGCGGGCGGGGGGCGAAAGTCTTTGTCCCCCCTGCCTGCCTTCCCAGGGGCTTTTAAATCGCCCCGGACAGCGGAGAAGTCCTCCGCTGTCCGGGGCGATTTTAAAATGCCGCCCGCCAGCATTTTAAGATCGCCCGGACAGCGGAGAAGTCCTCCGCTGTCCCAGGGTTTTTTAAAATGCTGGGGGTGAGAAGAAAAGCCCTTGTCCCCCCCCCCCAGCCTTCAGAAGAGGTCTGGGGACAGACTGTCCCTGGACCTGGTCTGAAGGCGGTTTCCCTAGGAACGCATTAATTGATTTTCAATGCATTCCTATGGGAAACCGTGCATCGCAAGACGAAAAAACCGCAAGACGAAGAGATTTGCGGAACGAATTAATTTCGTCTTGCGAGGCACCACTGTAATTCATTTCCGTTTTTAGTCCATCCCATCACTCAGGACAGATAAAACACGTTCAAGCAAAATATACTAATAAAATGAGGTACTGTCCAGGGGAAGAACCTTGGACCTCAAGGACAACTATGACAATCAGACAGAGACAACCTGTGTAAGCACATATTCACAAATGTTGTCTGGCTTTGGTAGCCAATCAAATTTGTGCTTGCAACTTTCTCCCCTGAGGTGGCAGAGGAGATGGAACAAGGTGGTTCAGATTGTGACATCAGCCTATGTTGCAGAAGTTCACTTCCAACGGGGAAAAATATATTTTTAAAAGGTGTGCATGCACAGTTACAGAAATACCTGCTCATATGCCCAGTATGGGAGAAGTGATAGAGGATGGAGGAACCAAAACAATTCTTCGTCCCCTTGAGTGTCTAGCAGATGAATGAAAAGAATAAATATCCAAATGGAATGTGTGAAAGCTAATGATTGGACCTTTCCACTTTTTTTCTGAAGGCTCTAAACTAGGAGAAGCAGATTGTTGGGAAAGCGTCATGAGTTAACCCTTTGCTATCTGTTCCACTCCTTGCTGACCAGAACACTTCACACCAAGTCTAATATTCTGATCAGGCATATCTCAATGTCTTGATAGAGGACAGGAAATTGTGTTTGGTATATTACCTCATTTACTTCATTCATAATTTAGGCAGAGTGACCAATTCATGGGAGTTCATTCATTCATTATTAAAATTCAAGCTAAATAAGATTAACAAGTGATTTGTAAGCCTTTGGTGTTGCAGGGGAAACTATGCAATATTTTCTCTCAAGAAATTAGAAAAGGAACTGATATTAAGCAAGCTTACTGATTTAAATGTCTAGGATAGGTACATAAGATAAACAAAAAAGAATTCAGAGCTCAGATACCTATACTGTAATCAATGGGAATTGTATTGCATCTTTAGTGAAAAGACTCTAATTTTAAACAGCTCTTGCACAAAGAGAGGAAACCTCATGCGCTTTTCTTTTTCAATGTTCTTCTAAAGGCTATTGAACAAGCTTTTTTCCCTTTAAAAAAGCCATGCAGTACTCTCTTCTTTTAAAAAGATTTCTGCTTTTATTCCAAAGTCTTTGTTTGATGTGTTTCCTCCAATATTTGAGGAGGAGTAGCCCTGTTTTGTTTTGTTTTGTTTTGTTTTGTTTTAAATGTACATTATTACCTTTCTGAGCTTTCTCATTTCAAGAAAACAACCAAATATGAACAACCAAGTACTTTACTGTGAAAAGTGTTCTTGATCAACTGAAGTCCTTTGGTATTTGAAAAGAGACTATCACTTTAGAAAGGTGGGGGAGGTTGGGTTTTTTTGCTAATGAAGCTTTCCGAAGCCCCAGTGGCAGTGTCTGATTGCAATTGCTGAAAAGGTGCCTCACTTAGAGGTTTATTTGCACTAATCAGCACCATGTTGTGCCTCAAAGCTAAAGTTCTCTTTAGAGGTAATGCCCCTACTGGGCTATTCTGCAAGAACAAAACAGCTTCTTCTGTTTACTTTTGTTCCATGCACCTTATCTGTTTTTAATGGAATGCTTTGAGACTACTTTCAGAACCTGTTGTATGGGTAGAGGACTTGTAATTTATTTTTAACACCTTCCTCCCACATCAGCTTTCATTGTTAATGTAAGGTACTCTAGGTCTTCAAACAACTCACAGCTTAGATATTGAATCCATTAAAAAGACAGATTGACTGGATGGCAGGGGGTCATTTATAGTAAAACACTAAGTACCACTGCTTTTCTACTTTCTTGGCAGTGACCATTTCATAGCTCTGCTTTTTCTGTGCTGTTTTGATGGCGCTGGCATGCAATAAGAGTGCAATCCTAACCCCACTTACCTGAGAGTACGCCCTATTGAATTAAATAGGACTTGCTTCTGTGTAAACAAAGTTAGGATTGGGCGGCAGGGAGTCTGCTTGGAGGGAAAAAATTGGGGCTGCAGTTTTGAATTTGTTTTATTAGTAATTTAATCAACTAAAGTTTTGATTAACCCAGTGATTAATGGATTGTCCTGATCAGTAACCCTGATAACTCACTTCCCCATTTCTCTTTTGCCTCCCTTTCCTGCCTGCTTTATTGTTTTTTACTTTACAGCAATGGCACTGGAACAACCACTTAATACAGAACTATAAATAAAAAGTAAAGCATGGGCAAAGCGATGTAAAGTTTTCCCATCAATAGCATAGTTCAGAGGTTCCCAAATTGTGCCCATGGACCACCAGTGGTCCTTCAGCTTCATTCAGGTGGTCCACAGCAGATACACATTCAATATTCATGTTTTTATTTTTTATTGTATTTTATTGGCTTTATTATTATTATTATTATTATTATTATTATTATTATGAATAAGAAGAAGAACAAGAAGAAGAAGATTTGTATACTGCCCTTCATCCAAATATCACAGGGCAGTTCACAACATAAAAATACAAAATGAGAACACAACATACATAATAAAACAAAAACCAATAGTCTCCCTCCCACAAACACATTTAAAGGTCATATAGAATGTTAATCAGCCAAAGGCCTGGTTATAGAGAAACCTTTTCAGCTGGTGCCCAAAGATACATAATGAAGGCACCAGGCGAGCCTGCCAGGGGAGGGTATTCCACAAACAGGGTGCCACTGCAGAAGAGTCTTATTCTTGTGTTGCCACCCTTGACTTCTCATGGAGGAGGCACACAAAGGGCCTTAGATTAAGATCACAGGGTCCATGTCAATTCATATGGGGAGAGGTGGGGTTAATTTGGAAAAAAATGGAAGTGGGGTTGGTGAACGAAGCGAGCAGCGATACAGCCCCCAGTCATACAGTGGTACCTCTAGTTACGAACTTATTTGTTCCGGAGGTCCATTCTTAACCTGAAACTGTTCTTAACAAGAGACGTGTTTTCGCTAATGGGGCCTCTTGCTTCCGCTGCACCACCGGTACACAATTTCCATTCTCATCCTGGGGCAAAGTTCTCAACTCTAGGTAACTCTTCCAGGTTAGCGGAGTTTGTAACCTGAGGCGTTTGTAACTTGAGGTACCACTGTATACGTATCAAAGGTGTGCTCTCATTCTTCATGCTTATGATGAGAAGCCAGTCATGCAATCTTTATAGCCAGGTTCATCCCAGGGAGCTAAGCAGACTGCTTTAGGTGCAGTACAGCATAAAGTAGTCCCAGCTCCTCAGACTGAACCTGAGACTACACCTCTAATATTGTTTTCTTTGACCCATAATAATAAGGGCCATATTAGTTAGGGATGAGATAGAGGCAGTGGAAGGATAAAATGAGCAAGACATTCTTATCTGTACTGCATTTTATGAAAATGCTAACAAATAGGATTGGAGGGCTGTAGTCTTAACAATATAAGATGTGTCTTGTGAAAATGTTAAATCGCACTATCCATTTTGGATCCTTTATACTTTAAATGGTACCTGGGGAAAGCCTGGGGTTACCTCTACTCTCCTTAGCACATTACATGCTGCAGTAAGTGAAGCCCTGGCTCATGGTGGAATACAGTTAACTCTCAGTGTCAGGACTGTAGCTCACAGCTAGCCCCTGCCCTACAGTGAAATGTTTGAAGCTGACAGTTCATTCAATATCATAAAGCCACCAAGCATAACTGGCACAGTCTGTCATCCATTGCATTGCAGGCTTACATCTAAGCTAATAGGGAGTCTGAATTATGACTCTCCCTCCAGACAGGGTGAATCTTTCAAGACAGTGTTGAGATCACTGACTAGACAGGAGCTGAATCGCCAGAGTGGTGGCATGGGCATTACATCAGAAGACAGAAAGGAGTTTGCAAAGATGGGGTTGGGGGAGAGGGAATGGCTGAGCACAAATAGTGCTAAATTCATTGTTTTTAGGAGAGGATTGCTATTTGACTTACCTTCTTATAAAATAAATTAATATCTTAAAATTGTCCATTGAGGCATGAACTGCCCCTGTTTCCATGTGCTCTGATTCATAGGGGCTTTCTGCATTGTAACTCTTCATATCCTACAATATTATTCCAATTTTAAGAAACTCTTGATTAAACAAAGAAGAAGCAGAAAATAGAAAATGTTACTGTGGAGTGCTTCTGTTCAGGGTTCCAGCCATTTCATTCTATCCTACACACATACTGTTGGTGCAAGGGAGAAATATATAGAGAATGCAGAATTCCTGGATGCTAAGATCCATGTTTGGGGCAAGTTCTCTTTGGTAAGAGAACCCCAGTAGAGATTTAACGTCACAAAATATTCAGCAAAATAAAGCATGGAAATTCAGGCTGCTAGACCTTTTAAATATGCCCTTGTGAGTTCCAAATCTTCCCTCTTCCCCTAGCTTAGGAAAAGACTACAAGTTTGGCATGTTAAAAAATGGTTTATTTACAAACTCAAAGATCAGGTTCCCATGCTTCAGAAGTTGCACAGGCAGTAAAACTTAGCTTAGATGCAAAGTGGTGCAAGTTTCTAAATTATTAGTTTGTGAGAACCATGCAGTTGAGCTGGTGGTAGCAGCTCAGAGATCCTCACATACCAAAATTCATGCGTAGACTGAAAGGGAACAATAGTCTTGGTTGCCTTTTTTCTCTCAAAGGGAGAGGAAGTGACCTAGGCTACGCCTGGCAGGACAGCTTACTCTCTGCTCTCAACCCCTTTGTGCATTTATTAGACTTAATCATGTTGGTTATATGGGACTGGTTATCCCGCACATACCAGTTTTCTTGTATCTTGTGTCCAGCAATCAGTCAGCATTTCGTGTCCACTGAGCATGCTCAGTCCTCATTCAGATGGGGGTGTATGCATGCACTGGTGCCCAATCCCCGGCTACATTAACATCTTTCTTTATCCCTGTCGACATTTAAAGATTGCTTCTCAGTTGTAACCAGGGTGTGGCCTATCCAGAGAATTAGATTGTTCTCTCTATCCTTTCTATGTGAATCATCCTCAGTCCTGCTCTTCTGGCAGCTCCATGCCATTCCCCCTCCCATCAGACTGTCAGGTTTTCCCTTTCAAAAATCTGTCAGCATGTATTTGGCCCTAAGCATGCTTAGTCCACACTGGACTCTTTTTGGCAGTAGCCATTTCTATCCTCCCCTCCCCTCTGGTTTTCTGGTTACCCCTCTCCCATAATCAGTCAGCATTTCATGGGAAATGAGCATACACATGGGAAATGAGCTGTTCTGAGTGGTTTCCTTCCTTCCTTCCTTCCTTCCTTCCTTCCTTCCTTCCTTCCTTCCTTCCTTCTTTCCTTCTGGAAACCTTGAGGTTTCCCCAACTCTGCAGGTATCTGCCCCTTGTGCATGGCTGTTGCAGTTTTGGCTACATGTGATGTCATGTGGAGAATATTCAGGTGGGTTTTTTTTTTTTTAAGTGTGATCCTAACAATATCTAACAAGAAGTAAGTCCTATTACATTCAGTGGTGTCTAATCCACAATAGGGAGGATTAGGATTTCAGTTGGACTAGGACAATTTGTGCATTCATTTTCAATAGCATTTTGTATATTATAGAAACTGGTTAGAGCTGTTAACTCTGTGCACGATCAGCTCTGGGGGGCCAATCCTATGCATGCTGGTGCTGAAGTAAGTCCCATCAAGCTCAGTAATCCTTAGTCTGGCTCCTAACTATTTGACCCTCTCAAGCACAGGAAACTTAAATGGTTGGCTTTCCTGGAAACAGCTTCCTTCTTGGGGCCATAGGAGTCCACAAGGCTCTCCGATCACTAAATCACAATAGTAACTGAAAGATGTTACAGCAGTTTAGGTATATGAACCCCTGAGGGAGAAAAAAACAAGGGGAAAGAGACCATAAGAAGGCAGCTTTAAAGGAAATAATGACCCACCCAAAGGAAAACCAACAGCAAGACCACAATGCTATCTGAGCAGTCCCCATTGAATAATTCACATGTAAACATACACAGAAGGATTATTTTTATCTGTATACAATATGGCGGCTACTACTTTGACAGCTGTACAGATCCCTCATAATTTGTAAATGATTCTAAGTGCTTTAAGGTCAGCTCTGTTGTTTTGGAAAGAGATGGGCATCAGAGCAAAAGAAAACGAAAGAAAGATTGCCTTGCAAACACTTTGCCTTCAGGGATAGGGGGCCTGTGGCCCTCCAGCAGTTATTTGGACTCCCAAGACCCATCAGCCCTAGTCAATGGTCAGGGATGATGGGCATTGTAGTCCAGAAACATCTGGAGAGCCACAGGTTTCCCATTCCACTTGTAAGTGACTGGTTGGTACAATTTCATATTGACCTTGGAATGGCTTTTGCTGGGCTATCATGGATATCAGTTTCAAATATTAGAGCTGAAGCTATTAATAATACCTAGATTCACTAAGCATTGTGGATATAACTATGCAGCAGTAAGGACGCGGGCAGTTGGGAAAGTGGCAAAGCAAACTCATACTTGTACAGAGCCAGACTGGGACATTCACTCCGAATAAAGAGCTTTGGTAGCATTAATTAAGCATTGTGCCATTGCCCTCTACTGGACACTGCTCTAACATGATCTTTTAAAAATGTAACAATATTTTCACTTCAGTGTTTTCTATAGCTGCGAGTTCACGCTCTATTCTGCCTCGGTCAGAGCACACCTGGAGTAGTATGTCCAGTTCTGGGCACCACAGTTTAAGACAGATATTGACAAGCTGGAATGTGCAAAGAAGAAGGCAACCATGATGATCAAGGGTCTGGAAACCAAGCCTTATGAAGAACGGTTGAGGGGGGAAATGGTTGAGGGGGGAAAAACAGAGACATCACCTTGCCAACAAAGGTCCATATAGTTAAAGCTATGGTTTTCCGAGTAGTGATGTATGGAAGTGAGAGCTGGACCATAAAGAAGGCTGATTGCTGAAGAATTGATGCTTTTGAATTATGGTGCTGGAGGAGACTCTTGGGAGTCCCATGGACTGCAAGAAGATCAAACCTCTCCATTCTTAGGAAAATCAGCCCTGAGTGCTCACTGGAAGGACAGATCGTGAAGCTGAGGCTCCAATACTTTGGCCACCTCATGAGAAGAGAAGACTCCCTGGAAAAGACCCTGATGTTGGGAAAGATGGAGGGCACAAGGAGAAGGGGATGACAGAGGACGAGATGGTTGGACAGTGTTCTCGAAGCTACTAACATGAGTTTGACCAAACTGCGGGAGGCAGTGGAAGACAGGAGTGTCTGGCGTGCTCTGGTCCATGGGGTCATGAAGAGTCAGACATGACTAAATGACCAAACAACAACAAGCCTGGTAAAGAGGAGTCTGAGAGGAGATATGATTGCCACTTTCAAATATCTCAAGGGCTGTCACATGGAGCAAGCTTGTTTTATCCTGCTCCGGAAGCTAGGACCTGAACCAATAGATTCAAGTTACAAGAAAGGAGATTTGGACTAAACACCAGGAAGAAAATTCTGACAGTAAGAGCTGTTTGACAGTGAAACTGACTTGCTCGGGAGGTGGTGGCCTCTCCTTCCTTGAAAGATTTTAAGCAGAGGTTGGATGGCCACCTGCCATGTATTATCTAGTTGAGGTTCCTGCAGTACAGAGGGTTGGAATAAATGACCTTCAGGGTCCCTTCAAACTCTACAATTCTATGTTCTGATCACTATGGCTGTGTCCAGGGTTTAGACAAGAGAATGCCTGATTAATGTTTTTTAAGGACCAGCGGCCAAGCTATTTCAGTCTCTTTTTTGTTGTTGTTAAAGAAATTACAAGTAAATGGTTCGTGGAATCTTTGCCACCCACTGTGTGGATGGTCATGGACCATCAACATGATTTTTGTGGCTCCCACCAGTGCATGGAAAACAAACAAGATTTTTTTTTATATTCACACATTTATCATATTGAAAGACAATCTCTTAAAAGGTACTGTGGAGAAGGTATTGGCTCCTTGCGAGACTCCAAGCAGCAAGCCATTTCTGCAGTGACAATGAAGGTGGGAGGGGGGATATCTCAAATCCTGATTGATGCTTTCAGAACAAAATCGTCATTTTCGAAGTCATAGCAGGGTGCTGCTCAAACAAATAGTGAAATGGCTAGATTACCAGCACACTCTTTCACGCTACATTTGCTTCATAGGTCCCATATTGCAAAGAAAAATGTCAGAGCAAGTATTTTGAATCGGAAGTTTTGACACCGTCCTTTGGGCACCTTTCTTCAAAAATGTGCGAAGGCACATTATCTATAGGTCAAAAGTAACTATAAACACCTTCTCTAAGAGGGCATTTATAAATCTTGTTAAACACCAAGAAAAATGGCTTGAGTAAAACTCTTGGCTTTCTACTATTAATAAACATTTTATAGCATTAGCAAAGTGCAACTAGGACAGCTCATGCTCTCAATGTGATGTGCACACAGAGCTCCCCAGAGGACTGGAAGAGAGTAAATCTAATGTTTAACACTAAATTGAATAAAATGGGGTAGACTTGGAATCTAAGTTACATTTTTTTAAGAAATCTAGCTTGAGGAAGAGTTGTGTAGTTTGAGCTCATTATAGAGCCTAACACACAGTAGTTACAGTCTTGTTAAGTTTTTGGTCCTTATGGACTGCATTTTTATTGAAGTACTCTACTGAGAAAGCCTTAAACAGCCTAGAATCATGGCAGTGGAAGGATCACCTTCCCATTTGCTAAAGTTGTCACCAGAAGCCTTGATCTCAGGGCCCCTGCCTTCAGGGATTACAGCTGCCTGGTCCTCAGGTTGTGGCATACAGTGGTACCTCTGGTTACGTACTTAATTCGTTCCGGAGGTCCGTTCTTAACCTGAAACTGTTCTTAACCTGAAGCACCACTTTAGCTAATGGGGCCTCCCTCTGTTGCCGCACCACCACCGCGTGATTTCTGTTCTCATCCTGAAGCAAAGTTCTTAACCCGAGGTATTATTTCTGGGTTAGCGGAGTCTGTAACCTGAAGCGTATGCAACCCAAGGTACCACTGTAGTTTAGTTTATATTAGCTTTCAACTGAATGTAAGCTTGGGACAGTTTTCCCCATTATCTCAATTTATTATCTAATTCTGCTGTTGCTTCACGTGTTAAGATGATGTAGTTTTAACTTATTTATAAATTTTATTTTGATCCTTTATTACTATTTTATTTGTCTGTGTTTTAAAATCTGATATTGGTGACTTGAGTGTCAAAAAGCAGAGAGAAAACATTTTAAGTAATTTCCATGTGAACTATGGGTCCAATTCCCAAGATCATAGTTATTGGTACTTCTGGTATTAGAGTTGTTGCCACTCTCTGGCCAACATCAGATCTACTGGCATTTCACCACAGAGATGTGGGGATGTCCATCAAGTCATGTTCAGTATCAGCTTTCAACTTAGCACTGGAAGGTCACACTTTTTGAATTCTTTCTTCTGCTTCTTTTGTTCTGTGCATGTGACTATCTTATAGTGTAATCCTCAAAGATTCATGGGTATCTCCATGTTGTTGAAGTCTTCATTTAAATAAATTTAAGAATATCCTATCAGTTTCCCCACTTCTTCTCAATTTTTTATGGAATATAAAAAACAAAGAGACTCCTTCATAACCTGAATTTGTAGAGGGTCAAGTAATCACAAATTAAAATGTCATTTTGTTTATTTGAATGATGCTGTATGGCAAAGATTAAGTTAAGAAACCCATGCTCCTGGCAACTTATGAATACTATTTCTTCTGCAAATTCCTCAGGCAACAGCAGAAATAATGACTTTAAATTCCAGCAGCGTAATTACCTTACAGTGTGAGCAATCTGAAGACAGAGTTAGCACAAGGTTTAATAACAGCATTTGTTGGGTCCTTTGATGAAAAAATGCACAAGATCAGTCAGCTATTTGTGATATAATTAATACACATAAAGAGTAATTGAAATGTACTGGATCTCTCTTAACCATTTTCCAAGAGCCACTTCACTCAGAATTGCAAATAACGTTGTAACACAAGGAGACAGCTTGGTTAGCCAGAAATTGATGGCACTGCTGTAATGGAGCTAAGAGTAAGAGATTCAACATATAGGTTGAATTCACTTAAGCAAAGATAAATTAATAAGGAATAGGCTGTGTACATAACAAGGCCATAAATATGCAGGCATTTCATTTTTTAAAAAAAGGTTTATGGAATATTGGAAAGCTACAAGCAACTGATACTTCACAAAATTTTATCTATCTTTTCAATCATGTTAAAAATGCTAAATAGCATTTGAAGGGATATTCTTTTACAGGTATATATTTTACCTCTTTCAAGACAGAAGGTCCTTCCAGTATTGGCATTTACCCTGACTAGGAAGCTGGGAACTAACAGTGTAGTGAATGCTAAGCCATTTGACTGTATATTGCATGATTGGACAGACTTCAGACTTGTTGGATCAACCTCATTTCCTACTATAAACGTAACATATATAAACCAGAGACAGGTAGGAGTTATAATTAATGAACAGGGTACCTCTGAGCACATTTGGTAACCAATCTACATTGAACTCTTGTCTTCCCACACAATTCCATTCCTAGGTACCTTTCTTCATTTCAGCAACTTAATACAGGCAGCAAAAGCAGTTTTGTTCCTTCTGTTCTTAAATAATTGGGAGTCTGAAATGCTTGCTGATCTATTGCCAGTCACTTGGGGAGATCTACAGCAATCTTTAAATTTCCATAAACTTTTTATAAACCTTATAATCATCTATATGGGCATCAAGAAAACCATGCTGGTGAACCTGACCTTTCTTCTTTCTCAGTCTGATATAGTTTATAGTATCTTTTCCTATAACTGCTATGTCCCACAATATCTTCAGTGGTTATGATAAATTTGGCACCAATGTTCTGTCATTTCTCCACTCGGCAACTTTGGGCAGAAATGAGAAAGTATTAAATGTTGCTCTTAACTGCAAAAAATTAAAAACTCAATATGACATGAATGCATGCATGCATTCCACTTCTCTGTTGATTATCCCGTATTTCCAAGGTTGTACGATGTAATTCATATAACCCAACTAATGTGCGCATTGTGAGGGTGGGTGGACTGTCCAAACTGTACACATAGGTCTCGCCTTTTGAAAACAGCAGTACACGAAGAGAAAACAAAGCCTTTGACTGCCACCGAGTTTTCCCATCAGCAAACGTTGCTGCCACAAAGACTTTACATTTCTAAAGAGCAGATGCTTCTTTTAATAATTTAAAAAACCCCAAAGAATGCATTTCCCAAGTTCTACTTGACGCATTTGGTTTCAGGTAATGACATTCACCCATGTTGGGTGGGAGAAATATTTAAAAAGGTCACAAACAAGGCAGATTGTGGGGGGCAGCTCGACTGAGGAGCAACCACTGACAACATCCTGCTGTTAGTGGAGCTACACCAGGGGGCACCCACTTCAACCTGCCTCTGATGTTATCCAGGGTTTGAAAAGAACCATTGTGCATGAATATTTATGTACACAAAACAAAAGGTAAATTCATGAGCAACAAGCTGAAGACAGGACACACACAAAAAGGTTGCTTTCCATTATAATTGATAATGTGTAATCTGCTCGCGTCATTTTAAAGACAGGAAAATGCTTTCTGTTTGCCTCAAATTAAAGGGTCATCCCACCCACCCCAGCCTGGCATTTTTAAAAGTTAACTATAGAGAAGGGTGGCTTAACTATGTCTCTCCAGATGTTATGGAACTACCTCCCCCATCAGTCCCAACCAGTATGGTCACCGCTCAGGGATAAGGAGTTGTAGTCGTTCCTTGTTGTCCTTCCACCACTTTGTTCCAACAGGCTGTTGGGAACTGGCTGCTTTTAATGAAAGGGCTGGTGCCGTGCTGTTTTATGGTAATTATCTATGTTTCTAATAGATAGAATATAAAAGGTAAAAAAAAGAAAAAGGTAAAGGACCCCTGAACAGTTAAGTCCAGTCAAAGGCAACTATGGGGTTGTGGTGCTCATCTCACTTTCAGGCTGAGGGAGCCGGTGTTTGTCCACAGACAGCTTTCTGGGTCATGTGGCTAGCAGGACTAAACCACTTCTGGTGCAACGACACCGTGACAGTAGCTAGAGCACACGGAAATGCTGTTTATCTTCGCACCACAGCAGTACCTATTTATCTAATTGCACTGACGTGCTTTTAAACTGGTAGGTTGGCAGGAGCCGGCACAGAGCAATGGGAGTTCACCCCGTTGCAGGGATTTGAACCGCCGACCACCTGATCGGCAAGCTCAAGTGGCTCAGTGGTTTAAATAGAATATATTCTATTACTGTTGAATGTTTTTAAATTATTGCCTCAACCCATGTTTTTCAGCTGTTCCTACTTTATT
Source organism: Podarcis liolepis (assembly GCF_965112155.1). Lineage (NCBI taxonomy): Eukaryota > Metazoa > Chordata > Lepidosauria > Squamata > Lacertidae > Podarcis > Podarcis liolepis. Next base: position 26,174,447 of record NC_139556.1, read on the forward strand.
TGTAAACCACCTGTCAGGGGAAAAGGCAGGGTTATAAAATAAATAAATATATAATGATAATGGTGGTCTCCTAAGATGGTTGGATGGCACTTTGTATGCCTCCTTCTGGCAACTCCTGCAGCCAAGCTGGTGCCAAACGTATTAGCTCTGCTTTCTTTTGGACCATGAGCCTGAGGGGGCAGGGTCTTGTCACCTGGGAAGCCCAGCCCCGGAGAGGTCACGTTGGTGCTGCTAACGTAGCAAAAACAATGCGGGATGCAGCAATTAGGAGTTAACAGTCTCTGCAGCCACAGAGGGTACCGTGATTCTCCAGTGGTTTGCCTTCAACCCTGGAGGTGTGCTGACAGGCCAGCTGCTCCTGCTGTAGAGAACACTTTTGAAAGCTATCAACTGCAGTCCGAAGGGACCCAGACACAATAAAGGTTTCTTATTCTGGAATCCCTCTCCCCAACCCCAACTAGCAAAACCAGAATAAATTAAAAAAGCAAAAATTCCACAATAAGTTATAGGCAATATATATATATGTACTTTTGTTTAATTTGCACATATTTCAGTTGTACTGTTCAGTTTCTTCAGCTGCATAGTTTGAATAGTTTGGCTGCAGAACTTTAATTATTTTTGCATGGAATAGTAGGCAGGAGGTAGGTCTGTGGCATTGCTCATAAAAAACGTATGTCAATTTTTTAAAAAAATGAACACACAAAAGCCAAATGTGGAGAAAAATGTTCATCGGGTTTATTATTTTCCTTTACAAAAGAAATCATGTAAATGTAGCATACTGATTTTCACCGCCCCAATCCAAAAATAACAAACGCACAACCTGCAAGTTTAAAGAACGATATACTTCAGCTTTTTATAAATTATTATATACAGCCATGGGTGACTATAATTGCATGTTTTGTCACTGCAGAATTTAGAGAGAGATTGGTCAAGAGAGAAAAGCACTCTATTACACAGCTGTTTGTGATGGCACATTCCCATCTAATGGATCATTGGCCCATCAGCTCTCTCAGTATTCAAGATTGCAGCACCAGGAAGTTCTCTCTTGCTAAAAATAGAGAGTATACCAGATAGTTGAGAAGGAAGATACTGAATAGCTGTGAAAGAAATTAAGATAAAGGGGAAATATTGAATCGACCCGGAATTATGCCTTTTGGCTTTGATGCAGCATCCTGGACAGTTTAGTTTTCTCTTTAATTAGGAAGCTGTTGGGACCATACGGCTCTTATTAACCTATTCACCCTGTGCTAGTTTGTTTCAAAGCTGGAGAGAAAAGTCAACGCAGCATTATGCTGCAATCAGCATTAAGCAGCAAGGTTTCCTTAATGCTACTTTTCCATTAGCCAACAGAGAACTGGTTATAGCAACGTTTCTACCAATGTCCCTGCTGTGAATTTTTATTTCCTTCCTTTTTTTTAGAGCACGTTACCCTGAAGGGCAAAATAAAGCAATAGTTTTTTTTCCAAGTGTCCCACTGAAATGATGAGTTGTGAACTGTGGCCACACACAACTCCCATTTGGGGCTGTCTTAGAGATGTTTCCTTTGGCTTGTGCATTTACCAAAGCAAAGTTTCAACGATATTGTCCATACTTAGGAAGGCATGCCTTACAGGGTTGTATATTATATAACTGAAATCCTAGTATAATAATCTAGGTTTCACTGTACATTAAATAACATATAGATATATTTATCCGTCAGAATTGCAGGAATATCAGAAAACTGCAACAAAGAAACTGGTGCAATTTAAAACCATTTTAAAAAGCTGTTTCATCCTTTCATAAATATATGGCCCTTTCTATAGTTTTATTTCCCCCCCTTCTTCTTCTAAATAATATAAATCCCTTTACCATCTCTTACTTTTGATCCTGTCTTTTTTGTAACCTGGATCCATCATGCTGCTTTCCGTCTGCTGCTCATGCTTTGCCTCATCCTGCCTCCATCAAAAGGGACGCAATCTCGGGATACACTTGCCATTATTGTTTCTAGGGCAGCTTTGCTTACAGCAAGTCCTACTCAGAGTAGACCCACTGAAATTAATGGACCCAAGTTAATCATGTCCATTCACTTAAATGGATCTACTCTGAGAGTAGGCCTAGCACTGGATCCAACCCAATGTCTTTAAAATTATTAGTGGGGTGTTAAGGGTGGTTTGTTTATGAAACTATATGTCCAATAGAACAGATCATTACAAGGCTTTCCCCACCGCCTTTCATAAATTATACTACCAAAAGGCGTGCTAAGAAACTGGTTTATATAGGAAATCTCTTTCTATTATATATGAGCATCTCTATAAAAAATGGAAAGAAATGGTAGGCAAGTACAAATCTGCTGCTTTCAAATAAGCCCATAAAGAAAAGAGATCAAAAACTCAACCTTGAACCGAGGGGGAGGGGGGAGATAAATATGTTTACCAAACATTTCGTTCTATTATGCAATGATTAGGATTTACATTCTACACTGGAAAGAAAATTGGTTTCTTTCCAAGATTGGTCTTCAGATATAATGCATAAAACAATAATTATATACATGGATATATTAAGCTACTCTGTATGTTACATCCAGCAATTCAATTAATATCCTACATGGAGAAGACAAGAAGGGATATTCATCTTGAAAATTTAATTTTTAGTCATCAAAACATAATCCTCTTTCATCATCAGTGGAATCTGCATAGGACTCTACTGCACTGTATATGAAAGGGTAGAGTTTGATCTCTGGTCTTGGAGTGGAGCAGCACCTGCATTCCTCATTGTAATATCTGAGCAACAGCCTGTAGACATCCCCTGGAAAATGAAAAACAAAGCAAAACAAAATCAAAAGTTATTCATTTTGAAACAGCCAGTTTTTAACAGCCTGCTCAAAAACGATTGAATTGTAAACACCACAGCTCAATTTCTTCATTTCCCAAAAATCTTTTCCTTGATTTAGGTCAGTAGTATAATAGCGACCATGACCCTGCCTTGTTTATCATCACACGTTCTTCCAAAGAGTCAGTTGATGCTTACCAACAGTTTGTCCTCTCTCGATTAGGAAAGTGTGCATGCTGTAAATGTCTCTCATCAGCTCAGCATCTCCAAAGGTAAAATAAACAATGTCTCGCCCAGCCTCTGCAGCTGCCAAGATTTGTATTAAGGCTGAAATAAATTGATACAAGAGAAACAGGTGAATACAGAATGAAGGAGTTCACTGGTGTCAATAGTGGAAAAGTCTTGGAGGGGGTGGTTGGACCCTCAGAAGGAATGGGAGGAACTCAGGGGGCTGGAACAGGATGACCCTGGGGAGTTACAAGTGGTGGCGGGGTGGTGGTGGATTCTGAGCCCCATTTTGTGCCTGATCCTAAAGAGGGTCCTAAGGAGTGGGAGAGGGGACGGAGATCCACGCTCTGTAGATGGGTCACACAACTTGACAGAACTGTCGCCAGTTACTTTCCTGCCAGAAAAGCCCACTCCAGCTTTTGCAGCCAAGGAGCTGGCTCTGGAATCGTCCCCAGCTACACAGGAGCCTCCCGACTTCAGGATAGATGATGGAGAGTACATCTGATGCTGAGCTTGCACCCACCTGCCTCTGTCACTTAGGGCATAGAGATGCCAGGGCACGCAGACCTCACCTAGCCAGCCCACTAGGACTGCCCATTTGCTTGCACAGTCCTGAGACCCACAGCCACTTGCTATATTAAATACTGTGCCCACTCCATCCTTCAAAAGTAAGTTGGAGGGCATTGCACTTATTGGTTCAACAACTTAAGGTTAGTCATGCCTTTGCTCTCTCATGCAACCACTGTTCCTAGAATTCAGTGACCTCATTTATGTACTGCTCTAATCTAAAAATTAAGGACTGGAATTATGAGTTCCAGTTTGTCATCAGAAAAGGAGAGCTTGGACAACTATGGAACACCAAACAATCCTATTTTAACAGTGCAATTTTCCTAAATGATACAAACACTTGTTAAACTTGTTAAGGGGGTGCTTTGAGTAGAGTTTACTAATCACACTTAATAAGCTAAGTGTTTGCTTATAACAGAGTCAACGTGGCATTAGCATTTTTGCACCGCGAAGATATCTACCAATCAGCCAATGAATGCAAAGGCTGTCAAATCTGTGTACTTGCACCGCAAAACAGACTCATCCCACACTCGTCACACATCATGCAAAAGGCAAGTTTTCCTACTGGGAAGTTTACTACTAGTGCAGCAGGACACAATTTTAAAGACTGTCCAGGCATTATAAAACCAAACAGCTTGTTTAAGAGTCCAGGGGTTGCCAACATTTTTGAGCCAGCGGACATGTTTGGAATGGTTGCCCATCCTAAAATGGCTGCCTCAGAGGCATGGCAAAATGGCTGCCATGTCCAAGGGAGCGGAAGTAGAGGCAGAACCACAAAATGGTGTGGGCATATCCCCCCAATCAGCTACCTTGCCAGCCACTGCCACACTCGAGAAGCTCTTTGCTCAGCTCCTCTGTTCAGAATGGACAAGGGGATGAGTGTCCAATCTTGGTATCCAGTGAAATGCGGAAAAGTTTAAGGGCGTGTGTGCTCAATGTAGGAAAAGCTGAGCAAGTGCAAACTGGAACGCAGCAGGAAGAACAAACAGTCTCTTGTGAATTGTGGATTTCTGAGGGAATATTGACTGAGATCTTTTGCAAGCGCTGCAGAAGGCACATGTGGGTATATAATTATTATTATTTATACCCCGCCCATCTGGTGGGCTTCCCTACTTGGGTACCACACTTGTGATCCCCACAGTATGGGAATGAAGAACAGGAGCTAAGTTGTCATCATGCTTTTTCCTAGTATAATATACTGCCTCTTCTGAGTAGGGAAGAATGAGCAAACTCAAAATTAAAGCAACAACAAAATTAAACCTCCCACCTTCCTGCAGCAATGTAACTCCTTAACAAAGCTCATTAATTTAGGCTTTGACCATATTAAAGTAAAGTGGCATAAAGATAAGAGGACTCGTTTTGCCCCTAATGCCATGGGATAAACAGTGCAATAGTTGCAGGTTTTCTATATTTCTAGCTTTACTTACTACTGCACCATCATACTATCCCTGACCTTGAACAAAAAATACATTACATTGGCCTTTATTTCCCTAGCTTCATGGAATAATTTATGAAAGAAAAGGTCACTTTGCATGCTTTAATTACTCAGAATTTCAGCTAATGTTGGCAATGCTTCAACTGGAAGACATATGAAATAACTGGTGGGCAAGGAATTGCTATAGTGTGTTCAATTTCTGCACATTTTCCTGTGGTACAATGGCTGTATTTATAGGTGAATTTTATCTGCTTTCTAACTACTAAGAAAAAGAAAAAGTGGCAGACTTTATTTGGGGAGTGATTTTTATATTGCCATTATTACAGTTAATCCAAGCAATCATGTTAGCAGATGCTAACATTTCAGTCTTCCATCAATTCTGTGTACCGTATTTTCCCATGTATAAGACAATGCTTTTTGCTTTTTTTAAAAAGGCAAAAATTGGGTGTCTTATACACGGATAGTGAATGCAGAGGGGGGACATGCGATTAATGGCAGCAGGAGATTGGCAGCAGTGATTGGGCAGGTGATTAGTGGCTGTGGCAAGGCCTGCTGGCGATTGGCTGTGGCTGCAGCAATTGGGCAGGCAATTATTGGCTGTGGCGAGCAGTGGCGTAGCGTGGGTTGTCAGCGCCCGGGGCAAGGCAAGTAATTTGCGCCCCCTAACCTGTGGATTTGCGCCCCCTAACCCTAACCCCCAGATGTTGCGCCCGGTGCGGCCGGCCCTCCCTGCACCCCCCACACTACGCCACTGGTGGCGAGGCGGGCAGGCGACTGGCGGCTATGGCAAGTGGGCGGCGAGGTGAGCGATCAGCAGTGGCTGTGGCAAGCGATCAACAGTGGCGGGCAGGCGAATGAGCGATTGGTGGAAGTGACCCCCCCCCCCCCAAAAGCTAAACAACTTAATTTCTTAATTTTGGGTTTTAAAAAATAGGGGTCGTCTTATACAAGGGGGCATCTTATACACAGACAAATATGGTAAACAAAGCCAGTTCAACAAGTTTAGGTTAGCTAGAGCTCCAGGATTTGTGAATATTTTTTCTGTATAACACATCGTCTCAGTCACAGAATAGAATGATTCTCTGTTTGTCCCTAAGCCTTCAAGTGCCTGTAAAAGCTAAGGGTTCTATCAGCTACTGCATGCACTTATGGCTTTAACATCCCCCTTCCAAACTTCCCTTTGCCCCCAAAGTGCACCACTGCCAGTCATCCAGGGAATAAATGTTACATTTGCATTTTAGCTTTGCGGTTGTTTGTTACTTTGCAAATTTCTCAGAGGTTTGGGTTTTGTAAATTTTAGATTAAGAAGTTACAAATTGGGTAAATAAAAACACCTCACATTTTCTGGCACAAAACAAGGAAGCTGATTTCAGAAATTTTCCCTTCTTACCCACCCTGCTCTCAGGTACTCTGTTACATGTGATTCTAGTTACACGTAATTCGTTCCAATATTTCTAACCTTTACCTTTCAATCTTGAATCGCCTCCAAAAGCCCCACAGCCCCAGTTTCCAGTAGCCACTGCAGAAAGGTGATGTGGTGGAATACCAGGTCGAGAGAAACCACAGTAAGCCTGAAGAAAGAAAAATAACTCATAGCACTTTGCCATTGGGATTTCTCAGCTGTTATTCTATTAACACCACAAAGAACTGTATTTAGTGAATCACTGCAATAAAGATTGTGCATGAAATCAAAATTCTTCGTGTGTATTTTGTTTATGTTTCTTTCATGCTATCTAAACCTACCTAGCCCCTATGGCTCTTCTTCCATCCATTCCCAAACTTTCCTGAATCTTAGGGGGGGAAATACTTAAAACCAGCCTTCGGTAAATTCAACCCATTCAGAATATATTGTTTTGACTGAAGCGATTAAATTTCTTTGGCAATTTCAGTTCCTTTGGTGATGAATATGCACAACCTTGTATGGTCTGGGTCTGAAAATCCCAAGGAAAGCACTTTCTTTTTCATGGAAGGTGTCTGCTTTTCTTGGCTTCTTTGAATGCATCTTCTCTGCCCCTTCCCCTAGAAGGGTAAGTGTAGTGGTTAGAGTATTGGGCTAGGACCCAGGAGGCCAGGGTTCAAATCCTCACTCGGCCATGAAGGGTGACCTTGGGCCAGTCATTGCCTCTCAGCCTAACCTGCCTCACAGAGTTGCTGTGGTGATTAAATGAGGCCAGAGAGAACCACGTACAGTGGTACCTCGAGTTACAGACGCTTCAGGTTACAGACCCTTCAGGTTACAGACTCCACTAACCCAGAAATAGTACCTCGGGTTAAGAACTTTGCTTCAGGATGAGAACAGAAATCGCACGGCGGTGGTGCAGCGGCAGCTGGAGGCCCCATTAGCTAAAGTTGTACCTCAGAACAGTTTCAGATTAAGAACGGACCTCCGGAACGAATTAAGTTCTTAACCCGAGGTACCACTGTATGCCACTTTGAGAAAAAGGTGGGATATCAACGCAACAAACAGACAATAATTAAAAATTAAAGTGGGAAGAGAGCTGACACCCTCTTAGTCTTGGAAGGGAGAAGCTCAGCCTGTCACTTTCCTAGTTGCCCAGCCACCCAGATCACTCACAGGTTAAGGCATGTTTATGCTGATGCAAAGTTGTTGCAAAGAACTAGCATCACAGCTTGCCAGCCTCTCCTAGGTGGGTGGGTTTTCTTCGTCTCACAAGCTGGCAGGTGGAGATAAATGCATATGATGCTTTAAAAAAAAATGGCAGAAAAGAAAAAATAACCTGGAAAGGAACTGAGAGTGGCGCCCCCCTCCCCCCGCCCACTCCCCTCTCCTGTTCTCTGAAGCGAAGAAGCTGTAGACCAAACTGCTATACTGAGACTGTGGCTTAACAGGGAAAATCAAGTGAATTGGTCAAGCCAGGTTTGTGGGGGGGGGGGGGATACAATGGAGGGAGTCAGGGGCAAGGCAGCCACTGGCACTGCCCAAGATTCCTGACAATGGTTAAGCAAAAATTTGTTCAAATACACCTCACAAACAACCTGAAATTAACACATGACAGGTGGAATTGCAAGCACCTATAAGCAACCAGCATCCTAAAAGAAGCCTGCCTTGAGATTCTTAGTCTACAGTGTAACATAGTTTACATATTCCTCATAAATCTGCGTTTGATTTAGTTAATGAAATGCAAAATATGTCGCTCAGCAGTTGCTTCAAGTATGAGCCACCACTTTAAAATCACCCCTATTCAAAGAGGAAGAATTGTGTACAGCATGAAAATGTATAAAATCTATCCTAATATATAACTTGTATCTTTCCTATCAACATGATGGAATGCATCAGGTCTGATGTCAGATGCTTAGAGCAGGTGATTTAGTTTTCCAATTAAGATGTCAGTAGAAGTTTACTAATTTTATAGGCTACTATCTATTGCAGTAGCCTGTTTTATTACTATCCGTGATAGTGCCTAATGTTACTTTTAATATGAAATAGTTTTACTCTTTATTTAAAAAGCAAAATAAGTCTTAATTATGCTAGTCATTTTTGAAACCATAATCTTAAAGGGTATGGATCTTTCTTAGATGGAAAATATTAATTATTAAGAAATGCCTGTCATGTTAAATTGAACATGCTTAAGCATATATGGCTGCGCCATATCGAAACCCCTCAAGATTATTAGACAAATTCATATGCTAGCAATGAAGATATATTAGAAAGGGTAGAAATAGCTTATGTATTTGTATTTTTGCAGCTTTAGACAAACTACTGTGGCTAACAAGTGGAACCAATGCCATAGTTTAATATTTTTCAGGGATTTAATATTCTGTTGCATGCTATTAAAAACTGTGTAAGGTGATTGAAGAAAAAATATATATCTAGAAACGGCTTTAAAGATTTATTATTTATTTAAAAGACATTTTAATGTGATGCTACCACAATGGATTCAGGCAAACTGTTTTAACCAGACAAGAAAGCACTTCTGCAGTCATTTAGTGTTGGATTCTGGTGGGATCACCTTGTCTAAATTTCACTGCCACCTCAAATTTGGCAAGTTACACTTCTGGAGTTGTGTTAAAATGCCTTCAACTGATGGGTGAAGTCCCACAAGAGAAGCACATCCTAACTGTAGGTCACACAAGTAGCTCTTCCCATAATTTCCAAACACCCCAAGCCTTTACGTTGGTTTTAAAAAAGTATTTCACAAAAGAAAAGTGAGGACAATAGGTGAAAAAATGAAGGGGAGAGGCACATATGACTAAAATTAGTGAGCACCATACTGCTACTTGTTAAGTAGAATTTATTTTTAAAATTAGGAAGCTATCTAGGAGTTGACCAATCACAACAACACATTGCATAAGGAATCGGTAAGCATGACTGCTTTCCAACCATTTCTGTGGATATTTGGATAAAGCTCCAAGAACGTAACTATTGAGTTCATTTTTTTCAAAATGAAAGGAGGTATTTCAAGAGAGAACCAACTTGATTTAACCTGGCAAGGTTCGATTTTAATCTTACTGCTGAAAATATGAATAACGCCTTGTGTGAACTGACACTGCAATTAAGCAGGAAGTCTCCCTTCAAGGAGTTGTTGACACTGCAAAAATTATTGGACAGCACAACTCAAACACTAATGAAATGGCTGCAAATAAATGATGGGCTTAAGGCTGCAGGATGGATTAAGGAGTTACTGGCCTTGTTGAGCTCTCTTCTAATTTTCTCAGGAGCAAACTGATCAAGGAAACGTCTGAAATGAAATGCATCTATGGCTACAATTTCTGTGCAGCGCCTCTGCCATTCATCCCTGCATTGGAACGAAGGGGGGTGGGGGTGGAGGAGAAGGGAGAGAGAAAAAAGGGCAGTAAAATTAACTGTGCGATAATACTGCTCATATAAACAAGACTGAAAATGAGTTCATCTCTCCAGGGCTTTACCAGTGGTGAAAAAGCAGAGAAATAATGTCAAGGAAAAGCAATGCTGTAATAGATCATAGGTGAACTCCAATCAAAGAGAGAGGGAGTGGATGTGGGAGGACACCTGAAGTTTCCCCACAGATTTAGAAATACATTAATTCTACAATGTGAATGTCAGATCCCAAATGTTAAATAATGGACATTATGTGATTTAACGACTAAGATTCCCTGGATGGCCAAGAAAAATAGCCAACATTCATTTTGTTTGCTGTGCTGGTACATGTTTCAAACACAATCCTTTTCTTCTTGCCTTTCCTCAGCATAAACAGGCACTTTAAGTCTCAACTAGGTGACAGAAATTAGCAAAGCCTTTGTCCAGACACTTGGGCCTCTGTATCAAACACGTGCTCCCTCCTAAGAACCCTCTTGGGTTAATCTAAGCTTAGGAGCAGTGCCAGAAAGTGCCCTCCCCCAAAATGGCAGAATTTTTGGAGAACTATGAGACATCACAGATCCAGTTCCAGTGGGAGTTAAGACTTCTTTGAGAGGAGCAAGATCAAATATTCTTTGTTAAGACTGAAGCCAGAAACAGTGTTACTGTAGTATATAAAAACTAAATACACCATGTAAAGGTTACTTCTTATCATGCTCTGAAGAGAGATGGGGGGACACATTCTGGAAAACATGACACTGGTATACATCCCTCTACTTGTGAGGAAAAGGTTGTTTAACTCTGAAATGCTCCAGATTTTCTCTTTAAACGTGCACCATCTCCGACTGCATGTATGTTTCCATGGTACTTTGCACTTCCAATATGCTTCAGAAGTGGCCCAAGTCTTTCCAAAGTAAAGAGGAAACATGGTTCTGAGTGGCCTGAGCGGTTTCACACACTGTGAGTAAGAGAACAAAAACTCAAGGTGTGAAGACATAGAATCCCAAGCATAATTCTACCTAAGAACAAACTGGGCTTGTCTTGATAGGATCGTAGTCAAAATGGGGCAACTGAGAAAGAAGAGGGAGAAGCTTGAGTCACCCCCCCCCGCCCCACAAAAAACCCCAAAAAACTTAAAGAGGGCTACCCTCCTGAAAAAACAGCACAATGAGCACTAAACATGCTAAGTATCTATGGGATGACTACTGGAAAAGAAAAATGGAACACGTGGGGAGGGAATAGCTAGCTGCCATCCTAAACAGAAGCACTCCTTTTATAAGAGAAAATGCACTGTAACTTTTTGTTGCAGGTCCTCTGTATTGTGCAACAGGCAATTGCAGTCACGGAAAATGAGATCACAGCAATGTACCGCCTTGAGGATCTATTTTCAACTTTCACAATGTCAAAGCGACTCTTTTGCAAGAACATTACCTGGGTGTTTGATCTTCATGGCTCCTGGCCCACTGGTACGTTTCTGCATAGCCAGTATATTCACTATATTGCTCTGTACCTGGGGGGGAGGGGAGAAGGTCACATTTTAAAAGCCATCATCAGCTAAGATTTTCCTCTCCTCTGTAGAGTCATTCCCATTCTGAACACCTGTTCATTTAAGGATGATGGGAAATGCCATTTGAATAAGCAAAAGCAATGTAGTTTGGATCCAGAAAAGCCAAATGCACAAATCTATGCAAGAGAGCTGTCCCAGAATGTGTATCCCAACTGTTGAACAAGTTGCCAAACTTTGTTACCGACCATCTTTCTCTGTCTCTGCTAAACAAATCATTTTACTGGTATTATGGCTATATGCTGAAAAGGAAGTCTGAATGCCTTGCACATGGGAAATCAGCTTGTCAAAATCCAAAGTGAATAAAACAAGTTTGCAAAATTCTAGTGTAGCGGGGGGGGGGGGGAGAGAGAAGGAGAAAATTGTTTGGTTAGCAGTATTGTAATTCGCTGACTGCCTTGTTGAAACTGAAGGAGGTTGTCATGCTTGATCGGTATAGAAGGCCAGGAAAGGTTGCACTGTCTTGGGGCCTGAAACTGTCTGATGAGCTTAGAATAATCATCTATCCTTTCATATAACATAGTCAGGGAAGTGAGTTTCAGTCTGATTTTAAGAACCTTCTCACAATTTCTAAGCCATGGATTAGAAAGTTCATCAAAACCAAATAGCTGTGGTACCATACATATTATTATTCACAATACACTTGGATTTAATACTGGAATATGAAACCAGACAGATGATGAATAGCAATGCCTCCACTAAAGCATAAGGAAAGGAAAACCTTCTCCTTTGTTAAGGTGAATCAATTCATCTTTATTTTAAAAGGCTTTAAAATAATTTTAATTGTTCTTTTCCTCCGTTACTGTTTCTGTGCCTTCTACTTGGGACTACTTTTTATGTTCACCACAGCTACATAAGTGAGAACTGGGGAAGGGTCTAAGAGGGAGGCATGAAAAAATGACAACTTTGGTGTCTTCCTCACCATTTGTGAGAAAATCTTTTTAAAGAAAACTGTAATAAATGCAACATGCCTATCAAATTGCAGTTTAGTGATATCGACCATGTTCATACGAACACAAAGTATGTTAATTTTCATTTTAGCAAGGTGTAATTACCTACAGCTGTCAGACTCATAATACATTTTCAAATTGCCTATGCAACATAACCTGTATTTAACCACTCTGAGATCTTATGATAAAGGGCAGAATATAAATAAAATAAAAATAAATGAAGGTATTAAAGCAAAACATCAGACTTCAACTATTCCCTCTGACAACTCAGTAGGTGGGAAAAGCCTCTGCTCTGTGTTTCATATTTGCTACTGTGATGATCTCAAACAGATGCTGGACAATTGCAACAAATCTAATTTCTTTCCAATCTCTCCGTCTCTTCTGCAAATTTCAGAGGCCAGTTGCATCCATTAGGCCACTGAGTCAAGATGCATCATCGAAAGTCTGTAATTTATTGGACAGATAGCTGCACACAGCAGAGACTCGCCTAAGCACAGATATGGAAGTAAGCCAAGGATCAAATGAGGATGATGAAATGGCTGTTTCCATTAAGGGAGCAGAACATTGCATCACAGATATTAATTAGAAAGTACTGTAATAAAGTAAAGTGCACAAAAAAACCCTGAGAAATAATGCTTCCTTTGTTTGTTTGGCTGTCCCTCAGAAATAAAAGCATCCATTTTGGATTCAGAAGCCCTAAAAACTATTTGCCTTTGCCCTCCAAACAGATTATATATTATATAAATATAACAGATTTATATATTTTTCAAGATTTAATTTAGTACATAGCAATCAACTAAGTTTCAACCTTCAGCAACAATCCATATAGCTCAAATCATGCTTAGTTGCTCTCTTCGTTTGGGAAAATAAAACAAACGACCATAGTAAATACATATACAATCACAATTTTTGGATTCAATTGGGAACCTCTAACATCATATCTGGTACCTGGATCATATGTTTTTGCTGTTAACAGTAAAGGATCACATATATCCAAGTTGCCAGTTGTCTTTGTATTGTACTTTCCTCTAGGCTGGGTAACACTCAAGAGTTCCCATGCATCTAACCAGCTGCATCATTTGACTTATGGCTCATTTTTAACTCCCCCCCCAAGGAGCTCAAAGTGGCACCCCTCCCTGCACCCCCATTTTATCCTCAGCCCAAGATATAGTGACTAGCCTAATTTCACACACTGAGGCTAAGTAGGGATTTGAATCTGAATCTCCCCGATTCTAAAATGAGTCTAAACACATTGGCTCAGTTCCATTGAATACATATCCTAGATTGCTGTCTTTTGCCCAGTGATACGAACTGGGAGTAAGTTTCTGGAGTTGTTTGGCACCAGGTTCACACAAGGTATGTGAATATTTCTCAAGTGCGAGGCTTACAAAAACTAACCTGTGATAATTAGACATTCATTGTGATCCAGGACTTCAGTAATGAGACGAGATACAATCAGTTCTGGATTGATTAAGAAGCGAATTTCTTCTTGCACCAGTCCTGCCCCAGTGACGCCACCTCCAACAAAGCGATTAGCAAAATCAACCTGACAGAGGTATAATTTTTGTGGTTACAGCACATTCAAACACATCTCCAACAGCCACAATAATGTAAACATCTGTTATACATGCTCATTTTTCATGTTCAGGTGTGGTTCTCTTGATCTTAACCACAAAATATTTAAGCAATGCTACCATCTAGCCTGAGCCATTTTATCGTGCTCCTTTTTTGTTAGTTAGTGCTTGCTTGTTGTTTCATAATTCAGAACTCAGAATTACATGGCTACAAACATTTAAACCCTGATTTATTTATTTTTTGGAAAAGTTTTTATTGTTAAAATAATTCAGCATTAATGCACACATATTGCGAATATACAAGCATACAAACATACATTTCATACAATCCTTAAAAATATTCAAACATACCTACATTCAGTCCCACAGAAAATTCCTTTTCCCATCACCACCCCCAAACCCTGATTTTTTTTAAGATGACAAGTATACACAGAAAAGGTTACACCTGGCAGATTTCAATGAACTTCTTTCACTAGCACAAGGGTTATTAGCACTAGCACAAGATAACTTCCCCTCTCTCCTCCCCCATGTCATCCTCGATTCTGCTCTGGAGGATTGGGGGACTCCGGCAGATTTAGGAGGCACATAGGACAGAAGAGGGAAATAATATTCTGTTGTGTGATGAAAAATCCTTGAACTGATGGAACCTTAGCTGTGGTGCTACACTGAATAGAACCCAATGAACTTGGGATCCAAAGGCGTCTTCACACATTATCACCGTACCTTGAATTCCGAATGCCTTGGTTCCCAAACAAATCGTCTCCCAGACAACTGAAACCTAGTAGTGAATGTTCCGGTTTTCGAATGATTTTCAGAAGCCGAATGTCCACCACGGCTTCTGTGGCTTCCAACTGGCTGCAGGATGCTCCTGCAGCCAATCGGAAGCCATGCCTTGGTTTGCGAATGGTTCTGGGAGTCGGATGGACTCCCGGAATGCATTTTTTCGAGAACCAAGGAACAACTGTATATTATTTACAGGTACACAAAAACCTTTTTCTATGCCTGTAAATTTTAACATGTGCACATAATAATAAATGCATGTTTCTTCCACATGATGATACACACAAAGTAGGGAAGTGGAACTGGCTGCAACCGCCTGCCACTTGGGCACACAATAGCAAACATGTAACACATGAAGTGGCCTAAGGAGATTGGTGTGTTTTATTTGCATTTCAGATGACTGCGATTATTTGTGTTTTAAAGGACTGATGAAATATTATTTGATACACTACATCCTTGGCCATCTGCAGCCTACCCTGGGGCACATTTAAGTTCTGTAATTAAATTCTATCAGCACTTTTCAGTCTAGGGAGATCTAAGTAAATGTATGGCAGAAGACACCTGAAAGGAATGAGAGCTCACATTCACAGTGAAAGGAACAAATTGCCAGATGATAACAAGCTGTACGCTCTTGGCTTTTTTGTACAAAAAAACATGTGGGATACACATAGAATCAGTGCCTTGTTATCTCTTTCAAGTAATGTTCCTCTACTTTATGAGTCCCTGGGGTCTCTGTCACTAGTCTGATTAAAGAGAAAAGTAGATCAGCCTGTTCATACAATTGGTCGTTGCCAGAGGCTCTTCTCTGAGTGCCCCTGCCAAATAACACACAGTAGACATGGCTGAGGAGACAGCTTTCTTGATGGTGGTGTCCCACCTATGGAATGGTCTTCTACAAGACACTGACTCGGCATTTATGTAGCCATCCTTTCAGGACCAGGCAGAAATCTTTTTGTATTTTCCCAGGGTTTCTAAGATTTGTGGGTTTTTTAAGAAACGTTTGCTTGGAATTTGATCTGGTTTTAGATTGTGTCTGTTGTTTTACATTTCATGCTACTATTTTAATCTGGAGTTTTATAAATTGTCCTGATCAAAACATACCGAAAGGCAGGATATAAATTTGTTAACTAACATCTGAATTGTTTAAAAAATAATGAGAGTTACAATAAAAACGCTGAAAGGCATTTGCGGTTGAACTATTGCTCAAAGTATAATGCATAAACCTCCCAAGAGACCTCATTCTAATATTTAGTCTGAGTCTGGCCAAGTAGAGGGATTTGTTCTGTTTATGCAGAATCAGAAAGCTACATAGCTGAAATGGGACTGACAATAACATTGCCGAGGTGAAATTGGGTGCATTCAATGCAAATTTGTACGGAACAACAAATGCATTATTAAATATTTTCCTGCCTCCAAGGCTACAGTTTTAAGTGGCTTGGGAGAAAATTTAATATTGCTTTGCAGTGTTAAAACACACCTTGGTTTTAATGTATTTTCAGGCTCTTCAAGTGTAACAAAAGCTATAAAGTTATGCTTCAGAAGAAAATAATCACGACATTAGAAAATGGCCTCATGTTTCAAGAAGTATGAAAGAAAATCTGCCAGAATGGAGTGACCATCATAGGCTCCTTACCTATGTTTTTTGCTAGAACTACCCACTCCAGAGACATGGGAATGAAAAATGGATTGCCCAAGGTCTCACACACACACAAACGAGAAGTTAAGAACTCAAAGCCTTTGAACAATTCCCAAATTAAAATACTATAGCTTCCTCCACTGTACAACAGCTATTACCTGAGCCAAATTAGTATTTATGTCATCAACTATAATTATATGAACTGTTGTCTTATTATATTCATTCTGCATACTGTAACAGTGCTCAAAGATTATAATCAGGGTCAAACCCCATAAAATAAGGGGATGTATGAGGGCTAACAGTCTCTCTTCTCAGAACCACACTAATCTAATTCATGATAATAAGCCAGTGAACTAGATCAGTAAATGGTAGAAGAGACAATATAATGAACACAATAATGAGATCATGTAATTTTGCCAGCTACTAACAATACATAAACAACACTATGCACATTCTACTTTTTGGGAGTTTTTTAAAATTCCAAATTGTAACTTATGCTACTCCATGCGTTTTCTTAGCACTACAAAATGTATTATGGACACAATTTTTCATTAGCTCTTACAGTTGAGACTTTCCTCTCCCCCCTCCCCTTGTGGCCTTCATTTGCCCTGCTCCTGATTATGTGTGTCTCAGGCACATTGTTTTTATATGCTCAAACGCCTTGCCAAAGGGCAGGAAATAGTTATTTTGTCTTGTCTGCTCTTGCTAAGTAGTGGCTGCTAACTATGTTTTTCCCCTGGAGGCTTTCTAGAGCATGCTTTGTGATGAGGATGGGAAATCTGTGGCCCTCCAGATTTCAATGAACTCTCATCAGCCCTAGCCAACACAACGAATCGTCATGGATGATGGTAGCAGTAGTACAACATCTAGAAGGCCACGAGACACCCCCCCTATATTATATGGGCATTCCCCCATGATGCACCCCAGAATTCTGCAATCCACAACTGCATTTGGAAAATGGAGTTCCCACCCTTTCTGCATTGCATAATAATTACTGATCCAAGTTTTCCTGCCCCGTTTTACTCTAACAGGTCTAAAAAAAGGATGATGGTCTGTAACATTTTCCTTTTTTATTCAGAAGTGAGAAACCAAGTTTTAAGCAGGAAGACAGGAAGCAGGAGACAAAAGTCCCAGAAAACATACAGAGATATGGGACACATAAGAGGTTCATTCAAATTTGTAACAGCAGTCCAGAGTTAGGAGATGTTACTTTTAAGGATGGCCTAAATGTCAGAGAAATGCCAAAATATGATATATATTTTCTTCTCCTGGGATTTAATGCTATAACACATCTAACTATAGTGTTCAGATAGGTTTATGATGTATATGTTATTTTGGAATATCATTTGTAAAATAAAGAGTTTTTTTAAAAAAGAAGTGAAAAACAAGGATGCAAACTGGATTTAAGTAGATTTTGTTCCATTAGTGGTCTACTATGGGAATAATCTTCTAGGAACTTCTCCCAGGCAAGCCTCATTACAGTGAAGGGAAACAGCACAAGAGCACATTAATGGACTTGTGCATCTCCCTGTGATTGCAATGAGGCTTGTGCAGAAGAACAAGAACAACTCACAATTAGTTTGGTGTAAATCCTATTACTCTGGCATCCTAAGGCTGCTGAATGGGTTTTTAAGTCTAAAAGGGATAAATCAACCATTATTAACAAAACAGGTACCAGCCACCCATACCACACTTCAGAATTCAGTTCCCTTCTCGGCTATAACTACATCAAAATGCTTGTAAATATGGACAAGGCGGAATCGTTATCAATCTGTTTTAGCTGACTGGCTCTCAGACCAAAGCAATTCCACTAGCAACAGACAATGCCTCCTGAACTACTGAACTGGTCATCTGCTGGGGCACTTCCAAAATAAAGGAAACAAAAAACAAAACTGTCAGCCTGTCACTTTCATACCCTGGAACCACCCCTCTCTTGTCGCTCTTCAATCTCTGTGTGACCTGAAGAACCTGGAGCTATCCGGGTATTCCGATTGTCAATCAAAAGGTTATTCACAGAGTACACATGTGAAAAACAAGGTGAGCTGGAGACAATAGATAACGTTAAGGCTGTCAGAATAATCAATTCTGCTGTGTCTGTTATACTGCACACTAGTTTGGTACTTTCACAATCAACCTAGGGCACAGCTGAATCATTCTGCTAAAATGCCCAATAGAACAAAAGTTTTGTTAGAGCATAGCACAAGCCAATATATTATGCTGCTTTTACCTGTAGCATCCCATGCCCGTTGCTCTCAATAGTGCCTTCATATGTGACATGCAACCTGGACAGCTTTTTCTGGGTTCTGTAATAAAATACAGAAATGAGGAATGGAACAATACCTTATAGAAAGAAAATACATTAAAAAAAAAACCACAATTTTATCATGTTGCAAATTTATAAGGAAAATGTCTCCGGTCAATCAATCTATACTGAATTCTATAATTACATAGGATGGGTCGCACTTATGGTTAATGAACCAATCCTACACAATATCTGCATAGTGAGAGGAATAGAAATCCAACATTAGCACTACCCTAAAACCATGTTGTTTGCCGCAGTGTTGTAAATGTTTGCACTTGGTACAGACTGTTTAGGTGGAGATGTCAGTTCCCTTTAAATGGAGCACCATCCCTATACTGAGAGAAATTAAAGAAAACTAAAAAGGGTTGCCGGGAGTGTTAGCACAACACACATCATAGCAGTTTTGTGATTAGGCCCTATGCCCTTAATAAGTTTATTCTCATTAAATACAAGCAAGCAACAAGTCCCATGAGAGAAGGGCAATCAAACTCCATTTTGGATTCTGCATTGCTAGCATGCAAAGAATCAACAGCAGCTCTTGTTCTTTTACCATTTATATACCCAATTGAAGCTCTATAAATGCCTATTTGCTGGCACACAAAAACACCTATGGAAAGCATATCCACTGTTAACCTCAGACTGAATGCTGAGGTGAAAGATGAAAAATTTACACATATTGAGGAGAATGGAAAATCTATTTTATTTCTGCTGAAATGGAAAATTTAAAGCTTTCGGGTTTTCATTCAAAATGGCCCCATTTTGCTTATTTAAAAACAAAAAGAAGCATTGTACTATACTGCAAAAAAAATCTCTTCTGTTTCCTTTTTTAATAATACTCAAACTTTTTGGTTTAATACCCATTCTTTATCTAGACAGAAATTTTTATTCTGCATAAAATGGTATTCCTGGCATATTTAATCATCCTGTAGTGCAATTAAACAGACAAGTTTAAATTAAGCTGCATTAGTCATATCTAGCTATTGATTTACTGCTCCTAAAAACCTTTATTTTGGCCCCTACTTGAACAAGATCCAAATGCTAACAGAAGAAATTAATAGGCTTCATAAAGCCATTTCTGTACAAAACTTGAGTGCATTGGCATTAATGCAAAGTTACATTAGTCATTTCCAGAAGAAACAAAAATTTAAAAAGCAGCTTTCTCACTGTGAAAGCATTTGACTGCTTAGCCTCACTCAGCTTAATGGGAAGCATGTGATCATTTATTAGCATACAGTTAAAGTCATTTTGAAAATAGCACTGAGACAGATCAATCTAATCTTTACAATGTACAAATATGGCCTTAGACCCTAAAGTGCTCTTCCGCTGATGGAAGGGTGGGCAGTTCCTTCTTCCTGCTGCAGCCCCCTCTGCCACGTAGCATCCTGTTACAGTCGTACCTTGGTTTTCGAGCAGAATGCGTTCCGGAAGTCCATTTGACTTGCGAAACGTTCAGAAACCAAGGCACGGCTTCCAATTAGCTCCCAATTGCGCAGGCACACCGGAAACAATAGTGGAAGCCGCATCAGATGTTCGGCTTCCAAAAGAATGTTCAAAAACCAGAACACTCACTCTTTTCGACAACCAAGGTACGACTGTATTAGGTTTGTCTCCTTCCAACATGAGCCAAGAGGAGCAAAGTAGGTACAAGTTGCTTGTGTTTTGTAAACAATCGTTTATGACCTACTGCAAGGTGCAAACATGGTTGAAACAGAAAGTTACAGAGAACTTGAGATATAATAATAACAATAACAATGAACAACAACAACTTTATTTTATATCCCAAAGCCATTTTCTACTCTGTGAAACTGACATGGATCAGTCATTTGCACAAGATGCTTATGCAACCAACCTGGGTTTCCTGACAATCCCCACCCCCACCCCCCAATCCCAGGATGTCAGGCAAAAGAAAAAAGCTGAAACATTACTGGGATTTAGGTAGAACTGCTCTAATCAAAATGAAACTATTTTAAGAGATATTTTACCCTACCTTTCCCAATCTGGAAATTCCTGTAGACACTGTCTTGTAAATGTCACCAGTCCAGTGGGTTCTACAAGAAAACAAACCCAAGCAAGTATATAAAAATGTAGAACTTTATTTCATTTGGAAGATAAATCTACAAAGTATGTACCTCTGGCACAGAAATGTTGCCAGAGAAACAATATGTTGAATATTTGTTTTTTGTCCAAATAATTTTTATTGGCTTTCATGTAAATACAAGAACAACATATAACTACCGTATTTTTTGCTCTATGAGACTCACTTTTTCCCTCTTAAAAAGTAAGGGGAAATGTGTGTGCGTCTTATGGAGCGAATGCAGGCTGCGCAGCTATCCCAGAAGCCAGAACAGCAAGAGGGATTGCTGCTTTCGCTGCGCAGCGATCCCTCTTGCTGTTCTGGCTTCTGAGATTCAGAATATTTTTTTTCTTGTTTTCCTCCTCGAAAACTAGGAGCGTCTTGTGGTCTGGTGCGTCTTATAGAGCGAAAAATACGGTAGTTGATTGCCTATATTAAGATGTTCATTCCTTGAAAGGGAGTACTGATGTTTTGATTTTTAAATTCCAAGTGAACAGAGTAGTGCAATCAAATAATAGATCAACAACAAATAATGAACAGAAAATAGAAAACGAATGGTGGTTGTAAACTATTTATATTACCCATCTTACCTCTCAATTCATATTCTTTTGAATTTAAAACTACTAGAGGAGCTGTGTTCTCCACACTTTTTTTTGCTTAATTTTAAACTCTGTGTACCTTTATCTTGAGAGTGATTTTGAGGGACAGAAACCTATGAAGTGGTCTCTGGTAAAATAGAAAAACACATTTTATTTATGTAACCTTCCTAGGAAGGGAAAGCTACATCCTTCTGATTTAGGAGCATTAACCTGATCCTAGGTACCTTTTCTTAATGAAGGAGAATGTACTGTAGTATATGTAAGCCTAAGCAACAATCTAAGTTTGATTTCTTCTAATGGATTAGAAGTGGGACGGCGATGGGCTCCAATAGTGAACCCTTCTAAGGTATGCATTTGAAGGTGCAGGATGAAAATAGGATTGATCTGTATGAGGGTCTGCCTTCTTCAGAAAAATGTAGTCACTCCAGTGTTCTCCAAAGGGGAACTCTGAAAGGGAGATAAACCTCATGACTCTGGCTTATTCCCGAAAATAAATCTGTGTGACAGGTAGAACTCAAACTAAACATGTAGATTGTTATGTGCAAGGGAATGGCTGCATAAACAGGCATTTATTGTTGGTCTCTGTTAACAGTTTTGGTGAACAAAATTAAAAACATTAATAGTGTAAACCCAATTAAGGTTGCAATCCTGTGCACACTTTCCTAGGAGCAAGCACCACTGAACACGGGGATTTCCTTCTGAGTAGCTATGCACAGAATTGCATAGAGACTATCTTAACCACCTGAAAATGTTTCATCTCTTGTGGTTTGCTATGATTTGGCTTACTAGTTTGCTAACCTAATTCATAAGGGAAGAAGACATGAAATATCCTGGCAAATGACTTTATGGAAAATGTTTGAAGAGTCTTCTTACCAAGCTAGAAATTCTAAGATATTCAAAAGGTTAAACAGAAGCTTTGTTTGTTTGTTTTCCAAAGGCAGTGATTTCTGCACAAACCTTGTGTTTACTCACAAGAGGACTATCATATTATGAGATCATGTTTCACAAATTAAATGTTTGTCTTCTGAAAACAAAGCCCTTGGTTTTCAGGAACTCAGGATAATGTTACAAGTGATTTAATTACTGTTTGTGATAAAAGAAGTTTTGGAAATGGAATATTTAATTTCTTTTCATTTGAAAGATGAATTACTGTTGTTGTCTTCTTATTAATTACATGGGAAAAGCAAATATGCCATTTTGTCTCCATCAAAAAAGAGGCTACATGTTACTAATAAAAGGCTAATAGTCCCATCATTACCTTTAAACAAACGAAAATGAAAAAAGCGCAAAATATTGGTATCATAAAAACTTGGGCAGTGTAACAAGATTAGATATTTCCACTGGAAAAATACAGCATGAGGAGGAGATGTGAAACTATTGGGTTACATCCACTAGTTAGAGTAGACCTTTTGATATTAATGGAGCTAAATTAGTTGTGCCCATTAATTTCAATGGGCCTATTCTGAGTAGGATAGCATTGGAGAGAACTCGCTGTTTTTGCCAGACAACCACATGTATGCCATAATGACTAATTTCAGTTTGATTGCTAGCCTTCTTTTTGTATTCTCAGGTAATTTAGATTAAGGTACACACTCTCTCTCTATATATATATATATTTGTGTATACATATGTAAAAGTGTGCATATATAATCAGTATATCCATTTTTAAACTACTGCTCAACTACAGCTATACAGAAGTATTTTGAATATGATTGCATTAGCCATCCTGGGCCCTACAATCAACGGAGGCCCTGTTGGTGGTCATGACCCCATGACAAGGCCTTTATGGTGGTGGTTCCCCATTTGTGAAATGCCCTCCCTGAAGAGGTGCATCTGCCCCCCTCATCAACAAAATTCCGGAGGACTTTAAAAACATGCGTGTTCTCTCAATAATTTGATGGCTGAAAGATACTGTTCTTGGAAATCTTGAAATTATTATGGGAGGATGTGACTGTTTTAAAATGTTTTACTTTTCTCTGTGACTCTTCTGAAGTAGCAGAAAAGGGTTTTCAGTTTCTCAGGCTTCCTTGGCGAACGCCCTTCAAACAACCTACAAAAAGCAAAAAAGGGGGGAAGATTATTATAATTCAGCAATTTACTAACCAACGGAAGCAAGGGATGACTTGAATGAACAATTAATTATAGCAATTCTTCAAATATGGAGGCTTTAGAATAGAATTTGATTTAACCTGAGTTAAAGACAGTTAAGGGATGCGGGTGGCGCTGTGGGTTAAACCACTGAGCCTAGGACTTGCCAATCAGAAGGTTGGCGGTTCAAATCCCCGTGACAGGGTGAGCTCCCGTTGCTCAGTCCCAGCTTCTGCCAGCCTAGCAGTTCGAAAGCACGTCAAAGTGCAAGTAGATAAATAGGTACCACTCCGGCGGGAAGGTAAATGGCATTTCCGTGCGCTGCTCTAGTTTGCCAGAAGCAGCGTAGTCATGCTGGCCACATGACCCTGAAGCTCTACGCCGGCTCCCTCGGCCAATAAAGTGAGATGAGCACCGCAAACCCAGAGTCGGTCACAACTGGACCTAATGGTCAGGGGTCCCTTTACCTTTAAAGACAGTCCAGTATTAGTACTGTACACATCAGTTCCTGACATATCAAAGAAACCTCAAATTTCTTAAGCACTCTGTTGTACAAAGATGCCTGAAATTGTGACATGAAGGCTGGCATCGTTAACCTTGCCATATGGGAATCCCTTGCAGACAATTGCAGAGCCTGGAGACTGTCAGGTAGTGTATCCATAGCAGTGACCAAAGGAAGTATGACCGCTGGGAGGAGCGCAGAGAGAAGAAACCCCATAGTGCACCTGTAGCAGCACGTCCAGATGCCTTCATCTGCTCCAGCTGCAACCAAACATGTCTTTCCTGTATTGGTCTCTACAGCCACAGCAGGTGCTGTAACCCCACAACTGTTTGACTTTATGCCTGAAGGAGTACTACTCCATTGTCTACCAAGATCAATGGACGCCAACAACAACAAAATTACTCATAAGTTCCAAAAATTTAAAATGGCCTTGGACGCATACTGACTTTCTGAGCACACATTCTTCATGAACTCATTGCAATATATCTGATGGAAATATATTAGATTTGTGAGTATATTTCTCATGGGCCACTCAGACAACTGTTGGGGTTTTTTTTAAAAAAAAAAATTCATTTTATAACGTATATAAAGCAGAGAACAATTATAAGAAGAAATATGAAGATGAAAAACAAAACTCTAAAACATGTAGAAGTAGTAGCTACACATGAGTTAAAATAACAAAGTCCAAGACTATCAAAATTATCAGATCATCAAGTTTCGTTCCAGATTTGCCAGGCTTGTGACGAGGATTGTCATGAAAATGATTGTTCGGCAGTATATGTCAAAAAGGAATGCCGTATCATAGAAAATGTGTCTTGAGGTTCCAGTCACACAACTACTGAGTATTACCGTATTTTTCGCCCTATAGGACGCACTTTTTCCCCTCGAAAAATGAAGGGGGAATGTGTGTGCGTCCTATGGGGTGAATGCACACTTTCGCTGAAGCCTAGAGAGTGAGAGGGGTCGGTGCGCACCGACCCCTCTCGCTCTCCAGGCTTCAGGAAGCTATCCGCAAGCCTTGGGAGCCTGCGAGAGTTCCCGCCGGGATCCCTAGGCTTGCGGATAGCAGCCTGTTCTGGGGGCCAGGGTCGGGGGAAGCTCGGGCTTCCCCCGCCCCAGCCCCGCGCCTGGGGGGGGGGAATAATTGTTTTTCTTTATTCCCCCCCCAAAAAAAACTAGGTGAGCCATATGGACCGGTGCGCCCTATAGGGCAAAAAATACGGTAATTATTTTTCTTTGCCTGATATTTTCCTGAATTGAATTAGAACTAATATGTTTGATTCCTTCCCTTTCAATGAACAGGAAAGTGTTGTAATTTTCCTATTCCTGGAAAAGGAGCTACATGAATTACATGAATTAGTTTTTCAGGTGCTATGCTGTTCCTGTGTGTAGACCATTTGTGTATGAGCAGTTTCATACACAGTTAACCAACTGCAGTGACATCTGCATTGGCTTTAGTGGTAAAGAACTCAGAATCTAATTCTAGACTATCTGAAGAGCTATCTACATCCCCTCAGGTGAAAAGATTACTTTTAATGACTTATACCTCAATGGCGATGTTAGGAAGGAAAAATTTCACTACTCAAGAAACATTCCCAATTCTTCTTCTTCACTGCATTTTAAAGCTTTAGAAAACTGCACTCTAAAAAAACACCTCACATTTAAATAAATTCTTTTATGAAAACCAACCTAAGAGACGTCCTCTATTTTTAGTGATTAAGGAAGAACATACTTTTACCTCAAATCATCATTTAAAATAAAAATAAAAATGTGTCATCTACCTTCCAGCAACCTGCCCTTACACTGCTTAATCTGATTTTAGAAAGACGAAAAACGTCTTTATGGGTAGCATAATGCAATTTGCCTGGAGAGAAAAATTGTGGGGACTTCAGAAGCAGAATGCCTCTAGTTGCATGTTCACTAAAAGATATCAGATATAGTAAAAGCCCTTTGGGGGATGCAATCTCATTTTTAAAAACTATTCTTGAAATACTGAAATGTTAACTGGGAATGGAAAGTGACGTAATAGCATCCAACTAATTCCATTTGTTAGAAAGGCAGACAAGCTTTTACAGTATACAAAACAAAAAGAACAAAAAGAACCCATTACCCTTCAGGTTTTCAGTACTGAAATGTATTTCGGTTTTTTAGTTTGCAGAAGTTAACTTACATGAAAGGTACAATAAGGAAAAAATAAGGGTGGGTTTCAGCTAACAAACTCTGTCAGCAGACATTCTGCACTTCCTCCCCACTTGTCCCACCCACCACATGCTCCCCACCCCCAAAGTGAGCCACCTGCAGGGGGGAAGAGAAGAGGGTTTGTTCTGCCTGGCAAGCTGAAATGCTTGTACAGACAGAATCTTTGTCACACTGCAATATTGAATTCTACTTATTTTAAAGAAAGATCCACTTTAAAATAATTATGCAAATCAAGACAGCAATTTAAAAAAAGAAAAAGGGATTTCTCGTGGTTTAGTTGACCTTGAAAATAACTATATTTCATGCTTTTATTCTGCCCAGTTTTTAACGTTCAGACTCACAGTTTTTACACTGAATTGTTTCACAAATAAATAAAATATCAATTCAATTTCCATTGTACTTTCTCTCTACTTTAGCTGATTTCTCTATCTCCCTGCCCTTTCAGGGGGAAGGACTACTTCCTCCTTCTTTGGCCACTGTTGGCCCTACATAGAAGACTGGGGAAGAGGTCCTTTATACTGCTCTTCCATCAGCAGCTCCAACGACCACCTCACTGAGCATTCCACATGCCAGGAGTTGTTAATATCATCCATTTGATGAAATCTACATGCTACAATGCATTTCCTGCCAATGAGGAGTGAAGACAAACTCTAGTGAAATCCTTGGAATTGACATGTTTTGTGTTGTTTTAATTGTTATACCATTTTTTTTTACCAGGGACATTTCTTTGAGAACTTTTTTTCCTTGAAAGGCTGTATATCAGTAAGTATCAATAAATAAAACCAAGTTTGTGCACAAGACATTATAGGTCATACTTGTGCAATCTGCATAGCTCAATTTTGTGGTGTACAACTCCACCAATCCTATTTTGCACATTTTACATTGTTGTAAAGATGGAAAACAGGAACCAGCCTGAACAGGCAAATCATCTTAGATATTATAGTTTCAAGAGAAGTTTACAAACACAAGAAACTGGTTCACTAGTAAGAACTTAATCATGCCTGCGTGTTTGTAATGAATGTCAAAATAAATGAGTCAGGACAGTCATAGTAGCCAGGGATGCTCTAAGCAATTAACACATTGATCCCCACCCACAACTCTGAATGACAAGAATACATGAGTATGTTTTATTACAGTTTCTCAAGCCACACTGCAGCCCAATCCCAAAGCAATTCCCTGATTGGAATTCAGATAATCAATTTACTAATGCAAAAATCCAGCAGAAAAACAAGTCATTTAAGAAATAAATCTCATTATGGAGCAGTCTAAGTAAAAGACAAAGCTCAGCAAGCCCGGCTTTACATTGCAGTAATTGATAAATTACTTGCAGTTGCATATTTCCTTCCAGTACACCACTTTTGTCCAGAACAAGATGCTCTGTCAAACTGCCACATGGCTACTTCAATTTAGAAGAGAGATGTAAAACTTGAACAGGGCTGATCATTGCTGCAATCCACAATTTGTCTTTGACCTTCCAGCCTCTGAATAAATACAGCAGCAATATTAATCAAATTGAAGACGTTTTAAATAGAGATTTAAGCATTCTGAAATAATATGGAGACAGATATGAGAGAATGCCAGAGGTCTTCAAAATGCAGGGTATAGTATGAGAAATGCAACCAAGGTTGTCCAGCTACTACTATGGTTCCGATTCGGTTTTGATCATGTTCTGAATATGGTGCTCCTGCTGTTATTCCCCTTATTCATCTGCTACTGGAAGGCTAGGTTTTATGCTGTTTGTGTTTCTATTGTTACTGGTTTATGGCAAGCTTCCTGTTTTTTATTTTATGTCCTGTTAGTCACTTTGACTTTCCTTTGCAAAGATAAGAGAAAACTGGCATCAATTTCCAGGTAAATTTGTAATATTCTGATGCGTAAATTCTGAAAATATTTTCCACCATTTTTTGAGCCCCTGCCTTGCCCAAGTATTAAGTAGGCTTATCATTCCTTATTTTGCAGTTGATGCATAGGGCTGGCAAGAAAAAACTCCTATTTGTGTGGTCCGTATTATGAAAGGAGGGTTGCATTCAAGGAAGTCATACTCATAGGGGACTCACCAAAATCAATGAACCTGGTCAACGTAAGTCCATTACTTTTGATGAGTCTGCTCTGAGTAGGACTTAGTTGGATGCAATGCAGAGGACTTATTTTAGAAATCATTTTTCAGCAGCACTTTGTCTTTTCCTCCACTAACATCTAAGTACTGCTTTTCACATCCAGCAGTGAATTAGGCAGTCAATTGAGCATAAAATGGGTGTTTGCAGATTACTTTTTTTTCTTTTTTACAAAATTGAGAGACATGAGAATTATTCACTAACCAATTAGATTTTATGCTTTCAGATGAGATAGCCTCAAAGCAGCTTGAAATGATGTCACACACAAAGTGATGTAGAAAACAAACCTTTAGTTATGGCTGCAAGTCTTTTCAAGTTAATTAAGTAAATGAGCTTCAATTTCTCTATTTACATAGAAAGTAGCTTAGAGGCTTTAGATTCCCCTGGCTTCAAGCTTAAGGAACACACCTCAACCATTTAACCTCACAGGCAATATCTTCTTAGGTTTATTGCAGTCAAGCAAATGTCAGGTGTAATATCATCTCCACACAATTAAAAATATTGTCTTGTTTCATCTAAAAGTGAATTATTTCATGCACTTTCCACATTGAAGCCATTCCCCCGCCACCGCGCTCCACAATGTGTGATAACCCATGCCACACACTGCTGCTCACTGCTGCATGCCAACACATTCATCATTCCTAACCACTGAGCATGATGACTGGGTTGATGGGAATTGGAGTTCACAACAGCTGAAGAATACCACGTTGGCAACCTCTGTACTAGCCAATAAAGAACAACAGGCTATTGTATTTTTCATACAATTCACACTTGAGGTAGGTCTTTAGAACCAGTTTTAGGCCTACATACTGCACCACTCTGGCTCCTGAAAACATCCAGGTGTTTGAAACCGGTTTATATGTAGACGGTAAACAGAATCAATTTTCATAAATATAATATGGAGCTTTATCCCCTAATCAGATTACTCTGAACAAATGAAAAAAAATCCCACAGAGAATACTCATTAATGTTATCAAATGGATGTTTATGGTAAGAGAGAATTACATTACAGCTAAATTAGATTGTCCAATCTCCCTGTGTAAACACAATATGCAACATAATAGTTTCCTTTCTTAAAGCTATTCCATAAAGGTGCATATATCTTAACTAGTGTACATTTCCCCACTCTCCCATTTTTTAAAAAGAAGTTAACTTTCCTTGTTGACACTAAAATGTCACTAAAATGATGTCAGGGAGTATTGCTTCTGCTACCTTTAAACAAAAGAAGCATATTCTAGTTTTAAGCTTAATATTTGCATAAAAATTCATATTCAGAATTGTGCTTCAAGAAAAGAAAAGAAGGATCGATCAGGAATTTTCTACTTGATGTGAATGCAGTTTTGTTAATGAAACTTAAAAATGACTGAAATTAGGGAGTGAGGGCACAAAGGCTCTTATACAAATCTTTTGGATCAAAATAAGCAGGGAGGGGGAAAGAGGCAGTTACAGTAATTATATACTCTCTGATCTCTATCTGTATTTGGACTACAATTCCCATCATCCATGACTAGCTAAGGATGATGGGAGTTGTCGTCCAAAAACAGCTAGAGACCCAAGTTTGGGAAACCCTGAGCTAGATTAACAAAGGAAAGTAACCCCTCCCCCATTTCTGGTTTTGCTGCCATGTACGTTTTGATGTTTTTATACAATAAGTTTGATACAATAAGAGTAGCTGTGCTAACTGATGTTCAGTGCTGCCTTGAGCGATTGGGAAAGGTGGGGTATAAATGGTTTGAAAGGCTTTTTCAGCCAGTTTCTCTCACAGATTCTAAATAGCAGGCCAGTCTTTTGAACTGGCTTTCAATAACTGAAGTTTTTAAAGAAACTACACGGGAGGAGCAACACTACACCCACTTACTCAGGTGCAAGTCCCACAAAACTCAAGAGACTTGCTTTTGAACAGACATGCATAAGATTGCTCTGTGAATTAGCATGATCCCCTTTAATTTATAAGACTTTTTTAAAAAAATAAAGTACACAAACCAAACAATCACCTACATTCCTAAAATAGTTATTTAGGCAAAATATTACACATGTGATATTGTGGCATCTGAATATAGACTGCATTTTTAATCAAGGCATATATTGGCTTATATCTTGATCAGGTAAATGGGCTTAGACTTTCAAAAGTTTCATGCCATGCAGAAACCAGCTGGCTAAGTACTTTGGCAGTTGTTTATCTTCCTGCTCTCCTGAACAAGGGCCTCCCTGATTTATAGCAGTAGCAGGAGACAAGTTTCTCAAAGTTGTAAAAGCTGGAATTACAGGCTGAAGACCAAGGTTACACAGACCCTACATAATTAAGAGTTTGGTAAACAGTAAAATAAAACCATGTGCCTTAAACTTGAGCCTAAGGTCAAAAGGCCAAGAGCACATGGAAAACAAACCGGCTGGAGAAGGGGGGGAAGTGTAAACAGGGGAAAAGGTTTTTTTCCTATTTTATTTTGAGGCTGTAAACTGTTCCTTCCTTGTTACTTTTAGGAAGTTTATCCTTCTAAAAAGCTATCTATGATAATGTATGAAATATGCTGGCTTAAATGTAATTATGCAAAGGATTTAAGAAATGCTAGATTTATCCTGAAATTAAGTCAGCCAGCCCAGCCCCCTGTCAGACAAGAAGACGCCAATCGAGCACTTATGACAAATGGCTGTCAGACCTTTGTTTAAAGACCTCCAAAAGGAGATATTTCATTGATGATGCATGAGAATATGAACCCGAGGTCTCTGACATCTGTTCAAGATAAAAATTTAAAATTATTAACCATTTGTTTTAGAAGGCAATAGGGCAAGGGGGGCAAGAGGTGAGCTGGTAATTAAGATTCCTTGTTGAGACGCATGTAAGATATATTAATACTTATTTGTCATTTATAGATGTAACAATATATAGCTCTTTGTGTTCCATATAAGGACAGTAGGATATGAGTGTATTTTTGTGATTGGTTATACCAATCAGCCAATAGGAATTTCAACCAGGCTGATGGGACAGAGGCAGCCATAGGAGGAGCAAAGGGGGCTGGATTAAGGAAATATAAGTGCTGGCCATAATGGCAGGAGGCCAGGCCAGAGCTTGGTAACCATATACCACTGTGCCTCTTATTTATTTGTCTGACAAATAAATTATTTTTTTAATTTCTCTGTTGCTGCGTTGAATATTTCATTCCAGCTAAGCGTTAACCACAAGCAGGGTGCTACATTTTATGGTGCCTGCGACTCGGATAAGTGGTCTGCTGGAACGCAGCCCCTTCGCCTCACTGAGCGGGGTACAAGAGAGAGGACAACTGTGCCTACCCAGCGCGCACTGGAAAAATTTTTCCAGGGGAACGCAGCAGTCTCGTCTGTCTGATACCCTGCCCACTGACGGCGACGGACCGGGGGGACCAGAGAAATAAACAGGGAACCAGCTAAGGGTAAGTGCACTAAGGGGTTTTGGCCCTCCAATTAATTGGGAGGAAGAGAAGTCCTGATCAAACTTCTGCGTCTCAGTAAAGGGGAACTGAGTACGCTAGGTGGCTGGGTACATCAGATGGTGATCTGGTGTAGGGAAAAGGGAAGAATGGGAGGTAGTGTGTGGTGAAGTATCTGGCGCATTGCATGTGTGAGAAAGTACAATGTGTAGCTGACCTAAGTGTGGAGTGAGTACTACTTCGTTTACCAGTAAGGTGTGTGTGTGAGTGACTGAGTGGATACTTCACAGGGCCATACAATGGGAGTTGGGGGTTCAAAGGGGGGAAATACACCTTTTGAATGTATGTTAAATAATTTTAAGAAAGCCTTCTCAGGGGCATATGGAGTCAAAATGACGCCAGAACGCTTGAGAACGTTATGTGAACTAGAATGGCCAAAACAAAATATTGGATGGCCATCTCAAGGAACCTTTGATATAAATTTAGTAAGCAAACTTTGGTCTAACATTGCCAAAGAAACTGGAGGGTGCCCAGAACAATTTTCATATATAGATTCTTGGCTGAGCACATTAAATAAAAATCCTCCATGGATAAGGGAATGCAAAGTCCAACGATGCAAATTATTGGCTGTAAAAGCCAAAGCTAGGAAAGGAATCTTGCCAAATAAATTCAAACCCTCCACCAGTTGTAACCCCAAGGCAAGAAAGTGGAATGAATAATGGGGCTGGAGTCACAGAACTTGATTCCTTGATAGATTATGATAAATATCTTCAGGAGGCATTGGAGTCCTATAATGAAGCCCAAGCAGAAGTGGTTATTCCACCTGTGAGTCCCAGTAGAACTCCATCTACAGTCTCCTTTAGTGGAACAACTGATTGCCTACCCCAAACCCCTGTACATCCAAGTCCTAGAGAATTATTACAGAAGTTACAGGGAGACCTTAATCGGTCAGCAAGCAATACAGCCGGGCGTATAAAGCTGCTAAAAGAACGCCTTGGGACAAATACCATCCCCTATGATTTGAGGTCCCTAGAGCAAAGCGAAGAAAAAGGTCACGTAGTAGCCCCTCCAGTACATTCCATTCACAACTACGGATCTGATGAATTGGAAAACACCCCATCTTTCGCAGAAAAACCTCAGGCTATGATGGACTTGGTGACCTCAATAGTAAATACTCATAGTCCTACTTGGACAGATTGTCGCCAGCTCCTGAATACTCTCTTCACCACTGAGGAAAGGAGAGACATAATTGAAAAGGCACAGATATATTTGCGTGAGCAGGCCAGAGTGGGAAATATTTATAGTATTGACCGTCATCTCCAGGAAAACTTTCCCTTGGAAGATCCTAATTGGGATCCAAACAATGCAATTCACCTGGCCAGGCTTACCACCTATCGCCAGACGCTTGTGCAAGGTATCTGCAGGGCATGCCAGAAGCCCACTAATATGTCTAAAGTCTCAGGAGGGTAGACGTGTTACCCATAACACTGTTTCGTGTTCGGTGCACACCCACAAAAAGACTTAAGTTGTCACCTTTTGAGCTCCTGTATGGGAGGCCGCCCTCCTTTGTTCAGGATATTCCAACTGACCTCAAACAAATAGGAGAACATGTGACACAGGGACAAGTGCAATCTCTCTCCCGTGTTTTTGTCTCTCTCCCGTGTTTGTTTGTTTTGTTTTGTTTTTTATCTTAACAGGTGGGCCCTCGAGCGCACGCCGTGCAGCATTGCCAAGCCAATTCATCAGCTCCAGGCTGGCATAGCATATAGGTGAAAGAGTGGAAACGTGATCCACTTGCACCTAAGTGGCGTGGACCTTACACCGTCTTGCTCTCTACTCCAACAGCGGTGAAGGTAGCTGAGGTGACCCCCTGGATTCATCACTCCCGTTTGAAGAAGTCCGAAGGCAGTTGGACGTGCAAAGGTGACCCCTCTAATCCTTTAAAACTGACTCTCTCTCCAAAAACCCCTGTATCTAGCCCTACGGGGAACGGGCTAGGTCACGGGCAACATTAGACGACCGGCCTGCTGCAGCCACAAACCTGGAAGCTGGCTGACCTGCGCACGCCTGAAGCTTGAGGAGCGTCTGAACCAGCGGCTGTGAAAGGGAAGATTCTCTTATACAATTGATTGACTGCCCCCTTGTGGAACAATTATCAGAGATATTACACATTGGGGATCCTTGGGATATATGTTTTGGTCTTGGTGGTTCCCCATTCCTGTCACTGGGGGAATTATATTGGGACTAATATTTATGCTATCACTATTACCAATACCATTAAATGCCATTGGTATGGTAAGCGAAATGCCACACCAAACAGAAGTACAGAATTTCCCCGGATGGAACTCAACTAAACCATTACGAGTTATACCTGTACAAGGGGAATTCTGTGTACATAAATCATCAGATGCAGCTGATTCTCCCATGATAGGCTCTTCTCATTGTCACTATACTTGGGATAATATTAAGAATACCTGGGCACACGGTACTACCTATCGAACTCGGAATACCTTGCCCTGTGCACTTCCTTTTATTCATGCATGGAAAGTGGTATGGAACATAACTGTGACAGAAGAAAGGCAATCTAACATACTGCACTGTGAACTCTATACCCCTTTTGATATTTCGCCTTATGCACTCCACATACCAAAACCCTCAGACCCGATGGTTGTGGTGGATATGTGGAGAATGGGCATACAAGAAACTCCCTTCCAAATGGAGTGGGACTTGTTTCCTGGGATGGGTATTACCACCAATGTGGATTTTGCCCACTAGTATATTTCTCATATAGCAGGAGGAAGTACCCAAAGTTGGAGCGATACTGATGATTGGCCACCAGAGCGCATTATAGCCTATTATGATCCTGCCTCCTGGAATCCTGGTGAGCTCATACAAGGGGCACGGGATCCTATTTATAATCTAAACAGAATAATTCGATTGCAAGCAGTAGTGGAACTTGTAACCAATGCAACGGCCCAGAGTTTGAGACTTATTGCACAACAGTTGGATGAAAGTAGAGCCCCATTTTGCAGCTGAAAATGGGAATGGATTATGTACTTGCCAGGCAGGGAGGCCTGTGCGGAGTCTTGAACTTGACAGGGAATGCCTGTTGCTTTAACATTTCTGATAATGGTGAGGCAATCCGTGTGTTGGCCACAAAGATGGAGAATATAGCACATGTCCCAGTACAAACATGGGAAGGATGGGATATGGGATGGTTACCCAATGTCACAGGACTCAAAGGGATACTATTGTCTTGCTTGTTTTTCTTGACAGTAGTGATGGTTTTATGTATGATGCCATGTATCATCTCATGTTTTAGGAGTACAATTAGCAAGATGGTTTCAAATGAAACTCTACCTCATATCATGGCCCTATACAGAGCTTTAACTCAGGAAGATCAAGCTATCAAGGACGCTTGGTAGCAAGGTCCTTGAGCTTGAAAGGGGGGATTGTGGCATCTGAATATAGACTGCATTTTTAATCAAGGCATATATTGGCTTATATCTTGATCAGGTAAATGGGCTTAGACTTTCAAAAGTTTCATGCCATGCAGAAACCAGCTGGCTAAGTACTTTGGCAGTTGTTTATCTTCCTGCTCTCCTGAACAAGGGCCTCCCTGATTTATAGCAGTAGCAGGAGACAAGTTTCTCAAAGTTGTAAAAGCTGGAATTACAGGCTGAAGACCAAGGTTACACAGACCCTACATAATTAAGAGTTTGGTAAACAGTAAAATAAAACCATGTGCCTTAAACTTGAGCCTAAGGTCAAAAGGCCAAGAGCACATGGAAAACAAACCGGCTGGAGAAGGGGGGGAAGTGTAAACAGGGGAAAAGGTTTTTTTCCTATTTTATTTTGAGGCTGTAAACTGTTCCTTCCTTGTTACTTTTAGGAAGTTTATCCTTCTAAAAAGCTATCTATGATAATGTATGAAATATGCTGGCTTAAATGTAATTATGCAAAGGATTTAAGAAATGCTAGATTTATCCTGAAATTAAGTCAGCCAGCCCAGCCCCCTGTCAGACAAGAAGACGCCAATCGAGCACTTATGACAAATGGCTGTCAGACCTTTGTTTAAAGACCTCCAAAAGGAGATATTTCATTGATGATGCATGAGAATATGAACCCGAGGTCTCTGACATCTGTTCAAGATAAAAATTTAAAATTATTAACCATTTGTTTTAGAAGGCAATAGGGCAAGGGGGGCAAGAGGTGAGCTGGTAATTAAGATTCCTTGTTGAGACGCATGTAAGATATATTAATACTTATTTGTCATTTATAGATGTAACAATATATAGCTCTTTGTGTTCCATATAAGGACAGTAGGATATGAGTGTATTTTTGTGATTGGTTATACCAATCAGCCAATAGGAATTTCAACCAGGCTGATGGGACAGAGGCAGCCATAGGAGGAGCAAAGGGGGCTGGATTAAGGAAATATAAGTGCTGGCCATAATGGCAGGAGGCCAGGCCAGAGCTTGGTAACCATATACCACTGTGCCTCTTATTTATTTGTCTGACAAATAAATTATTTTTTTAATTTCTCTGTTGCTGCGTTGAATATTTCATTCCAGCTAAGCGTTAACCACAAGCAGGGTGCTACATTATATCACAGGATGTTTTTTTTAAAAAAATCCCCAGAATACACCTTTCTCAAGTGGTTATTTTTACACCAGCAAATATTTGATTTGCCTTTCATTCTTCTGCAAAAATCACAGAAGAAAAGCAATATGGAAACATTTTTAGACACTTACTATTGGCAGAAATCTAAGTGAGATTGGCAACAAAGGCCAGAGGGACAATGAAATTTGGAATGTCCCCTTGCAATA
Organism: Podarcis liolepis; assembly: GCF_965112155.1. Lineage (NCBI taxonomy): Eukaryota > Metazoa > Chordata > Lepidosauria > Squamata > Lacertidae > Podarcis > Podarcis liolepis. Next base: position 26,210,898 of record NC_139556.1, read on the forward strand.
AAAGCCTGGTCCTTCATATGTTTACTCAAAAGTAAATCCAATCAAGTTCAATGGGGCTTGCTCCCAAAAAAGTTGTCCACAGGATTGTAACCTAAAGGGGCCTTCCAGGCAAAGCAGCTTGCAAGTGTCATTCATTCTGAGACAGTATGTATGCCTGATTTCTGCTCCCTGTTGCAATTCCTGTGTTGTTACCCCCTCACTGGTATTATCTGAAAGCAGTCTAATAAAAGAAGAGAGAAAGTCCTTATGTTCCAATTCCAATACATAAAGATTCCTAAAAATTCTGTCAGCTGGATGTTTCAAAGCACTTTGGATCACTCGCTGTCATCAGCATGTAAGAGTACCAAGCAATGGTATACTTGAGAAGATTTAAGGGAAATAAAATACATAGTGTTCTCAACCTTTTGTACCAAGTGTCTCTTGTTTTGATAAAACAGATTGATGGTCCTGTCAGATCTCAAGACATGCAACTGAGAGTTTTCTGTTTAATATGTACATATTAAATGTGCCATTTCATTTTATTACCTAAAATGGCCAGGCCCTACACAATGTAAAAATGATATTTCCTAAGAGAAGGAATATATCCATCTAAGGAAGGTGCTAAACCTAATCTGCCAAGCACATCTTAGCATACAATTGATTTATTATTTGAAAGCGGGTGCAGCTATAAACAGAATGGTTGATGTAATTTTACTTAAGTGTTTACAAGCAACAATTTGATGTAACCCTGTGATCTGAGGATAGAACTCCTAATGTCTTTTCTACCCAGGTGTATGCTTTCATAAGAGACCCTCACTAAGCATTTTGTAGAACTTTTGGTGGCTGTCACCTATTTTAACTACAAGTAGCTGTGAATGCACTATGCTCCCAGAAAGGGCTGTGTCCAATGTGATAAAAAACAAAACAAAAAACCAAGCATGTATAACCCTGAACAGCAGAGAAGAGGACAAGGGGACAGCAGTTAAAGAACCCCCCAATCATCTAAGCTGGTCTACCAACAAACACACTTTCCACTGCCATTGCCCATGTCAAGACAGATAAAATCTATGCGCTGGGCTTTAGTTTTGGAAGCACTGTTTCATTATGCATTGAAGGGTTTTAACTGGGTTCAAATAAAATCTGAAATTAACACAAGCATATATACCTTTAAAAGCTCTTATAACTAGATTCCTAAGCTTCTATCAATGATTTGGATCCTAAGATAAGTTAACTTGAAGGAACATTTCCAGTCTCTTCTTTGTCCTGTAGCCATCTGCACCCCTTCTCAAAAGTATCTTGAACGGGTTCCGGTGGGGTGAAGGGGTTTCTGAGAAATGTGGGAAAGGGCATAAGGGTTGCTAGACCCCTAAATTGGGTCCATCTGATTTGGGGCAAATTCTGCCCTCCACCAAGCAACCCTCTGTGTCCTATCACACATTTTCAACAAGAGAATTTGTTGCCTTCATGTCTTGACTCTGGGCTTCTCAGAAGCATCATCCTGGCCACTAATGGAAATAGGATGCTGTGCAAGATGGACCTTCAGTCTGATATAGCAGGGCTGTTCTTATAAATGGGGAAGTGTTGAAGGAAGTGACAAGTGAGGGGAAGGACCACTATTAGAACTGAAGCGGTGAGCATGATTATGGTAAATGGAAGGAAATTAGCACTCTAACAATAAAGATTATCTTCACCAATTATGAACAGTGCTGCTCATAACATTTCCATCAATAACTCATTTCATTTCATTTATTTATTTACGGCTATTAGCCCATAAAATATGTACAAACATAAAAAAGCTTTAGTCTCAGATCTACTTTTCCATATTTTCCAAATCTCACAAAACAGGTTTGTCAGGAATCATTTCCTATTTTAATGAGATTCTTTCAGGAATTAGCAATACAATATGGACAACTTCTCCCCTACAGCAAGACACCCCTGAGTATCAGCTACTTAACCTGGCACCATACCTGTTGAAGTTAATATCTGGATAGCTAGAATATTCTGATTTCATCTTGGCATTTCGCCGGGGGAAAGTGCAGAAGAAGGCATTTGCTAGCAAACTAGCAGTCTGCTCCTGTGACATGGTGATGGAGTGGTTCATTTTTTGTTTCAGTAGAGGTACTGGCTAACAAAAGGGCAGAAAGATGGACATAATTAGTTTAGCAATTCAAAAAACAAAAACAGAACCATCACCCAGAACCCAGAAGAACAAAATTACATTTACTAATTTAGAGCAAAAGTAATTTAGGGGCCTTAGTGGGTTCTTAAATCAGCAGCACCATTAAAATCAAGAGCTGTTTATCCAAGATGATTGGGAAGCCTTGTTTGACGAACTGGAGATTTCTAATCAATAACAACAAAAAATGTCAAACAAAGCACCACTAGCCTGAACAAAAAGGAAGCATCCATAGGAACAACGGATGCAATATGATTAATCGTGAAGGAAAAATAAAACATCAGGAGATTGCAACAGCTGTATTTTACAGTCTCCCTGTCACAGATTAAAGAAAATGGGCAATTACAGCAATCACAGCAAAAGAAGACGGCAGGATGATACAAAACAACATAACTAAGGTATTCTTTGATTTTCTTGCTATAAGTAAGAGCAAAAAAAATTCAAGCTTCAAGAAAAACCACATAATGCTTCATTCAAACACTACCATTGTTATATGTTTATTCTATAAATTAGCTCCCAATACTCAAAATAGAGAAGAAAGGGAAATACATGAGCCAGATGCTCTGATTCTGGCTCATGGAGACCATGGTTCAATGTTAAGTGAGAACTGGGCAATTTAAAATTATTTTGTGCAGCTACTTCAAAATGCACAGTTAGAATTAATCAGTAAAGGGATTTCATACCTTTTCTACAGATTTTCCAAATCTCCTTATTCTTCCTTAGTTAAATATGAGCTTTTCTGATTCATGAGAAATCAATAGTTTTGCCTTTATTCCATTAACTGAAGTGTAGCTATTAAAACGTAACTGTTTGTATCTAGGATGGCTTTTGGAACGACTTCTAGAGATCCATACATGTGAACAACTTTTAGCAGAATTCACAAGCTGTTCCAAGTTAGTAGTCTGAGCTACAACCAAGATTCCTGGATGGATTCAGCTTAATGTATCATCTCTGAACAATCTTCAAATATGTATATTTCTAAAGGCAGAGGTGGGGAACCTCCAGTCTGTGGCACAATCTTGGTCCTCCGTGGCATCAGGGGTGGAGGTGAGAGGGCAACGTAAGGGCAGGGCTTTGAAGGAACTATCAGGATAAGTAGCTGCCTTTGGAAAGATTGCCTGCATTCAGGGCTCTTAAAGGAGAAACGATGTCTGAGCAGCTACCTCCCTTTTCCTTAAAACAAGGAAGCACTTTAAGGACTGGACATGGGTCTCCAAAAGGAGGAGAAGGGGCTGTTAGGGAGATCCTGTTGGAGGCAGAGGTGGGGTAGGGGGAGCAAGCCAGTAGAGGGAAGTAGGGTGGGGGGTAGAGTCCATGGGTGGCAATATTCAAAAGGGGCTGGGCCAGAGTTGTCCCTGGCAAGAACAGTGAGAAGAACAAGGAAAGACAGAGCTGAAGGCCTGCAGAACTTCCCTGAGCGCTAGGGAGGACAAGCTTTTTGCAGCTTTTCCTATCTGAAGGGGTTCGCATTGTTGCCATAACATGCTACCCCCAACTGAAGGATATAATGTGCAGGACAGCCTAGTCTAATGGACTTGGGAGCTCTGGAGAAAAAGCATGAGGTCCCTGAGAAATATGAAGGTCTCAGCCCTTGTGCAATTATTATACAGGACGGGGTCCAAGAAGGTACCAATGTTGGACAAACTCTTTCCTGCCATTAAAAGTACTGCTGAGAGGTCCTTTGAGGTGACATGGGTTTAGAGGTTAGAAATGAGTCACTCCAGTCAAACTGCTTCTCACTGAATCTAGAATAAATATTGTTTTTTTGCCACAAGGGTCTGTGCCAGTATATAGATCCAAAGGAACCTTGGGGTTTTGAATTTGCCCTCCTTGCAGGAGTATTGTCTTCACAACAAAACAGCTTTAAATACAGAATTATTTGTGGATCTCAGAGCTCTGCTGTTTTTACGTTTTTAAAATAATACAGCTGTCAAAAAGCCGTGTTAAAAAAGGACTGAAAAATATTCTACTTACTTTTTTCCTGAAAATATCTTTGTCAGCATTTAACTAAGCATAAATGTTGTACTCCAATATTGTTTTTTTTTTAAGTGTATTACTGGGGGAAGGGGGGAAAATGGGACCCACAATTACACAATTATTACTTGGATACAAAATATTATTATTTAAATTGAAATTAAGATGTTCACCTGATCAAATATCACTGTAAAATATTTCCGACTGCAATCCTAACCCCTTACCTTAAAGCCCCATTAAATTCTATGGGCTTTACCCATGAGTAGATATGGTTAGGACTGCAGCCTTACTTGTGCATGCAATGACATACTGTGTGCAAAATACCATCACTGTGTTACACTTGAGTTTGTACAAGAAGTGACAAATCAAGAATTTTCAGAAAGCAAGGAGTTGCTTTAAGCAACAACAGTGATTTCACAACCAGTTATCCTTCTGTACGTTAGAAAGACCTGAACAAAAAGAAGCCACCTGAAAATGCCAGGCTTTCTGACTATTCTAGCACATCTCTCCAGTGTATGCAAGATTTTGATATATAGCTCAAATCAAGGTTCAGAAATGGGATAGGGCATTTTTAATGTCCTTTTATATTGTTATGGATGTGTGGTGTCTTCACTATTCCCTAGGCCTCAGCTCAACAAGGCAAGTACCACGTATCAGGACCTTGGCATTTTGACCTCAACCATTCGTGGTGGTGCACAGCAAATTAATCTGCTACAGAGAGTATACTTAAGATGCGTCCACTAACCTGGGTGCAGATGCTAGGCAAACAGAGTGCAAGCTTCACCATATCGGGCAAAATGGACTGAAACAAATGCTGAGCCTCTGCATCTTCAAGCACCTAGAATGCAAATAAGAGGGTGGATTTAGGCCTAGTATTAGGAATATGGTCTGCCAAATTAGTCTTTCTGTACAGCAACTGGCTTTTCAAGACAAAGTCATTTCTCAGTGCAAGCATTTTTGAAAGTCAAATGTACAAACATAAAACTCGGGAGCCCTTACAATTCAGTCTCTAATGCTAGAGTAGAATCAGTGTTTGGCACCGTCAAACCTGAAATGTTTGGCACTATATTTTTAAATTTTATTTCTGCAACAAAAGTGCACGGGAATGTACTAAAATGAAAGATTAAGATTCTCGGAATTTAGAAGGGTGGACACATCACAACAAACTCTTTAAGAACCATTCTTGGCACTCAACTCTTCCATCTTCCTGGAGAACATAACTTGGATTTTCATATACAACCTGGAAATCAAGACCAGACATTTTCAATCCTGAATATTTAACAATCCTGAACTTTAAAAGTAAGGCTATTATTCTAACAACCCACTCAGATGTTTGGCGTGTGCATCAGTTTGGAAGCAAAACAGGGCTATTCAGAATAAGGAAGTTGACTCCCTGAATATGCAGAAGTTCATAAATTAAAAGGAAAAAGATTACAAAAAACCCAGAAGTGGCCCTGAGAGCTTCCACGAATATGGAATGTTGAGGGCAGAGAGATAAGAAAATACAATAGTCTTTAACTAATTTCATGTCTGGAAAGGATAGTTCTAGACTCCCAATGAACACCAAAGACAAGAACTCTGAATCATTTTGAAGGGGAGGGGCACACTAGTGTCCCACCACAGTTATGCCCCCCCATCCAAAAGCTTAGGGGGAAGGGAAGCACAGTTCCTAGGTTACAGAGTATTCCCAACTATATTTGCAGACCCTGGAGGCAGTTTGCTTTGGGTGGGGGAAGGCTGTGGGAGGCTTTGCAAAGCAGTCCTGCTACTTTTTCAAATAGGTGTACAGTACACTAGCCACCAAGAAAGTGTGGTACCTAGCAGCCAAGACCAAATGACACCAAATGTTTTTGTCCCTAAGGACTGGGGTTCTCTTCACTCAAGCAGACAGTTTGCTGTACTTGGCTCTTCCTTGCAGCCGAGACCGGGGGGGTGGGGTGGGGGCAGGGGAGAGAAAGAGAAATGGGGAAGGATTGGTGATGGTATTAAGATGCCCCCTCCCCAGCCTTTAGATTTTCATTGTCAGCCTTGACAATGTCCCTCCAAACCTCTCTTCTCTACAACCCAACTTGACTGGCTTATGCTTACATTGAATAATGTCTATCTATCAAGTACCTTAAAAACAACAACATTCGAGCATGACAAACAAGAAAAAGAACAAGGCTCTATTCACAATCTAATCAGACAACATGAACAAAAATAAAAAGGGAAGAAATGGAAGATGATACCATCTAAAAATACCAGTAAAATAAATTGCAAAACAATCAGATTTTTATCTTATGAACATTTCATGCACCACACAATTACAACTTCATATTTTGCAGCTGCATAGCCTAGAAAACTACGCTTTGAATTTTAGGCTTGCAACAGCTGGTAACCACATAATATTGAGAAGGAACAGTACTATTAGATTTAAGGTTTCGTTTGAGGGTTTTTCTCTTCTCCATTTCACAAATCATCATCTAGACTGCAAGCCAGGAGCTGTGTTACTTTATAATATTTGTAAGATGCTTAGATGATAATAACAATAACATATCCTGCACAAGGCACATAGTGAAGAAAGTCTATTAATTCAAAGTAATTTTAAGTGGGGGAATGCATCTGCATAGAGAAATCGTAACAGTTAGGAAAATGAAGAAGCTATCAAACTGATCCAAAAGCTTTCACAAAATGTAAGAGCGCACTAAAATTCCTCATTGCTCTCAACTACAGGCATGGGACACGAGAGTAATTTCAATTGTCAGTTGAGATGAACAAGTGTGGGGAAGTGGTTAGAAATGTCAGATCAGGAGCAGGGAGACTGGAGTTCAAATCCCCACTCAGCTATGAAGCTCACTAGCTCACCCTGAGGAAGCCATTTATCTCTACCTTCAAATCCTGTTGGTGAGGATAAAGTGGAGCTGGGGAAAGAAGAAAAAATATTTATGCCACCTTAAGCTCCTTGGAGGAAAGGTGAAATACAAACGTGCCAAATAAATAAACGCAATAAATTTCAGATGCCAAAAAGCTATTATTCTCTGTGTGACCAACCCATGCCAATGAACGTTGACTTGAGGGGGGGGGGCTACAAGAAGATCCATGCATTCTTTGGCATCCACATGCATTTTCTTCATGGATGAAGACTTGTAAATTTTATGGCACTGTTCTTGCAATATTCTAATAAGTCTTCTGTTTATTTATGTATGACCTACATACTTCCACAGTGATCCCTATTTTTGGAAACAGATTTCTTTGTTACACAAATTGCATCAAATAAGAGTCTTTAGGCTGTAACATAGCACTTTAACAGCCCCTAGGCTTTAATTGTAAGAGATAAATTCAAAACTGTGAAGGTGTTCTGCCAAAGTAAACATATTCCCAAGTAGTAACATATTGGAATGTTAAAGGTTGAATTTGGATTTCAGGAGGCAATATAAAACAAATACATATAAATTTAATTCAAAGAAAGACATTTAACCTTAAGCATCTATAAGACTGTCAGCTTCTGATAGTTCTTCTCCTTTGGGTAGCACTTTCTGTCTTTTAAAACTGACACATGAATAGTAGCTGCCATGCTTTGTTGACTGCCACAAACTCTATAGTCTCACTCATCTGGTGACAGATTATGGCACTGGACTTTGTCACAGCTGTCAACACTTCAACCTTTCCCTTATGCAGCTCTGGAAGTGAATGCAGTAAGAGCACAGGAGACTTCCCCCTTGAAACAGAACCACAACCAACAATTTCAGAGAACAGGTTTGGAAAACAAATAAGAACTGCACTTGCTCTGTTTAAAATGGGTATTTTATTTCTTTTTAACTCACCTCCATCAAAGGATTCCAGGGCAGTATACGGAATTGCAAATAAAATTAATTCACACCACATATAAAAAAATTTAAACCAACAAATAAGCATACAAAATACAACAAAACACTAAAAACGGAACACAATTCCAGAAAACTACAATCAACTACAATCTAAAATGCCTGGGCAAATAAGAAGGTCTCTTGACACCTGCTTCATCCTGCTTTGGTCTGCCTGAATGTAAAATGGTCTTTCATTTACTTGCAGCAAATAAGTTAATCAATTAGCAAACTAGCACATTAGAATAAATGCATCAGGTATTAAGAATAAGGACATGTATAGGTTTGCTAAGGACCAGCCTCCAGAGGCTGCTCTTGTAGCATCTACCTAGACAAATATGGCCACCAGTCACTTAAGAATGAAAAGGGTTGATTGTTATTTTATTTTTATTATTTAATGAATTTATAGACTGCCATGGAGCTCAGCCAGATCCAAAATAGGAAGTTATGTAGGATCTTGAACCTCTAAAAGCAAGGGCTTATTTGGTTTAGACTTGCCACATGGTGCAACAAGCAGATATCTGAAAGCAAATGGATGATATGGGTACCTTTATCAGAGCAAGCTGATGCTACTCAGCTACTGAGTGGATCTAGTCAGACTTAATGTTGTTTATCATTACATGCATGATAGTCAGAATTGTGTCTCTCCCCTCCCCTCTTGTGGTACAGAAGTTTTAACTGTAAATTGACCACAGTTGAGTATTCTGTCTGAAAATTAAAATGTGGTTAATCTTAACTATGGTTGGTTGAAGCTAGTCAGCATCAAACACTACGGCTTCAACCCATCATACTTAAGACTAACTAGTGCGTCCAGATTCAGACAATACTTATTCCAACTCTCAAATTAACCCGAGGTACCGCAGCATAGTGTATGAAGCAGCCCTTTGTCACCAATTACTGCTCAAGTTCTACCTTCAGGATTCAACTACAGTGGTACCTCGGGTTACATACGCTTCAGGTTACAGACTCCGCTAACCCAGAAATATTACCTCGGGATAAGAACTTTGCTTCAGGATGGGAACAGAAATCGTGCTCCGGCGGTGCAGCAGCAGCAGGAGACCCCATTAGCTAAAGTGGTGCTTCAGGTTAAGAATGGACCTCCAGAACGAATTAAGTTCTTAACCCGAGGTACCACTGTATTGAATACTGAAAACAAGAATATGCATTTTTCTTTAATGACACTGGTATTTTTTGAAACCTGCAGGAAAAGGGGCTATTTGTTACTTTTTCTTCACATATAATAACACTGCAGTACTGTTCATAACCCACCCCCCAACACACACACTTCCAACCACTTTTTATCCATATCCTATTATAGTATATTGGTTGTCTCATCTTCTGAGCAACCTACACTTTGAAACAAAGTTGTATGATAGTATAAAACCTAGACTATATCCATCTTACCACCTAAGAGATGTCAGATTACTGACAGATACCATTTTTTAAAACTCTCATTTTAAAGCAAATTTTATTTCTCAGGAAAGGTATCTTGTTTACACAATACCGTGTGCCACTCACCAGAGAAATTACTTGGGTGAGTCTTATCAAGGTTAGTACATGAGTGATTGCTTACATGAAACCTAGTTTTAGCTCTGATCACCAAAGACCTGTATCAGCAAGAGTCCTGCTCATTTTAATGGGAATTTGCTCAGGCAGATTACACTTGAGGACTGTGCTGAGGATTCAAGGAGCTCAGCATATTATAAACAAGAGGTTAACAGCTCTAGGCCGAACAACTGTGACCTGCAGCTTCACAAAACAAATGTTCATCGTGCAGTAAAAGTGGGCTTAGTAAGCAGCACCATAAGTAATGATCTCATAGTTTTATAAACTGATCCTCCCAAATGCAAACCCTGAGCACACTTGACATCACAAAGGAGAAGCAAGGAAAGATAGAATGGGACAGAAATGCTGGTGTGAGTTTTTAAACTGTACAGTGGTACCTCGGATTACATACGCTTCAGGTTACATACGCTTCAGGTTACAGACTCCGCTAACCCAGAAATAGTGCTTCAGGTTAAGAACTTTGCTTCAGGATGAGAACAGAAATCGTGCTCTGGTGGCGCGGCGGCAGCAGGAGGCCCCATTAGCTAAAGTGGTGCTTCAGGTTAAGAACAATTTCAGGTTAAGTACGGACCTCTGGAATGAATTAAGTACTTAACCCGAGGTGCCACTGTAATCTTGACAGACTAAACTAAGCATGTGATGCACCACACAAAAATGGCTTCACTTTCTCCTCTGTCTGCCCCATTTTAAATCAAAGGATGCTTGCTAACTGATTGATATTCCCCTTAAGAAGATGAATGCCTCCCTCAGACCAGTTGCGATTGCATAAGCTCAAACACACACATTCCCTACTTTTTAAAATAAAAGGGGTTTTGCTTGCTGGATTTTTTATAAACTAAGTGCCATGACTGATTAGGAATTGTCTTTACATGTGGCCATTTACCGCCGCAGCATTCTTTAACAAAAGGAAGTTTCTCATGCTATGTTAAATGAATACAAAACACAATTCCAGGAAAAAGCCTGTCTGCTGAATTCAAAATGAGTTGCTGTTTTCTGTTTGAAAACTGACTACAGTTTTCCCCAAAATGACAGTCACTTGCTTCTCAGTATAGCATAGCTTTCAAATTATTTTAAGCCATATGATTATTTCTGCATCAGAAAGACATTCCTTATTTTTAACACATTTCAGAACAGAATCAAACAAAATTAATAGGCATCATAAATGTGATTCCAGAAAAGAACTTAACGTAAAAGTGTGTTCTCAGCTAGCACTGTCTCTCCTATTTCAACAGATAGCCCCAGACTGTCTTTATTAAGACGGATTATCTATTCACACAAAATCTGGTTATTATCCTGCATCTTCTAGCGCAATTATCCCATCAATTTCTAACTGAAGGAAGTCCAATAAGAAATGTGATAGGAAATTGCACTGGAAAGTATGGGGCAACCGTCACCAGCTGGCAATGCCTCATAACCACAACACAAATGTGCCAGGAAGACTACTCAATAAGCAGATGACGTTGTATAACCTCTGTGCAAGTTTTATATGAATGTTCAACAGCCAGCTGGTCTGGAAACTCCACCAGCAGCCCTTGATGCCCTGCTGGTCCTCAACCTGGCTTTCAAGCAGTCACTTGACTGGCCAGCAAAAAAAGGAAGAAAGGATCAGCTCATTCTAAAAATATTTTTACAGAAGCTTCACTACCTGGTTTCATGGAGAAAATTCTTACTATCCACAGTCAATGAAGTGTCCATTTACAAAGCCTAGTCTACACGGACCATGTATTAGCAGAGGCCGCTGAGTAAAAAACGCTTCAGCTTGGGGTCATTTCTTGAGATTGGAGGCAGAGCCATCTGGGCTAACCAAGAACCATGAAGGTGACTCCAGAAACCTGAATCAATTATCACTTGGTTGTATCCAAGACAGCATGAGCGTAGAGATGGCTTGCCCAAGAGGAGTTTCCTCCTCCCTTCTCCAGACTACACTCTCCTGATTTCCCTGAAAAGCTTCTCTTGAGCCAACTCTCAGGAAAGTTTTGGGATATGGGGCTACAGTAGGAAGGGTAAATGGAGAAAATTGGTTGAGATTGCTTATATGTGCTTATTGTGCATTGGATGCATTGGCCCACAAAATAATGCTAATTCCAATTGCTAACATTTCAGGTTAAAGAAATACTCAAGACTACCAGCACAATACAAATGCATCCTCTAAACCAGGGGCAGCCAGTGTGATGTTCTCCTGATAATGCTGGACTACAACTCCCATAATCTGCCGCCATTGGCAATACAGTGGTACCTCGGGTTACATACGCTTGAGGTTACATACGCTTCAGGTTACAGACTCCACTAACCCAGAAATATTACTTCAGGTTAAGAACTTTGCTTCAGGATGAGAACAGAAATCGTGCTCCAGCAGCGCAGCAGCAGCAGGAGGCCCCATTAGCTAAAGTGGTGCTTCAGGTTAAGAACAGTTTCAGGTTAAGAACGGACCTCCGGAATGAATTAGTACTTAACCCGAGGTACCACTGTACTTGCTGAGGCTGGTGGGAGTTATAGTCCAACAAATATCTGAACGGCACCAATTCCCTGCTCTAAACACTGAAAGTGTGTCAGTAAGCTCAAGTTATTTAGTGTTGTTGTTTTTTTACACATAAATTTTCTATTCTTACAAGTTGTTAAAATGAATTACCAGCACCACAAGTGAAGGGGAGGAGAATGGCAAGCTGTACCCATTCTCTACTTCAGTTATTGTATGAAATGAATCCACTAGGAAAACATGTACAGCTGTCAAAATGCAGCCACTGTCTTAGAATGGTTTTCTGATTAGAAAAAGCAAAGAAAAAGACAAGGTAATCTTCAGAGGAAGTAGGGGGAGGAAATCTCATTGGATTATGCAGGAAAGAGCCTTATTTGAGGGGAGGGGAGGAACATTTGACATTTATCAAAACCACAGACTGACACTTGGAAAAGAAAGGAGGAGACAGCTTACACCGACAGAGGTTAATTTGACTCTCTTTAATTGTTTCTGAAAGCTAAAATATGTCTCCTGCCAATCCCAGACTGCAATGATCTCTCAGGTGTATCTTACTTGACAAGCAATGCTTCATTTAAATGATTTCCATAATTTTAAATAAAGTTCAAATGTTTTATGAGAGTGTATAATAAGAATGTATTTTCTTCATTTTAAAATGTAAACTTCTAATTTTTAAATAAAGCATGAGATAGTGCTCCCACCAGCTCCTTTCACAGTTTATATATTTCTCCAAGGCTCATAATGAACTCAGGCTTGCAAGAGAGGTGAAAAATAATAATTAAAAAAGGCTTCTTCAGCTATGTTTGGAGAAAGAGAAAGATCAAGCAAGTAGGCTTGTATAGAGAAGACAGGGAAACACTATTGGGTGGCAGAGAAAAAGCAGAATTGCTCAACACCTACTCTGCCTCTATCTTCACCCAAAAGGAAAGTAGTGCCCAGCCTGGTGATAAGAGAATAAAGGGTGCAAGGAGGGAGATGCAGCCCAAGATAGGGAAAGAGGTGGTAAGGGAACACATAGCTGCTTTAAATGAATTAAAATCTCTAGGGCCTGATGAGCTGCACCTAAGGGTACTATAGGAGCTTGCAGGTGTGATATCAGATCCTCTATCTATAATCTTTGAGGATTCTTAGAGAACAGTTGAGGTCCCTGCACACTGGATAAATGGTGACCCCATCTTCAAAAGGCGGGGGGACGGGGGACCGAGGTAACTATGGACCAGTGAGCTTGACATCAGTACCAGGAAAGGTCTTAGAACAGATAATTCAACAATTGCTGCATATAAATGTTAATCTGAGCCCTTTGATATCAGTTTAAAATAAAGTCCATCCTGAGACATTTGAAATCTCGACTTTGAACACATACTTAAATCTTATTGTTGCTTCATCTTTAAAATGCTTAACTCATATATTCAAAATGCATATAGTCCACAAAGCAACCATCTTTCAATTCTAGAGTTTAAAGAAGTTTGCAATTTGTTCAATAAAAAAGGAATGTTTCTGCCCTTCTGCACAGGGGGGGAAAAACCTCCACTCTGCATCTGAAAGTTCAGTTTTATTAATACTGGATTCTGCAACTATAATATGACCTAGTATTTTTAAAGCGTACAAACTAAAATGAAACGGAGCATGGAGTAACAGGATAATATATTCTTGTGCCTTAGGTCATTCATTCCAAGCTTAAAAGCCTATGTTTATAGCACTGACCTCTCTCAGTACAGCTTGTTTCTTTTAGTACTGTCCAGACAATTATAAAAATGATTTATCAAAAAACCAGTCATCGGTACAAAGTGCTTATATATACTAGCTTTGCCATTTATTCTGGTTTTATTAATTGAAGCAACCATTTGATTAAAATTATATATGGGTTTTACATTCTACCTGACACGCCATCTATACATAGTTTGTAAGTCAGAGAACAGGATCTGCCTTATTTTATGTACGACACATAGTCTTTGAAGGCACTCTAGAAATAATTGCAAAGAAAGCAAAAACACTGCAATAAATATCTGGATTTTAGCTAACGACATATATCAGGCACCACCTCCTACGCCAAACAAGCGAACAGACATGAGGCAGGCATCCAAATATGTATTTTACCTATATAGAGCTTTCTGAAAAAAGGCTATGGCTCATCATCTGTATGTGTTCATAAATACATTTGCTGTTGTTATTATTAATTTATTATTTCTACCCCGCCCATCTGGTTGGGTTTCCCCAGCCATACTGGGCGGCTTCCAACAAAATATTAAAAATACATTAAAACATCAATCATTCAAAACTTCCCTAAACAGGGCTGCCTTCAGATGTCTTCTAAATGTCATATAGCTGTTTATTTCTTTGACATCTGATGGGAGGGCATTCCACAGGGCGGGCGCCACTACTGAGAAGGCCCTCTGCCTGGTCCATGAAAACAAAAGTATTATAAATTTTCTTAGGACCAAACTCTGAATTACTATAATTGCATGGTTGCTGAAATAAAAATGGGAGGTTTATAAGACCCCCATGTGGTTGGAGGTGAGATTTAACCCTTTCCTGTACAGTCTCTATCCTGATGAATTTGCACCTCCTTTGAGTTGCAATAAGCCTTAGGGCAGGCTTCCTCAAACTCGGCCCTCCAGATATTTTGTGACTACAATTCCCATCATCCCTGACCACTGGTCCTGCTAGCTAGGGATCATGGGAGTTGTAGGCCAAAACCATCTGGAGGGCCGAGGTTGAGGAAGCCTGCCTTAGGGAGAAAAGCTGTCATTGGGGCCCAACGCCTGGATTTTAACCAGGAACGCAGAAAGGGAAGACCTCAACCTCCCTTCCCTGTGCACTACAGTCCCAATGAAAATTCCCCACAGCACTTTGTATTATGAGTATCTTCTTAAAAACCAGATGTGCCTTAACATAAGAAGAGCCCATCTAGTCCAGCATCCTGTTCTCACAGCGGCCAACCAGATGCCCGTGGGAAACCCTCATGCAGGATTCAAGCACAAGAGCACTCTCCCCTTCTGTGGTCTTCCATAGCTGGTATTGAGAAGTATTACTGATACCAGCTGCAGAGACAGAACATAGCCAACATAGCTAGTAACCATTGAAAGCCTTGACCCCATGAATTTGCCACTCCTCTTTTAATCATCTGCTGACCATATCATTACAGCCTCTTTCCTTCAGGATCTTTGGAATACAGTGGTACCTCGGGTTACATACGCTTCAGGTTACAGACTCTGCTAACCCAGAAATATTACCTCGGGTTAAGAACTTTGCTTCAACTTGAGAATAGAAATCGTGCTCCGGCGGCGCAGCAGCAGCAGCAGGAGGCCCCATTAGCTAAAGTGGTGCTTCAGGTTAAGATCAGTTTCAGGTTAAGAACGGACCTCCAGAATGAATTAAATACTTAACCCGAGGTACCACTGTATCTAGATTAACATTTTTATGAATCAGTTAAAAGCTAAACATTTAGAAGTTTTTGAAAATCTGCCAAACTTAACAAGTAGATGTTATGAAACAATACAAATTCTTCATCTGGTTTGCTTCAGGAGACTAACTCCACCCAGACAGTTTTCATAAACCTTTCAGTTTCCCCTTAACTTTAAAAACAAAGGCCAAGACCAGTCGTTATTATATGAACTACTTGCATAGGCCTGTAATTGAATTCCAATCTGCATTTATTGTTTTATCACTTGTTGTTTGCCACCCTAGGCTCCTTTGGGAGGAAGGGAAAGATAGAACCAAGTAAATAAATAAAATAAATAGCATACCTGCTCTGGATGGAATGCTTTCACTTCCTTTTGTAATTATAATTGTTTTGTTTTTAGAATTGTGTACTATCCTGCTGTAATCCCCTTTGGAAGCTTGTGGTGAAGAGAAGGTAAGAAATCTTAAAATAAACATGACTTATGCACATTTTGGACTATGTCCATCTACAGTGAAAGCAATGCTTTGACTTTTCCTCATTTAAACATGCATCTGAAATTAAAGAAGATTAGCAATATTCAGGTCTAGAGGAATATTATTATTTTTCTGTAGTGGAAGGGCTCCCTCTTCTGTTGGTATTTTAAAAACATAGTTAATACATGCAAGCATATTGTACAGAACTATGCATCTGGAGTGCAAGTTAGCTAACCCAAGCTAATAACACATTTGTTTCAACACATTTGCCTCAAAATATAATCAACTTGTTTCAAGGCAAATTAAGTTACATAGGTATAGGCCAAGAGCTCAGAACTCAAACCACAACCTTAAAACACCTCCTGAATGTTATGTCGATTCCACAAGAGATACCAAAATTGTGTTATTTTGACTAGAAACCATTCTTATAACCCCAGTAATGCAGACAAGGACCGAGGAATTAGTGACTTGCTTAAATACACCTAGAACCTTAATCGTTAATGTGAGATGTAGGTGGGGGAGTTGCATGCTCCCTTCCCAGTTCTATGCCACAAGGTTGGGAGACTTTATATTCGAATAAACTTAGGAACAGTGTGGTTATCATAATCTACAAGTAGTGAAGTAGCATGCAAGTTGAAAACCTGCATCTGATTTCAGTATGTGTAGTGAGAGAGTAGGCTGGAGCAGATATAGCATTTAACCAACGCAATGTTGCACCTTGTAATATACTCTTGTCATTCTCACTCCAACCAAATCTCTTATATTGAGCATTCCATAGCAGGCACTTGACCTTGTAACTACTAGTAGAAATTAACCCTAAGCTTTACTTCAATGTTAGATCAAGCAGATCTCAACACTCTGTGGAATCAAGAGGAGTAAAAGAGTGGCCTACATGTCAGACACAAGGCTATTTCTTCATATTATAAAACAAGATATCCATGTCTGGACATCACAGTAAGCCCAAGTTCTTCCATCTGGGGTCTCCAGATGAGAATTCTTATTGCTCTCAGCCAACTTAACCGACAGGAACAAGCCAGCTTGAATCATGGCATCTCTTCAGACATTTCCAAAAATATCTGAATTATAATCATGAAGTGGGGGCAAGATAAACTGCTTATCACTTCAGTGACAAAAGCAGTAATTTGTGCTCATAAGTGCACAGAGGTACATTAACAATGCTTATTTAGGGCAAGATATTGCTTGTAACAAATATAATATTTCATACATACTGGAAGGAGGACAGAGGGCTCCAGAAGTGGTGTGCGGATTTGTTTGAGGTTTTATTAAACTACAACTTTTTTTAATGATTTTGAACGCATCGTGCTTGCTTACCTCAACTAAAGCTCAAAGCTAGCAAGTCTTCATTAGATTATCACACTCAAATGCAGTATCTTAGTAGAACCGGTTGTGTTTTAAAAAACCAACAAAAATACTAAGTAAGTGCTTTCTGAGTATCCAAGTAACTGTTAAATCAACAGTCATTTGTCTGATCTAAATATCTACACAGCACACACACACACACACACACACACACAGATGGTAAGGGGAAACAGATGCACTGATGTGAGCTTGTAGGAATATAAAGGCTGGCTCCCACAGTGACATACAAGAGGGACCGTTCATATTATCCCTTTCAAGTGTGCATCAGCAAACCAAACAGGGTACAGTCCTCTTTAGTTAGGAGATACAGACAACCATATAGGCAAACCTATAAGCATTTCTGCTCTGAAAATAGAGCTTCTCACTTTGGCTATATATACAAATTACTACAGAATGAATATCAACAGCAATATCATAGAAAAGGCTGAGCTACAATTCAAGACAAGCATTTAACATCCTTGTCTCTCTTCTTGAAATATACATTATTGACATATTGGGAAAATCCCTATCTACAGTTTTTCTCCAGATGGTCATATTATCCCAGCTGTAGCATGCCAGATGTTTTACGTTTCAGTTCTAATTAAAGATATTAGTCTGAATAGCTTACAATTTTAGGTGTATAAGTACATTCAGCTGAGATCCTTTTTAAGTTTCTTACAAGATGCGCAAGTCTGAGAAATAGGTTAATTTTGTCCCGTGTTGTCATGTAAGATCAGTCATTTGGTACTGTGCTTTTCTAAAAGCCTTCCTCGTCTAATATTATCATGGTTAAATGAAGTCAACCATCCACATGGACACAAAAGCAACTCACATGGAGAATAGGAAACAGAAATAGGAAGTAGGAAAAGTGCCATATTCTCTCTTTTCCATCCAAAAGTCAACTAAATAATGGAGAGCATATAGAGAGATTTAACCTCTCTCAACTTCAAGCCCATATGTTCTTATCAGAGCAGCTGCTGCACAAGATCAATCTCATAACATCAATGGCCCATTCCCATTGCTTTGCTTTCTGAGAAAAACAAGAAAGGGGTAGATTTTTTAAAAAAAAAACAATCAAGGATCTTGAATGTCTCACCCATTGATGCTCCTAGCAAACATTCATTTGGAAAGCAAACTGCAGAATTATAAACTTGGCATTTGGTTAAGGGGGCATGTCACAAACTTGAATTGCATATGACCTTAATCTTCTCTTAGTGACTCCCAAGGAACTTTAAGCTCACCCAGTGCTTGTGTAAGGCTACTGTTGGCTCCTTATCATTGTTGACTTATTTCAAGTCAACAATAAATCCTTATGTGTCTCATTAATAGGACCAGCTCTGGGAGCTAAATTAAAATGGAAATGGATCCTAATAGCATGGAGGCCAAAGGTTCTTCCATCTCTTATTTATGACTAGGGAATAATCAAGGCTGGACTGTGTACATTCATCAGAAAGAATTAACAGGCAACATAGGCCAATAATGATCATTACTTTTGAAAAGCAATACTACTATAAAATAAGATACACCCTTAAAAAAAAACCAACCAGACACTATTCACTTAATGCTGCTCCTTGTGAATAGTAAAAGAAATGCACTATTTCATTAATTTACCTTTCATTTATATAACTGTTAACCATCAGAGAAGAATGAAAAATAAATCTTTGATTAAAGATACAGGCTTCTAAAAGCATTCATTAGTACTGATGATCTTTATTCTGTAACTTACTGGAAATCTATTACAATTCCTTTGGGAGGAGAAACTGCCAAATTAAGTGAACTGATACATTAGGAATATAAATTATCGGAGTAAATGTTTGAGATTTAATTTAGTGGAACGTGACACAAGTGAGCCATAAAATACAGCTCATTACTTCCAGCAGCAGGTAAAAGGAAAACCAACATTAGCAGATTAGATTGATTGATTGATTGATTGATTGATAAGATGTCATTTTTACTAAAATAGATTATATTCTCATCTTTAGAGGACTCTACTGAAAGAAAATAGCTGCTAGTACATAGCTACAAAATATCTTGCTCAAATGCTAGTGGAAAGGTTTGCACAATGCTATTATTAGTACGTTCCACAGCAGTTCTCTTGTTTCCTCAAGCAGAAGTACATATTTGGATTTAGTATCACTTTATCACTCAACATTCTAACTAAGGTATACGTATTACCCTAAGGACAAATATCATTTTGAGGAGCCACTGCCATCACCAACCTCCTTTCTGCAGTACTGTACACAGGAAGTACCTTAGTTGAATGTGTCTGATGTGGATTTGTAGTAGACAACACAACTCTAACTCAGTTCTTTACTCTTCACTTCAGACTCCCGTTTCTTATCATAGGCACCTCCATAGTCTACTTACTATTCCTTCACTAAACAGGCTCAAACAATCCAACGGGCCTCAACTGCAACATAGACAAAATTCCATTCCACCCCTACTACTCATACAAAGACCTCCTGGGCATGACCAGAAGATACCTCCTACTACATAAGAGCATCTGTGCCTTCATATATGTTTGAGGGCTAACCCCCCACCAAAAAAATACCCAACCCCCCTCTAGCCCCTCATAGTCTAATTACCTAATAAATTGTGGGCACTTTAATTGTGCGGGTACACACACAGAGATTCTGCCACCCTAATGTCCTGATGGATTAGATCCAACATTTATCTAGTCCAGCACCCTATTTCCAACAGTGGCCACAAGCAGGACCAAAGCACACTGGTCTTCTTCCTTTCATCTTCTCCAGCAACTGATAATTTAGATACTTCCAGGATCAGAAACAGCATGTAACAAACCATGATACTGAGACTAGGAGCCATCAATATCCTTACCATCCATTAATTTGTATAATTTTCTTCTAAGGCCATCGAAGTTGGTGGGCATCGCCATCTCTTGTGGTAGCAAATTCACAATTTAACTAACTGCTGTGCAAAGTGGTTTCTCTTCCTTTCCTGAATCTTCTACCACTCAGCTTCATAATATTCTAATATTTGAAGAGGGAAAGGACTTCTCCTAAACCACTTTCCCCACATAATTGTATACACCTCTAATATGTCCCCCACTTACTCACTTTTTTCTGAATTAAAAAGCCCCAAACACTAACTTCTACTCATAGGAGAGCTTCAACGGCCCCCTGATCACTGTGGTTTCTCTTTTCTACAATCATATAAACACTAATCACAAGGGCTAGAAACGTCTTCATTTGTATTAAAAACCAAAAAAAAAAAAGGTAGTAGATAGAAGATAGAAGCTGCCGTGGAATCTGGCATTTTGGGGTCACAGTTTATTATCTACAGAGTGATCACAGTTACATGGATTTTAAGAATTGTACAGTGGTACTTTACTATTCTCCCTTGTCCCCTGTCCAGCCAGTTCTCTGATTTGAACTATTAGTCTCCCAAGCAAAAGGAAGCTAAGTCTACATGAAACATCTTGCCTTAATAAGAGTAGAAGATGAACAACTCAAAGCATCAGCTATTGTTGAAGCTCTGTCAGCTTGCAGTATCACTGGGATCAAACTCTGCATTCCACCCCATCTGGCATGTTCAAGTTAATCGGCAATCATCTCCATTTAGTCCCCAAGGAAACTCTATTCCCATTCAATAGCTAGCATGCTCTGGAACTAACTGCAAAGCTTTCGGCAGCTGCCTTGGTAATTAACAGAATACCTCAAAGCTTTTGCAGTACTTAACTCTTATGCATAAGGTCAATTCTCTTTAAAATACATGCCTGAACAGTCAATATAGTTCTTCAGTTTTTGAAGGATAGACAGAAGTAATTCAAAGCTGTCAGTTAACTGTGCGAGGGTTTTGTGCATGTGCAAGTATGCAAACAAAAGAATGGTTAAATAGGTCACCACCTTTTCTTCTAATTTTAATCATTCAAGTAATGTCATGTGACCCAGTAATCATTTGAATGTGTCACTCTAGCTTTACTCCTTAAATTTCTAAGACATTTCAAAATAATTCAAAATAATTTACTATTCTAATAAACCAGAAAACATCACCATTCTCTTTTTACTGAACCCTTACTCCCTCTTCTACAAAGGCCACTGAAACCATATACTACTCTCTTTGGATGACATTCTCAACCCAATCCATCATATTCTTAAACTTTTAAGTGTCTCTTGCATGCTTTATTGCCATTTATAAGTGTCTCCTGTGTTTAACATTAGTTTAAAATACCCAACTGCATTTTTAATAATAGAAAGGGGAAAGATGGTGGTCACATCCTTCTACTTTTCAGTATTAATGAGTGGAATCAAAAACAAAACGAAATATTTTTGAATAGTACAGCCTCCGTTGTTTCTTGGTTTTGTCCAATTTCACTAACTACTCACTCAGGTGATGGATGTTACTGGAGAAATGTGCTATATGTTTAACTGAGACATCACACCAAGTATGGTTTATGCTAACCATAGTTTAAAAAAGCAAACTATTGTTTTAGCATCCAAATATAAAACAGGCAAACCATAGTTTGGGACATGTCTGCTTCTGTGTTCCACCATCCCAAAACTTAATTCTCTTCTCCATGGTAAAAGAACACTTGGAGGGAAGCAATTGTATTAACTATGACTTGTCAATTCAGGCATCACGTTAATCTGAATTTATGATTTGTAAACCCACTTCAAATCATGGTTTCAAATTCTGGTTTGAGGGCCAATCACCCTCAACTATGGTCTGTCCATTAAGAGCTCATGCCAAACCATACTTAAAACTTATTTAGCTATTATCGCCTACAAAGTCAGAATTGAGTCACAAAGTCTGTTCCCATTGTTCTATCTATAATTATCGCTTCTGCACATGCTTCACTAAGTGCATTCACTTATTAACTGGTTAACATTACGAATAAATTATATTACAATAATGACAAAGAAACAAATAACGACAAAATATATATTTATTTCATTTTCCAATATGAAAAAAGCTTGTTACCTTATCACAGAACTCAGTAAGGGCTGAGAAGTCCCATTTCTTGGCATATGCAACATTATATCTGAGTATAGCTTCCTATGAAACAAAAGTGATAAAAAGGTGATCAGTAGGACAACTTGAATTTTGAGAAATCAGCACCCTCTGCTGGTCCAAGTAGTTCTGGACAATTTTTCAGCAATCCTTAGAAAACATACCCTGTCACAAGAAGATAAAGGAGAAGCAAAATTTCAGCAGACACAGATTTGCAAGAATGGACCCATTGATCCATTCAGTCCAATGCCTCCCACCCTGGGACAGAATTTCCCAAATTTAATTCATTCCCAGCAAAGGCCAATGCAACCCTTATTCTGGTAAAATCTTACCAATAGTAAGTTCAGAATTTATTTTCTTCAGTTACATACTTTTTACTGCTATTGATTTTAGTAATGGCACTTATTTTCAAAATCTTTGGTCAGTCTGATTTTCACAATTTGTGCTGATTTCATCTCTTTTTAATTCAGATTTTCTAATTATACACGTAATCATACAGAAAGGCTCTTAAACAGGTTCGTTACCACAGTGCACACAGAATAGTGTAATCAATACGTGGCGGTATTTCCTTTCCAGAAATTCTCTCCATCTCACCCCCAATAACTTTTTAAATTCCATTAAGTTCAAAATGCAGTCTGGGGATTTAGCATGAGAGCTTTTTAAACAGGGAATGCTGCCAGCCTGCATAAGCTAGTCCCCCCCCCCCCCGCCCCAATCCACATTTAGCCTCTGATAAGCTTTTGTGCCAAATCTCCAACCAGCTTTTTATGTTATTTGTTTTCTTTTGTTTGTAACTCTGCTATTTCATGCAAAGAGCTCCAACCAGGTGCCCTGTGACTTGGGAACCAATTCTCAGGCTTCAGCTAAGCTGGGAACTGTATGTATTAAAACCTCAATGGTCATCACAACCCAGATTCTGCTTGGACAAAAAAATAATGTCATACCAGAGACTCAAACCTATGCCACTGTCTATTACACCGCTCCCCAATTTTCTTAACTCCCACTATCTCTGCAACATGTCCCAAAGGGTCACTCTTTTGACCCTTTTGAATGAGAACATGAAGTGACCATCTGTGACATTGTGATAGGAATTTTGAGGTCTTAGATATATGTTAAATGTTCATAAGCGTACCAACCAAGCAAAACCATTTTGATTCCCAAACTGAGCAAATGTTTTCTCTGCAAAGTCAAAGTGGGAAACCTCCCCATTGTCTCTTTCCTCACAAATCCTTTTAAGATTTAAGACTTAAGATATGAATAGGGTGTGAGCCTGTGACCTGGCCCTGGAACTAACTATTTATCATTACAAAAGACTGGCCAGGCTCTCCAGGGTATCCAATCAAGTAACCTGCCAGTCAGGAGATAACACAGGAGAAAAACAACATTCAAATTTTCTGTGATATAGGTATGATGTATGGGGGGGGGTGATCTTAGGTTACACCCCTTCTGTGATGTATGTATGATGTATGGACGGGTGGTCTTGAGCTCCAGGGCAGGGAATTTAAAATGTCTATATAAGGCCTTGCACGCCATTGTTCTGCGTTCCTCCTCCCTTCTGTATGTGGTGAGGGAGGACCCTGTTGCAACAGATCAATAAAGATCAGGCTTACCAGCTGCTTTGCTTCTCAATATTCTCTGGTTGGTCTCTGTTATTTTCTCCTACCAATAGGGAACCTACGTAAGGACTCTATATGGGCTCTTGGGTACCCCATAAGGGGAAAAGGGCAGATTTTTGTTTACAACAACATAGAGATTCCTCAGGCAAGATTGGGAAAAAATGCTGACAAAGTATACTATGCAATGCAATAGCATACAGACTGTCCAATAAAACAGTCTATTTGTACTAATCATTCTCAAAGTGCAGCACAGCAATATTTCACTGTGCTATCTTTCATGCAGTAGGATCTTGCAGAATTGATGGATGTTCATTTAACTGTGAAGCATGTAGTCATTCATTTGAGTTCCACTTCATCAACATCTTGAACCACCTACCCCTTTTCTAGCAACTGTATCAAGATGGGGTCAAACAGTTATTTCTATAGATGACAGGATAGGAATACAATCATAAATGGAAGGATGCCAGACTGCCTTACAGAGATGTTAGCACAGGTGTGATCAATTTCAATTTTCAAGCCTCTTTTTATCTTCTGTCCTGCAAACTCAGGCAACCACCAACCTTGATAGCAGGTTTAATTATTTTGCTTTATTGCCATTGGTAGGCACCTAAGAAACACTGAAAACCCCATAATTCAATACCACTTGCATTACAAAAGACCTTGAGCTACAATAATAATTGTGTCCCATTTAGAAAAGGTAATTTTCTCTATATTGGTAGTACATGAATAAGGATGCCAGGCAACTTTGAGTAGAATGAGCTTGTCATAAAGGCAAAATTATCAAGTTACTTTTTATTCTTTACACATTACTAAAGCATTAGTGTCACAACACTAACAGAACTACTCATTCATAAAAGAACTGATGAGGTATTACATTTCTTTGCCTTCCCAGAAGATTGTGCTGAAACAACAATTTAGGCATTTTGAAATCAATTATTGGAGGGTTATTGGGTTGGGGGGTTATTGGGTTGTTGTTTTTATTTTGATTATATATTTTATGGTTTTGTGTTCTGGTTTTGTTCAGTGAGCCACCCTGAGACCTCCAGGTATAGGGCAGTATATAAATTCAATAAATAAATATTTACAAACCAACTTAAATTTGTCTACACCAACTGTGGCTGCAGGGCAGAATGCAACGGAAAATGATGCTGCTACCTTGCTGAAGCTAAACATGTATGGGTCTTGGCTGTGCCTGCATGGCAGACCACCCTGTTCTGGGAATCTTGGACACTCAAATTAAGAATACTTAAAGGAAAAAAACAAATTTTTCCATGAGGATTATCAGCTTTAAATTCCACCATAATGGATTACACATTCCAGCATGGTGAATGGACTACAGCAAGGACTTAACAAGAACCACACATTGCCGTAAAAAACAAAGAGAGAACATGCTGTAATTATAAGCACATACTCTACACGCCCAGTTTCTGTTTTTTCCAGCAAAAGAAGTATACTGACATACATAAGAAGACAGCAGCACCTACAGGAAATTTATTTAATATACTTTCAGTGATTTTGACCAGTTTGGCTTTCTGAACACGTTCTTAAAAAAGAATCTACCCGAGCTTATGTACACCTTCCAGTTAAAGGTAAAGGTACCCCTGACCATTAGGTCTAGTTGTGGACGACTCTGGGGTTGCACGCTCATCTCGCTCTATAGGCCGAGGGAGCCAGCATTTGTCCGCAGACAGCTTCCAGGTCATGTGGCTAGCATGAGTAAGCAGCTTCTGGTGAACCAGAGCAGCACACGGAAATGCCGCTTACCTTCCTGCCAGAAGGTATTTACAGTGGTACCTCTGGATGTGAATGGGATCCATTCCGTAGCCCCGTTCGCATCCTGCTGTAAACGCAACCCGCATCTGCGCGCGCTCTGTCTGCACATGCACGTGACGTCATTTTGAGCGTCTGCGCATGTGCGAGCGGCAAAACCTGGAAGTAACGCATTCTGTTACTTCCGGGTCGCCGCAGAGCACAACCCAAAACTGCTCAAGGTAAAGGAAAAGTACCCCTGCCCGTACGGGCCAGTTGTGTCTGACTCTAGGGTTGCGTGCTCATCTCACTCTAGAGGCCGTGAGCCGGCGCCATCCGAAGACACTTCCGGGTCACGTGGCCAGCATGACAAAGCTGCAGCTGGCGAGCCAGCACCAGCGCAGCACACGGAAACGCCGTTTACCTTCCCGCTATAAAGCGGTCCCTATTTATCTACTTGCACTTAAGAGTGCTTTCGAACTGCTAGGTGGCCAGGAGCTGGGACCGAACGACGGGAGCTCACCCCGCCGCGGGGATTCGAACCGCCGACCATACGATCGGCAAGTCCTAGGCACTGAGGTTTTACCCACAGCGCCACCCGCGCTCAACCCGCAGCTAATTTAACCTGAGGTATAACTGCATCTATTTGCACTTGACGTGCTTTTGAACTGCTAACACCTTCCAGTTACTTTGTACTAACTCAATAATTTCCAGGTTCAAAAGGCAGCTGGGCAATTGCTGCTAATACATAGTGGTTTATGTGAAACAAGTTATTTGCAAGTATTAGATTTCCAGTTTCTAAATGGCCTAATATTTTTAGGAAGTAAGAAACCTCTGCACAAAGTGACTATTCTCCGCAGATCAGCATAAACATTTCACTGCTCTCTCTATATGTCACTGTTTTCCATTTAACTGGTGGGTTGTATTGTGATGTCATACCATTTTTATTATTATGCTTTTAAGACAAAGAGAGGTCAGTATCCCTTTACTTTTCATAGTTGTATAGAGGATGGAATTTCAACTATAGCATTTCTCACTACCTGCCAAAATTTCTTCTTCTATACAACACTGGAGGTAAAAGGTTTTTGTCCTTTGCATCTGGAAAAAAGAAGAAAAAAAGATGGACATGTATAATAAAATATTCAACATGTCTCCCCTGTTGCAGATAAAAGACCTAGGTATGAAAAGGAGATTGCTAATTAATATAGATATTGAAAATGAGATCAAGCGATATTTCATTCAGTTAAAAGACAATTGACAATTGAAGCATGACAGCAGTTGTGGGCTTGTTTTGGCTTAGATTGCTGTGACATAGGACACATAGCTAAAAAGGACAAAAAGGAAGCTGAATCTAACTCATAGTTCTAATCAGGCTTTTTTCCACTGGAACTCACCAGAACCCAGTTCCAGCACCTCTCAGATGGGCGCCATTGCCATTATAAGAGAACTCACAGTGCCATTATAAGAACTCATGGTGAGTTCTGGCACCTCTTTTTTTTTCTTAGAAAAAAAGCACTGGTTCAATGCTTTTGCAGGTTCAGAAAGTCAACTGGTTGAATTGCTCTACAGGAATTAAAAGTGCTATTGACAGGATCTGTTTATTTTTAAAACCATTGAACTGAAATTTAGTATTTAAAAGTATTTTTCATGGATACTGGTGCCAAGCATTTTATTCATTCTAATGTAAAGAGATATTATTTTTAAAAATACTATATAATCAGACCACACAATTCTACTTGTCATGCATCGGATGCAACTGTAAATAGTAGCCCTAAAAGGTGATTGAGTTGAAAGATAAGAAATATCATTGTACTTTCACCTGTTCTTAAACAACCTGTTTGGAGGAAACTAGCAGAGGTATATTTGCTCAGTTTTAGAATTTTCCCAAAGAGTCCCAAAGTTTTGATTTTGTTAAGCCACCCAAATCACAGGCTGTGTGTACCTTGCCAGTTGCCAAGATAGGAGGAAATGGTAGCATATCTGATGGTTTGGGTAATCAACAGTTCAAACATGTCACCTCTCCAAATCACGAAGTCAACCGGATATCCTCACGCTTTGGGGAGTGCAAAAATGTAACCATACTAAATCAGGTCATCCACTCTCTAATATTGTTAAGGGGAAACTTCCAACATTTCCAATTTTCTTACTATGGCAATAGGTAGAAATCTCTTTGATGAAACCATTATTTCAAACTGGCTTTCAAACCAGTTTGTCAGCTCAGATATAATAATAAGTTATGGTTAGGCAAAACTGAAGAGAAAGTTTCCAAATTCCTCTTAGCCACGGTGCCGGAGGAGGAAAGTGGACCTACCTGCATATGTTGTTTCACATCATGCTAAATTATGGTTTAGCATGACAACCAAATGCAGCCAATTATTTTTTTAGAAAGCATAGTGTTTTTCCGCCTTACCTTCAAATCACGGGAGCTGGTGAACTTCTTAAGCAGTGAAGTCTGGATCAATTCCCATCGACTCCCAGCAGTTCTTTCACCATTCTTAAGAAAGAAAATAATATTTAAGATTCAGCTTAGAAAATTATATTCAGGCTCACAACTAACATGAAAATAATAGTGAATTGGAATAGAATGACTGCCTACTTGGTAATTGTGTCACAATTATGGAGGAAAAGAGGAGAGATCTATTGGTTCAGTTTTAGAATTCACAGGAGCCCATAAACTGAAATTTGATACGGTAGCCAACAATTTTTATTTTTGTTAGCTAGTGGGTATACTATAGATGCACTTCTTAGTACAGGCAAAGTGTCTTACCCTTTGGCCTGAGCAAATACAGCCTACTGCTCACAGAATTCAGGATGAAGACTTACGGGGCAAATGGAATACCTCCCCTAAAAGCCTGACTCTCTCAAACTCTCGTTCCAAAAATTAAGACTGCACTCATCTCTCTAGGAGCTGTACATAATTAAGACTCCCACTTTGCAAAATGCAACCCATGTTTTCCCCTCAACTCTAACTCAGCAGCAATTCATAATTAATATTGTCTCACACAGACCTTTCCAACTTTCCTGCCATAGGAAGATTCATACAATCATAGAGTTGGAAGGGATACCAAGGGTCATCTAGTCCAACCCCCTGCAATGCAGAAATATCTGCTAAAGCATCCATGACACATGGCCATCTAACCTCTGCTTAAAATCCTCCAAGGAAGAGTCCACAACCTCCAAAGGGAGACTGTTCCATGGCTGAACAGCTCTTACTGTTCTTCACTCTTTACACCAGGGGTAGGCATCCTAAGACCCGGGGGCCGGATGCGGCCAATCACCTTCTCAATCCAGCACACGGATGGTCTGTGAACCAGTGTGTTCCCCTGCTTTACATACATCCCGTAACACAAAGCTTTATTTATTTCGAGAAACAATACAATATGTTTTCATGGCTAAAAAGACAAGTAGTGAATACCATCCTTTTTCCCACAAAACAAAAAATAAAGTCCACTCCAGGCTTTTCTGCTGAAGACCCTTTCCTATAGCAGCTACAGATAGCTTTTTCTTTAATCAACCTTGGAAGAACAATGCTGAAAGGATTGGTGGAAAATGTCTAATTTCATCCCTCCTCCAGAGGAAAAATTGAGGCCAGTTACAAGTGGACTCTGGTACCTGAAGAAGAGCTGAGGGACTGGCGTTCGACTCTGGTAAGGTGGGGGCAAAGAAGATAGCTGCAGACATAGGTAAGCACAGAAGCAAGAACAAGGACTGAGGAAAATAAAATGCTGCAGCTAGTTCCCATTCAGTCAGTGAATCAGATGACTATGGGGAGATGTGGCAGAATTAGTGATTCAGCAGCAGAGGTTGATCCGACATCATAGTTTAGCTACTAATAGGGAAAATGCCAGCATGTTTAAACAAAAAAAAAACAAAGGGGGGTATCAGGAGAGGAGACTACACACTAATTATAGCATTAAATTATTGGTCACCATAGTATCAATGTTTGCAGACTCTTGAAACGCTTGGCTTTCACACATTTTTTCTGAAAGCTGTACAAGTACACTCAAGTTGGCTCTAAAGTAAGGTAAAGTGACTCTTCCAAAGGTCAGGTATATCAGACAACTCCGTACTCAGCATTTTTTAGTCTTTGTGGACTCTAGAAAAATAAACTGTATATAATTCAGAATGAAAACAAAGGTCTTCCATAAAGCAAAATACTATGATTATATGGTGTCTTTGTCCTTATGCTTAGTGAAGTCATTTAGCAGCAGATTCAGGAAGGACAAAAAGGAAGTTCTTCTTCACATGCCACATAACTAATCAAGGACTTCACTATCAACAAAACGTGGAGATTTCCAGTAGCTTAATCAAATTAATGGGGAACCGTCCACTATATACAGAAGCAAGTTTGCTGAATATCATACACTAGCGACAAAGGGGGAGTATCAATCTCATGTCCTGCTTTTCGAAGGAATCAAACTGGCCACTGACACAAAGAGAACACTAGATTGACTACATGACTCATAAAAGCACCTCATATGCTTCTGAAATCTTCCACTGCTCTGTCTGTAATGTTCTATGAACCTCTGCAAATCCTTTCTACGCTGTAAAATCAACTGCCGTGAACCTTTGGGATGGGGAGCTATACTTTAAAAAATGAAAAGTAAGCGTGGAATTACAAAAAACAATAATATCACCTCAAATTCTACCATAAGCCCAAGTAGCTAATAAACAGCTTCTAATATTTAGATATAATTATTTGGCTCAAAGTTCGTTCATTTGTTTCCCTGTGAAATAGAATAGCTTGGAACCATGGATTTTTGTAGCCCATGGAAATATATTGGCATGCACCTACTATGTTAACTTTCTCAATGCAAGCCACAGTAGCGAGAAGTAAGGGTTGTTTATGGCAACTTTATCTTCACTTATAATACGAACACTTTATCAGTGCTAAGCAATGATATTTAAAAGCAGCAGGCAGGAAAATGAGCTGTCATTCTGTCACACAATTATCTGGATTCATACACTAAATGTAGTGCAATACATCACATGCATTAGAATAGTCATCAAACTTGAACAAATCATCTAAAGCCAAAATAATTTATGATTATGAATTTAGAGCATATCTAAGAAACCTGGTGGAGTTTTTAGCCTGACAAAAGTTTTATCACCCAAATTTTTAGCATGCCTCACCTCATCTTCTACAGGATATAAATTTTGTTCTGAACAAGGCATCTTAACATGCTTATTGTCCCACAAATCCTTATAATGTGTTGGGAAAGGTTTAGGCACTTCTCCTTCCTTCAAAAGATCTACCTGCAACAGAGAAAATATGTAAGGAGCACTATATTAAATCTTACAAAAAGGAAGAAATTACCTGTGATCTTATCTGAAAGTACAATGCACATTAAAACTTAAAATATAAATACATATCCAAAAATACACAGGCAATAATGTCCAGTCTATGCAATATGCAAGAATTTGCATTACACCAAAATAAACATATTCAATACTATGCAAAAGTACAGTGGTACCTTGGTTCTTGAACTTAATCCGTTCTGGGAGTCAATTCTACTCCCGAAACCGTTTGAAAACCAAGGCACAACTTCCGATTGGCTGCAGGAGCTTCCTGCACTCAAGTGGAAGCTGCATCAGATGTTCAGCTTCCAAAAAACGTTCGCAAACCATAACACTTATTTCCGGGTTTGTGGCCTTCGGGAGCCGATTTGTTCAACAACTAAGCCGTTAGAGAATCAAGGTACCACTGTAGGTAGTTCTAACTTAGGCTGCAATGCTATGCAGAGCTACTTAAGAAACGGCTCTCCCTCTAGAAGAGCAAAGAGGCAATTTTGAGCTAAGTTACAGGCAGAAACGTGTTTAAGTGCCTGCCCTCCATACTTCTGTGATCTCACTCATCCCTTCCTGAAGTGTTCGTCCTTTTAAAACAAAAGATGGCAACAGGGCATGAACATTTACACCTGTGTGCAACAGGTAGTGAGCCCCTAAATTCTGCTCTTCTGAATTCTAGGGTCTACTATTCTCAAGGCATGGCGATCTAAAGACCTCCACAACCTGCTGAATCAATACTTAATCCAGACTTTATGAAGACAATAACTGTCTAGCTTTAATTTACAAAGGAAGCTTTGTTGGTAAAGCAACTTGGATTTTCATACTCTGATTGTCACTGTATGATTGGCAGATGGCCTCAAATGTGGCAGACGAGTCCCACACATTGGCATTCTTCTCATCTCTTCAATTGGTGTCCCAAACCATTTTTTATTAGTTGGAAGTGGAGGAGGAGTATATTTAGCAATCTTCCTTCCTGGTCGAGGCGGCTTTAATTCACATTGTTCATTCCTGCCATTAAAAGGAAAGTTAAATTATCATCTTAAGCATGCCTTTTTCACTGAACAGAGACTCTCGGTGTCAAACATATAGTTTTTTTCTCTCTAGATGTCTTACTAACATTCAAAACCAGTAATGCAGTATGTTTGCATCATGTAAACTAGCCTGATGCTTTTTATCTAACAGAAATAATTTCATTCTCTCCAAAATATAAACAGAGAAACTATTATTACACAGTGGGGGCAAAATATAATATTCACAGAGGCATTTATGCTCACCCCCTCCATAAAAATCCTTTTATTTTGGAGGGAGAAGCAAAATTTGCACTGCCACACACACACAGGCTGAGCATATGAACATGCATATCATCCAGTAATGCATCATTTGGTAATACATTTCTTCTTGTCACATGACATGCAGCTCACAATTGCATGAGTGAACCACCTTTCTTGAAAAGTACTGTGTTTGAGGGGATATCAAGTAATAGGAAACAGCTATGATGTTTAATGATGTTTATGGTGTTTAAACTATGATGACTATTTCACATATGCAAGTCATCACTTGAAGTTTTTTTAAAGAAAATTAGTATTGAGTGGTGGGTAAGGGGATTTGCTGTACACTTAAAATGCTCACCTGCTGTCCTAAAACAATGGACACATGATAAACTCAAGTGAGCATATTTAGTTAATCTTGGGAGATGTTTGCAGGATACACAAAATTTATTCATTTATGAAAATAATTTATATACAGCTCTTCAGCAGGTAGCTCCCAAAGCAGCTAACAATTTCACACACACACACAACCCATAATGAAACAAATTAGCTTAGTTGGTTAAAGCATGGTACTGATAACGCCAAGTTTGTGTGTTCAGTCCCCATATTGACAGGCTGAATATTCTTGCATTGCAGCGAGTTTGACTAGATAATCCTCAAGATCCCTTCCAACTCTATGATTATTAACAATAATAGAATACCGACAGTCGAGCAATAAAAACCAGCAAAAGGGCTAAACATTCCATTCATGTGGAAATAGACAATCCTTTAGATACCCTAGTCACAAGCAATTTAGAGCTTTAAACATAAGCACCAACACTTTCACATGCATCAAAATGAAACTGTTTAGGACCTGTTGACATACTATGATCCCTGTAATCCAGTGGTGGGAAATCTCCTGATCACAGGTCTAATTAGGCATGGCAGGAGCCCTAGTTTGGCCTGCGGAGCCATTTTCTTCAAGTCACTCCAACCTGCCCTACACCTGACATCCTATAAGACAGATGCAAGGCAGGAAAAGATACGACTCCCTGCCATAAGTGGGATTTGCAGGCACCACCAATCAGCAGATTGGTGATACATGCAAAACCCTGTACCTTTGCCTATATGATTTAATTTCAAACTGTACAAGCAAAGGAAAACATTCCAGCTGATAACATTGCTTCTGGTGATTGTCAGGCAGGTGGCCCCTAGCACTTGTCAAAATGACCCAAGGTGGGTAGAAGTCTGGATGATCCAATTTACCACCTCTGCTACAGCTGGTTCCATTTAGACTCACAACTGTATTTTAAACAAACTGAAGTTTCTGATCAATCTTCAAAGGCATCGCACAAAGAAGGCCTTAAGGTGGTCTAACCTGGAAGTTACCAGAGCAGTTATATTTGTCCAGTAGGAGTTGTGGTTGCTGCACAAGCCTTAGCTTACGCAATAGCTCATGTTAAAGTAACACTGAATTAGACGTCTTTTTATGTCCGATTTCACAGATGTAAAGTTTTACTATATAGACAAGAATGAAATTCTAACTGCAGTGCTACTTGAGTGCAATAGTATGGAAAGAAGAAAGGGAGACAGATTACCTTTTCTCCTCTGTCCTGGGAACCCTCATGAAATGGGAAGTAATTTTAGAGTCCTTCCTCCCACAATGTTTGGCACCTTTGCATTCTGATGACACAGCTAGTGATATCCCAGGTGATTCAGTGGGTGTTTCACCCTGTTTGACTTGATTATCCATCCCTTCCAAGTGGAGATTAAATCGAGCACCTTCACCTCTCCGGGATTGTGACTTTCTTGAATCCAGGTCAGCATCTGCCTTTCGAAACCGTGAGGATTTGTTTGGTGCTTTTGGCACATCAATGTCTTCTCGGTCCTCAAGAAGTGGACTGGTTTCTTCATCAGCCTCTGAGCCCTGACAGCTGTTTTTGGAATTATCTACATCCATAGGTGAGTCAGGTTCACTCTCTTTCTCAAAAGAAGGAGATTCCCCCCAGCATCCTTGATCTCTTTTCTGAGTAGCATACAAATCAGGTGAGGAAGCATCACAGCCTGCATCTGAAAGTGGGCTCTCAGGCACTACATCCACCTCCTCTGACTCAACAGCTATGCAAGTTACATGCTCAGAGTTGTAGTTCTTAAAAGGCTGCAAATTTTGCAAAGTTGCTTGCCTTTCCGGATCATAGTCTTTTGATGGCTGTTTTATATTTGCTACCTTCACAGGGCTGCCTGATGAAAGTTTCCTATGAGTACAGTTTTCCTGATTTTCATTGCAACCCCGATGGGCCTGACTGCCAGTTTTATGTGTTTGATTAGCATTAGCATTTTTCAACTGGTCTCCAGTTTGGATTCCTTTCAAAGACTCTGCTTCTGAAAGCTGATCCCTACCTAGCTGCTCAGCTTCCCAATTACGCAGGGCGGCAGTCTGAGGCAAGGCCACATGCTTGGTATTCATTTCCATAGGTAATCTGGAACAGCCCTGCTGAAGAACATCCTCAGCATTTTTCACTTCGTGTTCAAAAACATTGTCTTGTTTTACAAATGTCATTTTGGGCTCTGCTTCTGTGCTGCAAGTTTTGTTTTGTGAGCTGTAAAAAGAAAAACAACACAAATACAAATAAAATGTTGACCCATAACCAAAGGTAAAACTGATGTCTATCTTCCCACAAATGAACGCTATAATAACGCTTCACTATTTTAATAAAGTTGTTGCAATTCTTTGAGTCGAAGGCAATTTTCTTCAGTAGTGGCCACACCACCTTCTTTAAGGTATCAGGCATTCCCCGTGCCCAGGGCCCACCGGCTCAACACACCAAGTTAAATTTCAGCAGCCATCAGAGGCAGGGCTCAAAAGAGCAAGTTCATGCACTGGTAACCTCAAGACTTGATAATGCAATGCATTCAATGTGGGGCTGCCCTTGCGCCTGGTCCAGAAGCTGCAGCTGGAGCAAAATGCTGCGGCTAATAATAATAATTTATTATTTATACCCTGCCCACCTGGCTGGGTTTCCCCAGCCACTCTGGGTGGCTCCCAACAGAATTAATGATAATAATAAAAAAGCAATTAAACACCAGACATTAAAAGCTTCCCTAAACAGGGCTGTCTTCAGATGTCTTCTAAAAGATAGATAGTTGTTTATTTCCTTGACATCTGATGGGACAGCGTTCCACAGGGCGGGTGCCACTACCGAGAAGGCCCTCTGCGTGGTTCCCTGTAACCTCACTTCTTGCAGTGAGGGAACCGCCAGAAGGCCCTTGGAGCTGGACCTCAGTGTCCGGGCTGAACAATGGGGGTGGAGACGCAGTAAGTGTAGAATGAACAGAAGCGCCAGGCATATTTTGATTATGAGTCCTTTTCTCTCCTTTTGTTACATTCTGGATAAATAAATTACCCCTGTGTTCTGTTTTTACCTTTTTGACTCCACTGTTTTGGGTCCTTTATTCTCCATCCAAGAGGTAATCCTCCTTTGTTTGTAAACTAGAGGGGGGAAAGAAGAACCACAGTACAACATATTGCAACAACCAGCTTCCTATTTTAAAACCAAAAGAGATACAATATTATATTTTAGAATTGTCTTGGCACCTGAATTTTCTGCAAACTGCAAGCTTGTTTCATGGTGCTTTAGCTAACTCTGGTAAGTCAGTGAGGCATGCTCAAAAGGCAGCTGCAGCCAATCATAGCTTCCTGACAAGCATATCTGTATGATATGATAACAATAGGTTATCCGAGTAATCAAATTACTAATACCACCAGTTATTTAATAAAAATGTGTACTTGAAATGGCATTTCTTGGGTCATCTCTTCTCCAATTCTGTTCATGCTTTACTTCATGAAGGTAAAGCAAATTCAGAACTATTAAATCAGATGCTATTTTCAGGTTATTACTAAACAGAAAGTTGGATGAATTTATATGTACAATCAAATAGTTTGTACTATTTGAATTATTCAAAAATAAAACTGTCCAGAATTGATACAATGAAAGAGAGAAGACCAGTGCATTTGAAACAATGCCTTGAGAAACTTGTGCTAAGAAGCTCCACTTCTGCTTCAAAAGGAAGCGCCACTCAAATTCTCTCGGACTCACGTCTTACACACCCATGTGTGTATAATTCTGACACCTTCACTACACTGTATGGATTCCATGAAATATGTATGCCCTTGCCTATGAAAGCTCATGCCATAATAACTGGGTCAGTTTTTCAAGTGCCACAAGACACTTATGTCGCTGTATACCAACAATGTATCCCTTCTCAGGCTGAGAATTTTTATTCACAACTTTGAGTTTTACTAAGCAACTTTCTTTGTACAGTGGTACCTCGAGTTAAGTACTTAATTCGTTCTGGAGGTCTGTTCTTAACCTGAAGCACCACTTTAGCTAATGGGGCCTCCTGCTGCCGCCGCGCTGCCAGAGCATGATTTCTGTTCTCATCCTGAAGCAAAGTTCTTAACCCGAGGTACTATTTCTGGGTTAGTGAAATCTGTAACCTGAAGTGGATGTAACCTGAAGCGGATGTAACCTGAGGTACCACTGTACTAGATAGTTCCTATCTTTCATCAATCTTGATCAAATAATAATTATCTTAATACATTCTGGCCTTCCTAAACACATATTACCAGGGCCTCAACAACTAATCTAAGATACTAAAACAATCAAATTCAGAAGCATACCCTTTGTTCCAAGTACTCATAAAAGTTGCAGAACAACATTATACAGAACTGTGATGCCAATAAATTGACTAGTCAAATACTGTTGTCAGTTAATTCTTGTCAAATGAACACCAAGAATGCTCTTATATGGCTTCCCTTTTAATTGCAGCATATTCTGTAAAGCGGAAGTGACCGCTCTTCTTAGATGGAGCCACTGTCATGTCAAACTATGACATTATAAAAGCAGGACAATGATTTTCAGTTTTTAAAGGTAATGTGACAAAAGCATCAGAACTTGTTTTAAATTACTGCAAGCGACCATGCCGAATCTGTCTACTTTACAGCCCAATCTTACGCACGTTGAGTAAGAAACGAGCATCACTTTATTAAGTGGGCCCGTTTCCATCAATTGGTAGAGCACAAGACTCTTAAATTCCAGGCCCATGGGTTCGGGTCCCATGCTGGGCAAAAGATTCTGGCATTTCAGGGGGTGGGCTAGATGACCCTTAGGTTCTCTTCCAAGTTGCAGCATGTCTCGTGGACCACAGCCTTAAACCCAAGCGTGATCCTCACATAAACAGCTTGGAAGGGCCGCAACCTTTCTCCCAAGCAGAGCACAGGGATCAAGGCTGGCACCGTAAACCCCAAAGCTCTTGGCTTTTGGGTGGAGAGCATGAGGGCAGCTGTGGCATTGGAACCCCATGCAACTGATGTGCGGGAAATGGAAATGCACACACCCCTTTCCCCACCCCCAAGCAAACCAGATGAGAAAAGCAAGTGAGTAAGAATGGCCTTTCCCCCCTTCTTTTTGTAGAGAAAGGATCCCCACGGCGATGCAAACCTTTGTTCCCCACTGTGACTGCGGGGCTGGCTTTGCTGCTGCTGGACCTTTGCTCCCTGCTGAAGGGAAGAGGCGGCTGCCACTGGGTCACTTTCCTCTTCCAGGAAGGGGGCTGCGCTTCTTCTTCCGAGCCGCTGCTGCTGCTGCTGCTGACGCCGACGGCAGAGGGGGCGAGCGGGGGGTCCGACCTGATCCTTTTCCTGGGGGCGTCAGACCCCGCACTCATGCTTGGGGGGAGCAGCACCCGCCCTCCGACCCTCCTCCGCTCGCCTCACACGCCCCGGTGGAAGTGGGGGACGACGACGACGACGACAGGGTCACCACCGGGGAGAAAGCGGGCCCGGGGGCGGCGAAGGGGCTCCGTGAGGGGGAAAGGCAACGGGGAAAGTTCCCTTCCACATTCTCCCGGCTGAGGGGAGCGAGGCGGGCACCCGCACGCACGCCGGCCCTCCCAGCCGTTGTGAGGGCTTCTTATGCCGCTCGAGGCTCCGCACCGCTTCTCTCCCTCAACCCCCAACGACCCCCGCCTCTCTCAGACACGCTCCTCAAGCTGAGGGAACCAGCCTTCGTCGACGGCCTCCCTCTCCGCCCGCCGCTTCCCGTTTCCCGGCCGAGCCGGAAAGCAAGAGAGCGCCGCCGTCGTAAAGCGGAACTAGAGACGCACGCGAAGCAGCCTCGCGCGCCGGCGTCGCGGAGTCGCTTTACGTCAACCGCGGCCTTGGCGCTGAGGAGGTCGTCGCGCTCTCCTTTCCCGCGCCGGCCTTGAGGGAGGAAGGAAGGAGTGGGCGAGCGGGCGCCGAGGGAAAAACGTCCATTAACCGCGGCTGCTGAGCACGAGGAGGGGGAGGGGAGAGGGCTGCTGAAGCCCCCCCGGCAGAAGTTCGTCCTCCATGGAAGGGGGAGGCGGGAACTCGAAGGGCTCCGGGCTCGGCGGCCTCTTCGGCGGCGCGGCGATGGGTGGGCCCGGCTATTCCCACGCGGACCTGGCCGGAGTCCCTCGTGAGTATTTGGCGAGGGGAGCTTCTTCATTCGTTTCGGGCGTCGGTTTGGGGGTGCCCTGTTTTATTCATCCCTCTTTTATAACAAGTGATGCGGGGGGGGGAATAAAATGATGATGGTGACGATACATTGCCAGGATTATTGTAATAACCTGCGGTTTTATAATAGTATATATTTAAAGTAGATGAATAAATGAACAAATTAAGTTAATTTGGATATGCTGAAGATAATAAATTTACGGAACCGCAGAAATAAGGGGAAGGAAGTCAGGCTTTGAAATGTTAAAATTAGTGAAATGTATAAACCTGAAAAGTATAAATGAAATTTTAAAATAATAATAACCAGCTTTGACCGTAGAATACAATCAAATAAAAGACTTAAAACTGACCGATGTGGCGGCGTGGAATTCTACCTTGAAAGCGTGGGGGGAATATCACATAGGACTGAACAGAAGGCTGGTGCTCTTTCTTGGAGCTTGTATTAGATCCTCTTTTATTTTCCCTACTGTGCAGTTTTGTACATTTTCAAGCGAAGGAAGTCCGTGGGAGGGGGGATATGAAGGTGCTGGCAGGCAGCTCGTAAAAGTTGTGAAGGAGGGAAAGCAGCTTAACTCTTCCAGGTGTATTTTCAAGGTCATGGAATGGTAGAGTTGGAAGGGGGTCACAAGGGCCATCTAGTCCAACCCACTGCAATGCAATGATCTTATGCCCAATGTGGGGCTTAAACCCACGGCCCTGAGATTGAGTCTCATGCTCTACTGACTGAGCTATCCCTGTCCTGTAAGCATCTGTGGTGTTTCCACCAGGCATGAGGCTGAAAGTGGTCCCTGTTTTAACTTGGGTTTGCCAGCATGATCAAATGCCTCCTTTCTTAACATGAGGCATACCAGTTTTAAGGCCTTGACACAGTGAATGGTCTAAATAACTTTTGAGCATTTCAGAAAAAGTATGTATTCCTGATTTTCCTGCTGTATTTCTGCATGTGGCTTTTCTACTCTGTTGTACGTAGAGTTTCAAGGTGATAGTTCTACATTAACACACAGATTTCTTGTGTGGCTACTTAGCCTGAAATTCATGTACAGTGTTACCTCAGGTTAAGTACTTAATTCGTTCTGGAGGTCCGTTCTTAACCTGAAACTGTTCTTAACCTGAACCACCACTTTAGCTAATGGGGCCTCCTGGTGCCGCCAGAGCATGATTTCTGTTCTCATCCTTAAGCA
Source organism: Podarcis liolepis (assembly GCF_965112155.1). Taxonomy (NCBI): domain Eukaryota; kingdom Metazoa; phylum Chordata; class Lepidosauria; order Squamata; family Lacertidae; genus Podarcis; species Podarcis liolepis. Next base: position 26,250,734 of record NC_139556.1, read on the forward strand.
AAGTTCTTAACCTGAAGCACTATTTCTGGGCTAGCGGAGTCTGTAACCTGAAGCATATGTAACCTGAGGTACCACTGTACTGGTTTTTCTCTCCTTTCATTCTCCACACTGCTCTCTTCTGTACTAATCAGCTTTATAGGACAGGCATGGCTCACACTATGAATATTATTTCATTGAGTAGGGATTGCTTGGTAGACATAAGCTAAGCATGGCTCACCTCGACTTAGCAGCTGCTTTACTTCTCTCTGGTCCTTTATTTGCTGCTGCATTTCCAAGGATTGGTGTGAATCAGCTCATGTTTTTTCTGGAAGAGCTCACATGATAGTTCTAAGCCAGTCTGGCTTAGCATTTTGTGCAACCCAGGCCACAATGTACATTTGAAAGTTAACACTGCTTTAATTTTTCATCTTTTTCTGTCTTAGCCCTTTACTGTCATATGAACTTTTACATCTAGTTATACTGAAATTTATCTTTCGTTTTATATTTTATTTTCTGCAGTGACTGGAATGAATCCTTTGTCTCCATATTTAAATGTAGATCCCAGATACCTTATACAGGTGAGATGTAAATGCTTGTTCAAATTACATTACCATATAGTTACAATTGATTGCTAAATGTTCATTTAAGAAACTTATGTAAAAGTTATGAGTATATGCATGTAAGGTAAAGAGACGCGGGTGGCGCTGTGGTCTAAACCACTGAGCCTCTTGGGCTTGCCAATCAGAAGGCTGACAGTTCAGATCTGCTCAACGGGGTGAGATCCTGTTGCTGTGACCCAGCTTCTGCCAACTTAGCAGTTCAAAAGCACATCAGTGCAAGTAGATAATAGGTACTGCTGCAGCAGGAATGTAAACGGCGTTTCCGGGCGCTCTGGCACTTGTCACGGTCCTCTGTGTGTCAGTAGTGGTTTAGTCATGCTGGCCACATGACCCAGAAAGCTGCGGAAAAAAACCACCTCCCTCGGCCTGAAAGCTAGATGATCGCCGCAACCCCATAGTCACCTTTGACTGGATTTAACCATCTAGAGGTCTTTACCTTTTTACCTATACAGTAGTACCTTGCGTTACGTAACCCTCTGGTTACGTAAACTTCAGGATGTGAACACAGCAAACCCGGAAATATTTGTCCGGGTTTCGCCGCATGTGCAGAAGTGCTCTACCATGCACAGAAGCGCTCTATCGCGCCGCACACATGCACAGAACAGTCACCTCTGGTAGTGAACACCTTGGAATCCGACCGGAATGGATCCCGTCCACAACCAGAGGTACCACTGTACGTGTGTAAGTAGATGTTGGCCCAGTTTGCCATGGTTAGCCATGGAAGGTTAAACCACAAGCACAGATTCTACTAATGTGCTAAGCCAAACCACAACTTTGCACAGGAGCAAATGAGACACTTGTCACTCTGGAATCAACCCATGCGCAAGTGAGGTCATTGTATAGTTCCAAAAAGATTTTGACCAGTTTCCTCATCAAGCGCTCCAAATTGAGGACAGGTCCTCTCATATTTCAGTAAATGGATAAACCTTAACAGAAGGTTAATTTTATTCAGAAAAGATCAAGTCAGTGGGCAGTGTGAAGTGGCCCATTTTCACACAGCACCAAACAGTTCAGAAAGATAAATATATCTAGATGTTTAGCCCTTCTTAAGCATGCACCACCCACTCTTATAAGCTAGAAGAGAAGTTGGGAGCTCCTTTCACAGAGTTCAAACACGCAGTGTCCACTCAAGAGTGCTTACAGTGTTCAATTGCCTTGTTGCCATGCTTGCTCTTAAAGATCTACAGCCACACAGTCCCAGCTTCTTGCAGCTTCTAGGTCTGTAGGCTAGTATGGGCAGAAACTAAGTGTGAATTCTCTCTAATCTGGGTTTTGTTTCTAAACTCCAGTGGTGGTCAGCTGTCTTTGTCATCTCCATGTCTGTGACAGTGTTACACTGCTGGAAGATAAAAGTGCTGTCCATGTTAGCTGTCTGTCAGCTCCTCTGTTCTGGAGGCAGCTGATACCAGTGGGGGACAGTATTGTGCTTCTTTGAGAGTGTGCTAAGCAGTCAATATCCTGCTCAGTGCTAGACTAGAAGCTTACACACATGGGCAACATGCAATGGCTTGAATTTCTGTGTATTATTCTCTTATGGACCTTGTTATCTAACCCAGTGTTTTTCAACATTTTTTGGGCAAAGGCACACTTGTTTCATGAAAAAAATCACGAGGCACACCACCATTAGAAAATGTTTAAAAATTTAACTCTGTGCCTATATTGACTATATATAAACTTACCGGGCTGCTGACCTCCTCACCTCACGCTGCACCTGCGGCCTGGTCTGGATCCGGATGCGGTCTCTCTGCAGTGCCGACTCCCGGTCTCCGTCCGTCTCCTCCTGCTCCAGTCCTCCTGGTGACTCGAGTCGCGACGTCTTCTTCTCTCCGCTGCTGCGCACACTGTGCTCGGGCGGGAAGGAAGTCGGAAGATGATGTCCTACTGTGATAGGTCCAGGCTGGAGTCTGGAACAATCACGGCCCGGACATCAGAAAAGTGGAGGGTGTCCCCCTGAGGAGCACCAATCGGCGCCCCTGCTGGCCGAGGGTGGGGTCAAAAACCCCACCCCACCCATACCCAGGACACAGTCCGGCGCCCGCCTAGTGGGCGAAAAATTGACATTTATTTATTTTTTTAGATCTTTCAAATTTTTCCCACGGCACACCAGGCAACATCTCGCGGCACACTAGTGTGCCGCGGAACAGTGGTTGAAAAACACTGATCTAACCTTTCATTTGAGCACCTGATTAGCTCAGAGATAGCAAGGCTCCTTATTTTTCTCTTAAGTAACACTTTTAGATAAATGTCAACACAGTCAAATGAATGTATTGCACCTGTTTTTATAAAGCAAACAAGTTTTTCGCCACAAATGTAATTTAAAAGGATATCTCTGTTTCAGGACACAGATGAATTCATTTTACCCACTGGAGCTAGCAAAACTAGGGGCAGGTTTGAGCTGGCATTCTTTACAATTGGAGGATGCTGCATGACAGGTATAGGTAACATTTAATTTATATTGTGATGTTGTTCTGTTTTAAAATGGATAGAATTTGTATATGTGTGTGTGTGAGTGTATTGTGTAAAAATATATTTGTGATGTATCAAATTTAGCCAAGTCTCCAGTGACATACAGTGGTGCCCCGCAAGACGAATGCCTTGCAAGACGAAAAACCCGCTAGACGAAAGGGTTTTCCGTTTTTCGATGCGCTTCGCAAGACGAATTTCCCTATGGGCTTGCTTCGCAAGACGAAAACGTCTTGCAATTTTTTTCGCTTTCCCCCCCTTTTTCTAAGCCGCTAAACCGCTAATAGCGCTAATCCGCTAAACCGCTAATAGGGTTGTTTCGCAAGACGAAAAAACCGCTAGACGAAGAGACTCACGGAACGGATTATTTTCATCTTGCGAGGCACCACTGTACTTCTTGTCTAAAACAAGCAACACAAACTTGAGTGCATTATAGTAGCAAATTCTAGAGGGGTAATGTGTTACTCTTTTGTAGCAAAAGCAATAGTCCTGCGGTACAACAGAACAGAGTCTTCTAGCACCATTGAGAGTGCCAATGATTTACAGTACACTGTTTTCACGGTGCATTGATTTCCAGGCCTTGTGATCTAGGTTGTATCTCTCCCCCATTTACACTGTTGATACTTTGTAAGCTTTGGGCAATTTATTATTTTTTAAACGCCATTCCCTTTGAAGGCTTTTCTAGACATAATCATCAAATGGTAACAACAGTTACAAGACCTTCATTGCCAAAAATGAACAATGAAACATTTGAGTGAAGGTTTGGGATGTTTTAGACTGTTGTTGATTTCCTAAATTTCAGCGGTAGTCAGCTGTCCGTGTCATTACCGTGCCTGACAGTGTTACACTGCTGGGAGATGAAAATATTGTCCAGTCTGTCTGTCATTGTCACCGTTCTGGAGGCATTTTGGCAGCAGGGTGGGGCAATGCTGTGCTTCTCTGAGAGTGTGCTGAGCAGTAAATATCCTGCTCAGCACTAGAATGGGAGCATACACATCAGCTATCTATAATGGCATTTATGTCTGCAGTATAGCATATGCTGTTTAAAAATGGCATTTGTGGTTTTTCTGAACATACAAACTTTGCAGTTTTATAACAGGATATTGAAGATTCTGTGCATAGGCTAATAGATATTTTTTGCTGGTGTGGCATGATTTGGTATTTTTCCATCTCACTTTCCTACATCTTCTAGGGGCTGTTTATTCTCCCCCACCCCATGGTAGAGAATACAGTAGGTAATTGCTATGGGGTGTGATGGTATAGGAAGAGAGAACATAAGAACAAAACATAAAGAGCAAAGAAAGATTGGGCAAGTGACTCACACAGGCCGCATTCACTGTTTTGCCTGTAAAATGTAAATTGCCTTCAATAATGCAACATATATCTGCTTCAGTAGAAGCGTATCATTATTGTAGTTTATTTTTCCGTAGGCTGCATGTTTAATTGGTGAGCTGTTTTAATCCTTACTGGAATGTGCGTTCAGTTTTCATTTGCTGTGGTTAATCCTGATGTCCTGCCTTTTAGGAGCTGCATTTGGTGCACTAAATGGCCTGCGACTGGGCTTGAAGGAGACACAGAGCATGGCTTGGTCTAAACCTAGAAATGTACAGTAAGTACATAATTCCAGATACTTTTCAGCTTTCAAGGGTTGCTCATTTTTCATTTTGTTTTCAGAAGAATTCATAGGTATTCATGGTCTTACAGCCTTCCAGATACTTATTTGCTTGCTTGCCTTGAATTTTGACTTCCTATAAGTGTGAGATATCATTAAATTGGCCTTTAGTGCAGTCAAGATAAAATTACACGTCTGTGTAAGTCTTAACTTATAAAGCCTTTTGTGCCCATAAAGCTAAAGGACTAAATACCAAATCTGGGGTGTTTTAGTATTCCTGACAGCGGATTGTCACTGCCCTGAGTTGTGTGAGAAGTCTTGAATTAGGATGAGCTCAACGTGTGGTGGTGATCACTTCATTAATCTTAAAAAGAAAGTAATTGAGTTATTTCTGAGGAAACACCTTTTTGTTCTCTTTCTATCCCCTCCTATCAATTTGTGTATGCTTACATTATTAATTAATTAATTATTGAATTTATATACCGCTCTATACCCGGAGGTCTCAGGGTGGTTCACAGAAAAGATCAACAGAAGAACACAATATATATACTGTAATCAAAATAAAAACAACCCAACAACACCCCCACACACACACCAAAAAAGAGCCACATTTTTAAAGGGCATAGGATGTCAGTACATGCACATATTCACTTGATTTTTATAAGCTTTACTTTCCAATGAGATTTCTTGTTCTTTCAGAGAAATCTTGGCCAAAAACAAATTATGCTGGACATAGAAGATTCAAATTCATGATCCTATGGCATTTTTTTAAAAAAAGTATATTGAACAGATTGTTATGTAGAAAGATGGCAAACATTAAATCCTTTAGACCAGCAGGTGGCAGCAAACTAATATTAATGCTTACTGGACCTTCAGGAAGATATGTTGAAGGTCAGTTAGCCCAGTCACTCCATTCTTAGCAATTGCAAGGATAAATATTCTCCACAAAATGTGGCTCATATGTGGCCCTCATTTGTAAAACTGTCTTAAAGGAAAACCATAACAATACCTATAAGATTTATGTATAATCCTTTAATTATCCATCTGTTAGTACTTCTTATTACCATTTTCTAGAACAATGGGGGTACAGAAACTGTTAACATTTTGGTGCATGATCCCAGACGAAACACATACCTTCAGTTGTTGTTGTTGTTGTTGTTGTTGTTATTTTATTTATATACTGCAACATTGTCACAGAACTAGTGAAGATAGGTTTCGGAAAAATGACAAGTGTATCCTACACAATCGGGAAGTTATATGTTCTCTAAACTGGAATAACCCAACTGCCTCTCAGAATCCATGACGTAGCCTTTTCCTTGAATCATCATCAATTCCCTTCTGATTCTTCATGATTCTCAGCTCTGTGGAACTGCTGCTACTATTGGTCTGCCTCCTGTAGCATCCATATTAGACACTGAGATTGGACACAACATTTGCTTCCCATCTTTCTTCCGTTTACCTCAGTTCTTGCAATATTCATTGCTCAGACATGTTAACTCCAAATTCTGTGAAAGTACGGTAGATTTAAAAAAGGACACATTCGCCTGCATTTACGCAATTGGCAGCCTACATTACCTGAATGATCAGTTGAAGTATATTCTCCCATTGGATTTCCCTAGTCCACAAAATAAGGCTCTGTGTGAGTATTCAAGCTACAATGACTATACAGGTATGTAGCTCACATATTACGTGGGGGTTACGTTCCTGGCCATTGTGTGTATAAGCAAAATCACATAAAGCCAGGATCCCATGGAACCAGGGCCTCTGCAAGGTGGAAGTCTGCTTGCCTGGCTATGGGGAAGAGGCACGGGGACTCTTGACAAGGTCCCAGGACCGAGTAAGCGCTTGCCCAGCTTTTGGAAGGAGAAGGGAGAGCTCTAGGACCCTTCCAGAGCCATAGCACCTCCTTCCCAAAGCCTGACGCCTTGCTTACCTGACTTTAGGAAGGAGGCGGAGGACTGCTCCACCTTCCCAAAGCCCGGTAAGCCCACAATTGAAGCTTTGCGCAAGAATGTGGGGAGAATAAATAAATAAATAGTGTGTTTCCTTTGTGCTCCATTTATTATTCCCCCTTCCCTTCCCCTCAAAGTTGCAATTGCCTAAGTAAAATAAATGTAAGATGTAAGTCACCTGTGCAGCATTTGCTACTGTGAGTTAATGAATTATCAATTTTATAGCAAGTAGTCCTGAATCTCCTGGGTTAGTAGAACCATAAAAAAGAAACAGAAGGGAAATTGGCATGGGTGTTCATTCAGCACATGTGTGTGCAAGTCCTAGCAGCTAGGCAGGATTGTAATAAGTAAATTATATCGCAGTTCTGCTTGGGCAGGAGCTTGCACAGTGGGAAGAACATCTTTCGATTTAGTTTCACTTTTCTTGCTCTCTGTAAGGTGCACAGCATGCTGTGAGCAGATGACACCTTGCACGTTCTGAAAGGTACCTTTGTCTCCCGTTCATCATTTGCCCCTAGGTTCCAGCGGTAGTCAGCTGTCTGGATCAGTATCATGCCTGTGACGGTGTTACACTGCTGGGAGATAAAAGTACTGCCTGTTTTATCTGTCTGTCACTGTTTCTGTTCTGGAGGCAGCTGACACCAGTGTGGGGCAATACTGTGCTTCTCTGAGAGTGTGCTGAGCAGTTAACATTCTACTCAGCACTAGTCTGGGAGCATACACACTTGTTCAGCATGTGATTTTAATTTCTATGGTAGAGGATGTTTGACCTTCCCCTCCTTTTTTAAATAAAGTTTATCAGAAGTACTATTGAAGGATGTCCAAATTAAAATGTGTACAATTTAGCACTTGGATTTTTGCATGCTTAACAGTCTTCCAACACACAAGCTTCTTAATGCAATCTAAACTATTTGGGCAGTCTTGGTATAATGTCTCTTAAAACTCTCTTGTTGAGTGCTGACAGAACTGTAGCCAAATCCAGGCTAATGTAGGAGCATCAGCAGGGGAACTCCCAAGGCTTGCAGAGGTAGGAAAAATGAACAAGAGCACTCCACACTGCACTGTGATCTAATTCTTAAAATATGTAGAGCAGTGTACTGGTAAAAAATGTTAATCTAGAATTGGCTCAGTTAACATGGTTGCCTTTGATGAAAGCACTTTTCTTTAGAATGTAAGAAATCAGCCTTGCATTTTGATTTAAAGAATTGCTTGATGAATATATTCATATCAGTTGTCTGTCTTGGAGGGGGAAATTATCTAGCTTCAACAGGCTCCCAAAGCTGTTTTCTGAATTCGAGCCATAGCAGAAGGGGGGAGGAGGAATTGGATTATTAACGCACTGTGCTGCATCTTTAGTAGCTACCTATGCATAGAAATACTTCTTCATTCCTAGGCAGCAGTCACCCCATTCAGAATTTTCAGTCCTGATATCAGCTTCACCCAAATATGGTTGCTTCTGGAATCGTGTTCTAATGACCATTTAATTGATATATTAGAACTAAGAAAAATGTCTATATAAACATGTGCTTTGGGTAGTTCATTTAGTTTGTGTCCCCTGGAATCTGTTCAGAAGCTTCAGTTATTCAGAGTAATTAATGGGGCAGAAATGATTATATTATGCTTCATAGCCCCAATACAGTGCTCTTCATACCACAAGGCAAAGCGCTTCTGAAACTGAGGGACTTCCAGAAGCTGTTTTTGAATTAGGTACACGGCTCTGGTATTTAAAGGGGTGGGGAGATAAAAAGAAAATTCACTGTGGGTATGATCAAGCCATTATGCACACCTTAACTAATTATTTGGATCACAACCCATGTTTTGTGCACTTGCTTTCTTCAGAACCTGAAATATGCTAAGTATGTTGGCCTACAGAAAAATCTATGGATCTACTTCTTTAAAAAAGAAGTGAACAATAAATCTTTTAGCTAGGATGCGTCTGGAAAAAGAAAACCTGGGAAAAGTATTGCGTAACACTGAGCTCCAAATTTGCATTTGAGTTACATAAACGTTTTAATTAACCTTGGCATGTAGTGCCACCTGCCTTAAAGCAGAGCAGATTTGTTAAAAAATGCAAATGAATTTAACTTGTCCTTTCAAGTTAGGTTCCTATAGTAAAACCTGTATTGCTGGTGTGCTAGAGATCAAACGTTGGTACAGCATTTGATTTCTCCAAGTAGAACAAGTTTCATTTAAGCTTTCCCTTTTTCTCTCTTGCCTTATGAAATGCATGGAACAGATTCTAGGACAGAAGGCGTGAGCAGAAGAAACTTAAGTTGTCTTTGTTTCTGTTTAGGCCTTGAAAACAATATAGCATATGATAAAGCACTACAGATCAATCTCTTTCTCTCATTACTTCCTTGTAGGATTTTAAATATGGTGACAAGGCAAGGGGCATTATGGGCCAACACTCTTGGGTCTCTAGGTAAGTAAGTTTGATGTGTAAACCAAATCTATGTGGGAAATGTCAACAGGGCCTTGCAAAGGCCCGGGCCAGGTAGATAATGTGCCCGTCGCCCTGGACACCAGGGAAGCTTTTCTCTCGTGCTGCCAACCATGGCCCCAGTGCATCCCCTGCGATTGAGAATATGCTGACTGAGGCCCTCTTCGGAATCGGAGGCCCAGGCCGTGTGGCCCATATGGCCCCCCCTCTCTGTCTGGGTCTGAATGTCAATATCATTCATAGTAACTCAGTTTAATTTTTCAGTAAACCTGGAAGTCTACTAGAATTAGAATGGAGGTTTTGTCAAGGATTCTTGCTTCTTTGGGTTTGGAAAGTCATTGCACTGCATTGCAAAGCATAAAATGAATCTAAGGCCTGCTTGCCTTCCCTTAAATGAGATTTAGAGGCCTGAAAAATCTCCCTTTGTCACAGAAGACTCTGACATCTTCAAGGATTCCCTCCCCGCTTTCTGCCCGCCCCCATCAGCAGAGAAATCATAGATCATGGAAAATTGCCATTTGAGCTCAAAGGTCCCAAAGTTCAAGATTCCACCCTTGCAAGTGATACATTAACAGACACTTCGCAGCTGTGTTTGTTTTCTTGAGTAACATTTCCTTGTTTGTCATAGTCCTTTACCCTGACCTGTCTAGTGACAAGTCTGCAAACATTTTAGAATTCAGTTCCTTTCTGGGAAGAGAATCTTCAGTTGTGGGCTTTAGGATGGGTGGGTGAGTGTGGCTCTACTTCCCAACCAAAAGACATATTCAGCTGCCGTTCTTAGTTTCCAGTATGAGATTAGGAATGCTTTTATAGAATGTTTAAAAGTCACCCTTTTGAAATAGTGTGAAATAAGTTTTTCAAAAGTTATAGTGGGCCCTAATCTTTTTCAACTGTGTTGCTCTTTTATGTTCAGTATTTGTAAAACATTGCAGGTCTGCTCATTTGGGTTTGCTGCTGACCACCCTTGTATAATACAACTCAATAATGTTGATGGTGCTTTTCAAAGGTTTTGGCCCCAATTGATTGATCTTTGCATTTGGCACTTGTGTAGAACTATTCAGCTGATCCAGTTGAAACACTTAATAGCAAGTTACCTTTCCCTTCAGAAGCTTCAGTGCTTTCATGTCCCCTGGATCTACACATTCTGCCATTTCTTTACGTTACAGGGCTGCATTTTGCGTCTCTGATAAACTTACCTCCTCATTTCATCATCCAAAGTTAACTAAGTTTACAGAAAGGTTTCATGCCCTCTTCTCCCCATTGACATCGCTCTGCACACGTCCATACCCTGAAAAGCCTCTCTGGATGGCCAATGGGTACTGCTGAACAACATGGAATGGTGCTACTGGGGGTGAGAGGGTAATGGGAAACTTTCCTTCATTGATCTTAAGTCAACTTCCTTAAAATGCAAGCTCAGTTTTGGGCACTTTCCCCAAGAGAGAATGATACTGAGACTAGAATCTTGCTGGGTTGTTCTGTGTTGGACATGTATTGTTGTTGGTGGGTGTGGGTGTTTGTTCTCACTGTCAACTTTAATTCAATTCCAGCACTGCTGTATAGCGCATTTGGAGTCATAATTGAAAAAACTCGAGGTGCAGAAGATGATCTGAACACAGTTGCTGCTGGGACCATGACAGGCATGCTGTATAAAAGCACAGGTACGCTGGCAAAATTACCTTTATTCATTTTGGTTCTGCGTACAGGAGTTGGGTCAAAAGTAAGCTTATCTGTTCCATGTGTGCTTAATGTCATGTTTACTGACTTGGGGTTATATATTCTTAAGAACAAGGCATGAGCCATGTGAAAACTCAGTTTCCCTTTTCCATATGCCTTTGTCTGAAATCCTAATACAAGGACTCTGCCTTTAATGAGTTCTGCCTTCTGATTAATGGTGATAGAAACTGTTAATCCAGAGCTAAAATAAACAAACAGTTCGTAAAATAGAAATTGGGGGTAAATATATGAGAGAATGCTTTGTTTTGTGTGGTAATTTTGAGGGTTTTAAATTTGTCTTACTGTGATAAGAGAAGACAGAATAAATTTAAATGTGAGAAATGTTCTAAATATAGATTTTAGCTTTTTGGTGTTGTGGTAACAGCAGATTACCCAAGTAATTGAGCTGCACAGTGCATATAGTCTGAAAAATGCATTGACAATGAAAATGACACCAGAATTTGGTCATGAAACTCCATAACAGTTCTCTGGCAGTTAGCTATAGTTCATCCAGAAACAGTAAGGATTAGTGTAAAAAAAGACATCCTACAATTTTAGTCCGACAGGATAGCACTATATAATAATAATAATAAATTTTATTTATATCCCGCCCTCCCCAGCCGAAGCCGGGCTCAGAGCGGCTAACAACAGTAAAATGATAAAACATTCTAAAATCATTTCATTATAAAATTAATTCAAATCAGATTAATCGCAATCATTGGGTTAGAGTTCTGTGAGGATTGCCAAAGGAGGGTGTCAGGCTGTGCCCTGGCCAAAGGCCTGGTGGAACAGCTCTGTCTTGCAGGCCCTGCGGAAAGATGTCAAGTCCCACAGGGCCCAAGTCTCTTGTGACAGAGCGTTCCATCAGATCGGAGCCACAGCCAAAAAACCCCTGGCTCTAGTTGATGCCAGCCTAACCTCTCTGTGGCCTGGGACCTCCAAGATGTTTTTGTTTGAAGACCGTAAGTTCCCCTGTGGGACGTGCCAGGAGAGGCGGTCCCATAGGTACGAGGGTCCTAGGCCGTATAGGGCTTTGAAGGTTAAAACCAGCACCTTAAACCTGATCCTGTACTCCACCAGGAGCCAGTGCAGCTGGTATATGTAAGATGATTCACTGTAGCTGGAAAGCATCACTGATAAATGATATTTGAAACACACAAAAAACTCTATGCTTCCCCTAGGAACAAAGGAAGGGTTGTGCAGCCTTAGGTTATATACCTCAGAACCCAATGCAAAAATTTATTCCAAATTCTCAAGTGGGAACAAATATGTTAAGAGACATTTGTGCTGGCATAATAGATCTGCTGTGTGTGCAACAGTTACAAACAACAGAAGAGCTGAAGAAACTAGGCCATGGTTTTTTACACGAATTTTAACACACTGGAAGCAGTAAATAGGAAACCAGTTTATCAATTGTAGAGCGGGCTCCTCTTTAAAAAGTCTGTCCATCTTTTCTAGCTAGAAATATTTACCTGAACTTCTACCTACTACAGCTGTAATAGATCACTCTCCAGGTCCAGCCTTGTCCAACATTATCATAAGCAATAAAGCTATTTGTTCTATTTGTTTCAACATTAGTTAACTTTCAGGGCTCCTCCCAATTTTAAATGGCAGATTTATGCTATTGACACAGGCTACTGCAATTCTGAAAGCAAGTCTTATCTTAGCAAAGTGCCATTAGATTAAATATGACTAGTATCGGAAAACCAATTGAAATTAGTGATACATTAGCGAAAAACATGAAAAAGATCTGTCATCATTTTTGAGTGCCAAAAGTACATGGATCTATAGAAAGGAAAAATGTATTCAAATCTTGGTTTGTGCTTATTAAAAAGTTGGCCACTTTGGTTGTATTTCTATGAACAGTCTTTGCTTTTTCCAGCTGCCTGTTGCCTTCTGTCTGCCATATAAATTAAACTCGGAAGTTAGAGTGGCAGCAGGATTTGGAAGGGGGTGTGGGTGTATTTCAGAAACTAACTCCCCTGGTTTGGAAAATGAGGCATTAAAGCTGAGCAGCCCTCTTTGTCTCCATTCTCCCCCAAAAGATTGAACTGGGAAACCTTGGAAGCTACTTCCCATGTAGCAATAGATTCTTTCAAGCATGTTTAGAAAGGTTCAGGAGCATGAAGATTTAAAGCTGAGACGTGCGGTTTGCAGAAGGGACAGTTGGTATATCTGAGCTTTCTTAGTATAACTCAAAGCTCTTTCTGAGAATTTTGCATGAGAACTTGGAGAAGGAAAGCTAATTATGAGGGAAACCTAACGGAAATTAAATCATCACTACTTGGAAAATATATTTGTGGAACCAGAATGTGTGGTGCTTTATAACTATGCCTGTATAATTGGCGATCTAATGAAAGAGTTTGTACTGGTGGCATTATTCTGGATATATGCAGGCTAAATAGAAACAAGCAATGGCACAGGAACCAGCTAGGTTGGGTTTAACGGAGGTATATGGAAACCTCTAGGTTTTTGGAGCTTGATAGCCCTGCACAGCAATTGGTCTTTTATTTTAGAAAGTGGATGGTTCTTGTCTGACATGCTTGGAGCTTTCATCAGGCTTGAAACTGGGTGTTTTTAGCTTTCTCACTTCTTCATCAGTGGAAATGGCATGATTTGTATTGAAAACCATTTGGTTCTGTTCACATAGAGTGAGTCCCACCATTGTCAAGAGTACTGTCCCAACAGATTATAAATTTAAAGCATGCTACGCCTGTAGGCTAGAATGACCTGTTTACTTTGTTGTTGTTTAGTCGTGTCCAACTCTTCGTGACCCCATGGACCAGAGCACGCCAGGCACTTCTGTCTTCCACTGCCTCACGCACTTTAGTCAAACTCATGCTGGTAGCTTCGAGAACACTATCCAACACTGTCCCAATAGATTATAAATTTAAAACATGCTACACCTGTAGGCTAGAATGACCTGTTTACTAGAACCATCAGAAAACACAGCATTTTTTACATTTTTACACAAAACATTTTACATTAGAAGGCTGATTTATGTAACAAAAACTACCATGAAATAAGAGCAGATGGTATGCCACCCACACCTGGTATGAAATGCAGAGGTGTGTGACTTTGCATTTACTTTATTTTTAGCAATCCCATGATTTGGAGGGGGGATTTCCAATGGCAATCAGGAAGCCGTCTCTGTGGAGGTGCCTTATTATGGCAGAAGTTGGTACTGGATAGGCCTTCCCAATTGGCAGGCTCTGTAAGTGTCTGCTTTCAAATATTGCAGCCTGCAACTCTTTAAGTCATGTTTTGACATTCTCCTATCTCAACATGTGTATGTAAGAGAAAGATAATGACAGCTGCTTGTTTTGGGGGATTCAGTAAAGTGACTTGCTATCCAAGGCTAGCAGAATTGACTTCGGAGGAGGGACAGGAGTACATTTGCCTATCGCTTAGCAAGCAGAACTGAAAAGGGTCAGGAGAGTTCCAAGCCCTGTTACTCAAAAGGCACTCTTTCTTCTTTTTGCCAAACATGCTTTTTTAAAAAACAACCACCACATATTCACCTTGATGTGAATATTTTCAGGCAGGAAAGGCAAACACTGCCAGCTGTGCAAATGCAAACTGAATTTCACACAAGTGACTTGGTTGTACGTTGGTGCTTAGTTCTGCTGTTCTCCTTTGGGGTGTTCCATAGCTGGGTATTGGACAACTACATTGCAGTGCAAAGGGTTTCATTGCAGGGCTTTACACATTATCAGAAAAAATGAGAATTGGTTTTCATCTCCATGAGCAAGTTCTTCTGGTGTGTTACAAATTAGACTAGCTTTTCTCCCTCTGTCCTGCTTGAAAATACAACTCTTAAAAGAGTCAAGACTGCATTAAGTGTTCTGTTGTAGTTCCTGTTATTTCATGAACTTTTAGCTATATCACATAGAAAGTCAGGACACAAAAATCCTGTCACATAGCCCGTTGTAGTCTGTATATATAGATGGGATTTTCTCCCTGCTCAACATATTTTTTTTTATCTATCAGTGCAAAACGTAATGGCTTTGCTGCAAACTGCTTTTTTTCTAAGGTACCTCGGTAAAACAAATCTAAACCTATAGAAAGGGGATTCTGGTACCATAAAACTAGCTTTACACTAGCCACTAGTTAAGTATAATTTCCATAGTGGTAATTTTGGTAGTTTATTTTACCAAAAACAACCAAGGTTCTTGTGGCACCTCAAAGCTTAACAAACGTATCACAGCATAACCTTTCATGGGACTACACAGTCCCATTAAAAAAAGTCTTTGAAGTGCCGCAGAACTATTGTTTATGTTTTCATATATTCATATTCCAGCTAGGGCTGAAATTTAATATATTTGACCCTTTTCTGTATGTAAGTGGAATTGTTTTTTATTCTTCACACCTTATGTCACGAACCTAAATATAGCAGTCATTGGGTCTGTGAGTTAGGACACTTAAAATTTCTTCCTACTAATAAGTGGCTGAGCTTGTGAACCACTGTTTTAAGATGTTGTTCCCATTGAGGTGTGTCAATATTTTCCAAAGCAATGGCAGTTTTTGTGATCTCAGGTAGTGGTTTTACTTGTACAGCTGTTCTAGTACGGCACAGCCCATGCGACTAAGCCCCTGACATTTATTGGCTGATCTCTCTTCTTTACCGCCGCTGTTTTCCACAGGTGGACTACGAGGGATAGCGAGAGGTGGCGTTGCAGGACTCATGCTCACTAGTCTCTATGCTCTCTACAACAACTGGGAGCACATGAAGGGCTCAGTGCAGAGGCAATCACTCTGAGCAGCATTGAGAACTGAGAATCTACACATGTAGTGCAATCAGACTTGAAACCTTTCAGGACAGCATGGAGCAGAATGGAAACAAAGACTAGAAAACCTCACTGTGACATGGTTATCAGAACCAGTCTATCCTTCCAGCTGCCAGATGGTAACGTGCTAGTATCTGTGAGGGTGTGATGAAGTTGTCAGCTGAAGATCTTGTTTTGGCAGCATGTTCACTTTTGCCTGGGCTAGTTATTTTACTTTACATAACCCAAGTTAATTGTCTGTCCCGTGATGAGGTTTATGTACCTATACTGTTGCTTGATTTGGTTCTAATAAAGTTTTTGCCCCTACAGCTTTTGCCACTTCTTTAATCCTCTGTTGGTAATAGGCAACTTGTTCCTTGTAGCAGGTAACTGTGCCTCAGTACATTAGACTGATTTTACAACTTGCACAATTCAATTCATTTGCTTTATAACTTCTCTTCTGAATTGTGTCGTGTCCAGTATTGGGGAACAAGATTCCACCTTCTGGCCTCTACCTAAATTACCGTATTTTTTGCACCATAACACTCACTTTTTTCCTCCTAGAAAGTAAGGGGAAATATCTGCGTGTTATGGAGGGAATGCCTACGGGTGAACTACGTATTTTCCTCCTCTAAAAACTATGTGCGTGTTATGGTTGGGTGCGTGTTATAGAGCGGAAAATACGGTAATCTGCTGAGTGAGGTTCATTTGGCAATGCTACCATAATTAGTTTTCCTCTATAGAAACATGTACATGTAAAAATATAATAAGGAATGAAAAATATAAAGCTTCTTGAGTCTGTGTTGTTCTTGTTCTATTTCAGGTTTAACCGAACTAACAAATTCTTTGTTGGGTTTCATGTTTATATTTTAAGGTATTGTCAGCTAACTGAACCAACCCCTTAACCCATGGCAATTATGGTGCTGGCGCATGAGCTCTATGCTGCCACATAATGCACAACCCTGCTGCTGAGCAGACAGCAGGCCCAACCGTGCCTTACTAGCAGAGTTGGGTGTGGTCTGCAATTCCAAATGATTCAGCTTTCTAAGAAACTTGGATTGTCAGTATTTTCTAGTATACACATGCAAACCATATAATTATACAAAGTCTGCACACGTCAAACTAAGAAGTTGCCACTGTTTCTGTGTATGTAGCCTGTTTATAACATTTTCACAAAATCTCCCACGAAGAAACAGAAGTACGCAAAGACGAAACTTGGTTTTTGTTCACAGCAATGGTTTAATGGAAAGACTTAATCAGCATCAAGAAATATTGAACTGATGAAGAGAGAGCAATTTTTAGGACTTGATAAAGACAGTAGGCTTGGCCTCCATTTTCATTATTTCAGGTCAACTATCTGAGGTTTGTTAAACATTCAAAAGCCCCACATTTCCATTAAATGGCTCAAACTACTACTGCAATTAAAGGAGTGCACTGGTTAAAGACAGGTGACAATAACCCTTTTGCTACTGAAGGCCTAAGTTTATATAGTTTTCAGTAGTTTAGATCAGTCTACTCACACCAGTCAAAGAGCACTTTAAGATGATTTTTTGACAAAGATCAGAGCTTCTCAGAAATGCCTCAATATCCTGTGATACAAGGCAAGTGGTATTAAGGTTGTACTTAAGCAACATTTTCTTTACCCTGAACACCTAAATCTACTTAATCTAAATGTATCAATAATAGTATAAAGTTAAGAAACATGGAGGTTAAATTTGCATTAAATAGCAATGTGCTTTAGAATACCTAGACACCACTTGAATCCTGGTCAATTTCCACAACTTAAGGTTGGCACCAAGTTACTGGGAAGCTTCTGATCTTGTTTGGCATAGGATCCATTCCAAGAAAATAAAACATTTTAACCACTTGGTATGAAGCTCTAAAACAATCATTGTTGCATAAGAGCAGGATCACTTTAAATATATTGGTCTAAAATGTCTAATATATTTACAACCAGGAGTTGTTTAAAATAAAGGATAGGTTTGCTAAATAAAAGGAGTTTTCCCTCCCTGGGGTCTAAGTTAGAGTTTACTTCTAAATCCTCTACTTAGCAGTCATGGAACAGGAAGCAAGAGTCTTTTGTGCCATGTGTACTCCAAATATAATCAGAAAGATATTTCAAAGCACTGACTTCCATGTGACCAGCCAGGGAAAGATCTTCATTTCATAGGCCCCTAGGATGCATACAGTTGCTTCTTTGCGGCATGAGTCAAATCCACAGCCCAAAGTTGACAACCATAACTCAGCTACATACAGCTTTAAAGTGAAGTTTGGAAGAGGCAGATGAATCAGCCACATAAATGCAGTAGATTGCAGTCAGTACAAATGTGCGATGATCAGCAAAAAGGTAACTCTTCAAACAGTCCAGGTTTTTCACATCTAGAAATGCAATCCAGAATTGTTACATTAGAACAGAAGCTACACAAAAAACAAATCTTTTTTTCAAATGCACCTGTCTCAGTAGATTCAATTACTGGAAACAGTAATATTGCTGGAATTGTGCAACTACACCCATGATATCCTTGGAAGGTTAAACACACTCTGTATCAGCAGATCCTGGTTGTGGGCTACGTACTTTGCAGTGTACATTCCTGAAGCAACTGACCTGGATAAGGGTTCATAGACCAGTGCAACAGTTAGTCTATGCCTACACAATGCCATCATATGCACATTAAACTTTCCCCTCTCCCTTCAAACATGCCATGTGGCTAACAGAAGATAAACCTACAGAAACTCCAGAGCAAGGAAATTCCCTCGTCTGAAGGTCAATGTGGGCGAACTGTTACAGAGCAACTGAGTAGTGACACCCAGAATTGCAGATTGTCATCACATTACCCATTCCATCACAAGGGAGAGTATCCAGTTTCAAGAATATGACCACCTCAGATTTCATCACAAAAATCTAAAGTGCAGGTTGGCCAAATATACAACTTTAAAAACTAGTCCAAGTCGTGCTTAAAGATCCAAGGAACACAGGGCAAAATGACTGGGTTACAATAATGATTCATAGTTCAAGGGATGGTAATGTTTGATCCCTCAAGTTTTTAGGAACTTCGGCTGCTTGAAACCTTGGAGGTGAATAAACAAGCTTATCAAAGGAAAGGTGTTAAAAGACTCTTGCTAAAATGAGAAATGGCAACTGAATGGTTACCTGTAGAGGATTCTGATATAGCCATTTCTCTCTCTCTCCATTCAGCTTCATACATGCAAAGAGGTCACACACTGTAGGAAGGCCGTAGTCCTGGAATAAAAGGCAGATTTCTCATTAAGCTGCGCCTAGTGTGGACCACCATGCTAATCCTGTATTTTTGAACAAGCTGCAAGTGGCGCTAAAAAGTAATCTTAAGAAGCTAAGACTCCTCACCACAGACTTTCAAGGAACTTGTAGGAGCTATTAAAAAAATGTAAAGCTAAAGGAGCCAGAGACAGTTGAGTGTTAATACATACGTGTGCCTTCTTGCGTTGCAGCCATTTGTCTTCTGCAGGAGGCTGACTGGAAGAGTCTGTGTTCGCTGAAGACAACACCCAGCTGTTTACATTAAGAGGGAGGTGGAATGGTTCTAGAAGCTCCAGGAGAGAACTCTTGCAACTCACTTCTGCTTTCTCCCTGCTTGCTTTCTCCTCTGCACCCAATGCTATGGCCTCTGGCTTGGCTAGCCAGGTTGTTAATGGGGTTTCAAGCAATTCTTTCAGTGGTTTTAGAATATCGGGACTGTCCTGTTCGGTTGCAGAAGGGACCGGTTCCTCCCCCAGCTGTTGAGAAGGATAGAGCCAGATGTTCAGGGGAGGCTTAGCTTCACCAGGCTCAGTGGGGGAGCTAGGTGTCAGTCCTACTGGCACCCCATTTTTATCCTTGCCTTCCTTCCGAAGAAGCCACTTGCAGAGAGCTTCCTTCTCACAGTTTCCATCGCACACACACTCTGAAAAGCTAGAACATGGCTCATTGGCTCTGCATACGTCTTCGACTTTGAAAGAGGGCTGCAGAAGCCAGGCATCATTGGTGGACGATTTCTTCCCTTCCAGGTGCTCACCGAGGCACCTGAGATTGCCAAGGTTTTCTATTTCTATACCCTTGGCCTGGATGCCACAACAATTGTTGCAGGAATCGGCTTTGGGGAGCCAATCGCTGATATTGTATTCCTCCCTAAAGGGCTTAAACACACATTCCCACTTCTCCAAGGCATTCATGTTTTCAGATTCAGAAGGCGTAAGCAGCCAGTCGGAAAGATCCATCTCTTCTTGCTCCAGGAGCTCCAACTCATCTATCTTTTCAATGGAAAAAGAGGAACTAACTGTGGAGGTGGAACTTTTGCGCCGGCGTGAATCCATTTTCTCAGGAGATCCTTCTTGCTGGTTCTGCAGGAGCCAATTCTCCAAGTTTCTCAGATTTCCCCAGGCTTGCTCCAAGTAACACATTTTGGGAGACTTTAAATCCTGACAAACAAAATTGATACCAAACGTTAAAAACTTCCAGGGGAAAGTTCAGTTAACAAGATACCATTTGCACCTTGGTGTAATGCAGAAAATGTAAAATGAGACATCCCACCAGTTCTAAAACTTACTTTTCCCCAAGTACTGTAATCAATTAGAATACTTTACCTGGTTGGTCCCTGGTGAATGTGTTTTCAAGAGCCAGTCTTCGTAGTTCTTGCTAGGAACATGCAGACCACAGCAGGCACTGTCAGGTTTACTTCCAAGAAGCCAGTCAGAGAGTGGGCACCCCACAGTTCCATAAGAAGGCTTCTGCTAACATCACAACAGCAAACTTATTGTTACACATTCAGTTCTGGTTAGAGATCACCAGGAAAAAACTACCACCACCCCAAGGAACCACCAAACCATCATTGGAGCCTGACAGATTTATGAAGGGATTCTTTCAACATTTGAGCAGGAAACACTTTTGGAATCAGATTTGTTGTGAATTTGCACAGCATGCTCAGTTTAGACCTATTATCAAGTGCCCTAATTGGTGGGTCATGGCATGATAGCTGTTCACAGGAAATACATAAGAGTTCTAAATATTGTAGCAACTCCCTACAGATGAAAGGCATGCTCGCTTATGGTGCATGCAAAAGGTAATCGCCCTGAAAAGTCAGAATAGGGGGTGGGCCTGCTGTCCAGATCCTGAACTTCCCCACCTTCTGCTAGCAATTTTGACGTGGGCACAGCCACCCACCATCACCATGAGTTCAAACCACTTTTCAGGTAGTTTGGATTCAAACAGTGCCTGCACATGCCCTGCTTTTGGCAGAATCAGGAATGCTGGAGTTGTAGCCATTCCCAGCAAGGCTTCCATTTGGCACAAAGTTGGAAAGGCAGTGAATGCAAGTCCCACTTGCTAAATGGCAATTTGAATTCTTTCTTTGCAGTCTGATGTCAGATGTGGGGCAGTTGGGCATGTGCTGGAAGATGTTCCCTGGATTGTAAGATCACAGCAAGCACACTTGGACCTATACCTCTAATCAAGCCTTCCGTTAAGTCTCTCAAGTCACAGAACCCACAATGAAATGCTGGTAGATACGTCTGTTCTGCTGCTATCATGCAGGAAACAACTTTTAACTCTACCTGCTCAAGTTTGGCTGGCACAGGGCAGTTCTTCCCAGAAATCCATGGGGTGTAGTCTTCTTCATCATCAGATGTTTGCTATTTTAAAATACACAGAGCAAGTCAGAATTATGATAAAACTTACAGGCTGTAACTTACTTCTTACTGAGCTTGTCATTTTAAAATTCTGGAATTTTTCAAGCTAATAACATGTTGAAAACCATGAACTTATGCAGCCCTACAGGATTGTAGCTACTGATTATAGATTTCCAAGTAGCAGATACATAGAACAGATCCCACACCCTTGAGGAAATCCTCTACTCACCATTGTTGTGATTGAGCCAAAAGATGTGATGGCCTCACGAAGGAATGGCATATTCGCCTCAAAGCTCAGAATGGAATTTTCTTCTGGTTGGAGAGTTAAATTGCCCAGTCTGTCAAAGGGGTGGGGTGTGGGGTGAAGAGAAAATATGCATCAAGCACTCAAGTTGAAAAAGCAAATGATCATGATCATTTTCCATAGCCCCAAAATGAAGCCACTGTTCATTAGATTAAAAGTTGAGCAGATCCTGCTGAAAACAAGGCCTTCGTGACCTATTTTGAACTGTGCCAAGGATATTAGGCCTCTCAGGTTCTTACCAATTTGATCAACAAATCAAAACCAAGACACATATAGGTCAGTCACTTTCCAAGGTCACAATTTTTAAATCTGTAGTTCAATATTTTCAAGACACATTAGGAAATTGGAGGTTCTATTTTGCAGGAAGATAAATTGTATGCAATCTCATACCACTGATAATGGTGTGAAACACACCTTGTAATTTTAGTAATTCTAAGCCTGGCAGTAAGATGAATTCAGTAGATTTGCTTACCTCTCCAAACACGATGAAATTTGATTGGCAAGGTCATTACTGTGAGGCTGCTCCAGCTGATGGATGAGGCAATTGAATTGTCCTAACAACTGTAAGAGACAAAAGGACTATACGTGACTTCACTATGAACATCAGGAGCCAACTTCAGCAAGGCTCAATGTGTTCTTATGCCAATCACAATTAGCACATACTCAAGGCTAAATTACTGTAGTTCTGAACCAAGAGTTTCAAGCATAAACTGAACTAAGTGTACGGTTCGACCTTACCCAACAGAGTTGCTGGGCCTGCTGTTGCAAGGCTTCCTCTTTCAGCTGCTGAATGAGATCCACCTGCTCAAGCAACCAAACTTCACGGCTGCGCAAGCATTCCAGGTGGCGGCTGATGCAGCTGTGAATTTGAGCTTTCACCTGCAAGATAAAAAATGCTGGATTCAGTCACTGTTCTTAAGACTAGTTCTAAGCCACAAGTGTCTGAAGTAGAATCAACCAAAGCCCATTTAATATCATTGTTATGCCAAGTTGTTTGTACTTCATGCAGTGGTGGGCCCCCATTTCAACGTGGAAAGTTTCAAGAGATAGCTAGCACACAAGTGACCCTCTTCCAAGGCTCCCAACACTGCCACAAGATGCATTTATAGTATTCCTCCCTGGCATCGATGAAGAATGATGAAGTATTCAGGTATAGTAAAGCAGGAGGTGCTGCTACATATGTGATGCTTTAGTATACATGGAGCAGCAACAAGATGATAACCTCCAGAATCAGCTATGGGTTTTTTTTATTTATTTCTTCCCCTTCCTGTCCCGCAAATACCTCTCTCCAGTTGTCTTTAACTTGCTGTTCAGCCTTGACTACTCCAGCAATTGCTGTCTCCAAGTCCTTCTTAGCCTGAAGACACTTGACAAGGGGTTCCTTGCTGCTGGAGCTTGCACTTGTCTCTTGGGGTAGACTCATCCTTGACATTTCTAAAAAGAGAAACACAAAAAATAATGTGCCAATATGCCCCACTCAAACAAGCAAAGGAGGATGAAGTGGGCAACAGACTACACAATATTCTTTTCACTATTCTAGATAATTTTGCCACCCAGCCAGCATATTTGTGCCCAAGGGTTCTTGCAACCCAAGTCTGTCTTAATTGTGCTGTTAGTCTTTTCTTTCCCAGTCCCTGACTATGGTCCTACCTCTGCATTTTCAACAGATCAACACTTCCAGTATTTGTTAGGTGGAAGCAGCAGCTGCATTATCCAGCTGGTTTCAGAGATGGCTTCTATCATCTTTGCACACTCCTGCCTTGCTCACAACAAGTTTAACTAATGCTCAGGACCACAGATTATAAATTCAAGTTGTACATAGACTTCCCAAAAACTCTAAAAAATTCTTTCAGACACCCACAACACTAGCACATTCCTAGATTCAAGTTACATGACCAACACTCAAATATGTTTTACAGGACTTCAGATTGTAATTGGACAGAATGTTTTAATAAATGTTTTCCCCTATTAAAGCAAATCACCTGCACTTTCCAGAACCCAGCAGGGACGTTTTTCAATACTAGCCCCCAGTTCAATTCCACAAGGCCATATTCCATGCCCCTTGATGCATTTTTTTGGTTCCATTACTTTTTATTTTATTACATTTTCACCCCTCTTTTCTTCCATCATTGAACTCAAGATGACACAGATGTGGTTCCCAGCAAACAGAACTAAAATTTAGTTCAGTTTAAGATGCCTCACAGACATGGGCATAGCCAAGGGGAGGCAAGGGCCTGCCCCCTAATATCTTCTTTTTGGAGGGCTTTTTACTCCTGATCTCCCCTAAAAAGCTCAACAACTCCCCTCCCCCAACAAAAATCCTGGCCATGCTCACAGACAGTCTATGCTACTGGCATTCTTTCCAATGTAAATCCAGCAAAGAATTCAGACACCAGCTTTGAGAATAATAGGTGCCACTCGGCCAAGTTTTACTCAGTGAGTCTACGAGTAATGACTAAATCAGGTCCATTAATTTCAGTGTGTCTATTCCAAGCAAAACTTAGCTGAATACCACCCAATGTCTCCCCCCGTTGTAGGATCACTCTCCCCCCCCCCCCCGCAACCTTGCTCCAAGTAGCAGATCAGCGAAGCAGACGTAGCCTGTAAAGAAATCAAGACTTCTAGCCCCTGCACCCCTGAGGAATGTGGAAACGAGCAGCAGCTTCTGTTAATATTAACCAGCACGCGAAATGAAACCAGGCAACCTCGGCAGCCCGGTGCTACGCTTATTTCCCCGCTAAGATCCAGGGGGCTTGCTCGCGCGTGCAGTTTTCAGAGGCGGGCGCTTCTCTGCTTCCTGGCATCGGAGGCGGCCGGCCCTGTGCACATTTCTCCCGGAAGGGGGCTTGATCCCAATTGTGCATCCTTGAGACCATTTTGGCTGCCTTGGGCTGCCCCTTCGCTTCCCTCCCTCCCGCCCTGCAATCCTGCATACCTTATGCACCGGTCTCTCGCGTTTCTAGGGAGGACGAGGGCCGCTTCCTCCCGAGCCAGGGGCCGGCGCCTGCAGCACGAGATAACACTATCCGCCCAGAGCAAGGCTGCTTTAAAGGCGCCTGCTCCCCAGAGCACATTCCGGGCCCGCCCCTCGGCTCCTCCCCCGCTCCCGCCCTCCTCGCCCACGTGGCCAGAGCCGCCACAGCTGGGACGGAGCCTTGCACGTCTTCGCGGAGGGAGGGAGGGAGGGAGGAGGCTTGAAAACTGCCCAGCAACTCTCGCGGGGAGGGAGCCCGATCCGTCCTGGAGATCGGGGGCGAAAGGCCAAATGCAAATGGAACCGAGAGGCACGTAGGCTTGTTCCAAAGAGGGGAAATCCGCCTCCTAAAAAAGGATTTGCCACTAGGCGCATGCATGCCTTATAGATTTACGACTATTATTATTATTATTAATAAAATTTGTATAGCGCCCTATACCCGCAGGTCTCAGGGTGGTTCACAGGACCATTTCTAAGATGGTTTGGGTGCAGCCAGAGCTATTGCCATATTCCAACGCTCCATGTGGAACCTAAGGCTTGGTTTAGGGGTTATTATGCATGTTTCCTTTTATTTATACAGTTGTACCTTGGCTTCAGGTTACAGACTCCGCTAACCCAGAAATAATATTTCGGGTTATGAAGAGAGAAACACAGAAATGTGGCATTCTTAATTTGGTTTCAATCTTGGGACTACCAAAAGTTGTGCATTAAAAGAGGCCTGTTTCTTCAAGCCTTTGTTATGCCGAGAGGTTCCATTACGGCCCCACCAAAATGCAAACATTGGCCTGATCCTATATGCACATTTGACAGGTACGCAGAACTTACTTCCTTCCTTCCTTCCTCAAGGGCAAAAGTGCCATGTTGAAGCCCCAACTGAAAGGATCTCAGGAAGCAGGATTGAGAAATGTTTCTGCAGGCATCCACTTACAGAAGAGCCGGTATTGGCTAAGGGAGTGGGGGGGGGGGGTGTTGAGCTGCATCAGTTGCTGTTGGGACTGTAACTTGACCCCCCCCCCCCAACCATTAGCCAGCTTGGACTTCAACTTCTATCAGCCCCTGCCAGGGGGTCTAGGTTTCCAAGCACAGGTTTCCTTCTACTGAGCTAGATGGATCTATGGTCCAGCTCGGTATGAGGCATCTTTAAATGTTGCAAGAGAACATGCATAGGATTAGGTGTCCAAACCAGCCCAGTAAGTGTGGCTATTAGAATTACCATCCAAGGACCAGTGGTACAAAATCGCACACGGTGGAGTGCTCCTGTTCAGCCTTCCAGCCAGCTTGTCAGACTATTTTCCAGGGCACTCCATTCCCCACCAACAGCCAGCCAGCAATCAATGTGCGCAGAGCATACATCACCCTCACGTAGCTATTTAGAGTCAACCCTGAGGAAGCACACTCTCAAAAGATTCTCTGTATTTCTGCAAAGCTTGGCGCTCCCCCCGAAACTTGCTCCCTGTGTAAGCAGTGCTGTTTTGACTATGGAAGACTCCGTGTTTGGAAGAAGCTCATTTTTAGTAAGGGGTAAAGGGGACCCCTGACCATTAAGTCCAGTCGTGGCCGACTCTGGGGTTGTGGCGCTCATCTCGCTTTATTGGCCGAGGGAGCCGGTGTACAGTCATGTGGCCAGCATGACTAAGCCGCTTCTGGCAAACCAGAGCAGGGCACGGAAATGCCGTTTACCTTCCCACCGGAGTGGTACCTATTTATCTACTTGCACTTTGACGTGCTGTCGAACTGCTAGGTGGGCAGGAGCTGGGACCAAGCAACGGGAGCTCACCCTGTCGCAGAGATTCGAACTGCTGACCTTCTGATCGGCAAGCCCTAGGCTCTGTGGTTTAACCCATAGTGCCACCTGCATCCCTAGCACATTTTTAGTATATAATAAATTATTTTTACACTTATTCACACCTCTTTTCCTCCAAGAGCTGAAGGCAATATACGTAGTTCTACCCCAGCCACCCAATTCTATCATCTCAACCTGCCTACAAAGTTAGGCTGCGAGGGTACAAATTTTCCGAGGCCATCCGGTGAACGTTATTGCTGAGCACTCCAGACACAACAACACACCAGCCTTCTCTCAAATCAACAAGTGTAGGATACACCCAAAAATCAAATATAAACTATTAGCTCAACTTTCCCCATTTGTACTTTTGCAGCCAACCCTGGGCATGTAAGTGGTTTATACCCCTTCCTATTTCTTTCTTTATTTTACTGCAGCAATGCTTGAATGATCAAACGAAACAAATTAAAATGCTAAGCCAATTAAGGCTGCAGATAACATAATTCTTTTGTAAGTTTGTCTGCTAAACATTTGTGGGACAAACTACGAGCAGTTTTGTCAAATGTAGTCCTTATTACTCATAATCAGCTTTTAAATAAACCTGCATTACTCAAGAATGTGTTTTTTTAATTGCTTACAAGATGACAGTCCTTCTAGCCTGCTTAATGCAGGTGTTCAGTTAGATCATTCTAGGTTTAGTTTGTTTTGCCTGAAGAATCATACTAATATCCATCTGCCAGCTTAAACCACAAAATGTTGAAATATATCCCACTATTATTCCCTACCTGACAAAGCTTACATAATTCAAGCACAGACATGTGTATAATGGAATTATTGCTTGTTTGGTACTACTTGGAAAACAAAATGTGCGCTGCAAGGGGTTGGATTACCCTCAAGGCCCCAACTCTACCATGCTATGATCTCACTGGCATCTGTATGTGAGGAGATATCAGAGTTCTTGTGATATTTGACTTCAGATAGGGTTAAGGTTGACCTCAGTTGTTTTTATTTTGATTCTGTATTTTGTGGTTTTATATTCTGATTTCATCCTGTGAACCGCCCTGAGACCTGTGGGTATAGGGTGGTATAATAATAATAATAATAATAATAATAATAATAATAATAATAATGGCAGCATGTTCACACATATCACAAGCAGCATGCAGACTTTAATAATAGGAATGTTCCAGATTACCCACTCATCAGGACAAGGAAGCAGATATCCTACCCAAGCCACCTCTCCCAAGTTTCTCCTATTCTAGGGTTGCCATACATCCGGAATTCCCGGACATAGCCAGAATACAGCAGTTGGAAACAGTGTCTGGGTGGAAATAGCTT
The DNA here is from genome assembly GCF_965112155.1 of Podarcis liolepis. NCBI lineage: Eukaryota > Metazoa > Chordata > Lepidosauria > Squamata > Lacertidae > Podarcis > Podarcis liolepis. Next base: position 26,278,315 of record NC_139556.1, read on the forward strand.
GAGTGTCATATCTGCCAGATGTCTCCTTAAAAACAGCTCAACAACTTTTGTGTCCAAATTTTCACCCTTTGAAATATGGCAACCCTATCTATTCCAAAACACCTCCCACATACGAGATCTAAGCTACCTTGCCTTCTGAAATGTATCCTAACTCCATAGTCAACTATAGTCAACAAACTATAGATCCTATAAGTCACAAGACTTCCACAAAAGCTCAAGGATTGTTAATGATTGTAGGACCAAGACACAGGAAGAAGAAGAAGCTGTGTTACATATGCAGACAAAATGGGTCAGGATGTTCCGAAAAGCAACATGGCTTTTCCTTGAAACACACAACTCACTGTGCCAAAGACTGAAAGCAGACGTATAGGTACAAGTTAGTTCAAATAACCCTCTATAACGGAACTAGAAGATATTTTAGGTTCATTACAAGAGGAACTGCAACTCTTGCAACATTGTGTTCCTGTTTCACAGAATATATCATTTCTAAAGTATGTTGGGGAAAGAAGCACTTATTAGCAATACCATAGGCCTCCCCCTCCTATATTCTGGCACTGTGTTATGTTAGAGAACCTAAATTCCCAGCATAGGTAAGTCCTCCCCTTCCCATCTACATGAGCACTAATAGTTAACCAAGTAGCTGCATGCAACCACAAGGAATACTGTATGGATACAACTGCTTTACATGCACCATTAAGTATCTCTGTATCAGATATTCCAGCAGCAACATCATTTTACTAAACCTAATTAATGCTCTGATCGCTTGAAACTAAAACCAAACACTTCTTCCCATATAACTTTTTCCTGCCCAGCTTCTTAAAAACAAAGAGCACAAGGCAAATAAAAACTATGGGTGGAATACCACTTTGTGAGCTTGGGCTGCCCCCCACGCAGTCTGGAGGATCCTCATGCAAAGACTCATGGTGTTCATGAGGGGCTGGAGGAAGGAGGGGAAACGAAAGACCAAGCCAACTTACCCACACATATAATATTTATGTCAGTCACTTTGGGCCTACAAGGAAAGGGGGGGAACTGCCCAGTGAACCTTATAGTCAAGAGGCTGTTTACAAGCTAAAGACATTCCCTGCTCCATACAACTTGCACACACCAGACAAAGCCTATCAAAGCAAAAGGAAGTTAACACTGACATTCTTGACAACCGTCTGTCCTAACACTGATAGTATTTTCTAAGGTTGTAACTAGGAACTGGAGTGTCCCCATCACAGCCAGTACATGCATGGGGTTACCGGTATATCCTTACTGTGTGTGCAGCAATGGGGGGGACGGGGGACATTTGAAATACCATGTGAAGTAAAGTAAACACAACCACTTCATGTTACCCAGTGCTCCTCTAGGTTATTTTAATAGAAGCATAATGCTCTGTGTGGTTTTCCAACAAATCATTTTGAAGGGACTGCAAATCCAATCGCACCTTCAAAACATGTGGTGCCTGAAAGGTTTTGTGGTCACATTCTTCACATGCTCGTAAACACAAGATTATATTCTTACAGAATCATCAAGTCACCTACTTTATGACTTGCCAGTTTTCCATTATCTATGTGTTTCTATTAAAAAGAGACCAAAGGGAAAAAACAACTTTGTTCTATTTTGACACCCTTTCCTCTTAATCCAATACAAGAGAAAAACATAAAACACATGCAAATAAAAGCTGCAGCATAAAGCCTCAGGAATTTCCCCTAAAACCCAGAAGCTTCAACAAAAAGCCACTTGCCCATGTCTCAACAACAGGACTCAACTTTTAATAAACATATATCACTGAAACCAAGTATACTTCCTTTTACCCCCAACACAGAACAAATTAGTGACAGAAAACAAGACATGCTGATGATTAATTGGTTCTTCATTTATAGATGTATGGTTTTGTTGTTGTTTCGCAATAAACTAAATCTGCTGGAGCATATATTTTTAAGATACAAACTCCGGAAGGTGTGGTAAGTGGCTTTTACATTAAGAAAAAGATTCAGAGACTCTTAAATGCATGCACTTCCCAATTTTCTACACACATCACTTCCAGCATTATGACAAAGACTAGTCCCAATTCTAGCTTTTAGGAGAATAGTAGGCAATAGAGAAGGCTGCTGCTACTGCTGAAAATAATTACTCCTAACTGCTGTGCAAGTGAAGCTTCCTGAGATGCACACAGGACACTATGTCGTCACTAAGGCAGAGCTGGGATTTCCTTTCCTAAATTTCCTTTACCTTGATACCAGGGTGAGAGAGTATTAAGCGGAGATGAATGTAAATGCCGTTTCTCTTAAAGAAATTTCTCTCCCTTTTCAAAGCCCAAGATAATCTTATATCCCACAACTCCATTTCCCTGTAGCTTTCAGCATGCAGACACTTAATCTCAAACATTTGAATAGCTCTTGCTGTCATGCAGTTCTACATTCTTGCTTCTTAGCAGGGGCTGAAAGTTCTCCCTGTGCCCCACAACCCCAACTGTAGTGATAAGCATATTATATTATTGTTATTATTTATACTCCACCCATCTGGCGGGGTATACAGCCCTGCTGTATCTACCATGGCACTCATATCTGCAACCAAATTATTTTGAGAATACCAGAAGACAAGACTTGCACCAGCCAGTGTAACCTCAAAGCTTTCAGTAATGCACCAGGGAGACTGGTGCTGCAATCATACCACGCAAGGAATTGCAAGGTGTGGCTGCACCTGCCAGGGAAGTTCTGGCCTTTTTGAGAGGCAACCCCACCCACTCCATAACAACCGTACTAGACAACAATTGCACTGTGTAGCAACTTTCCCCTATCCACATCAGCTACAGCTTTCCACCACTGCCTCTTAATTCCTAATATAAGTAACCAAGCAGAGAAACACTTAACTCTGGCTTGATCATGTCCAATGTTTGGATTTATATATAAAAGGCAGAGGTCATGATTCCACCCTTCCTATGTGGTACAGGGCATCATAATTCCAATTTTGCTATGTGGGGAGGCTAGACTGAGGGATAAGGATAGCTGCATATTCAAAATCATGTACTGAGGTGGGCTGAAGGTAGACTGAGATCTGGGCAATTTATGGTAGACTTGCAAGAGTTTGACTCTCAGATTATTTAATGATAGCGGCAGCAAAGCTCCCACCTCATCCTCAATTAGATGGCTAAAATGAAGAAAACCAGGTGGAGGTTGCTATGAACCCAGTTTTGCTACTGAAAAGCAACAGGCTTGTCATTCCTTAATTCTAAATATATAATTTCCCATCCTGTCCCCACACAATGTTCCAGTTGCTGGATCAAGCAAAAACAATGACAACGAAGGAAATCCTGTAAGACATAAGTCCGCCCAGCATTGTTTAAGAGCATCAATACTGTGTAGCCAATAAATGAATCCAGACCCTCTCACAGGAACGAGCACCCGGAAGACCCAGGTTCAAATCCCCCACTTGGGTCATGAAACTCACTGGGTGGCCTTGGGCCACTCGCTGCTTCTCTGCCTAGCCTACCTCACAACGTTGTTGTCACTGCTTTTATAAAGGAAAAATATGGTACTGATACTCACCATGAAGTTGTTACAGTAAGTGCCACACTTTTAAGATGATCTGTTGGGGAAGCTGCTGGTACTGCGTACCCTTGAGTACCCCCAGAAAAAACCCACTGATTGTTGTGGGTTAAATGAGCAGAATGGGGGAAAGCTCCATGCATTCTGAGCTGCTTGGGCTATGAATGCGATCGATAAATGGCATTAATAAACAGGTGAGAATGTGAGCCACCCTCGCCACGGGTTTTCTTAGGCCCCCAACGACACCAAAAACATTTTTTTATATTTTATTTGGCAGGGGGAGGGGCTTACGTTCAATCCCCAACCGCAGAAATACCAGACACTTTCAGCATAAGGAAGCAACGCAGGGCGTTACATTTCACGGTGAACGCCAAGAAAGATTGACACGCGTTGGACACTTCCCACGTGCAGTTACGTAACCGGCTCCTGGGACGGAAAGCGGAGGGCAATATAGGTCAAGGCGAGCCTCTCCGCCCCACCTCACTCAACACCCTCGTGGCGGTCAGCGGCCGAGGCCCTTTCTCCCAACCCGCGGCTCCCACCTTCTGACTCACCCGGCAACCTGCAGACAGCGGCCGGCGCAAAGGCGACGAAGCGACTTTACCCTCAAGGAGCTCAGGCCGGAAAAGAGGGTTCGCGGGGTGGAGCGGGGGCAAGATATCGCGAGATTTTCGCGGAGACCCGGCGCCTTCGGGTGACGGTATTCGGCCGCCCCCTCCCGTTGGTTAGAGGCACCAACGGAAGCTCCCGGGAGAAGAGGCATGCGCACTCGCGCCTCCAGAAGCCGCTGCCCGGACTCAATTGTGGGCGACGTCGCTTCCACCTCCTCTTTACGTAAAGCAGGCTGGGAGGAGGGAAATAGCTCGTAGCTCAAAGAAATAGCCAGGGAGGTTGTTTGGTTCAAGGCTTTCTCCTTGGCCTTGAGCTTACTAAGCTTTTTTAAAAAATGCATAGCTGTCAACTTTTCCCTTTTCTTGCGAGGAATCCTATTCGGAGTAAGGGAATTTCCCTTAACAAAGAGAAACGTTGACAGCTATGAAAATGTGTCGTGTAGGGGGTTGTTATTATTTGTTATTATATTATGTGTTTTGCGTTGTAAACCCCCCTGTGGCCTTTGGAAGAAGGGCGGTATACAAATTTAGCAAAATAAAAGCAAACGAACAAGCATTTCCTAATAGCTTGTAGACTGAATTAAATGACAGTTGTAGTGTTGGAAAAACAAGCTTGCCTTCACTCACCATTGCCATGATATATGTGTCAACGCTGCTTTTTTATAATAATTTTCATTAATTTTCAATTTCAATCCAATAATACCCTCATTATAACAGAACCAAATTAGAATACAGTTACTAATATCAATTGTTCAAATACCGAATTCTGTAGGTGGCCTCCCGCATGCTAGAATTGATGGTTTGATGATTTTATTTCTGCGTTCCAAAATCTTACTAATTTCAATTGCATTCCAGTCAAAATAATAATCCCTTATACAACAACTGCAATATTAATAACATCTGTTCGTGTTGACACATTAAATGATTTATAGAACTACAAGTGAGGCAGTCAAACTATATCCTTGCTCTTCCTGTGTGTGGCAATTACTCTGTCCATGGTGTTCCTGTCCTTGTAAAATGTTACGTCTATCTTTTCCCCCCGTTGTTGCTGTTCATCATGCCTTGAGTGACATGTCAATGCTGCTATGTGAATGGTTGCTGTCCTTATTTCAGATGCAGGGTTGTGTGTTGAGTGTTTTTTTGTCTCCCTCTAACCTCACTTTCTTTTTTTCTTTTTCTCTCTATATATACCCTGAAGGTAATTTTTACTAGCTTGCGATAAGGCCTAGTTGCTTGCATTTTTCCTGCCGGTCAAGGAAGAGGGGAAACCCCATTTTCTGGAGCCCGTATGCAAACACAAGCTTCCTGCCTTTCGTTGACCTATTTTTTTTAAAGCCTCCTGTTTGAGGAGGATATTGTTCTGCCTCTGTTCTGTGTTTCCATGGTGGCTGCCGAGAAAGAGGCTTTCCTCCCTCTATTAAGCGCAGAAATCAACCGGAACGTCTCTGGCAAATTCAGGTTGCACGATTATAGTTGATGGGGAGGTCTAACACAAGAAACACGCTTCCTCAAAAGACTGGATGGAGAAATGGACTGGAAAGTATCTGATAACACTTGTTTGGCGCGACATCACCTAATTTCACACACACACACACACACACACACACACACAAATAAAAATGAATGCTCCTTAAATAGCCAACTTCCATCTTACAGCCTGCAAACCAATCAGGATGAAGCGCCCCAAATATTTTTCTGACTTTATTTTCCATACATTTCAGATGTAATGGTAAGTTGCACAACGGTCTGCGGAAGAACTTGCTGGGAGGCATCCCACCACAAACCAAAATGGAAAAAGGCGTCTTTGGAAAGTCAGCTGTTCTAGTTGGCAGAATCGTTTGTGAGTAGGATTGCAGGGTTGGCCCTGGATTCCAATTTCAGCTCAGCCATGAACTCAAATCTCATTTCCAGAATTCCAGTATTAAAATAAGCACACATTCCTAAATTTGCAAAGGATTTTATTGATATCCCTGGACTTCCCTTCTCTTCCCTGTCCTTTACAAAAAAAAATCCCGCATTCTGATTGCTTCAATCCAAGGAATATACGCAGATGTCCTAGTAAAGACAGTAGGCTTGTTCTGCACCTGGCACCCAACTGGCCCGAAGCTCACGACCCCATGGACTTCCCATGTCTCTCTCCCAGTTTGGCAAAGCAGTGGGCCACCCGAGTCTCCCTGAAAATAAAATATCGTCCAAGAGTTGAAACATGTTCATATGCCAGTGAGGGTTCAGTGGTAGACTTGAGTGTCAATCTAGATGGGATGCTAAATATCCAGGAGTAAAATCTTCCACAGTTTTTCGAGGTTATTAGCAATGTTATTAGCATCTCAAGATCACAGTGTTGGCTGCATGAGGTTAACTCTTCCTCTGTGCTACCCTCCCAGTTAAAACATCCACCCCAAATGCCTTTGCCCCACATGGCAAAACATGAAGGTATCCATTTGATACCTGTGTGTACTGACCAACGCAACAAATAGCAATAGGAGGTACAGGAGGAGAGTTAGGCCACAGTGTCCCAGTGCCATAGTTCTGAAACACTCCCCAGCTCCTAGTATTCACCCTCTAAGAAACTATTGGAGATCCTATTCACAGATCTCCTTTGTCATACATACCTGGCTTGATCTTGAAACAGTCGTATTCTAAGTAGTGACATAATAGGGTTGCCATACTTCCCAAAGTGAAAATCTGGACACAATTAACAGTACAGTGGTTGCTCAGGTTACATACGCTTCAGGTTACAGGCGCTTCAGGTTACAGACTCTGCTAACCCAGAAATATTACCTCAGGTTAAGAACTTTGCTTCAGGATGAGAATAGAAATCTTGCCGCAGCGGCGCAGCAGCAGCAGGTGGCCCCATTAGCTAAACTGGTGCTTCAGGTTAAGAACAGTTTCATATTAAGAACAGACCTCTGGAATGAATTAAGTTCTTAACCCGAGGTACCACTGTAGTAGCATGATAAGCTCTTAAATCTTTGGCTATTGAAGTTGCAAATTTTTCAAACCGACAGTGACAGGGAGATTTGTCTACTGATAGCACCTAAAACAAGATTTGTGGGGAAAGTCTCTGCATGAATATCCCATTTCTGTACCTGGCAGGCAGCTGAAGACCTTGCCGTATCTTTCAGTCCAGCACAGAGCATTGATGTTTGGATTTTGCTTCCCCAGAACTTCTTGAGGTGGCATGTGTTGAAATCTATGACTGGCAACTTGGCCTGATTCAAAACCTCAGAGAGAGAGAAGTTTTCATCTTGTCCACCTTCAGTGCATAAAACAGAAGAAGAGTAAGAACCAGAACATTTTTGGAACCTTGAAGATTAGCATTTTGTGACTTTGCATTACACTGGAAGTGGTAAATACTTCAAATTTTCCATATTCTACAACTCCTTAAATTCTAAAGAAAATTATCATGTCAGGGCTCAAACCTGTCTCAGAATAACGACACTTGTGTTAGAAGGCCTGGTTTTTAGTCCTAAGCATGTGTGGCTGATTTGGACTTCTCGGTTGTCAAGGAAATGCACTCTGCACATGTTTAGAGACTCTTTAACATATTGCAAGACTCAACTCGGCTACCAAAAACTGATTCCAGGGCCAAATTCATCTAACTTCGCACAAATTAAGGCTGCAGAGCTATAGACACTTATTGAAAACAATGTAATTCTTATTGGTGGCACACGACACTCTGAAATACCTCTCGTGCCCCCCCAGCCAGTCACCCAGCAGGAGTGTCCCGGACGGAGAAAACTGCCTCTTTTTGGCAGGCAGGCATACTGGATAAACCTGTTGGCGGTAATCTCTTCCACTGGCTTGACCAAAGCAATGTCATACTCTAGCTCATTTAGCTGAGGGTACTGAAAACGTTCGTGCCGATAAATTCGCTTCACCCGGTAGCTTCTTTCTGTGGATTCCGGGTAGTTAAGGTGATGCTTGCCGAGAAGAATTCGCCAGTTGGTGACATCTTCTTCCTGTCCCCTGAAAATGATGCACCGTAGGGTTGGGTGTGTTGTCTCACATGCCCCCCGCCCCGATCTGCTTTTACCTGCCTTCATAGTAAAGTAAAGGTAAAGGGACCCCTGACCATTAGGTCCAGTCGTGGCCAACTCTGGGGTTGCGACGCTCATCTCGCTTTATTGGCCGAGGGAGCCGGAGTACAGCTTCCGGGTCATGTGGCCAGCATGACTAAGCCACTTCTGGCGAACCAGAGCAGCGCACGGAAACACCATTTACCTTCCTGCCAGAGCAGTACCTATTTATCTACTTGCACTTTGATGTGCTTTCGAACTGCTAGGTTGGCAGGAGCAGGGACCGAGCAACGGGAGCTCACCCCGTCACGGGGATTTGAACTGCTGACCTTCTGATCAGAAAGTCCTAGGCTCTGTGGTTTAACCCACAGCGCCACCCGCATCCCACCTGCCTTCATACTTAAGTCTCATTCTCCACCCAGACTAGTATAGCTACCATAAATGAGCGAAACCGCATGGGCACTCAGAAAAAAATGTTCCCACAAGAAGTTTCCAAGTATAGTTTTTCACTGGGGGACAAGTTAATAAAACCGCTCTGTTTTCAACATGTAGAAAAAATTATATATGAATGATTACAGTGGCCAACGCAGGTTCCCAACCCTTTTGCCACATGTGGAGGTGGACGTTATACTTAAGGGATAAACAACAGGCAGGAGGAAAGCTGTTCAAGTCTTTCTCCTGCCCACTGCTTCCCACTCCTTCATCTCCTCTCCTCCAATGGCTTTCCCACAAGACAGGCTCAATGACCAGAAAGAAGCTTAGCCAGACAGAAAATAGGGGGAGAAAAAGTGACGAAGAAGAGAAAAGTTAGTGTGTGGATAATGTCATTATATAGTTTAGCCAGCAGGTGGCACTGTACTTAATTGTCTTTGGGTGGGGTTAGGGGTTTCCTGTTGGTGTTCTGTACTTGTTTAAGAAAGTCAATAACGTTCTTCCTGACTGGTGAGTCCTCTAAGCATTGCATGATAGTAGGTACGCCCCACCTGCTTTATCGATGCCAAAAGGCATACCATTTTGCATGAGCCACCCACATTGTTTTGATCTGCCTCCACAAATTCACACACAGTAGATAACTTACTTCTGGAAGCAGTGGGCAGCAGTGAGAACCCAGTTTTTGTGAATGAGGGTGCCACCACAGACATGGACGAATTTATCGCTTGGTTTAGAACGGACCTGGGAAGGAAAATGGAGGGAGAAAATGCAGAGCTGAATCACAGGAAGGAATTGGAAGTAGGGCAAAAGTAACCTCTGCAACAGCGGTTCCCAAACTTTCCCCTCCATAGACCACTGGAAAACTGCTGGGGATATTGGGGAAACCCTTAATTTTTAGAAGCAATTGTAAATGGTCACAGGCCAGAGTTTGAGAAGCCTGTTGCACAACATATCACATGTGAAATGGATTTTTAAAACAAGGCATTCTTTTTTCCTACTGCGTACATAAAGCAAATCAGGTATGTGAAGTCTTCCTGCACAACAGTCTAGCCATTGAGCCAGGCCTTTTTTCAGGATACTCCATTCCATTGCCCCTCTTTTCCTTTCCTTTCCAACTTCAACATTCAACCAAAATGTTGAGATAGCTGAGCATGCTCAATTTTCATTGGGCTGTTTTGGGTTCTCGCCCCTAACTCCACCTTAGTTTTTGTTTTTTAAAAAAAACACTTTTCTTTTCTTTTCTTTTCTTTTCTTTTTGCAAACTTCGGCATTCCCCTGCTGATAGGTCCCTGTGGTGCAAAGATGACGTAGTTTTCCCTACATGACAACTGGCACTTGGAGAATTCGGAGCACTCTTAGTACATAGGGCAAGTGTGACTTGCAACAAAATACTGCAGTGTGAAGTACAATTTGCTGTGGTGGAGATTAAAGAAGGAAGAAACAGATACAGTGGTACCTCAGGTTACATATGCTTCAGGTTACATACGCTTCAGGTTACAGACTACGCTAACCCAGAAATAGTACCTCTGGTTAAGAACTTTGTTTCAGGATGAGAACAGAAATCGTGCTCTGGTGGCACGGCGGCAGCAGGAGGCCCCATTATCTAAAGTGGTGCTTCAGGTTAAGAACAGTTTCAGGTTAAGAACAGACCTCCGGAACGAATTAAGTACTTAACCCGAGGTACCACTGTACAGTAGTACCTTGGAAATCAAACAGCTTCGTTCCCAAACGTTTTGTCTCCCAAACGTTGCAAACCCGGAAGTGACAGTTATGCTTCCTGCAGCCAAGCAGAAGTTGCACTTTTGTTTTCGAATGTTTTGGAAGTTGAATGGACTTCCGGAATGGATTCCGTTTGACTTCCAAGGTACGACTGTACAAAGAAACCAGTAATTCATGACCACGCCACCCTGGGAGCAAAACAATGGGCAGCTAGCAACTCATCTCCCAGCCATGCTGAACAGGGAAGTAATAAAATTAGCTGAACCTACAAACAGGAAAGTGTCAAGCAAATTTAGAAAGGACCTTTGCTGATTTGAACTTAGTTTCTGGTTGGAACTACTTCTGGTTGGACCTAGCTTCTGAACAGACAGGTTGGAGGCCTCTCCCGTAGACTCCAAGCCCTCCTCCAAATTTTGTACATGCCCAAGGTTTGAGAATCACGGAAATGTTTCGTACCTGTAAGGAGACTTGCCACGGCCAAGAATGAGGCCTCGCTTCATTGCCAGCAATAATCTTAGCAAATATGTTTGGTTGGAAATACGCAACACCACAGTTTTTAGGCCAGTCTGAAATCCGAAAGAAAAATAATGGGGTTATACAGAAAAGCAAGGGGGATATTTAAGCCAGTGGTAGATATATGAGAGAGAGAGAGAGAGAGAGAGAGAGAGAGAGAGAGAGAGAGAGAGATGATAGATAGATAGATTGATAGATGATAGATAGATAGATATTCATGGTTCCCAACTGTGCAGAGAAGAGTCCTTTGTGTGTACAGAGGGGGTCTTTTCAGTACAGTACAATGAATGGGTGTGTGTGCAGGGATAATAATAATATTTGTATGCCACTCATATTTCCCCAACCACTCTGGGCGGCTCCCGACAGAATATTAAAAACATGATAAAGCAAGTCTGATCGTGGTCCTTTCCACATGCGTTAAATGGTCCGAAAAGTGCTGCAAGTCCTTTTGAGATCGCCCCTCCATGTATCTAATAAACGTAGTGTCCCAGTCTGTCCCTCCATACATTTAGCAGAAGCGTGAAAGAGGCTTATTCGTAAGCCACATGTGAAGCCCCTCGCATACACACAGCGATTGGGTAGAGCCAAAGGGTACAATCCTACGCCCTTCCACCTTCTTTATTGATGCCAAGACCCTCCAAGTGTCCCTATTTTCCAGGGACAGTCACAGATTTGCATAAGCCATCACAGTTTCTGATTTGATCCCAGAATGTCCCGCTTTTCTTTAGGGCGTCCCAATTTTCATCAGAGAAATGTTGGAGGGTGTGCGTCAACCCACGGTATTTGCAAACCTCTTTTGATCCACCTCCAAAAATTCACGCCTGGGGTGGGTCTGAGTTGTTTGTTCACATATTACACTAAAGTAATGGCCATAATGTTTCATTGCCCATGAAATAAAGGAAATGAAATAAATAAAGGGCCTTCTCGGTAGTGGCCATGAAATAAAGGGCCTTCACGGTAGTGGCGCCCTCCCTGTGCAACGCCCTCCCACCAGATGTCAAAGAGAACAACAACTACCAGACTTTTAGAAGACACCTGAAGGCAGCCCTGTTTAGGGAAGCTTTTAATGTTTGATGTATTACAGTATTGTAATATTTTTTTGGAAGCCGCCCAGAGTGCCTGGGGAAACCCAGCCAGATGGGCAGGGTATAAATAAATTATTATTATTATTATTATTATTATTACTTATGATATACCCTTTCTCATTTACGATAACAAAGCAATATGCCAATACACACATGACGCATAACAAATCCAATAAAAAACACACCAAAAAATCATCGCCCCCCAAAAAAATTGTGAATGATTTGTTTCTGAAGGGTATGAAATCTTTTGTCATGCTCAGTTTGGAGTTACCCGTTGCTGAAGCAACATTTGATGGTGGTGAGAATTGTTAGCAGACCTCTATTCCCCTCACAGAGTTAACTGTTTTCAAAGTGCTCTGGGAATACAGATTGATTGTTAAACCATTCCTTATGCATATCCCAACCTTTTTCTGTGTCTATCTGCAGAAAGAAATTGAGTATGTGTTGGAGGTGTGAAATCTCCCATCTTTTCCAGTGGAATCCCATGCATGTCTACTTCAAAGTAAGCCCTGGTAAGTATTATAGGATAGCATCCTTTACCTTAATGTCAACAAAAGCTCCTCTTGCTTAATTGCTCTGCGAAAGCTTTCTGTTAAAGGTACAAGAGCAAGACTAGGAACAAAACATGGCAACCTTCTTCATAATTTGCACAATGGTAAGAATAAACTGAACTAGATGATGCAACGTTCTGACTCTGTATAAGCAAGTTTCCTGTGCTCCTATGTAATAACTGCTACCAAGAAATGACAATCCCATCTTACCTAAATCCAGGCGTCTGGGAAGAAATACCGCCTGTGTCAAAGACACCTTGGTCAAGGAAAGCACAGAAAGCCAAGCAAAGAATCTGTCCAAAATCATTGCCAAAAAAAGAAAGAAAAAAGGACTTGATCCAGGAATTGTGCAAAGGGAAACTGAGTTTGCATGTGCTATCGTGAACAGGATGGCTGGATCCAGCGTGAGAGAAGAGGGGACTGCTGCTCGTTGTTGCTGTCACTGTTAATGCACTCAGACAAAGCACAGAGGATCAAAACAATGAGGTCTAGATGCTTCTGCATGGACGCGACACTCCTTTCTATGGCTGGCTGCAAGAGAGCCGTTCTCATCAGCAATTTTACACCAAAAGGCCCAAACAAGTCAGGGAGCAGCTGCTGCAAGATATGGGGTATGCACAGAAGGATTGCCAACTGACCAGGAAAAGAAATTAGTCAAGTGTTGACCGTAACTCCCACAAGTGGAGGTGAATGCAGAGATAATGTTGCTACTTTCTTTATTGGCTCGGCTCTTGCGCTTTTAAGAGCAGATTAATCTGCCCTCATTAGCAGGAGGAAGCTGTTCACTGACTCCAGATAACGCTCATCTCCCTGCAGTGAAAAGCTCCAGCTTGCTACTGCCTGGGCATTGGGTTCCAGTTAAAGGCAGAAGAGCCAAAGCTGAGTTTAAAGTTGGCAACCCTAAGTGTACGCGGTCAGTCATACGCAAGGGAGAAAATGATAGGATTTATAGGAGGGATTTTGGAATTAGAGGGGGAGGATGATCAAGAAAATGCCATTGACACTTTCCCTGTTAAGAGAGGGGACAAGCTTTTTTCATACATTAAAATGGGTGTGCTGAGGGAGGAGGGGGATCACGCCCACTAGCTCTGCATCTAATCTCCATACCTTTATCTGAATGTCAGAACGTGCCTCCGTATATGCAATGACATGCACATAGGCTCTACATCAGCATCCATGCCTGCAGTCAGGAACCCTGCAAAATTCAGCACCCTAATTGCAGGGGGCGGATCTAAACACAGGAAAAACACATGCTATAAATAAGTCAGAAATCAGATTATTTTAACGAAAGAAAAAAATTCCTATGGGAAATGTCGTTTTAAACTATTCCTGCTCTCTGGCGCCACCTGGTGTTGAATGTTTAAAGTGCATTCAATTTGTCCTTTCTTTACTAATGTAGCTGAGAGCCTGTGTGCATGGAACTTATGTGCATATTCAGGATCTGTTCCCACTCTCTCATGGGATTGGGATGAGGACAGCTGGGTACAATTCCATGCCCCTTTGCACTATGGGCATAACCAGAATTTATGTTGGGGGGGGGCAGGCTTCATGTTAGGTATATTTCAAAAAGTAAAAACGAGGACACCCTGAAAGTTGCTGAGCTGTGCTTAGACAAACACCAAAAAGACACAGAACCTCTATTTGTTATTTCTTATTCATTTAGGGGGCAACTGCCCCTCCTTGGCTATGTCCATGCTTTGCACACATTGAGCCTCCTGCACAATGTTCTTGAAGGAATAAAAAGGGACTGTGTCTAATTTCCTACACCCACATGCAGTGAATATGGGAGGCAGGAGCACAATCTCCAAACTGTTCAGTTGATGGTGCTTAAAGGCTTTCTTCAAACCTTCCTGCTGAATGTGGGAAGGTCAGGAGTAGCAAAGAGGGGCTGGGTCAGTGAGGGCAAAACTGCTGTACTCGGACTGGGGAAAGCGCTTTGTGTAACTCAAAAGCTTGCACATTGCATTTTCAACAATGCTTGGTTCAAGGTGTATTCTTTTTTACTCACCGTTTGAATCTTGCTCCAGTGAAGCCAAACAACTACAGTGGTACCTTGGTTTAAGAACAGCTCAGTTTATGAACAAACTTGGATTAAGAACGCTGCAAACCCGGAAGTAGGTGTTTTGGTTTGTGAACTTTGCCTTGGAAGCAGAACATGTTTCGTTTCCTGTTGAGTGTGTTCCATTTGTAAACTGAGTCCCCCGTTGCTATTGGAAAGCACGCCTTGGTTTAAGAACGCTTTGATTTAAGGACGGACTTCCGGAATGGATTACATTCGTAAACCAAGGTACCACTGTATTTGGAACTATGGAACATTATAGGTCACTTGCTAGAAATTCATGACTGTTCACCAGGTGAACACTAGGTGGCGTGAAGAAGCTTCTTCATATTTCTATGAAGGCGGTAAAGCCAATTTAATGCACTGGCAGCTCTTGACCCAGATTCGTTAAATTACACTGCCTCTAACTGCATCAAGTGTTCGTGTGTAGAGGGAAGGAGGAGGGCTGGTTGCTGGGTGGGGAAGAGTCAGCCTGATTATGCAGCTGAAGAGGCTGCTGTGAAATTGTTGGCAAACTACAAAGGGTAGCTTCATTTTCTTATTGCCTATGATTTGCACAGGGACAGTTTTTCCTCATTTCTGTCTCGAAATGCTACAGTTATTTCAAACACTGTTGAAGGCGGAGCATGCTCTGTGATTTATTAGGAGTCCGATAAGCAGACAGGTGACATCTGCTTAGCTCATATATTAGACATGGGATTAATGCATCTAGGACTCACAAGCTGCAGCTCAGGATTCTGCAACCTCCATCCATCCTTTTTCTGCGTGTGGGTTTTGAAAGGTTGGGAAATAAAAAGTGCAGTATATAGTCTTCTTCTAACTGGTTGAGCCAGGCCTACGATGGGACACGGTATCTTAAGGGTGACAAAACACCCCATCAGTAAAAATGGGTGGAGATAAAGTGGTACCTCGGGTTAAGAACTTAATTCGTTTTGGAGGTCCGTTCTTAACCTGAAACTGTTCTTAACCTGAGGTACCACTTTAGCTAATGGAGCCTCCCGCTGCTGTTGTACTGCCGGCGGGCGATTTCTGTTCTCATCCTGAAGCAAAGTACTTAACCCAAGGTACTATTTCTGGGTTAGCGGAGTCTGTAACCTGAAGCGTCTGTAACCCAAGGTACCACTGTACAAGTTTGATTGCTTTCAAAATTGTGACCGGTGTGTACAAAGGAGCTGGGCATATTATAGGGATTTGAAACCTGCGCATGCTGACATCTTGCGAACATCCTCAGCGAGGCCCCTGAGAGTTGATTCTGAGCCTCATGGTTGTTGTGGAAGATTGTGCTCTGACTGCAACGCTGTGCCCGAGAACAGCACTTTAGTTTTCCTTCTAGGTAGGCATGTGAGTTTGTGAGAGTGTGTGGCAGAGTCTTCCCATCCAGCCCATTTACTTTGAACTATAGAAACTTTTCGAGAACGTTCATCTGCATGAATCCTGACCCAGGATTGCCTTTCTTAGTCACCCGAAAATATTAGGAACTGGCTTTTATATACATAGAGATGTGAAGCCTTCACCACATCAGAGCACTGCTGAATAATTTGATCCCACTGCATACAGTGGTACCTCGGGTTACAGGCGTTTCAGGTTACAGACTCCGCTAACCCAGAAATAGTACCTCGGGTTAAGAACTTTGCTTCAGGATGAGAACAGAAATCGTGCAGTGGCGGCGCGGCAGCAGCGGGAGGCCCCATTAGCTAAAGTGGTGCTTCAGGTTAAGAACAGTTTCAGGTTAAGAATGGACCTCTGGAACGAATTAAGTGCTTAACCCAAGGTACCACTGTATCCTGCCTTTTCCTCCGAGGTCAGGTTATATGAGGGAGTTATCCCAATTTTACCCTAAAACAAGCCTGTGAGATAGGTTAGGCAGAGAGAGAATGTCAAGCCTAATAGAGCAACCCAGTGAGTTTCAAAAAAGTGAGCAGGGAGTTGAATGTTTTCTCCACAGCACAAATATACTTTAACAACTGCATCACATTAGCAGTGGCAGTGGCAGCTGATGGGAATTATGCTTTAGAACCCCAGATAGGACTTCCCGCCAATGCAGCAGCTCCTCCGCACAGACCTGGCTGTGCCTCTGCATAGGTCCACCATGACAGGCGATGCAGAAGGAAACCCGCTATAGTGCCAGAGGATCAGTATCAGCTGATCCACATGGCTTCCGAGATCTGCCCTACTGGGCAGGTGACAAGATTATGGGTGTTATGATCATATGATGCCTGGGCTAAAGCCCTTAATGGCTTAGGATCATGGAAGGCAAGCTGTCTCCATATCGACCTGCTTGCACAGAAAGATACTTGGGGGGTGGACACCACTCTCACAGGTGGCTGCTAGGGAGATTGGTCCCCCCCACCCCCCCGTGGAACACTCTCCCATGAGGGGTAGCCCCAGAGCTTATGTTATTGTCCTTTCAGTTGCACCTTTAAATAATTGGCTGGTATGCCCTAGCTCACTATGAAGGTCTATGGCACAGCTAGGCTAGCATGGGAATCAGAAACCGAGAAACCAGAACGCAGAAAGAATAATTACATCCAAAGTAACAGCAGGATAGCAAAGCAACTCCCCATCCAAGTAGAATCGGAGGATTCTGGGAAAAGGTGAATCTACTCATCGAGAACTACTTGTTTATCATATAATTTCACACATCAGCGGAGACTGAAAAAGACAATATTAATCCAGCCAGCATCCCAGTTCAGAACCTTTTTCTAAAAGGCCACCCTTAGGCTTCAGAAATGCATAAACAGAGCCATGTTTTTATGGGACTGTGCTTTAAAAAGTATCTGCTATTTTCAACATTTAGGTAGCCATGGCTCAGTGGTATGACAGTGAGCCTGTGAAAACCTCAGGCTCGGGTACGCCCTCCTTCTGGCAGGGTCATGAAGAGATGGAAAGCTTCCAATTTAACCATAGCTTAGGGTTATGTCTGAACCCTAAATTGTGGTTAATCTTAACTTTGGCCAGCTTTATAAACCAGTTTGGGGTTAGTGCATTGTAGTAAACCATAGTTATGACTAAACCACAGTTTGTCTAGGTTCAGACATAACTTTATGTTGTGGTTAGTCAAAAATGGAGGTAAAGGTCTCCCTGCCCCATTCTTCCCCATGGCCATACTGAGGGAGTGGGGTGCGTAATGGAAGCAGGCATGTCTGAGGCTCACCCTCATAAACCATGGTTTAGCGTTATGTACAAATGCAGACAGCACATAGATGAGTGTCTGGGTGGGTTTTTTGACTTCCTAAATCCCCCCTTGAAAATCCTTTATGCTTTAATGCTTTTCAAAAAGCAGCAGGAACACCCCTGGAGAAACTCTGCTGACACGCAAGAGCAACACAATTAATAACCAAATGACCTGCAATATGCAAAATAAGGAAACATCTGTTTTATTTACTTTTCCCAATTAGCAGACACTGAGCTCGTTGCCTTGCTGGCTTTCCTCATCAACTGCCACCTGTTTCAGTCTGGTGGACATCAGCTCAAGAGGACAATTACATTTAATGCCAGGAAAACAAAAGTAGCCATGTCGCATAATGATAGGTTAACCTGAGATTAAAATTCATAGTAAACCAGGCATTTGTGACTCTTCTCTGGTAACACTGGTACAGTTGTGCCTTGGTAACAGTGTAAGCACAGACTCCCTTGTGTATTTAGGATGCAATTCCTCATGGCTGAAGAAACTGGATGTGATGTTCTGCAAAGAGCTGTGCCAACTGCACAATGATCTGCAATGCATCCGGTCTAGAGGAAAGACTAATTGCACTGAAGTCACAGGTTTTATTGTACACAGCATTGTAATTCAATAAGCTATCTAGTAACAAGGAGTGTACTCAATTATATGCTTTCATAAATTACTACATGCCATCTGTGTAAAAAGTATAAAATGGAATTCTAGTATTTAAAACTACCTGCACAATTTTGCAGTAAGAAAAATGCAGGGACCAAAGTTTAACACTAAATCAATATTTTCTCTCCATACATGGTTTTTAAAAGGTTCTTACAATTCATACATATACAGGGAAATACAGTGATGTGCTTCAAGCCGTCGTTCAGAAAAACATAGTATTTGCTTGAAGTATTATTCAGAGCTAAATCACCTGGATAAAGCAATACCATATATAAAATGCAGGTATTTGGGCTTTCTTCTTCTTTTAATAGATCTACACATTACTCAAAATAAGGTGGTACAATTCTTGACCTCTTCAAGCTGAGGGTAGAGGAAGAGAATAATATATTTTAACAATTTATATAATTCTGTAGCACTTTAGGCTACAGGCTGAGGAATAATAATATTTTATTTGTTTATTTCACTTAAAGCATATTTAAACTATGCAGCAAGGAAGGGGTCAGGAAGACATGAGTCCATAGCTTCAAGACAACTGATTAAACTGAGTGCCTTCCCCCTAAAAACAATACACACATCCTCCAAAAACACTCTTTAAGTGTAGCAAACTAGCACAGCGGGGAGGAAGATTTAACACAGTTCTCTCTCTCATGCGCTAGTTCAATGCATGTTGTTAGGGTTTATTCATGTGGAAGAGCATTCAAAAACAAGAGCCCAACCCCACCTGTAATCTGAAACGAAACAGTCCAAAATTCTACTACTTCATTCTGAGTAACATGTAGATGAGGGATATATGTACTAAAAACTGTCCCTGGAGCCTCTGCCTTGCAGAGTTCTATTTTAGACCAGCTCACAGTTTCCAGTTTTATTCCAAAGGGACTCCATATTGTGTACCCGTGTTTATTTGCAACTATTAAAAACAACAACGGTCTTGCAGTCTGCTAGGAAAGTTTATTCCACTGCTGTGCTGGAACGGGCACAGCAGCCTGGATTTCTTAGGCAATGCATCATTGTTCTGAAAGAGGTTTTCTTTTCCTGTTTAGCTGGCAGCTCCTCAGTACTTTTCCTAGAGATCTCTTCCGGTTCAGTTTGAAACTGTTCTATCTGAATTTCAAGGTGCTTCTGGATGGCCAAGCCAAGGACCTCGGGGTCTACAGCCGCACCATAAACTTCCCATGTCATGCCTTCATCGTCCCACCTCACCTCCCGCACTGGAGACTTCTCACCCTCTGCCTCGGGCTCCAGATTAACCTCTGGGAACACGTGAGGGTGGCCTTCTGCTGCGACCGAGGGGCTCGTTGCTGCAGATTTACATTCCTTCGTTGGGATGGTTTGTACCTCTGCATCTCTGCACTCGAGAAGGGGCTGCAATCCCCGGGTGAGGTCATTCATGGAGGTCATCGTCCCTGTGTCCTTGGTCTTCAGGACAGTGTTGACGCCGTCCTGGTGGCTATTCAACACCACGTACGTTGTCTTCATTTCCTCTTGGGCCCTGCTCGGTTGCACGCAAGGCTGCATGTGCATCATGTGCTCCCCACGCACACTGCAGCAGCGCAGGATGCGCTTTGCATCCAGGCCCGACTCACTCACGGACGACACGAGCTTTGGAAGCGTTGCCGTTTCGGTAGCGGGCAAGGACTGGCAGTACCCGGGGGTCACTTGTCCTTTCCCTGATTCACTAACTGAGCAGACCAACCTTGGGATGAACTGAACGGAAGGAATGGGCAAGGAATGGCAATAGGCCGGGACGGTGCCCTCCATCTTCATCGAAGACTCCGGCCTCATGCCGTAAGGAAGAGCAGTACTATTATGGATGGCCACCATGCCAGGTGGGTACATGCCAGCTGCATAATTGCTATACACAATTCCACCCTGGGCGTACATAGCCCTGTTTGAGAAGTGGTCTCCAGGCATATGCGGCCCGAGAACAGCTGAGTGATATGCTCCAGGGTCCGCAAAAACGTTCACGTTTTGCGATACAGCACCATTGTCAAAGACGCTAGTGGGCACATCTTGGTCTCTAGGCAAACTTGGGGCCCGACTCATGTGACTTTGGAAACTGGGGGCATTTTCACACGTGTCCGATCCATATCTCGGTCTTGGGAATGTGACGCTGCCGGCTGCAGCCCCGTAACTGCTGCTGGAGCGCATAGCAGAGTATGTGGCACTTGTCTCCATGTGGGGAGTGGAGCTCTGCTGCTTACAGCTGCACGTTAGGTCAGAAAGGCTTCTCTGGACAGCAGCTCCCAGTGCTTCCATCGTGCTCACCTGCTGCAGATTTGCATCACAGGTTGCGGACACATCCTCAGCGGTACTGCTCTTGGTGTGTGTCCTAGGGCCAACCCCTCCTGCAGAAACTGGGGGTTGCTCCACACCCAGGAAGTGGTTTGTGCTTTTGGTGGTGCTCTGAACACTGTCGCTTGGAGACAGGCTGCTCACAGTTCGGAGAGTGGATGCAATTTCCGAGCGGGTTGAGGACCATGCAGAGCTAGGTGTGCTTCCCAGGTTGTTCTCCCTCGCCTGGGCTTGGCAGGCAGAGCTGCTGAGGCTCTTTCGCAGCTCCTGCCTGCTGTTGTGTCCCTCCTCAGAACCCACTCGCCCAACGCCGGCCAGATTTGTGGAGCTCTTTGAGAGAGGGTGATAGTTCAGGTTCAGAGTGCTGTGGCAAACAGAGTTCAAGGTTTCCTGGTGGCTGTTTGTTTCCATGGCACAGGAGAGTTCTAGGGCAAGAAAGGGGGGAAAAGAGACAATTAAAAGCAGTTCATGTGTGTGGTGATCACACAGGGCCCCCGGACGTTTGACGTATTGATCCCTGTGCCACCACTGTGGTTGATTCCCCGCTGCCACCAACCCGTTTCTCTCGGGTACACACAGAGTCCAGACAGTTGTTAACATTAAACTAAATAAACAAGTTTATTTTATAAGCCTTAACAAGTTTATGGTTTCAGATAATTTTTCTTGTCAGTTTCTTAATCTTAGTTTCTTTACCGGCCTATACCTTCCTAATACCTTCTAACTGATTATCCCAACTGTCTATCCGACTCCTCTTAACAGATTCTCTCACTCTCTCACATCAACCTATCCCAACCCACAGAAGTATCCTTGCTTCTTCTCTAACACCGGACTGACTTCTCAACAACTCTAACTCTAACTCCTCCCCTTGGGTTCCCACTTGCCAATCACTTCATACTCATTTAACCCTTTCCTTATGACCTAGCATGATGTCACCTAGGAGGGCAAACTCCACAACGTGTTAAAACAGCTTTGCGCAGGTTCTAAAATAAAGTCACACCCAAGGCCGTGTGGTATGCCCCACAGAGAATCCTGGTATGCCCCACAGAGAAATCTACGGTCTACAAATAATAACGCCCTCAAGGTCCCAGGCCTCAGAGAGGTTAGGCTGGCCTCAACTAGAACCAGGGCCTTCTCGGCTGCAGCTCCAACCTGGTGGAATGCTCTGTCACAAGAGACTAGGGCCCTGCGGGATCTGACATCTTTCCGCAGGGCCTGCAAGACAGAGTTGTTCCGCCAAGCTTTTGGTCAGGGCGCAGCCTGACTCCCTCCTCTGGCAACCTGCACAGAATTTTGTTTAATCGGTTGCCATCAATTTGATTTTAACTAATTTTTATAATGAAATATTTTTAGAATGTGTTATTATTTGATTGTTATTTGACTGTTGTTAGCCGCCCTGAGCCCGGCTCGGCTGGGGAGGGCGGGATATAAATAAAATTTATTATTATTATTATTATTATTATTATTATTATTATTATTTACTCACATCCCCCGTTCAAATAGTCCTGGGAACTGCAGTTTATTGAGGATGCTGAGAGGGACAAACCACTGTTCCTAGGATTTTGTGGGAGGTGTGGAAAATGTATAGTGTATATGCGACCATATATGTATAGTGCATATGCAACCATATGTATAGTGTATATGCAACCATACTACAGTTCACATATGTCGTAATCCCTGCTACTTATTTGGCATTTTAACAAGTCAAAAGCTTCTATTTTGCAAGAGACTTTTCTTTTTAGATGCCAGGAAAAACCCACCTGTTTTTTCAGGTTTTTAATTATCTTTTAGTGTTTAGCTGTTTTTAATTTTGTTGTTTGTTTTCAGCTGCTTTTTTGATGGTTACAAATTAGTTTGAAAGCCACCCCAACAGCTTTCTAAGTCAAAAGGTAGGATCTAATCCCTTAAATTTATTAAGGTGGAACTTTCCTGCCATGGAGGCAACATGATAGGAGAATATTCACTTAGGAGTAAGATTAAACATTTTGTGTGTGTGTGTGTGTGTGTGTGTGGACTACATTTAGTTCCACGGCTGACAGGTTCACAACCAATCACAGTGTTATGAAACAAGTTTCCAAGCAAAAAAAATAATATTAACATTGAATTCACTCTTAATATGGTACTTATGTTTGGAAATCTGCAACAAATCTGTATTTGGGCACAGCAAACAGGAAACATGCAATTTGAAGTGGACATGTTATGACTTATGAGTACCAAAACATTAGACAAGCAGAAGAAGGATTAGGATAGAAATGGAATTAACATCCACTATTTTTGGCTTAGCTTCAGAAGCGGATCTGAAATGCGTTTGCTAATTGCACTGAACTGCTTTGCTTGAAACCAACAAATGCATGTGTGCGTGTGTGTGTGTCTCCTCTATGAGTTATGATTAAAGCAGTGACCTATTTAATGTACTAGTAAATATAGAATCTGAATTATTATTAGATTTTCTGTTTTGATTGCTGATGTTGATCTGGTGGCAAATTACTGAAATCCCTGGACAATCTTGTAAAAAAAAAAAATTGTTACGGTATTTTTTTTAAAGGAACTCTGAATAACCTGCAGGGTCTGAATAGCAATTTGGAAAATGGAAAGTAGGTAGATGAAATACATAAGGATTTAATTAAATTATGGGGAATTGGGAGGAGATTTTTTAGAGCGTGTGTTGCTGTCGACAAAGAGCTTAGGAAAGCCTAGCAATGCACCAGTGCTAATCTTTTATTCAAGAGTAAGCACTGGCAAAGTTCATCTTTAAAGAATTAAACTAAAAGTTGTATTTGACTGACGCTTCAGATAAAGAGCCAAGTTTTCCATCTTGACAAAAAAGATTAAACACACTGGAACAAAAACAATATCCAAACAGCAGAAACCAACAAAAAACCCTTTTTTATTTTTAAGAAATAAATTTGCTGTATACTTTATAAAGTGTATAGCAGGGATTGGTCTGGCTTCCAGGTGTTCAACTCCAACTCCAGTATCAACTTCATTCCAGCATGGCCAATAGAGTGGGATAGGGAGAACTGTAGACCAGCAACACCTGAAAGGCCACCATCTATTCTTCGCCCCCGTTGTGTAAAGGCTTAGGAAATTTCATAGATAGGCCAAAGTGTTGGGTGGTGATGCCAGAAGGGGTAATAGACACCCATCTTCTCCTTGCCTTCTCTTCCTCCCAAACTGCCTTCCTTGCTTCAGCTTCTCCTCTACTCAGCATGCCCCTCCATGCTAAATAATAATAATAATAATAATAATAATAATAATAATAATAATAATAATAATATGCTGCCAGTCTGGCTGGGTTGCCCCAGCCACTCTGTGCGGCTTCCAACACATACAAAAACACAATAAAACATCAAACATTCAAAACTTCCCATACAGGGCTGCCTTCAGATGCCTTCTAAAAGTTGTATAGTTATTTATCTCCTTGACATCTGGTGGGAGGGCGCCGCTGCCGAGAAGGCCCTTGTTATGTACTGAAGTTCTCACCCTGGGCCAGCAGGGGGATACTGTAGATAGTTTTCACTCAGGTCCACATATGCAAATAAGGCCCTCTTCCCTGGTTCCCTATCCTATTCACTAGGACAGTTCATCCATCCTGATGCATTTCACACCCAGCTTAGAAGCTGGCTTTGGTAGAGAAGGCATTGGGCTTGCCCACATCTGAGCGTTTTTCACCTGTTAATCCACTTTCCCTGCATTCAAACAAGACCTGAAAACGCCACACCTGTACATATTTGAATTCATATGTGATTTTTTAAAAAAATTAACAACCTGTTTTATTTTTGAAACAGAGTGTATGTACAACAATAAATACAAACAACCCATAAAGCATTTGAGAGATGCACATAAGAAACAACAACAACAACAACAACAACAACAACAACAACAACAACAACAACAACACATGGCTAATCTTTTGAGGTTCAGCCTGTAAGAACAGCAGATTGATCAAACTGCAAAGTCTTTGCTTTTTGAATACGTGCAAAGTCAGGCCAACAGGCTACAGACGATGGAGAGCTGGTTGCACAAAGGGAGAGTTGCTTTGTTCTCTACGTTCCTTAGTCTTACCTCCCAAGCAGATAGACTGGCCTTTGTGCAGAATCTCCATGGCCATCCCTAGAGGATAGTACTTCCCTCTGTATATTGCATGGCACCGCAGAAGTAAAATAGGCAAGAGGTCAGGTGCTGGTACAGATATTTAGGACAGAGCTTGGCAGGTCTCAAGAGTTTCCCCTCCTCCCAAGTTCAAGCAACTTATTGCAAGTGTTGCTGCTTTATTCTGGAAAGGTAGGAGGGTTTACTATTCCCACCCCACAAATGGCTTCTCTGAAGTTATTTTTCTCTAAGCATGAGTTTCTTTTAGTCTTGGGAGCCCCACTGGCAGGGACTGGCAGGAGGACACTGACAAGTGTGCCATGGGGGGAAAGGGGGCCGGAGTCTGACTCACTAGAGGGGGGCAATGGTTTGTGGGGATTCTATACCAGCCAAGAGGCAAGAATCAGAAGCATGGGACATGTCAGGGCTGGAGGAAGAAGAGACAGGCACACAAGTGAAGGGCTTGGTGCTTCCTCACCCTCTCCTTCACCACTGCCTCCCAGAGCCAGGAGAGAACTGAAGGGGGAAGAGCAGAGGCAGCTTCCATGTAGGCTTAGTTTCCAGCTACATGCGTGCAGCCCATTGGGGGAAGGTATATAAACCAGAGGAGGGGGAGTGGTCCCCAGTTGCTGCAAATGCTCCATAGAGCATGGACCTGGGAATAGCTGCCTAGCCATTAGGCTACATACCCTCCAACATTCCTCGGATAAGAATGTCTTTTGGCGCCACACTCATGTGAGAGCACAGCACCACTGCAAGCGCTGGCTCATTCTCCTCTCCAAGCTTGGTGGCAGCGCCAGAGGGGGGAAATGGGACATTACGGGATCAAATCAGAAGCTGGGATGGCGTCTGTAATTCCGGGATGTCCCAGGAAAATCGGGATTGAGATTGAGATTGGTGTGTGTAGATATCCAAAGCTGCAGAAGTGACTGCAAGTCTTATCTTTGACAATAAATCGTTAACTACCTGCTATGTGTATCGCTTTTGCTGAGAAGCACCCCTGACACCCACAAGCAGAAACACTTGAGCTCTGAAATCTGGTTTCCCATCAAACTCTATGCCAAAGCTTCTGGGCTCCATCCAACAAAATGATCCCATTAGCTTGAGTTCTCCTGTGGGGTTTTGGATGAGCATCACGTAGCCACCCCATGCAACTGGTAGAAGATTGTGGCTTTAAATGCTTGGAAGCCCTCCAAATTTCAACCAATTGGAAATAAAATTTCCCCATTCCATATGAACCGAAAAAGTGTGGGAAACTCAGGTAAACAAAATGGTGGGCAAAGCCCGCTAGAAGTCAAGAAACCAATACAGTGGTACCTTGGGTTACATACACTTCAGGTTACATACGCTTCAGGTTACAGACTCCGCTAACCCAGAAGTAGTCCTTCAGGTTAAGAACTTTGCTTCAGGATGAGAACAGAAATTGTGCTCCGGCAGCACGGCGGCAGCAGGAGGCCCCATTAGCTAAAGTGGTGCTTCAGGTTAAGAACAGTTTCAGGATAAGAACGGACCTCTGGAACAAATTAAGTACTTTAAAGCCCTAAACGGCCTCGGTCCAGTATATCTGAAGGAGCGTCTCCACCTCCATCGTTCTGCCCGGACACTGAGGTCCAGCACCGAGGGCCTTCTGGCGGTTCCCTCACTGCGAGAAGCCAAGTTACAGGGAACCAGGCAGAGGGCCTTCTCGGTAGTGGCGCCCTCCCTGTGGAACGTCCTCCCACCAGATGTCAAAGAGAACAACAACTACCAGACTTTTAGAAGACATCTGAAGGCAGCCCTGTTTAGGGAAGCTTTTAATGTTTGATGTATTACAGTATTTTAATATTTTTTGGGAAGCCGCCCAGAGTGGCTGGGTAAGCCCAGCCAGATGGGCGGGGTATAAATAATAAATTATTATTATTATTATTATTATTATTATTATTATTATTAAACCCGAGGTACCACTGTAGTACCATTTTCAGCATCCACAGAGGATTCACAGGAACCTATTTGCCTGCCACATCTAAGGAGACTACTGAGACCTCCTTCCAGAAACCATTACTGACTTTATAACAGCAGCGTCCATGAGACAGAAGCCTGTGCAGAAATAATAGAGGGCAAGGAGCTCTACTTTTAACACCAAGGCAACCACATGCCTCGTTTTACACCAAGAAGGGCAGTGTGATTTTAATTTACTTATAAGATTGACTCTGGTAGAAGGCTGCTGTATCTAGGTTCTTATCTGTTCGTAAGCTCATTACAGACACCCTGATTACAACCAGCAACTTCTGGGAAGCATTGCTTGTGAAGAAAGGAGTGTGCAAAAGAACCCACAATTTGTGAACTCCACCGTGATCTCTCAAATATGCAAAGCATCAGTTTCACTACTACTTAAATTATACATGGGGGAGCAAACCATCTCTTCCAACACAAGTATCGGGGGGACAATTATTTCTTGTGCTCTGGACCTAATAATAAGAAAAGTCTGCTCAACAATGTATGGAGTTCTAAAAACTTTCTAGAAACTACAAAGGGGGTGGGGAGGGAGAGAAGAGCCATGAAGTCCATTGGGTGGTGATTCCGTTCAGTTTCTGTAGGTCGTAAATTGTACATGCAGGGAAAAGGGGGTAAGTCACACCCCACTGCTGTCAAAAGCCAATTACCTACCAGACTCGGCCTTGTAATTTAATAGCTTCGTCAGACTTCTATGTAGCATATTTACAGTCTGGACAAACTACTGAGAAGGGATAAACCATCAACAATATCATTTCAATCCCTCAATTTAAAAATTATGAAACATGCCTCCTTCCCCACAAAAATCTGAATAATAAAACAGGAATTTAGTCTATTTTAAAATTGATCAGTACTTCACTACAGGTAACTTGCACCCTGTGGGCATTTAACTTGCGCACATTCAGCTATTTGCACTTGGCAAAAGAAATTGAAAAGGGGGGAAGGTACCTGGAGGAAGAAACTTTGGCAATCCTAAATAATAATAATAATAATAATAATAATAATAATAATAATAATAATAATAATAATAATAATATATTTATACCCCGCCCATCTGGGTGAGTTTCCCCAGCCACTCTGGGCGGCTCCCAATCGAGTGTTAAAAACAATACAGCATTAAATATTAAAAACTTCCCTAAAGAGGGCTGCCTTCAGATTAAAAATAGAATAGCTGTTTATTTCCTTGACATCTGATGGGAGGGCGTTCCACAAGGTGGGCTCCACTACTTAGAAGTCCCTCTGTCTGGTTCCCTGTAACCTCACTTCTCGCAATGAGGGAACTGCCAGAAGGCCCTTGGCGCTGGGTCTCAGTGTCCGGGCTGCCATTGAACCCAATACACTTTGACTGTACACAATTTTGGCTCCAGGTGCCATCTCTGGAAGGTAACCCCAGTATAAGTTGAGAGCCACCTGTGCATGACTTTTAAGGCTCCTTAATCTCTACCAGCATGAGTCTGACCAAACTGTGGGAGGCAGTGGAAGACAGAAGTGCCTGGCGTGCTCTGGTCCATGGGATTACAAAGAGTCGGACACCAGTGGCATAGCGTGGGGGGTGCAGGGGGGGCCGGCCGCACCGGGCGCAACATCTGGGGGTTAGGGTTTAGGGGCGCAAATCCACGGGTTAGGGGGCGCAAATCCACGGGTTAGGGGGCGCAAATTACTTGCCTTGCCCCGGGTGCTGACAACCCACGCTACGCCACTGTCAGACACGACTAAACGACTAAACAACAACAAAAATCTAATTGTGATTCGGTTTACTTAATCACAACAAGGAAATAAGATTTCCCACCCATCCACCCCAAGGTTTAATTCATGTTTGCAAAGCATTCTCAATATCTTTCTTGGAATGTTATGTATATACAGCACATTAAGACAAGGCTGGAGGTTGGGGAGGGGTGATCTCTGACTAAAATCAAAGATAAATTCCCCTCCTGCTCCTGCCACAAACTAATACAATAATTTCATCCTTCCATGTTCATAATGAGATTTGGGCGACACGACACGCACAAAAAACTATTTGAGTTTTTGTTTTGTTTCATCAGCCATTGCCAGCTGCATATTAGCATATGGGAATCAGCCATCTTTTCTCCTTCCCTGCTCCTGATGTGTCAGGTGGGGTGGCTAATCCTGAGGATTTCGAACACGTAACCGAAAGGATTACTTAAGTGTTTTGTTTTTCTGACAGGTAATATAGTTTCTCTAGTTTAAAAACAAAAAACAAAAAAGACCTGCAACTTTGTCTCCAAATGCAGCTGCCTTTGAAATGTCTTTCCTTCCAGATGGTAAATTGCTACTAATCAAATCACTGTGCTAGGTTTTATTTAATGCTCAGACTGACCTTCCTCTTACTTCTAGCTGCACTTGAAATAATCTTGTTCGAGCAAATAAACCAAAGGCAATGTGTGTTTAAATGTAGGTCAGCAGGAATATTTGCCCGTATCCTATTTCAGAGCTTGCAGGCTTGTTTTTTTAAAACAGAAGAACAAGCTTTAAACTAGAGGTTCCCAAATTGTGGTCCAGAAGCTCCATTCAGGTGGGCTGCTGAAAGGCTGGAGAGTAGCTGAGAACATTTGCACTTGGTTAATTTTTCCCCATTGACAGATATTGAAGCCGTTTGGGGCAGGGCTGGGTTATCGGACAGGTCATCAAGGGCTCAGACTTGGTCCCATAATTTTCATAACACAGCACACTGATTCTTCCCCCACCCCCCAAAAAACCAGTTAAAGGTGACTGATGAACCTGACCTGACTTTCACCTCAAAAAAAAAACAGCCACATCCATCACACTAGACAGGTATAAAGACTATAATTCAGAACTTTCCAAACAGTATGTCGTGACATGTTAGTTTCGGCCGCAATGTGTAGGTGTGTCGCACAAATGCTCCCTGTGCTCCCCCCAAGGCTGGAAAGGGAGCAGGCAGGGCCCCCCCCCGGTTTGCTAGTAAAACTGAATTACTGTGTCGTGAAATGATGCATGTCTAAAAAGTGTGTCCTCAACATGAAGTTTGAAAAGCTCTGCTATAATTGTTAAAATATGGGTTATGTGTTCGATTTCTAAAACAAAACTGTTAACCAAGACCTCTAGTAATTACTCCATGAAAAAAGGGAAGATAGGCTTTGGCCTAAAGTTTTTGTTACACCTGAGCATGTCTGTTAGAATCCTTACCAATTTGATTTAACACATGCCTCCTTCTTGTCCCTGCATATCATACTGTGTAATGACCGAATAAAAATACCATATTCACTCAAGTCTAATGTGCCATCAAATTTAATGTGCACCTCACTTTTCAGAACCTTGAAACCAAAGGAAGTATTTGCTGGCGGATGTAAATGTGTCATTGAATCTAATGCGGTAAATGGCTCCTCAATCTGTGATAGCCCTCTTTTATGTTCCGACACTTTGTTGCATAAATTTAGCACCTGTACTAAAAAAGGAAAAGGAAAAAGCTGTTTACTTGTGGTAAGATTCTGCAATATTATGAGTATTATGAGTCAATTATTGGTTTATTTTTTTCGAAAGGCAAAATGTCTTGTTTTGATTTTATGTAACCCACTCTGGGAGCCTTTTTGGATGAAGAGTGAGGTACAAATACTATAAATGAATAAAATAAGGCTAAAGCTACCCTAGTAATTACTAGGCCAATAAGTTTTCTTGGAGGTTCTTTCAAAACTTTACCTGGGCTTCTTGATGAATAATCTGGAAGTTTGGATCAAGTTTAATATACTGTAATTTCAGAAGAACAGATAAGTTTAAGATGTGGGGAAAGGTTGACTGACCAGTCTTATATTCTCAGTTGCCATATGATTAAATATTCTGAGGGCAAAGAGAGCTTTTTATGCAGCACTTGTTGAGCTTGAGGCAACTTCTGATAGGATTAATCTTCACAGATTATGCTGAAAGCTTTGGAACACAAATATTGACAGGTGGTTATTTATTCTTTTGGAAGCCTTGAGCGTGAGAAAGAAACAAAAGTTAACTGAGTTAATCCCCTCTTCAAGGTGTTGATGCCAGGGTTTTGCTTATTTTTAGATCTATATCTAAAGGGTGCTTCTCCTTTTTTTAAAACAGTGCAATCCTATACAAGGCTGTGTCCAATTGCCATTTACAAGTACTGCCGTTTGATGCATTTTCCCTAAGCCGGCTTTGATCCAACTTGAGAACTTCAGCAGAAAACTAACTAGGCAATTCACACTAGGGAGGTAGGGTGAGATCAGGGCTGCATGGGCTCCATCTCACCAGATTGGCCGCTACCAATTCATGTTTCTTTCAAGAAGGGTCATAACTGCAGGCGATTGGTCACTAAATGGTTGCGATTAAAGGAGGAGGAGGGGCTTCATGCTGAAGCACCTGCAGTGCTTGCATAGGGTCGCGTGTATGGTCTAATTGTGTGAGCCTAGTGTCTCCAACGTGGCATCCACAGGCACCATAGCACTCTCACACACCCACCTTGGTGCCCACCAAGGCCCCTGCCCAATATTTTTTTTTTTTCATGGAGGATTTTTTGATGGGGGGGATGTCATTGTTGGGTGTTGGTGTTTTTTCAATGTTTCATTTGTTCTGAGATACGTGTGTTTTGCTTGGTTTCTCTTTTTACGACTGAGCATCACCAGCTTTTCTTCTGTGAAATGGGTATATTCCGGTGTCCACATCAGTTTCTTAGATTTGTGTATGTGTCTCCTGGGCCCCAAAAAGTTAGGGACTCTGGAGTAAGCAGTGTAAATATCCAACCAGGATACTCATGCAATAATCATTGCCTGTGGAGCATACTGTGCTTTGGACAGCCTAACTCAACTTCAATGACAATTGTAAAAGTCAACCCAAGCTAGGGGACAAGCTGCTTCTGTGGATGATGCTCCATCCAACTGTGGTCTTACATTTCCCTCCAAGTCAAACAAATTTGGGCATATTGCTCCCCTTAGCCCTGATGTTTTCAAATCCCCACTCCACCCTTGTCACCCCATTGTGAAATATTAGACTGCAGGTATTTCAGTGCCCCTCCCTTCTGCTTACGCTACTCTGTAAAACACACTGTAGACTGCTGATGCTATAGGAAGTAAAGAATTGGTGGTGCCAGGTGAGGGAGAAGTCTGCTAACAAGAAGCCCTTGGAATGGGGTATAAAGGTAAAGGTAAAGGGACCCCTGACCATTAGGTCCAGTCGTGACCGACTCTGGGGTTGCGTGCTCATCTCGCTCTATAGGCCAAGGGAGCCGGCGTTTGTCCGCAGACAGCATCCGGGTCATGTGGCCAGCATGACTAAGCCGCTTCTGGCGAACCAGAGCAGCGCACGGAAACGCCGTTTACCTTCCCGCCGGAGCGGTACCTATTTATCTATTTGCAGTCTGACATGCTTTCGAACTGCTAGGTTGGCAGGAGCAGGGACCGAGCAACAGGAGCTCACCTCGTCATGGGGATTTGAACTGCCGACCTTCTGATCGGCAAGTCCTAGGCTCTGTGGTTTAACCCACAGCGCCACCCTGCTCCTTGCCACCCTAAGGAAGTCCACTGCACAAGAAAGAAATGAAGTTTAAGGGCTATAACTGACTGCTGATGCTGCCTCAATGGAAAGGGAAAAGCCAGCTGGCAAAACCAACTTCTAGCGTCAGAGCAAAACAAAAAACAAAACAAAACACTGCCAACTTTCACTAGCCCTGTAAGAACGGGACCACAGGCATGGGATCTTAAGAGATATTTCAAGCAGCCTATACCTCCAGAAAGTCAGTTGCACCAATATAGAATGTTAAGCGTCATGACCTAACAGCAATAATGAAAAAAACTCTGCTATCCATTGTTTGTAATCATGCAGGGAGGTAGAAGCGAAGCTGTGGGTCCTGGCTTGCTGTAGACAGCTAAGAATTAAATCAAAGTGCCAGCTATGCAGGGAGAACTGAGTTAGCATTGGTTGGAGAGAAGTGGTGGCTGTGGTAGTGAGAAATGTCATTTCCTCCACATCTATTCACCTGGCACCACTACTGCTTGTGAACATTAGAATTGCCGATTGAAAAAGAGTAGAGGTAGGAAGGGAAACTGCAGATAAAGAAGAGCTTCGGTGTTGCTTAGCATTGAGATCAATAAAATCTGAATGTGCACGCACTTGGGTTGTTGTTGTTTCAAAAAAGAGAGACCTGCTAGCGTGCCGTTGAAGAGGAACACCTGCAGCCACATGAAAGACCTCTTCATCAAACTGTAATCTTTTTGTGAAGTTGTCTAGTTAATCCCTTGTGCAATTAGAAAAGTGGAACAGGAACAGGCTGAGTGTAAATTAAATTGACACCAGCTGCTGTCCAAGGCATATGAAGTGGTGTTCCATAGCTACAATGAAAAGGGGCTGTGACTACAACTGTACAAAAGGTCTCTTAAATTGGATTAACAACTGTGCCAGTACTGGTGAAGTAGCATTAAGTTATATGATATATCTGGTTTTTTACTACTTGTGTTAAATCTATACTTTTGTACGACAAGGCTAAAGCTGCAGTGTAAAGCCTGGCCAGAGAGCAGGGAGGGCACCACTGCGTCCATAGCCCTGCCAATCATGCTGGTTGGGGTGGAGGGTGCCAGTGGGTGGGGTGGAGCATGGAGCTGGTGCAATGACCAGACCCAGATCAGCCCCAATGACATCTCACAATGCCAGTGGGGCCAGCTCAGGATCCAGTGCACTCTGGGCTGCTGCAACCCCCTCCTGCACCTGTTTGGGGGTTTTCTGTGGGCTGCTGCCAGTAGGGATCCCACTGGAAACTCCAGGCCAGCAGAGTGACACCGGCGTCACTTTGCAGACACCTCTGCCCAATCCACACACACACACCCCAACCTGCACAAAGGGGTTTTGGCATGCACTGCCCAGCCATTTTGCTGTGCTAACATGAGAGAGTAACCCAGTGGGGAGCCCCCAAGGGAAGAAGGCTCAGAGCTTGGGGATTGCTGGTGGGACAACCATGAGAGGTCAGAGGGAGAAGAGAGAGAAGACTGGGAGGAGGTGGTACCAGAAGTTGAAGGGGTAACATGGCTTAGTGAGCTGGGAGAGTCTGTGGCAGAGAGAAGACCAGAATCAGGGGCAGAAGCTGAAGCAGGAGAGTGGAATGAGGGAGGCCAAGATGTAGACACGAGTCAGGCTGGTGAAGAGTCACAGGTGTTCCTTTTTGGACAAGGTGAACTAGAACTATAACATTCTCCTGTTTAAAACTAACTTTTCAAGCACTGGTACTGTCAGATGAAGTGTGAATCTTTAGCAAAAGGGGTTTGACACTTGATCTTCACATGCAGCAGAATCACGTGGTACACGTTTGAATGGACTGTGCTATTCAAAGTGCAGGTAGCAATTGCATATTTGAGTGCTTGCCCACAAAAAACGAACCACCAACGTCCAACATCCTGAACATAGAAAACTAGCATATCATGCAGCCTTTAGGCTGGCCTTCTCCCCGATACCCTAGCTTTCTATATACAGAGATATTCCCACCACAATAGGTGGGTGGAAACTATATGATCTGGGACTCAGCTTGTCAAAAAACAACGTTTTGAATGTGTTATAAAGATGCAACACCAAATGGTGCCAGATGCAACACCAAATGGTGCCAGATAGCAAAAAAAAATTTTGATGTGATTTTTAGATAGCCTTTTTTTCTTCTGTTATAACAATTAAATTTCTGATTTATTTACAATAAATTTCTGATTTATTTACAGTGTCGTCCCCCCGCCCCCGGTGTGTAGATTCATCCCTGATCCTGCTGCATGTACAGATCAGCTTTGAGCTGGTATCCAAATGCACCAATTCTACTTAAACAATAGCTGTGCCCATATTAATTTCCACTAGTCCAGCCACAGCAGTTGATGGGACCAATGTCAGTATGGAAAACCCCACACAATGTGCAAACATTACTTCACTGTATTTCTGGATTAGCACTAATTCACTGAACCAGTGAAGTTAGAAACTCTTGTATGGGCATAGCTACAGTATGAAATTAGTAAGTTAAATGCTGTACTTATTAAACTTGGCAGATAGGTCATTTAGGGATTTGTAGTATGTTGTGTGGCATATATCTTGCCACACACCTGATCCCTGCAGTCCACATAGTTTAGAAACAATGTCCACACAGGTGACTGTAGGACCCTTGTAGGCTCTACAGCCTAGCTTCATAGTGTTAGCATTGGGAAATCTTTTAAATTCCTTCTCCTGCACTGCTAGGAAGGATGTGCACTAAAGCACTGCATTGATAAATTATTGCTTAGCCTTACTTTTAGACTTGGTGCAGGCGTGCACTTAAGTACCATATGTGTGAAGACTGGAAGTTGGATGTGTGCACCGACTAGACTACCAAGTGTTATCTGAGACAATACAAAGGCTCAGTCTGCCGTGTTAGTGGCCTATTGACAGATCCAAGCCAATGAGTGTAGCTGTCAAGAGTTGAGCGTGTATGTACTACCCCTTACTAGGGTGAGTCCAATACATTTTTGCACCTGAGGCAAACCACAAAATGGCGCTTTCCCCCTGCCAGGGAAGAAGGAGTAAGCAAACATGGGGAAGAATAAAGATCTACATTGGGAACAAGAGGGTGAGTGGAAAAACAAGGGGAAGGGGAATCACGTCAACCTTACCCAATGGTTGAAGTGGGAATCAAAGGCCATTGTGGTGGGAAAGGGGCCTCTTCTAAATCATGCCAGGTGGGTGAAGAGCCCAGAAGACCCCAAAAGGGCAGCCTTCCACCATTTCTTCTCTAGGGGCGGGAGACCAGCAGAGCCTCCTATTTGCCAAGAAGCTGCTATAGAGGTGGGGTGGAGGGAGGGGGCTGCCAAAGATGTGGCAGATCCAACCTCCAAGGAGCACTGTCATAAGAGAATCAGGGCCAGAGAGGGGAATAAAGGTAAAATGATCCTAATGATATCATCCTACCCCAAAGTCCCACAATAATAATAAACTGTGCCTTAAAGAACGCATTGTTGGGAAGATGCCATCTTACTGTGTCTTTTCATGTATCATTGAATGTAATATAATGTGTGCCTTTTTAATGCATCATCTTAACGTAACGTGCCTGTTGCCATTCCTGTGTACCTCTTTCTCCATGAAGCTATCCTTTTAAAATGTATTCATGGATGTATCTTTAATGAAATGCCGTACTATGCTGTACTTTTCTGAATGTATCCAAAATGTAGTTTTAAAGTAATGTAACAATCTAAATATTTCGAAATGTATATACTTGACTCAATATTGTATCCAAAAGGCTGCCAAAACTCAATCCACCACACTGCCTCCTACTGGGTCTGCAAACCATACCATGAATACACACAGATATGAGCTCAAAATAAAGCAGTCCTATGCAAACATCAGGATGCAAACATCAGGATATCACGCCCGAATTGATAGCAATGCAGAATAGGATTTCACATTAACATTTAAGTCATTTCCTGAACATCTTCTCAAACATCCAGCCTCACATCTGCATGCTGATTATCAGCAGTTGCGGAGGTTTTCCTGTAGGTAAAGGAAAAGCCATTTTAAGCAGATCCAAAATTAAATAACACGAAGATTGACACATACCACCTGAGCCCTTCAGCAAATTGACACCTCCAGAAAGTCTTTCAACATCCTGCTTACCTTATGTTAATCCACTCTTCACACCCCTCATATCGCTTCCCCCCACCTCCTTGCTATTGATCTGAATGAAAATCAAAAGGTATAAGAATCAAGGCAGTCCCTTTGTTCAGGGTCTCTGACTCCGTGTCATTGCGTGAGAGGGGACCCTGTTGCAACAGTTTTTTGTGTTATTGTTTTTTCCTGTTCTTTCAATAAAGATCAGGCTTTGCTTTTTCCAATCCTGGTGTGGTCTCTGTCTCTTCCCGACCGGTACATAGCCTTCACTTGCGCTCCTTCCAGGGCCCTGGTCCTTCTCCTGAGGAAGGGGGCCCTTGGGGAGGCAATTAAATATTTATTTCAGCACACCAAAGCTATTGCAGTGGCAGCAGCAGCAGCAGGCAATTCATTTATTGGAGGCTGGATCTGTTGGCCCTCTGGATCCTGGGCCTGAGGGAGTCGCCTCACCTTGACTCATGCATCAGCTGGCCCTGTCTCTTAACCACCATTATGGAGAAGATAGAGATATACCATTGTTAAAATTAAAAGCAAGCCTCTTGTTTAAATTGACATTAGGTACAGCATCTTAAAAAGAGGAGACATCACCTTGCTGACAAAGGTCCGTATAGTTAAAGCTATGGTTTTCCGAGTAGTGATGTATGGAAGTGAGAGCTGGACCATAAAGAAGGCTGATCGTCGAAGAATTGATGCTTTTGAATTATGGTGCTGGAGGAGACTCTTGAGACTACAAGATCAAACCTATTCATTCTGAAGGAAATCAGCTCTGAGTGCTCACTGGAAGGACAGATCCTGAAGCTGAGGCTCCAATACTTTGGCCACCTCATAAGAAGAGAAGACCCCCTGGAAAAGACCCTGATGTTGGGAAAGATTGAGGGCACAAGGAGAAGGGGAAGACAGAGGACGAGATGGTTGGACAGTTTTCTTGAAACTACGAACATGAGTTTGACCAAACTGCGGGAGGCAGCGGAAGACAGGAGTGCCTGGCATGCTCTGGTCCATGGGATCACGAAGAGTCAGACACGACTAAACAACATCTATCTATCTATCTATCTATCTATCTATCTATCTATCTATCTATCTATCTATCATATATTAGCCAGAATGATATTCCAGCAAAGTTATAATGGAAGCATTGGAAAATAAAAAAGTTATTTTTTGCAAGCTGCTGTCAGGTTAATCTAGAAACCACGTAACTACCAC
The DNA here is from genome assembly GCF_965112155.1 of Podarcis liolepis. Lineage (NCBI taxonomy): Eukaryota > Metazoa > Chordata > Lepidosauria > Squamata > Lacertidae > Podarcis > Podarcis liolepis. Next base: position 26,315,836 of record NC_139556.1, read on the forward strand.
AATCCTCACTAGGATGCCCAAATGCAAAAGAGGAAGCCTCCTGTACCTTTAATACTGTAGTTGTATAGAGAGGAGAAATTTTGGTAGCACAGCTCTTCTCACCTCTGAGCATTAAGCTGCATCTGATGGAATTCTGCTATTAAAGGTGGCATGTAGAGTCCTCCCTTTCTTTGCATCTGGCCTCTCTAATCCCCAGTGGAATACCAATTGCCACCACCTTCTTAAAAATAATATTTATTTCCTGGAAATAAAAAAAATGTGTAGAATATACATATTAAAAGTAGCATTTTTAAAAAATATGAAAAAAATGATAATTGTGGCGGGGGGAGCATGATATTGCTTCAGTCAACTTATTACAGGATTTTGAATACTGGCAACTAATGTTGCAGTTCTGGATACAGTAATTTATAAGTATGTTCCATCAGTGCAAGCTGAGTAAATATGCATATAATTTTGTTGTAATGGTAGCCCTCTTTCCACTTTTATGTATGGCTTTCACTTCCAAGATGCCTCCTTAACTATCTGTTAAAGTACAGTTTGGGCGTCTTTATTATGGACTCAGTTATACAGCTGCAAATATAACGTTTTAAGTGTGTTTTAAGTGCATTATACAAATGTGACACTAGATATTTTTTAAAATGAATTTATTAGCATTTTCTATAATGAAACAAAAACAAAAATAAACAACCACTACAAAAAAGAAAAAGAGAAAAAAAATATATAACAAACATACAAAAATATAAAACTTAAAAACAATTAAAAACACATAAAGTTTCAATTGCTTATTTCTTTTAACTTGTTTCTCAGACCTCCTCACACCTTCCCTTCTTGTATTCCAATTCAAATTATTAGTTCAGCAAATCCTTATTACTTATTTCTCAACTTTAACTTAATAATTTAATTTAACATATTATTTATTTTACTTTTTCTCTTTCATCCATTTCCTCAATTTATTTTTGCTAACCTTATTTTCATTTAATTTAGTTCATTTTTTTAAAAACCAATTTTACCCTATCCAAACTGAAACATCAATACTTATACATCAATACTCATTCTTAAAACATTTTTTCTAAAGTCGATCCAAATTCCCTTCCATGAATTTCCCAATTTTCATACAAGTAACAAAACAAAATAAAAATAAAACAAATTATAATTATGTACCCTTTGGATTCCCAAACTCCACCCTCCCCTTTCCCGGTTTCAGTCCCCAATAAATGTCTATCAGTCTTAATCTACTATCAGCCTGGAGATCTCACATCCGAGGCTCTTAATTCTCTCTCAGTTCCTCTCTGCCTGTTTTTTTGATAGTCCTTAATATTAAACACCAAATCTCGGAGAAGCTCTGGCCCCACGGGATCCATGTTTCTTCCAGCCAGACCTCCATACTTAAAAGTGGAACCCAAATCTTGTTTCTTACTCCTTTCAAGTCCAAATGTCCCCAAAGCTCCAACTTCCACCTTAAGCAAGTTTGTAATCCTTAGGTCTTCAGATCTCCACATAAGGAGATCTCTCTATTTTTCAATCTCCAATTCAGGCCAGATTTTCCACATCAAGTTTTTATTTTCCTTTGTTGCCATCATGTCTGGCCTCAAGCTCTCCTTTGTCATCTGCAAAATTACAGCTCCTCCATCCTTTTCTTCAGGAACAACATATATCTCCTTCTCCAAATTCTCAAAGCTCTCAAGTTTCTCTTTTTGTCCAATTGAATAGACTTCCTGATTCAAATCCTTATCAAATTCAATAATGTTATTTACTGTTAAGTCCAGAGTTGTAACATTTGTAGCCAAAACATCAATTTGGCCTTGTAACTTTCCCAAGAGAACAAAAACTCTGTCCAGTTCAGCCTGAATTTTTCCTCCTCCAGCCATTCTTGTAATGTCCCAGAACCCCCTCTAGGGGGATTTTGGTTCCTTGATATTCCTTCCAGTTCAAATCCAAAAATCAAGTTAGTTTGTATCAGCTCTTCCTTGTTTTCAACAAATTGTAAGAAAGTTGTAACAAATATAACCAGCAGAAGCAACAGAAACAAAGTTCTCTTTTTCCGTCTTGACAGCTAATTTGGCAGCTGTCAAACTCATCAGTACCTCATCAACAGGCTTTCTCACGGAGCACTCCCGGGTGGGGGGTGGCGGCGGCACATCAGCTCCCAAAAATTAACTCTTTATCCTCCAGTAAAATTTCTTAAACTGCCAAACCATGAAATTAAAATCTTTTACCGAAAAAGGAAAAAAAGGTTCACTCGACCTTAGTTAGCAGGTCCTTGCTTTAAATTATTTACAAGGAGGGGAGGCGGACTTCCTGTTTACACCTTCCCCGATCGTGCCTAATTCAAAAAAAATTTTTTTCCCTTTACAATTCCAATTTCCGCATTACTCACGGGTTGTTACTTTAAAGTCCAATTTCTCACAAGAAGAAGTTAGCGCTCTCCGACAACGGCAGTGCGGCTTCACTCCACAGGAAAAGCAGTCGACTCTCAGCACCGCGCCGCTCACCCCGTCCCCGTTCCGAAGCCTTTAAAAAGGCTCCTTCGCAGCTCGGGGGGGGCACAAATGGTGCCCGCAGAGTCACCACGCTCACAGGCTTCACCGCCTGTGATTTTTGAGGGTCCCCGCGTCACCGCAGCGGCAAGACCCGATCCTGCGGAGCCGATTCGCTCCAGAGCTCAGAGGAAACCCGCCATTAGTCGATCGCGCTAACCTGGAAGTCCCAAATGTGACACTAGATGGTGCTGATAAGCTAATGGCAGATTCCATATATACTGTATGTTTTTTAAAAAAGGCATTTTCACAGCGTTTTAAAAAAATATCTGTGTAGATTCAGCCTATTAGGCACAAAACAGCTGTAAGATTCGACTTAAAAATTCATTGGTTACTAATACAGGTATCTTTCAGAAAGTTGTCCTGTATGTTTTCCTAATGCACAAGCCTGTTGCATTCAGCAACGACTCTTTCCTATAATTTAACATTTCAAAGGTGCAAGTTTCCTAAAGAAAACTTGTTTGACTTTTCTCCTGCAGTTCTCTAGTTCAGTGAGCACAACACAAACTGCCAAATCTTGCAATATTGCACCTTTTTGAGCAACGAGTGTGTGTGCATGCAGTGTATTCAAGAGCAAGCTGCATGTAGGGTTGCCAACATTTTTACCAGCTCTGTGCTTGCAGCCAGATTAAGCAGATATGCTCTCTCCCACCATATGTTTTCTATGCTGGGAAAGCTCTGCTTGCTAAATCTCTGCAAACCACACTGCCCTTAAAAGCAGAGGAGCCAATGCTGGGACCCAGAGGGGTTCTCCTCCTGCTCCCAGATAACCAGTTCACACCCCCAACCCCCATTGTTGGACCCATAGGATTTCACACATATTCACGCATCATGCATGCTGCTCTTTCTGAGCCCTCCCAATATTGTTTTTTTCCTGGTTCCAGCAATTAAGCCAAAGCTAGTTAAAGAAACACACAGGGCAGTAACTGAACACACACCTCCTGCCAGTGCACAATCAATACATTTTCCCATCTATAGTACAGTATCTGCCGTCATAGCCTACATTTCCCCACCAGCAAAAGAACTCTCTCTCATTTAAAGTCAACAATACAAAGATCTCAGAGATCTATCTTCAGATTGCCATTTTAAAAAAACACCAAAACTTTTGTGAATTCCATCTAAGGAAGAAACGTTGTGGAAGTGTCAATTTTTATTCCAGAAGGGGGCGTAACAAAATGTAGAGCACTAATATTTGCACAGCGCATAGGTGCCAAGTCCCTGAGGCCCTGGGTGCCCGAGCACCCACAAATTTCCCCATGAAGGAACCGGGCACCCACAAATTCTGGTGCCAGGGCCATGCACACTGCACAGCACCCATGGCCCTGGGCACCTCCGATCATGGGGCCACATTGGCACTCCTGGCACGGTGTATCTCTTGATTATAATTCTGGGGTGATTCAAAGGTTATTGGCTGCAACCTCGTAGCAAAAAAGGGGAGTGCTTGTTCCCTCCCATTGCATACAGACCACATTCAGCAGCTATAATTCAACATCCTGTGCCCTTTTAAAATGTGTTTTTTGGGGGGGGGGCTAGTGGGTTGTTATTTTTATCATGTATTTTGTGGTTTTATATCTGTGAACCACCCTGAGACTCCCGAGTATAGGGTGGTATATAAAACCAATCAATCAATAATAAACAAACAGAACAGGTAGAGCATATAACCTCCAGTGCCCCAGCTGAGCATCCCTAAAACATTAAAGAATGGAAACAAAATCACTACACAACACAAGCACAGCAGAGACTTGACTCCGGCCACATGGCCCAGCTCCAGAGGGGTGTTGACTCAGTCCCACAACCTGTGTTTAATTCTGGAATCCTCAAAAGCAGACGTGGGTGCCCCTGAGCATGTGCAAAGTACACCCCCCCCGCGCGCGCCACAGTGTCCTAAGCTGGGACGAAGATGAGGACAAGAGGGGGACAAGTTGAAACGCACAAATCAAACTTTGGAAATCCTCCACGGGACGAAAGGGATAGTTAAGCAAAAGCTGGCACACATCTGGCAAGGGGGGTCGAGAAGAGCCACTTGTGAATCCGCGTTGAATCCAGCGAGTTTCCTTACTGGCGTCTTAAGGGGCTCTTTTTTCCTGCCACCGCTGGGAAAAGGAAGCCCATCATATGGCTAACGCTGTCACTGCTAGGTTTCCCTGGGGAAACCTCGACAGCCCCTTTTCACGCGCACGCTTTGTGATTCGTAAAAAAGAAGAAGAGAGGTTTCTCCCTCTTTGATAGAGGGCAGAGGGAAACAAGCGCCGGCCTCCGCAGCCCTTACCTTTCCCTCCAAGTCACGGAGGTTTCACATCCAGGCCGCAGACGCCTCCAGCTCTTGGGGGATTCCCACGAAGGATGAGGATGCTCGATAGGCGAAGAGAGAGGACCGGAATGGCGCGCGATCTCTTGCTCGAAGTCTCCCTTTGGGAACGGCCACCAGGGGATGAGGCTGAGGGAAGGCGGCAAAACAGCCCTCGAAGCGAGAAGGAAAGAGGGCGCGCGGGAAGGGCGGGGAAAAATAAAATAATAATAATAAATAGCCCGAGGTGTTGTGTGCGTGTTTCCCCCCTCTTCACATCTCCAGGTGAGCCTCTTTGGGAGTGCCTGCCACCCCAAAGGCTGTGAGGAAACAAAATGGAGACTGGCAGCCGAGGGACTAGAGATAATCCGGTTGCCTCATCTGATTACTGGGCCTGTGCAAGCTGAGGGGAGGAGAGAGGGAGGAAGGCAGGGAGGAAGAAAAGGGTCAGGGAAAGGATAAAGGGGCACATATTTGTATGTATATATACATATATATAAAAGAAGAAAGGGGGTGTGTTTGTGTGTACGGAGGAAGCGGCACAGACAGGGCCGGCTCTACCGTTAAGCAGAGGGAGCTGTCCGCCTCAGGGAGCTGATTTGGGGCCTCACCCAAGGGCAAGGAGCTGCTTCGTTCTTTTATTTATTATCGCCTTTTACTGCCACCGAAGGGGAAGGCGGCTTGTGGGGTTTTTGGCCTCGGGTGCCAAAATAACTGCCATGGCACAGTCACAGGAGGCAGGGGTGCATTTGCTGCTTCGCCTCATGCAGGAAAAATGTTTGATGCCGGCTCTAGGGATAATGAGAAGTGTTCCTTGAGAGACAGCCTTGTCCTTCATATTCTCAGGAGGTCGCTGTGTTTTGCAGGAGAGCTCTTCCTTCACGTCCATAAAATATCGGAAGCCCGCTCCGTGACAGCGCTTTCAGTCCAGGCGCCCATGCTCACAAGAGTGGCAGCATCGCTGTCAAAAGACGATGGGCACCCACGAGCCGTACTTTCTGGAAACCGTCGAAGACATTTTTTTGTTTTGATTAGCTTTTCCAGCCAGGTAGAAAGGTCTCTGCCATATGCAGTGCTTTTTTCTGTGGGGACGCAGGGGTACACATACCCCTAAACATTTTGTGAATCTGACCTCATTGAGGGGCAGTATTTCAATATGAATAGGAAAATGAGGGTACTCCTAAACATTTTTAAAGGAAAAAAGCACTGGCTTTAGGTTTAAAAACAGCACAAAATGAGCAGCTGTCTTTAGCTGGTTTTTTGCACCCTTTTAAAAACTATTCTTAGCCTTAGATATATTTGTAAATTGACTTGAGGTGCATGTAAAAGGCAATTCAAAATAATAATAATAATAATAATAATAATAATAATAATAATAATAGGGTCAATTCAGAGTATATTCAGGTGGCTGGCTGCAAAGGACGTTGGCTTTCCTGTCCATTTCATATTTGTGCAGAACAGGCAGTTTGAAGGGCTGAGAGAAAAAGCAGGCCTCTCCTGAAGTTCCCTCTCCCATGCAATGCTGAAAGCTACACCTTCTTGTCCTCCTCCTTGTCTTGTCAGCCTCAGGGGATAGGTGGGAGGAAAGAAAATATTACAGTAGAGCAGAACTGAATTCGAAGGTAGAGGTAATTTATTTTATTGCATCGTACTCTTCTGCACAAAGAGCAGCTAAAAACGTTTGTAAAACCACGTTAAAAGCAAAATTTCCTAAACCACAGTTCACCATAAAATATGACAACTGCATGTCATGGGGACACTCTTGCCATGCCCCAAAGGCTTGCACAAAAGCCTCAATTAAGATAAAGTGAAGGACAGCTGGATCTGTAATGTCATATTCTCTTAATCTGAATCCTTCTCTTCATTCCCAGCCACGGGTGCTGTTGGAGTGAGGCATTTGTTAGTCTAAAACACACACTGTAAAAGCAGGACTCTGTTATTTAGTTAAGAATATGGTGAAAATTCCCTAAAATGAAGGAACTGGGGAGGAAGCAGAATATATAAATGAATAAATAGGCATTTTTAACTGGAAAAACCAGAATAATCAGGAATGGTAAAATGAATGAAAAGAGTTCACATGGTTATAGGGACGAAGGAGTCCAGTGAGAAATATTTTAAAAACACCATTAAATTTTGGATTAGCTGCAGCCTTAATAGATGTGAGAGCATACCCACAGTTACAGTGGTGCCCCGCAAGACGAATGCCTCGCAAGACGAAAAACTCGCTAGACGAAAGGGTTTTTTGGTTTTGCGTTGCTTCGCTAGACGAATTTCCCTATGGGCTTGCTTCGCAAGACGAAAACGTCTTGTGCTTTTTTTTTAAAGCCGCTTGAAGAGGCGCAGTTGCGACGGACCGTTCTTCGCAAGACGAAAAACATCGCAAGACGAAAAGACTCGCGGAACGAATTCTTTTCGTCTTGCGAGGCACCACTGTAGTTTCCCTAATCTAGTCATGCCATCCTTGTATAGTAGGTGGCTTTTCACTTTATCCCTCATTATTGGGGTAGCTTTGGGAGCTGCTGTATCGCAGGGAACCACAGCCATGCTGCTCCTATAACCTAGGAAATGACTTTAGAGCTGAGCTACCTGATCTGCAGATTCACATGATGCATCTTGATGCTGGACAGTAAGTACCAGTTCAGAATGTGAATGGGGGATGAAAAGTTTAAAAGTTCGTTTATGCAATGTACAGATACATGCAAAACCAGCACGATGTGGAAAAGCCTAGCCTGCATCCTGTTTCCGAACATGCTGGTTTTGAGTGTGCACATTACACAGAAGCATTTTGACATGAGGCTTCTCCCCCACCCCCACCCTGACACCCGCTGATAAAAAATTCCCCTCCAGTCTGAATAGTACATTCCAGGAATAAGTTCACCATGTGATTCTTCTGCATGTGCAGATTGTTTTATTGTGATGGTTTAGTTCTTGGCCTCACTTTGAAAAGGGACTACTTTCACCCCATTGATTGCCACCTGATCTTTGAATTTAATGGCCTTTGTACTCCAGCGTCTTCCCCTTGCCTGCACTCTGGGTAAGCAGAAAACTTACCACCCGGTTGTCTCTTGCAAAGGTCACAGCAGTCGTGGCCCTGCTATGTGCGCTGGTTCATGATGGCCCCAGGCTCTGTGATCTGAAGAGCACGGGAAAGCTTCTACCATTCACATTAGAGCCCAAACCCATTTAAGCTGGTAGAATTGCACTTGCACCACTTAACGTTCGCCTTGAGGCAGGCTTGGTGTGTTTTTAAAAAGTCTGGTTTATAAAGTGAAAATAATGTAGGCTTCCAGAAAGAAAAAAGAGAGAGATGCCATTTTGTGGGCAACACTGCTTGTTTGCTTGAATTCCACCTGCCACGATTAATTTTAATCAAGTCCGGGAGGGAGGCATATTGAAAGTGTTTTAATGTTATTGTCAAAAGGCTATGTTGCTAATTTTAACTTTATACAGTTTGGAACATCTAGGTCCATTAATGTTGCCTTGAGAACACCAGCCACACTGAACCACCACCACCCTATAGCCACAAGCCAAATGGGGACCCTGCTGGTTCTCATGCTAAATTTGCACTGATAAGTCTGGGCTCTAATTGCAGGTCGTTAGGGCTACCATACATCCTGGACATAGCCGTGATTTGACCATTGGAAACTGTCCGGACGAAAATTGCTGAAATGTCTGGGAAAATCTGGACGTATGACAGCCCATGTCAGGAGTGTGGATTTTGGTGAATTTCCTTTAAAATACCTCAAAAGCTTCATGAGCCATAGCCCACTGGGTCTGCATTGCATTCAGGAGGTCCCATATTCAATTCTCAGCATCTCCAGGTTAGAATCGTAGAATGGTAGAGTTGGAAGGGATCCCGAGGGTCATCTAGTCCAACCCCCTGCAATGCAGGAATCTCAATTAAAGCTTCCATGACCAATGAAATATACTCAGAGTTGAGAGTGGATTTCATGCTCTTTATTCAGCTCATAGTGGTGAGAAGGAATGGAAGTTCCCCCACAGTATCTGCTTTATATACATTATTTACACAATGGGCTGCACGTGATTGGCTAATTCCAGGATTCTCCTGTAGGCCAATCAGGTTGTGGATTCACTTCCACCTGGAGCTGGATTGGGTGGCTCCTGCGGACCAATCATACTGCTGCATTGTTCTAGGACCAATCAGACTGCTGCATTCTGGACCCTATTGTTCTAGGACCAATCAGTCTGCTGCCTTTTTGATCCTATTGTTCTAGGACCAATTAGACTGCTGCATTTTGGATCCTATTGTTCTAGGACCAATCAGACTGCTGCACTTTGGATCCTATTCAACTCAGTACATAACAACAGATGACCACCACAACCTCTGCTTAAAAACCTGCAAGGAAGGAGTGTCCATCACCTTCTGAGGGAGTCTGTTCAACTGTCAAACAGCTCTAACTGTTAGGCTGTAAAATACTCCTGCCCCCAAACCCTCAAGAGCCACAGCCAGGCTGTGGGAGGTAATATTGAGCTACATGAACTATTGGTCTCATTCTGTACAAGGCCGGTTCAGTTGAATAGAAATCCTGTGCTAGTTGGTGCCTTAAGGTTGCCAGGTTACACCAGGGAATAGCAGACAGAATTATTGGGGGGTGGGGAGAGGAGACGCATAAAAACTATAGCTGCCCCATCTCCTGATTCAGTAAGAGGCTGAAAGGTACAGGGGGAATTGAAGGTTGCAATTTGGCAACCGTAAATCCGAATTCTGCACCTGTGTTAGTGCTCCTGCACAAAAACCAGGCTGCCATCTGGACACACCCTAATGCACAAAGGGTCACACACGCTGCATCAGATCAGATTCGAATGTTGTTCCATGTAACCGAGTCATTCTCTTCCACGGTCAAGTCTGCCACGTGTAAAATGGGACTACTCATTCAATAACTCCTAGAGACACTGTGAGGATGAAGCTGGTGAATTTTTTTTTTAAATAAAAGCACATTGTGCTAAATAATAATAACAAAACAAATACAGTAGTTGTAAAAAAAACCCCAACAACATTGTCGTAGATGATTAGCACAGCACTGCCACCCTGTGGATATGCAGAGCACAATCCAGCCAGACTTAGTCACACAAAAAAGCTCGCAAGGGGGGGGGGGAGCACTAGGGTTTCATTGTGAATCGGGACCAAACTATGCATTAAAAGTGCAATTGCAATTACATGTCTTTTTAAAAAATAAAAATAACCTAGCATATTGGGGAGCGCAGTGCAAAGGGAGGAGCAGGGAATTAACACACAGGGAATTAAATAGGGAAATTGTCCCTATTTTCAAAAAGGGGAAAAGAGAGGACCCAAATAATTATCGCCCAGTCAGTCTGACATCAATACCAGGGAAGATTCTGGAGCAGATCATTAAGCAAACAGTCTGTGAGCACCTAGAAATGAATGCTGTGATCACCAATAGTCAGCATGGATTTCTGAAAAATAAGTCATGTCAGACTAACCTGATCTCGGTTTTTGACAGAATTACAAGCCTGGTAGATGAAGGGAACGCAGTGGATGTAGCCTACCTTGATTTCAGCAAGGCATTTGACAAGGTGCCCCATGATATTCTTGTAAAGAAGCTGGTAAAATGCGGTCTTGACTATGCTACCACTCAGTGGATTTGTAACTGGCTGACTGACCGAACCCAAAGGGTGCTCATCAATGGTTCCTCTTCATCCTGGAGAAGAGTGACTAGTGGGGTGTCACAGGGTTCTGTCTTGGGCCTGGTCTTATTCAACATCTTTATCAACGACTTGGATGATGGACTCAAGGGCATCCTGATCAAATTTGCAGATGACACCAAACTGGGAGGGATGGCTAACACCCCAGAGGACAGGATCATACTTCAAAACGACCTTGACAGACTAGAGAACTGGGCCAAAACAAACAAGATGAACTTCAACAGGGAGAAATGTAAAGTATTGCACTTGGGCAAAAAAAATGAGAGGCACAAATACAAGATGGGTGACACCTGGCTTGAGAGCAGTACATGTGAAAAGGACCTAGGAGTCTTGGTTGACCACAAATTTGACATGAGCCAACAGTGTGACACGGCAGCTAAAAAAGCCAATGCAATTCTGGGCTGCATCAATAGGAGCATAGTATCTAGATCAAGGGAAGTAATAGTGCCACTGTATTCTGCTCTGGTCAGACCTCACCTGGAGTACTGTGTCCAGTTCTGGGCACCACAGTTCAAGAAGGACACTGACAAACTGGAACGTGTCCAGAGGAGGGCAACCAAAATGGTCAAAGGCCTGGAAACGATGCCTTATGAGGAACGGCTAAGGGAGCTGGGCATGTTTAGCCTGGAGAAGAGTAGGTTAAGGGGTAATATGATAGCCATGTTCAAATATATAAAAGGATGTCATATAGAGGAGGGAGAAAGGTTGTTTTCTGCTGCTCCAGAGAAGCGGACACGGAGCAATGGATCCAAACTACAAGAAAGAAGATTCCACCTAAACATTAGGAAGAACTTCCTGACAGTAAGAGCTGTTTGACAGTGGAATTTGCTGCCAAGGAGTGTGGTGGAGTCTCCTACTTTGGAGGTCTTTAAGCAGAGGCTTGACAACCATATGTCAGGAGTGCTCTGATTCCTGCTTGGCAGGGGGTTGGACTCGATGGCCCTTGTGGTCTATTCCAACTCTATGATTCTATGAACACACACACGTTATGGCCCCCTGGAAACTGCTATTTCCTCCAGAAGGGAGGAAAAATAATCAGCGCAAACAGTAGCTTCTGGAGAGGAATTTCCACTGGGACCATGGCACAGAGGAACAGGTTAATTTCAGCTTTACTCCTGTTACGATATTGATGTAGATCTGTGTACATGCCTGTTTTACCAATTTAAGTTCAGCATTTATTTGCTTTATTATACCTTTATATTTAATCATAATAATAGGTACCATAATACTCACCTTTAATTTTTGCAGAATCTTACCACAAGTAAATTGCCTTTTCTCTCTCATGCAGGTGCAAAATTTGTGCAACGAAGTGCCTGAAGCAACATTTGAGGGCTATTGTAGATCCTTACATTTTGGGAATTTTTAATTTCAGAATCGATTTCTTTAACTGAAACCTTAAGTCCCATTGATTTCAATGGGATGTGTTTGTACATTATATTTTCTCGATGAGCAATTAAGATTAGTTCTTTTAAAAAATATGTTCACTTAAAAACTTAATGTGTGTCTTTATTTATTTACAGTATTTTAAAGTCCTGCCTGTCTTTGAAGAGTGGAGGAATGAACATGTCGCCCATCTTAGTCCCACAACAACCCTGGGAGGTAGGTCAGTCCAAGAGAGAATGGCTGACATCAATATTTTCCAGTGAGTTTTGTGGCTGATTGGGGTTTTATTCAATATACATCACTTCAATTAACCACACCTCTCTATGCAGCAGGGGTGAGAAACCTCAGGTCCCTGGAGTTGAATATGCCCTTCTGTGCCTTTCCTATCAGTGGCCTGGGGAGAGGAGTAATGGCCTGGAGAAAGTTCCAAGGGTTAGACAGAGACGAAATTGTCAGTTTGCATTTCTTAGTACAGAAAGTATTGATCTGGTGTGTAGAGATCTTTCCTGTTCTGCTTAGTTCAAGAGGGTTCTGGAAGGTTTCTTTCTATGTGAAAGAAGCAAGCAGAAGGTTCTTGTTTGGGTTATTCCTTCTGGGAAGCTGAGTACAGCTGGTTTAAATTGGTTCTGTTATACTTTGTGTCAAGGTCATGCTGACTCTAATAGTCAGGCCAGGAGGAGCCTGGGTTTCACACTTTCTCTTTCTAACTCTTTGTTTTGGTGTGGTGTACTGTTCTGTTCTGTTCTGTATGCTATAATGTTAAGGTTTAGTCTTACTATAAGTTCTTGTTAAGTTTAAGATAAGTCTGATACAACTGGATTTCTTGTGGACAGTAGCAATCCTGAATGTATTGGATTTGTGACCGTTATGCTCATTTGCCTTCAGTGGCAGTAAAACTCTGCCAGATGAAATACAATTGCCTCTGGTCTATCTTTTGGGAATCCTGCAATGTGTTTAAGCTTTCCTCTGCACAACAGAAATGACCTCTCAGGGTAAAGCATCTTCAACAGGGCACAGGTTGGTGCTAAATATTTAGAAGCATAACCTGCCTGTATCCCCAATAATACCAGTTCCAGGATGGTATTATGCCACAACCGCCAGTGTGCCTCATCTTGACCATACATTTGCTGGTCAGTCATTTAGAGGTACAGTAACAATGTTTCATGGATAGGGTAGCATTACAATGTGATCTGGGACTGCAAGCTGACCCCAGCCTGAGATAATCTGCAGGGTTGCCTCTGTAGCAGATTGAAGCGCAGTTAACTGCATTTATGCAAGCAAATCTTGCTTTAATCTACCACTTTTATATAACCTCCCCTTACAATCATAACAGAGATTAATACGTGATTATTATTTTTTAAAACATGTCTCTGTTCTCCTTTTGTAAGCAACGTCCCTCAGCTGAGAACTGAAATTCTTTGGCATGGGTGGAAGAAGAATAAAAATGAAAGTTATTGCGTTAAGGAGAGGACATCTCATCTTATCTCTGATGAAAAGGAAACTGGACACATACGGACTAAAATTCAATTGGGCTATTATAAACCGTCATGACCTAGATTCCACCTACTAAAGGGACTCAGAATTTGTCTATTATTTGACAACTTTAGGTTTATTTGTATTTCTTTTTAAAGGTATTTCTGGAAACAAGGCAATTTCCTTAATAAATACCTTATTATTGTTTAAGATAGATGATTTATGTCAGTGGCCCTTTGTAGTTTACTGTGACTGCACTCTCCTCTCACCATGCAACCTGACGAGGACATTTTCCACGTCACCAAGAGCACCAAGCACTCTCCAGCTGGCCAGTGGTCAGGGTTGACATGGCACTGAAGAGACAGTTTGGTGTGGTGGTTAGAGGGTTGTACTAGGGCCAGGGAGACCAGACTTCAAATCCCTGTTCAGTCACAAAGCTTACTGGATGACTTTGGGCCAGTCTTTCTCTTCTGTTCTCTCTCAGTCACTCTCCCTACACCTACCTCACCTTGAGCTCCTGGAATAAATGCAATAATAAATTGTAGTCTAGCAACATAAACTCCCCACCACGAACTCTCTCTCTCTCTCTCTGTTTCCCTTGCTGCCTCCTTCCTTTTTAACCAGGGAGTCTCTGTTCTTGCTCCCGTCACAGATTCTCCAAGCTCACAGCAATTTTGGAAGAACAGGAACATATATGCAAGCAGAGGAGGTAACTGAGGCAACCATCAAGGGTATAGGCAGGGGAAGGTCCCAGAAGAAAAGCAGGCACAGACTGAGCCTGGAAGAAGCTCACAAAACAATTGTTCAGCCCAGTGTTTCAAGAATGCCTTTTCTTAAATAATAGTTTTATTGACAGTAGCAATATCCTGATGCAGATTCCTAGCTGGCTCTTTGTTAGGATCTGGCGTAGGAAAAACTGCCTGCTCAGCATTTGTTTGTTTGCTTGTTTTAACCCTCATTTTTTGGGTGGGTGCAGTATTTCAGAAGGACACGAGGTGGTGCTGTTGGTACGTCTTCTGTACAAATGCCACTGTAAGGAGAAAACTGTCAAGCTTTAAAACTTTACGAGGCTCTCCCAACGCCGGATTTTCCGCTGTGGATGCCTGATGTAAAAGACTCAGACGAATTGCTCTTCCGTGGCCCTAGTCGACAAGTCGTTTTACTGGAGGGCCGCATTGAGAAGGGAGTGGGGGCAGCGGCAGGCCAAGGCGACAACTTCCGCCCAACTCCTTTTGGAGCAGGTGCTTCTCATTGGCCACACATCTCTTTTGCCTCAAAGGTTGGCAGTGGAGAGCACAGTTTGGCCCAAGCGCCACCAGCTGCCGATTTATAGGGTTAACAGCAGCCGGAGCCAGCCATGGAAGCCAAGCCACGCTCAGCTCCACACTTGGCCTCCACTATCCCTTGATTGCTTGAAACATTTGGAGGGCCTGCCCCCCCCAAAAAAATATTGGAGGGGAGCAACGTAGCCCCTGGTGTGGCGTATATGACCTGCTGCCCTTAGGAAAGCCCAGCTGGGTCAAGTCAAAGGCCCATCTAGTCCAGTATCCTGTTCTTATAATAGCTAACAAGAAGGCTGCAGACAGGACTTGATTGCAACAGAGATCTCTCTCCAATTTCGGTTCCCAGGAACTGGCATTCAGAGGCACACTGCCTCCAACAGTGGAGGTAGAACATAGCCGCTATGGTGCAGTGGAAGATGCTGTCCTTTCATCAGTGGATGCGATTGGCTTCTGCATGTAGAAGGTGGTGGAGTCAGATCAGAAGGTTGGCAGATTGAATCCCCGCGATGGGGTGAGCTCCCATTCCTCTGTCCCAGCTCCTGCCAACCTAGCAGTTTGAAAGCACGCCAGAAAGTGCAAGTAGATAATTAGGAACCGCTGCAGTGGGAAGGTAAACAGTATTTCCATGCGCTCTGGTTTCCATCACGGTGTCCTGTTGCTGGCTACATGACCCAGAAAGCTGTCTGCGGATAAACGCTGGCTCCCTCGGCCTGAAAGCGAGATGAGCACCGCAACCCCATAGTTGTCTTTGACAGGACTTAACTGTCCAGGGGTCCTTTACTATGGAGAAAAGGCATGGGAGGAAATCCTGCTTCCATTCCGCTTAGCCTTTAATTGGATCAAGGTTACGTCAAACCATCAAAGAAATCTCTTATTTTTCCACTTACTTGCGAAAAACCAAACAGCATATCCCAAAAAGGCCTCAGAGGCTTTGTTTCAAAATACAAGGCAAGGCAAGTTACGCTTCTGGCAGCTGGCCCCTCTGTGCCAATGTTTTTTGTCAGGATGCTCTGAGGACGCCAACCCTGCGCTTTCCAGGAAGGAAGGGGTGGCTGCTGGCAGAGCCCACTTACATTGTCCCTCTCTTGGATTCCTTAGACTTGGCAGGTCTCAGCAGCCTTTGAAATCTCAAGGAGCAACTTGGTGACCAGGAGGAGGAGCTGTTTATTTATTCAACATCCACAGGGAGACTAGGAGGAGCGGTAAGGAGCTGTGCAGCGCAACACAGTCCTTGCTGCCTCCTTCCCTCTAACATCAGGTGATCCAGATCCATGTGGGAAAAAGTTATCAGCTGGCACCTGAGGCTGTCAGGGAAGGAGAGACGTTGGGGGTTTGCTTGGGCTTTTATTTATTTTTTTATTTGCTGCTACTGCCAGCCCCAGCCCAGATGCAACCTCCCCAGAGAAGAGGGAGAAAAGAACAGCTGCTAGGAAGAAAGGAGTCCGAGAGTTGAAACCTCCGCTGGGTAGATGGGAATGATGAAGCTCTGGGCTGCACAGCTGGAACATCAGTGTGTGTGAGAGAGAGTATCGCTTCTGTATTCCTAGGACCCATGTCTGGTACGTAGCAGCACGTGGAGCTGTGGTGCACAACTGGGGCAATTTTGTGATTGGAGAAGGGGGTGAAGGAAGAGGAGAGTGCAGTGTAACTTTCATAGAATTGTGGAGCTGTAAGGGACCCCAAGGTTCCTTCATTTGGAGTCATGAAGCTCCTGTCTTTGAAAGTTTCACTGGCTTGGGCAATGCTGTTGAAAGAGGTGTTGCAGGGGGAGCAGGGGAGATCTGCATTTGCCTGTGCTTAGAAAATGCCTGGAATTTCAGCCAAGACAACCTCTTGGAGGTGCCAATGTCTCCCTGGTGGAATGCCAGCAGCCAGGTTTAATCTCCCTGTGCAACGATTAAGCTGCCGATCCGCTTTAATATGGTACGGTATTGTTTTATTAAAGTAGGCACTTCTTGGTTGTCAGATGCTTTGAGAGCTCTTTGGCAGAAAACCGTTGCAATAACGAATACTACAAGTTGCACACCATGCGCTTTTCGTCTCTGTGGCCAGGCACAACTTGCAAGGGAGGTGAGGGCTCCTGTATCACGGAGAGGTATGCAGAAGCAGGAAACTAACCAGAAGCAGCTCCCCCCCCCCGCTCCCGCAAAAAAACAAACCCATGACAAGCTGCACCTGCTGAAATTCCTGCTTCTCTACACCTACTGGAGATAGAGGCAATGGACCACTGGACTTTGTGCTTTGGAATTTTGTAACCCAGCTGTTACAGCCACAGTATTTCAGAGCAGCCTCGACAGATACATTCTGAACCCTCCCGCTTCACCTGCCTAGGGTCTGGAGCATCCTATTTCAAGAAACCTTAGATTAGAACAGGGTTAGCTTTGTAGATATTTGTTGGACTCCAGTCCCCATCAGCCTCAGTCATCATGGTCAATGGGCAGGGGTGATAGAAACTGTGGTGTAATGCCTTCTGGAGAGCCACAGGTCACCTCCCTGGGTTAGAAGGAGAGAATCCCAGAACCTTTGCTGTCATTTTTGTCTATCAGGATGTTGCATCTGTATTTGAATTCTTGCATTGCTTTTACGTACACTGTCCTGGGAGCATGCCTGAAGGGTGGACTAAAACACCCCTTTGATAACGTAGAACAAATAAAGCCTGTGCAGCTGTTGTAGATTTCAGTGCTACCTGTTTCTCCCCCTTGCACCATGTGTTGCCAGTGCTTTTTATTTTCTAGAAGAAAAGGTGCCAGAACTCACCTCAAATAGACCTTTATACTACTAGTATAGGTGACTCCCCATTTACATGGGGGTTCCGTTCCGGGCCCCTGGGTGCATACGCGAAATCACTTATAATGGGCTGCACAAATTGGCATTAAAATGTCTTGCATCCTTTGATAAAACCTTTGATAAAACGATCTCTTGATGAAGGGGAAAGAGATGGCAACAGAGGGGCAAGTTGGAGCTCCTATCAAGCCAGAGAGGACTCTGGATGCCTAGTGGCCTCTAGCCTTTGTGTGATGGAAAGAGGCATCCTGAGCTCATGAAGTGGGTAAGGACAAACAGGGAAGCAGATCTCAACCCCTTTACCTAAACGTTTGCTTACCTGCAAGCATGGGACGGTCCAGGAAGGGAACCTCAAGAGGCTTTCCACCTTCTTCATGCCTCCCTGAGAAAATGGCTGAGTCGGAGCTGCTAGGAAAGGGATGGCCATGCCTGAACAAGTGAAGAAAGGACTGCACTTACTGTTTGCAGGAGAACTTTTGAGTGGGTTCCCTGGCATGGACTGGGGTATTTAAAGTGTGCTTTAACACCTAATGCCTGATAAAAGCTGTTGAGTTGAGCATTCCCAATTATTGTG
The DNA here is from genome assembly GCF_965112155.1 of Podarcis liolepis. Classification (NCBI taxonomy): domain Eukaryota; kingdom Metazoa; phylum Chordata; class Lepidosauria; order Squamata; family Lacertidae; genus Podarcis; species Podarcis liolepis. The sequence continues at coordinate 26,333,842 of NC_139556.1, forward strand.
TCCATTTGTATAGAGGAAGAGGAGAGCGGCAGGAACGGAAGAAGTCCCTTTGACATGCCCTGCCATTTGGTGCCCAACATTAACCATTAAGACTTTTCGAACAGCTAGCATCCTGGATCACGAAGCGAGATGTTACGAACAGCTTTAAGTGATCATATTTTATTTAAGTGAATTGCTTGCTGGTGCTTAATGATGTTTTCTCAATATCTGGAAAACAGCCCATTGTTCTTAATAGCTCATTAAGGTTGAAAACTGCTATCTGGCAGGAAACATCTCCCATGCATGGTGGCATTGAAGCTAGAATTCAGCAGGATGTGAAAGGATAAAGTGGCAGTTTGGAGTTGAAAAGTGGTTTTTGACAGAATGGTCGTGCAGGTGAGCATTGCTTGAGGCATGAGCCTTGGTCAGGGATTCAGCCTTCCTCTGAGATTTAGGAGGAACACATTCTTCCCATGGACAGTATAAGACAGTTGTAGACAGATTTGCCTATGCTCCCCCATCTATGAAGACTTCTGATTGATTGATTGATTGATTGATTGATTGATTGATTGATTGCTTTGTGACAGGTACAAAGTTACTTCCCCTCCCTTGGCTGGAACAATGCTGGAGGAGAAATTGGCACCAAATAAAGCACATTTTTAAAAATCCAAACATTTAAACAGGACATGCCAGGGGCCTGAAAACCCAGATATGATTTGAAACCAGATATGAGTGTTATTACAAGAGTGGAAGCATTGGCTTTGGTTGTTCAGTCAATCAGTATGCACACTTCTGACTTTTGTAGTTGGTTTGGGAGGATTTGTGATCAGTGGTTTAGTGGAGCAGGAAGGGCAGGTGCAGAATTATTATTACTTTCGCAGCTGATACCATTGCAAGACTGGTAATTGCCAGTGCTGTGACCTTGGGGCAGGGGCAGGGGCAGGGGCAGGGGCAGGGGCAGGGGCAGGGGCAGGGGCAAGGCAAGGCAAGGCAAGGCAAGGCAAGGCAAGGCAAGGCAAGGCAAGGCAAGGCAAGGCAAGGCAAGGCAAGGCAAGGCAAGGCAAGGCAAGGCTGGCTTGGCACACAGTCCCTTTGTTAGGCAGGCTTAGACCAGTGGTTCTCAAAAGGTGTGGCAGGAGAGAATGGCAAGTGTGGCAGGAAGATTCCAGGACAATCAATATTACATTTTAGGAAAGAGTCAGGTTCTTATGTAGCTGCATTGTTTCATACTTTCCAAATGTCCCATGATCGTATTATAAAGCAGTTGTGTTCTATGTTATGAATCAAGCACTGCTAGGAGTTGTGTCTTTTTGTTTTGCAATGTATTTCTATTCAGTAAAAAGTTTGGTGTGGCGTGAGCAAATCTTTATTCTGAAAGCGTGGCCCAGAGAAAAACGATCGGCTTAGACGGTGAGCTGGCCAAGCTCAGCCAGTGAAATTGATGGTTGATTTGGAGTGTGACCCCCAACCAAAGTCCAACATCCTAAACACTATATACCAGCTCGTGCATATTTTTACTCTCCTTGGGGGTATAGCAATGGACTCTCACAGGGACATGAGAAGCTATACCAAGTTAGTCCATTGGTTCCTTGAACTCAGAACTGTCCATACTGCCTGGCAGAGGCTCTCCAGGGTTTTAGGTTTTCATGTTTCCAGCCCCCTTGAATGTGCCAGGGATTGAACCTAAGACCTTCTCCATGTAAAGCAGATGAGCTATGATGCCCTCCAGATGTTGCTGGACTGCAACTCCCATCATCCCTGACCATTGGTGGTGATTTCTGGGGCAGATGGGAAATGTAGTCCCACGACATCCGGAAACTGAAGTTCTGCTGAAGGCTGCTGCTGCCTGTCTGCTCCTCCATGCCCAGTGCGCATATTTGCAAATAAACAGATGTTGCCAAATACTTCAGAATTCCCATTCAGAAGGAAAACGCAGCAATGCTCTTAGAACGTCGCTTTGCTTGGGGAAATACGCAGTGAATAACAAAACAATGCACTGTTTCTCAACAACATGCGGGTTTTAAAAAGAAGTCATGCCCATTTTCCTCTGCACAGAAGTTCCCACATCATATTTTAGTGCTAGCTGCCTTCCTGATTTATTTCCTGATTTGTATCGCCTCATTCTTGGATCAGATAGGGCAAACCTGCTCTTAAAAACCAGTGAGCCAAATGCTGCTTCCATTGCCAGTGGCATAAATCCTAAGCGCCTCTGTTTGGACTCCGCAAATTTACTCCAGAATTGCACCACCGTGAATGAAAGTGCAGCTTGGCCTTGAGCCACATGGGTGGGTCAGATATGTTTAAGGATATGATTAAGCTGTGGGCAAAGAATTGGTCACGTCACACTTGCGTAAATGTCAAGTTCTGAACCTCTTCAAGCGCACACAGTGCAGGCTGTATTATGCTGTACTGTCACAGATATTTTAGCTAATGGTACAGGCAGAGGAATTATTCCACTGCTCATTCTGCCTTATTACTGGTGTGTGGACTCTGATTTATGTTTGGGCCCTCCCCTCCACCTGGGAAAGAAGACAGAGCACACATTTGCATGTGGCACGAAGTGTATGCAAATTTGTGTCTTCTTTTGCAAGTGGCTAAAAAAATATTATGTAAAACTTGAAATTGAGCCATTGAGAGGCCTAAACAGTATCTTATTATTGTACATTAATCTACGCTCCATTTTGGCATCTCTGGGTGGAAGTATACATTACAAAGTTCTCTTATGGTCCTCCTTGATCACCATGCCCCTGAGGTTCAGCTGGCTTTCACGAGGGACTGAGCCTTTAGTGTGGCAGGCTGTGCCTTACGGGAACTCCCTGCAAGCAGATGTCCATCATTAAACCACCTAGACATTAGTACTATGCGTGGAAGGTGAACTGATTCTGCTACTGCACTGTTGTAGCTGGGGTTGGGGCCTTGCATACAAGAGAGCGACTCAGTTCCCGTGACTCTACTGCCATGCACCAGCCTGCTGCTCATTCACATTAAACCATAATTTGGTACTTTCACTGCACAAGAAACATTAACCAACTTTAATTATGCAGCCTGAATCTCCTGGCTTGTGAATGAATCCCACCTGAAAATAGTGACAGTCTGGAAGTTCCATGTTCTAAATGTAAGCTTCCATTGTAAAATGAACATCTTAAATCTTTTGCTCACTGAAGTGTTGGTGTGTGTGTGTTTTTTGCTCGATCAGAACAAGTAGCTGCTGTTGCTGGAGGTGTGGTCGGAGGCATCCTTCTATTGCTCCTTCTTGGGATAGCAGTATACCTCTTTTGGAAGAATGTGTACTTCAAGGCTTCTTATGAAGAACTTACTAATCCCGCTTCCCCAGTCCAGACACCAGTTCGTCTGCAGGAGCCAAATGTTGCAAGGTAAATAGTGTATTTTATTTTACAGTGGTACCTCTGGTTACAAACTTAATTTGTTCCAGAGGTCCGTTCTTAAGCTGAAACCGTTCTTATCCTGAGGCATGCTTTCGCTAATGGGGCTTCCTGCTGCGCGTGCCTCTCTGGCGCGTGATTTCAGTCTGCATCCTGGGGCAAAGTTCACAACCAGGAGCAGCTGCTTCCAGGTTAGCGGAGCTCGTAACCTGAAGCCTTCGTAACCAGAAGCGTTCGTAACCAGAGGTACTACTGTACTTTATTTTTACGTCTGCTGTCAGTTATCAAATTCTAAACCGTGGGGCAGAACATGTGACAAGAGACCCAGATTGTCAGTGGCTAACCCATTTCAGTGATCCACTGTTTACAGATTCCATGAACCAACGATCTTTCCCACTGGTTGTGTAGAACCAAATGGTGAAAATGTGTACCTTTTTGTGTGCTTTATTTATTGTTTATGACTTTTGTTAGGTTAGTAATTATGTAAATCTTGTCATGCTGTAAGCCGCCTTGAGTGTTGTTTACACTGTGGAAAGGCGGCATACAAATAAAATGATGATGATGATGATGATGATGAAAGTGTTCCGGAAGGCCTGCAAACGCCATCTTGGCTGTCAAGATAACCCTGAAACTACCGTAATTGATGGTTGCTGAAAGAATGAGCTTACATATATTTATTCACTTGCTTTGATATGTGCTTTGGCTTGCTTTGATGCCCTGCTTATCTGTGGATTTGGGAAGCTTGGTGATTGGCCTAGGGACGGGAGCTAGTCGTGAGATTTGGATACCTGCCACCTATGCCCTCATCAGCAGGTGAACTAATGGGAGGTTCTGGCCAAATTGACATAGGCTATTGTTGTGCAAGGTAATGATGCATAGATGTTTTCTTGGGCAAGTCATTACAACCTCTTGCTGCTTTGGTGTCTATCCTGAGTCTGTGCTGTAAGTGCACTCCTTCTTCTAATAAAGAACTGGAATTGAACATGTTTTGTTTTGTTTTGTTTATTTTATATACCACCCTATACCCGCAGGTCTCAGGGCAGTTCACAGAATAAATCAAAATGTAAAACCACAAAATACAGAATCAAAATAAGAGTAACAACAACCCAATAAAACACACAATAGCGCGCGCACACACATTATTCCACTGCTCTTGGCATGACAATCCTAGTTTCAATAAAACAGCAACATACACTTTTTAATGTGCTAAGTTATATCTCAGTGTTTCGCATTTGCCCATATAAGATGACAGAGAGTAATTTATTAAATGACTAATTCCTCTACTTGGGGTGGGGGTAAATACTACACTGACAGAACACGTGGATGTGTTTCCTACTATTGCTAGTAGAAAAACAAACTAATACAAGAAACATCTTTTTTTAAATGTGAACACAAAATTAACAAGAAACTAACCAAAATGTTTTATATAGAATTAAGACTAGATAGGGATATGTAAAGACATATTTTGTTTGAAACTAAACTGCCATGAGAGTTTATGAGGCATCTCAAATGTAAGTAAATGCTGTTATGAGTTGCTCATAAAGGCTGCTATAAGTTGACATCCTTTATGACATCCTTCTTTGGTATCCCTGCACCTCACTCACACAGGACCTCCTTTGGGCCTCTGGATCAGGACATTAGTCCCACCTCTGGCTCCAGCATCACTCGGGTAACAATAAGTGGATTGTTGCAGTGTGGCATGCCTCCATTCCACTCCCCCCTCCCCTCAGTTTTCCATTCTTCCTTCCAACAGTCAGTTAGCATCCTGCCCTGAGCATGCTCACTCTTCATCAGGCTCTTCACAGGGTTGGGTGGGGTCTTTTTCCCCCTTTCGTCCCCCCCAAAAAAAAACCACTTTTGATACTTCTGTACACATCAGACTTTCTCCAAGTATTCTCTTTTTTATGAGGGTGCTGTTTTTGCTGCACAAGAACTACGGTAACACTTGAAGATCTAAGATAGATAGATAGATAGATAGATAGATAGATAGATAGATAGATAGATAGACAGACAGAGAGAGTTCAAATTCTAAATGAAATGTATTGTTTATGTGGGGGAAAACCTGATCATCTCCCACTCCCTTTAAAAATTATTCTGATTTAGGGTAAAAGGGTTGCACTACTTATTGTCTTTTAACTGTTTTTCTTTTTAATAAAAAAAATAGTTCCTTAAAACCAAGGAACTATTTTTTTATTTAAAAAGCATTTAATTTGTTTACCGTATTCTTTCCATTTCCGCTAGATGTGTTCATGTGTATAAATGATAATGCAGCCGTAGAAAATGTCTAGAAAAACAATGGTCACGTTCCATCTGAAACCAAGATCATCTACCGATTTCAGCGGAGGAATTTAAGCGCACGTTTAAATCGAACAATGGTTTTATTTTACACCTTTTTTGCTAGCTTGATATGCCTGACTCTGGTAGTTGTCTTTTCTGCAGGACGAAAAGCGTCCCCTTCATCGTCCCACCAAAATTTCACAGGCAAGCTTGGATTGATATGATAAATGGAGAACAAATTCAGGAGGATAGTGACCTCTATGTCACCCCTGACTCTGGGCCTCGATCTTCTTTCCATTCCTTAGGTAGGTTGATATTATTTGAATGAGTAAACTGAATGAGTAAACTGGACTACAGAGTGTTAGAAATCTGGAAGCAGAATTGGAATTTGTCTGAACTACAGATGGGGTCTGTTGTGGGACCAGTGCAGGTTGTGGAGGCTGTATACTGTTGGTGGAAGGAATCATGCATAAAAGGCATCACGTTTCCCCCTGATGAACCTAGTGTTGTTACAGTTTGAATCTAAACCCTTGTGCCAAAAGGTCAACACATAGTCTTACTCATGTAAATAATAATAATAATAATAATAATAATAATAATAATAATAATAAAATACATTCACTGTAGTTTCACAGTTTGCAGAGGTATACAGGTTTGTACAGGAACATTCCATTTTGTAGATCTGATATTCTTAACTCAAAGATCTGGGTTGTTTCTTCCTCTCTGTGAAGCTGGCGCGTACCTTGTCGGAGCCATCAACCCAGAGCTGTACAGATTTCCCGAAGACAAGAGCGAAACAGACTTCCCAGAGGGTAACATTGGTCGGCTTTGGTTCTCAGTGGAATACGAACAAGAATCGGAAAGGCTCCTCGTCTCCTTGATCAAAGCCAGGAAGTTGCAGTCTCCTTCTAGCTCCTGCAACCCTTTGGTGAAAATCTACCTGTTGCCCGATGAGAGGCGCTATCTGCAGTCTAAGACCAAGCGCAAAAATCTCAACCCCCAGTTTGATGAGAATTTTGTTTTCCAAGTAAGCTTTCATGTCAGTGGAATATTACATTGATGCTGGCCCGGCCCTCCCATGAGGCAAAGTGTGGCAACTGCCTCAGGTGGCAAATTCTGAGGGGCAGAGCATGGCTAGAACTGTGTGTTATGTTGTCTGTCCTACAACCCCCAAGCTAGCTTTCTGCCCTACAGTGTGGTGGAGGACTTTGTTCCTTCAACCAGTGCTGAAGTAAAATGCAGCTACCAGTCTTGTCAGATTTTCACAGAATGGGGACTGCACCATCTTGTTCTTTGCCTCAGGCAACAAAATAGCTTGCACTGCTCCTGTTTTGATGTGATGTTGTAGATTCTTGCCTCCCATATACCTGATAACTGAGATCCAAACTACACATTAATGTACACACACACACTTCTCTCGCAGTGGTCAACTGGGAGAGTATTTACTGGGGGAAATGAGACCGTTTAACCTCATTTACAATGTTCTGTTTGCTACTATCCAGATTTCCAGTAGTGCCTTATACCAAAGGACACTGAAGTTTTGTGTCTACCATGTTGACAAACAGAAGAAACACACTCTCTTAGGCCAAGTAATATTCCCTTTGAAAAATGAATCCTTTAGTGGTGATGGCAAAGTGATTGTCTGGAGAGATCTGGAAGCTGATACCCTTGAGGTAGGTGATTCATTAAAGCTTAAATCATTATCCTACCTTGAGTGTAGATAGGGGTGTTCTAGAAAACTCAGCACACACTAAACTGTCAGATGGGATGAGCTAAGAAAATGTAAAAACACAGGGCAATCCTACACATATGTACTTCCCATTGAGTTCAGTGGTACTTTCTCCCATGTAAGGAAGATTGCCACCTTGTGATTCTTGTATAGCCTGATTTGTGTATCTTAAGGGTACAGTTCAAAATGCAGATATTGCAATTGTCATTTGGCATGATCTGGCCAAGAAATGATAAGTGTTTTATGGTTCCACCCAAGGTTCAGTTCCATCGAAGTCAACAGGATGGAACTGTTTCCTGGCTCACCCCTAGATAACCAGCCCTCACATGAATTCACATGGTAACTAAGCCCTTTCTGTGCTGCAAATTTAATCAGTCAGAATTAAAGTGAGAGCAGCCCCCTCCCCATAAATGAAAGCAATAACCTGAGAATAAGCTTTCAGGAAGCCAGAGATCCTGGTAGAAATATTTTTTCTTGTGCTTTTGAGGTTGAACAGCTGTATTATGAGTGGAGAGATTGTTCCTTAATAAATTTGAAATGGCAGTAGAGAGTGGGAGAAAAGGCTAGAATAAATGTACATTGTACAGTTTTGGAGCAGAGGGAAATAAAAACACACCCTTTAAGGGAAAGAGATCTGCACAGATTTCCTTCCTGGATTGGGAGCTGTGTGCACAGTCAGTTTTCTGGAGCAATATTCAGATGCCCATCCAAAGCTAATACAGATCTGGTGCAACTCCATTTGCACCAGCTGATGTTATGAGTCCTCAGTGTTGAGTCCTCAGGGGCTGTGGGGGCTAGAACCCCAGACTGTGGGCAACTTTTGGCTCTCCAGATGTTGCTCAACTCCAATTCCCATTAGTCTTAGCAAGCATGGTCCGTGGCTAGAGGTGGTTGAAATAGTTCAGCAACATCTGGAAGGCCGAAGGTTCCCCCCACACCTGTTCCAGATCAACTAGTATCCTTAATGCCCTTTCCTACTGGGAGCGCATCAGACTTTTCCTTTCTGCACGTGCTCAGTCTGTGCATAAACCTGCCCCTTGACAGGGAAAGCAAGGTGAGGAAGGGAACCAAACTCCTGGTGCCAATGACAAGCACTACATATTCCTTCTGCATTTGTAAATGAGCGGGCATGGATGGCAAACCTCTTCACCTTTTCCTAAGGTATCTCTAATATCTATTGGGCACTGTTGCATATCACTGCTCACATCCACAACATACATGGCTTCCCCCAAAGAATCCTGGGAAGTGGAGTGTGTTAAGGGTTCTGGGAATTGAATCCTGTGAGCAGTAAGCTACAGTTCACAAAGACAATATATGGCGCCAATATCTATGGTGTGGGATAATAACCCTGCTCTTAAACTTAGTGGAGTAAGGAAAAGATTTGCTTCTTAATATTAAATTCTTGATAAAGTGCAGTTTTTCCAATACAGCTGACCAATATTCTTCTCCACCCCAAAGCTGCCTTCTGAACACGGTGACCTCCAGTTTTCTCTCAGCTACAATGACTATCTGGGCCGTCTCACGGTGGTAGTCCTGAGAGCTAAGGGATTGAAGCTCCAGAATGAAAGACATGCTGTCGGTAAGAAACACAAGGCTTAATTGGGTTTTGAGAAATTAACCCTATTTACAGCACATTACTTGGGTCTCCAGCTGTTTTTGGACTACAGTTCCCATCATCCCTGACCACTGGCCCTGCTGGCTAGGGGTGATGGGAGTTGTAGTCCAAAAACAGCTGGAGACCCAAGTTTTGGAAACCCAAGACTGAATATTTGTGATATCATCGCAGTCCACTGTCAGGGACTGGGCAGAGGAGGAATGGTGGAGACCGCCTCCCCAGCCTGACCCTTCCAGAGAAGATGAAGACAGTTCAGAATTACAACAGGGGTTTGAGTGAAGTCACAGCTCAGAGGCAGATGAGGGGAGAAGCTGGGAAATAATGGGAAAGAAGGAACAAGAAGCACCAGCTGATGGACATAGTGTCTTTAGAAAGCATTCCAGACCTGCCCCCTCTCCCAGAACCCAGCAAGCACTGAAAGCAGGAGAGCAGAGAGCTCAAAGGCAGAGGGCACTTTTCAGCACCCGTAATGATGACGCATGGAGAGAGGGAAGGGGTGGAGACTCACTTGGGGCAACGCCATTATTCCATGAGGCTGCATTTCCAAGCTTCTCTCTGTGAATATTGAATAAAAAGCAGTTGGTAAGAACTTTTCCTTGTCTTATCCGTTCCTGGCAACCTGCTGTGGGGGTTGGCTCCTCTGCCGCCTGACATCCACTGAGATAATGGAGGTTGCATTCCAAACTGTAATTCCTTAAGGTGCAACACTTGGAGAAGGGGTTGTGGGTTGTGGATTTGTGCTCCTCTGAATGCTTCCAGCCTATATTGAGTGGTTTACAGCCTCATCCCCTCATTCCAGGTGTATTTGTCAAAGTGTCACTAATGAAGCATAATCAATTCATCAAAAGCAAAAAGACCACGGTTGTTCCTGCATCCTCGGATCCATTGTACAATGAGACCTTCAGCTTCAAGGTGGACCAGCAGGAGCTGGATACAGCAAGCCTGAGCCTGTCTGTGCTCCAGGATTCAGAGGGAGAAGGTAAGGAGCTGTTTTCCACTACTGCCATCTGGTTACCTACATACTATTCTTGCATAGCAACGAATCTGATGACTTTTCTCCTTTCTCCTTCCTGTTTTAGAAACTTCACTGGGCCGTGTGGTTGTTGGGCCTTTCATGTACACCAGGGGCAAGGAACTGGAGCACTGGAATGAAATGATCAGTAAGCCCAAGGAGTTGGTGAAGAGGTGGCATGCTCTGTCTCTTAGCACCTGAAAGGTGGTAAGCACTCTTGCAAGGGATACCTGTAGCAAAGAGCTTTCTGCTGTGCTGTCTCCGGAACAGGTTCTTCAGATGTATCCTCAGCTTATGCCCATCACAGATGTTGGGTGACCTAGTTATCAAGACAGTTGACAACGTTGCTAAAAGCGCCAGATTTCACCTCAGATCTGCTCAGTTGCAAAGTGGAATTTGATCCTTAAAATTAGGAGAGCTCCCAAATCAGTGCGAGAGTGTTGGCCACATATACCATAGACCACTGAAATTTCATAGAATTGCAGAGTTGGAAGCGACCCTGAGGGTCATCTAGTCCAACCCCCTGCATTGCAGGAATCTCAACTAGATTCTGCATGACAGATGACTATCCAACCTCTGCTTAAAAACCTCCAAGGAAGGAGAGTCCACCACCTCTTGTGGAAGTCTGTGCCACTGTCGAACAGCTGTTACTGTCCGAAAACTCTTCCTGATGTTTAGTCAGAATCTCCTTCCTTGTAAATTGAATCCATTGGTTCAGATCCTAGCCTCTGGAGCAGAAGAAAACAAGTTGCATCCTAAATGACAGCCCTTTAAATGTTTGAAGATGGCTATCCTATCTCCTCTCAGTCTCCCCTTTACCAAGCTAAACATACCCACTTCCCTCATCCGTTCCTCATAAGGCTTGGTTTCTAGACCCTTTATCATCTTGGTCCCCCTCCTCTGTACACATTCCAGCTTGTCAATATCCTTCTTAACTTTTGGTGTCCAGAAATGGACACAGTACTCCAGATCTGACCAAGGCAGAATAGGGCAAGAACGTAAGATTCTGCTGGCTTGATCCCTGTATTTTAAACCCTTGGTTAGGAAGCACTGTGCCATTAAGAGTTTCCTTAGCAATATCAATTAATCAAATGTATTAGGAGGTACCGTAAGTGCATTAAGGATATAATTGAGCACAGAAGGCATGTTATGAAAGCTAGTTGGAGGCACCACATCTGCAGCGTTCTGGCTTTGGAATCTCTGGCCTCATTTATTAGAGCCATTTCCATTATCTCACTGGTCTGAGGCAGGTGGACAAAGCTTCTGTGCTGTTCTCTGAGAAGATGGATTCTGCTTCAGGTTGACTAAAGCATTGTTTCATCAGTCACAGGCAGAATGATAATGGATTATACTAGTGCGGGCTTCCTAAATCACCAGGCTGTGTGCATGTGTTGTGCTAATGCAAAATGGTGAAAAGGGGGGAAAATGGAAGCATTATCCAAAGTTCCTGTTTGAGTCTAGTCTTTCTGTTTAGGTCAGAAAAAAAAATTCAAGCTGTGACCATTTGTTATGTTCTCCTAAAGTCGTGCACAAGCCACTTTTTAAAAAATCAGAAAAGGTAATTTAATTTCAGTAACTCACTCGAGAGTTCAGCTCGTGATATTTTCTAATTATTAAATTATTCTTCAGTGAAGGAAAAAAATCAAATGAGGAAATGAAACAGGCTTCCCTTTGAAGCAGGATGCAGTGTTAATTAATGTGAAGCATGAAAGCACCAGACTTCAATCTTGGTTTCCATTGTAATTCTGAGTTGTATCTGCCAAAGTCATACTTGGGATGTGTGCACATTGCAGCCAGACAATTTATTTTTTCACTTTGTTTTGAAGCTGGTTTTGGGGGGAAACACATCATATATATATATAACACATCATATATATATATATATATCAAAACAGCCTTTTGCACCAACCAAAAAATAGCCAATATCCTCAGAAACCCCAAAGATAAAATCCAGTTGGAAAACCAAGGGGTCTATGAAATACCCTGCAAAGTCTGCCCAGCCACGTACATTGGACAAACAAACAGACGAATAAATGCACGTATCGCAGAACACAAGAATGCCGTCAAAAAAGAAGAAAAAACTTCCTCTCTTTTCCAACACATGAAAGAAACAGGACACGAAATTAATTTTGCAGATTCCAAATTGCTCTTTAACTTGGAACATCACCACAAGAGAATAATCATGGAAGCCATCGAGATAGAGAAACACCCTCACAACATGAACAAGCGTGACGACACGTCCCGCCTGCCAGACATCTGGAAATTAGCCCTCCCCACAAAAACCGACACCAGAACCAGAGGCACACAGAACGCCATCACCAATCAACCACACCAGACCCAAACCCAGACCCTCTCCACAGATAAATTACAGACACCATCCAGTAGCCAAACCATAGTGGCACCTCCGGATGCTGCACCCCCCTGCAATCCCTACACAGATCTGGCTGGCACAGGGCACAAAACCACAGCTCGCCCCTATACACGAAGCCAAGCCAGAGCACAACTAAGTGCAGTACAGCCATCTTCTCAGAAAAACTCTTCACAAGCTCAAGAGGTCAAGACACGAAAGCTTTAGCAACTAATCCACACCTAATGACCCACCTAAGTGGTACTCAGAATATCACTCAAGAAATCACTCATGATATCCCTCAAGTAATTAAGGAACAAAAGAAGAAAAGGCACACTAACCTGGGAACTTCCTCTCTGCCCAGAACGTTGGAGGCTATACACCACACCCCCTCAACAGTATTTATAGGAACTCAAACACTGAGATCCTGCTCTGTTCCAGTAACAAGAAGCCGAAAGCACCAGCCTGAAGATGACGAGTGAGACCTCGTCGAAACGTCGCCTAGACACCCCAACTCTTACACGGGAAGACACCCGAAGACACCAAAACCTGCATATATATATATATATATATATATATATATATATATATATAGTTGATTAAAACAGTGAACTAACAAAAACAATTAAAGAGGAGAGAAAATGAATAAAACTTTTTTTAAAAATTACAGACTCCATATACGAATGTGACCTCTACTGTTGGCAGCAAAATGCCTCTGAATACCAGTTCCTGGGAATCACAGGTGGAAAGTGGGGTGTTGTGCTCAAGTCCTACTTTTGGGCATCTGGGTTGGCCATTGTGAGAACAGAATGCTGGACTAGATGGGTCATTCGCTAGATTCAACAGAGCTCTTACATTCTTACAAAGGAAGTGAAAATCAAGTTTATTTATGTGCTGTTCTTACCGACAGAAGCACCGGTCATGTCTTGGGGTCAGTTATGCTTTGGTTATTAGTCTGTAACATTTTGCATTATGTTAAAACAAGTGCTGTGAAGCCTTAGAAACAATGCATTTCCCTTGTCCCTTTCCTGTGTCTATCTCTTGTTATATATAAAAATACATTTTATGTGATTAAAAACAATTTGAACCAATGTGTTATTCTGATAACTGTAGTCTGCTTCTCATAAGATGCTAGGCTGTTTAGTGAGTTGGTGTCAGTTTAGGGCTGCTTCCTGCTGGTTCCTTATCATAGGACTGAGTTTGCCCTTAAGCATTGGCCTGTTGCAACACAATTAATTGTGAGACCCACACCCACCCCTTTGAGAGTTTTGAAAGCTGCCTCATGATGGATAGGAAGAATCCAATCAGAGACGTTTAAAGGAAAGTCCTTGTATATTCAGGGAAGCCACTCAGATGGCAAAAATTGCACGCCAAGTGGTTAACGGCAGCCAAGTAATTGCTTCTGATTGTGGTGATAAAGCTTCTCAGAATCTCGCTCTGCATTTTTCCTCAAGTTACAACACACACTCAAGGGAGTCATGAGACAGAGCCATTCAGTGTGTGAGAAAAAGTCTCTACCTTAGCCCATGCTGACTTCTTGTTGCTTCAGTTGTGGGCATTTGTTCTCATGTGACTGAAATGTTGGTGGGCCACTACAAACCATCCAAAGTTCACAACAACTAGAGGTTCAAGGATACACTGGGGAGAGGAAATGATTGTAAAAGCAATTTAAGGCTCACTGGGGAGAGGAAATGATTGTTAAAGCAATTTAAGGCTGTAGTTTAGACATTGATCCCCCTGCCCCACAAAGAACAAGCCTAATAAACAGAACAGCTTTTGTGGTGATGGTAGCGGCATGTGTTCATTAGATTTCTATTAAATGAAATATAATTTAAATTGTTTTCTTTCTTTCTCTGAATGTCACTATAGAAACAAGTGTTTGCTCTGGAACACGTCTGCAATTCTGTAGTGACATTTAACTTCAATCCAGGAAATGAGAGATTTCTGGTATGAATGCAGAAGTGTTAGTCAACAGTTTTATTTGATTTGTTAAAAAATAGCTGAAGTCACAATCTGCAAGTCCATGAAAGGCTCTTCAGAGGAATAAAGAAAGATCAGACTCTGAAGTACACATCTACTTTCAAAAGTGAATTTTATTATAAATATCACTCTACAATGGTAAAAAATGGTAAGAAAATTGGGGTTCATATGGAAGGGTGGAGTAGGGAAAAGTAGTTTCTTAGGTAAGACATTTAAAATGTTGACTGGATGTTTTCAAAATACCCCAATAATTAATCTTGCTTCTAGAAGAAAAATAATGGCAAGAGCAATATTAGTCACAAAAGCTAGTTTCATTTCAGTATATAGATTCAGAGATCAAGATGAAAATCCAGCAAATTGAAAGTCTTCTCCAAAGGGTAGCTATTTTCATCCAGTACAAAATGGCTCCTGATTTCCAAAATATAGGATGCTTGTGTGTCTGTGAGCAGCGAATGACACAGATCTGCTACTATCATGCCGTATGTGGTCTCTAAAGAAGGCGCTGCAAGAAACAATGAATGGTTCAAACATTTTATTATCACACGACTCCTTTCCAGTTTACACTCAAGATAAGCTATTCTCCCTGGACAAGCCTCCTCATACAAGAACAGGAAAAATAGGCCCTAACAGGGCTCCCCAATAATCTTTCCTTTAGAACAATATGAAGCATTTTGTGACTTTCAGTAAAGCAGGGTAATCCATTCACAACTATCTAAAATTTAAAAATATAAGTGCTCAAAAAGAGTGAAGCCTGCTACTGACATTGGATTCTTGGTCAATACAGTGGCACCTCAGGGTACATACGCTTCAGGTTACATACGCTTCAAGTTACAGACTTCGCTAACCCAGAAATACTGCTTCAGGTTAAGAACTTTGCTTCAGGATAAGAACAGAAATCGTGCTCCGGCGGCGTGGCGGCAGCAGGAGGCCCCATTAGCTAAAGTGGTGCTTCAGGTTAAGAACAGTTTCAGGTTAAGAACGGACTTCCGGAACGAATTAAGTACTTAACCCGAGGTACGACTGTACTGAGGAAACCCCATGACTGTACAAGGGGGCACAGTGGATGTCTGCAGAATACTCACAGAAGCACCACCCCTCTCTCCTGTGGTTCTCTAAAGTAGAAGGGGTGATATACTGTTCAATGGTATTCAGAAGATGCAAAACAGTAGTTAATAATTCACTTAGCGAAGTCATCTACAGCCTGGTTAACACATAGCATCAAACCATTGCTTGGACTATGGTTTGGTGCTTGTGAGTGCTTTACTCCTTCCTCATTTGTGACCACACCTCAAGGCCAAAGCTGGTTTGTGTGCTTTTGTTATAAAAGCAAGCCAAAGTAAAACAAGATAGCAGGGGTGCAAAGGGGCAAAAGGCAAATGTTGTTTTATACCATTTTTCTCATGCTAGAGCCAATATCTGCCTGCCAAGATATTGTGAAAAGCAAAGGAGAGAGGCCTGAGACAGGGATAAAGCACAAGATAAGGGCTCTAAGATTGTCAGGCTGCAATATATTTAGAAAACGGAGTAACATTCCCATTGGCCCAGTTTACCCTCCCAGACCACATAACCCTCAACTTACCTATCCATGATACCTATGTTTGCATGTTGCAACAAGCCAGGCTGGTTTGTTTTCCCACACACATGGCAGAGCCAGGAGCAGCAAACTACGGTTTAATGGAGCATGCAAACCAGGCCTCTGCCCCCAGGGTGGAAAAAGTTCCCAGAACAGTTGGTATGTCTCTGTCGGAGAAACACCTGAATAAACCTCTCCCAGTTTAAGTTTAATGAGGATTTTTTTTTAAAGGACTGGCATTAGGGAGAACTCCCACTTCACATAAGTAGAAGTTGAATAGCCGCAAACATTTGACCACTAAGTTTTGTCTGCTTTTTTTATTCAGTTACACAAATACAGTGGTACCTCAGGTTAAGTACTTAATTCGTTCCGGAGGTCCGTTCTTAACCTGAAACTGTTCTTAACCTGAAGCACCACTTTAGCTAATGGGGCCTCCTGCTGCCGCCAGAGCACAATTTCTGTTCTCATCCTGAAGCAAAGTTCTTAACCCGAGGTACTATTTCTGGGTTAGAGGAGTCTGTAACCTGAAGCGCATGTAACCTGAAGCATATGTAACACGAGGTACCACTGCAATTCCTAGTGTATTACCTATAGCCTTGTTCAGCCACTCTGCTGGAATATTGAGGAACATTTTCTCCATTAGTTCTGACGCCACTTGAACGGACACATCACATTTCCCATCCTCTACAGTCATCAGTGCAGGTCTAAAGGAGGAAACAGGAAAAGTGCTATCAGTACTAAGTCAAGTCAAGTCAATGTTTATTACGGAAACAGCCAGCATATTAAACCAGTTTTTATGCATAATTCTCTACATAAACAAAAAAAAATATCAATATAGGGTTTAACAATCAATATACCAATTAAGCGTATTTAAAATGCGTGTCCTGTCAGTGCTTGTGTTTAATGGCTTAATTTTTCATTAAACCTGAGGATAAGATAATTAAGAGTATTATCACATTCAGTCGCATACTGTTATCCATGACAAGTTGATTTAATGACATTATCTTGATTTAATGACTCGGTAAGGTACCTTGATTGAACAAGCAGGCAAAATTTGCTTCTACACAATATGCTAGTGTATTGTTTCAGTAGCCTTTCCTTGTATTTTAAAGTGGTAATATGTTTATAAGACACTTTAGAAGCTGAATACTTACAGCCAGAGTGACTGCAACACTCTATTCGGATATTCCAGACATGAGCAAGAGGGGAAACTATGATTAAGTGAAGAATTTCTAATTCCTTCTAGATCTCATGTACTTGAATATCAGGTATTTGGGCATTTTAAATAATAAAATACATATTAAGAAGAACAGTGTTTAATTTCTAAAAAGAAAAGCCTGTTCAAAAGGTTGCCACAAAATTATATGTTCATATTTTCAAGCCCTTGTAATTCCAGATGAACAAGGATCCGTAAGAAGAAGCTCAACTACATTGTTGCTTAGAGAGAAGATCTCTATATTGGAAGAATCTTTGGGGAAATGTAATCAATACCTTTGTTCTTTTGACTCAGCCTCTTGTATAGGGAGGGGAATACATATATCTGGTTATTCTGAGGTATTATAAGTTAACCACAATAAAATACAGTTTGGGGGGCTTATCGATTGCAACTCCCTTGCTCTAGAGCAGGCTTCCTCAACCTCGGCCTTCCAGATGTTTTGAGACTACAATTCCCATCATCCCTGACCACCAGTCCTGCTAGCTAGGGATCATGGGAGTTGTAGGCCAAAAACATCTGGAGGGCCAAGGTTGAGGAAGCCTGCTCTTGAGAATTCCCCAACCACACAGTTGAGCGCTTATTGGGGGCTACAGGGGGGAGAGGTTACGGTGCAGTTATACTGTTAGTTTTTTAAGCTGTATTTAAATGAAACAGTTTAACTGTAGTGCAGTTAAAATCTTGAAAATGTCAAAGGACAGGCATCTGAAACGTGCTATGAATCTTGTTCTCTACCCTATAACTGAAAACTGAAATGATGATCTTGGAGACCATCCAATGTCAAAGAGGGCTGTGCCTAAAGACAACATCTTATAATTTCCCAAAGAAAATAGTACCACTCATTTATGAAGCTCTATACTTATGAACAGGGACACGGGTGGCGCTGTGGGTAAAAGCCTCAGCGCCTAGGGCTTGCCAATCGAAAGGTCGGCAGTTCGAATCCCCGCGGCGGGGTGCGCTCCCGTTGCTCGGTCCCAGCGCCTGCCAACCTAGCAGTTCGAAAGCACCCCCAGGTGCAAGTAGATAAATAGGGACCGCTTACTGGCGGGAAGGTAAACGGCGTTTCCGTGTGCTGCGCTGGCTCGCCAGATGCAGCTTTGTCACGCTGGCCACGTGACCCGGAAGTGTCTCCGGACAGCGCTGGCCCCCAGCCTCTTGAGTGAGATGGCCGCACAACCCTAGAGTCTGTCAAGACTGGCCCGTACGGGCAGGAGTACCTTTATACTTATGAACACCTCCATTTGTTGTTCAAATCCACAAAGGCAGAGTCGGGGGGGGGGGAGAAGTAGAGCAATAAGACTAAGCTTTTTAAAATAAATAAAAAATACATGTTTGCAGCTGACCCTTCAAAACAGGTCATGTGATTCAGAATAAATTCAAGGGGGGAAAGTATACTCAAGCATATCTAACTTTTGGCTTCTTGAGTCAAGGACGTTCTCAGCTTTGAAGTTCCAAACACTTGACTAATGGTGGTGCTTAATCAGTTCGCTCTCTGTATGCAAGCAATTAAGGTGAACCAAATCGGTTGGCAGCTGAGCAGCTATTTCAGTCCCCCACTAATACTTTTAATCAACTACAAATAAATTGCAATTTCAAAGAGAAGCAGGTTGAGATGCTTAATTTCGAAATATACTAAATAATTAACACAGGACACTGGCTTCTAACTACAGCATTATCAGTTCCTGATAAGGTCACTGGGAAAGATTTCACCAAACGTCATGCTCTTATAAAGTCAAAACCACTACAGGAAATTAAAGGCTTGTAGATGTAACTATTGGGATGCAGGTGGCGCTGCAGATTAAACCACAGAGTCTAGGACTTGCCGATCAGAAGGTCGGCTATTCAAATCCCTGAAATGGGGTGAGCTCCCACTGCTCGATCCCTGCTCCTGCCAACCTAGCAGTTTGAAAGCATGTTAAAGTGCAAGTAGATAAATAGGTACCGCTCCGGCGGGAAGGTAAATGGCGTTTCCATGCGCTGCTCTGGTTCGCCAGAAGTGGCTTAGTCATGCTGGCCACATGACCCAGAAGTTGTACGCCGGCTCCCTCAGCCAATAAAGCATGATGAGCGCCGCAACCCCAGAGTCGGTCACGACTGGACCTTATGGTCAGGGGTCCCTTTAACTTTAGATGTCATTATTATTTGGTTTTACTACAACAATCAGATTTTAACTATTATAATATGTTAAATTCCATTTTTGGGAGGAGGGAGGCGGAAGGCAGGATGTAAATTCACATACCCACACCTGAAATAGAAACTTGACATTAATATACATAAAGGGAGAGAAAGAGAGATGCAAGGCACACTTTCACATTCTTAACTGCCCGCCATGCCATTATTTTCAATCCTTGCTGCAGAGTTAAAAATAAGCTGTAGAAACCCAAGGAGCAATTAAGTGGACCAGGAAAGAGAAATGTCACGTTAATTTAATTGTTGCATGCAGTTCCTTAAACCAGACAAGAATCCATAATCATAAATGCAAATCAGATCCAGTATTTGCCTTTCAACAAATCTAATAGGCAAAAGAAATATTGGTAGGTGATAAATTCATTTAAGAAACCCTTTCAAATAGGATTTTCACAATAGGATTTCTATACATCTCTTGCAGACAAGTACAAAATTATGTTGTACAAAATTTGGTGTATAAGACTATGGACAAACCTGCCATTTGCCTCTCTCTACAGTAAATTGTCTCCATGTGAATGCTAACTGCAGAGTTGCTACAAAGCCCTTAACATTTCTGAAAGAGACCACCTCAAACATCAGCTATTGCTATATATAATAAAGTCAGATGCATCTGTGGATTTTGTGGGGCGGGGGTTTCCCACCTGCATAAACTATCCACTACTGCCACCTAGTGTTTGTTGTCAGGTTTCTCTTCCCACAGAAGTTGCTGAATTATTTCAGCAAGGTAATTGGCTTCTTAAAACATGATGCTGTTTCTAGTTTTTAATGAATTGCTGCTCCAACAGTTTTCCAGGGGTCTCTGTGTTACACTGGTACCCATAAACCTTTTGGACTTCAGCCTCAAGCTCTGTCAGCAACTTTTATTACCATGGGAATCACCAAAACAGATAGATAAAAATAGAGATTTCTATCCAATGAAATCATCCTGTTTGTATATCCTGTTTCTGCCTGTGCAATGGAACTTCCCCACTCCTCCCCCTGCATGTATACCAAAGCTGTTCTTGGGGGTTCCCTTCGGAAGAGAGGAGTGGAAGGGGAAGTTCTGTTGCACAAGCTGAAGTCCTTGTGTGACTGGGATGGACTTTGGCTGATACAACCCAAAGATCACACTTTGTAATGAAGTAATAGTAATTTATACAAAGATATGCATTAACACTTAGTTCTGTAACACTGACCAAACACAGTTTCTGTTAGACTGAGGTGTTTTTATCCTGTTGCACCACAACATTGTTTGCTTGGTATATGGAAGGACATAAAAACTAAACTAATACTTTAAATGGGAACTTGATGGTCTTTCGGGTTTGTACACCATAAACACGTTCAATATTTAAATGGTGTAAACAACGCTTATATTAAAAGGTTGAATTTATAACCTGGCCTGCTAATCTCGTAATTCCCAGAAAGGGGTGTGAGACACTTGGCTCCTCCACAAGGTGCCCATTGCTATGGGCTGCAACAGGATAGGGATGCCAAGGCACACAGCTGTACATTTGCCCTTCCGTAGGATTTGTCTTCATCTACCAGAAGAATCTACTTACCCTTCAACCCTCTGTGAAAAACTCACACAAAGTATCAGTTTTTCTACTACCCATTCATACCAAAGCAGTAAGAGTAGGGTGACAGAAAACCACAAGCCTAGTGAATGTAATTGACTCAATCTGACCCTGGGAGCATTTCACCAGACTGGACTGATTCCCTTTAAAACAATGTTATGGATAGAATGTAGAAGTATAAATAAAACATATCCCCTTTTACAATAATACTCCTGCGGGCCAGATTCATATGTTAACATGGCAGCTACCGTAAAGTCATTCTCATTCACTCTCACACATTCATTCATATATTCATTATATACACACTTTTTTACCTGTAGAATATCTTCACTTTATTAGAGGGTAAGCAGCTAACACACTGTCTGTAGATCTTGTTATCATCTATCTGTAGTTCAAGTCCACATTTTGCACAGCCCGCATAGGTGATCTGAGTAAGAGAAGCAAATATCTGCTGCAGTGAAGTTTTATAATCAAAGACAAGTTGTCCATGTGGAGAAGAGGCAACAGCAAACTTCAACTCTGAGATGCAGGCTTTCACTTGGATCATTCCTACGGAAACATAAAGGAGTTGTTTAGTCTCTTCTGCTGCCAAGAAAACAGGTAAATCATTATTGCCAACTGAATAATGGTAGCTACTTGAACTATCATGTAAACTAATTTTAATCTTATTCTAATCTTAATCTTAGTCTACAGTAAACCCCACTGAGTTCAATTGGATTGTTTTTAAGGTGTGTTAGATTGCAGCCTAAACAGCTCTTCTTCACTGAACCAAATTAGACCAACAAGGACACAGGGAGTGACACTTGGAGTTCTCTTTTCCTAATGGTCCATATACTTCTTGAAAGAGCATTAAACATATTTCCCTTTGGGTTGGCATTCAATCACCAGGACTGCACAGATGTGGGACAACTCTAATTTAATTAGATACTTGGCATTGTGTGCTCCTTTTTAATTTTTAATTGCTGTCATTTGCCCTCTCAAAGCTCTTCAGTACAATTTAATAAAGGAGCAAGAGAATCCCACTCCCTTAAAAAGAGGGAAGAAAAAAGAATGAAAATCTCACCAGAACATTTCCCCTCCAGAAGTGCAGCAAGAGTAGTTATACCCATCAGTGATCTGACATCCTTCTGAAACTTCTCTTTGAACTCAATAGCTCTTCTATCATCATCGAAGAGGCACTCCAAAGATGTCCATGGTGTTGTATGCAATTCGAGTTCACCAGAGATAGGACTGTGTTTTACAAATAGGTATTTGAATTCCCATATGTGGTCTAAGAAGAAAAGAATAACCCCACTTAGAATTTTAGATTCTAATTCCTTGTTCATAGCCACAGAAAACTTTGGATGGAATAGTGCACTTTCAGAGATGATGAAAAAGAGGAATACCTTCAATGCTGTGTGCAAAAAATAAATAGATAGCATTTTGAGTGTTTACAAACCAGATAAATTTGCCTAGTTTACACAAACATCTTGCTTGGGAGATGCTATGAGTGGTGGAGGAAGTCACATCAGGACCAACCCATCCTACTCACCAAATGCATCTGTCCCATGTATGAATGTAAAGCAGGGGTGGAGAAGCTGTGGCCCTCCAGATGCTGCTAGACCCTAACTTGCATCAGTCCCAGCCAGCACGGCCAATGACAGGGATGCTAGGAGCTGTAGTCAAGCAACATCTGGAGGGCCACAGGTTCCTCAGCCAATGAAAGTTTGCACAGGGCCAATGCCTTTAGAATCCAAATCACATAGACCAGGGGTCAGCAAACTTTTTCAGCAGGGGGCCGGACTATATTTTGAAAATAATAATAATGAACGAATTCCTATGCCCCACAAATAACCCAGAGATGCATTTTAAATAAAAGCATTCATTCTACTCATGTAAAAACATGCTGATTCCCGGACCGTCCACGGGCTGGATTTAAAAGGTGATAGGGCCGGTTCTGGGCTTTAGTTTGCCTACCCATCACCATAGCTTTTCCCTTTTCTTGAGAAGAATCCTATTCGGAATAAGGGAATTTCCCTTAAAAAAAGGAAAAAGTTGACAGCTATGACAATGACATAGACACACAACATATGGTCAATTCCCACACAGGTCACGTATTGCATGGTTTGGGCTTGCTCCTATTGGATGAATATTTCATTACAATCAAGCTGAGAGAAGGCAACCGCTAAAGGTCTCCTAGTGTACTCATAGCTGGGAAGAGATTTCAATTTCCTGGCTTACAGATCATGACCAAAACTGCTGCCCAACATCTCTTTACAATCCTTGCAACAAAAGATAGTGGTATTTCAATTTCAATACATATGAACACTTCTTTATATTCAGAATAAATGTTACTGTATCTTCTGAGGAACGTGCTCAAGATTACACTCTCACATACTTAATATATTTATAATGAAATAATGGCTTGTAAATACTTTGATTTCCAACAGAAATGACCTCTGTATGCTGATCTATTTTCCTATGCTCAGTAGTACTATGAATGACCACCACATGCTGCTCTATGGTGAGTTAGTCATAATGCTCAGTTGTCATGACCTACAGCCCTGGTTGGCATGAAGTAAACTCCTGATCCTGGTAGTCTTGATAGGAACATTTAGGATTTTTCAACAGAGATAGATATTTGGACAGTTAAGAACACAAGTCTTATCTTACCTTCCAGATATAGTCCTTTAATGATTAAACACAAATTGTTTGAAATTTCAAATTACTCACAAAACTAACTGTAGACTAAATTGCAAGGTTGAATGACAAAGAAGGGCACAATGCTAGATTTCTTTGCCTTAATTTAACAAAGCAGAGCTTGAAATAAATGCTATAAAAAGCAGTCAGCTACCTGCAGTTGTTTAAAGAGCAGAAATCTTAATATTTTTGCACAGGGACACACAAGATGACCCTGCAATATACATGGACATATATCACATAACGATAGGCAGTTTGCTAGTTCTAACGTAAGTCAAGACTACTGTGTGAATTTGTGTTGCTTAACACAAAAGCCTTAACTAGCTAGTAACTATTTGGAAACAAACTGAAACAGTTGCAAAAGTGATTGATATTGCTATTTCAGAAGTAAGAAATCAGCCATATATTTAACAGGCATTTGTATTATACAGTATGAGATAGCCATTTCAAACAAAAAGGAGATTAGGGTAAAATGATAACATACTGTTTGCTCCCTTCTGTTGCCCTATGTCAATGGATTACACAAAGAATTCCACAAATATTGCATTAAACCAAGTAGTGACTTTTTACCTCTTTTCCTTTGAAGCTGAGGACAGTGAGCCGATAGAGCCCCCCATAACACCAAGCCATAATGCTGGTCCTTCATCTGTTCCACTGTTAAAATAATTTTTCTTTTTGTTTCTCCTTTGTAACTGTATGTAGATTCTAAAGATAAAATATTGCAAACACAAACATGATTTATATAGAAGTTGAGGGGGGAGTAGTTGAGGGTGCTGATGTTAAGTCAAGCAGAATTTTGACACCTAAAATTATATGCAAGAGGGGAAAACTAACAATTCAGCTGAACGTGCACCAGGTGAAACCTGGTTAACTACACCATATTAAACAATCATATTTTCAGAAACTATTATGAACCACAATTAGGAAATGGTACAAGTTAATGGTTGATCAACATTTCCTGAAAATCTTTTCCCAAACATTGAGTGACCTGGCCCCATCAAATATATTGTATTTATATGCTGTTTTAGACTACAAGACAATGAACTACTTTTGGTTTTGACCTTCCCCCTTTGAACAGCAGATCTCCATGCCAGAGCACAAACTATATACTTTGAAAGTCCCCTTGGTTTTGAAAAGGGATTACCATGTGGAACATGAAGGGATGTTTTTTAAAAACAAGTCTTTGGGCACATAGAATAAGCCATATAGTACTCTGCATCCTGGACATAAAAGCTTCCTTTCAAATATTTGCATTAACATGCTTAGTGGCTGTTTTCTCTCAGACAGGTAAGTCGGAGGGAGGTATCTTTTCAAGGTCTACTCTTAGGTTTTTTAAATCTGTAGCTAGGGAACTGCCATGTCCACCTTATTCTTTTCAATCTTAAGATACAGCCCCAGTGAAATATAGGATTAAAAAGTCAACTCACCTGATAGCACAGTGATGTTGATAATTTTCACTATTGTGTGCACCAATCTATCTGGTTTGAGCTGATCTAGTTGAATATGTTGTATATTGTTCAAAGTCTGGGTCTGCCTTTGGGGGAGAGCTTGAAGATAGGCTTGCTTGGAAGAAACATATGCCAGCAAATCCTGGAGAATATTAACATCCACTATATGCGAGACTAGAAAAGAACATATATAAAAAATTTAAAATATCTCTAATTTTTGGGCAGCAGGGCTGTATGTTTCACCTATGGTAATCCCAGACCAAAATATCACTTGCAAGCATAACTAGCAATGTTCTTAACTTAATTCAGAAATAATAATTTAAAAATTATGTACTACTTAATGCCAAAATAAGCTTCTAAGCAGTTAGAAATAAATGTAAAAGATATATATTCAATGCAAATACAATCTCAGAAGTGATAGTTAACTAAGTTTTACTCAGGGTAAGCCCATTGAAATTAATAGACCTTAGTCATGTTCGTGAATTTCAGCGGCTCTACTGAGTAAAACTTAGTTTAATACCACTCAGAAGGCACTCATAAAGGCACAATTTGTACATCAGGGTAAAACATAGTTTTGTTCCTCTCCACTAACCAGTGGGAGCAACAATCCATGTTGTTGTATCCAAGCTTATACCATAGCTTGTTTCATCCAAACAAACCTTGATTAGTAAACCAAACACAAACCTTGATAACACCATGGCTTGTTTGCTGTGGAACAAATCATGATTCTCCAGGGATCATGGTTTGCTGCTACTGCTGGCTAGAGGAAAGGAATGAAAGAGCCTTCTGCACATCTGCCATGTGGTTTACCATGATGTGTGAATGCTGTCACTGTGATTCATGTGTTTAAAAAAGGCATCATTTATCTGATGAGTATGGTGTGTTTATTCAGGATTTTTTTTTATCACATTGGCCCTGTTCAATTTCTTTCTACGAGAGCATCCTCAGCTCTTCTCAGCAGCAGACAGAAATTGATGCTCAATCATATCACCTGCACCCATGCCTTCCCTGAACCTAATGTCTGAACATAGATTGAAATTCAGGTTGATATTGGGATACAGAAGTATTATTGGGGACAGCACGATAGGGAAGAAAGTAAGTGGACAAGCGTATAACATGCACATTTCATGTAGAAAAATGTTTGATTGAGCCATAGGTATGCCACACACATTCTAGTGCTCCTCGTGCATTAAATATTTGGATTAAATTTGTCTGAAGGGTATGAACTTTAGTAAAAGAAGTGATATTGTCAGGGAACTGCCATCAGAACAGGGGCAGGAAACAGAGGGGCAGTTGTGTTACAGGGAGCCTCCGAAAATCTTGCGAAGCAGTTCCTCTTCCGGTGATGAGGAAAGCCCCACCTCCAGTGGGGAAGAGGTGAAAGGACCAGAGGATGCTGGTGGGAGCCTCAGTACCGCTCCTGGCCAAGCCGGCCAGGAAGGAAGCATGCCCCTTCCGTCACCCACCCTGCGCAGAAATCTAAAGTGCAAAGAAGGAAGGAAATGGCTGGGCGTAATGAGACTTTTATGTTGGGGGAGGTCCAGGAAACAAGCACTCCCGGATTCTGCTAGCGATTGAGGTAGACATGAACTTGTGGCTCTGCACTGTAAATAGTTTGTACTAAAATAAAACCTGTAAAAGACAGGTCTGAGTCCTGCCTAGTTACTCACGAGCAACCACCACTGCCATCTGACAGATATTATGCAACCATTTCAAGAAAGTTTGGGAAATACTAGATTTAAATTATTAAGGAAATCATGAATTGGGACAAGAATTCACTGTATGCAAAGTATTAAAGCTCACATTTGTTTTGATTAATAGTCGAGCAGCTTCCAAGATTCAGTAACCGACTAGTGAACGTTGACTGCAGCAATATTTCCCCATTCCAGCGATTTTCATTTATAATCAGATCTGCAATGAAGAGAAGACACCTCAGTCCAGGTCTCCGGGGGACGGACGATGACACAGACATATCCCACTTCAAATCTACAAACTGGACTAGCCCCTGTTCAAAAACTGAAAGCCACCACCAAGTTGTTCAAGCTTTGCATGACTTTTTATATATTTAGTCTGTCTGAATTGGGCAAAGATATGGGAATATTAAAAGTCCAGCTTTGAATCCAAATTTTGGCTTCAAAACGCATTGTGGAGAACCCTTCACAACTGCCAGTTTCTGTTAGGGCGGCAGTAAATACAGTTCTGATGGGAAAAAAGAATGATTTTTCAAAGTTGAGTCTTTGGAGATAGCATAAGAGTTTTGCCAAGACTCCAATCCATGTTTTTATGAATTGAGCCACCAACTGTTTTCTTTCTCCTCCATCATTGTGGCAAACACTGATCAGCACTTGATCTCCCAACAAAAATCAGAAACTCACTTCAAACCCTGACTTTGGAGGGCAAACACTAAATGCTTTTCAATTCCAGTGCAACAGCAAATCATGCTTATCGTTAAGCTGCAAACTGACAGTGATGCCACATGTGAGAGGAGAAGTGAGTGCAAAGGTTGTTTCTGATCATCCAAACTGAACAGATGCATGTTGAGAAAAGAAAAATCCCTTATTTAATTGTGCTCCAATTCAGTTGCTGCCTTGAATTGAGGCAGTATTAAAAACAAATGCGGGGAACGGAGGGAAATAGATTATGCATTGTCATGATATTGTTTGATAGAGGTTTCTTGGATGTTCCTAATAGCTAGGAAGCATTAATTGTAGGGTGGGGCTGGAGAGCAACTCCTCTACCACATCTCTATAGCTGTAGTGTAATTTTTATAAATGTGCTTACAATAGGGAATGTGTTTCAGGAGACACTTAACATTGTACCCAAGACTCAGCAAAAAGGCATATACCATCGACCAGTTCACTATCTAAAATACTTCCTATGGAAATTGTCATAAATGAACTGATAAGTGCCATTTTAACCCTCACCTGTGAATAGTATGATATCGCCAGGAAACATTGTAAGTGACCAAAATGCTGCTGCTCTCCACAATGCAATCTTTCGTTGTACTTCAGACTGATCAAAAACTACGACTGTGGCTAGGGGGACTCTTGAGGACAATTTAGATCCTGGCTTTGTTTGTATTTCTTTAATATGGCAAGGATGTAGAACTGTGACCAAGACGGTGTACTTCTGACCTTTGCATAAACAGTCTTTAAGCAGGGATGGGTGTTTCAAAACTTTCTTAAACCCTGAAATTCTTAGTTGCTCTATTTGTGGAACTGCACAAACTGGAGAACAAATCAATTTGGCTTTCTTTGATTGCTGTTGGTCTCCAAGTGTAATGTAAGTTGCCGGTGAAATATCTTCAGATGTTTGAGATCTTTTAGTAGAGTGGCTGACTTGAGAACACAATATTCCTTTCTTCCACGGTTCAATATAATGTACCTCTTTTTTAGGTTTATCATCAGATGAACACAAATGGTCTGTAGGCATATCAGCATTTTCTTGGAAGCTATTTTCTCTCAAATACGAGTTGCTTTTCATGGTACTATCAAAGTCAAACAGTTCAAGAGAGCTATCTGTATCAGTGATATTTGCACACAAACCACCATTTTCATTTAACTGAATATGCAGTTCTGTGGATGCTTCATCTTCCCTACAAAGTCCATCCAATTCTGCTCCACTCGCCTTTGTAGATTTGCTTTGTGTTTCATTTTGTCCTACAGCATGCCGTCCTGAAAGCAGAGCAACTTGGCTTGAAGTCAGAATACTAAGGAATTCAGTGTCTGTTGAAACTGGAAGATTTGAACACACATTTAGTGGTTTTCCAGTCTTTGATTGTTTCATTACTTGTGGGAAACATCCCTCCAAGTATTGATTCAAGAGCTGGTAATGAGCACACGGAACATCTGATGGTTTCTCATCCTGTCCTATAGACTCCAGACCTCTGCTAAACTTTTCGGTACTAGAAGCCAAGGGAGGAATAGTAAGGTTATGCATCTTACTGGTACCTTCTTCAGCATCTTCAGATTGCTTGCTTGGTTCACCTGTTTTTATATATGTGAGAAGCTGCTGATATGGAAGGTGCTTAGCTTCATTGCTGAGTAATTTTACTCTTCCAGCACCAGCTCCACAGTCTGTCAAAATAACATCAGTCAGCCCATATTCTTTCCCACCATCTGGGGGGAAGTGATCTTTGGACTGAGCAGTCAATTCTGTATCATTCAGTGTCCGATGATCTACATGTTCAAGAAACATACATTTTCTAGTACAAAGTTTAAAAGTGTCCTTAGGTAATGAAAAATAGAGTTTCTGCCATTTTTCAGCAGTAGATGCTGAAAACCTCTCTTCTTTAGAAGTCTTTAATGAGGCTGGGAGGCTAGGTGCACCAAAGAAAATATGAATTTGAGGTGCTGCAGACATGCTGTTCTTTCAGCTTTTTGATTATGAAGAAAATTTTAATATAATAGTTCATTTAACACACAGTGCTTAAAATGTGACTTATAATCACTCTTCATTTTTCAAACAATTCATTAAAGGTTAGCAATATTAATATTTCATACACATTACCCAAATAAAAAATTCCATCCTACTGATTTTGGAAGTTGGCTAAGTATCCCTAATAAAACATTACAAACTGAGGTGTATCATATAACTGAAAGACTTAATAATGGTAGTTTGTGTTTTAAAGAGCCCAGAACACTATGGTGTCCAACAGCCAGTTCTACCCATGTGACTTTTATGGGATGTTCCTTATTAATTTTGGTCCCTAGCGAAGAGTCACAGTGAAGCTGGGAAACATGCTTCAACAGCATCAGACTTCTTAAGGGATACAGTACAATTGTCTCTAAAACTTAGCTGTGTTTGTTAACTTTTAGTTAAATATCCAGGTTTATTAAAATGCATGAAGACAAGATGACAACATCACCAATGAAATTTTTCAGTCATATTTCTATGCTGAAATATTATGATTTTCATATTATTCAAATCTGGATGTTCACTGCTACTTGGCACTTTGGACATCAGCTTCTGCTCACATCTGGCATTTTATTTTTTTTAAGTGATGGCGAAACATGCACAATCATGAATGCTTCCACTTGAAATCAGGAGCCCAAGATCTCCAATACGTATTCCAGATTTTTGATCTTCTGTAAAATATTTTTAAAAAACAAGCACAACGCTCAATAAAATTCTTAAGCATTTATTACTTAACACATAAAACAATTATTTATATTCTATTTTCCTTCTTAAAGAGGAACTCAGAGTAGGTTACAATAAGAAACATTTGCCTCTCATTTTATCAGAAAATATTTAATCCATATTCTTAGTTGCCTATCAGAGGTCACCAAATCCTTAGAAAACTATGAGTAGACTCTACATTGTAGCACGACTGTATGAGGCATATATATATATACAGACATTTTATAATTAATCCAGTTCTGGAGCAATATTAAACATACCCTAACATATTTATTTATTTACTGTCTGCCCTAGTATGGACAAGTGTTTTATTTCAAGTGGAATCTAAAACTGAGATTCCTTTTTTATGAATTTTTTTTTTATTAGATTTCAATTACAGTCCAATAATAGCCTCATTATAATAATACCAATTTATAACCCAGGATCAAAGCCAAAAATCAGCCAAAGCAGTTCAGTTTAGGAAGAATCAGAACAAAGGGACACACCAAAAGTGAAAGAGGAATGTGAGATGCAGTGGGCAGGATCAATTGGGAATGGGTACTTTAGGAACAAAGTACAGTGGTGCCCCGCAAGACGAATGCCTCGCAAGACAAAAAACTCGCTAGACGAAAGGTTTTTCCGTTCGCGATTTGCCTCGCAAGACGAATTTCCCCTATGGGCTTGCTTCGCAAGACGAAAACGTCTCGTGACTTTTTTTCTTTGACTAAAAACAAAGACATGTTTTGTTTATAAAGTTAATTTATTTTCCCTTAAATTTTTGAACTGCTCTTTACAGTATGTGTGACTTTAAAGAGCAGTTAATAAACTGTTGTTGTACCAAATTTGGCTTTGTTTGGACTTTTTTTGACCATAGGAATGCATTAATTGATTTTCAATGCATTCCTATGGGATTTCGTGCTTCGCAAGACGAAAAATTCGCTAGACAACAAAAATTGCGGAACGAATTAATTTCGTCTTGCGGGGCACCACTGTATTTATTGTCGCTTCATGGATCTTGTGGATCTTGTGGATGAGCAACTGTTCCAAGTTCAACAGCACAGTGGGTTGATCACATCCAGCGGAAACAATAACCCAGTATTTATAAGTAATTTATAAAGAGAATATAATGGCAGGGATGAAGTAGACAGAAGGTAAAAAAGGAGAAATTGAGAACACTGTTCAGTGTTGCCTAATCCAAGGCTAAGGTTTTCATAACATCTGTAGGATTTAAATAGGTCTGGTAAAAGAAAAAGATCAGCCAAGGTCATCATGAACCACAAACTCTGAGAAAGATGCAATACTGCTGGAAACAGCAGTGCCAAAGTAGAGATTAAAGGTCATGCAGTGTTTGACAAAAGTAATGATGAAACTTTAGGCACTGGCCTACTATCAACAGGATGGAGTTTGCTATCTCTGAGTTGTAGAGTTCAAAAGTGACAGAGGAATGGCAAGAGTAAATAATTTGTTTAGGTCAACCCCACAGAGCATAGGTTTGAGACCACTTGCCCCATTTGTTCATTAGTATATTACATTTAACTTACTTTTGTTATAATTTTATCCAGCCCTTCTTCCCATAGGGCAGTGTACACATAGGTAAAAAAAAAAAATCAATCCATTTAAACATTTAAAACCAATAGCCATATAGAAGTAATATCAGTACAAGAGTTTAAATATACAATGAATTACGGTTGGAAGGGATCCCAAGTGTCTATCTATCCAAATGCCTGCAATGCAGGAATTGCAACTACATCATACATGACAGATAGCCATCCAACCTCTGCTTTGTCTTACCCATAAAGAGAAAGTAAAATATACAAGTGGGAACTGCAACAAAATGTTGCAGTGTGTAGTACTACTATTCAGCGTTCTAGTCATCCAACAATGTCTCCTTTTGGGATTCCCCATTCAATTCCTCATCCAACTTTACAATTGTATGATTCTATGATCTCCTCTTGCTTTTGGCCTCCCAGACAACATACATGTAGCCTCCTATGGCTGCTGGGTGGCAGAGGGGGGTTGTTCCTAAAGCTTTCCCCTACAAACCTAGGGGTTCCTCTAAACATGCTGATACCTTCTTCTCAGTGGCACCATTTAGATTACATAGCCATCATAACTCAGTACCTGAGAATACTATTAGTATATATAGCACTTCAATTCTTTGCTCATTCCTCCTACCTTGAAGAACTTCCTGAAAGTAGGAAACAAAATACTACAAAAAATTTGAGATAGAGCCTCTAGAGCAGTAAAAACTCTGGAGAAGCTGTATTGTGCTTGATTCTGGGAGAAAAGCATTTTCCCCACATAGTAGGGTTATCACTATATTGAGGCACTACTTCAAGCATACTAACAAAAACAGGAGGAGCTGTACTACACACAGAGAGATATATACAGTACTAAGCTACTTTCTGTAAACAGCAGGGAATGTTTCCCACTAAATTAGGTTCCTGCAAAGGTCAATTCAGAAATAGAAGATCACCTAAGTAAAGAAAGCACTCCATGCTTGACCTGACAAAATCATTATAATCTCAGATTTCATTAAAACACACTGGTTTAATTTAATTTTTGATTTAATTTTTTAAAAAACAAACCTTTTCAATGGAGGAACAGGAAAGGGGGAGAAAGAACAACACTGGTTTCACTCAGCATTCCTAGAGGTTGATACCACAGATGGGAACAACCTTCTTCAATGGCAGCACTCCAAATCACTGCTGACAGATGTTCATTCAGACTGCAATCTCTGAATATGAAGGCCAAGATTGTGGGGCTCTCTCTCACATTAGCTACCTGGGCTGAGGTTCATGCAATTCTTGCTATGTAGAAGCAGGCTACAAAAAATTCACCCACTCCCAAGCCATGTCTACTTTAAATGAGATTTTGTATAATCAGAGGGGAACTTTACATTATTTATAGCTTTGCATCTTCTACACAAAGACTGTAGCTAAATCTATACAATAATAAAAAGAAAAACTGTTGCTTTGGAATTAAATGTTTACAATCTGGGGATACAATCTTGCATCTAATGCTATGCTTTTAAACTAGGTGACCACAGCAGAACTAAGTGTGTACAGTGGTACCTTGGTTCTCAAACTTAATCTGTTCTGGGAGTCCGTTCAACTCCCAAAATCATTCGAAAACCAAGGTGCGGCTTCTAATTGGCTGCAGGAGTTTCTTGCACTCAAGCGGAAGCCGGGTTGGACATTTAGCTTCCGAAAAACATTTGCAGACCAGAACACTTACTTCCGGGTTTGCGGCATTCGGGAGCTGATTTGTTCAACAATTAAGCCGTTCAAGAAGCAAGGTACCACCGTATACCTGAATCCAAATAACTGGATTCATCCAAGAGACTGTTGGATTGTTGGACTGTTGATCCACCTGAGCATCTTGCCCCAAAGATGATAAATTTGAAACTGCACTATAATTGCCTAGATTAGAAGGAACAATAGTTGGTTTTTGTTCAGACCTGCAAGTACTCACTCTTTCAGATTAGCACGAACAGTTGAGTTTAGAAGTAACATTAAACCACAAGACATAATAAACCATAGTTAATTTAAAACAGGAAACAATGCTTGAACTTGTGGCCATGCAGGAGGAAGAAAGAGAAGGGAGGTGCGTATGAGCTTGAGGCTCACAGAGGCTCATTCCCATAATGCTAAGCAATGCTTTGTGTTTCATCTCATGGAGGCTTATGAGGCATTCATTGACCCTTGTTATAAAATCAGAAAGGACAAGTGTCAAGCAGGCACATCATGGCACAGACCCAGTCAAGCACCTTGCCCACACCCTCAGCTGAAATCAGCCGATATCCATCGAATCACCTGCAACAAGCACAGCCTAAGCTGCCTTTTGGTATAAACCCCAATATATAGCCAAGCCAGAAACAATGCAAGTTACTTTATCTCAAAAATGCGTTTTTATGACAGAAATTATTTATGCAGCAATCCTAAAATTATTTGCTCAAATGCTTGTAAAGCCTTAAACACATTTCACCTTTCATTTGCTTTTAATATCTAATACACAGAAGAATATGGGAGAACAATTTTAAAATTATGGAAGAAGAGAATGCTACAGTAAGGCTGTTAATAAATGTCAATTGCCCTGCATTTCTCTAGTGACATATGGCAATCAGTTTTTTATATTACATTTAGATGCTGTACTAAAGTAAAAAAGAGAGATAAAACCTGCAACTGACATATACTGGTTAGAACTAAAAGGCACATTTCCATTACCTTTGTTAATTATTACACCATTTCTTAATCTGTTCCACTATAAGTGGCCAATAGAACATTAGCTTTTTATCTCTGTGGTGGTCAGAGTCTTACTGATGGGTCAATGATCTCTTAAAATGTGACTAACTGCATCAGCAAGTTTGAGCTTTGCTACGAGCTGCAACTGATTGTTGTAACGGCTCTTACTACACAATTAGAAGCCATGAAAGAAATAAAGGGCTTGCACAAGCAACATAATAAGATAGAAAGTCTTTTGACACAAAACACTGCTATACCATTTCTCTCTCTCTCTCTCTCTCTCTCTCTCTCACACACACACACACACACACACACACACGAGAATCTGTGTGGGGTTCTATTTTGTCTAGCAAATTATCTTTCATCACTTCAAAGACCAAATTAGAGAACAATGTTATAGTTACTTCTTAGCAAAACAATTATCAGCCTAATTCTATGCAGAGTTAGGCTAAACTTAGGGAGGCCTAACTGGCTGTTAGAGGTTACTTATATAACACTTACTGTTGTACACAGAAGAACAGCTAGAATGAAAATGTAGTATGAGCACAACTCACATGTTTAAAATCACAATTTGAGGACAAGAGAAACTACTCAAGGCGTTATTTAAATTTGCATTCCGGGGGGGAAAGCAAGTGAGGTGGAAAGAGGACACGTGATTCAGTCTCCAAAATGATTGATTTCTCCTAACCTGTTTCTACTCCCAGCCAAACAACAGTCCCACCACATGTGCCAGTAAGTGCCAATATCCTGGCAGTCCCTCCAGCACATGAGGAAGGAGCTCAATGACATATGAGCCATCCAATTTGCTGTCAGGTACCATTAACATGCTAATACCTCCCTCACATTTGCCAACATAGATTGATGTTTGTCTTGTACCACAAGGTCATCCAATCCTGCTCTTCAAGGGTCAACTGCAATTCTGTTTCCACCATATAGTTATGCCATATATATACACTTTTATTCCTGGGCATCAATCATGGGTGTGATTAGGTGCCTTGCAAGTAGTAGCGAAGATATGGACAACCCGGGCTTTCCAATATAAAGGCAGAAATTGAAAACCTTGGGCATTCCAGTTCATGGCTGAAAATTATTGCAGGTGTTCTCAGATCAGGGGATACCAACCTTTTCAGCCACTGACATTTTTGGACCCATCGGCACATTTGCAAACTGGAGAAACTATCATGGGCATCACAAACACACCATAACCTGTCTCTCACTCCCCTCACCTGAAATAAGACTACACAACCCAAATTTATAATTACCCCTTTGAAATCATATGTTATTACAACAGTTTCTGCTTTAGTTTCCTGCAAAGGTATATTAGTGACTCACAGGAAACTGGTCAGGAAGAAACAGTTTTGCATTTCCAAGAATTCAGTGATGTGGAACACTTGATCTAAAATGTGAATAGACATCTTTGGTACAATCAGAAATATTTACGGTTATACAATGTCAAGTGCTCTTGGTTAAAGTGTAATGCATAGTCAACTTACGCAATGGAAGTGCTTTCTACTCAAGATAGATTTGGGACAGAGTTGTGCCCAGATGTGTTTTGGGAACAAACAATGGATAAGGATTACAGCATTTTGAATGTCAAGCCGGTTGCTGTACTTGGGGTCATAAAATATTTTGCTCTAACAAAAAATTATTTTCAAATTTTAAGAGATGTTACATCTTTTTATTTCCTATGCAGCATGTGTGAACACATCACATAAACATCCATATCTGTATGTACTGCTAAGCTTATGTGCACAGGCTCCTCCCTTGGGAAGCATTTACTGCTTAGTGGCACCAGTTTTTTTATGGGGCCAGCTACATACAAATAAATTGCTTGTAGAGCAAAATACACTGGCTCCAACACCACTATCTAGAGAACAGAGTGGACCCCAAGAATACAGTATGAGGCTAAATGTTCCCTGAGGCAAGTACAGTGGTATCTCGGGTTAAGAACTTAATTTGTTCCGAAGGTCCGTTCTTAACCTGAAACTGTTCTTAACCTGAGGTACCACTTTGGCTAATAGGGACTCCCGCTGCTGCCGTTGCACCACCACCGTGCAATTTATGTTCTCATCCTGAAGCAAAGTTCTTAACCTGAGGTACTGTTTCTGGGTTAGCAGAGTCTGTAACCTGAAGCGTCTGTAACCTGAAGCATCTGTATCCCAAGGTACCACTGTACTTTCTTGACAGATTTTGTAACACTGTAATCTGCATTTACTTGCTTAGTTTTTCTTTTTGCTGAATTCCAAATGTGGGTGGAAAGTCTCACTAGCTATTGACCTCTGAGATCTTCTTCAAATGAACAGGTGTTTTGTTTCAGTCTTTCTGTAACAACTTACTTATGAAAAAATCCATGCAGAATGTAATTGAGCTTCCCCTAGAATGGTAGCTTAAAGTACTCACTCGCATTTAAATGTGAGGCAAATCTATGGAATACAAGGAATAAAGTTGGAATTGTCTGCATTAATAGTTCTGAACAATATTTTAAAAGTTAGCTTGATATGTAGCTAATTTTCTACAATTTTAATTGACAATAAGCTTCATTGAACAGGATGGCTCACTTTAAAGTGAATACAGGCAACTCCCAATTTACATAGGGGTTACTTTCCAGGACACCATACATTTAAGTGAAATCACATATATTTGAAACACCATTGAAAAAGCCTGCAAACACCCCATTCTGCCCACACCCGTTTTTGTGATGTTTTTGGGTCACTTCTGGGTTATGCAATGTGCATATGAGGAGCTGCACACATATTGAACATGCTTAAAGGTGAAGTTGCCTGTATGTAGGGACAGCATATTTATTTACTTGATTATAGCCTGATTTTCCTCACAGGATGGACCCAAAGTAAGTTACAACTTCATAGAAGAACTCAAAAGTAAATCTATAACCAAATTTACCATGTTATCTGAAGTGTATCTGAAGAAGTGTGCATGCACACGAAAGCTCATACCAAGAACTAACTTAGTTGGTCTTTAAGGTGCTACTGGAAGGAATTTTTTTATTTTGACTATGGCAGACCAACACGGCTACCTATCTGTAACCAAAATTACCATAAAATTAATATTTATATACTGTTTTGAAAATATTTTCTAACCCCTCCCCACAAACCCCCTGATGTTAGTTTTCCTAAAACGATTCCGATTGAACCAACTGAGTCTTGTGAGCCAGATTCACAACTGAAGTGTCAGAAGAGGTTCTGAGGCTCACAGCCAGTCATCAGCTTGACTTCTGATACTGATGCCATAAGGAGTAAGACCTCAACAAAAGGTGTGAAGCAGGCATTCCCATTTATATTTCAATCTCTATATCTAATTCTAGCCAAGGGTTTGATTGCTTCCAGACAACCTGTTTATTGAGGGTTCATTTTGATGTTTGCCAGGTTAGACAATGCTGTGCCAAGCAAACACTATTCTACACGTTCCTGTACATTTTCCTGTCATCTTCCTTATTGCCGCTGATATTCTTGGAAGTAGGTTTGCTGCACAAGTCCTCCAAATCAGCTTTAATGGTGAAACCTGAATTTGCCAGCATGTGATTTAATCCTACCCACAATCTTGTGACAGTCTTGAAACATTCTTCCCCCCCCCCGACTCACCTCACAGAAAGTTGAACACAATTCAGTAGTCACTGCAGCTTAACTCAGATTGTGAATTGACAGGATCATACTGTTAAACCTTTTTCAAAAAGGCATTTTCACTGTAAACAAAAAATAAAGAACTTGGTTATCTACTTGCTTGTTATCGGCATGTGAATGTTAGCAGTTTCAACAAAATGTTCTCTGTTTATATAAACAGTTCTGCTAATTGTTCATTTTAAATAGGAAAGAAACCAGTCTGCCACTACTGACTTTGGGCTGTTTCTAGCTCAAATGCCACTTATCTGTAAGACATTTGGCATCAGCAAGAGCAATGTTGATTTCTAGAGCTGTTTAACTTTAAGGAAAAAAGAATATATTATGTAGCCCTTCTCAGAGACATTTCTTACCATTCAAGTATTTCATGCTTTGGGTGACCCCTCATCTATGACACAACTGTGAAAATTAGCACTGTTATTTTCCAAGATGTAAAAGACCAGAACTACTTTTTAAAAGAGAGTCAGCTATCATAACGCTTTAAGTTCTTCATTGGGTGGGCAGGTGGATGGGACAAATGCATACTTAAGGCAGGCAGATTGAATATTCAGTGTAGGCTGAGGGAACCATGTGCATGTCAGTACCTGGCAGCCCTGCTGACCTGGAGGCCTGTGAGTTTCCTCAGGCCTGGGAAGGGGAGCAAAACACCAGCTGGGGATGAAATATGTTAAGTTACTCAAAAGCCAGAGAGAGAGAATCTGTTGGCACATAGTGGGGCCCTCATTGTATGAGAGACAAAGAGGAAGAGAGTGGGTTGCCATGAGTAAAATACAGTGGTACCTCGGGTTAAGAACTTAATTCGTTCTGGAGGTCCGTTCTGAACCTGAAACTGTTCTTAACCTGAGGTACCACTTTAGCTGTTGGGGCCTCCCACTGCCACTGCGTGATTTCTGTTCTCATCCTGAAGCAAAGTTCTTAACCCGAGTACTTTTTCTGGGTTAGCGGAGTCTGTAACCTGAAGCGTCTATAAACTGAAGTGTCTGTAACCCGAGGTACCACTGTATGGGTTGGGAACTATTGCTGATACCGTTGGTTGTTTAATCAGTTTAAATGTTTTGCTTGTTTTTACGTACATATTTGGTTAAACTTAAAATGCTACTTTTTGCTGCTGTAGTTTTGCTTGATTAACTTATGATAGCATTGTTTATTGGTCCCGTTTATAATATTTTGTAATTTTTCTATATTGTTTTTCACCATTTATTTTTATTACTTTGTTCCCCACAGTGGGACTGAAAACATACAACTAAGAGTGGGCTATAAATACTGTAAATAAAAAATATAAATAACTAAATAACCCACACACCATCAGCAAACCTAGTAATAAGAGAACTAAGCAGATGGATCTTCTACAGAGGCAGCATTACAGAAGAAAGAAAATGAATTCTAGGGGCTTATGGGGCTTAGCAGCTACTCACACAACAACCAGCTGAACCAATAAGCAAGTAAACAACTTGCTTCTTTATCTTGGTTAATAGAAAAGCCCTGTCTCAGCTGCAGTTATCAAGTGCAATATTGTGCTGGTAAATTGTGCTCCAAAATTATCAACTCCCAATTTTATTTTATTTTTTGCAGAGAATAGTCAGTAGTTTTAACTGGAATTCAGCAAGCATCACAAGTAATAGTGCCTTTTAATATTTGCTTGAAGATACCAAATGACTCTGCTTACACTCCAAAAATATATACTTCAATTACATTTTTATAGATATGTTCCAAAGGGCAGAACCAAAATCTAGTCAGTGCAGATTGTGTTAAGAAAAGCAGAAGCAGATCCCTGGTTTTCATTGATTGCTGCCATCTGAGGGCTGTTGACTGCCTGCATACCGTGTCCTTGAACTAGGGAGTCCTATTGCAGTGACATCAGCACATAGTTAAAGTTAACTATGATTGCCCTTCTAATAATGGCTTGTGGTGGGTTCACAAACTATGCTTAAAACAAACCATGGGGGGCAGGGGGCAATGTCCCTGTGCAAGCCATGTCCCATTGTGTCTGCAACAGGTTGAGATGGTAGAAAAAGAAGCAGTTTAGTTATTCAGTTTTGCTGTTATAGCAGCTCTCGCCTTTAAACCCCCTGTGATCCTTTAGGTGAAAAGATACATTTTACAAAGTTTTTCTTGCTTGGGATTTGCAAGATGACTCATGGTGGAAGATGTGGTTTACTCATGCTTCAGTCAAATTGGCTTCTCTCATAAACACAGACTTCATTTGAAGATGCTTCCTCTGCAGAATCCACATGCCTTTAAGAACTCCCCACTGAACTATGGAAAATCGCTCTTACAGTGGAGAATATATAACGGTCAAGAAAGATATAGTCAAGAAATAAAACCATAGTGAGAGAAGACTTTGTCAGAACCAGGCAATAGGAAGCTCCCTTTCATCTGGAAAATGTATGCAACACTCTTAAATCAACACATAACCAGAAAGTTGTACAGTGGTGCCTCGCAAAACGAAATTAATTCGTTCCGCAAGTTTTTTCTTCTTGCGAGTTTTTCGTCTTGCGATGCACGGTTTCCCATAGGAATGCATTGAAAATCAATTAATGCGTTCCTAGGGAAACCGACTTCAGACCAGGTCCGGGGACAGTCTGTCCCCCGACCTCTTCTGAAGGCTGGGGGTGGGGACAAGGGCTTTTCTTCCCACCCCCAGCATTTTAAAAAACCCCGGGACAGCGGAGGGCTTCTCCGCTGTCCGGGGCGATCTTAAAATGCTGGCGGGCGGCATTTTAAAATCACCCCGGGACAGCGGAGGACTTCTCCGCTGTCCGGGGCGATTTAAAAGCCCCTGGGAAGGCAGGCAGGGGGGACAAAGACTTTTGCCCCCCGCCAGCCTTCAGAAGAGGTCCTGGACCTCTTCTGAAGGCTGGCGGGGGCGAAAGTCTTTGCTCCCCCCCGCCTGCCTTCAAAAGCTGTCCGGCCACGGCTTCGCGGACCTCTCCGCAGGCAGCGCTGCCGCTGCTGGCGGAGAGTTGCCGGCATGCCGAAGCCCGCGCGCGCTGATCTCAGCGCGTCCAGGCTTCGCGGATCTATCCCCAAGCAGTGGGAACGCTCCCGCTGCTTGGGGAGAGTTGCCGGCATCCCGAAGCCTGCGCGCGCTGATCTCAGCGCGTCCAGGCTTCGCGGATCTATCCCCAAGCAGTGGGAACGTTCCCGCTGCTTGGGGAGAGTTGCCGGCATGCCGAAGCCTGCGCGCGCTGATCTCAGCGCGTCCAGGCTTCGCGGATCTCTCCACAAGCAGCGGGAACGTTCCCGCTGCTGGCGGAGAGTTGCCGGCATGCCGAAGCCTGCGCGCGCTGACATCAGCGCGCCCAGGCTTCGCGGATCTCTCCTGCCTTCAAAAGCCGTCCGGGATAGCGGGAAGCGCTTCCCTGCTATCCCGGACTGCTTTTAAAATGCTGGCGCTGGGGAGCAAAGCCTTTCGGCCCCCGCCAGCCTTCCTGGACCTCTTCTGAAGGCCGGAGGGGGGGAAAAGGCTTTGCTCCCCACCGCTAGCATTTAAAAGAGGTCCCCGGAGATTTCCCTATGGGCTTTCGTCTTGCGAAGCAAGCCCATAGGGAAATTCGTTTTGCGAAGCGCCTCCAAAACGGAAAACCCTTTCGTCTAGCGGGTTTTCCGTCTTGCGAGGCGTTCGTCTTGCGGGGTACCACTGTAATGCCAAAAACTCCAGTTAGCATAACACAAAAAGAAAAATGTGTGTACTCCAACAACTCAGTCCAAAACACTCTTGAAGACAAATACTAAAAGGGCAAAGCAGCTACTTGCTTATATAACTGGCTTGGCCATATTATGGTTTGCATCAACCTATAGCAAGTAACATTATTTCAAAGGGAATTATTATGCATTGCACAAAAATATGGCCATTCATGCATTAAAAAAAATAATCATTGTGCTTCTATTGTTGTATAGTGCCTGAATATTTTACATGAATTGGTGGAATGTAAATGTGGTTATAAAAGGAAAGTAAGATGTACCTTTTGTCACATAAGTTACTGACACATAGAACTGCACCCTAACATTTGTCAGTGGGAACTGTCAACATAATGTAACCTACATAACAAATGGAGAACAGCAAACAACAAACTATAAAAACTCCAGCCATTAAATCACCCTGAACTCATCATCCCACTCCTCTTTCTACATACCAAGAGACAACTATACTTACTTTTTGAAATACAAGGCAATAGTCTAAGGATGCTATAGCCAACGTGTTTTTATTCATATAGCCTCAAAAGTATTTCCCATTGCTAAAAAGGTTATTTGTTTTTCATAAAATTGGTTAGAATAATCTCCCTACAATCATAAACTAATTTAAATGCACACTGTTCTTTCCACTTCATATGTATTCCCAGCCCTGTAACCTTAGTTGATGTTGCAATACCCAGGCACCTGATAAAGAACTTTAAGGAAAAATATTTATGTAAAAGGCCATAGCAAGCAAGAAGCAGTAAGGGAGTACAGAGTACATGAAACCAGTTTATGCTGGCCAACAGATCATATAGGCAACACAAGTTTAATGCAAGGGCAGTGTTTCAAACTGCCAGGTACATGTTGAGATTGATATTATGAGCTAAAATATAGGCCTGTAAAAGTCAGGGCTAAAGTATTTTATAATGGTCTAATGTTTACATATTACCCAATTGACAGAACTTTATTATAAATATAGCAAGAAAAACTAGTGCAGTGCTGATGGAGTTAGATTTGGAGAACTAAATTTAAATTCCACGGGTCAATTCTCTGGTTATGGCCAAGTTATTATTTCTCAAACTCTGGGACATGTGTGTAAAATGTAGGTCTTTCAGAACCAGGGTTATATGGTCCTGGCGGCTGCTCCAGTCACCAGTTTAGATGCTGCATTCTGGATTAGTTATAGTTGCAGAGTCACCTTCAAAGATAGCCCCACGTATAGCATGTCACAGTAGTCCAAGTGGGAGATAACCTTACACACACAGGGCTGTGTGCATAGTACAGCCTGTCATTCATAGAATTGATGTAAATAAGGCATCATTCATATCTCCAATGTGGGCTACATTTTGCGGAACTGATATGGTGTCTCACACAGGAAACAATAATATTAAATTATATGGCAAACTCAAGAAATGTGGTTAATTCCAGTTACCCAGTGAACAAAAGCAGTCACACATTCCTGCTTTTCCCAGGAAATGTGCTACGAATGGATGAAACACTCCTGGCAGTTTTCTTGTTGACATCTCTTGTTGACATCTCTGAACAGGGCACTACTTCTGCAGTTCGCTGGTGGAAAGCAAATTACCTGATTGAAGAGGTACTTATTTCCCTTGGAACATTCCTTGTGCTGTTATTGTTTCAGTCTAACAGCAGGCTGGTAGGCTTCATCCTGTCCACTAGTAGGTGCCCCAGTCTGAAAACTGAAGCTCTTCCTATATTTGAACCACACATGAGACAGGAGGATTCCAGCTTGCTGTTTCACGGCTAGATCCCTTCCTTTCAAGTCTTGGCAAGCAAACTCTAGCTAAGTCAGCAGCTGGAACGTCCAGGAGGCTGGCGAAAATTACTTACTGTCATTGCCCTCCCCAGTATCTCTCTTTTTCTGCTGTTTGTCTTCTCTGGAAGAGAAACGAGAAAGCCAGCTGTAAATTATATAACCTAGTGAGACAATCTTTCTATACTGTATTTAAGCCAGGCTGCTAAGGCTCCTTGACAGACAAAAAGAGCAGCACCAGCAGCTGGAACTTTATTGTATATTCTTTCTTTTTGTTTTTTTCTATGCTTGCTGAATTATTGATTTCATTTTCTTTGAATTTATTCCGTAAACTGCTTTCTCCACTGACCTCAACCTCTGCGTTTTGTATTTAATAGTAAGTGGATTTTTCTTGTAAGCTGCTTTGGGCAAACTCAATGTAGAAAGGCAACATATAAATAATGTATTAATTTATTATCCATCAAAAGATCTATTGGTTCTAAGTGAGCATGCCAGTCAGTTGTTTACTTGTAAAAAATAATAATCTGCTACTCTCTTTGTGTGCACCATAAGCAAACAACACACCATAAGCAATCTGCCAAGGTATGGAGGAGGAAAAATAACCATTTATTAGACTAGAAGCAGCTCCAAGAGAACAAACACAGTCTTAAAGGTGCACTGTCACCAATTTTGGTCATTTGCACCACAGAAAAACAGTGATTCTTGGCTATTTTCCTAGGGGAAGAATTTTCCCAGAATTGTTCTAGGCCTTCTCAGTAGACATCTGAAGACAGCCCTGTTCTGATGTTTTAATGTATTTTTAATCTCCTGTTGGAAGCCGCTGGGGAAATGGGCAGGGTATAAGTAATGAATTATTATTATTATAGTCGAGTGCACACTGTGATATGCCCTCCCGTAGGATGTCAAAAAAATAAAGAACTCTGACTTTTAGAAGACATCTAAAGGCAGTCTTGTATAGGGAAGTTTTAAATGCTTGATGTTTTAAGTTAATAAGTTCCAGCAAAACTGAGTAAGAAGAACTCTGGATCAAAAAGTAAAGGGTCACTTGCAGGGGTTCTTTTGAGCAGGAACTCTGGGGAACGGAGTCCCTTTACTTATTTAAATTTTATTATTATTATTATTATTATTATTTGTCCGGGGGGCTGGAACGGATATACATGCACCCAATGCCCGAGCCAAAAATCCACCTGTATCCGTAATCAATAAAACTGTGGTCTTTTTAAATCCAGATCATGGTCTGTTTGAGTTGATTAATCACATCTTACATTACATAAACTTCCTGGCGAGTTTCTCCTTCTCTCCCCCCCCCCCCCGATAAAAAACAGGAAAGCAGCACTGGTCACTCATCGATGCGGTGTGCCAAGTGTGAGGCAAGACATTTCCAGGAGAGCCTGAGGGAAGCCACCGCCGAGCAGCGCAATACAGGGGAAGGCCTAAGCCCGGGAGGAGAGGAATGCAA
Source organism: Podarcis liolepis (assembly GCF_965112155.1). Classification (NCBI taxonomy): domain Eukaryota; kingdom Metazoa; phylum Chordata; class Lepidosauria; order Squamata; family Lacertidae; genus Podarcis; species Podarcis liolepis. The sequence goes on from NC_139556.1 coordinate 26,378,725, forward strand.
GGCGGCCCTCGGTGCCTGTCAGAAGGACCGAGAGGCCAGCGAGGCCTTCCTTTATTTACTAAAGCGGGGAGCCTCACGGCAGCTACCCTCCCGCGCTCACCGGCTTCGCCCGGAAACAGCCGACTTACCTCCCCCGCCCCCGAACATACACCCCAACGGTTAAAATACAACCGCCGCTGCGCGCGCTTTGCTGAAAAGGAGGCGGGACAAACCGGAATCCCTCACCCAATCAAAAAGCTCTCTCTTACCTCAGACCCGCTTTCCCTCCGCCGCCGCACCGCGCAGGCGCGCTTCCAAAAAAAAGCGCCGCCCGAGAACACGGGCTCCTCCCACAGCCGCCGAAGGAGGTGGCGGTTAGTGGCATCGGTGCGCCTGCGCAATGGGAGGGGGTATTACCACGACCCCTTCCCTTCCCCACCCTTTGGGCCCGCCCCCTGTTTGCCTCCCGCGGAGGGGCCCATTTAAAGGCAGCGGCGGGGGCCCGCTTGCCCTTGTTGTCGAGCCATTGGGCAGCAGCTTCCCTCCTCCTCCTCCCTTTGCTCCTCCCACCCCTTTTCCCCCGCCCTGCCGCGTCGACGCCCTTCAGTTTCCCCCCCTCTCAGAGCGGCGAGCGCCAGCCCAGCGTCTCCCTTGCCCTTTTGCCGCCGCTGAGGTAAACCGCCGGCCGCCCCCTCTCAGCCCCACGAGCCCCTTTTCGCCGCCGCTACCATGTACCGCTGCCTCGGGGAGCTCCTGGCGCCCGTCCGCGCCGCGGGCTCGCCGGCACTGTCCGGCGCGGAGCCGTGCGCGGCTGCCCTGCTGGCGGGGAGCGGTCCGGGGAGGAGGAGGGCTACGACGACGAGTCGGGACGACGGCGGGCGCCGCCAATACAGCCAAGCGGTGTCGGCGTCGGAGGACGACCCCAACTTCTTCAAGATGGTGGAGGGCTTCTTCGACCGGGGCGCCGGCATCGTGGAGGACAAGCTGGTGGAAGGGCTGCGCACCCGCGAGAGCCCCGAGGAGAAGCGGCACCGCGTCCGCGGCATCCTGCGCATCATCAAGCCCTGCAACCACGTGCTCAGCGTCTCCTTCCCCATCAAGCGGGAAAACGGCGAGTGGGAGGTGGTCGAGGGCTACCGGGCGCAGCACAGCCAGCACCGCACCCCCTGCAAGGGAGGTGAGCCTCGCCTCCCCGAATACCCAGCCCCTCCTCCGCTTATTTCCGTGTGCGGCGTAATGTTTTCTCGAAACTTGGGTTCTTGTCGGACTACAACTCCCATCGTCCCTGACCACCGGGCCTGCTAGCTGTAGGGATGATGGGAGTTGTAGTCCGACCAGAGCCGAGAACCTAAGTTTGAGAAACGCCAGCAGTGTGTTGTAATACGGCCTGGGGGACCAGAGTTCGAATGAGCCACGAAGCTCACTGGGTGGCCTTGAACTTAGCTGCTTCTTTGGGGATCACGCCTAGCCGAGTAAAATTGTCATCCATAAACACGGTTTTTACAGCGAGTCCTACCTCACAGGGGTTTTGGGAGGAGAGGAACTGTGCACACAGCATTGAGCTCCTTGGAAGAAATGGTGGTGTGCTGTATAAATAATAAAAACCACCTCGCCAGGCTGCTTGGTTTTCTTCCTCCCAGTTGATTGATGCACCTCCCTCTCTGAATGGCTCTACCTGAGCCCCAATGAAAAAAGAAAAGAAAAAAAGGCCAGCTTAAAGCCTGTTCATTAAAACCAAAGAAAACAAGAGGGACGGGGGGAACCCTGAGTCACAATGAATGGGAAACAGCATAGTCCCAGCCAAGATAACTAGCACTGTATTCTGTGTCTCAGCCAAAATAACTGTGTATCCATTGTAGCTTGGAAAGTGCACAGTCTTCGAAGTGGCACATGACTCTTAGCTTTTTTTTTTTTTTTTTTGCAGCAGTGGACCACTGAAGGGGGTAGCCCAGAGCTGAGTTTTCCTCATCAGTAACTTTAGCAAAGTAAATCCCTTCCTACCATCTTACCCACCAATATAGTCTGGCGTTACCATTTGCATTGGCTGTGTGTACACCATGTACTTTGCTACTGAAGTAAACAGGTCTGCTGAGTGGGTTGGCGGTAATGTAGTCATTGCCCCCTTGAGAGCTTTCCCTTCTAATATGACTTTTGTGGTTTCAACAGCTGAAAAAAAGATGATAATTTTGTGCCTGTTTACTCAGGAGTAAGTCCCGTGTAACCCAAAAGAGCTTTGGAGTAGACGTGCATATAAGATGAAGCTCCTTGGATTAGGTCACTTGCACATATGTGCTCAGCACTTAATTTATCACAATCAATTATTGTACCTGGGATGACTCCATTAGAAAGTATAGTTGTTAACAGGAAGTATCATAGTACTGAATTTGTATGTAACCTACCTTCCTGTGGTGTATGTGATTGGGGATTCCACTTCTTATTAGCTTTGTAACAGTATCTTAACGTAGTTTGGGATGAGAGAGACTGACCCATGGTGAGGGGTGTGTGTGTTTTTGTGTCTCAGATTCTCTCATTCTAAATACGTGGTGTCGTCTTTGCATCTGCCAAGAAATGACTTGCATAGGTCATCATGAGCTGAAAGTGAAAGTGGGAGCAATCTCTTAACTGGTGAAGTCGGCACAGAACAAAGATGTGAAAAGCTCGCCTGCTAAATTTCTGCCAACCAGGCAGTTTCACACATGCAAAGAATAAAATACATGGCAACTAACTATTTTGTGTAGGCAAATGTGTGGCTAGCCTGGCTGCCATGTTGGCATCACTGGCATCATGAAGGGAATCTGCATCACAAGCAGAAGGTCCTAGGTTCAATCCCAGGCATTTCAAAATAGGGTTGGGAGAAACTTCTACCTGAAATCCTGGAGGGCCACTACCTCTATAAGGCAGCTTCCTATGTTCCTATTTTCCACAGTGCCTTGGATCTTGCACTGTTTGGGGGTATTGTGGAAGAGAAATGGCACCCACCACAAAAAAATAGTTAAGAATATTCAGAGAAACCTCTGCAGTGGGCTCTTTCTAAGCAATGAAGGGAGGAAATATCAAAAAATTCCCTTTAAAAAGCTGAGAAATTCAGCTTTGCTGTAATAGTACATACCAAGAGTAAGTACCTTCTCCGGTTTTGAAACTCTCATTGTTCTAGGCTCATTTTGCTACAATTTCATTATCCTGAGCAGTTTCTGAATTCTGGGCGCGGTACTACACCTAAGATTTCAGATTAAAAGTAGGAGGACCTTTTTCTGCCTCCCCACTTCCAACTACTCTCTGAAGACTGGAGAAGAGACCCTCTTAAGAATATTAGGGAGGTTGGCAGGAGAAGGATTAGACCAGGGGTCAGCGAGGTTTACCTCGCCTGAACAGGTACACTCCAGCCGAGATCCTCCATGGGCCAGATTGCGTGAGTGCCCATGATGTCCTGTGTCTGTGCAGATGTATTTTCCTGTGTGTGCGCAGACGCAATTTTCGGAATCTACACATGTGCAGATGCAATTTTTGGTGCAGCGGAAGCAAGTTCCTGCCCCGTGCTGCGCTGGTTTAGCGCTGCGTGCGGGAACTTGACGAGCAGGCGGCTCAGCTCAGGGGTGGCTTGTGGGCCAGTTAAACAACCCCCGTGAGCCACTTGTGGCCCACGGGCCTTAGGTTGCCAACACCTGGACTAGACTATGGGAAAAATTAACATAATATTTTAGCTGCCGTTCATCCATTTTCAGCTTTGTATTCTTGTTATAAAAAAAGCACACCTAGACATTCCGTTGTTGCGCCCATAACCTAGGTTTAAGGTGCCATTTAGCTCCTAGCTTTCATATCTCAGTTTCTAACACTGGTCTTCTCTCCTACACTTCTTACAGAAATTGTTTTCTAGTTTGCTAACTACGTAAAGTATAGAATTCCGTGTAGAATTCTTATGTGCTCTTCCATAATTGTTTCCATACCACCTATATAATTTAAGTAGGTAATTACTATTTAAAAATTGCTCTTTCAGGAGTAGTCATATGCTGTATAGTAGGCAGTCTCTCCTGCAGAAGAACTCGTCTATGATTTACATACTCCAGCACCATATCTATATTCATGACGTTGGGAGTAAATGTGCCTTGAGGGTATGTAAGATAGAAGTAATTGTTTGTGCCTTGGGAGGCAACACTTAATTTCTTTGGGAATGGAGGAGGAAATAATGTTTCCAAAGGCAAATTGTTGAGTAATCCTGTAGGGATTATTCAGTATTAGGTGCCTCACTCCACACATGAGAACATACGCTCATAGAAGACAGAGGAGTAGAGCTTTGGCATTTATCATTAAGTTAAATAAGTGCCTTTTAATTTTTTTGTCTGCTTGTGTGATCAGGGTAGAACTATAATGCAATCATATACATGTTTACTCAGAAGTAAGACTTTCAGCATGGCTTACTCTTGTGACATCTCATATGTTCCATGCAGATTAGCTGAGGAAGCCAAGGATCAGAAAGGGGACAATTTGCATCCTCCTGAGGAGGCTTTGTGGAGAGGTTTAAATGTGTCTGCCCAGTACTGAAACTACGTTTATAAAAAAAATAGATATTTGGGCTGCTGTAGCTAGAAAAACATAATTGGGGTGGGGGGCAGATTAGACCATAATGCATGTGGCAGTCAGTTGCCTAAGGGCAAATCCTGCAAAAACTTAAGAACTCTAAAAACATCCTTTCTATGGTATTCTGTGCTCCTGATGAGGTTACATTGGTACAAAGGTTGTTAAGGTGCATTTTGGCAATCAGAGAATTTAATCTCTTGTTCCGAAAGAAAATCATTTCAACATTTATCCTCATCTCAGCCCTATGACAACTGAACTTCCTCCAAATTCTTGCAGCAGCTCACCACAGACTTCTTTCCTGTTGAGTTTTATAAAAAGATCCTTTGTGGAGTAGAGGAACTTAGTGTACAAAGTTTCAAAGAAGCTGGTTATTTATTGGGATTGTCCTCCTTGAAGCTCCTGTGATTTTTGCTTAATCTTCAGTGGCTGTATCAGCCTCAGATGTAAGTACAAGAGCTGTTTGGTATGCCAAAATCATGCTCTAAGTTTGGTAACGCAGAACAGTATGTATGTTTATTCTTCATACAGTGGAGTTTACAAAAGAAATTGAAACATCCAGATAAATGCTCACTAAATCTGAATAACAAATGGAAAGGAAATCCTATAATACAGCCTATAAATACTAGCAGAACCATATCTAACTTAAAATCTTTTCCAAAATTGGTTAACATCACATGATTGTATGAATAATAGTGAGTAAAATAACTACACCTTTGGAAGGGAACTGATTTATTCTTTAGTGACCAGATATTATGGTGAAGATAACCTAAGAGATGCACAAAGCAATTGCTGTATTCTGCTTGCAGCTCCTATGTCTTGCTGACATAGTAGTTTTGCAATATTAACTTTTATCAGTGTTTTATTGAGTAGCACCTAGTTACCAATAGAGCATACAGTATTGCACAAGAAGCTCAGTTAGGTTGGATTGGCTTATGTATAAATGCAACTGAGATCCCCAAATCCCCATTCTACACTTTAGTGACCTGCTCCATACTCAAGTTTCCCCAGAGTTGGGAAGTCATAATTCCTATGATTTTCATGCATTAGTTCAACATTTTCTATGTAGGGAAAACAGTATGAGTGGTAGAAAGTCAGCTGAGAAGTAGTGATGTTGTATATATGTACCTTTGTAGTGACTGCTGGAGGTGGTAACCAAATTTATATCATCCCCTGGGTAAGTTTAACAGTCATGCCCCTAGCTCTTTCCCTTTCCCTCCAACTCTGTGTCTGCTTCATTTGTTATTTATTTGCAGTTATTAAAAACTTAGTAAGTTTAAATTTAAAAAGTATATGGAAGGAGTGGGATGGTGATCTATGTAGTGAGTATGACAAAAAGCACAGATCCAGTTGTAGTTTGTGCCACCCATACAGCTGCCTCTTGAGATGCGTAGCTTTCCTGAGTTAGTAAACTAAGCTCCAGGTGTCCATAATGTGCCCTAGAGTGGGAACTATCTAATACTTTTGATAGGCTTGCTATGAAAGCTTGTTGCTGCTGGTTGACTCCTTGAAAAATAAAAAAACTTGCATCCCAGAGGAGACCTCTTTTGTAATGGGATCCAGACAGTTCCTTTAGGGGCTTCCAAAGGTTTGTGTGCATTCAGGGAGATTTGGGACAGCTGTGAATATCTGACCCTTTCCCCACATCAGTACTACTTTTTAAGAAAAAATAATAGTGTGGGGTTTACTAGTAGAAAAACCCATGCCCAAATAAATCCTCACTCTGTTCAGCTAGGAATGGTGTTCACATCCTGCCTGGACACCTTACTGCAGAAGTCTGACCGTTATATCCTAGTACTTGGAAAAGCTAGAAGCAAAGCTTTTTATGACTTCACTGCTGTGTACTGACAGATGTTCATATACTGATTCTTGATACAGCATAGATAATTTAAGGAAGATTTACTTAGAAACACCAGTATTGGGGCCTACTTATGATTTTTAAAAATATATATGCTCGATCCTTTGGGGTAGATAGGATAAAGTAAAGGTTTGAGCTTCAAGTAGATCCTTGGATAATAAACAAAATTTGGCTTTGGCTGTTTGCTCTCAGCATAGCTGAAAGAAATCATTAATCTAGGACGGAACAACTACTAAGCTGAAAGATAAGACCTGCTGTTTACCAGGATCAGTGTTAAATACTCAGAAGATTAAAGTCAAAAGGTCAAAAGTGGTGGATTTTTTAAAGGTTTGCATACATTGAAATGTTAATCAGTCAAAGGATTTTGAATTATTTTTATTCTTCACTAAGGTTATGATGTCAGATGTTCGGTGAAATTTAGAGTGCTTCACTTGTTAATTTTTCTAAAAACAAAGGTTTTTTCAGCTACTTGAGGCCCTGTAATTGGAGATTCAAGGCCACTGAATTTGGAACATTCTGCATGCAAAGCATGTGATCTACCATAGAACTGTGGCTCTTTTAAGGAGCTCATACTGAGTATTTATGTAGTGCTTCTAGGGAAGCAGTTTTCAAGCTCTCTTTTGTTGTTGACAGCTTGGTAGTCTTGGTGGACCACTTTATAAACATTTTTCTTTCATACCAACATCATTACAACCAGTGCTGTAGTATGAAAATTACAGTGCGGGACTTGGACCAAGCTGCTGAGAAGGTCCCCTTCTGGTAATTATTATTATTATATTTTTTTTGGCAGAAAGTAGTAAACTGCATCAAAGGAAAATCATAAGCTCTAGGGGAGGGGTAAGCAACCTAAGGTCCGTGGGCTGGATGCGGCCCAATTGCCTTCTTAGTCTGGCCCGCGGACAGTTCGGGAATCAGCGTGTTTTTACATGAGTAGAATGTGTGCTTTTATTTAAAATGCATCTCTGGGTTATTTGTGAGGCATAGGAATTCATTCATATTTTTTTTCTTTTCCAAAATATAGTCTGGCCCACCACATGATCTTAGAGATGGTGCACTGGTCCATGGCTGAAAAAGGTTGCTGACCCCTGCTCTAGGGGCTATAGTGCCTTGTTTGCTTATTGGATAAATTTGTCCCTAGTCTAAAAGCACTTACCCCCATCTGGGGGGGGGGGAGGAGGGAATCGTTGTACAGAAGCAGCCTTTCCATCATTCACCAGAATCATGCTCACACACGGATGATTCATAGACCACAATTTGAGAACCTTCTATGGTGATCAGAGTACTTTAACACATTATCTTAATATTCTAAACAACTCTGTAAGGTAGATAGCATTGCCATATCAGAGCTGGCATACTGAGATATAGTAATGCACCTAGTGATTTTGTGGTTTGAAGCAACATGGTGTTCTGACCCCCCCCCCAAACTCTCACGTATGCACACCCTGCTCTACTATACTTGTGGTGGGAAGCAGATAGAAACTGCTGGGTTCTTTTTTAATGCATGGTACTGCTTACCTGTAGGATAAGGGAATTGCAAATGCTCTATATAAGTGACTAATAAAAGAAATCCTGTTTGATGTAACACATGGCACATAATGTAATTCATTAATACAAATAATATAATTTATATAAAAAGTCATCATTTATATAAAGAAATGCAAAAATTTCCCAAGATCTCACTTTGCCTGTTTGACTGCGTGCTTCGAGGCGGTGCTTAACGGGAAACTACAGCTGTTCTTGTTAATCATATAGACAGCTGCCTAGAGAACTAAATGTATCCACTACAGGAAGTAGGAGTTAGCAATGTGCAACAAACCTCTGACTCTGTCTGTACTTCTCATAGCAAAAGCTTGTTAGACCAACAGATTCTGGGCCTGAAAGTAAACTCTTGATCCTATAGTGATGAACAAATCTGTGCTGATTCTTTTGTCAGCAAGAGTAGATGATTGACTTCGGATCCTGTTCAAACAGGGGATCTTAAATCCTGTCAGCCTTGCATATTGGTATGTAATATATTTAAAGTCGTAGCAGTTTTAACCAAAACTAGATTAATAACTGCAAGTGTCTCTGTTGGATCACAACATAAAAATTAAACTACCTATGGTTACTTGTTTCTAACTTCATAATTTTATATCACTTGCTACCTTTTGAATTACTGCTGATATTTAAATCTCAAATGCTGTTTGTTTACTCAGTGAACCATATATTCTTTCTAGTGTGCATAAAACAAAACAAATTTGGAAATACTGGTATAAAGGTAGTTTGTCCTCCCATGAATCTGCTCAACAATTAAATCCTATAGATTTCTAGTATGGACCCTAGCATTCTGAACCTTTTGCCTTCTCATCCATTCTTAAATTGAGTTTGGCCCCAATAAAATGATGCCCGTGTATGTTGGCAGTCATGTACTCTTCAGATTGTACTATACAGTTTCTAAAATATGTATATAATAGGGAAACAGACAATTTCAGATTGGCAGACTCCAGTGTGATTCTTTAATTCATTGATGACACGACTTGTCCTTATGTGCTGTGGGGTATTTGCCTACCTGTTGCCTAATAAGATGTTGGCTGTCCCTTCCCTAAGGCTGTGTAGAGGCTGCTGCAATGGGCAATAGTGATCTGACACTCGTTAGCTTCATAGGATTAGTTTCGTATGGTTATGAGTGGTAGTAGTACTTACGGAACATGTCATAAATCAGTGATAGAGTACATGGGACTTTTTGTATGAAAAAAACAAGTTCAAGAAAGATTTACCTTTGAGACCTTGAAGAGCTGTTGCCAGTCAAGAGTAGATAGTGCTGTGCTAGATGGTGCATTAGTCTGACTTTGTATGGTGGCAACTTCATTTGCTCATGTCATAAACATAAACAGAAGGGCCCTGCTGGATCAGGTTGAAAGCCCAACTAGTCCAACATCTAGTTCTCACTAGCCAGATGCCTATGGAAATCCCACAAGCAGAAACAAATTGGCCAACTTGTTTTGTCCTTTGTTCATACTAATAAGGTTCTTATTGTCAACACAACCATCTTCACTTTTCCTTTCAATTAAGATTTTATTACTAAAAAATACCTAACGTGTATATATCTAGTAATGTCTAAATAGTATTAAATCCAGATCACTCAAGTGTGCTAACCTAGTTTGTGTGTGTTGATATGGAGACAGCCAGAGGGGGAAAATATGTGAAATACGTATTTTAAAACTCTATAGTTTATTCTTCCTTTCATAAGCAGAAGTTACAGGATTGCTCTCAAGTTTGCTGATGATTCCAGAGTAACTTTCACTACTGTTCCATTGCAAAGGAGGTGAATCAGTTGTTAATAAAATCACAATGTCTTTCTAAGTTAGCTTGCATTTTTGGGTGTGCCAGGGAAGGAAAATCCCTAAACAAGTAAGATTCTTTGCTGGTTCAAGTGGAAAGTATTTTGCATAGCTATGAGTCATTTAAGTCTTTTACAGAAAAGCATCTTGTCTCCTCGCCTTAGAGTTTTAGGAGTTATAACAGTATTGTGCACAACCAAATAAGAAATGTTAACTTTGCTGTGTAACTTCCATGTTAGGGGCCTTGCCCCTGCCCTTCAGCACTTTTCCAATGGAGCGCTTTGTTTAGCTTCATAAAACAGTGGGTAGTTTTCATAGCTTACTTGATTAAAAACAAAGTATCAGTGAGCTATCAGTAACAAGATCCTCCTGCCATTTAGTTTATTTCTTTTTAGTCTTCTGGTGTTCCGTCAAACAGATAATGCCAAGATACAACATTTTAACCTTTTTGGTATGCTGATGCAACAGATTGGGCTGTTTAAAATTACATGACATGTTGATAAACTTAGATGCATTGCCAAATGCACACAATATAGTTATTTCCCTTCTTTGCTGATCGGGAACAAAGATACCTTCACCAGTGATTTGAGAGGTTATTTGAACCACTGTCTCCCCTAGTCCCAGCTTGACTTACAGGTGATAATTTTGCAGATATTTTGATATCTGATTGCAGAGCTAAGCTGCTCATTGGAGCACATGTTCTTTGTGACCCATCATGGTCTCTTGTCCAAACTAGTGTGCTGTTTTCTGTAGTATTTCAAATGGGAGTTGAGAAAAGCCATAGAAAGCTTCTAGCAGTTGGTACCGCTACAATCTATGGGGGTGGCGGTTTGCTGCGGAATCTTATTCAGTAGCTGAGTTGAATGGATCAGTGATGATGATAATTTATACAGTGGTGCCTCGCAAGACGAAAAGAATCCTTTCTGTGATTCTCTTCGTCTAGCGGTTTTTTCGTCTTGCGAAGCAAGCCCATTGACGGATTAGCGGCTTTTAGCAGCTTTTAGCAGCTTATCTGCTGATCGGATCAGCTGATAAGCGGCTTAGCGGCTTAGAAAAAGGGGGGAGGGGAAAAAACCCGCAGGGACTCGCAAGGCATTGTCGTCTTGCGAAGCAAGCCCATAGGAAATTCATTTTGCGAAGCACCTCCAAAACGGAAAACTCTTCCGTCTATCGAGTTTTCCGTCTTGCGAGGCATTCGTCTTGCGGGGCACCACTGTATACCACTCTGTGCCCACAGGTCTCAGGGTGATTCACAAAATAAAATTGCAATATAAAAACGTAGACTACATAATCCAAATAAAAACAGAAACAGCCAAATAACGCCCCCCCCATCTTTTTTAAGGGCATTGGATGACAATCAACCAAAGTCCTGGTTAAAGAGGAATGTTTTTGCCTGGCACCTAAAAGTGTATAATGTAGGCACCAAGCAAACCTCCTTGGGGAGAGCATTCCACTGCAAAGTCCTGTTCTCATGTTGCCACCCTCTGCACCTCTCGAGGAGGCACACGAAGAAGGGCTTCAGAAGATTATCTTAGGGTCCGGGTAGGTTCATATGGAAAGAGGTGATCCTTGAGGTATTGCAGTCACGAGCAACTAGCTTCCTTGCACAGAATACCTGAAGCAGTTTTTAGGCCCTTTTAAGTACAGTCTATACTTGCTGATATTTATACATCTACAGCACTTTAAACATTAAAATATATGTGGCTACTTAACTCCTGCATCCCACCATTTCATTAATGTATTATTTATTGTCCATTTCCCTTTTTGCTATATGGACTGCAGCTGCATCATATTCAATAATATTTTATTCGTTTTACTTACGAGATGGAATTGACTGCACAGAAGCTGCTTGCACTCTGGACTAGTCAACTTCACCACTCCACTGACTTGGGAATATGACTACATTTGCTAAAAATGGTCTTTACCTTCATCATTACATCTGTAACCTACTATTGCTGAATTAGCTCCAGTTCCATAGTAGGGTGTAATAAAAGTAGCTGCCAGACAGACATTACATACAGTCTTACTCTATTGAAGATTAGTTGTGTTCTGTATTCTGTAGTGCACCTAATTGCAGATGGTCCAAAGCTGAATGGATTTTGCCTCAAACTCCTTCATTTATTAAGGTTTGGTCATTTAAAATAAACGAGATAGTTCATGTAAGTATACTTACATCTGATGCTAGCACCAAGCAGCTGGAAATATTCCAGCCTTTAGTTGTGATTCAGGAGAGCTACATATGCAAGGGGCTTGCACTAGTTCAGCAGGTTTAGAAAAGCATAAAAGCTTTTTATGTGGGGGTGGGGGATGAATGCTCTACCTCTTGGAACACTGTCTTTTGAGCTCACATACTACTCTCATAGTTCTTTGGGTCCTAGTCTTTGGTTCCAGTCAAACTGGAAAGAATAAGTTGACTGAAAACTAAGGCTGAAACTTTATCACTATGCTCAAATTAATATGTATATCCTTATCTAGAGTGCCCAGGTATTGAGTGATTCTAGTGCATATACAGTGTAGTTTGGGTTCTCAAGTATTGAATTGCTGCTTATGCTTTCTAATGGTATTGGTGGCATTTTCAGTACAAAGCAGTACAGTATCTCACTTTAAAAAAAAAAAGCTGCCTTGTGGCTCCAACGTGGTAAATTTCTAACTGCTGGAATGAACTTGTCGTGACAGTTACTGAACTTGCTGCCTTGCTCAGGGGATTGGGCAACCCTAAGCGTGCTAGCAGACAGCAGGCATGCCTCCGATTAATGTGCTTCCGAAAGACTGGAATGATGAAATGTTGACTCCAGCTAGAACAAACACTGCAATACTGTATGCCCTTGTACATTCCAGGCATGTTACCATTAAAAAGTGGTTCATCTCTTTCCTCCATATGCAGTTACTAGCTTGGCTTCAGAAATGAAGGCGAATGTAAACTGAAACATTTCTGCTCCAGCAAATGCTACCAGAGTTGTCAAGGGAATACCCATATTCAGAATGCAGCAGCTATGCAGAACAGTGTGGATGGCTCTTGTTTCATTGTACTGTCTCAACTCTCAATGGTCCTGCACTTATATTTTCTTAATGGCAACAACATCACAACTTATGGTTCAAGTAGTTCCTTGAGAAAGGCAGCATGTCCTGTCTTAACACTAATTTTTCATGTATTATAGTTAAACAATTAGTTTACTTTCTAGATGCAGAATTGAAAGAGGAATCATTTGAGCTGATTTTGTGTTTCTTAAATACAAATGGAGTTTCTAGAAGCCACTTTTGTACAGAATTGAAACCTCATTTAGCTGTCCTTTCTTTGTAGGCTTTTTCTAGATAGATAGATAGATAGATAGATAGATAGATAGATAGATATTGGCTAAAGTGACACCTTCCAATTGTTTGTTTCTCCCAGAGCAAGTGTATATCAAGAGGAAGTAATTCATAGGTCATTGCTCAGCCCCTTTCACAAAAGGCAAAGGATAATAAATTTTGTTTACATTTTAGATTTTATTAAGTCACTGTAATATCAAAATGAAGGGGGAGAATTCTTTTTCTTTAAATTAGAAATTATTCATATTGTGGCTTCAGGTATTCCAAGCAAACAAAACTATCCTCTTGAGCAACAGCTTCCTGCATAAGGTAGTAATTTTCAAACCACACACTAACAACCAAATGTGAAGACAGCATTTTGCTCCAGTGCATAAGAGCTAGAATTGGAGTATACCAGTTCTTTGCCTCTAACACTGCAAAACAATGTCAGAATTGCAGGGGTGTTAACCAATAATAATAATTTTGTTGCTTACTTGCTGCCCATCTGACTGGGTTGCTCAGCCATTCTGGGCAGCATCTAGCAAAATACTAAAAACAGTCAAACATTAAAAACTTCCTTAGAGTGGGTATGCATTCTAGCACAAACATTCAGGACAGATTGTGTCAGTAAGCTTCTTGGCATATTTATTAATTGCTTCTAATCAAGGAAGGGTATTCAGTTTTAGTCCTTGAATACACACGCAGCTTTATTGTGGTCCATAGACCCAAAGTACGCAGTATTTTAGTTCTTGGATACCTTTGCTGCATACAAATTTGGGATGTTTTTTGTCTGACTCCAGAGAACTGAAAAATTGCTTGTGTGGGACTTTTTCACAGTGATTCTTTTGCAATGCTTCTTGTGCAAATGGCACTTAATTCTTAGCCTTTGAGGCTTGTTTCTACTTGACTATGAAAACTTAAGTTGGCTTATTGTTTTCCCTACAGGTATTCGGTACAGTACAGAAGTGAGTGTCGATGAAGTGAAAGCTTTGGCTTCTCTAATGACATACAAATGTGCCGTAGTGGGTAAGTGATGTTTGTAAAGGTCCATGTACGTTCAGTCATTGCCAATGCTATTTAAGAATCTTGAGGCCATGTCAAACTTAAATCTCAAGCATTACATTAGAATATGAGATGGGCTACTTACGTATTTATTATATATAAAATATTTAATTCCAACTGTTCTTCATTTGATGTTTTCAGTGAAGCAGTTATCTGCTTAAAATGAGAAGAAATTTAGGTTTAGAATTGAATTAGCATAGCTAGCCTTTATTTAAGCACTTGCCTGTTAGCCATGGGCAACAAAGAGTTGCATGCAGCTAGGGAAATTGGCTTGTGGAGAGAAGATGGATCACTTCAACCCTCTTCTGTGCCCAGCATGGAAACCATGCTGACTGCCAGAGAAGAAAAGCTACCTTCACACCCAACCTAGAAATATATCTGCTGCAGGAATGACAGAACTCATCCCTTCTCTACCATATCCCAGCAGTCTAGTAAACATTCTTTGCCAGTTAGTAACTTTTGTGAACTTTCTAACAGGGCTAAATTAGTGGGATGTGTTGGCAGCAGAGAGGGTTTATATGGGGAATAACCATATTTACTGATTAACAGGATTTGGGAGCACACCAAATCAACCTACAATTTATATGGTGTTAAAGCTGCCTGTTAAGCCCCACTAATTCATAAGTCAGACTTAATTCATTGTTTTAAAACACACACATAGGCCAGTTTAGGTGTTCCCTTCTTAAAGAGGGATTAGGATTATACCTCAGGGTCCTATAGTCTTTCCCCTGCTTTCTTTCCCATCTTCGAAATGTGTGGGAATTTGGGCTCAGCAAAATTCTTCAGTTTCTATGATTTATCTCCATATATTAGTGATTCAGTGCCAGTTAACAATCTGCATTGCTTTTAAAGGCTTTTTATGTTGCTGTACGCCACCCTGGCATTTTGCAAGAGGGGAGGGTATATATATTATTTTGTTAATCAATAAAAATAGAAAATGCCAAATACTCATCACCAGTAGTGGCAGGTTCTGTTTTCCCCATCATTTACCCCTACTCTTATTTTGCAAGTTTTGTATTCTTGTTTAACTTAAGCACAAACATTTGTTTTCAGACGTGCCGTTTGGTGGTGCAAAGGCTGGTGTAAAGATCAATCCTAGAAATTATACAGTAAGTTCCAATCTGACAGAAATCTTTTAACCAGCATGCTTAGGTTGGGTAAGTTTGAGAAATAACTCTGCTATAGTAGGGGTGGAAATCTTGTATTCTGTAGCATGTTGAGGAATGAAACATAGGCAATGTATTCGCAATTTAAGGTTTTAAAACAAGGTGTTTCAGAATCTCCTGTGTAAAAGGTTACATTGCTTAAATTTATTTACAGGGGTCCACAGATTTTGGCTGAACTTGTTAGCCAACCAAACATTTAAATTCACCAAGACACTGCTCTCTCCCCCCCCCCCCGAAGAGCTGGATGTTTTCACTGTTCCTCAAATTCATTGCAAGGTTGGGGTCAATCCCATGTCTCCTTCCTGCTGTTCCAAGTTTAGATCCAGAGATTGGATTAAGAGGTTACTCCTGTAGTTGCACTGCATTTACAAGGTGCTTGGAATGTTTCAAGCACAATGTAACTGGGGGGAGCAGAATTGTTGTAGTATGACTAAGAGCACATAAGCAATGGAAACACAAGTATTGTTGAATGTTTTTCTTGATAAAATCTTTAACATATGACATTAATGGTTGATGTCTTGCGACCTGGACCTTAACTGCTTTTTTGTTATAGGATAATGAATTGGAAAAAATCACAAGACGGTTTACCATAGAACTTGCAAAGAAGGGCTTTATTGGTACGTTATGCAGCAACTGCTGTAACAATTGCTATGAGAAAGATGGCTCAGCAGCATTTTCTGCCTTTATCTCTCCAGAAAGGTTTTAGTAGTTGCTTAGCATGCTTTGAGTAACTCATGCACCACAGTGTAACTGTTGCATTTATCACCTCTCGGTACAATCAGAAATGCCAAAGTGCTTTGTATCTTTCCTCCAACAAATCTATCAAGTTAGACTGTGTCTGGGCTGCACCACTTCTGATTGCAGATTCTTGTGACTGAATGCCGAGAAGAGTTTTAGCTTCTCTTTGACCTGCTGGTTCCCAAAGCGCAAAGAGTTATTGTTTATGGAGGTGTACCCAGTCATGCCAATTCCCCCATATTGTTTGAAGTGGTACAGCCCAGACACAGGGTTACTTCCCCAGTGAGAATTGAGTGATTTGCCAGATAACACCTTCCATCCAGTCACTGAGTAGAGCTCTCATATTTATAATACAGTGGAGTTTTATTTAGTAACCTGTCCAATATTGGGGCTCTCCTTTATCATGTGGGATGGAGGAAAGGGCATGCTGA
The DNA here is from genome assembly GCF_965112155.1 of Podarcis liolepis. Taxonomy (NCBI): domain Eukaryota; kingdom Metazoa; phylum Chordata; class Lepidosauria; order Squamata; family Lacertidae; genus Podarcis; species Podarcis liolepis. The sequence goes on from NC_139556.1 coordinate 26,395,139, forward strand.
AAAAAGGGAGGATGGGAATCTTTCGTTCCATTAACTTACTTTCAGATTTAAACCATTATCTGTTCCTTTTGAAACTCCCCTTACCTCTTTTTTCTCTTAAGTTACTTGGTCTTTACTTAAAACAGGGATTGCCAATATCTGAATCCAAGAGGTTGACTTTATACGTTAGCCCAAGATCCATAGTATATTGCACTGACATATACACATCTTCTGACCCACTCATAGGCGGTCAGACTGTACCATAAGAGCAACATAACTTTTCTAGTAAGGGCTTTGCCGTGTGATATTTGGGTAAAAATTTACCAAACCTTGATTAAATTTTAGTGGTGCCAGTTGCAAAACTGCTTTATGGCTCAGATCTAGTTACTGTTGGTCATCTCTACTTGAAAAGAAAGATGTTGGCATACTCCAGAGTATTTAGTTGCTTTTGTATATTTTTCAAATATGCCAAGACCTTGTTGATGTGGTTGTGGCCAGGGTTGCACATGTTTGCATGTATATGTAGCATAGACTTGTTCAGCAGCTGTCACTTATTTTTGCTTTCTTTCCTAATAATTCTGAACACTGTATTTACTTTGTGCAGAGTTAATGCTTTCATTCTATGGCCCCAGAATTGCACCTGAGTAGCTAACAGCTGTGCAAACGTAGCAAAATAGCTCTTCTTAACCTGGTCAGTTTGCAATTCAGAGCAATTTTGTTACTGTTAGCTTTTTCATGCTGGTCGAAGTTGTGCCAGTTTTAAAGGAAGTTGAGGAAGGAAATTGAAGCTCCACCTTGTAGCAACCAAAAAACAAGGCTTTGTCATAGCTTTCCAAAATAACCCGATGGTTTCAGAAATGACTATCTTATACTGTGTTTTCCAGCCTTTACTAATGTCAATTATAAGTTTCACTAGTGTGTGAATTGTTCTGTTTCCATTTTTTTGATGTGAATTCCCCTCCATAAAATTTTGAATGGCTTCTCATAACCAGACATAACTCTGTAAAAAGGGGCTTGTCCCTACATGAGAAATACTGCAAAGAACTGAACTGCTTCTGGTCTAACAGGAAAATACTTCTGGAAATGAATTATTGTTATCTTTGCCTTGTTTTCCTGCTTAAAGATATTTCTTCAAAAAAACACTGTACAGTGGTACCTTGGGATGCGAATGGGATCCGTTCCTGAGCCCCGTTTGCATCCCGAATGGAACGCAAGACGCGACAGCACGTCTGCGCCAGTCGCATTTCTCTGCTTCTGCGCATGCGCGAGCGGCGAAACCTGGAAGTAACATGCTCTGTTACTTCTGGGTTGCCGTGGAGCGCAACTCGAACGCGCTCAACCCGAAGCACATTCAATTTGAGGTATGACTGTACAGGGATTCTAGGCTGCCAGTAATCCTAAATGTACTTTCACGCCAAAACCATGAAGAAAATTAAAGGAAAGCATTAAATACCTTTTCCCAGAGTAAACCGGGTAACACAAACTTGGTCCTGAGTCATATTAACGTGAGACACAAACATCTCAGTAATATGGAGCATGTGAAAAGCCGGGAATGGTTCCACTTAACCTCACATGTGGCTCTAGTATACAGTGCTGCTGCATTGGTGTATAGATGATTATAATTAATCATCTGATCCAGAAGTCTTCCAAGCAGCCTCCAAAATGTGGGTGCATCATAAGAAATATTGATTCATTGTTTATAAAGCACAAACCAGTACTGTACTGTACTGTATTGTAGTTCACAAAACGGTGTAAGAGTTGCTATGATACTGATCACTTAAGGTTGGCTGTAAATTGATACAATTGAGACTGGTGTTTGAATTGTGTTGATGGTTTTAATCTTGCCTGCAGGGCCTGGTGTTGATGTGCCTGCTCCTGACATGAGCACAGGTGAGAGGGAGATGTCCTGGATTGCAGACACCTATGCCAATACCATAGGACACTATGTAAGTTCTGAGAGAAGGCACACGCTTTAATCTAGGTAGAATTAGTCAACCCATTTTGCCAGTTGTGCAACATTTACCATTTCTATAATCTTAAGCACTATGACTAACAGATATGTGATACTTCGCATGTGCAATACAATGCAGAAGGCTTGTATCACTTTTTAACAAGCCGGCACCACAGTCACTTGTATTGCTACTTGAGTCTTATTCCTGATAGAATTTTGGCGTTAATTTTGAATGTACAAAACTAGTAAAAGCTGTTATAGCAGTTGCTTGATGCTTTTATATATTGCAGAGTAAAACAATTGTAATTGTCTCTGTTTCAGTACATCTTTGGGCTGTTTAATTCTAAATTGGTGGTGTTTAAAAAATTTGGGTAGCTTCACACATTGATGAAGTTAGTGTGGCTACATTCTATGAACCATGTTCCCATAATATACATCCATACTTGAGTTTTTCTATTGCATGTACACATGAGAAGCTAAGGCCCATTGCAGCCCCCAGGAACTTGTACATATGGTAGTAGAACCTGTTCCCCCAATCTTAATTCTTGCATTAAAGAGTCATATACCTAATGTTACTCTAATGCAGTGCCTTCCAGATGTTGTTGAACTATAACACTCATAATCTCTGGTGAAATTATGTCCCATGCTAGTGGGACTGATAGGAGTTCTGAGCCTAACATCTGAAGGGCACCCAGTTGTCTACCTCTTCGGTAATGTACAAACCAAGGAAAAATCATGCTAAGAAAAGGCTGGGTCAAATCCTGTTCTGTTGTATACTAGTTCTGTGTGTTAGGGAGCCTCTTGAATATTGCTGTTCAGGCCTATTCATAAAATGAGATTCAGGCCTCTGAGCTACTCATACCTGCAACCAGCAACTGGAACCAGTCAGACAATAGTAGCTGGGGGTCACACAGGGAATCTTGATTATTGGGACGAAATCATTTTAGTGATGGGGAAGGCCTATTCCTGAGATTTTGTCCAGCTGCCGCAAGTTTTAGTAGTACTGGCCCGTGGTCAAATTCACTCTAAAGCTGTCTATACAGTGGTACCCTGAGTTATAAACTCTTCAGGTTACAAACTCTGCTAACCTGGAAGAGTTACCTTGAGTTGGAAACTTTGCCCCAGAATGAGAACGGAAATCGTGTGCCAGCGGCGCAGTGGCAGCAAGAGGCCCTGTTAACAAAAGCACGCCTCTAGTTAAGAACACTTTCATTTTAAGAACAGACCTCCGGAATGAATTAAGTTCATAACTAGAGGTACCACTGTATATTTTTATTCATTGTAGTATAACTGGAGGTAGACCTTAGTCTCTTAATAGAAAAATAATTGTGGTGGTTATACGTCCTGGCTTTGTTTTGCCTCTTTCCATTTAACACTTGCTCATCTCTGAATAACAGGGCACGAGAAAACAGAAGTATGCCTCTTGGTAAAGCAGTTTGAATTCCCTGTCAGAATTTATACCGCAACAGGAAAAGTGTTTCTTTTTCAGGATACAACAGGCTGGCCTTTGAGAGTTCTTAATTATTCATGCATGAGAAAGCTTTTGAATAATTCCACAGCTCCTTTGGCTAGATTGCTGTGAGTTAGCATTTTGCTTGTTCAAGGTGGCTATGGAAACAAGTTTCTGGAGCAGCTTCTTCATTCGGCCTGTTACATTCAATTTATACTTTGTTTGCAAGTTGAGTGGCAAAACAATAAATATTCTAATAAACACAAAGTAGAAAGCAATGAGAAGTGTTAAGACTTAAAATCTTTATTGGCCCACAAGCATGTTGCTGTGATTAAATTCTACTGTAGCAAACTCTTTAGTATTCAGGGCAGTAGACCAGTGTCCCTGTACAGTTTTTGTTTTCCTCTTTTATCTTGTGATTCAAGGCACTACTTCTAAGAGATTTTTTGTCCCTGGGAATGTTTGCATGTTAGTTCTGGGCATCGGATGCCTAAAAACAGGCAAAACATAAGTATTGGGGTAACTTAGTTAATAATTCTCTGCAAACCTGCAGGTTTTAAGTGTCAGTTGAAAATCTATAGCTCAGTAATTGTTTCATGCAATGTGTTGCCCTAGGAATTAGTTTGAGACTTGGTGTTTCAAGGTTAGTCAAATTGAATTGTAAACCCAGTTCATTTTCAATTCAAGTATTGCCTAACTTTTTGAAGCAACAGTGTGGCATGCCTCACGTGCATTTAAAGTGAAAAAGCTTAGTTCTGTGGTCTTGTATGAACTTCTGCTTTCAAAAGGGCATAGATAGGCATGCATGAAAGTGTTTTGTGGGGTCCAAAAGCTTGCAATAAGTAGGAGTTGGCAGAGTCGTTCATTGTACAGTGGTACCTCGCAAGACGAATGCCTCGCAAGACAAAAAACTTGCTAGACGAAAGGTTTTTCTGTTTTCGATTTGCCTCGCAAGACGAATTTCCCCTATGGGCTTGCTTCGCAAGACGAAAACGTCTCGCGACTTTTTTTCTTTGACTAAAAACAAAGACATGTTTTGTTTATAAAGTTAATTTATTTTCCCTTAAATTTTTGAACTGCTCTTTACAGTATGTGTGACTTTAAAGAGCAGTTAATAAACTGTTGTTGTACCAAATTTGGCTTTGTTTGGACTTTTTTTGACCATAGGAACGCATTAATTGATTTTCAATGCATTCCTATGGGATTTCGTGATTCGCAAGACGAAAAATTCGCTAGACGACAAAAATTGCGGAACGAATTAATTTCGTCTTGCGGGGCACCACTGTATGTTCAAGAAGAGTTTTGTCACATGCTACTGATAGAAAACTAGTTAAAGCAATCTTGGGTAACAGTTTGCAGTTTAATTTCCCATTCCCAAAAACATGAGTGACAACTTAGCTGTAAGTCAATCTAGTTGGCTTTCTATAAAACATTCTGATGGTGATCCTCAGATGTTTCCTGCTGTGAAATCACAGTCCTTTCCCAATTCAGCACAGACACCTGAATCTTGACAAGCTAGAAATGGCCAAGCTGCTCTGCAGCAGCCATTGATTCTGTTGTAGGTGCAACAGCTCCCAACCAAAGTGTTGGGTGCCAACCTGCCTGTGGAGCCACAGCTGCTTCCAGACCAGTTGAGTCATGCAGTATCTTGTCCCTGTTCATGCCCTGCACTCTAGGTGTGCCAAGCACAACACTCCACACTGTTGTGTGATATAGCAGGTTTATGGACTGGGTCCTGTGGTTGTGGGATTGTAATCCCCGATGCACTTGCTATGAGAAAAAACACTAATGCTCACTTGTGAATGAAGCAATTCTTATATGAGTCATCAGCAAAAGAAAATAGTTTTATGCTATGAGTCAGATGTTGTTCTAAGGCGTAGCAAGAAGAAGAATGCTGCCGAGAGTTTTAAGGGGCTCCTGCAAAAAGTAAATTTAGAGATAAAGAGGCAGTTGAAAAATGGAAGGAAATGGAAGTTTGTTAAGGAAGTTCAAATTGTCCAGAACGTTGGTAATATGGGGAATAAGCTTTCCATCTGTCATTTGTGGGAGGTGTTCCCTCCAGTGGCAGCCCTGTGTTATGGAAGCACACAGTGAACTTGACACCAGACTGCCAGCTTTTCGTGGTGGTCCTCATGTTTAACTCACCCTTTGTGTAATGAATACACATGTGCTAAACTACAAATTAACCAGACAGCCCCTCTCTGCTTTGTTTTCATTGAGGGAGCAGTGAAACATGCTTCAGCTGTTTTTAAAGAGTCTGAAAAAAAGAAGATGAAACCAAAAAAGTGCAGAAAGAACTATATAATTAGAAGAGTTACCCTGCTATGCATAGGCTCGGATATCTGCCTGGGCTTTTAACAAATTAAAGGATTATGCTAATAGTTTTCAAATAATTGTATTTTATGTTCCCGTTGCCAGATTATTTTAAAGGTGATTAAACAGCTTTGGCTGATTTAGTTGTAAACTGCCCATAGAAGGTTCAGATCCTCTTATGTGCTATTGCAAAGTCGACAAAGTCTACCCAAAGTGGATAATATTTTAAGCATAGTTTAATTGGGATTTCTTATAAGCTTGTTTTAACATAGCAGGGTAGCAAAGCTAGACTAACATGCTTTTTAAGATACATTGAATCAATAAGTGAACTATGAGGAAGCTGTTCCGTTACCTAAAGGGTGCAAATGACATTGATGAACCATTCAAAACTTGGGTGTACCCATTCACAGAAATCACTGGTGTGTGTCATTACTTGTCAGGAAACCCTGCTGTGAACCAAATCCACCCCTTGAGCAAATGCACACTGATGTAAAATCTAATTAAAAAGCTGTTTAAAAATATGTCAAGGTGATCTTGAGTAATCTGGTATCTCTTCTTTCTGGCAATTACATTAATATTTCTGCTAAATTTCTACATGGCACTTTGCTGGGCAGTAAGCAGATCCTCAAGGCATCCTATGTCATGCAAATGCCTTTAAATTGGTGAAAGTACAGTATTGTGATAAACTGATTTGTTTGCAGGAGCAACAACTAGATATGTTGACTTCAGTGAAGCTAAAACTCATTAGACATCATTAACACATAAAAATTCAGATGTTTTGACAGATGTTTCCCATGGGAATGAGCCTAACTAAATTTTTTTATTACTTTTTAGGACATTAACGCCCATGCTTGTGTCACGGGAAAGCCAATAAGCCAAGGTGGTATACATGGTCGTATCTCTGCCACAGGCCGTGGAGTCTTCCATGGAATTGAGAACTTCATTAATGAAGCATCCTATATGAGTCTGTTGGGAATGACTCCAGGATTTGGGGATAAGACATTTGCTATCCAGGTAATTTTGTCTAGAATAGTAACCACACTGGAGAGAAAAGCTTTAAATGATAATATGCATCTCATGGGATATTGCTAGAACCTTAAAGAACAGACATGGCACACAGTATGACATTCAGATTCTGCTAAACCAGACACTGTAATTGACATTGGTAAAGAGGTCTCGCTCCTTTGTTTTTTTGCCTTTTGTATTGTGTCAGATCATAAGCCTGCAGGAACTGACTTCATAAAAAATCTTTGTGTAATGCTTAAAAAAAATTGTGTGCCTTATATATCAATCATGTTGGAAGTAGTATCTTCTATAGATAGGCCCTTTTTTGTAAAGCAACCTCCAGTGTATGGGGGTTTCATGAACAAGCAGTAGCTGCTGTACTGCATTCTAGGTCCTGTAGACTACTTTTTATTCATTTATTAAAAGCATTTATAGCCTACCCTTCATCTCAGTGGATTCCAGGGTGCAGGACAAGCTAGTTTCCATAAAATTTCATGAACAGCTAAGCATAATAACATAACAATAAGAGCAACTAAAAACATGGAGCTGGGTAAATGCCACAAATAGTACTTCTCTTTCTAATATGATTGTATCAGTCAGAGTTTTGAATTTTACGGTTACCTAGAGTTCAGAAACTTGTATTTGTATTGCTTGCTAGAATCCTTTATTTAGAGCTACATAGAATCAAATTTTAGATTTGTTAAAACGGAAAGTTGCCCTTACTAAATATGGGGTTGTACTAATGAGTTACTGTATTTTTGCCAATTAATAAGCGAGAGGGGAATTCTGACCTGTGAAAACAAAGGGATGCCAACACTGCCGCTCTGGAATGCTTGTGTTGGCAGAGCTGAAATGGGGTGTGTCTGTGCCCAAACAAACAGGGGAATAATAAGGGGGGAAATGGAGACAGGCAAGCTTTGTCCTTGAATAAAGCTGGAAGTAGGTTGCATCCTTTTCCCTCTGAAGTAACTGATTTAAAAATTAGCTGAAATAGGCTGTACAGACTGCTAAACTGTCAGGGCTGGAGTCTGGCGTAGGTCAGCAACAAAACAATAAATCAACTGAACCCAGTGAAATTATTTATTCAAGGAAACCAACCACAGCTCTGGCCTACTTGTCTCTGAAACATTTTCTAGGAGGTCTTGCCCCGATGAAGTAATTGCAAGGACTGAAGGTCCCCACCTTCCCAGTGCCCACTAGGGCTCCTCTTCTCCAGGGTCTTTCCTACGCAGTCTCAGGCTGCATCCGCACACAACCACCCTCTGCTCTGTTTGTCTCATTTCTCTGTGAGTTATAAAGACCACATGGGAGTGAAGCTGGTTGGAGCAAGAGCAGAATACTCACTGGCTTCTGCCTTGGAGTCTGAAATGTGCCCTGCAGCAGCCTCTTCCTGTGCACTAGACCCTGTCACCTCTTCTGCTTCTGACACCGCCTCCCAGTCTGCTCCTTCTCCCTCTGACTACTCCTTGTTGTTCCACTAGGCTCTGATCCTTCTTCCCCGGGGGATTCCTTAGGGGTTCCCCATTTGGTGCCTCCCACCACTCCTCTGCATCCAGCCAGGGCATGGCATATGCTAGTGCAAATTTACTTGCATCCTAAGTAGTCATTCTAGTGCAAACATCTAGGATTGGGTTCCAAAACCATATGAATTTTCCTCTAGGAGGATCCAAACCTCCTTTTCTCCAGCTTAAAGAGTTCAGCATCAGCATTCCAAACTACTGGGAAGAGGAAGAAATATTCTTGAAACTGAGTATCTTTCAGTGTAACCTTTGTGAAAACTAAACACATTGCTTTAATGGGTGATGGTGAAATCTTTCATGGACTTTCAGCTAATTTCTTATACCCCCAGTAACAAACATGGCATCCCCTGAAATGTGAATACCGTACCTGACCATAAGGCGCACGTAGTTTTTAGAGGAGGAAAACAAGAAAAATAATAATCTGAATCACAGCCTCCTTGAGAGGAGCGTGATCCCCGCAGAGGCTTGGGACGCTTGGGAGGGAAGCTGCGCATCCACCAGCCATATGGTTGATGGGGCGCAGCTTCCATCCTAAGCCTCTGCAAGGATCGCTCTCCTCCTGCAGAGGCTTGGGAGCCTTTCCTTCTCCCCACATTTTTCTCCCTCTCCCCAAGCAGCACAGCCCCCTTTTCCAGCCTCCTCCTCTCCATCCCTTTCACCCAAACTCCTCAGGCGACGTTTGCAATTTCCCCCCTTTGCTGCTGCCTCTCCTTTGCCCTCTACCATGACTCTCCACTCGCTTCTCAGTCCCCCTCCTCTCCGTCCTCTTTCTCCCCTCTCTTGGCAACTGCCTCTTCCCGCCATCGTCCAGCCAACATCCCCGGAGCTATCAGGGGAAAGGGGAGGCCGTCGGCAAAGCCTCTCTCAAAGAGAGCAGCCCGGGAGCGCAAGGCAATGTCGCACAGCTTGCCTGCCTCTCCCAAACCTTCCTGGGGCTTCAGGGGAAAGGGAAGGTTGCCGGCAACCCAGGAGGGTGGGGCAACGGCATGCATCACACTCAGGTGATTTGGCTCCAGGGACCACACATCCGCTCCATAAGACGCATAGACCATAAGACGCATAGACCTCCCTTTTTAGGAGGAAAAAAGTGCATCTTATGGAGTGAAAAATACGGTAGGTTGCAATTTAACCAGCAAAGGTTTTGAGATCTCCCGTTTATTTGTACAGTGATCTTGAGCCTAAATATACTTATCTTCTTAACAGGGATTTGGCAATGTAGGATTGCATTCTATGAGGTATCTTCATCGTTATGGTGCAAAATGTGTTGCCATTGGGGAAAAAGATGGCGCAATCTGGAATCCTGATGGACTTGACCCAAAGGAGTTGGAAGATTACAAATTGGTATGAAAAACTGGTTCTTGATTTCATTGCAAATTTGTACAGCAAAATTAAACAACATATTGGCAATGGAGAAGGTACATTTGAGTATTTTGATCAATAAAACAGGGGGGAAAGTGTTCCATAAATGTGTGTTAGGACTACTCAATATACAGAATTTAACCATAGATTTGTATTTGGAAAGTATATCTGCTGACTTTACCATTAAGGAAATTTCCTTAGAGATCCATATAGCATCGATCCGACTGCTCGACTGATGTACTTCTGACTGGAAAGTATATTCTCTGTCTAGTGGGTGTTTAAACCTCCAGGCATCAATTAAATTTAAATTTTCAATCATTGCAAAGAAGGTTTGTGGTAATTTCCCTTCTTTTGACTCTGATTTCCTTATTGTTCTGTCCATCTCTACAGAAAATACTCCATTCATATCTCCTAACATAATAATATTTTGGTCCATGTACTCCATTAGCCTGTTTTTTAAATCTTTAAAAAAATCAGCCTTCTTTTCCTTTGGGGCTTATATTCCTACAATTACCACCTTTCCCCCTGTATTGTAATTTGTGTCGCAATCACTCTTCCCAATTCATCTTTAAATAACAATTGTGGTTCAATAACAATTGGGCCTAATATACAAAGCTACTCCTCGTTGCTTGGTGCTGTCTGATGATACAAATTCCAAACAATGTCCTTTGTTTATCAGTAAACTGTCTTTTAGCAATATGTGTTTCTTGTAAACAAATTTTATCTAAATTTTGTTTCTTTAAAGTATGTGCTATTTTATTTACTTTTACTTTTCCATTCAATCCATTTACATTCCAGCTTAATATTTTCATATCTGCCATATTGGTTAGGTTTCAAAGTCTTGTCTTGTCTTTTTTACTTTTCTTTTTCTTCCTATTTTTATCTTCCTCCTCCTCCTGACTGTCTACACTATCCTCTGATTGTTCTGGGTCCTGTCCTCCTACTGCACCTTCCAGAGCGGGGTCTGTACCTCCAAAATCTTTATGATACTTCCTACAGAATTTCTCTACCTCCTTTTCATCTCTGATTCTATGTTTATAAGTTAAAGAGTTACCTTCTGGGTACTCCCAGCGGTACCTGGTGTCATTTCTTCTGAGAGTACCTCCAGGGTCTTTAAATGGGGCCCTTTTTTTAAGGAGACGGGGAAGGACTTCTTTATATAAAATAGTTTCTCTCCCCCCAATTTTGAATTTATTATTATGAGTCTGCCATATTTTGTCTTCTATCCACCCCAAATTTAGGTGTATCAGGCAGTCTCCAGGCCATTTTTGGCCCTTGCTTGTTTGGATCTAATTCTATACCTAATTCTATGGAATTAGATATAGAAGCAGATTGGATTATTGAAACTTCTGTTCTATTTGAATTCACTGGAATGAGTCATTGACTTCCCTTTTGTATCCAAACAGCAACATGGATCGATTCTCACCTACCCAAAGGCACAGCCCCTGGACTGCCACATTCTTGAAGCAGACTGTGACATCCTCATCCCAGCTGCAAGTGAAAAACAGTTAACAAAGGCCAATGCCCACAAGGTCAAAGCAAAAGTAAGAGGAGCCTGCAGAATAAATGCTTGATAATGGATCCAGAAGTTGTGATCCTCTTGCTATGGAAAAATTGTGTTATTTTTGATCACAAGTTTTTCTATATTCAGCTGTAATATTTTATTTTATTTTCCAGATAATTGCTGAAGGTGCTAATGGACCCACAACTCCCGAGGCAGATAAAATCTTCCTGGAAAGGAATATCATGGTTATTCCGGTAAGGTATATAATTCCTCCATGCCAAAATTAGCATTGATTTTTTTTTAAAAAAAAATACCTGTTTTACATGCCAAATATCTTCTGGGAATATAAAACTTGCCAGTAAGAAAATGTGCTATCATTTTGGAGTGCATTGAAAATTTTAGCAAAATTCCCAATGATTTTAATGGAGCTGGATTTGTACCCTATGAATATCCATTTTCTGTATAGCAAGGGTGGTACAGGGGAATATATCACAACTTGATGCATAACTTTGTAAATTGATAGTTAAAAAAGAAAACCACAGAGTTATAAAATTACTCAAGGACTCAAGTTGAAAATGAATTTTGGGCAAGGGATCCATCCTGGTTGAAGATTAATTGTATCCCATACAAATAAGCCTACTAACACTGATCAGATTTATCTTTCCTTTCACTTCTGTATTTCCAAGCTGTTACTCATAACAGAATGGGGTGTTTGAAGGCTTTTTCAGTGGTGTTTCAAATATACACAATTTCACTTAAACGTATGACGCCTTCGAATGTAACCCCAGTGTAGGGGGGGGGGGTGCCTGTACTGTCATTTAGCCTAGTTGGAATGTAAAGGGAAAGAAGTGCAGGCTTTTAGTACAACACCCCATTTCTCATCACTCACAGCCACATTCTCACAAGCCCCTAGTCCGCATCCAAAGGAATGGGGTGCTTCTATGCTGCTGCTCCTCCTCACTGTGGCTTGACTTGGAGCAGTGAGAGAGTACTCCTTGGACAGTGCCAGCCAACCTTAAAGTCCCACAGGCAGATGATATATATGCTAGCCCTCTATTCCATCCCACAACACTATCAAACCTATAGTTACGTAAATCCAACTAACAATAACACCCACAACGTGACTGGCTGTGTTTAACTATGTGAATTCTTTACACATCACAGAAACATACCTCTTTTCACATTATCAAATTAAGTAGAAGCCATTAAAGTCCAACATTTTGAACAGAAAATACAAATAGATCAGTTCTTATATACATAATGTCCAAATAGAAGAATCAGACGCGACAACTTTAAGAAGGAGTACTTGCAGAAAATGAACTTGTTGTTTGTAATGTTCCACATATGCCTTTGCAAAGTGTAGTTGTTGTATGCAGTTGCTGTATGCAGGTAGCAGACGAAAGATACGAAAGATCTTAATATATGCCTTTGCAAAATATAGTTGCTGTATGCAAGTATCAGACGAAAGAACTTAAGACAAGGATTCCCAGAATAATACCTTGTTTTGCCCTGCCGGGCTTCGTCAGCCATGCATACTCTAAATACAGTGGTACCTCGCAAGATGAATGCCTCGCAAGACGAAAAACGCGCAAGACGAAAGAGGTTTCCGTTTTTTGAGTTGTTCCGCAAGACGAATTTCCCTATGGGCTTGCTTCGCAAGACGAAACTTCTTGCGAGTTCTTGCGAGTTTGTTTCCTTTTTCTTAAAGCCGCTAAGCCGCTAATAGCTGCTAAGCCGCTAATAGCCGTGCTTCGCAAGACGAAAAAACCGCAAGACAAAGAGACTCGTGGAACGGATTAATTTCGTCTTGCGAGGCACCACTGTAATTGCTTCTACTTAATTTGATAATGTGAAAAGAGGTATGTTTATTTGATGTATAAAGAATTCATATAGTTAAACCCTCCCACAACCTGGCAAGAATTCTGGCCTTTGCTGGCCTTTGCCTAGGTCAGTGTTTCCCAACCGGTGTTCCGCGGCACACGAGTGTGCCGTGAGACATCGGCTGGTGTGCCGCGAGATGCCTGGAGGGAGTCGGGCGGCGAGAGGCGGGGCGGCGGCGGCGAGGAGAGGCCGCGCCTCCTGCTGCTGCCTGGCGCTCCTCCTCGCAGCCGGCAGCGCTGCCTGGGCGCCTCCGCGCGACTCTGCCTCGCTGGGTTTGGTCTCCCAGCAGAGACGGGTCACACGCGCCCCTCCCTCCCTCCCTCAGCCTGCGCGGAGGGAGAGCCAGAGAGAGGCATCGCTCCTGCGCTCCGAGGCGGATTGAGCGCAGCTGAGAGGAGCTGCCGAGGGAAAAAACTTTCACTTTTGTGCGTCCCTCCCGGCGTGACGCTGCGCGCTGACGTCACGGGGCGGGGCTTTAATGGTGGTGTGCCGCGAGATTTTTTTTCAGTAAACAGGTGTGCCGTTGCCCAAAAACGTTTGGGAAACACTGGCCTAGGTAGCAAAGGCATAGCTCCTGATTGACTCCCCTTAAGTCACTGCATTCCAGTTGTTAAGACAACTAACAACTTGACTTGCTTTATCACCTTGGGGTTTCCATCTGCTGTTGGTATCTTTTTGGCTTCCAGTACATCAAACATTGCACAGCTGCAGGAGGTAATACCTGAACAATCGTCTTGATTTTAGGAGTAGGGGGGGAATCCCCATGAAGTGTAGTACAGGTGGCAATGTCATGGAAGGGAAAGCTCACATCTGAAATACATTATGAGAGAGTCCAGCAATGGGGTGCAAGAAACCACCTTGGGGATTGGGGGGGCACTTAACCACCCCCTGGCACTGCCTGTGCCTGTAGCATGTTAGCAGCCAGTGCAAAGATGTTATACTCTCCAAGGTCTGCTTCTGACTGCTGCCTCCTCAGCTCCCTCTGCTTCAACCCCCCACCCCAATTTAAATGCAGCAAGATGAGATGGAAGAAGCTGCAAAGGTGACACCCAGCAACTGAACCCGATTTGAAGTGTGTTGTGCTCAATGAGTGTTGCTATCTGTAATAGCAGCTAAACTGGATTTTTCAACCAGCTTTATTTTTCATTTTACAAAGTGGTACTAGAGTTCGTGATATTAACAATTTCTGTCTGTTGCAAAGCGTACCTTTCCAAATTACCATCTTTTGCAGTTTTGAAGTAGACTTTACGTTGCCTACAGTGCATTTTCTTACCAAAAAAACACACAAAACCTTTCAATCTTGTCCTATTCAGGATCTCTACTTAAATGCTGGTGGTGTAACTGTGTCTTACTTTGAGTGGCTGAAGAACCTGAACCACGTCAGCTATGGTCGCTTGACTTTTAAATATGAAAGGGACTCAAACTACCACTTGCTAAGTAAGTATAACAAGTACTGCACACTTTATGCAGATTCAGTAATAAATTGTATCATCCCATCTACTAATAACAAACCCACTTTCTTTAGATGATTTCAAGTTTTGTGAATTAGTTTATGATACATTCTGACAGAACCTTGTTTTTGTATGGCATAATGCAATACATAGAATAATATTGCAAAAAAAAAAAACCCTATGTAAGTGCAAATTAATAATACTGGAGAAGGGGATTTTCTGTTCTATAGTGAAAGTTTATAGATAAGTTACTGGCAATACTGAAAAGCAAATTTCAGCTTAAAAGTGGAAGTAGATACATTTTGCATTAATCTAGAAGTCTCGCCACCCGGCTGTCTGTCTTTGAATCGCTGCAGAGTTTTGTCTTCCTGCAGCAGAATTGCTTCAGTTGAATATAGGAAACTTGGAAGTAGCAAAGCAAGTGCTTCTGAGAGAGACTGTTGAAACTTGCCTTCTGAGTCAGCCAGGGCTGCACACTCATTGAATGCAGCAGGATTTACTTCTGAATAAGCAGGCATAGGATTGGATTGTAACTGTCTAGACTGAAACTTGCTTCATTTAAGACTCATGCATAGGAAAGCAGCATGACTTATTTATTTCTCCCTCCTTCAGTGTCTGTCCAGGAAAGCTTGGAAAGAAAGTTTGGAAAACATGGTGGAAGTATTCCAGTTGTGCCTACTGCAGAATTCCAGGATAGAATATCTGTAAGTAGCTGCTGCAAGATTTTGCTCGTTGCATATCTGATAAATGTCTATTGCAAAAAAGGAAACCAATCTGTGGGCACAAGTTGTATAATTGTCAGACTAGAGTAAAAATACCTTACTACTTATAGTATGAAGGACATAATACGTGTTTTGTTTAGCTTCTTTCAGTGGGTTATAGTTCCAGAGGTTGCTGAATTTTGGAGGGGAAATGCAGTTTTTTTATATACCTACCCACAATCTTTGTTAGTCCATGGCAGCTCACGTTGAACATGTCGTGCTGTAACAAGCCCCAGCTGGGTACTAGAGGTGGGAGCTGGCAGACTCCCTAGATTAAAGCAACTTAAAAGTCAGACCACATCAGTATGGCTGCTGTTGGTGGATTACCAGTAGGTTGACACTAAAAGGGGAGAGGGCCACACAAGTGTAAGGCACTACCTCTTGAAGCTTTTCTTTTGGTACCAGCCCAGATGAATGTATTCTGACTAGTGAGGAGGAAAGGAAGGAAGTTATTGAACACAGTATGGGCTGGGAGCGCTTCACTTTCTAGGTGAGAGAGAGAGTGGGGGCCCTGAACGTTTGACAAAGTGCTGACACAGGGATGCAGCAAGATGCTCTCGTGCTTATCGACTCTGTGTACTTTCTTATGCTTGAATTGATACCATGGTACTACGTGCCTTGGCAAAGTTTCCATTGGGGAACAGGAAAGAGTGTGAGTGTCCCATTCCAGTGATCACAGGCAATGGGGCAGTTGGCAAAAGTGTATGGGGGTCACTGTGGGAGATGAGACTATGGATACCTGCGTCCCATGCCCCATAGCAAACTTCTCCCCTGTCCACAGGTTCCTGGTAGTTGTTTCACTGTGCCTTCTGACTTTGTAGTGCTCTTAATTAATGCTAGTGACTTATCCATGATTTTTTTGTGGATGAATGGGCCGACCTGGGATGTATTGTGGAGACCTGGGAGGGTGGGGTGGGCAGAGTAGGTCTGACTCCGATTTGTCCTCCTGGATACTCTGTGCAGCATCCACATAGACTGGGGAACCGTCTTGCTCACCACAAAGGTGTGTTGCCTTTTGATGGTCCTGGAAGGCCTGCAGCTGGGACATAGAGACTGGCTGGGAATTTGCAGCTTGCCACAATTGTTGTCTAACTTTGAATATTTACTGACACAGTACTCTGAAGTGTACTGAATACCATGCATGTTATATACATCCAGGATAATCTATTGTTTGGCTTCCTAAATAGAAATTCCAGAGGGAATAGCCTTGTTAGTATGTCAGCTGAATATAAACAGTTAAATTAAACACATTTAGGTTGGTTTGGCTTTGGCTAGTTTCCTTTTCTATCCAGCAGTTAAAAGGGGTATACAAAAAGTGGCATAATATATCAATCCCTTAAGCACTAATATTAAAAAAAATACAAAATGGGGTCTGTGGCTGGTTTCAGACTGACTACTCATTGCAATTCTTTTCAATATAGGGTGCATCTGAAAAAGACATTGTCCATTCTGGTTTGGCCTACACCATGGAGCGTTCTGCTAGGGTATGTATTATGTAATGTTGGAAGCTTTAAACTTTTGTTGACACCTTATATCCAAAGGTAAATTGCAGAGGCACATAATAGGGTGAAATCCTCGCTCCAGTTTCTGGGTTGCATTAATCAGCATTGGGTAACCTACACAGAACATTAAATGAACTCTATTATTTTTCTAACTTGCTGATGAGCAAAAAAATATTCAACAAGTAGTGGAGGCTGTTCTGCCTGGTGAAGTGCCTGGTTAGTGTTGCTTTAGGCTGCCCTGTTCCCTGTTGTAAGCTCAATAGTAAGCCCTTTTGAGCAGAGTGTGTACGTGCATATGATTGCACTGTCTGTCTCAGCTAAACCAGAGTGAATACACTGAGGCAGCTCCTCATTTCTACCATCTGTCTGGAACGGCAGCTGACTTAAAATGGTTTGCTCTGTCATCAGTTCTGTGGTGTGTTTCTCAGCCTCTTCCAGGATCAGAGTAGCTGAATGTCAATGCCCCAACATTTAGAAAGAATGGGTAGGTCCCTGTGCTTAATAAATTGTAGAAGTATTCAGTTACCACTTTATTGGCTACCTTGTGCCATTTAGAAAATGAATATGAAACCCGAGCTAATTAAGGAGCATTATATTCCTTATTCAATGACTTCTCCAAGTCAGATCAATATTAACATTGTATGTGTATTCAATAAGAGCTCAGTAAATATTTTGTACTCACATTGTAACATTTTTGTATTCTCTAGCAAATCATGCGTACTGCTATGAAGTACAATCTAGGTCTAGACTTGAGAACAGCTGCCTACGTCAATGCAATTGAGAAAGTCTTCAAGGTGTACAATGAAGCTGGCGTGACCTTCACATAAACAGATAGTCATCTGCCAAGGTCTGGCACCCTGTTGCATACCCTCTTCAGAAAGCGTATTTCAAGTTTACATATAACCACAGAAACCCCTCTTTTCTCACTTAACTATAGCGGATATGATTCTCTGTTGGCTTCAGTTTGAGTTAGTCTTTCATCATTAAAAAAATAAATAAATCTGGGGGTTAGTGCTTCATGCCGAAAGATATCTAAAGATAACCAGTTCATATGCACTTGTTTTGGGGGAAGGGGGGAGGTTCTAATTATTCTTTGCCATGAAACTTTAAAAAAGGTACCTTTTTATTGTATGAATCTGTGGTCTAGCCACAATAAGCAACCTAGCAAACCTTCAGATCACACGAGTGTGTGCTATTGGAGCAAATAGCCAACTATTCATGCACTTTGGTTTTCAAACAATAACTCTCCCAGCTTTGGCACTTTGAATAAAGGCCTTGGATGATCAATGCGGTGGCATTATCAGCGACAGAACGGGCCTCCTGCAGGGAATATCTTTGATAGGATTCTCATTTTTACACTTAGCAGCATCATATACCTGGTTCCCCTTAGGCAATGTGTGTTTCTTTTTATAATCTGTGCTCCTGTTACAGGGATGCCTTTAAATCATGTACTCATCCTCTACTCAAGCACTGCAAGGTGCACGTAAAAAGATGGGTTCCGGGAGCTAGTATTTTTATAAGCTGAAGCAGTATCATTGTTGTACAGGCACCCAGCGAAATTATCTCTTGTGTTTAATCTTATCGCAGCATATTCATTAAACTTGTTTTTTAAAATAAGAATCGACATGTACTTGAGCATAATCTTAGGTAGTCCAAAGAACTTGTGTAGCCTCTTACTCAGTTGTGTTTTATTGTCTGAGAGCTTTTAGCATTAGCTATTGCCTCAATGAACAATTAAATCATTGGCAACAAGGAGGCAAGCTGCTACTACAAACTTTGTGTAGTGTCCTAACATGCTGACTTTGTTCTCCTTTTTTTGGCGGTTTGCATATTCTGAACATAAATAGTTTAATACAGAGAGGGCCTTGAAGCCAGGACTTGATCACAGTTTTGAGGATTCTTGATAGGTATTTTGTCCAGAGGAGTCCTATAAAAGTGCCAGGTGTATTTATGTAATGAATATGAATGTTTTTTTAAAAAAAACCAAACCCAAGCCTTCCCAGAACTCATGCTTTTTTCTAGTGACTTTGTAACTCATGACATAACATGGTAACAAAAGCAATTATTAAAAGTTGACCTTTCCAAACATATGCTGGTTTGTGTTTTTCATAGCTTTTCGCAACATCACGAGAGCTGAAACGTTCAGTGTAAATAGAATGAAGCTGGATTTGGAATTAGACAGAGAACTTTTCATGCATCTTTCATAGTACTGGTAATCAAATTTGTACAATGTGTAAACGTTCCTTGGTTTGAATTGGGATGCTACAAAGGAGTTACTGACGGCTGTTCAACGTATGCAAACTATTTTTGGTGTTATAGATATCAAGTGTTGAGCAGACGTGTGTGAACAGTCCCTTGAGTTTTCTGAACTGTCCCTTTCCTTAAACTTTGCATTTCGTCCTGAACCCTTTCCCCCCTTAATGTTTCAGTTCTTATACCCTTTCCACTTCAAACTGCTACATTTCTTGCCAGTGACCAACAGTTCCCTAGTTTGTCCAGCCAAAACTCTTACAGCTGTGTGGCATAATCATGCTAATACATAGTTTCCCTCAAAACTTTGAAGTTTTTCTAAATAGTTTTAATGAAATGGAGTTTCATCTGAGCTTTGCACACAGGATCTTCACAGTGGGGTGGGGAGGGTCACATAGAATGTTGTGTGGGACCTGAGGAGTATTTAGTTAGATGATGCATAGTTAAAGCCACATATTACATTTTATGTGTGTGCCTACATGCTTATGTGTGCACTCGAATCTCGCATAAAATGTATATGCCCACTTAACACGCCCTAGCACCTTCTGCGAAACCAACCTCATGAACACTTCTCAATACAGTCATATTGAACCACCATGTAAAAAAAATGCACCTTGTTAAAGATTAATTTAATGAAATGTATAGGGATTTATAGCTTCACTTTTAATGAAGGTGTATAGAATATATGCCAAACACCTGAATAATTTCGGTCCATTAAATATATAATAAGAGAAAACAGTATAATAGGTTTAAGTTGAAACGTTCTTCTGTTCTTCACTTTGTCCAAAGGCTTTGCCCCAGGCAGTTACCTGGCTTGTTAGGCTTTGTGCAGCCTTTTCTCCAGTATCCTGTGCAGCCTTGCAGGTGTCATCTACCACTTCAAAACAAAAAGAGAAACAATTTAAGGAGGTGAGAGACAATGGCTGACTACATATGTGGTTTGCTTTTTCCATAAGATGTAGGACTGTATTGGAAGTGCAAGTGTGCATGTGGGAAGGAAAGTCTACATGCTGTTTAAGGAACCCATTCACCAGATGAAGAAGCTGGCTTGCAGCAGTTCAGATCTAGTTCACTATTGTCTGCTCTTGATTGACAATGGCTCTGCAGGGTCTCCACCAATGGCATTTCCGATTACGTTGGTACATGAACCTTTTTTTAAGCTAGATTTGCCAAGGGTTACACTTGACATCTGCATGCAAAGTGTGTGCTTTTCTGACTGAGCTTGGAAAGGAGCTACAGAATGCTTATTGTGTAGGCTGCTAACTTGAACACTAGCCACCTGGGTAGGCTCAAGGTAATATTTAGCACAGTGGAAAAGAGCTAAATTGGATTTTTGAGTTTTCTGTCTCCTGATACATAGAGTTGTCATATTTGAAGAGGTAAAAATCTGGACACAAAAAGTTGTAGAGCGTTTTTTAGGGCAATCGCCCAATAGCCCCTCTGCCGCCCAGGTTGCCCAAGTCTGAACCAGAGCTCTCCGCACACACAACCCCCCCCCCAAACCCAGGACATTTGTTTAAAAATGTAAAAATTTCCCCCAGATGGGTATGTAGGATACCTGAAGGACATGTCAAGAAATTCCTGGATGTATGGCAACCCTATAACACCAGTTATTTGAACACAGATTTACTATTTGGAACAGAAAAACTGTTCCCCACTTAAGTCTGTACTGGAGAGGTGGGGGAAATCTGAATTTAGAAGGTATGCACCAAGTCTCTTCTACATTTATAAGCCATCCAGATACCACACATTTTGAGAATTGCCCAGGTTATTAGGATGCCTCCTTACCTTTCTGACCAGCTTCTGTAGCCTGGTCCAGTGCTTTCTGCACAGCCTGACCTGCTGAATTAACTGCAAATAAAAAAATAAGAATAAATCACAGAAATAGAAAATTTACAATTCTCTGAATTGTACCGAGCACGTGAATGGTGTATCTTATATATTAATACCAAACTCATAGTTGGTTCTTACATAGCCAAAACGCATTACCCCATCACACAATGGAGGTATCAGCAAGCCTTTATGGACTCCCAGGGTTTGCAGAAGGTAAAAAAAAATAGGAAAAACCTAGAAGAGTGGAGGAGGACCCCAGTAAAAACTGAGCATGCTTAATGGGTCAACATGCTGGCTTGGCTGTCGGAGGACGGAAATAGAAATCCAGAGGGAAAGACTATATAGAACAGAATCATGGAAGACACACTGGCTGGCAAAAATCCGTAACAGGAGCAGTTCACAATGCAACATTTTGTTGTTGATCCCACATGTTGTCATAAATCATTTTCAGGAAGAGAAACATAGCTTATTACACAAGGTCTGCTGAGAGATTTATTTGCTTTTGGTTCTTCTGTATCTCACCTGGCAGTGGCTATTTCATCAGTCTATCAGAACTGTTCCTATCCTAGCTGGTCACTCTTAATTGTAACTTGATGAGCTGATGTCTGAGATCATTAACATTTTAAGATGCATTTCAGTTTTGCATTTCTGTGATAGTGAATACACACTGTTCAAGGAACTTGCATAAATCCTCCATGTTGCCCCGGGTCAGAAGATTTACCAACTTTTCTCACCAAATCATGGGCCTTTTACTGCTTTTTGACCAAAGCAGAAAAATCTCAGCTGAAGCATTTCCTGGCAGGTTGGGAAAACTCAGTTTATGGAATTTCTGTTGGCCACAGCAGTCCAGCTCAAGAAAAGAAAAGAAGCGAATCCAGCATTTCAGAGAGAAAAAGCAATTTACAGTCTCCATCCAAACTCTTTAGAAAGACTGCCAGTTTTTCAAGCAAACCATTGCAATAGCTTGAACAGAAGCTGGATTTCTAGACAATAGCTGGTGATATTTCTCCACATAACTGCAGAAAGTGTTGCCTGTTGGGTTTTTTGCCGGCCAGGCTGTTTTCGGGTCAGTTGGCAAACCCTGTTGTTTATATAATGAGTTTTATTTTGGAATCCTAAAACGACATTTTGTGCCTTGATTACAAGCCCTGGTATAAACACTTGCATGGAAAACCTGAACAATTATGAAACAGAGGGGTCTTTGTTTGGCTTTCTAGACCCATGCCCTTCCATAACTTTTATTTAAAGGTCAGGATAATTACTGTAGGCGGTACATTTCTTGACAGAAAAATCAAACCTTTTTTGTATCTATAAATAATAAATCCAATTTGAGGTACTTTGAATTACCGTATTTTTCGCCCTATAGGACGCACTTTTCCCCCTCCAAAAATGAAGGGGAAATGTGTGTGCGTCCTATGGGGCGAATGCAGGCTTTCGCTGAAGCCTGGAGAGCGAGAGGGGTCGGTGCGTACCGACCCCTCTCGCTCTCTAGGCTTCAGGAAGCTATCCGCAAGCCCTGCAAGCCTGGCGGGAGGTCCCGTGGGCTCGCAAGGCTTGCGGGCAGCAGCCTGCAGCCCACAAGCTCGGGGGATAGCGGGGAGGCACAGTGCCGCCACCCCGCTATTCCCCGACCTGATCTGAAGGCTGGCGGGTGGATGGGAGGAGCAAGCTTACTCCTCCCCCCCCCCCGCCAGCCCCACAAGCTTGGGGGATAGCGGGGAGGTGGAGCGCCGCCACCCCGCTATTCCCGGACCTGATCTGGAGGCTGGCAGGGGGGAGAAGCATGCTTGCTTCTCCCCATCACCAGCCCCATAAGCTCGGGGGACAGTGGGGCAAGCCGCTGCCCCACGGAAGCTAGAGAGGCTGTCCCTGAAGGCAGAAGAGGGAGACGGAGTGCTCCGTCTCCCTCTTCTAGCTTGGGGATGGCTGTGCAAATATATATATCTAACTGAGGTTCTGCCCCCCGCCCCAAATCCTGGCTAAACTCATGTGGGCATTGCAGTATGGTACACCCCCCCAATCCCCCCTTGTAGGGACAATACAGACATTAACTTTGTGGGGAGGGGTATTTTCTCAGAAAGGCAAGATCCAAAGTGCCTTCTCATGAAATCCATGCTTGGTTTTTACCCCACCCTATTCCAAAGAGACTTACTAAGGCAGAAGAAGAAAGTTGAACATATATGGTAACAAAAATAAAAATAGGTTCCAGGCAGCTTTGCTAACATACCAAGAAAAAAATGACCCGATCTGCTCTTGTGCAATTAATACCCTTGCAGCCTTTTTTCCTATTACACTGGAGCATGATCAGCAGGTAAAATCATTGAAAGTTGTCTTACATGAGATCAGACTACTTTGTCATCAAGCCTAGTGCATTTCTGGATTCCTGTGACTCAAGGGTTTCAGGCAGAGGTCATTCACCTCAAAGCTATTAACAGCATAGAGAATAAATTGATAGTAATACCTGCACATCAAGTTGCTGTTAAGACAACAACCCACCCCAAGTCTGATGTTGGCGTTACTTAAGGATAGATCTTTCTGTGACTGAAAAAGTAGAATATAGACTGGTGGTTTTACAAGAACAAAGACATAACCTCAGTGTCTTTACCTGCAACCTGGGAAGCCATCCTGGTCAGTGTATTTCCTTCCTCTTCAGGATTCAGCTTAAACATTTTTGCTTTTGTGTGGATGAGATCTCCTGCTCCCTGATTTGTAGATCTCCAACTAGTTGACGGATGGTCACTTTCTCAAATGCAGTCCAGCCCTGTTTTGTTGCTTCCCAAAGAGTTGGCTCTTATAGACAGGCAAACTCCTCCCAGCTAGGATCCAGAAAAACCCACAGAGCTCTGTTAGTCACCAAACTCCTGACTTCAAAAGAAGTGGAGGGATGTTTGGAATTACTGTATTCTTCCCCGCAAGGGAGAGGGTGGGGTTTGGCACTTTTAAAATCTTTTTTAAACCAAAGTAGTTTTCCACAGCTGCAAAACAAGAGTGGTTGTGGACTGGGCTGGCCAGCCTGCTGTTATGAAACGTTTCCATAATGATGGCTTTCAGAAGAGCCGGAGGTTTTATAAGGCCAAATAACGGTAAATTTCAATGTATGGGAAGGGGGAAATGACACCAGTCCAAAGATACTAATTACTGTGTTTGAAAGCACATAGACTTCATATCAGAAACCTGTGACCAAACTGGATGCATCTGTGCAGGAGATTAATTCAGCCTTCTGTTTTTTTGTGGCACACTTGGGAGTGCAAAAATGGCACCAGGCAAGCCTCTGATCTGTGACCGACAAAACCATGTTCAGTCTGGTGGATCACAAAGTGTGCCGACCTGCTTGAATTTTGCCTTTCTGGAAAATGCCCTCAGTTTGGTTCATCGGATGGAAGGACTCCTCCAGGGAAGGAGAGAGATCACTTTGTGTTAGACAATATTTTGCTTGCAGAAGGTTCTCCGCTGAGGACCAGGTAACAGCGGGTGTGCACAACCTCTTGGTGGGGAGCCACTGCCAGTCAGAGTAGACAAGACTGGGCTAAATGGACCAATAGTCTTGACTCTGGTGTTCACATAAGGCAGCTTCCTATGTTCCTGTGCTGAGGCTCATTGTATGGCAGGTGGATTCTGCCTTTGCAAATGAGTGGCTTCACACAATCCACCCATGTAACAATGCTATGTGATGAACTTCTCGCCTCCATGCTAGTCAAGGGTACCACTTGTGTGATGGGAGAGTTGGGACTGTGACAGGTGATACCTGTTGGAAGATGGTGTTGAAAAAAAGATGAGCATTATGTATAAGAGGATGGGCAATGACTCATTGCAGTTATGCCACTGATCCAGAGTTCTTGAACTAAAATCCAACCTTTCGTTGCGTTAAGTCTCACCATTCACAAACTGGCCCATGGGGGTAGCCAGTTGAAGTCTATTGACTTTTCCATCTCTAACTCTTGGTTGTTTCTGACAGCAGCAGCCAGCTGGCAGAAACAGTTACCAGGATACCTCACCCTTTTCCTGCTCCAGACACAAAGGTGCAGGCATAGGATGGAAAGTGCTCCATAGTCAGTGAATCACTGCCTGCCTGCCTGCCAATTCTCAGTTTCTGGTGCATTGGTTTTTAGTGCCAGGGCTTAAGCCAAACAAATGGTTTTTAGCATAGAAGCCTTATTTCTGAATCTGTTGTTCTCAGGTGCTCAGAGGGCAGAATTAGAGAGCTAATGGGTGGGAAATGAAGCATATTTCAGGTAAATGTTAAGCTTCCTAAAGGTAAAAACTATTCAGCAGTTTAATGTTCAATCCAGAGTAATATCCATTTATTTTTCCTTCCGCTGATGTTTTTCCAATGTTCAATCCGGGCATCTTGGGCTCATACCTTTTTCTTTCTATCCAAGAAGTCAAAAAGAGGTTATTCAATTATATTATACCAAATCTATTATTTTGGTTGGTGGGCTGCACATCAATTATTCTGATTATTCCAGTAGTACCACCATCTCTTCCCCCCCTCTGTTTTCAGGTATAGAAGAACCCAATTGTTTAGGGGTTGTTCGGGTGGGGGCATTGGCTGAGGGGTTGGGGAACAATAGCCAATACATGTGGTAAAATGTATCTTACGTTTCACACTGGAAAGGTATTTTTGTCTCCTGAACACCTTACATTCTATGCACATGCATTCCTCCGGCAAGTCTTGGATTTGAGACAGGGGAAAAGACTAGAAATCTCAATAACATTAAAAATACCTATGAGAAAGTAGGCATTTTGTTCTCAGAACCCAAAGTTCCCTTGCTCTTTATTGCTGCTTGCTTTCTATGTTGCTTTCTCTGGTGTCCAAGGTACACTTTTAGGCAATGTTCGGTATGCGTACCAGCCAGCCAGACAACATGCCATATCGCTAAAACAACAGGTTATGCTTTTTTAAGAGTCCTTGAGGTAGGTTGACGGGCAAGACAGCCTCTTAACCTTTTCCAGTTTTTCTAGTTTTATGTGTACTGCCAGATACTGATCGGATGCCCTGAGAGTGACAAAATGCTCATTTCATACCTAAAGAAAAAAATGGGGAGGGGAAGAGAAGAAAAATCCCCCATACTTCCACGGTTTCAAAATTCAGCATTCATTAACAGTGTACTCTTAATACAGAAATAATATACTCAGAAATAAGACCTAATGAAGCTTTTTCCCCCAACCAAAACTCACTGGAACTCAGTTCCAGCACCTCTCAGGTGGGCACCATTGACATTGAAAGAAAACAAGGGAGGTCTCATGGTGAGTTTTCTAGAAAAATAGCACTACTCACTCCCCAAAAGAGCAATTCTCCCAGTCTCTTAAGGTGGCAGTTGGCAAGCATCAGTAATTATTTCTACAGTTTCGGGTGAAGAGAAGAATTTTCTTTCATGTTTACAAGGCACATTGGACAGCATATCTGCTCAGCTTGGTATGTGATGCAGCGATAAGGGCCTTTTAAATGTTAAAAAGAAGGGAGAATTTTGACAAGTGTCATTTCTCTGATCTCAGTGCTTGCCGCTGTATGGGATGGAGCATCACAGAACAGCTAATACAGTGGTACCTCAGGTTAAGTACTTAATTCGCTCCGGAGGTCCGTACTTAACCTGAAACTGTTCTTAACCTGAAGCACCGCTTTAGCTAATGGGGCCTCCTGCTGCCGCCGCACCACCGGAGCACGATTTCTGTTCTCATCCTGAAGCGAAGTTCTTAACCTGAAGCACTGTTTCTGGGTTAGTGGAGTCTGTAACCTGAAGCGTATGTAACCTGAGGTACAACTGTACAGCAGAATGTTGTGTGGGTGGTCCAAAATAAGCCCACCACTATTATGTCAATGACATGTTGTGTCATGCACTATTATTGAATCAATGGCATTCCCCTGCCTCCCCCAACCCCTAAAAGCATTCTGAAGTAGGCACCTAGCTGCTGTCTTCTGCGGTGATGCTGGTACCCATTCCGACCGTTAGGCAAAGTGCTCCCACACATGATTCTGGGTGTCATGAGAGGGCAAACAATAGTTATTTGATTTTTCACCACTCTCTTTTTACTGTCAGGGAAGCGAGAGCTGCTTGCTTGGTTTTCGGGCTCAGCTAGCTGCCCAAATATCTTGCCTGGCTTCAGATACAGTAGTACCTCAGTTTAAGAACGGTCCTGTTTACGAACGATTTGGTTTACGAACTCCGCAAAACTGGAAGTGGTGCTCCAGTTTGTGAACTTTACCTCGGTCTACAAACGGAAACCGAATGGTGGAAGGGCACTGGCGGCGGGAGGCCTCATTAGGGAAAGTTCTCGTCGGTTTAAGAATGGACTTCCGGAATGGATTAAGTTAGTAAACCGAGGTACCACTGTACTTTGCACCTTGATTTGGGAATAGGAATGGAGGGATCTGTCCATTTTAGTTCTCTCAATTTCTCTTTTTCCCCATCTTAAATTCAGTTTTCCACATTTCTGCACCGATTTACGGATTTTGAAAAATGAAAATTCACCAGTGTTTTACTACAGATTTATCCTAATACATGTTTATATGCAGTTTTGACTAATGTACACATTTTCTGAAGGAGCTTTCCCTACTACAACACATGATTTTCAGTAATACACATATTATTTTTTATTCACTCCCCCCCCCCAATATATACATTTTTGTAAGCATTGCTTGGGTGGAGAACTGCACTGCAAAATTGAGTTGTGTTAATTTTGAAGAATCGTTGTGTTTTGGTTCTTGTATTGTTTTGGGAAGCACGGATTAGGTATGTTTGCCTTTCTATTCAAACTGAATTGAACTCTCCCTGCTTCCCGATTTAGGAAGGGAGGAACTGCCATTCTTCTCTACCTAGCAGAATGCCTTGGGCTGACTCTGTGCACTTAGAAAACAAATTCTACTGTGGTCAGTTGTCTTGTTCCTACATGTGCCTTAATCTCTAATATCAGCATGCACTGCTTCACAAGCTGTGGAAAGAAAACACGGCAAACCCTGAGAATTATTTTCTTAGGCTTCTACTCCACACCGTGGCTGGAAAGAGAAACTGCAGTAGCACTGACATGTTATGCGAAAATGTGCATCAGTGTTGCTTAACCTGAGGCTGTTTGTGGAATCTGCAGGGCATCATCACACACACAATGATCTGGTCAAAGAGTGAGAAATTGACATGGGTGAACTTATCCTCAGTGGCTTCGTATACCACACAGAGGGGGGGAATTGGGTCTATTACAAGCAGGGCTATTTGTCCTGGGCATTACAAAATAATAACCTGTTTAAAAGTATCTCAAAATTTTGCATCACAATAAATGATGCAAATTTACCATTTTGGGTGTGTGCTGTGGCTCTCTGGCCTTCCCTTGTCACAGCTTAGTCTTTTAACCTCTAACCCAAGACTCGCCTCTGAAAAGCATTGATCTCTCCATCACTCACACCAATCCTCCCATCCCTGCACTGGGTCCCCATCACATTATGCATCCATCTGAAACTTTGCCCTTGGCTTTAAGGCCCTGCCCAGGTTGTCCCACTCTTTGCTATTTGTACGCCAACATCCCCACCTCCAGTGGGGCAAATATCAGATTGGAGAGGCCTTAGATGGACAAAATGTTGCAAAGGGAAAATGTTGACGCTCCATCTCCCTTTCTCTGATCAGAATGGTGACTCCCCAGGGCTGCTTTGAAGGTGTTTTTGATTGGTTGATTCAAAGAAAAAGACATACACCAAAAGACTGGCAGATCTAAGGGCCTAACTTTGGCATACAAGGTATCATGAACTGGCAGGACAACGGGGAGGTGGAAGAGGATCCCGGAGAGGGGTGTAGCCGGAACTGCGACACACTGGGGCAAGCTGAGGATGGGGAAGGAGAGGTTCATGTAGGAAGTACTCACAGGGTGACGGAGGATGATGAGAGGATGGGAGTCCGTGCACAGGAACCAGAGCGGCAGGACCCATCACCAGAGCCAGAGGGGCCCATCTCCATTAACACGGCAGACTCTGAGGCATAGGGAGCAGTGGGAGGGGTGCTCCAAGAGGCTGAGGCAGGCAAGGGCCCCAAACCCAGCTTCCTAGCTGTCCAGGTGAGGCTCGCTAGCTCTCTGTGTGTGATTCCTCAGCTGGAGTAGGCTTGGAACAGGTGAGGGTCATATGCCTCGTCAAGCCCAGATGCTGCAATCAGCATGCAAAAAGAGAAGCAAAGCTGAGGGGCTGTGTTTGCTCAACTGCCCATGTTGATAGACCTCAGCTTGGATGATTCAGGATTTTTGCGGGACTGTGCTTCGGACACATGGATTGACCCTGGACTGACTTGCTGCCAGGTAGGCCAGGGGTTCAGGACGGAAGGGATGCTTTGCATACAGAAGGGCCCAAGCACGCCTTGCTTCTTTAGGTAACTGCTCAGGGAGCAGGTGATGGGTGAGATATCTGCTGGAGACCATGGAGAGCTGCTGGCAGTAAAAGTAAATGATTCTGGGCAAAATTGCTCAGTATAATTCAGCTAGCTAGATCCATAGGAAGCTATATCTTGATAGTGGATCTCCTGCGCCGTGCTGAATTTATTTTATTTATTAAATTTATATACTGCCCTGTACCCGGAGGTCTCACACCCTGAGTTGAATGGCTGAAGTGTGGTTTAAATAAAACCAGGGACTTCCTTGCTCCATGCCTCATGATGCCCAGTCTCAAAGTGCCCCTACAGTGAAAGGGGGTAGGCATGGAGGGTTGGGTGGCTTGGACAACCACTTATTCACCTGTGATTTTATCCTTGCAAGTCACTGTCAACTCCCATGGGGGGAAATGCAGCATAGAGCTCAGTCACATGTAAGCACCCAAAGAATTCAGATTGTCATGCATATTTATTATTATTATTAACATTCAAGTCAAGAAAAGGAAAGACATGAAAGGTAAAACAACAAATAGTACTTCTGTGTTAACAATTATGCTTTATGGGTATTGCTATGACCTGTTGGTTGGTTGGTTGGTTGGTTGTGCTTGCTTGGAAGAGAGCGAACAACACAGTGTTCCATTGCTATCCTGCACCCTCCTCAATAAACTTTGCAGCTTTGCAATAGTTGCCATTGACTGCCTTAAGAGCCATTCTTATGACTGCCTTAACATTGCGTCACTGCAGAGTTTTCAATACAATTACAGACTACTCTGCTAAAGAAAGCAGTCTGTTTCAACTAAAAATAGTGCAGCCTGGAAGTACACAGTACAATTGTTGAGATCTCAAAAACTGATCCCAGGTGGCAATGGGTTTTTCTGCACATTCATGATAATGCGTATCAGAAATGGTGGTAGTTCCTCTGATTGTTTGATTCTGCTTGGAGAACTCACAATGCAGTGTTGCACTGTCAGGCTGCACACCTCTAGCTCCGTGGTGGAGCAAACTAACACAGCATTAGAAACCATTCCACCTACTGTGTTTTAAACTATATATAGATGAAGCCCATTTCTCAGATAACGACCAAGAAAGGAGTTGATCTGTTTCAAAATACACCCACCAGAAAACCTTCACAGGTTTAGTGGTAAAAGACATTATGTGCAGAAGTGCACACAAGGTGCAGGTTGGCTATGCACAGTGCAGTTGTTCAGATCTCAGGAAGACAAGCAAAGTTGCACATTGATTGTTATTTGTTCAGTAGCGATGGCAAATTGCAGTTTATTTGTGGTCCAATAGGGTGGAGGGCTAACATTGCAGTGCTGTATTGCCAACCCACATTTTCTTGCAATGGGAAACATTCCAAGAAATGCACTACATGGCATGCTCCTGGAGCCTAACAATTTTTTGGACAGGGAAAGTCAATATGAATAACTTTGGAAAATAAAACCCTTCTCTCCTGGGTCAACAACTAGTGTTGCCAGAGAGGCCACTTTAACAAGAGAGTAGAAGCATGGCACAAAGCTTCACACCTTAACTACCGAAATGGCTTCCTGCCAAAATCCCTCTGTCACTGATGCTGCTCATTTCCATTCCTCTTTCGCCTCTAGGATTGGAAATTAGGAGGGTCATAAACATACTGTTTAATTTGCCCCAGGGGCAGGCAGTTGACAGCTATTTTTTTGAGAAAGCAGACAAAAGGTGAGTTAATTCCACCCTGATATACTGGTGGTAGTATGATGTCTTGTCTTTACAAGAATGAGGTGTGAGACTGTCAGGGGATATAAAAATCTTATCTCAGGGGCAGCCCTCTTTTTTCATGCCATATGACAATCACAGGTGCCAAAATGCCTTGGACTAGGTAGTTAGACAATTCAGTTGTCCAAATCTGGCATGTTTTTCCTTCTGAAGGAAGGTGGCGATATGATCCTTTTCTTTCTTTTCTTTGGACTGCAAATCTACAAATCAGAAAAGGGGGCGTGGAGAGAATATAGTTCATGCTTTCCATAAGGATAAGGATTACAACAGAATGGAAGAGGGAAGAGTGTGAATCTGAGGATGCCAAACATTCTTTGGTCTGATTTCAATATCACGATGGCCATCATTTCTTGAGTCCAATTTTTTTCTCGAGGTCGGTCACACCATCTTGAGCTGCCTTGTACACTTGGTCCACAGCTGTAAAAAGGGAAGGAAGGATGTTACTAATCGGGGTTTCCCAAGCACTTGGTTCCTAATGTGTAGCTTCGATGTGCTGCCCAGTCTGAACAACCACTATCCTACTGCAAAAGTAAGATAGCCCACTTAATACTCAATGACTCCTCATGTCCCAGCTTCCCCTTTCCCTAGCCAGTCAGAGATTAGGGATGGCATCTTGCTTTGAGGTCAGTTATGATGTTGCTGCGTTTTCCCTGCACTTGGCAGAATTCCAGTGTGTGCACCTTCCTCATTGGGATGACACTGGCAAAGGCTGAGTCAGCTGCCGTGTTCACAGAGCTATAATTTTCAGAGTTCCCCTGGGAAAAGACATTATGTTTACAAAGCAGATGCTTGGCTACCGCTGACCTTATGCAACCCACCAAGGGTTGTATACACATACCATAAATGGAACAGGCACAGATCATTCTGAATTGACAATCTGCTTTTAAGCTAGTAGCAATTTCGAGTCCTACCTTTCTGACCCGCCTGGGTAGCTTGGTCCACAACTTGCTGTGTGGCCTGTCCCACCTTGTTTACTGCAAGAAAGAGAAAAAAAGAGATTTATTTAATTTTTAAAAAATCAGTTGTACAAAGGGAAGGCACTAGGAAAATCAAAGGGCAATATTTATTTTATTTTTATATATATATCATAGGTTTCTTTCAGGATGTATTCTTCTCCCAGAGCAATTTATAATAAAACCTGTGCAAACTGTAGGGGTGAGAAAATCTGTAAATTTGGGTTCTTTCAGTTGCTAATTTTCCCCATCTTAAGTTCATTCATAAAAATTTGTAGAAATTTTGAGATCAGTTTGCAAATTATTATTTTTTTAAAGTCCTCATGAAAATTAACAATTTTAGTGTGATTTCGCCTAATGTACACATTCTTCGTATGCAATTTTGCTTAATATGCATATTTTTACAGGCAGTCCCCCTTATATAACATTTTTGTGCATTAGTTTCACCAATGCATGCATTTTTTTGTACACTTTACAATAGCATAGCCATTTTTGTACATATTGCTTGACCAGAGAACTGTGTTGCAAAATTTGAAGTGGCAAATTTTGAAGGATGGCTGCATTTCGGTTCGTGTATTGTTTCAGGAAGTGCAAATCAGTTTGGCTCACCTTTGAATGTGATTTGAATCACATTTCTCCCCCGCCCCTAGCAAAGTGTAACCCCCACCAAGCTGAAAACATCAGCAATACTTGAGGATCATCTGGTTTCCATGGTGTGTTTTTGCAGCCCCATGCATGCATGCAGAAGCCCCAGAAGGGTTTTAATGAATCCCTGGCACATTTTCCATTTGTAGTTGATGGGTTGTAAGACCCTCTTGGTGGGTCCACAAGCTGTGTGGTCCTGCAGCATGAGGTTAGACTCGTGGTTCATATTGATAACTTTATCAGACACGCATCAGCAGACAATAACAAGATGTTCTTTGAGTGCACACTGAGTACATAGATATCATAGGAAAAACAAGATCTTCCTTATCACAGCACCTGGGTGAATGGCTGTGACCTAGCAGATCAGTGGCATCTGAGGACATGAATGTACATGTTTTTCAGAACTGAGTTGTTTTTAGGAGAGAGGAAAGCAGTGACATCACAAGTAATGGGGTGAGCAGGAAAGGCTATTTAACTTCGATACAGAAAAGAAATCTCACTATTCCTCTGAGCGTACTACAGTGATGGCTAGCTCACACCACTCCCCTAACTGATGTTGGGAAAGATTGAGGGCACAAGGAGAAGGGGATGACAGCGGACGAGATGGTTGGACAGTGTTCTCAAAGCTACTAACATAAGTTTGATCAAACTGCGTGAGGCAGTGGAAGACAGAAGTGCCTGGCGTGCTCTGGTCCATGGGGTCATGAAGAATCGGACACAACTAAACGACTAAACAACAACAACAAACAAACATTGATGCTTGCATTGCCATTCCATCTCTCTGCCTGATCTATCTCATAGCGTAGCATAACAGCCAACTCCTAGGGGCTGAGGTCCTTTCGGGGGCCTCCATAAAATATTTGAGGGCCTCCCCCCCAAAAAATTGATGGGCATTGCCATTCAAATGGTGTGCGTGTGCCACTTCATGTGATCATTTATGTGGGGTGGGGCTCACTTGCCCCCCCCAATTTTATTCAACTTGGCACCCCTGTAGCATAGTCATGAGGATAAAATCGAGAGTGGGGCACATTGTTCTGAGCTCTCCAGAGGAAAGGCAAGATACAATGCAATAAACGTAATAAAAGTAGGCTGCATCCACTTTAACGCTCAGGACTATTAAGCAGACCATATAATGTCAATCAAGAAATGCCATTGTTAGATCCCTGTTGCTGAAGGGCTAACCTGTTCTTTGGTGAAGCTCTTCCTGGACTGTTCCACTTCAGACTGCACATGGGTGTTTTTTGTTTTTTTTAATGAAATTCAGCCTCCTTCAAGCATTTAAAAACAATAACACCTTGTTTATAGAAGTCTAAGGCTGCATTCAACAGCACAACCTTCATCTGCCTCAACTGCAACAAAGCATGTCTCTCCTGTATCGGTCTCTACAGCCACAGCAGGCACTGTAACCTTCCAATGTTTTGATATCACCCCCAAAGACGCACTCCTCCATTGTCTCCCAAGACAGACGGATACCAGCAATCCTAATTATAATGCTAGCACTTCTACCCCAGATTTTAATGTTTCTTTTATACTACCTCACCTGCTGCATTATGAAACTGTGGCTTGTTGCTCAATATACCACCATGTCATGCTAAATTTGATATTGTAGAAAAAACTGTATGCTTAAATACTGCCTGAAATTTCTTCACCTGAGACTACAACACAGAACTCCTGCAATTTGCTGAGTTAACTGGTTGTAAAATTGCCCCCCCCCAAGCCAAATAACCTGGAAATGCACACTAAACTTCTGCTAGAGTCCGCTGTTTTTCCAGGAAAAAAGGAAACTTTGTGAAAATGGAATAAAATGTTGTGTGGATGCAGCCTAACTTGCTATGTCACAGAGTTGTAGAATCATAGAGTTGGAAGAGTTAGTTCCTGGAGTCATAGAATCATAGAGTTGGAAGTGTCTTCAATCTGCAAGACACTTTTTCAGAGGGGTGCATTCTGGTTTACAAGAAGCAGAGACCAGGATGGAAGGAGACCAGCTTGATGCTACCGAGAATGTATAAACCAGCCCTGAGAACAAAACTCCTTTTCATTGGGCATCTGAAGTGAAACCAAGATAGATAGATAGATGATAGAGTTTCTTACCAGCATCCTGCACAGTCCCTTCAGCTTGTTGAGCGAAGCCCTTAAAACATGGTTGCTTTCCAGACATGGTTGTTTTCAACAGCTTCCGTCCTTAACCAAATTTAAAACATCAGCCTTCTAAACATTCTGCTGTAGTGTCTCCAGCCTATGCTGGTTTTATATACAAACCAAGACCCCCCCCCCCCGCCTTGATGCTCACTGGGCAAATATTTTCAATAGGTGGAGCATTCAGGTGGCTTAGCATTTTAAGCCCAGATAAACGAAACTGAAGGCACGTGTCAAAATGCCAAATTCTTTGCCTTTCCCAGGTGGGAGGTGTGTCTCAGCAAGCGTTTTATTTCTGCATCAGTGGGAATAATGCTCATCCCTTCTGAATAGAATCTCGGTGGAAAATAACTGAGCAAATGGCGGGCATGTCAGCACAGAGCAACACAGAGGCAGTTGTGTGAGAGACCCACCAATGTCCATTCGTATCTGGGCCTGTGTATCACAATACTGAGGTAATCAATGTGGTGCCCCCCTTCCAATGTTGTTGAACCACAACTCCCCTTCACCCCGACTATTTGTTGGATAGAGTACACCACATTATACACCAAAGTACACCACATTGGCTACTCCTGCCTTTGCAGAAGTGTCCTCAAAGGTTGCATTCCAATTTATTGCTCTGCATGTGGATTTCATTTCTATTGCACTAAACATTTACAAAGTACTATCCTTCGAAAAAGGGTATAGGAAATCAAGGCCTTTCCTACTTATCCTAGGCCTCCAAAAACACAACGTACAGTGGTGCCTTGGGTTAAAAACTTAATTCGTTCTGGAGGTCCATTCTTAACTTGAAACTGTTCTTAACCTGAAGCACCACTTTAGCTAATGGGGCCTCCCACTGCTGCCGTGCCACCACTGCACGATTTCTGTTCTCGTCCTGAAGCAAAGTTCTTAATCTGAGGTACTATTTCTGGGTTAGCGGAGTCTGTAACCTGAAGCGTCTGTAACCCGAGGTACCACTGTACTGGTGCTCAGATGTCTCTGTCCAGGCCTCTTATCCTCCTTTGTGCACCATTCATGGGATAGATGCAGTATCTTAAATGGCTTAGGTTCGTTTAATTAATTTAAGTCTTAACAGTCTTTTGTATGCACACCCTCTTTAGGCAATTTGTGCATATTACTTTACTTGCTTCCAAACTCTTTCCTTTTTATTGATTTATTTAACAGAATTGGTACACCATGAAATGCAAGAAACTACTAAAAACCACTAAGCCATCTTTCCCCGTTCTGGTATGGTGGTGAGCTGAGCTTTATTTAGTGGTTCTTCTAATCCAGTCATGCAGCCAGCAGAGTTTGTGTCAATACTTACCTGAGCTTCCGTTCGCGGGATCACCGGTATTGACTCTAGCAATCGTATTGCCGAACTAGTGTGTTTTAGTAAATGAGGCGTGTTTTGCTCACCATTTAATGCAGCGTTGGACAGGCCATTAATGTCTCTCATCTCTTGACTTGGAATTTTAAAAAGCAGAGAGAGCAAACAGCCACCTGAAGCCAGCAAACAAATATGAAGTACAGTCCAGATGTGTCAGGTGGCGAGGAAAGGAAAGAACCCGTCAGGCAATGCATGGACTTCTGAGAACAGAAGACAACAGAAGCAGCTTGCTGCTGGCTTAATAAAACACACAGATGGGGTGTTAAGGCACCGTTGAGGCAGCTGTCTTTTGTGTTGACCTTGAGCTGAGAGGCTCCTTGGAAGCTAAAACAAGGCCTGGATTTGGGACATTTGCCCACTTTGGAACTTGGGGAGACATGAGGTGATGAAGCAGTTATACGGTAGGGAGGAGCCATGTCTTAGCAGCTGAGCACATATTTTGCATGGAAAAAACACCAGGTTCAAACACTGGCATGTCAAGGTAGGGTTGGCAGTGACTCCTGTCTGTCTATACAGTTGATACTGAGCTAGACAGACCAGTGGTCTGACTTAGGCCACATCTGCCCCATTTATTTGAAGCAATGCTAAAGCATTTTAACAGTCATGGCTTCCCCCAAAGACTCCTGGGAACTGTCGTTTGTTAAGGGTGCTGAGAGTTTTTAGGAGACTCCATTCCCCTTCCAGAGCTACAGTTCCCAGAGTGGTTTAACCATCAATTCCTTTTCCCGGGGAATAGTAGATATGTGAGGGGAATTGGAGTGTCCTAACAGCTTTCAGCACTTTTAATGAAGTTCAGTTCCCAGGATTACTTGGAGGAAGCCATCATGTGGTATAATTGTGCATGCACATCACACATACAAAGAATTCTGGGAACCATAGGCTGGCCTCAACCAGAGCAAGGGCTTTTTTGGCTGTGGCTCCGATCTGGTGGAACGCTCTGTCACAAGAGACTAGGGCCCTGCAGGACTTGACATCTTTCCGCAGGGCCTGCAAGACAGAGCTGTTTCACCAGGCCTTTGGCCAGGGCACAGCCTGACTCCCTCCTTTGGCAATCTTCACAGAACTCTAGCCCAATGCTTGCCATTAATTTGATTTGAATTAATTTTATAATGAAATGATTTTAGAATGTTGTATTATTTTATTGTTGTTAGCCACCCTGAGCCTGGCTTCGGCTGGGGAGGGCGGGATATAAATAAAATTTTATTTTTATTTTTATTATTATTACTGCTATTATTATGGGTGCTGGGAATGGTTGTCCTGTTAGGGACAAACTATAATTCCCAAGATTCTTGTGTTTTGAATTTATAGTGTGTACACACTCTTAGTATATGGCAGCTTCCTGCATTTTGGATCTGTGTTGAAAAGCAGGTAGTTGAGCACCATACCATGTGTCAGTGGGGTTTCATTGTCCTGGCAAAGATGATGGGACAGTACACAGAGACCCCAAAATCTGTGAATTGAAGCAAGGAAATGCCTGAGGAACCCCAATTTATGTTGCCACACCCAGAGGCTTTTCTTTTGCAAGAAACACCACTAGGCACACACATCTGGCTCAAGGATTATTTAGAAGTGTGCTTGTTTTTAAGTTGCAAATGAGAGGAAATATATGACTCACGCTGCTTGTTCTGGATCGTCTGTTTTGTTTTAATCCTTGGCTCCACCCAAGAGCTACTGAGCAAATCACATCAAATCAACTGTGAGTGGTCCCTGTTAAGAGGTGAACACTGCCCTGGCTCTGCTCTTGCTGATTTCGCAAAGGGAAGAAACATTTCGCAGAAGCCTCTGCCAGGAACATGGTGACTTGTGCTTATCTCAGGGATGCAAGGAAAAGACGATGGATCCAAATGACAGCTTTGCATCCTCTTCGAAGCTTGCCTTCTATATTCTACCTGCGCAGATAGCTTCCTGGATGCCACTGGAAATCCCTTCTCTGCCAGTCTGAGGATTGCAAAATATATGAAAGAGGCCCTCCCCACTTCCTCAGCTGTATCACAAGCAAGGCCAGCCAGTGTTTGTGTGTGCAGGAGGGCCATTTGGCCTGGACCTCAAGTTCAAAGGGGGCCTCAAACGCAGACAGTTGTTAGTTGTTTGGCAAGCTCAGCATAATTATTATATTTATATGCACCAGACCACAATCTGATACACTTGTCTTACAGCTGCAAATTTAAGCAAATCTGAGATGCGATTTGGAGGAAGGCATACTGATATAGATTTTGTCATATTCAAGAGTTTAAAGCATTCATAGATATTAATGAAAAGGGATCAGCTCTGGCGGCACAAGATTAGACTGTGATGCATGTGTCCTCTTCGATCAGCTGATAATATAAACCAACCACTCACTCATTTCGCCCCATCTCTCTCATTTTTTAATGCTGGTGTGGTATGCCTCTTATTAACTATTATAACCAACAAGACTCACAGTCAGAAAGATGAATAAACTGAGAAGGCGCAAACAAAGACTTAGTTGAAACAAGTTGTTTTATTTTGTCTCTCTTTTTTTCTTAAAAAAAAAAAGTCCACCATTTTTAGGGATCTCAAGTGCTGATGCTAATGGGCAGAAGACATTAACCAGCAATTCCAACCACGACTGTGCTATATCACGGCTACCAAACCACACGCTCAGAAGGCTTTGAAGATGGGGAAGGAAGGAAGCCACAAAGGAGATGGGGGGGACGGGGACAGACAGAGCTCTGCTGCACACAGTTTCCCTAAAACAGATGGTCAAGAGTCTGCTAGACATCTATGATATGTCGGTATGAGGCAAGTGAAAGACTGTAGTGCTGAATGAAGTTAGCCTAGGGGATGAGTGATTTCCCTGCTCTGGTGGCAGCTAACATTTCTGCATTTACTCCTGGGATTCCCACTTTTCACACTAGGAGGGTTAATTTCCTTCATTTTCGCCCTGGGAAGAAGAGAAACAAGAAAACAGGTTAATTTGCCCCCCACCAAAATCCAAGTCGACTCTGAAGCCAGAGGGGAAAGCAAGATCTCTATACACATGCAGAAAGTTTTGAAAAGGAGCAGTAAACATGCCTCTGAATGAGCTGTCATCAAATGCAATGAGTAAGTAGACCGTAGGAGGGGTTCCCCACTCTGCCAGGCAACATACATGTTGATATTTATGATCAGGCATGTAAGTGGTTATTTTAGTGGCACCATAGGAACAAACAAACAATAAAGTGTGCTAAGTAGACACCCTCCTCAGCAAAAGTGCCAATGTCAGAAAAGAGATATTTCACCCTTTGCATCAATGAGAAAGAATATACCATATTTTTTCCTCTATAAGACTCACTTTTTCCCTCCTAAAAAGTAAGGGGAAATGTGTGTGCATCTTATGGAGTGAATGCAGGCTGCGCAGCTATCCCAGAAGCCATAACAGCAAGAGGGATCCCTGCTTTCACTGCGCAGCGATCCCTCTTGCTGTTCTGGCTTCTGAGATCCAGAATATTTTTTTTCTTGTTTTCCTCCTCCAAAAACTAGGTGCGTCTTATGGTCTGGTGCGTCTTATAGAGCGAAAAATACGGTATTTGTTATGCAGAAAAATGAAAATGTGGAATGACCCTGAGAAATCTAGAGGGGTGTGTGTGTGTGTGTGTGTGTGTGTGTGTGTGTATTTATATGTTACCGTGTGTGCCTGAAATTTGCTGAATGCGGACATCCTAGATACATTTCCTCTAGGTTAGCTTGGCTCTTCCATTGAGCAATTGCCTCAGACAACAGATGCTGTTCCACCTGAACTCCTAGGCAATCCACCTTGTATGAGGACAGGGCTGGGTGCATCACACAGCTTGTCCTGTACCCCTTACACTAGCTTGCTGCCCCTAGGTGTGCTAGAGCAGGGGTTGGGAACCTAAGGCCCTTGGGCCACAAGTGGCCCATGGGGGTCATTTAACCAGTCCCCAAACCGAGCCACCCGCTTAGCAAGTCCCAGTGCGCTGCGCTAAACCGACGCAGCGCAGCGCAGGGACTTGCTTCCGCGGTGCCAGAAATTTCGTCTGCGCAGATGCGTGCCCGATCCAGCCCACAGAGTGATCTCCGCTGGAGTGAACCAGCCCAGGCGAGGTAAACCTTGCCAACCCCTGTGCTAGGGCAGTGCGAGCAGTATGGCTGCACAGCCGAGGAGGGCACCTTCTCAAAGTCTGGTAAGTACTTGCCTGGCTGCAGGAAGGAGTTGTGAGAGCTCCGACAGGGTCCTAGAATCCTCCTGCCTCCTTCCCAAAGCCGGGCAAACACTTACCAGACTTTGAGAAGGATGAAGGAGGCCTCTAGGACCCTGTCAGAGCCTCACACTTCCTTCTCAAAGCCTGACTTAAGCCGGAGCCAAGAGAGCTGGGGAAGGAAGTCAAATGTTGGCCTTGCACAGGGTGGCGTATTTCCAACCATGTTTTCTATTGCCAGTATTGAAGGATGCTTCAAATGCCATTCCTTTCAGGTTTTTGTAAATGGAATGGGTGGGGTCAGGGGAAGGGCATGTTGTCCTTTGCCTCAGGCAGCAGAATGTCTTAGGCCTGCTCTGATGATGACTCACGGGATGCGTCAGTCGGGAGTTGGGGCCAACAGTGGGTGGGACAGAGTAAGCCTATTCCACAGTGTCGTATAACTTTCTTTCTCTGGAAATCGGCCATTGAATTTGGAGGCTCCTGCTTAGGCAGAATGTGTTTCTAAATGAATGATCAGTGAAGAATCACAGACCCATTCAGCAACCATTCAGAGGATGCAATTCCCTTGTAAACAATTCAGGTTGCAAATTAACTCTGTTTGAGGGTTCTGTACATGTAGGCTGGCTCTGCACCGCCACCAGCAGATAGTCCCTGCTCTGCAGCAGCTGGTTGTCTCATGCTCTGCTACTCACTTGCTCTGAACTATAGCAGTGAGCGGAGGGCAGCTGCTGGAATCTCCTCTGATGATTGGCTGGCAGACAAGGCACCTACCCACATTCCTGGTTTATTTCTCTTCTTTCCTTTTTGTATTTATGGGATTCTCCACTGTCCTCCTTCCTATTGGGTTGGGGTGTCAAATGGAAATCACCTTCATCTGTCTCTCCAACCTGGAAGGACACCATGGCACCATCGGCGGGGTCCCCAGCTGAGGACTAACATGAGGGCGGTGTGCTATCACTAAGCAAGCTCTTGGGAAGGACACACACAGAGACACACCCAAAAAGCCACCTTAATTGGTGGCACAGGAGAAGAAGAAGAGGAGTTTGGATTTGATATCCCGCCTTTCACTCCCTTTAAGGAGTCTCAAAGCGGCTAACAATCTCCTTTCCCTTCCTCCCCCACAACAAACACTCTGTGAGGTGAGTGAGGCTGAGAGACTTCAGAGAAGTGTGACTAGCCCAAGGTCACCCAGCAGCTGCATGTGGAGGAGTGGGGATGCGAACCCGGTTCACCAGATTACGAGTCCACCGCTCTTAACCACTACACCACACTGGCGGCACTACCTGATCAAGAAATGGTGCAAAACAATGGGGACAAGGTGCAGTAAGCACTCCAGATACCTGAGTTCATTTGCTTTATTCATTCATGGAAGGGGGAAAGATGGCAGTTCAGATATTGTTGGGCTCCAACTCCCACCATCTCTGGCCATCAGCCATGATGACTGGGACGGATGGGAAATGGAATCCAATAAATCTGAAGGACACCACACTAACTTCTCCCAAGATATACCATTCCCCAAAGTGCACTGAAGGTACCTTCTGAGCTTTGCATCAGCTAAAGTTCTTGGCTTGTACTAGGGAGCCTGTGAGCTAGCCATTTTCCCTCCGGCTAACCCTCTAGGTTTTGTTGTCCTAGAACTTAGGTCCACCAGAATGTGACTCAGTTTTATAGGCTGTAATAAACCAGAATTATAAATTTTCCTTCCTTGCAAAGT
The DNA here is from genome assembly GCF_965112155.1 of Podarcis liolepis. Classification (NCBI taxonomy): domain Eukaryota; kingdom Metazoa; phylum Chordata; class Lepidosauria; order Squamata; family Lacertidae; genus Podarcis; species Podarcis liolepis. Next base: position 26,436,972 of record NC_139556.1, read on the forward strand.
ATTTCTTCTAACACCCTTTTTGGTTAAAGTGATAGCTTTGGTATATTCATATAGTGATAGTATATTTGGTATATTCATAAAGTGATAGCTTTGGTATATTCATATAGGATTGGAATGGAGTTAGGAATTATACCTGGAGTTTCTTACCTGCCCCTGGATGAATGATTAATATTGTGCGTGATTGTTGTTCGAAAAAAAGTTGCACTTGAAACTTAATTTTTAAAAATGGTTTTTAAAAATGAAATACAGTAGTAAAAAAATTGATATATACTAAGATTTAATATATGCACAAACAAATACGCCCAGTGCATTATCAAGGGGTCACTTGGTCTGGAAAAATGCTCCATCAAAGTCAGCTCTTAAGCTACAAACTACTTATTCTAGAATCATCCCAGTAAGTAGTTTGAGGTTAGTAAGCGAAGACTGGAAACAGATAGTCGTTCTTTTTTGACCCCACCCCGAGCTGCAGGCAGTTTGCGCTACGTACACTGTTCTACTCTCAAATTTGATAGAAAAGTTATCTAGGGTTTTGCATCATTTGAGAAATCTGTAAAACCCATTTGCCGAGATGCAGCACTGGGGCTGCATACACACCATACATTTAAAGCATGTGAGTTTCCCGCAAAGGATCCTGGGAACTGTAGTTTGATAAGAATGATGGGAATGGTTGCAGTGTGAGGAATATACTACAGTTCCCACGATTTTTTGGGGGGGCGTATGTTTTCAAAGTATGGTGTGTACACAGCCTGGAACAAAGTAAATGTGCATGTATGCAATGGGGAGAAAATCTGACCCACTTCCACCTATTGGGCAGGGTATTATTATTATTATTATTATTATTATTATTATTATTATTGACGACGGTCTGCTTCCAGCCAGACAGGCCAGGAATGGGCTTGTAGCTGGAAAGACAAACAAAAGGGGAGTATTTTTGGCATTATGATCAGCAGAGAAAAGATCTGAAATCACCTGTATGCAGAAAAGAAATGGAAACCAGCTCAGCACAGAGAAAGTAAGGAAAGAGCAATAGATGGCGAGAAAAACCCCAGACCAGCCAAGGATTCTGGGGTTAGCTGGGCTGTGGCTGTGCTTTACCTCTGCACTGATTTCTGTGGCTTCCACTGGGGCGTCATCTTCAGCAGTGGCAGCAGGCGGCTCTTCAAATTCCACTGGGTGCTCTAAGTCCTCCTGTGGGACGTAAACCACAAGGCAGAGCATTAGGAGGGCAAGAGCAGACCCTCCAACATTTCTCCGGTGAAAATAGGGACATCATAATCCATAATAATGATAATTTATACCCCATCCATCTGACTGGGTTGCCCCAGCCACTCTGGGCAGCTTCCAACATATATAAAAACACAATAAAACATTAAACATTAAAAAAAAAAAACCTTCCCTATACAGGGCTGCCTTCAGATGTCTTCTAAAGGTTGTATAGTTACTTATTTCATGGGCTTGGTGGGTCACATAATTCTATACCTTCCAACATTTATCCGGTGAAAATAAGGATGTCCTAAGGAAAAGCGGAACCTTCTGGGATAAAATCAGAAACCGGGACGGGTTCTGTAAACCCGAGACTATCCCTGGAAAATAGGAACATATTGCAGAAGTATATTGAGGAACTATTGCAGAGTTGTTTATTTTTTTATCATCAGGGAAAAAAGGCTGAAGTGAGACTTCTCTGGATCCAGATCTCAAAAGATCTCTGCCCACTTGGTCACAATGCCTCTCCTTAGCAGGGTTATTGCTGAATCCCTTTCAAGGTTATGCAATGTTCTTGTGACAAAAATGAAATCTGGCAGCTTTCCAACCAGCTTCCACCAGCTTGCTGTGCAGACATCAGTCAGGCAAACTGTGTTTACCTCCCCACAGTGTCACCTGCTGATTTCTGAATGCCAAGCTGTTCAGTGTTCAAGAGCAAGCCAGTCCATTATGGCGGCGGGGGGGGGGGAGCAGGGGGGAGTTGGCAACCTCAAAGGAAAATCAGGCTGGCAATGGAAGGCATTGAACCAGCTCCCCATGACCAGACCCCCAGGCAGCAGCAGACCTGGCTGGCTGGGCTCACATACCCATTTCCTTTTCCTGGTTGATGCATATTCATTGTTTTACCTCCGGCGAAGGGGCACTTTGGTGTCTAGCAAGAACAGATGCTCTGTTCAGCTTGGTCAGAGAGATGACATAATAACTACAGGGGTTTGGACTGTTCTAGAAGGTTTCTGATGGCGCTCGAGTGGGGTGTTAGGGGCAGGGGAACGGATATTTGCCAAACAGAAACTGTTAGAGCCTATGTTACAATCCTAGATTAGTTCCATCTAGTTCTCACAGCCCCTATAAATAACGGTCGCTGTCCCCATGGTGTTTTCCCCTTCCTCAAGCCAGTAGGTCAGTATATTTATTGTTTTGAGAGTAGGTCATCACCAGTCGCTGAGCCACCAGGGGGAAGCTTGGCTATTGTGCCTGCTTCCTCCTTCCTCCCCTGCTGCTCCTTCCTAGCACTTCCTCCTCGTCCTGTTCTGTTGCAGCTCCTATATCTCTACATATCTCTATATATACATAGGTAGATCTGAGACACAGGCAGACTAACACACCAGGGTCAATGGAACCACTCGCAATTGCACTGACATTCCTCTTTGGCTCCTGAGATGTGCCACACATTCTGGTCAATTCTATGGCCTTTTAAATGTGTGTGGGGTGTGGGGTGTGTTTTTTAATTATTATTATTATTATTATTATTATTATTATTATTATTATTATTATTATATGCATTTTGTTCCTTTATGTTGTAACCCCCCCCCCGTGATGTTTGGGTGAAGGGCAGTATATTGATTGATTGCTCAAATACTACGAAGCCTATGAATCAGGGATGGGGAATTGGTGGCCCTCCAAATGTCGCTGGCCTACAATTCCCATCAACCTTGTCCACTGGTCATGCTGGCTGGGGCTCATGGCAACTGGCGTTCCGTCTGGAGGGCCACAGCTTTCCCATTCCTGCAATGGAACTTTAGTTTTCAAAATTAAAACGGGGGTTTATCGAGAAGCCGAGTCCCAGTATCCCATTCTGTGCTTTTTCTGGCAGTTGCCTACAATTGTGTACTGCATACATAATTTCCCTCTAACTGGACCTTGTATGTTTACTGTTGAATGGTTTGTGGTGGGTTTGTGGTGGTGATAATATGTATTCAAGTAAAGAACTAGATAGATAGATAGATAGATAGATAGATAGATAGATAGATAGATAGAACGAACCCGAAATATTCAGGTTCAGAAATGAAACATGCACACTGATAAATTGCCTCATTTGGAATTTCAAATTTGAATCTGAACACAAATTTGAAGGCTGGTGAGGACTAGACTGAGGACACTGAGGCTGAGGATCGGTAAGAAATGTCACTCTCTGACAGGGCTAAGCTGGGTACGTTGGACAACTGCGTATTTTAAGCATTCATTCTTCTGTAAAGCCAAGGGGGTTTGAAATGCATTTGAAAAGAAGGAGCATGTGCTGGTGGAAGAAGAGGAGCAAAACCCATCCTATGTCTCCTTAATGTGCTTTTAAGCTGTTTTCCCCAGATAGTACTAGTGAGCTGGGAAGAGAGGGAATTGCTTAAATCTATGGAGCACAGCAAGGTAAGGAAAGGTTTTACACTCTTCTCTGACATGCTCCTTTTGGGGAAATCTCTCTCTCTCTCTCTCTCTCTCTCTCTCTCTCTCTCTCTCTCTCTCTCTCTCTGTCACACATCCACCCACCCACCCTTCTTTATATGGGAACAGGACAAGTGTGTGTTTAAAATGTCCCGTTACTGGGTGAAACCCATAATGCAATGACACAAGTTAGAGCCTCCTCTGTAGTGGCCCCTCTTCTATGGAACCCCCTTCTTTGGATGTGTGGCTGACACGATTTCCATCAGGCTTTTGAACCTCTCTCCTCCATCCAGGCCTTTGATTCAATAAGGCTAGTGAAATTAGCCGATGTCCATGTACGGTTCTTGATTTTTTTCAAATACGTTTTACACAAGTTGGGGCATTTTGTGGTTTCAGTTCATCAACCTTTGGTATGGCAAACCACCCTTGGGAACAGGGTTCATGGAGAATGGCTTAAAAATCAAATTAACATATAACTAATTAATCAGATGCCTGTGATTGCCCAGCATGCTCAGCTCCTATCTAATGATGAGTGACGTGCTTGAGAATCTTCTTCTGTTTGTTTCTCAGGCCGCATTCCGCACACCATGATTTTACTTCTCTGACTCACCAATCTATTTTTAACCAGGCAGGAACAAGCCTCTTGAGATTTTCTCTTTCTCTGAACTGGAACAGTAGCGTCCGACACATTTCCAGGATGAAGGAGTGTCAGCTTGCATAATATATATTTAATTAAATTCCTCTCCTCTCTTCTCTTATAACTTCACAAGTTTTCCCCGGTTAGAAGCACAAACTCCGAACATGGCAGGGCAGCGCTTATGGTTGTATCAAACAGGAGCCTTTCCATCATTCCTTTATCTTCACATGCCCTCCCAATATTTCGCACTGGCTGCCTGCAGACTGTCACTATTTTGCGAGAGGGATTGAGGCACATACCAAAAGCTTAGGTCTGTAGAAGTGTGGCTGCCGAAAGTGGATTTGCTGCATCCTGTGTGGGCATGCTTTTCATGTTGTCCTCATCCAAGTGGCAGCCAGCACTTCAGTTGCATCTCAAAAATAAAATACAAAATTGGCTGCATCCACAGGTAAAAAGGATACCTGAATGCGTGCCCATGATGGACCTCAGTTTTCTGAGACTTGGTGAGGCCACACGTGTAATTTTTAAACATTAATCCACTGTTTTGTTCAAGTCTGGTTTGGTGGAAAACTTGTGTCTCAAAAATTGGCCACACACACTAATACCAGAGCTCATGCCCACAGTGAAACTTCCAGAAGTGGCAGAGGATGGGGGCAGCCACAATACACACACATTTTTAATCCACTGAAGAGTGGCATTTCTGAAGATGGTGAGAATATGTTCCTTTGCCTCTGATGTTGCCATCTTTACACAGGCAATAAGATAAGATAGTTGTCTTTGCTCTATGTCTGCCACTGCCTGCACCATGTGACTTTTAAATGCGATCCATAGCTTTCTATGCTCTGCAAGGAAAAACTCCAGCCAGTTTTGTTTCAGGGCTATGCCACAGAGAATCTACTGAATCAATTGTTCTTAAATTGTATTTTAGGATATATATGTGTTATTGTCGTGTGTGTTGTGATTTTATCACTTATTTTTTGACGTATTCTGGTCTTTGGCTTGAGCCTTAATATAACTGTAATAGAACTGAGGCGATGCAGCAAAACAAGGCCAAGCACCTGCTGTCTGCCTAATTGGTCCAGCGTCCGCGGCTCACTTACAAATTGAGGAAGCATTGGCTGGTGAACGCGTGGTCGGTGCCTGCATTGCAGCAAGCAAGCTTTGTGCCGCATCATCTGAATGGAAAAGTTGATCCCCGTTCTGAGACGAGAACGGTTAAACGGAGGTTGTTTGGCACTGAAATTCACACATGCCAGGGCAGGAAAGAAAAAGCTTTGTGGTTTCCCTGAAGCACAAACATCTTCTCTGTTTGTCAAGATGCTAGGCAGAAAATGAAGATTCTGTAAGAGGAGTGTGTAAGAACTCTGGACAATGATGGTGCTATCCTGCCCCCCCCCCCCCAGAAGATGCATATAGCCATCCTGGGACTGAGAACACCTGCTCTTTTCCCCCATGTCATCTAAAGCTGCTTACACACTAAACCTTCAAAGCACACCTGAAGGACTTTTTCTCCCTCAAAGAATTCTGGGTACTGTAGTTTGTTCAGGGTTGCCAGGAATTGTAACTCTGTGAAGGATAAACTACAGTGCCCAGAATTCCTTGAGAGGAAGAATGTGCTTTAAAGCTATAATGTACACAGCCCAAGAACATTTCCGAGTGCTAACCATCTATACCGACCTTCCTCAATCTGGTTTTTGACTACAACTCTCACCAGCTCCACCCAGACTGACCAGTGGTCAGGAACAATGGTAGATGTGTGAAGTATCTGGAGTTCACCAGGTTTATTTCTCAGATGACTGAAGGATGAGAGGCGAGGTTGTCAGGGGTGAGGAGTTATTAATCCATCCAGCCTGCTTACTTTCCGCTACAAATAACCCACCATGGGCTTTACCTGGCAAGTCCAGTTTGGGGAACATGTGTTTGTGATGCTTATGTTCTGGCCTACCTTTTGTACAACCCCAGTGGTGGTGACAATGGTCTCTGCTCCTTCTACGGTCTGCTTTGCCACAGTGTTGACACTGGCCACTACAGATTCCCCCACCAGGTTGGCTTGTTCTTTGGTCTTCTCAGCAACTAAACATAAAATAGAAATAGGCAGATCTGATGAGCTACAGTGCAAACCATTCTCTCTTTTTTTTGGGGGGGGGGGAGAGGCCTAATTATAAACTTTTGGCAAAAGTCTTGCCAAAGTCTTGCTTGCTCTGAAAGTGGCAATGTTTTCTGTCAGCTCTCACAGAATCTCATAGAATCATAGAGTTGGAAGGGACCCTGAGGATCATCTAGTCCAACCCCCTGCAAGGCAGGAATATGCAGCTGGCCCTTATGGGGATCGAACCTGCAACCTTGCCGTTGCCAGCACTACGCTCTAACCAATTGAGCCATTCTGTTGGGAACAAGTGTAGTCAAAGAGTGTAAGTGTAGTCACAGGTATAAGAAAAAAACGCCACTCATGGAAGTGAACCGAAGGCATAAAATGGAACCTGCTAATTCAATACATAACGTGCGAATTTGCAATGATCTTACCTGAAGTGACACTCTGCACTACGCCCTCTTTGGTTTTGGTCCCTGTAAAATGGAGGAAAAGGTATTTTCAGGCTTGTTTTCATTGATCCTTGTGCTTTTCTTTTTGTAAAAAAACAAACGGGGGGGGGGAACGCCTTCAATTGACATTCACGGTAGCATGAGAGTATGTACAGCAAAGGCATACTTAGGCAAAGTGCAGATGAGTCATTCATCCCCACACAAAAGGATCAGAGATTCCTGAATCCAAGACAATGAGACACTTCAGATAAGTGGCATGGTGAGAGCCCGTACAAACGTACAACACAAAAGCCTTTTAGAGGGCATCTTTTTTCCCCGTGTGGGGAGGTGGGAATACAGAGGAGAAAGGGTTTTTTTTGGGGGGGGGGTTTCTAGACAGTTGCTATTTTGCAGGGAGGATTCGATCGCATACCAGAAAATTGCAATTGCACAATTAAAATGGATTTGGCCCACTTGCACAACAAACGCACCTTCACCCACCTCTTCCCCTAAACTGGACATTTTGTTCTTTGGACTTGACTTCGGGTAGTTTTGCATAAGAGGTTGGTACCTCCTAAATCAGCTAACCCCTCATCCACACTAGGAAAGTGGAGAAGTTTGCATTTTGGGGCAAACTTACTTTGCACCTTCTGAAATAATACAAGAACTGAAACACAGCCATCCATCAAAATGCACAGTTATTCTGAATTTTGCGGTGCACGTAAGCCAAATAATGTTGACATACATGCACATGCTGCGGTAAAAGCGTCCATAAAAATGCATCTATATTAGTGAAGATAAGATACAAAAACACACTAATTTAGGGGAAACTGATTTGTTAAAATGTGTGTATTAGGCAAAACAGCATATTAGGGGAAATTCACATTCAAATACTGGTGAATTTTCGTAAGGGCTTTTTAAATAAATCACAGAAATGTGGAGAACTGAACTTAAAAATGGAAAAATGTGAAAAAGAGAGAAACTGAAATGGACCGATTCACCCACCTCTAGTTCACACTAGGGGATTCAATCAATCAATCTTGATTATGATTACGATCACAGATCAGTTGCTATCAAAGAATTCTGCCTATCATGTTGCATATCAGCATGTATTGCAACAAACTAGGTCTGATGTAGCATGAACAAGGTTTTTTTGGGTTTTTTTTAGCAAACAAACAACTACTGGGAGTATGCCTCAAACAACTCATTTGAAACTGATCCTCAAATCTTTGTTGTTGTTTTATAATTATGTTTTAAGATTTTCAAGTGACCTGTTCGCCAGAATTCCAAATATCCCTTCATTTGATAGGTAGAGGCCAGTAAAACTTGAAAATAGGTATTTGTGGGAGAGGGTTGCTGTGTGTCTGTGTGGCGTAACTGAAAGCGTGGACTTTCAAGTTTATCCACGTATTAAATAAAAGGAGTCTTTGGACTGTATGAAAGTGGTATAGTGTTAGTTTCTAAAATAATAATAATAATGGAGGGGAGTATGAATACTATCCACAGAGTGGTATGAAATCTTCCATGGCTGATTTGGTTGGTTGTGTTAACACAAGCATAGTGTGATTTCCTCCCACCGCAACCACACATTTAAATGCAGAGGTAGCCCTTCAAACATTGGTTAGCTATAGACGAGCTCAAACTTAAGGTATACTGTTGTTGTTTTTCAAAAAGAGGTAGTGCTGGGGATTTGAATTTGCTGCCAGTTGACTGCAAAGCCAAAAATCAGCTGGCCAGGCAATTTTTTCTCCTTGTGCCCAGGACGGGTATGTGTCTTTGCGCATGCGTGCCAGAAGTGAGGTGAGGAACGGAGGAAGCCCACAATGCCTGCCCAGCCGTCGATGCCTCTGGACAGCTGTTGCACGCTCATGCCAGCCTCCCTGAGTGGCTTTGGGAGGCTCAGATCTGAGGAGGGTGGCATGGAGAAGGGCACAATAGCCACATACCTCTTGATCCCAGCCTCGCCACCTTGTGTGGCCGGGGTCAAAGGGCATGTGGCTGTTGCATCCTTCTCAGGCCGCACTCCCTGAGGTATTTTGCAAAGCTGAGATCCAATCAGATCCCAGCTTCGCAAAGCAGTAAAAGGCTGGCTCAGGGAGGGCGGTGGGAGCAGTGGCACCCCCCTAAAAAATGTGCCCAGAGCATTTGCCCCAGCAGCCCTCCCCACACTGTGCCCCTGAGTTGACAACAAAGCTGCACCCGTGATTTCTCCTCCACGTTTCAACCTAATTCTGGGGTCGTTAATTTAATGAAGGGCAGGCTAGAAATGGAAATGACAAATAAATAAAGTGGGAAGGGGTGGTGCGTGGATAAAGCTAGCTCAGCCCTCAAGGAGAAGCAGATCACTCACCCCACCCCCTGTGCTTTTTTTTTGTAAGCCTGGAAGGGAAACTAAGCCTGTAGGAATAACAAAGGAGCATAACAAGCCCTAGCCTGTCTGGTGAGTTGACTGAAAACGGCATTGTGAATCTGTGTGCATCATTTGATTCTCTTTGAAGGTTTTAAAGAGCATCGAAAGGTTAGCACAGCCACACATGAACGCCGCAGCCTCGATCCACTGCCATCCATAGGAATTTAAACCCTTGATGAATGCCACGGCCAAATGAGCGCTGTACCTAGCCTTTTAAAGGGTCCAGCAGGGCTGGTCCACCCGTGAGGCAAGGTCAGGCAACCGCAGGGGCCGTGGATCTGGCCTCCAAGCAATGCGTTGCCCCATGCGTCTTGCATTTTGAAACAATGCACCAGAGCCAGAGGAAACAGTATTATGTACATGTTTGATGTATTACAGTATTTTAATATTTTTTGGGAAGCCGCCCAGAGTGGCTGGGGAAGCCCAGCCAGATTGGGGGGGGGATATAAATAATAAATTATTATTATTACTACTACTACTACTACTACATGACCTTACTGGCACCATCTCCTTCAGATTATCCGGGAGGGACTAGCAGCAGCAGCAGTGAGGAGTCTCACACAGTTACCGAGTTGAAAGTCCCTGCCAAAGCCAGGAGAAGGCAGCTCTGGTGTTGCTATTCTGAGCTTGTTTGGTCTGCTCTTTAAGGACCACACCCAGTGAGTCAGGCTTCACGCTCGCCTTATGCATGGCATGAAACCCGACCTGCCAGCGCAAAGCTTTGCCAGCAAAGTACAGCTGTTGCCAACCAAAGACAAAATGGGTGTTGTTCCAGCAGCTTAAACTTTTGCCTGCAGCTTGGGTGTATAAGGTTACAAAGTCAACCCATTCCCCGCCACAGCTGGCTGTCGGAAAGCATGCTCTCTTTTCTTTCTTTTTTTCATAAATGAACTTGAGGGGTGTGTGTGCAAAACATCACACACAGAGAGTGGAGCATTTTTGTGTGTGTGTTAGGCCCGGAAACCTTAGGCAGCTGACAGCCATTTTGATTTCCCATAATGCTGCTGGTATAGCGCTGATCTGGGGCATTGTGGGAAATTTTAATAGTAGGCCCAAGCCACCTGGTGCCCATTGCAGCTTACATAAATGGATAAGCACACAGGATCTCAGTGATACAGGAAGGCTCCCCCACAAAATGGTACTTGGCAGAGATCAGACTCAAACCTGGAGCCAGCCCTCAAAGAGATCCTCAGAATGGGTCAACACCAGGGTCTATTGATGAAGGAGAATGAAGGCTGTTCCCACATAACTTTACCCTGTGGTAGCATTTCTGCTCTCATCTTCACTGTATTATTTCTCAGTGTGGAATTTCTTAGTCCTTGCTAGCTCTCCTTTTCCAGAGATTCAGGCTGTATGCCTTGCCTTCTCTTCAAATTTGCCCCAGGCCAGAAATTCAGCTCCCAGCTCTTCCCATTGTGCAATCTGTCCATAAAACTTTGCTCTTTCATCTTCATATTTTTGTTATGATGAGTTTTGGTCTCTGTGAGTCCCTTGCTCTGCAATGGAGATGTCCTAAAATATAGCATGGGTGGAGAAGGGGGTCTCAAGAGCCTTAATGGTCCACAGGAGAGGCATCTCTTACTCCATGCTTTAAACTCCCCATTTCTGCTCACCAGCTAGGAACATCATTTGGCTGACTGGTCTCTGGTGGTTAAGGAACAGAGCATGACAACAGCAAGTACATGCTGCCACTGAGGGGAGATATCCTGGCTACATTATCTGAATTGCTCCTATTGGATATTATAATCATAAAGTTGTAGAGTTGGAAGGGACCATGAGGGTCATCTAGTCCAACCCCCTGCAATGCAGGAATCTTTTGCCCAATGTAGGGCTCAAACGACCCACGACCCTGAGATTAAGAGCCTCACATACTCTTCAACATTTCCCTGATGAAAATAGGGACTTCTTCTTCTTCTTCTTCTTCTTCTTCTTCTTCTTCTTCTTCTTCTTCTTCTTCTTCTTCTTCTTCTATTATTCTTATTCTTATTCTTATTCTTATTTTATTAACATTAAACATTTAAAAAATCCCTATACAGGGCTGCCTTCAGATGGCTCGAGGGTCAGATAACTCCATACCCTCCAACATTTCTCCAATGAAAATAGAGACGTCCTACCATACCCTCCAACATTTTGAAAATAGGGACATCCTAAGGAGAAGCGGGGCATTCTGGGATCAAATCGGAAACTGGAATGGCTTCTGTAAATCCAGGACTGTCCCTGGAAAATAGGGACACTCTGGGGAGGCTCTGGTCTCATGCTCTAACACCTTGCAGAGCCTATCAGGTGAGCCACTTACCACTTGGCAGAACGAAAAAGGCCAAGGCCTCATAAACAGCACCACAACTCAAGCTGCAGTGCAGTCAGATTTGTGTTAACCATGTGAAGCAAAAACAACTCAGCTTTGAGTGTGTGCCCTAGGGGCGGAGTATGCAAGTTAGGCAGAGAGATGCTGTGTCCTCCTGCAGCAGCAGCAGCAGCAGCAGCAGCCTTTGCAAGACCAGCCGCTGCTCTTCTCCATCTCTGCAGTGACTCATCAGTATTGCTACTTGTGCATAGTCAATAGGGATCTTGAGGGATATGCCAGAAATCCCTTTCAGTGCAGCAAAAAACTGGCTGCTAATAAACGGCATGATTTGATGCCAAGGCCAATAATATCTCCAGGCAAGGGACTGGTTTGCTAAGATCCCGAGGGAAAGAGGGACTTTCCCCTCAGATTGGATCAAAGAGCTTCTCCAGGTTAGGATGCAAACCCCACTCCCGGTCTGCAATTCTTAAGTGTCTCAATGGAAGTATGTTGTGCTAAAATTTCCATAGATGTGGCAACTTCCAAGGTCAGACTTAGCTAGTTAAGATTAAATCAGGAAGCAGCAGTGTATTTTAAAAGCACTAGTTTTGCGGCTGTTAAAACATGCTGTTAAATGTTATCTGCACAGACTAAAGTCACCCTTTTTTTTTAAATGCAAAAGAATTTGTGCCCTTTGGCTACTACATGGGCCCGGTTTTTGGTTCACAGGAGCCACTGGTACAATTTCTCCCATTTACTTTGTTTTTAATGTTTGATGTTTTATTATGTTTTTGTATTTGCAGCCACGCCATGCTCATAACAGCAAATGAGGGGAGCCAGGCAGTAGAAGCCTTATTTCCTCCTTTAGTGGGAGATTTAAAAGTCTGTGGCCGGAATCCCTGAACTGTCCACCTCCACTGTCGGAGGCAGGTTGCTCTCAAATGCCAGATGCTGGGAATCACAAGTGAGGAGTGGGCTCTTGTGCGCAGGTCTTGCTTGCTGGTTTCCCACAGACCTCTGGTGCACCACTGTGAGAACAGGATGCTGGACTAGATGGGTCACTGGCCTGATCTAGCCAGCTCTTCTTATGTTCTTAACCCTACAGCTAGTGATATATAGCCTGACACACAGCAGGAGGCTTGTACTGCTTTCCTTAAAAGATGCCCCTGGCCTAAATGCAGGGCTTTGTCATGGTCATTAAAAAAACCCAAATACTGAGCATTGGATAGGCAGATGAATCTTTGTCATGCTGGGAAGTCAGCTAGACCCAGAAGCAGGCAGAGTTCCTTCGTGCACCTTCAAAAGTTGGGCAGAAGCAGGAAATTTCTTAGGTCATGCAAGGCTGAGGAGAGCTGCCCCTGTTAAAAATCCCCTTGTATAAAGTTGTGAAATATACAGGAAACTTTTTTGCCAGCATCTGAAGGCAGCCCTGTATTAGGAAGTTTTTTAAATGTTTGACGTTTTATTATGTTTTTATATGTGTTGGAAGCCACCCGGAGTGGCTGGATGGGTGGGTTATAAATAAAAAAAATATTATTCTAGGTTTGATAAACCTAGAATACCCCTCCCAGATGCATAGCTAAACAAGAAAGGCGATGCAGACAACAGTGTGGTGACCACTGCAGTTCTGATAGGATAGCCGCTATTGCAGAATCGGAATCTTAACACATGCGTCTAGGCCGGCCCTAGCATTACACAGAGAGTCAGCTGCCTCTGGCAGCAGATTACGGGTGTCATGAAAGGGCAATGCATTGTTAAGCGATTCTGTTCGTTGTTATTGTACTTTTCCTCCCAGGGGGAGGTGCTTGTGGGGTTTTCTGCCTCAGGTGCCAAAATAACTTGGCTGGTTTTGAAGAATACTATGCACCTTGATGGGGTCTGTGGGTGTGGTGTGGGTTTGCTGCTCCATCTTAGGATGCAAAATGTCCTGGGCCACCCCTTATTGAAACCAAACCACAGTAAGGATGCACCACCACTGATCAAGTGTGATGCTTTTGCTCAGAAGGATGCAATTACCATGGCTGAGCAGGGAGGATATAGAGCGCCTGTAATCAGAAAAGGCAGCCTACTGTGTCCATGAGGTCTGGAAAATGCTTATAATCTACCGCTGACAATCTTGTTTTAAGCTTCCTGATGCAGCTTCAACATCTCTCATAGCTCTTCGGTCTTTCTCCTCCAATAGCCCCTCTCTGGCACTTTTTAGTACTGAAAAGCTTCAGTTACGAATTACTGTTCTTTGTATTTAAAACGGACCATTTCCACAATGCATCACTCAGGAGCAGCTTTCAGAACTGGTGGCAGAGCTCTATCTCTAAAGGCCACGTCAGATCATTGCAGATCTGAAGGGCAGAGATGGCAAACTTCAGAAGCAAAGCTGTGAATGCAAGCCTTTTCGGTCCTCATGAAATTTTCAGCCTGAATCTGCAGAGCTGAATGGAGAGGCTTCACCTGGGCACTGGTTTTCAGCTGTTGTTTCTTGACCTACAATGTGACCATCTCCCTCCCATTCCACACGACTGTAATGAAGCAAATGTGTTTGCCAAGGTGATGAATGGGCACTTCCGCTCTAAGAGGATGAAGAGCGGAGACAAGAGAGGGGACCAAAACAGAGAAGGGAAGATGGATGCCTGGGTGTCCAGAGCAGGGAGTTGAACCATGATATCTAGATTGACAGCTTTCATTTAAACCAGCATTTGTATATCCTGATATACAAATCAAAATGCACACACACTATTCCTCTTGTTTTGTGTGTGAGAAACTAGCTTGCTCCCTCTTTTGGTGTTCAAATTTTTCCCTCCCCCGCTGGAAAAAATTCCTGTGGACACCCAAGGAAGAAGAATGGAGATGCCTCAAATATTAAAAAGTGGATCTTGGGAGCATGTGACTGAAGTGATTGAGGACTACAGTACTAGAGTAAAATCACCAGCAGCACTGAGAATTTGAGAGGAGGGTAGGAAGGAACCTTTCATGTCATTTTTCAAAGTGTTCTGTGAAGTCTTTAAGGAGGATGTTGCAGCCTTAACATTTTGCTTTTGAGCTGGGTGACCTTATTTTCTATTTTGCTTTGAAATGGAAGCAGCCAGCTCTGATAAGTTATTGACTACCTTTCCAACTCTGACCATTGGAGATCCTGGCAAATCTGCTACTATAACAGGATTACGAGTGGTTCCAGCTGAGTTTCAGAACACTGGTTTGTCGCAGTTTCTATGCGCTTTCAGACATGCTCATGGCTTTTAGAGGGTGAATGCTTCTGTTATAGAGAACAGCAGCTTGCACCCTTCTGGGTGCAACAGTCTCCCTGTGGAATGGGAAACATCGAAGGAACTTACAGTGCAAACTCATGCATGTCTAGTCAGAAGTCAATTCCGTTGAGGTCAATGTGGCTTACTCCCACAGTGATGAGCTTGCAGCCTTTAAAAAAAGGCTACAAAAAAGGAAAACAAATCCCTCATCTAGTCTCAGACCATGGCCATGTTCATAAATGCTTCTCCACTGTGTGCCTGGCTTCAAGGGCAACTTGGTTATCTTCCTTTCAGGGCAAATTGAAGCCAAATTCCACTGAGTTTCTAGAAAGAGCAAGAACTTCTGCAGCCCTTAATTGATAACACAAGCTACTACTTTGTTGTCAGCCAATTAAATGCATCAGAGCAGCTCCTTTTGCTGGGAAAATGATACATAACTAAATGCAAAAACCAAGGCAAGTCTGAAAAGCACTTAAAAATATATATATACAAAGCACCCACCACCCACCGTGGCAGCCACTTGACCCTTGCAAATCTTCCAAATTGCAAATTCAAGTGTATCCCTATTGTGTTTTATGACTTCCTTGATATTGTATGTGGGCTGGAACTGGTCTGTGACCAAAATAATAAATTCATTCATTCATTCATACCCCTTCCAAATCTTTGGGAAGACCGGTGCATCATGAAAGGGATGACCTATAATGACTTAAATGCTGAATCATAAATGATCTAGCTCAGGTTTGCCACCCGTTTTCCTACCTCTGCTGCTAGAGCAGAGAAGTAGCAGGTGAAGCTGTCTCCTGGAGCGGAGCTTTGCTTGCCTGCCCCTCCATCCTTTGCAGAGGTACCCAGAAATAAGTCCTGCTCCCTGGGATGTACTCCAAAGGAAGTGCATACAGAGAACCGCAGCCTTTACATCAGTGCATTTCAAACCCTTGCTAAAAGCACAGGTCCAGGGGAGGTTGGCATCACTCTCTCCATGCCATGTGCTTTGTATTTCCAAAACTAGTTCATATGATGGGACACCTTTACTTTACCCTCTTTGAAATATGACTACCTGCCCCTGGGGTATGGAAAAGGTAGCATCATTCCCCAAGGTCACCCAGCAAATGTGGATTTCTCTCCCCCCCCCCCCGTTGCATTGCAGCAACAGCCACTCCTAATAGGAAGAGATCTCTTAGTAATAGGAAGAGACTCTTACCTACATACATCACCCCTTCTTTGGTCTTCTCTGCAGCTTCGGTCACTCCCTGCTTGGTCTTTTCTGCGGCCGCCACCACACCCTCTTTTGCAATGGAAAACCCTTTCTTAAAGACATCCATGCCGGGCTGCTCTTGCGGTACCTGCCGAGAGGTTCCCTGTAGAAAAGCTTTGGGAGATGGAGTGGTACTCTGCCGGCTCTCTGCAGTGCCACTCTCCTGCTCACTTTCTCTAGCTAGAGCCTCCTTCTGCTCTTATCCCTCTGCTAGACGAAAAGCAGCGCCTGGTGGACTGTATCGTCCTTGCCAGCTCTTATTGATGAGGTACGTTGCAGCGTAGCCAATGCCTGCGAAGTGGCTGGTGCTGAAATATTAATGATATGGATTTGCCTGGTAAGGTTTTAGAGTGGTGTTGGGGGTGGGGGGGAAGAAGGATGCCGAGGTAAGTGAGAGACTTTTTGGAAAGCATCCAGATCATCGCCTTTAAAGATCTGCTGCAGTGCTCACTCAAGGACACTCTGTAGATGCTTTTCAGCTGGAGAGGGGGGCTTATTTATTTATTTATTTCTGCAGCCATGCTCCCGGGAACTAGCCTTTTTTTAAAAAAAAATCAAAGATCTCGAGGGGCTTAGCATGTGTAGCAAATAGGAGATGCAGAGAGTGCCTGTATTCACAGCAAGTAAGCAAGCAAGCAACCTGTCTCATCTTTCAAACAGGGTTGTATCTGAGCTAGGAATGACCAGGGCTTTTAGCTGCAGAATCTTATCATAGTGCCCAGTGCTTGGGAAGGCTCTACTGAAAGGCTCATAGCCTGCTATCAGCCCATCACACCCTTCAGATTAGGGGCGAATGAGGATTTCCAGATCACAGAGCAAGGCGTCCAGGCAGGCCCGACCCACTTCTCAATTCAGAAACTGAATGCTGCTCTTAGCACCTGACATGTCCCCTTTGCCTCTCTAGCCTCTTCCCTCCATGCTGGCCCCACATCCTCAGCCTTTGCGCATTGGACAGATAAGTCTGGAGTCGTAGGAGGGGGCATTTTCATGCATTTGCTGAATGCACATAGAATTTTCACAACAATCAGGAACCCTCGTTTCAGGGAGGTTTACAAGTGCATTCAGCCCAGCATACAGAATAATCTCCCTTTGGATCTTTGCCCCAATATGTGACGGTCTGGGGCTGCAGCTAGCATGGACAAGGGCAAGGGAAGCAGGACACCACTCAGCTAATTGTGTCTGTGCGCCCCATTTGTGCAAAATTAGCACACTTGAATCAGCATGATGGATGTCAGGGATGAAGACAAAGGGGATGGGAACAAGCAGACAAGATCTTCAGCTGGGCTCTTTTGGGGGAGGAAGGGAGGGATATTGATTGAAATAAATAACTAAACAGCAATTGCATGCATGTGTTGGCTAATGAGGTCAGCTTTAGATGGGGGAAATTTGTATTCCTTCTAGATCAGGCTTCCTCAGACTTGGCCTTCCAGATGTTTTGGCCTACAACTCCCATGATCCCTAGCTAGCAGGACCAGTGGTCAGGGATGATGGGAATTGTAGTCTCAAAACATCTGGAGGGCTGAGTTTGAGGAAGTCTGTTCTAGATCCAAGCCCTTAGACCCGACAAAACTGTGGAGAGCTCTGGTGTTTCAGTGACGTATTGATATGGGAGCCAAAATGGTCCAAGAGGAAGCTAAAATGGTTGGAGGAGATAACTCATCCAGACTCCTCCTCTAGCCCAGAGGAGTGTGTGTGTGTGTGTGTGTGAGAGAGAGAGAGAGAGAGAGAGAGAGAGAGAGAGAGAGAGAGAGAGAGAGAGAGACCTGGTTCATGCACAATGTTTAACCTTAGTTTGCAATAAACTGTGGTTTAATGCGCACAAGTGCTTTGATGCTACCCAGCTAATGCCCACCCTTTATCAGTGGTACTGCTGTCAATCACTCGCTGTAGTTGCTGCTGTTGGTGCATGCTCTGAATGAGGAAGCAAGCAACAAGAGGAGCAGAAACCTGAGCACATCTGGTCATATCTCCAGAAGATGATCCAACTGGGAGAGGGAGAGCCAAGCAAGAAGGTAGCAGCAACTGTGTGAAGGAGGAGAAGGCCCCACTGTGAGTATCTTGACCAAGGGCCCACTCCCAAGGCAAATCTAAAAAAAGGTAGTATAAGCACTGATAACTGGGAAACACTGGCCTGCGAGTGCTCCAACTGGAGAGCTGCCTTGACCAAAGGTGTCTTGGACTTTGAAGAAGCACAAACTCAGGACGAAAGGGGAAAACATGCTAAGAAGAAGGCATGCTTGGCAAACCTTCACCGTGATCAACTCCTGCCCGGAAACCTATGTCCCCACTGTGGGAGGACGTGTGGATCCAGAATTGGCCCCTATAGTCACTTACAGACTCACTGTTAAGACCATGTTCATGGAAGACAATCTTACTCGGATACGAGTGATTGCCAATGAAGAAGAAGACAAGGACCCACTGGAACATGAACCAGTGCTGCTTGAAAAACACTTCACGTTTCAATTCAGGTGAAATTCACTCTGTGTGCAGAATAACTCTGAGAAGCTTTATTTTGCCTCAAACATTCTGCCTGAAAAGGAACACCCTCCCTCAAGCAATGGCCAGAGTCCCAGTGGTGCAGACCCTCTGCCTCCCTTTTGAAAAAGTGACTGGGTACAGGAGCTGCCATTTAAATTTCCCATAATGCTCCAGAGTGATGCTTCATAGGAGTCATTGTGGGAAATTTAAAGGGTGGCTCCTGGACCCAGTTTGGTGCTGCCACAAGGTAAGCCAGAGGAGACCCACTGTCACTGAAGCAGGGGTACTTCTCAAGCTCTCTGTTCATTAGGGCTTCTGTGTGATATAAAATTGAACAATAGGAGGTATAGCAATAACTACCGTACTTTTCCATGTATAAGACTAGGTTTTTTTCTTTTAAAAATATGCTAAAAAGTGGGGGTTGTCTTATACATGGATAGTGCATAGGGTGGACGTTCGATTGGTTGCTGCCGTGGCTGTCAGCGGCTATTGGGCGTGTTATTGGTTGCTGCGTCAATGGCTGGTGTTGATTGGCTGACGCTGCGGCAATTGGGCGGGTGATTGTGTACAGATGAGAGGCGGATTTTTGGACGCGTGTGGGTGAGCGATTTTTGGCAATCCAAGCTCAAAAACTCTGGCAATCCTCCCCTAAAAAAGCTCAAAAACTCTGTGCCATCTCCCACCATTTTCTTGAGGCGGAAAAGTGCGGCAATCTCTTTTTTATTATTAGGCTTCCTTAGGTGCAGAATAAATAATTGGGTCCTTGAAAATGTGGCTTCTCAGAACTGGACAAAACTGGAAGTGTTAGCAGAGAGGCCTGCTAAGGAATAGAGAATATGCCGCAGTATCATGAAGAATAATGACCCATAAATCACTTGCGCAATAAACACATAATAGGAGTTTGACTTCCCGGATAGCTATGAATTCAATCTTTTGCTGCATCTCAACAGGAGTCTAAATGAAAAATGACACACACAGAGAGACGACTCTCATGCCTATGCTGTATGAGCGATATTCCCCTCTCTCATATGAACAGGTTGAGCAGGGTAATATATTAATGGACAATGGCATCTTTTACAATGATGGAACTCTCTCCTTCTCTAGTGACCTTAAGGAATTTGAAAGCAGAAGTCCTTGAAGGAGAACTGTGGTGAGAGGCCCACTTCTAAAGGTCTGTCAGAAAGACTGTGGCTCATCGGAAGAGCTTCTGTTTTGCAGGTTCAATCTTCACCGTCTCCAGTCAGGACAGGGAATACGCCCTGGCTGAAACCCTGGGCTAGATAGACCAATGATTTCATAGAATCATAGAATTGTAGAGTTGGAAGGGGCCTTTAGGATCATCTAGTCCAGCCCCCTGCAATGCAGGAAGATGCAGCTGTCCCATATTGGCATTGAACCTACAACCTTGGCATTATCAACCAAATGAGCTGGATGGAGAGCTCTACAGAAGCTTCTTTTGTTCCTAAAGGAATCTTTTTGCAGAACTTAGGCCAGTTAGTTAACTCAACGGAACATAAGCTGTGAATTGACTTAGTCTGGATCCAAACCAAGTTTGTGGACACATTGTTCCAACAGGTCAAATTCTGTGGTTTCCAACTACAAAATATAATTTGGAAGTTTGGTCCTGAATACGCATATGCATTTTTGCATTTGAAAATCCCTCCTCTTTCAAAACACTAAGGAGGAAATGAGCTGAACATTATATTCTGGACACCAGGCAAAGAGTCCTCTGTGATAAGCACGGAGAGAGATGAATAAGTAAAATATTGATCCAAGTTGAGATTAGAGCTGCAGTCCACTAATCGACATATTGTTACTGACACAATTAGTTTAAAAGGGTTTTCCTTTCCTTAATAGTCTTTTCTCCTTTTGACCTACACAGGCTCCTTAGAAAAAGTCATTTGAGTTTTCAGGCATGGTGTGCAGTTTTCTCAGGAGCTAATAACCGAGAGAAAAATATGAGTGTATCAGCAAAGCAAAGATTTCAGAAAACACTTCTGAAAGCCACCCCTGAATTCTCACTATCAATGTTACACCCAAAGCAGAGACTCACAGGGGAGTCTGTAGGAACCCAACTTCTGCCCTGTTGGGTTTGCCCATTATGCAGTGACTTTTATAAACAGAGGCTGTGGAGGCAAGGCAGATTACCTGGTTTCTGCTTATGTTGGTGCTGCTGGAAGAAGGGACAAAATACCAGATGGGTCACGTGAATCAGCCCAAAGATCTTACATGCAAGATCCATGTGCTTGGGGGGATCTTGGAGCACATGTTAACAAATGTTAGACATGTTGATTCAGAAAAACAAATGGTCTTGCATGAGTTGGACATCCGAGTTGACACAGGTTAAATGACTTCTATGACATTTGCTGCCTGAGTACAATCAGCCTTGCACATGGAGGTTTAATAGTAATGTTTAGCATTTGCGAGTGGGAACTGCAATGAAATATTGCAGTGTGGAGTGCTTCTCTCCAGCGTTCTAGCAACTCCATTCCATTTTCCCCTTCACTTGTCCCAGACTGCCTCCAACAGTGGAGTTAGGACAAAGCCATCGTGGCTAGTAGCCCTTGATAGACTCCATGAATCTGTCTCATCCTCTTTTAAAGCCATCCAAGTGGGTGGCCATCTCTCCCTCTTTGGGGAGTGGATTCAGTCATGTAACCATGCACTGTGTGAAGAGCTTCTTTCTCCTGTCTGAAATCTCCCAACTTCCAGCTTTGTTGGGTGGCCACGATTTCTAGTATTATGAAAGGACAGAAAAACTTCTCTCAATCCACTTACTCTACACCAGGACTTTGCTTCTCATTTCCACCTCTGTCTGCTGTTTACCTGGACCAAGCATAGGAGCCAACTCCTAGGGGCTGAGGAGTCTTCACCCCCCCAATAAAATATTTGTGGGGGCCGCCACCTCCAAGTTGATGGGCATTGCCACTCAAATGGTGTGTGCGCACCACATCATGTGATCAATTATGTGTGGTAGGGCTTACCTGCCCCCCCCCCATTTTATTCAAGTTGGAAACCCTAGGACCAAGCCTGAGATTATTTTATATGGCGATTCTGTAGTCAGAAGTTGGGATTTTCTGCATGCAATCTATTGCTCTACCAATGAGCTATGTACCTAGTCCAGGTCATGAGGTAATGGGACCCCTGACCGTTAAGTCCAGTCGCGGATGACTCTGGGGTTGCGGTGCTCATCTCGCTTTAGTGGCCGAGGGAGTCGGTGTTTGTCCGCAGACAGCTTCCAAGTCATGTGGCCAGGTTGACTAAGCTGCTTCTGGCGAACCGGAGCAGTGCACGGAAACACCATTTACCTTCCCAACGGAGCGGTACCTATTTATCTACTTGCACTTTGTGCTTTCGAACTGCTAGGTTGGCAGGAGCAGGGACTGAACAACAGGAGCTCACTCCATCACAGGGATTCAAAGCGCCAACCTTCTGATCGGCAAGCCCTAGGCTCTGTGGTTTAGACCACAGTGCCACCCGCATCCAGCTCATACCCTTCACCAAAGGTGGAGACTATGTGGTCCTCCAGATGATTATTAGTCTTCAATTCCAGTCCTTCATTGGTCATGCTGGCTGGCGCTGACCATCTGCCCTGGACCATCCTTGGTCTGAAATGGATCCAGATCTGCAGACAACAAAATGGCATTCCTCACAGACATCTTCCCTCCTGTGCCTGAGTTCCTGGAAGCTTTGCAGAGAATTTTTATCCATGCGCTGATGACTGCCACTGGGGCTCCACACTCAGAGGCTCATGCACATGCACAATTGATTTTTGGAGATGGGTGAAGGAGGATTCTTGCTAATGCAACTTCCATTGGATTTGCAATAAAGGCTAATCACAGGTCTTCATGCTTGCATATTCCTGTCATTTGCTTGGTACATAAGAGAGCCAAGAGTTTTTAAAGAGAACTGACCTGCTGCACTTAGCACAGTTGTTTGAGTTGAAGTCCTGGACTCTGTTTGGCCATCTAAATCAGTGGTAATGAAACCATGCTACTTAAGGAGGGGGAAGCAAACATGTTCTGCTCTGAAGAATATTGAAATTATGCACCTAGGCAGTCCAAATTCTGCCCCAAGAAAAACGGGATTCTGTGAACAGTAAGAAATATGCCTATTGAGCACATCTGCATAATTCTCTTTCTTTGGATAATTTTTTATTTTATTTTATTTTATTTTTGCTGTTTGCATTGTGATGCATCATAGCTGCTGGGAAATGTTATATGCTTCCAGCTTCTGAGATTTCTCAACACACTTTCAAGCTCATTTCCACACTAAAAGGACTAGAAACTTAAATTAATATTAAACAATGGATACCCAGATTCTTAGAAAGATGAATTCTGAAGCCAGTCCTGCATTCTGCTATGTTAGGCGCTTCTGCTCACCCAGTGGATGGTGTTTTGTGACCCCTTTCTTTGATGGATCCCTTTCTTTAAAAGTCCAGATTGCACTTTGCAGGGCATACAAGCTGGAAAGTTAAAACAGTAATACCTATTGTTTATACGGGAGTTTCCCTAAGTGCTAGGGATCGTCACATAGACTTCCTTGAACTATCTTTACAACAATTTAGTAAATTGTTGTAGCAGGTGTGGGGTCAGAGCTGAGAAAACGTGCTGTTTAAGGGTACCCAGACATGCCATATCTTGAGGTGAAATTTGGACCAATGACTTTAAAGCTCATTCTTTCAAGCATTAGACTACATGCAGCAAGTGGTGTGCTGTTGAGCAAGCTCTCAGCCAGCAATCTTTCCCAGCCCTGCTACCTGAGACTATTTGAGTTCAAATTATCTACAGCATACATTTAAAGTACATTACCAGACCCTCCAGGTGTCCCTATTTTCCAGGGACATCCCTGATTTAGAGAAGCCATCCCGGTTTCTGATTTGATTCTGGAATGTCCCGCTTTCCTTAAGATGTCCCTGTTTTCATTGGAGAAATGTTGGAGGGTATGGAGTTATCCAACCCCCCGAGCCGTCTGAAGACAATCGTGTATAGAGACGTTTATTTAATGCTTAATGTTTTATTATGTTTTTATATATGTTGGAAGCTGCCCCGAGTGACTAGGGCAACCCAGTAAGATTTGTGGGGTATAAATAGTAAAATTTTCATTATGGAATGGGATGAACCTATTTTCATCAGAGAAATGTTGGAGGGTATGCCCTCCTTCAAAGAGTCCAGTGAACTGTAGTTTGTTAAGGATGCTGGGAATTGGGGGGCTCTGTGAGGGGTATTCCCTCAGGATTCTTTGGAGGAAGTCAGGTGATTTAAGTATGCTTAAAGTGGATGTGAGTGAGTGGGAAGGAAGGAAGGAAGGAAGGAAGGAAGGAAGGAAGGAAGGAAGGAAGGAAGGAAGGAAGGAAGGAGAGAGAGAGAGGCAGGCAGGCAGGCAGGCAGAATGAGTCCACACTTTCTAAGTTGGGTGTATAGGTGGTAAATCCACACAACATTCCTATATATTCACCGAGAACAGCCGAATCCTTGTTCCAGTTCTGTGAGCATAAAACTCCTTTAAATTATTCAAACTATATGCAGAGAAATTATGACCCTGAGGAATTGCCATCAAAAATATGTCCTAAAAAGATTCCGGCTGGTAGGGCTTTTTGGGGGGTGTTTTTACATCTTTTTCTCCCTGACCTTATTATCAACAGCGATGTAATAACATCCTTTGTGTATAAAGAACTTGCCATGCTTTAGCTTGTTATAATCCTCACATCATCAGCCCTGCAGGGCAAATCGGTATCATTCCCCGCACCCATTTCACAGACAGAGGAGACTGAGGCTGAGAGAAAGACTTTCCTAAGGTTATTGAACTGATACTCAAAATTGTATTTTTTATGTTGTTGTAACCTGCACTGCAATCTTCTGCTGGGAAACTCTATAAACAAAAAGCAAGCAAAATTTAAATACGGGGGGGGGAGGGGGGAGTGCCATACCTCCACTATCAAAGGCAGTTCACCTCTGCAGACTAACTGCTGAGATGCACAAGTGGGGAGAATGCTGTTGTGCTCAGATTTAGCTTGTGGGCTTCCCCTGAGCATCTGGCTGCAGTGGCGTAGCAAGGTCAGGTGGTACCCGGTGCAGAAAATTTCTTGTCACTCCCCCACCACCACATTGAAATTATTAAAATAAGGAAAGATACAGTTGCAAGTGTTATTTTATGGTTTATTTACTTGTGAACACAAGCACTTAAAACCTTTTTTTCCCACGATAATAATTTCTAATTTTAAAAACACATATTTTTGCCATTTTGTCACACACACCCCCAGTGATGACACCTGGGGCGGCCCGCACCCCCCTTGCTACGTCACTGTCTGGTTGGCCACTGTGAGAACAGGGTGCTGGACTAGATGGTTAAATCCTAGGTTGGAGAGCAATGAACCAGGGATGGTAGTGTCTGAGAGAGAGTTGTGACTGGGCTGGAAGCTGGAGACACAGGCAGCCTTGACTTTGTCTGTGGACTGAATCCCCAAGCTATGGCTTTGGTGGCGGTGAGGTCTTCACTGGAAACCTAATGCGGAAGCGAGATCTGTTGGAGTCTTAATGCTGGGAGCTCATCCATCCTGCACTCAGGTTAAAATAAAACCATACACCCAAAAGACAACATGGGCTCCATGGACCTTCATTCCAAGGAACTGAACCCTGGAGTGGGGAGCATGCAACATGTCAGTTGGAGTTGCCCTGTTCCTGGTATCCACTCCCTCTCCCAGGCAGGGCTCCAGAAATCCTGGAAGGAGGAGGTTGCATTTCAGTTTCTAAGTGCGTTAAAAAATGCGGGCTCAGGGTGGCCACTAAGACATGACATAATGCACACAGTGCGTCATTTCCCAAAGAACAGCTGATCAGGTTAGTGTTGAACAGTTGTCACGGAAGGAAACACTATTTAGGAAGCTAGATAAGAACCTTGAAGTCTCTCTCTACAGACAGAAGAGCAACAGAAAACTCCTGTCTCTAACCAGATACAACTAAGTCCAGCGCTGCCTAGTGGCCAAACTATGTAATGGCATCTACAATAGGATGGTGGCAATTTAAAAATAATAATTTTTATTTATTTTTATTGAACAGAAGGAACTTAGGCAGACTAAGGGTGGTAAATGAGATGAAGCAAAATATCAAACATGAGAAAGCAGCAGCATCCGTACAGAGAACTGTATAATAGTTGACAACACGATACAAATTAAGGGATGTAAAGTATAGCTTGTAATAAACAGAAGATGATGGATTATTCCTGGAGAGATTCATTTGTCCCAAATGTCTTGTGAAACTGGGGCATGGCAATTTTATCCTAACAACTTCAAATCCCCAATCTTTCTAGCTTCTATATCAGTGTAAGCCAGACTACTTTAGAGTAAATGAACAGTGCAGCAGGTGGAAGAGAGTTTTGTCAATGTGATAGTATGGATGGGCAGCTCAGGGAATGATCTTTGCTGTGAGAATGGCATGTTTTAAATGCGCAAGAGTTTTCATCTTTGAAATACTGAAGGTTGTAAGATGGTCCTGCGATCAGCGCCAGATGTAGGGCAGTGTGGGTGGTTCTCCCATACAGGGCCCCTAGTTGAAGGAGCACAAATTATTAGTAAATATAATAAAA
This sequence comes from Podarcis liolepis, assembly GCF_965112155.1. NCBI lineage: Eukaryota > Metazoa > Chordata > Lepidosauria > Squamata > Lacertidae > Podarcis > Podarcis liolepis. The sequence goes on from NC_139556.1 coordinate 26,463,021, forward strand.
CCTACATTTATATGGGTACTTGCTCAAAGTAGGGGGCGGGTTCCAAATTTTGTCCTCTCTCAGGGCGCCATATTGGTCTGTATTTGGCATCAAAATCTTGAAGCATTCAAGCCATAATGAGGCCACCATCTTGCTAAAGCTAAGCAGGTATGGGTCTGGTCAGCTGCCCTGGATGGGAGACAGCCTGAGAACTACATGTAGGTTGCCTTGGGTTGCATGATGAAAGAAATGTAGGATATACAGTGGTACCTCGGGTTACATACACTTCAAGTTACAGACTCCGCTAACCCAGAAATAATACCTCGGGTTAAGAACTTTGCTTCAGGATGAGAACAGAAATCGTGCTCTGGCGGCGCAGCGGCAGCGGGAGACCCCATTAGCTAAAGTGGTGCTTCAGGTTAAGAACAGTTTCAGGTTAAGAACGGACCTCCGGAACGAATTAAGTACTTAACCCAAGGTACCACTGTATAAGGTAAGGAGATATAGAAATAAATTGTGGTATTTGCTGTAACCAGCTTGTACTAGTCTTTAAACAAGGCTGTGGGTCTCCACTGGAGTTCAGAAAAGGAGCAGAGAATATGGAAATGGCCACAGAATTCTGTTTTCTGAAAATGTCAGCCTTCGCTTCTTAAAAAAAAAAAGCAAGTTACTAGACCTCATGACTACAAAAATATAGCCAAAAATATGTAAGCAATAGCAGCTGGATGATTTTGACTATTTGCTGTGGGATTTCAATGCCCTGCATAGCTCCTTGCTCCTTCCCATGAATAGCAAAAACAGAAAGCATTATGCAAAACAGTATTATGTATACAGGCTGCAGGATCTCGGATCCTGTTTTCTTGGTGCAGAATTTGGACATCCTGGGCACAGGGTGTTAATATGTTTGAGTGCAAAGTAAATGTAGCCCTGCTTTTATGTCACAGCAATTTTCAGCGTGTTCTGGGGCTGCATCGGGCTGCTTAGTGTGTGGCATGCGGCTTGGGAAACTGCTCCATCACTAAATATTTTCTTTTCCTTGCCTCCTCACGAAAGCTAACATCCTTTTCCTGCTCCCCAGCAAGAAGGCAGCTGATAAAAGATCCAGTTCTTGTCTGTTGATAATTTCAGAAGCTAGTAAGGAAAACACACAGAAGTCCCCATCCTCCCGCCCTTGAATCAACCACGACCACCCCCTGCCTCTCTCCTACACACAAACTCACACACCACCTCCCCGACTGAGGTCTTCGGGGGCCCCCACAGGAACCCACATTGTCTGATGACCTTTAACATTTCCACTGTAGCTGGGAGGGCCGATAGCGTTGCTTCCGTTCTTTGTTACGTGCCATTCCTTTTTCCAAGCTTGAGCTTAAGGAATGGTGCAAAGGGGATTGCAGGAGCAATTTGATTTGAAGTGCAGGGAAGTGTAAGAGCACCAAGGAAGGAGCCCGCGATGATAGCTAAGGTCTTCTTCCTCTGTGGCACCCTAGTGCTGGCGGAGTCAGACCTGCATTCAAGATACCCTGGGCATCCAGATCACAAGCAGAGACCCCAGGACCGCAAGATGCTAACAGAAGATGAGCCATCTTCTCAGCCGGAGGAATATTGGGAGAAGGAGCACATCAGAGAAGAAGTCCTCCACCCCGCTGCCACCATCGTGACCGATGATGTGAAGGATTATGATGATGCCAGAGAACATCAACCTCATCATGAGTAAGTATCAGCCAAAAAGACATTCTATGACATCTATGTTGCACCCCATTCATGAGTAGACACATAGAAGGTTGCCCTGAATATGTCAGCTTCACTCAGAATAAGTCACATTCACCAGGGTAAGTGTGTATAGGATTGTATTCATAAGGAAATAATTCTGGAATTAGAAGGATAGTTGGAGATTTTAGATATGCATTCTAGGAAGGGGTGCAGTTTATTCTAGAACGTCACTGGACCACACAGCCATAGATACGGAAGCATCCCATATTTTTAATTATTCTTTTCATCTTGTAAGCCTATTAGCAACCAAAAGCAAACAAATGGGTATTAATGGTAGCAAGGGAACAAGATGGTTTGTTTCTGTTCAGTGCTTAGACCTAACTTGTGCAAGCACATTAAGTTTTACAGCCATTCACCTACAGTTTAAACACACACACACACACACACACACACAAAACTGATGAAGATCTAGCCTTGGCTATTATTTGTAATATTTAGTGAAACTGGAAATGTATTTGTTATAGTGATTTATATTTCACCTTTTACTCGAGGTGGCAAACCATTTGAAAATAGAAGCAATCAAATTTGGAATAAAGCAAACAAGAAATTGTTAAACAGTGTCAGTGTGAAACAGGGCAGAAGAGGCAATGCTTCAGTTAAATGTGCAGTAAAACTTGGAGCGTTGTTCAGCTAGAATCAATTACTGATATGTCTTTCATGTTGACATTCATCAAAATCAATGGGATGTGCCGTGTAATCCTATACATGTCTACTTAGAAGTAAGCCCCTTGGAGTTCAATGGGATTTACTTCCAGACGGGGTTGGCCCACCCATAAATCCCGTGGGGCTGCACCCCTATAGGTGCCCTGCCACTGCCACAGAAGGAGAAGCAGCTGCGGCGGCAGCTCCTGGCAAGGTCTCGTGAAATCTCAGGGCTCCACAGTGCATTTCAGAGATGTCCAGGGCATGTAAAGAGGTCCTTAGCTGATGAGATATAAAAACCAATGTAGAAAAGCTTAATGAATTTTTCATTGCAATACCTCTTAGTGCAGAGCTGTGCCTGCAGCAGCAGCCGCAGCAACAACAACCCAACTCTTTATATTTACAACTCTGTGCTGCTAATATTTGGTTCCTTTGCTTTAAAAGTCTCAGTTACCATAGGTAAGCACCCACCTTAGCTGAGAAATGTGGAAAGGGGTGTGTGTTTGTGTCTCTTACCATCAGCTTACTGGATCTCCCAAAAAACCCAAAAAACATGGTCTCCATATTGTGTTTGCTGTCCTCCATTGTGCTCTTTCTTCTGAGGTATGTTCAACATGGTGCCCCTTCTGTGTTTGCCGAGGGTTTAAGGGTTCTCAGAACATGGGCTCATGGAGGAGGGTCGATAGAACATGGGACTCTTAATCTCAGACTTGTGGGTTCCAGTCCCATGTTGGGTGAAAGATGCAGGAGGTGGGACTAGAGATGACTCTTGTGGTCCCATCTGTTGAGATGTACGGCAGCCCCATATGAAGCACTCAGGAGCCAAGCTGCATTTTAAGCAGGGCTTTATTCCAGTTGCAGTCTTGCATCATCATAAAGCAGTCTTCTTACATCCAGGAATCAGTATACACAGGTGGGATTACATACAGGGGAGAAGTCAACCATACCTTTTTATACCAGCTGGCTATAAACCAGTTAGGCAACACCCCGTGTCTCCTGAGGCCGACCCATCACACGATACTGAGTCAGCATTTCCACTTAGCACAGAGTGTAACTTCTTGATATTCACAACACTCCAACTATGATTCTACAAAGAGGCACAATGCAGCCACTGGCGTGCAGAGAATAAGCGCGCCAAGTTCTGAAGGAGAAATTTAGCGCGCGTGCACACAATCCACACATAAGCTGTGTCCGCACATCATATTAAGCCATAAACTATCACTTAGCGTGCATGAGTGAAGCGCACCTACTTCGTTCCTCCCCGCTCATTCTGAAAGGAAACAAACCAAGATTTCTGGCTTGGCAGAGATTGTGGTTTGCTTTGGGTCATCTCATCCCATTGATGAAATGCTGGGGTGTTGGGAGTAAAGGCAACAAAGTTTGTAGTTGTTTACCTGAACTGGGCTGGGTCTATAGACGGGCAACCTGTTTTTCCTCCTGTTGGTTCCTTCTTTGGTAGCTACTTGTTGGCATGTACATTACTTCTTTTCAGGCTTATACTTCCTCCTCCTTCTCTAGTCAGTCTTTCTGAGCTTGTCCTAGTGTTCCCTTAACCTCATGACTCCATAGTGGACACACATGAGCTTGTGCCCAGGATGATGTTTGCAGGAGTTAATAGAAATTAACTTCCTTTTATTCGTTCAGGTAGCAGTCTTACCAGACTACTTTCTGCACACAGCTGCAGTATATTTACCAAACTCCAACGAATGATACACACAATGTTTTTTCAAGTTGGTTGGCCAGGGGTGCCCCAGGACTTAAAAGAAATCCAATTGGAAATCCATAACAATATAAAGCTACCTATTGTTTCATCCCACTGAGCTATTCCAAATGGCAGAGTAGATCTAAGCCTCCAAGGCACCAGGTAGATATTTCTGGTCCTACTACCTGATATATTTTTACCAGAGAAGCTGAGGGATGAAATGCAGAAGTCTGTGTGCAAAGCATGTACTCTATTGCTGACCAAAGCCCCTTCCTCAAGAACTGCAGCACCAACCTGACTTTCGTTTCCTCTGATGATGTAACGTATGTTACATGCTGCGGTTGTGTTGGTGCTGCAAACCAGAATTATTTTGATGACATTTTGCTTGTTCATGCATGTGATGAGTTGTGAATCATATTGGCTGCTGATCTTTGTTTATCTTCACGGCATGATGAACAGGGCACTTAGCTGCGTTGACATCTAAATTACCCTGACGGAGCATTTGAGACACTCCCTTCTTAATGCGCCTGGAGTGGCTGACACCTGAGGACTGCAGGGCAGATTCCTTGTGGGGAGATCAGAATCAGTTAACCTCAACTGTAAGGACTCAGCTTCTTCCTTCAACCCATCCGCAACTACAACAGAGAAGCCACTCTTTAAAGAGATGCCAGCACCCAGTGTCATGAAACTAGCGCAGACTCAACCCTGAAGGTGCAATTGTTTGTTGAGGCCAAATACTTGGTGACGTGTGACACATGGTTTGAGCTGTTCCTAATTGTTTTATGACAAGTTTCCTTGCACATGCCGGTGCACACACACTCCCTAATCAGAAATGCCCAGGGCATTCTTGGGTTGAAGACTGAAATCGAGAAGGCAGCCAAAGGGGGAAATGTCATAGTAATGAGTGATTTATGTAACCCTCACAGAAACTGGCTACATGCCTGTTCTGGTTACCTCTGGTAACATTTATATGCACTCCTAAATACTGTGCCCTGGAACAATTGGTCATGGAACCAATCAGAAGGGAGGCAGCCCTGGGCTAGATAACCCTCATTGTCTCTTCCAGCTCTACAGTTCTATGAGTCTAACACTGGACTTAATCTTACCTGGTGGGAAATGTAAGTACAGTGGTGCCTCACAAGACAAAATTAATTCGTTCCGTGAATTTTTTCGTCTAGCGAATTTTTCGTCTTGCGAAGCACGGTTTCCCATAGGAATGCATTGAAAATCAATTAATGCGGTAGAAAGGTAGAAAGAAGGAACTGCAAGAAGGGTATCAATGGAATATAGCTTAAATCGTGGTGGAGGGAAGTCAGAATGATGTTATGATAATTAATACTTTTGGAGAAATGTATTTACGTCTTGATATTTTATTGTCTACATCTGTTTATTTTGCGATGTCTTTTTTTTTTACTTTCTTATTGTGATTTTAAAAGAGTGAATATTGGAAATAAAAGTTATATAAAAATTTTTTTTTAAAAAAGAAAGAAAATCAATTAATGCGTTCCTATGGTCAAAAAAAGTCCAAACAAAGCCAAATTTGGTACAACAACAGTTTATTAAGTGCTCTTTAAAGTCACACATACTGTAAAGAGCATTTCAAAATTCAAACCCAGAATTTTTTTTTAAAAAAAGCAGAGTGGCCCAATGGTCACAGAAAATCAGAAAAATGCAGAAAAAAACCACAAGCTTCCAGATTCTTGCAAACCCCTCCCCAACTGTTCCCCCAGCCACCCAACACACAGAAATTCAAATCCAGAATTTTTTTAAAAAAACAGCAGAGTGGCCCAATGGTCACAGAAAATCATAAAAATGCAGAAAACACACACACAAGCTTCCAGATTCTTGCAAACCCCTTCCCAACACCAAGTCCTTGAATTCCAACACCCCAACCCAAAATCCAAACCCCCCCAAAAAAAGTTTTAAAAGCTTAACTTACCAAATGGCTGCAAAAGAAGTTTTGGAAAAGCTTCAAAAATCACCAAAGTCTTTAAAAACCTCAAAAAAAGGCTACTATGTACACTGCGTTCTATGAGTTGCTCCTCGAAGTCAAGTCGCAACTGTATTAACGGTGTTAAGAAAAAGGAAACAAACTTGCAAGACATTTTCGTCTTGCGAAGCAAGCCCATAGGGAAATTCGTCTTGCGAAGCAGCTCAAAAACGGAAAACCCTTTCGTCTAGCGAGTTTTCCGTCTTGCAAGGCATTCGTCTTGTGGGGCACCACTGTATTGTTGAACTGGTTGGAAACAGTGAAAAGAGACAAAATTTCTAGACCTTACTCACAAACTAAAAATGAACAAATCACTGGGTCCAGGTGGTGTCTACCCAAGAGTTCTTAAAAAACTCAAAAGCGAAATTCTCAACCTTCCAAGCAAACTACACGACTTCTCCCTAAAACTGGCTCCTGCATCTGATGACCAGAAAGTGGACATCAGTTTTTGAAAAGGGATTTGAGAGGGCATCTGGAAAACTACAGACTGGATAGCTTAACGTCTGGTCTGGGAAAACTGGCTGTAAACACTGGACTCCAACTCCCATGAGCCCCAGCCACCATGGACCAAGGTCAAGGATGATGGGAGTTGTCCCGAACCTCTGGCCTGACCTGATGGCAAGTCAGTATGTCAAGTCCCCAGACCAGGGTCAATCCACTTGTCCAAAGAAAGCACAGTCCCACAGAGATCCTGGAGCAGTTGATCAGACACAGCACCTCAGCTCTGTTGCCCTTCTATACAGTGGTGCCTCGCAAGACGAAAAGAATCCGTTCTTTGATTCTCTTTGTCTAGCGGTTTTTTCGTCTTGCGAAGCAAGCCCATTGACGGATTAGCGGATTAGCGCTATTAGCGGCTTTTAGCAGCTTTTAGCGGCTTATCAGCTGATCAGATCAGCTGATCAGCGGCTTAGCGGCTTAGAAAAAAGGGGGGGAGAAAAAAACCAGCAGGAACTCGCAAGACATTGTCGTCTTGCGAAGCAAGCCCATAGGAAATTCGTTTTGCGAAGCACCTCCAAAACGGAAAACTCTTTCGTCTAGCGAGTTTTCCGTCTTGCGAGGCATTCGTCTTGCGGGGCACCACTGTATTTTGAATGCTAATTGCAGGATCTGGGCTTGACGAGGCATGTGGCCCTCACCTGCTCCAAGCCTACTCCAGCTGAGGAATCACAACCCAGAGCTAGCACGCCCTACCTGGCCAGCTAGGGAGCTGGGCTGTGGGCCCTGGCCTGCCTCAGCCTCCTAGAGTGCCGCTGCTCCCAATGCCTCAGAGTCTGCCGTGTTCATGGAGACAGGCCCCTCTGGCCCTGGTGACGGGTCCTGCTGCTCTGGTTCCCATGCACTGACCCCCATCCCTTCGTCATCATCTGTCACCCTGTGAGTACTTCCTACATGAACCTCTCCTTCCCCATGAACAGCTTTACCCCGGTGTGTCCCAGTCCTGACTACACAACTTGCTGGCATCCTCTTCCTCCTCTGTTGTGCTGCCAGTTCATGGCGGGAACTATCATCTAGCAATATCTGGAGGGCAACAGTTTCCAGTTCAGTAGGAAAGAGTTGGCTCTTGTGCCACTCTAAAAACTGGGACCACCAGACAGTGGTGTCTTTGAGGGCGACAGAGAATGGCCATCCTTCACTTCTAGGGAGAGAAATTAAGCGCTGCTCTTGGAAATAGCACTGAATTGGGGGGGGGGGACATTCCCTGTGTTCTGTAATGAACTTGCTTCTGTGATTACCATCTTTTCTGTTCTGGGATTCATTTTGTATTTCCCTGCCCCTCCTCGCTGTTCCAATTTAGTTCTACTAATTGGATTTCATTGATTATATATGTAAACTGCTTTGATAATTTGTCACAGAAGTGGGAGGCGGCATATAAATTCTCTAAATAAATAAAAATAAAAGGTATGCACGCATTCCCTCACGTACACATGTGGCGGTTGTGATGGTCTCCGTGTGGCTTTTGCACATTTTCTAAGTTGAAAGGGCTTCCCATGTTGGAAACGCACCGTGTCTGAAAAGGCCTCAAGTGTAGGCGTAAGAGGAAACCATTTCAGTTGCCAGATGGAGACATCCGTCGGCTATATATAAATCTATCCCGGCCTTTGGATGTTTTCCCACACAAGGTCATATACAATGTTATACTGTTGGCTCATGTCTCACAACAGGTGGTTGGTTCAATGTATGTCTGGAGGAGGAGAATCTGCTATTTCAATACATTTTCCGGTATTTTGTGATGGCTTTGTCTAGTTACAAAGAAGATATGGAAAGGAAGTTTGGTGATGTGACCGGATACAAGTTCTAAGATCAGGAAATTTTGGAACTACCCCCCCCCCTTTTCTCTAAATCAGAAATGGCCGTGCAAGCCCCAGACGATTGTCTAGACACAGTGGTGGGCTGGGTGGGAACTAATAAACTGAGCCTGGATCCTGGTGAGGTGGCATCTCCGTGGGTGAGAGGGTTGCAGGTCTGGGAGGTCATGAAATTGCCTCTCTTGAATAGGGCCACACTCTTCCTGAAGGAACTGGTGCGGAGTCTGGGGGTGTTCCTAGATGCAGCACTATCACAGTGTGGCCAATTGTCAAGAATGATGGGAGCTGCAGTTCAGCAGCATCTGACAGGCCACCAGTTCCCCATCTCTGGAGGTTGGCTCTTGCTCAAAAGAGCAAAACGCTGGAACTGTGTCTTACGATGGTGCATTCTGATGAATTCTGGTGTCATTCATTATTTGTATCTTGGGTCTTATCCAGATGATACATTTTTCAGTTGTGGAAGCTGCATACTTCCTGAAAGACAATGCATTTTGTCACTGGACCGTTGTGGTTTCCGGAATGAGCAATCCTGACATACTTTCACTCTGTTACCTTATTTGGCCCGACTCTTGTCATCGATAGAAAGAGGGACTAGCAGGCAGAGGCTGGAATTGGGCAGTGAAAATTGGTGTATTAACCTGAGAATCAAATCTAGAAGAAATTTTGCCTGTTCCTTAGAGCCGCAGAATGGGCTGTGCTGGGGGTGGTAGCATTCTGAGAAATGGTGTGGTATCAAGAGAAAACCATCTCTAAGCTTTTGTTTACAGTCTACCCAGGTGCTTCAACAATGGGGAATAATGGGATGTAATTGTGAATATGTGCGCTTAAAGACTTTGAAAAGCTGACAATTACTTGTTGGCATCCATCTGTCTCAGGAGAGACAGCTCTGGGGGTGAAGTCAAGAAGCACCGAAGTGACCTCTCCAGGGTGAAAATTTGGGCAGTATGGATAGAGGTCCTGGGCTGCCCAGATGACACGACTTCACTCTTGGCCTCTGTGGTGTGGTCCAACGAAAAGCAGAGCAATACGTTTGGCACCAGCTTGGCTGCAGGAGTTGCTGGAAAGAGATGTACCAGGCACCATCCAACCGTTTTAGGGAATCCACTCTGGGTTTGTGCAGGGTTTACTCCTCAGCCTTTTCTTCTCCTGAAGATGTCCTCCAAGCCAGAGGAGGTTTAGGACCAGAGTTTTCCTTCTCCTAGACAGGCTACCTTCCCAAGTTGATGACAGTGGCGTAGCGTGGGTTGTCAGCACCCGGGGCAAGGCAAGTAATTTGAGCCCCCTAACCCGTGGATTTGCGGCCCCTAACCCTAACCCCCAGATGTTGCGCCCGGTACGGCCGGCCCCCCCTGCACCCCCCACGCTACGCCACTGGTTGATGAGCCCTGATGATTATGCGGTACTGGCATATCCCACCTGCTTGGGGGAGGGGAGATAAACAGCTGGGGAGTTGGCGCTGAGTCTGAATTTTTATAGCTGATGATGCCGCTTTATAAACTAGCATTGGCAGGTTGGTAGCCTGTCCCCTACTGCAGCTGCAATAGGCCAGAGAGAACATGAACAAATGTGTTTTCATTTTCTCTCTTCTCTCCCCCAGTTCAGACAAATTCCTTGGCAGGGGGGTGGAATATTACAATGCTATGGGGGTTTTGAGGGACTCAGGTGGCACTGTGATCTAAACCACTGAGCCTCTTGGGCTTGCTGATCGGAAGGTCGGTGGTTCGAATCTCACAACGGGGTGACCTCCTGTTGCTCGGTCCCAGCTCCTGCCAACTTAGCAGTTCAAAAGCATGCCAAAAAGTGCAAGTAGATAAATAGGTACCACTCCGGTGGGAAGGTTTCCATGCTCTGCTCTGGTTTGCCAGAAGTGGCTTAGTCATGCTGGCCACATGACCCAGAAGCTGTCTGCGGACAAACGCTGGCTCCCTTGGCCTATAGAGCTAGATGAGTGCCACAACCCCAGAGTTGTCTGTGACTGGACATACCGTAACTGTCAGGGGTCCTTTACCTTTTCATAGGGGTTTTGACAGTGGGTTTTTCAGTTTTGTGTTTGTTGGCCTACACATCCTTGGGCTGGATTTGAATATTGAAAGTTGCATAACTGCAGAGCTAGGCTAGGAATGGCTACAGGTCTCCAATAAAGTTACCTCATAGGAAATGGACCTTGGTGTGACCATGGCCTGGTGCTTGTTACTGAGGAGGGAAGTCAGAAGCCATGAAGCAAGATTTATTTCAGGTGTGGTGTTGTTATCACACACTTGCACACAGGCTCCCCTGCTTTCGATAGGCTGGCTAGATCTTTAATATAAGCAGCTTCTCATTTCCGACTGTCGTGTTTGGGTGATAAATGGGGGCTGCAGGAACTCTCCTAAGTGCTGGAAGCAGATAAAAGCAGTGCGAAAATCCCCACTGCTCTCCTTCTAGGGAAGCCAGAACAATGCTCAGGCTTAATTGCTTGTTTGCTTTGCTTGGTTGTACCGGAAAACATTTGTAGTTCTAATCAGGCCCCTTTTTCAAAGTGTCAAGTTTGCACCAAAAGTGCTAAAAAAAAAACCCAAACTAAACAAACCCCACCCCTGTCTCAGGTAGGGGGGGGAATCACAGACACTGTGATCTATGTAATCTATCTGTCTGTTGTTGTTATTTTTAAAAAATATTGCAACACTTAGAGGAAGAAAACCCGTCTGGCATGGAGTCCCTTGAACTTCAGCTGGGAATGACTACAAGTCAGAATAAGGCCCAATGCTGTGATTGGGTGAGGGAGGCGGGAATTCAGGCAAGGCTTTTTTCAGCTGGAACTCACCAGAACTCAGTTCCTGCGCCTCTCGGTGGGCTTCGCCATTATAAGAGAACAAGGGCGGTGTTCATGGTGAGTTCTGGCACCTCTTTCTAGAAAAATATCAATGGGTTCAGGGAATGGTGGGCCACTTGAAATAGCTCTGTGGGCCTGATCCAGTTTATAGGCCGTGGGGTTTCTTCCTCCTGGAGTAGGCTGAAATCATCTCCACCTGGAGACAGACAAGGGAGAACTTGACAAGAAAAGCCAAACTGCTGCCATTCCATGGGGTATCAGCAGGTATAACATTGCATGAGACAGGGGCAGCCACACTAAAAGCCCAGCTCTGAGTTGCTGTGGAAATTTGGGGGACATTGAGGAGAAATTCTCCTGCAGAACATATGTAAGGGATAAGGTGGCCTCTCAAGCAACCTGGTCCTTATATGTTTGTTCTGAAACCTTGTACTTGGCTTGGTAGCAGATTGTCTACAGGATCTGCCAAAGTGTTACTGGTATATGCTGGTAGCAGTTTGTCTCCAGAAGTAGCCCCTGTGTTATGGACGAAAACATATTTAAACAACTGAAGACCTCCTCCTCCTCCTCCTCCTCCTCCTCCTCCTCCTCCTCTTCCTCTTCCTCTTCTTCGTCTTCACAACTGCCTTCCAAAGCTAAGATTATTTGGCCCTTTGAGATTTATGTTGATTTGGCAAAGGGGCATCATTGATTAGTGTGATTCCTGAAGGGATGGTTTCAGCCAAGTCATAGAAAGAACAAGCTCTGATGACAGTGATTTAGAAGGAAACATGGAGTTGTTCAATTATTCTAGACAATGGCTTTGGACTTGCCAGCACAGGGTAGCTAATGTAAGGGAAATCTGAAATCTAAGCTGCAGTTACTACAGCGGACGATCCCTTTGCGTAAAGACGAAACCAAAATGCAAACCACTTTCTGAGTTGGCTGTACCTCTTCTGTTGCGGTGGCCATAATGTGAATTAAGTAGGAACAAAAGATGCTTTCAGAAGAGAGAAAACATTTTATCATTGCATTAATCTAGTGCAGGGAAAGTCTTGGACACATCTCAGAGGATCAAAAATCCATTTTCAGCCTGCCATCTTGTGACCTTGGCTTCCCGTAATGCTTCTAAATTGGCGCCTTTGGACTTTGGTCTAATGAGAACGTTTCCCATTAGGAGACGGGGTCATAAAATGGGTGATCTCATCCAACTACACTTTCGTAGTAGAGAAACCCCATGAAACCATCACCCCTAGGGCCAGCCAAACGAATGTTGCTGCCTGAGGCAAAGGACAAAATGGAGTCCACCACCAGTCCTGTATCTCACATGCATTTAAAGCCATAGAAAACCTCAAACTCAAGAACTTGAGAGAGCATCTTCTCCCCTATCTACCTCCCCATCTCCCTAGATCAGCAAAGGAAGACCTCATAATGGTCCACGTGTTGGATGAGATATGAGGTGTGAGTCCCTGGGAAAGGGCCTTTGCCATGGTGGCTCCATGTCTATGAAACTCTCCTGGCCCAATTCATTCTTTTAGACAAAAGGAAAATATGTACGGTACCTCTTCCACCAAGCCTTTGGAAGCGGAGCCAGGATTTTCCCCTCCTCCCCTGGACTTCCCTCATATTCCCATTTTGTTTTATTTCCATATTACTCACCCTGTGTGTTTCCCCCCAAAATTTTCCCAATACATATAATCTTACTTTTTGTTATATACAACTGTGTTTGTTTATTCAAACCTGGAGGGTTTGGATCAATGTTATAAGTTTTCCCTTGATGTACTGTTGTTTTATAAGGTTTTAAAATCAATTTGGTATAATTTTCCTTAAGTATGTACTTCTTTTGCTTCTGTATACTGCCCTATGACTGTAGGATAAATCAGGATTCATATAAATCTGTGAATAAATGGAGGTTTGCCTGACGCCTTCATTATACACTTTCAGGTGCCAGGCTAAAACGTTCTTCTTCAACCAGGCTTTGGGCTGACAAACATCCTATGTCCTTTTATGTTTGGGGGTGGGGCATTGTTTTGCTTTGCTATTATTCTTGCTTTCATTATGTGTTTTGCGTTTTTACCTTGTGTTTTTATAATGTGAACCGCCCTGAGATCTACTGATGAACAGCGCTGCACACATTTAATAACTACTGGTAATAATAAAACAATGGATAAAATAATGCAGGTGCCAGGCTAACCTTTCTGGGGAGCACATTCCACAACCAAAGTGCCACCACAAAGAAGACCCTTTCCTGTGTCACCACCGGCCTCATTCTCTCTCTCTCTCTCTCTCTCTCTCTCTCTCTCTCTCTCTCTGTGTGTGTGTGTGTGTAATTTATTAAATTTTCTGTTTTACAGTTTAAAATACTCATTTTACATCCTTAAGATACCAGTGACTTCCCTTCTTCTCTTTCAGTGGTTCATTTTACATATCATAAATCCCTGCATATTTTACAAAAACTATACCATTCGGTATTCCATTATTGCATCCATCAAAACTTATTTACACTGTTGAACTTATCTTAATGCTGCCAGCGTTTTCAGCTGTGCCCAATTATTTCCCAAATATTCAATAAACGTTTTCCAATTTTCTCTAAACGTATGTTCTTCTTGTTCTCTTATTCTATGTGTTAAGTCTGCAAGTTGTGCATATTCTGTCAACCCAAGTTGCCATTCTTCTTTGGTTGGGACCTCACTCATTTTCCATTTGGGGGCTAACAAAACATGGGCTGCAGTTGTAACATCCATAAATAACCTTTTCTGACACCTGGGAATTTCAGTCTGAATTATCCCCAAAAGAAAGGACTCTGGGTTTTTTGGGAGGAAAGTACTTTTAAATGTGCTTAACTTTTGGCTGGATTGCGACCCTTGTTTTCAGGGCTTGCTTTCCTTGGTTTCCTGCCTCAGTGTACTGGTTGCTAAGTGCAAGAAGTGACCTCAGCCTCCTTTCTCCTGCTTTACGCACTTTCCCATTGTTTCTGCCACTCTGCCTTAAAGCAAAAACTTTCCCATGTATGGCGATTATCAGAGATCAGCTCCCACTGGAAGATATAAAACTGCAGCTAAGTCCAGCCATTCTTTTGTATGTGCGAGCTCTCTCCACGCCGACAGAAAGCCGCCCAGTTTCAATGCAAATCTGACTACAGCAGCCGAGTGGAAAGATCTCCTGACCTTTCTGAATTGCCTGCATGGCGCTGGTGGCATTGTGTGGAAACGTTACGTTTTGTGTTGTTGTCTGCTGGCCTGCCTACTTCTTGGGAGAGAGAGGGATATTTATATCAGCACAATGTTGTTTCTCAAGAGAGCTCTTTCGCAACCTGCGTGCCAGCACAGTTCTATGTGCAACAAGATGGGAGGCCCCTCAGCAAACAGCATTTTGCAACATTGCACAGGCAAAGGGCAGCCTTTTCCATGTTTGCAAAAATGCCAACTGTCTGCCAACTGTTAGTTTCAAGAAGGTGAGCTTTGGGACCAGGTCACAGCACAGTCTTCACCAACTCCAGATGTTGTTGAACTACAACTCCCATCATTCCTGACCATTAAACCATGCTGGCTGAGGCTGATGGGAGTTGGAGTCCAGAACATCTGAAGGGCACCAGGTTTTGAAAGGCTGACCTGTGAATAGAAGAGGAGAGGAGGAGTTTGGATTTGATATCCCGCTTTATCACTACCCTAAGGCAGTGTTTCCCAACCACTGTTCCGCGGCACACTAGTGTGCCGCGAGATGTTGCCTGGTGTGCCGCGGGAAAAATTAAAAAATTGGAAAGTTTTTTTTTTTAAAGTCAAATTTTCGATTGGGGCGCCGTCACTAGATGACCCCTGGGGTTCCCTCCCTCCCTCCCTGCGCCTCCCTCCTCCTCCTCCTCCTCCGGGGAGGCCCTTCCTGGCTCTCGGCCAAGGCTTGGCGGCTGCCACTCACTCACTCGCTCACCCACCCGTCCCTCCATCCCTGCACCCGGCCTCTCCCCCTCCGTCCCCGGCGCGGGGGCTGCCGGGATCCGTAGTCCCCTCGCCCTTGGGCTCCGCGCCCGCGCGGGGTGCGCGAACTACGTTTCCCAGCGTGGCCTGGCGGGCCGGGCGTTTTGTTTGAAGCGCTCTTCTCCTGGCCATGGAATGAGCGCAGCGGCGGCGGCCGGGCGGGCAGGGGCTCTTCCGCGCAGACCCCGCGCAGCCTGCCTGCGCCCCCGCGGAGATCGGGCGGCAGGATGGAGCCCAGGGATCCCCGCGGAGGCGGAGCGGCGGAGGCGGAGGCTGCCCCCCAGGTAGGGCTGCGTCGGGGGTTTTTTATTTTTGCAATGCTGCATCCGCGCCGGAGGGGACGCATCGGACCGCGGGGAGACCCCTTGGCGGGCGTGCAAGGCAATGCATGCATGCAGGCGTTGCATGGAGTGCAGTGCAATGCAATGGCAACGCGGCGCCCTGCATGCATGCATGCAACTTCCACCGGCGCTCCGGACTTGGCAGGTGAGGGGGGTCCCCAGTGGGCGGCAGAGAGGGCCGGGAGGGCGAAGGGGAGCCAGGGGGGAGCAGCGCTGCTCCCCGAGCCGAGCCCGGGGGGAAACTTCGGCGTTGTTGCGCCGGGTGTTGGAAGCGGAGGCTGGCGGGGGCCCCTCACCTGCAAAACCTGGTTGCCTCTCATATATTTCGTGCATTGCATTCATCGCCCGCTTTCTCCTCCAAGGAGCTCCCGGGGGCGCGCGTGGTTCTCCCCGTGTTATCCTCGCAACAACAGCCCTGCGAGGTGGGTCAGGCGAGTGGCCCAAGGGAGCACCCAGGGATTGTCCTGGCCAGGTGGGGTGATTTGAACCCTGCTCTCTGCCCGGTCTTCGTCCTCATTTAGCCCCCACATGTGCATGACTGTGCATGACTGAGGTTTTCCCCCCTCGTCTTGGCTATGGTGTGAGTCTGTGCTGTTAATTAATGGGGTTCTGCCTTCAGAGAAGATGAGCCAGCCCTCAAGGAGGTGATTATGTAATTTGCTAGCAATTCATGTCCCTCCCGGCGTGACGCTGCGCACTGACGTCACGGGGCTGTAATGGTGGTGTGCCTCGAGATTTTTTTCATGAAACAAGTGTGCCTTTGCCCAAAAAAGGTTGGGAAATACTGCCCTAAGGAGTCTCAAAGCTGCTAACATTCTCCTTTCCCTTCCTCCCTCACAACAAATACTTTGAGGTGAGTGAGGCTGAGAGACTTCAAGAAGTGTGACTAGCCCAAGGTCACCCAGCAGCTGCATGTGGAGGAGCGGGGAAGCGAACCCAGTTCACCAGATTACGAGTCTACCGCTCTTAACCACTACACCACACTGGCGCAGGGTAACCAGAAGCAAACCAGGACAGGAGTTTTGTGACTTTAACAGTGCCTTTGAAGAGAGGATTTTTTGCCACAACACATGGGAGACAGAAACCAACAGAGGAAGCATTTCATTAGCAGCACGATACACTGATTGGAAAAGCTCCCCCTGTGAAATTCTGCCTGCTGTGCACTCATGAAAGGCACATAGAGGAGGGAATGTGGACCACTGGTACCAAAATGTAGGAGAAACCGACCTATTAGAAAATATAACCAACACATTTAAACTAGCAAAGGGACAAGCAAAGGTGTGGCTTGCCTTTATTAAGAATATAGCACAACAACACAATGACCTACTCCCCCACCCCAGCATATGACTCAGTATGGTTAATCTGACTCAACAATCTCCCCTCGCTCCACATTCAAGCAAACCACACCGCAACCAACCAGAGGCATCCAACCATGCCGAACGGACCCTCCAATCTCTCGCAATGCCTATATATATATAGGACCAACCCTGTGATACTGACACACAAACCCTGCACAAGCACTACGCAATAGCACTACGCAATCCTTCTCTCCCCCCCCAATTATATAATGCCTATGACAACAGTGCCTCATACCAAATGTAAACAAATTGTGAACGAGACACTATGAATCGAAAGTGAAGATGCTATATGTACACTGGTACCTCTGGTTGCGGATGGGATCTGTTCCGGAGGCCTGTTCACAACCTGAAAAGTATGCAACCCGTGTCTGCAGGTCACGATTTGGCGCATTTGCGCATGTGCATGACGTCATTTTGAGTGTCTGCACATGCGCAAGCGGCGAAACCCGGAAGTAACCCTTTCCAGTACTTCCGGGTTACCGTGGGATGCAACCTGAAAACGCACAACCTGAAGCAAACGTAACATGAGGTATGACTTCCTTTGTTTGTTGCACAATACAATCTTCAATAAAAACTGTTATGTTTGCCTGATATAGAGACCAATGGTAGCTGTTCTCACAATTCCTGCCTGCATTTCCCTCTTCTCCCCTAGGAACTGGTGCTCGTTTCCGCAGTCCCGCCTGGTCACGTATATTGCTGTTTGCAAGACAGAGAAATACGTAATTAAGTCTCAGCAACCATGTCCAAATGGGACTCCAGATTGCCAGAAGATCATGTAAGGGTGACAGCCTCTTTAATGGGGTTTCGTGAGAACTTTAAGGCCTTGCCTGCACTATGAATATCCTGGAACCCCTGTTCCCCTCACATTGCTATAGTGCCCAGGTTATTTGTTTCCAGAGATGGCTAGAGGGCAGAGAAAGAGCAGGTTGCAAGTTGGATGTGATTCTTAGCCTAAGCCGCTTGCACTTCCCCGATATGTGCAGAGGCTGCTAGGTTGCTCCTAGAAAAATATCCCAACACTATGAGTCATAAAGAGATTGTTCAAGTTATCCAGAAAGAAGGATGGAAAGAGATCAGAAGTGGGACCTCTCCTCTTGCGTGCATTCCTGAATGCTATGCTTTGCTGCATGCCAGCTCCCACGAGGATGAGGCATTTTCTACCAGGTTTCTCATGGAAGTTCCCCACCACCACCACCACCATAGGCTAGGTTGGTGTCATGGACTGGTTGGATGCAGAGGAATGGCGGGAGGAACCAGCTGGGGAACTACCAAAGGAAGGATCAGAGCCTGAGGATGAGTTGTGGGACAATGAGGAGGGGTCAGAGGGAGAAGAGAAGACTGGGAAGAGGTGTTGGAAGCTGGAGGAGCAACAGGGCTTAGTGAGCTGGGAAGAGACTGTGGCAGAGAGAAGTCGAGAATCGCAGGTGAGGTGGAGGAGGGGAGGCCAAGAGGCAGTGATGAGTCATGGGTGTCTCCCCCTCCTGCTGTGACAAGCTCCCTTCCTCCCACCTCCCAGAACCAGAAGAGGGCTGAAATGGGCAGAGCAGCAACAGACTGCATGCAGGCGCAGTCTCCAATTGCTTTGGGAAAGCCCTGGAGAGGAGGGGACTTAGATGGCTATGGGGAGGCAGCGCGTTTCAGTCTCAGCAACTGTTTACATGGAAGAAGACTGACAGGGACTGAATTGCAGTGCTCATTAGGCCTGACGCTCAGTTAAGTCAGTAGTGATCGCGTTTTTGCTAATAACGCGTTAAATTCTGAATTGCGGGTGATTTACCAACTGGTACGCTCTGTGACAGTTGGCATATTTCTCTATTATAAAGCCAGGGTATCAGTATACCCAATTTCATCATCTGAAATTTTGTTTGCCTGCTATCTCTCAAGTGTTTGCTTTCCTACCTCTAGGTACAGAGCGGCTTTGAAGCCACTTTACCAGGTTAAACAAAAAGTCAAGAACATTTTGCATTGGAAGTGCTGCCCGGGCTACTTTGGCAAGAACTGTGAACATCACGGTAAGCAAAGCCCTAAGGTGAATAAATGTTTAGGCTGGACACAGCTGTAGGGATATCCCATAAAATATACCGGGGCACTTTATAAGATGCATCTAGTTTGTGCTGGGCATGCGCTAGGCTTGTTCAGTCGACCTGGGATGCGGGTGGCACTGTGGTCTAAACCGCTGAGCCTCTTGGGCTTGCCAATCAGAAGGTCGGCGGTTCAAATCCCTGCAACAGGGTGAGCTCCCATTGCTCTGCCCCACCTCCTGCCAACCTAGCAATTCAAAAGCACACTAGTCCATGTAGACAATTAGGTACCACTGTGGCGGGAAGGTAAATGGCCTTTCCATGTGCTCTGGCTTCCATCACGGTGTTCCGTTGCGCCAGAAGCGGTTTAGTCATGCTGGCCACATGAGCCGGAAAGTTGTCTGTGGACAAACGCTGCTCCCTCGGGCTGAAAGCGAAATGAGTGCCACAACCCCAATAGTCACCTTTGACTGGATTTAGGTAAAGGATCCCTGGATGGTTTTTACCTTTTTTATCCCAAGGCCCCTTGGGTCACCCCCTTTGCAATGTGTCACTGCAGTGCAGTCTGCTCCTTGCTACACTGCAAAGGTAACAGCAGTGAGTCTTGTTCAGATGGGAGAAGGAAAGGGATGGGCATAGAATCAAAAAAATTGGAAGGTACCCCAAGGGTTATCTAGTCCAGCCCCCTGCAATGCAGGAATCTCAACTAGATCATCCATGACAGGTGGCCACCCAGCCTCTGCTTAAAGACCTCCAAAGAAGGAGAGTCTACTACTTCCCAAAGGAGTCTGTTCCACTGTCAAACAGCTCTTACCACCAGAAAGTTCTTCCTAATGTTTAGTCACAATCTCCTTTCTTGTAACTCAATGCCATTGGTTCGAGTCCTACCCTCCAGGGCAGGAGAAAGCAAGCTTGCTCCATGTTCCATGTGGCAGCCCTTTAGATATTTGAAGATGGCTATCATATCTCATCTCAGACTCCTTTTGACCAGGCTAGAATTACCCATTTTGGTTTTTCCCATTTCCCATTTCTCAAATTCAGTTTTGTTGGTGGTGGTGTTGTTGAGAAAAATCATAAAAATTGTCAGCATTTAGTGCAAATTTCTCCTAATAAACACATTTTATGCAGTGTTGACTAATATACATGTTTTCAAGCAGTTACCCCTAATATAATGTGTATTTTTATGTGATTTCCCCACAAAATATGTGCATTTTCATACACACTTTTCCTGGATACACATCTTTTTCCATTTTTGTCGTCTTCTGGTAGAGTAGGGGGATGAGATTGGAAGAGGTTGGAGAAGTTGGCAAAGTTCCTATTTTTATTTTATTGCATTGACCTTAGCCTATGTGCTTTGGTCTCATTCTGCCCCAACTGCTGAAATATGGGGATAATATTGGACTACCTTACAGGGCTGTCATAAGGATTATCGGAATGATTGTCAAGTGCTCTGAATACTCATAAAGCACTATGCTGATGGTAATTATGTTTATTTATATATTAGGTGCTATAATTCTAATTCACCAGCATGTCTGGAAGCAAGAGAGTAATGTTAGGGATGCTTTATGAATCCAGACTCTGCCTAAATGAAAAGAATATCTTCCTCACAGTGCTGAACTGCAAAAAGAGAATCACTGACTTGGCAAATTTAATTTGCAGATCCTAATTTTCTTCCGTTGTCCACCAATCAGCCAGGAAGCTGGGAGGAAGAACAAGAAGAATTCTCCAGCCAGAGTACGTTTTAATTCAATATATTGTTTCACCATTAGAATAATGCATCCCTTAAACCATTTATCCGTCTGCATGACATTTCTTCATAGGATAGAATATTTTTGCAATGTATGGTGTTGGTCTATTCAAGCAAAGCATAGCTGCCTGAATATTAAGCATAGGGTTGCAGCCTAACAGAGCTTTGCAAATGGATGAGAAACTAATGGCCCAAATCTCCCTTAAGTTGCAGTCATACATCTTGTTAACGTTAGGTTCAGGTTACGTTCTTTCAGGATACGTACCGCGGTGACCCGGAAGTAACAGAACGGGTTACTTCCGGGTTTCGCCACTCGCGCATGTGCAGTCGCTCAAAATGACATCACATGCATGCGCAGAAGTGGCAAATCGCACACCGCGCAGAAGCGGGTTGCATTCTGCTCAGGTTGCGAACGCGGCTCCGGAACGGATCCTGTTCGCAACCAGAGGTACCACTGTACTTGAACAATGGGTATTGTAATGGTTTTCCCTGACATTTCTCCTGGGTCTATAGGGCTGGGGGTGGAGTGGGGGGCAGAGTGGAGCAGGCAGCTGTTATCTGTGTGCAAGGGTGTTCTGCAGTGTTTTCTAATGCTTTCCTCCAAGTAATGCTACGTTCCAGGCTGAGGTATGTTGTAAATGGTTTCATTTGTTCCTGCCCTTTGTTGTCGGGATCAGGAGATATCGCAGAAGCCCAAGAAAGTCACGAAGCCCTGCTGGAAGATCTGCAGAACGATATTCACCAGGCCACAAGCAACTTGGGAGTCTTACAGAAGGTGCTTCATTATAACGGCAGCAGCACAAGGCGAGCAGCGAGCCACAACCAATCAGGTGAGAGCACAGCCACAAAAGGGTGGGCAGAGTTGGGTGCACAAGTCATTGACGGGCAGGACCCTTGACAAACTGGAGGGTGACTAAATGAGGGCACATTGGGGATCTGGAAGCCAAGCCCTATGCAGAATGGTTGTGCGTTTAGCTTGGAGAAGTTTAAGAGGAGGCATTTGTATTTGCAAGTTTTGACATACCCCTTGCACTCATAGTCCTGGCTCCAGCCCAGAACCAGATAACGGGTGTGTTTACTTGTACGTAAAGAAGGATACTTTAAGTAGAGCAGCCTAAATGTACGAACTCAGCAGCTGGAAAAAGAGCAGGATATAGTCAAGATGTTCTTGCAAGGCAAAGGAGCTGCAACAATAAATCCGGTCTGAGAGCAAGTGCCAAGGTTCAGGAGTCTGAGAATAGCAGCAAGGGTTCAAAGACTGCACGGGAGCTGTGAAGTCGTTCCAGCAAGTTTTGCACCTTGCCACGTAGTCTCTTCCTCCCCTTCTGAATCCTTGTCCTCAAGTGCCTTCCAGTCCTGGTCTGAATGGAGGATGCTCAGAGGGAACCATGACACAAAATTACTGGCCGTAAAAATCTGCTTCAAAATCTCCTTCCCCAGCTCAGTCATCAAGCTCACTGTCTGACTTTGGATTAGCCCATTTTTCATGGGTCACTGTGATAAAATGGGTGTGTGGATGTGTTGAGCACTTAAGTCACTCTGAGCTCACTGAAGGAAGGGTGGCAATTACCGTATTTTTCGCTCTATAAGACGCACATTTCCCCTCCAAAAATTAAGGGGAAATGTGTGCGTGTCTTATGGAGCGAATGCAGGCTCCTTGGCTTCAGTGATAGCAACGAAGTGCAGTGGGAGTGCTCCCACCGTGCTCTGGAGGCTTCGAGTTGCTTTCGCTGAAGCCTGGAGAGCGAGAGGGGTTGCTGCGCACCAACCCCTCTCGCTCTCCAGGCTTCAAGGATAGCCGCCTGAAGCCTCCAGAGTGCAGCGGGTGTCCCCGCTGCGCTCCAGAGGCTTCGGGTTCCTTTCGCTGAAGGGTAGGTGCCCCTTCAGCAAAGGCGCAGTGCTCCTTCAACTAAGCAAGAGGAGAAATGGAAGGGGCTCCGTTTCTCCTGCCGCTTCGCTGAAGGGGCGCTGTGCAGAGAGGGGGATAATTTTTTTTTCTTGTTCTCCCCCTCTAAAACAAGGTGCGTCCTATGGTCGGATGCGTCCTATAGAGCGAAAAATACTGTAATTGTATTACATAATAATTCATGTGCTGCTTGCCCTGCCCTAAGTATATTTGCTGGGGGAGTGCTTGAGCTGGCCTGAGTGTTCAGGATTGGGTGAGCTATGATTCCATCATCGGCATCTAATGATTATTATTAACTGTATTTATGAGTCACACCAATCTGGTGTGGTTCATGTAGGGAGAGGTGGCCCTTGAGCTATGGGGGTTCCTGAGTGGCATACGGTTTTATAGGTCCAAACCAGCACTTTTGAGTTGGCTTGGGCTAATTGGTACCCAATGCAGTTGTGCCACAATAAAGTGTTATCTTCTTGCACTGTCTTGCTCCAGCCAGCAGTGCGGCCATTGAATTCTGCACCAGCTGCAGTTTCCGAACTGACGTCAAAGGCAGCCACACAATTCTAAAGGAATAACTGCCCATGTTACCTTACATTGTTTTTATTTGTATTTCAGAAGTACAGGAGCAATTCCTCCAGCAAACACTCTTTCCCCATGTGCAGAGTTTCTTGAAGGGGCATTTCGACCCAGTCTGGGCAAGCTTCAATAAAAGTCTACAGGATCTTTCTGCTGCCGTGAAAAATCTCTCAAAGAATGTCGAGGCCAATCGGAAAAGTATAGAGAGGTTCCAAGAAAGCACCGTGCCCAAGAAAGATTTTCAGGAGTTGGGAACGAAGTTTGAATCCAAGGTTCAAGCCAACATTTTGAGAGTGGACCATGTGAAGAGGGAAATAGAGAGTAATTTGCACTCGCAGCAGGCAGCCTTACACTACAATCTCACCATGATCAAAGCAGACACTGATCTGAAGCTCAAGAGACACCAAAAGACACAACACTTCTATTTGTCAGCCTTAAACAGCAGCCTGACAGACATGAGACAGCAACAGAACAAGCTTGAAGATGAGCTCAAGACTCTGAATAGAAATTTAGCAGTATACCCAATACAATTTGGCAGCCAAAACGAAGCATTTATTGAGAGGGACATTCAGATCCTCAATGAGACCCTGGCAGCACATGCACAGCAGCTGACCAAAATTTTTGATGAGTCTGATGAGGACTACACAGAACTAACCGATTCCATTGCGAACTTGAAAGCCACCTTGAAGCACGACCTGGAGGAGTTCAGAGTTGATTTAATAGAGAAGAGTCTTATAATAGAGGAATACAGGGATGATCTGGAGAGGAAGATTCTTGCTCTCAACAACTCTCTGTCCAATATTGAAGACAGCCACTGGGATCTAGAGAGGTCTCTGAAAGCATGTCATTGCGAAACACCATCTTCACACGTTGTTACAGAAGATCTAGTGAACATCACTCAGGTCAACAGAGAAGAAATAAAGCAACTTGAGGCACGCTTAAAGGATCTTAATGCAGCTTTCCCTATTATACATCAGGTTCTAGAAAGCCAACAGAAGCAGAGTCAAAAGCTGGAAGGTGGCATGTCCCTCCTCAATTCTCATGCAGAAAAGCTGTCTGACAATATTGGCATCCTAGAAAAAAATGATGAGAAGATGCACGGGCATATCAAATATCTCAACAGCTCTTTTAACTCTTTGTTGTTTGATGCAATGAGACATGAGCTAGCACTAAAGGCCTTGCTTGGAGAAGAAAACATGGAGATCTTGTTGGAAGAGGACTCAAGTCCTATAGAACTATCCATAGAGCAGCTTCAAAAGACTATCAGGCTAATCTCTGACGAACTCAAGGAGCAAAATTTTACACTGGAATATCTTATGAAGACAATTCACTCTTTGGAGATGATGGACCATGGAGACAACCCCAATGTCCATATATCTCTTAAGCATCCTATGTTGGAAAGGAAAACAGAGGACACAGTGCAGGAGGTTACCACCCAACGCAGTGGAGTGGAACACATGGAGCCAAACCATGAAGCTGCCATGGAGGATGCTCTGGATAACCCAGCATATCACGATATCATGACTTTGAAGAAAGAGATTGGGCACCTCAGCAGGGAGATGCATAAATATAAGATGCAGAGAGATGGTGCCAATTTCTGCTGTAATTACACCATAGCCAGCCTAGTGGAACCACTCAGTGGCTCAGTGGAGAATTTGAGGGAAGACCTTGCGTCAGCCCAGCAAATCCTTGAAGAGCACCTGCAGATCTTTCAAAAGTTGTTTGGAAGCAACAAGGAATTAGCCGCTGCAAATGTAAGCTTGGATGTCACAAAGATTCAGTCGCTGGTGGGCAGGAGGATGAGGAAGCAGCTTCAAGAGGGGCAAAAAATGAGAGACAAGAAAGAAGCCAGCAGTCGTAGGGAAGGTACCTTAAACGGAAGAAACAAGATACATGCAGAGATCCTGGAGACAGGTATGTTTCTTCCATCAACTCCCTATAATAACCTCATCATGCTTTACCCACCTCAGGCCCTCTAGATGTTTTGGACATCAGGCCCAGCCAGCTTGGGGAAGTTTATTATACAGTGGTGCCCCGCAAGACGAATGCCTCGCAAGACGAAAAACCCGCTAGACGAAAGGGTTTTCCGTTTTTCAATGCGCTTCGCAAGACGAATTTCCCTATGGGCTTGCTTCGCAAAACGAAAAAGTCTTGCGAGTCTTGCGATTTTTTTCGCTCCCCCCCCCTTTCTCTAAGCCGCTAATAGCCTTTTAGCCGCTAAGCTGCTAAGCCTTTAATAGCCGCTAAACCGCTAAACGCGCTAATCCGCTAAGCCACTAATAGGGTTGCTTCGCAAGACGAAAAAACCGCTAGACGAAGAGACTCGCGGAACAGATTAATTTCGTCTTGCGAGGCACCACTGTATTTCAAATATTTCTTAACTACCCTCCACAAATATGTTCCAGGGTGATGCAAAAGAAAAGTGTAAATATTTCATTGACAGTGGTACCTAGGTTGTCAAACGGCTTGGCTCCCAAACAAATTGACTCCCAAACGCCGCAAACTCAGAAGGAAGTGTTCTGGTTTGCAAACATTTTTTGGAAGCCAAACGTCCAATTGAGTGCAGGAAGCTCCTGCAGCCAATCGGAAGCCACATCTTGTTTTTGAATGGTTCTGGGAGTCAGACTCCCAGAATGGATTAAGTTCAGCAACCAAGGTCCCACTGTACTTATAAAAGTATTTATATACTGCCCTCTCACAAAACATCAGGGTGGTGCACAAAGGAAGTCTCCCAAGAGATGCCTGCCAAATCTCTGCTGCAAGGGTGTTCTACAGCATGGGAAAGCCTGGTTAGAAAAGAACTAGTTCACATCCATGAACAGCTGCTGTCAGTCAGACTAGGCAGTTGTGGGCTTGGCCATGGGCAGGGAGCCCTGGGATCCTCCATGTGCTGCTGGACTCCAGCTCCCATCAGCCCCAGCCAGCGTGGCCAATGGTCAGGAATGATGAGAGTTGGAGTCTAGCAACATACATTGGGCCAAAGATTCCCCCATCCCTGGCAGACAAATAACCTGACCTAGCATAAGGCAACTTCTTAAATTTCAATTGCATTAAAGCATATGATATTGTTGTTGATTATGATGATAATACCCCACCCCATCTGGCTGAGTTGTCCCAGCCACTTTGGGCAGCTTCATGTCCACAGGAACTTCTAGATCTATTTCGTATTTCCTCTCGGCAAACTCCACTCGTATTCTGAACTATTGATCAGGAAGCTTCTGGACTCCATCAAGCCAGTCCTGTCAATAAGTACAGAAGAGAACATTTAGTCCACTACACTCTGAATTTTGACGGAACACGTCCTAACAAAGGCACAAGAGCCATTATGATGCCAGCACTTTCTGAAGCTTAGCATCAAATGAGCGTTTTCAATTTAAACCAGAGTTTGCTTGGAGCGTGGTAATCCATTGCACAGAAAGAAAATAAGTATTTAAAAGTTGTTGAAATTCCGTCTTCTATAGGAGTGCCACTTTTGCTTACAGGGGTGGGTTTGCATGGAACAAAAGGGCACATAAGATACTGTAAGTTTCACAAATGGGGGCAAAGATAATACTGGGTATTTTAAAGTCTTATCCTATCCAAACGAACCTTAGTTTCCACTTGAATTGTTTGGAACTAATGTATTTCCTGAAAGGGCAGTATGGGTGCCGTGAGATGGCCAATTATGTAAAACGGGGAAGAAAATAACTCAGGGAGTTTGTGCTAAAGAGGCATGGAACTTAACAGTGGTTTCTTGAATTAGTTTGCTCGTTGAATTACAGTGTAGCTCCATCTCCTGGCAGAATAGTGCTTTTGTTTTGTTTTCCCTGAGCTGTAGTTTAGAAAGGTGTGTTTCAACATTTTGACAACTGGGAAAACCCATACAAATTTCCAGAGCCAACCTGCAGATTTGGTAAGATGGTCTCGCCACCCCACTGCCCCCCCCAACATCCCCTCCCTTCTCTTCACCTAGTGGCAGCTATAACAAATGCACACTAAGAGGTCCTCCCCCCAAAAAACCATTATCCTGTCATAGTTGCCAACGGTGTGCCATGGAATATTTCCCGTTACGGAAGCCCTTAGGGCAACTACCACTCCCATAAGCCCAAAAACCTAGTCAGAGGGAAAGAAAAATACCTCCACTCTTGCCTCCCCAAACATTCCCCTTGCCTCATCCGAGTACCTGGCAAAAGGGGTGGGGTGGGGCAGGGGAGGCTTTGTAATGTGAGGCGGCGGCAGTGGCAAATCCAGGAATTCTCCAGCTGTACTCACTATCCAAGCGGGGAAGAGTTTGGGGGAATGGAAGACTTACCTCGTTTTTGAGATGGAAGCTCACTTCAACGCCTGGCCTGGGAGACACTTGAAAGCATCTTGCCTGGTAAACTGGAAATGTTCTGGGACTTTGGATAACTGTAAGCACTGTTATGTAAACTCTCCCTCTCCCCCATCTAGGTGCCTACGTGGCCTTTTATGTGAGGTATTCGGAAGCCAGAGGAGAGCTGAGCCTCAACGGAACATATCTTAATTACGGAGGGGGTTATTTCCCTGAACACGGCTACTTCAAGTCTCCTCATACTGGGGTTTACCTTGTTGCCATCAGCGTGGAGCTTGCACCAGGACCTGCCTTGGGGCAACTGGTCTTCAGCAACCGGCAAAGAATGACGCTCATCGACACCAAAAAGAGAAAGGCAAGTGGGGGCTCTCTGGCTACTTTTGCACTTGTGGAGCTCAAGAAGGGTGAGCTCATGTGGTTTGAACTGGTGCAGGGCACTGGAGCGAAGCAGAACCCAGCTGGATTAAGCATGGCTGGATTTCTGATATTCAAAACTTGAAAAATAAAAGGTCCCAAAGTCATAAATGATACTTTGCTATACACACACGGCTAACCTGTACTAGCCCAAAGACGGCGAGTTTTGCTGTGTGCACTTTTAAATGTAGTCCCAGCCCTTGATTCGCCTCAGTGCTGCTTCCTAGAAATAGTTCAGTTGTTGCTTAGCGGTGTCACAAATGAAGAAGAAATGGAGTTTGTATGTTGCAAAGGCTTTATGAAAAACGTTAGAGCAAGGATGGGTCACTTGTGGCCTTCAGCTGCTGCTGGACTCCCAACTCTTCTTGGGCCTAGCCATGATCAGTCAGGGATTATGGGAAATATCAGGAAGCCCCAGGTTTTTCGCGCTCCATCCCTTTGATAGTTTATCATGCATTTGATTCTATTCTTCCTCTTGTCTTATTTATAAGAATATTGCTCATTCTTCACTGGATATAAGTTTCCAGTGGAATATCATTCATTTCAAGATTTATTTTTTTATAATAAAAAATCCTGGACAGGACAGGCCTTCCTAAATAAAAAAAAGGGGGCATGGTGCCATTCTCTGTCATGCTAGCGATATCAGAAATCACACAGGAGGGTCTTTCAGATGAACAAAATGAGGCATTTCCATTCCTAAAGTGTTATGAAATTATGGTGTCTATACTTACGAGAACTGTATTACTTTGCATACATTCTCAATAAATACTCTTTGTTTTGTACACCTGGCTGTAGTTTTGCTTTGCACATTTTAATAGTTCAAGTGCAGGAATCATAAAACATCCACTGATAAGCATTTAACCCCGTTTCATGTAGATGTGCAAATACCAGACATCAAATGATTATTTCAAGGCCAAATTATTGTGAATAAAACTCCTCATATGCATGATATTCCAGCTAAGTTATAAAACTGCAGAAAGATAAATGTGAATATACGTTATCTGTATGTACTTTGATAAAACTAAACTATGTATGTGGTTTGTTTTATAAATGCTACAGAAAAAGGTTCAGCAGACAGGGGAATCCTAAGGTTTATGCACGTATGTAATGCACAACTTGAGGTAAGCGGTCTCACATGCTACAGGGGAGATGAAAGAACAAAACAGAGGAAGGGGTAACATTTTTAACAGCAGCCTGATGCTGTGTATGAAGTATAATTCTGCACTGAGATTCAACAGATTTTTCTTGTAGAATGGTGGAGGGAAACTTCTCACAAGGTATTTTGGACCCTCGTTTGAACACATGGGAGTGCACATTGTTGCAATTATGAATGGCCTGTTTTACTTTGATCAATCACTGGTTCTGTGTATTTTTAATGTCTGGGGCTCCACTTTTGGTGCATCTGAAAAGTTACCAGGAAAGACTGAAGTAAGGAAGCAATTGGAGTATTATTTTGTATAGTCGTACCTTGGATCCCGAACGCCTTGGTACTTGGATGTTTTGGCTTCTGAACGCCGCAAACCCGGAAGTGAGTGTTCCGGTTTGCGAATGTCCTTTGGAGCCTGAACATCTGATGGCACTTCCACAGCTTCTGATTGGCTGCAGGAGCTTCCTGAAGCCAATCAGAAGCCATGTTTTGGTTTCGAACGTTTTGGAAGTCAAATGGACTTCGTTTGACTTCCAAGGTACGACTGTACTTCAGTACAAATTACTTGTGCGACATGACCTTCAGCACTGATTATAAAGGCAAAGCATACAACCATGTGTGTGGATGTTTGATCACCAATATGCAATGGTTAACAAACAAATATATTACTAATGTTTACTAAAATAAGGTTATTTACTTAAAAATGATACATTGACATAAATTTGTGTACAGAACAAAGCAATTCATGGTAAACTTAAGGCACCTTTTAAATCAGATGCTGTACAAAAAGACACTTAGCCTGTTACAATTAAAAAACATTCTAAACTTGTGGTATATATATAACAAAATGAGTATAATCATACTGCTTCTTTCACCCTCTCCTTTTTATTTACATCTTCTATAGGTTAGCTACATTATTCTTTCTGTATACAATATAGTACATTTTTATATTGGGCATGGGGTAAGTCAGAGCACAAAACATGAATACAGTATGTGGGCATCTATATTGCATTCAGGGGTACTATACAACAAGGCAATTGTTCAATGAGATGATCATTTGCAGTATCATTAATTCCACAATTGATACAGGAAATAAGTCTTTCATTTTGGGCACAATCCACCAGAAATTTTAACACCAGTTTAGAATGAGTGGGAGTTGTGAAAGAACACTCCTGTTTACACAACAATCTCCCTTTTATTTTACTGAGGCTTGTAGTAGAGAAGGGTCTGGTGACCTGTCCCGTCTCTTTTTCTACAAACTTCTGCAATCCACCAAAATGGGTTTTGGAGACATGATATATGATGAATGACTAGGCCAACAATAGCTACCATCACAAGACGAGGCAAAAGGTACATAATTACTTAAAAGACCAGCCAAATCTGAGTCCTCTCACATTGAAACTGGGCAGAAGACTCAGTATTTAGCGTTAAAATAATAAGTTTTGTTCTAGTATTTCAGATCACACCTTGACGTCAGACAGCATTACTGCAGAGAAGGCAACCTACAAATTTGTAGTGTGTCAGCTTACTCTATTTAAACAGAGAAGTTGTAGTGCTCACAAATATATGGGGGAAACGGGTCTGTTTCCCATGCACTGGAAAGGTACAGATGCAATGACAGTAGTGTCATGAGGCCAATGACAAATAATGTTTAGAGCTGAGAAGAGTATCAGGGGAAAGCATTTATCAAAATAGACATGGGAAACCGATGCTGTTAGTGACACAAACAGGCGTTATGGGTTCATAAAGAAGCTGATTCTTGGAATATGAAGGTGTTACATCAAGCAACAGGTGACAGCAGCCACTCAGGAAATGTATTCATGGAGGTAGGCATTTTTATGGCATAAGAAGCAAATAGGTTTGGGTTTTTTATGGCACTAGTCAGAACTTATTGAAATGATGGCTTTTTGCTTTTTTAAAAAAGAAGTGTGATACTCAAAATATATACCAATTGTCTTGGCTGATTGTTATTAGATAATTACTAAGTTCTCTCAGGTGACAATGGTAAATGGGAGAAAAATATTTTGCGGAGCAGAAAACGCCACCCAATTCAATTACAATATTGGCTTTCAGGAATATTTTAGAAAACAAGGAAACGGAATTCCAAGGGGAGATTTCCATTCATTCTTGTTCCTCTAGTATTCCTTACTGCAAAATACATTCAGCATTTTGGTTAATTTCTTAACACTAACCAACCTTCCTCACAGGTTTAGATGGAGCTGCCCCTGCTGCTTTCAAATTCCCGAGGGTGGCACAGCTTTGCAAAATGCTGCAGCTTCCTTAAAAAAGAGGGAGAGTTGAAAAGTCTCCTTCATAATAAACAAGGGAGCAATCAAACCATTATACTTTTTCATTAATCTAACTATCATGATACTCTCAAAGCTTCAAGGTACACATTCGTTTGCAAGTGGGAAATTATTTCAAAAGCATACTTCCAAGGCACAAATGCACTGTTGATGAACTAGTGTGGATAGTACAAAATTAAAGAATTGACACACACACATACTAAGATAACATTAGCATGAAAAAGTCTGAAAGGAGTCTGTTGGCGTTATGATAAGGCAATAATGTTGAAAAACATACCAATTCTTTTGACAATGGTATAATTCAATTTTGCCACATTTAAGGTCACTTCTCACTCTTTGGCTGTGATGTCATGGACACTTGAAAATGCCTCTGTGAGTGGCCACATCCTTCATGTTGTATTGGCTCACCAGGTGAATCAGAAATATGTCATTTGTCTGCAAGCTGCCACCAGGAATATTTGGTGGTAGCCTGGAGATAAAACCACACTGCAGAAGCTCATATGTGAGGCTGTTTGGCCACCAAGTAGTAAGAAGGCGTCTACCACACATCAAGTGCAACCATATAGCAGAATTGCTACTTGCATCTACTCCCAATTGAAAATTAATTTACAATCATGAATTAGTCAAACATTTTTACAACTGCTGAATTAGTATGAGTGAAACAAATGACTTCCAAGCATAGCTTTGGTCAGATCAATAAGGTGATCCACAGAGGTGTTAAAGATGCCCTTAAAAAACAAACCCCCAAATTGGTGGGACATTCATACAGCTGGTAGAAGGGATCCAAAGAAACATGGACACAGAATGATTAGTACCATGAAGACAACGGAGTACAATTTCTCCCCTTGCTCTTATGTAAAATTGCCAAGGGGTGGAGGGCAAGAGATCAAAAATAAAATTTACTTTAGTAAATGAGATTTTGAATCTTACTTCCATGTGAACTCAAGAAGAAAAAATTAGCAAAGGTCACAGTTGAGCTAGCTAAAAGAATAAAAATTTTCATAAACATTATGTTAATGGTACTAAATTTTGGAAGGAAATTATTTCAAAACTTGTTTAACAATCTCAAGCCTTTTTGAGGCAAATTTCATTTCTACTAATTGCATAGCTGGAAGGAATGTGGCGCTTCCAATTAGAAAGTGAAATGCCAGACATCTGTTGCTTCTACTACAAAATGCAGTGTGTTCAGAAATAATGGGCTATTCCCTCTGCTCTAGCTAAAATGTCTCCTAAGAAAGTATCAGGGACATGAAATAGCCCATAGATATGTCTGGACTCTAGGAATAATGGACTAAATCCAAACCATGTTAGTTAAACTTAGGTTCCACTGAATTCAATGTGAAAAGTTAGTCATTACTAAGTTAGTTCTCATTGGGAGAAAATGTGGCTTAAGCGCAAATAACTTAATTTGGATGCAACCCAGTGGCTCTGAGATAGTATTGGCATTTGCTTTATTTTAGATTCTCAAGTCAATATTAAAATTAAATGTCAGCATATAATGCACCACTAAAAAAGCTACCCAACTTACATGGCACTTAAAACAAGAAAACAAATATTCCATTCTGGATGATGGAAAATATACACCTCACCAACTATTCTGACAAAACTCGTAAACATATATTTGTTAACATTGTATTTTAATATAGCCTACATCAGTTTTCAATCTGCACTCCCAGGAATCCTGGGGTTCCTCAAGAGATTACATCAGAGGTGCCTCAAGATGATCAGTAAAAGCAGACAGGCTTCCCAAGTGTCTACCACTACTGATCTTCCTCTGCTATTCAGAGCCATAGTGGATAGCTGAAAGTGTCCTAGAGTATATACTCGGCTTACGAGAATGTAATATTGAGACCAAACAGGCCCAGCAAGCGGACTGAGTGTACCTACAAACAATTCTTGAATCTTCAAAATACTCTGTGACTAACAGCAATCCATGCAGAAGTTCTTAAACATGTCAGTTAACGGTGGAAAGCGTTCCCTGAAAGCAGTAGTTTAGTGTAATAATTTGATTTATGGCAAATATTTACCAGCTACCTGTGCAAAACAAAACAAAAAGACATTTTAGAACGTCAGCCCAATTGCTTTCCTGGTACTGGACGGAAAAGAAATGACACACCTTTGCTCAAGATCCGTGGCACAATATTGTCTGTGACTTGCTGCATTCAAAATAAATTAATTCATAGCTTATGTATCCCGTGAACAGTTCAGCTGATACTAATACTTTAAAGGCATCACTAAAAAAGCAATGATTTAAGGAAATGTTAAATAAGATTTGTACATCTATAAATTAAAAAGAATACTGCAATCCTTTGCCTGACCATTTACTGTTTGCAACCTATAGAACAAAATTTTAACACATCCTCACATTTATTTGAATTCACTCTAATATTGCATTAAGGGTCTTAATGAATGCCTCTAAAAGGGAAATTTTTATATCTTTGTAGTATCATGCACTTACTTTGACAGACTATCCAACATTTCTGCAAGTCACATTCACCTTGAATATGATTATTAAGTTTCATTATTTTCAGATGTGAGTATGTTATGTTTACACATATACAAAAGAGCAGGTATGTAGCAAATAAAAGTACACTGAACACTATATAAATAACTTCCCTTTTTTAAAGCTAGCTAAGATACAGTTTACAGTACAAGATTACAGGCACTTAAATTATCGGAGACGTTTAACTGTTCCATGTTGTGTGCTCAGTCTTTGGGGAATTCATAGCACTGGGAGTATGAATTGTATTCTGGTCTGTTCTTCACATCACACTTGATGGTGACTTACTGCATAGGTTTATAGTAGCCGTTTTGGTTTTTGGTCATGAAACGTATATAATTTTTCCATGCAGCACAGAGGAAGGCAGAAATTGATTTTCTTTGAAATCCAAATAGGTTCCATATGCTGAGCCAAGGCATTGCAAAAGAAAATAGTAGTTTTGCATGAAATTAAATGGCTT
Source organism: Podarcis liolepis (assembly GCF_965112155.1). Taxonomy (NCBI): domain Eukaryota; kingdom Metazoa; phylum Chordata; class Lepidosauria; order Squamata; family Lacertidae; genus Podarcis; species Podarcis liolepis. Next base: position 26,497,254 of record NC_139556.1, read on the forward strand.
CTTAGGTACTCCAAATGGCATCAGAAAAATCCTGGCACGCCCACACAAAACCATAAAAGGCATAAGGAATTTTCAAATTATTTATACCCCAGACTGCAGGCTAATCCACCAAGACTTGATAAGGTATCATCAGGTAGGCAAAAAGCTTATTCCCCCCACCTCCGCTGTTTAATTCATTTAACTTACGGCTTTCACAGAAAGCACTATCATCTGAATATGAAATTCAGAACTCAATGAGTTTTAGGGGAGTTTGAAAGTGTGAAGAAAATCTCAACGCAGCTCAAAACAAAAACAAAAAAAGTAAAATGAGGCTATCCACATGTATACCATATAGTGTACGTGGATACCATTTTCTACAAAGTACTGAAAGATTTAATATTAGCAGCCTGTAAAAGTGGTGAGGAAGGGGGCTGAAAATCAGACCCAGCCCCATCCCACCAGACCCTATACTTGCTTGAGTGAAGAGGCATAGCAGTCCAATGGCATTTCTTGGTCAAATCTTAACATCTTGAGATTCTACCATCTTGCCAAGTGTCTTCTTAATCCTCAAAGCTGTAAGTCTAGAAGCAGGATTGTGGGCCCAGCATTCACACATTAATTTCAATATTGCTCTTAAACACTGAAAATAGAAAAAGGAATTCTTGCATGAACAATTATGTATTTAACAGGATTTGTACACTGCTATACTAACAACTGTTGGTTCGTTTTTCTAAACCACTTATAGGCTTTTATAATTAAATCAAAGCTTTTAAGCGGCTTACAAAAATGAACCAACAAGTGAACTGCAACAGAAATAAAGTCAAATGTTAAAAACAATGACTTTAAAAATGCAAAAGATAACTAATACCATCAATTTAAAAAAGATACATAATCAAATACAGTTATGTTTTTAAAAACATGTCAAATTTACATTTCTGGGAAGGTTTGCCGAAACAAAAAAGTTTTCTGCAGGCACCAAAAACAATATAGTGAAGATGTCTGCCTAATATCAAATACAAGTGAAATACTGTTGCTGTTTGGAGTTAATTATTGTTAATGTGCACAGCAGATAAGTAAACCCTTTCTAATAAGAGAAGAATAAAATGTTGGTAGTGTTCATGCATCATGATAAATAATAGTAAAAAGTTTTACTGATAAAAGTGTGAAGACTTGGGGGGGGGGAATTCCAATCAGCAAACAATGAAAACTTCTAAGTTAATGTTTCCCTTCAAATCTAAAATTTATTTCCGTAAGTGGGGCAAAAAGAACTGTCAACTAGATTCTCCTTCTTTCAGCATGCTTACCTCATCACTATTCCATCTATTAGATACTATAGGGCGCAGGTGCTTAACACATACGACCTCTCTCATGTCCTCGTATGAAGGATCATTCGGCACCATGTCATAATAGGGTAGTTGGTACTCTTCAACAATACCTGCAAATAAATGATATAAATTTAAGTATGCAATTCAAAATTATCCCGTGTGCTGCAGACAAGACTAATATACCAAACCTGCTTCTGATTTTAGGCCATTACCAGACTTAAGAGAGGCTCTTATTTTTGCATTTCAAAAGGAAATATTCCCCCCTACTTGCAAGCAGTTTGGGTGGGGGGGCATACACAGAGGCTGAGACACCTGCACATTCAAGGGAATAGGGAACAGCAAAGAAAGGAGAAATTAAAAGAGAACATTCATGCTGATCTCAACAGATGCTACACTTGACAGAATGGGCAAAATAGAGAGACAGGTTGCTTTGTCACAAAACCATATTGCCTTCCCCATTACCCATGCTACACTCCAAGCCCCACGCAAGTTGGGTTGGTAGAAAAAGGGAACGCTGGGAGTAGCAGTACTTAATGTACAGAGCAACACTAACTTTATAAATAATCAGAGTCACCGATTTCAATTTCTGGAGGCCTTGTTGCTGGCAAGAGATTGTGTGTGCAGCACATACACTTAGCAGTCAAGGGATTGCCTGGCACATCCCTTGATTGTTAAGACAGGAGGTGGGGAGTGCTAGGGGATTCATGGTGAAAAGGAAGAGTTGGGGTTAGAGGCTTTAAGACAGCTCCAGAGCTGCTATTCACTCAAAAGGAGGCACAGGGATTTCTTACAGCCTTTTACAAGTCCCCCTCCGATCTCAGAGACTTAAAAGGGAAGAACAAAGAGACCTGGAAAAGGCTTTGTGAATCTTCTCTTGCTTTCCCTCTTAAGTCCCTGCGATTTAAGTGTAAGGGATTTTGACAACTATTAAAATTGGCCCATGATGCAGATCCTGGTAAGGATTTGGCCCATGAAGCAAAAAAAGGTTCCCCACTCCTGACTTAGGACATACGCATTATCATATTTTAAGACTAGATGTAGGCTTTACCTCCTGTGACACAACGCCGAGCCATTTCCCAAATGATCAAGCCAAAACTGTAGATGTCAGCCATAATGTATGGCTGGAAATGATTTTTATTCAGACTTTCATCTAGGACCTCTGGAGCCATGTAACGCTTTGTTCCCACTCTGGTATTCAAAGGGACATCAACTTCATTTGTATCACTGCATTAACAGAAAATGTTGTATGGTTGAAATCATGTAAAACTAGCATGCAACAAGAAGTAGCAGCTACAGTAATGAAGCTTTTTCCTTCAGTTGTTAAACTAGTGGTTTTTTTAAACAGTGTAACACAGCCTTGATACTAAGCCCCTAGAAAATATCAGCTTGCAAAAATGCTCGTTTTATGAGCAATAAGCAGACTAATAAAAAAAAAAGGTGCCAGCTAGAAGGGTCCATGAGGCCCACAAGCATTCCTAGCAAAGGAAGCAGGTGGCAGTTGCAGAAAGGCTGATTTGGCTAGCGGAGTGCTTTGCCAGCCAGTTTGGCTTCCGTAGTGTCCACAGAGGAAGGGATGCCACGTACTCTGCAGGCAGCATAGAAGCTGACTGGGCTGGTGAGAAAAGTGCTGTGTTGCTGCTTCAACAGCCCCAAACCTGGGTGGAATTCCATGCACTCACTTCCTGGCTGCCAATGGCTACCAGATAGATGACTGACACACAGAATAGATGCTTTTTGGTGGTGGCCCCGCAGTTGCGGAACTCAATACACTGGTACCTCTACTTACGTTCACCTCCAGTTACGTATCCTTCGGGATACATACATGGCAAAACCGGAAGTATTTTTCTGGGTTTCGCTGCACGCACATGCGCAGAAGTGCTAAACCACGTCGTGCGCATGCGCAGAAGCGGCACCTCTGATAGCTAATTCCTCGGGATCTGATCAGAGCTCTGGAACGGATCCTGTTCACAACCAGAGGTACCACTGTACTACGTGATAGCAGCAAATCCCATCCACCAATACTTTCAAATGGGCCTTTAAGACCCACCTCTTTGCTATGATCTTCAGTGGCTAATTGTAAGATGAGCCATAGAATTGGTGATATGGTCTTTTTTTGGTACGCTTGAGTTACACTGGGTTATTCGTCGTTTTTGTGATGGCTCTGAACAGTATTACTAGGAAGATATTTTAAATCATTTATTGAATTATATTTTATTGGTTATTTTTGGATGTGTACCTTGCAAGCTGTCTTGTTCAGAAAATATCTTAAGTAGTAGGTTATAAATCTGCTAAATAAAGACTAGCATAACCAACCTGCCTGCTAATGTGAAGATCACAGGAGTAAGGAGTCTTTTAAACAGCCTGCATGGAGAATTTTTATGAAGTAAACTATTTGTAGATGAATGCATATTGGATGCAATTTATAGCTGTCAGTTCAATTTGTTTCAAACTGAGCATTAAAGGGAGTGAAGTGTCTGAAACTGCCACGGAAGAATAGAATGCTGAACAGTAACAACATTTGTCTCCCTCTTCTTTGAAAGAAGGGTAATTTATTTTTGTGTGCGTGACATTCCGAGATCTCTAGTCCAAGAACATTTTGTGGCTATACCTTGTCTCAATTATTCTTTCCCAAGTCCACTTTTGCAAAGAAAATATTTATTCTTTCGGGAACATTCCTGTTATGCACAAAGATTCTGCAGTTGTGAACCAGCCAAATGAATCCATCACACTTTTCAGATTTGTGCACAGAGACCTCCATGAGTTTACAAAGGAAAGGATTGGATTACCTACCTATTGAATTTGACAGCTAGGCCCAAATCAGCAATACAGCAAGTCCCATTTCTCTTTATCAAGATATTTTTACTTTTCAGGTCTCTGTGTGCAATAGCAGGCTTGCCTTGCGTTCCATATATCTCTGTGTGCAAATGGCACAGGCCACAAGCAGCAGAGTAAGCCAGTTTGAGCAGAGATCTGTTGTCCAGAGTGGTACACTTCAGGAAGTCATACAATGACCCATTTTCATGGTAATCAGTAATCAAGTAGAGTTGGGTCCAGGAGCCTGTGCCTTTAATATCTGCTGCTATAAAACCTGTGGAAGTTAGAAACATAGTTAGTGCTGAATGTTCCCACAAATAGTGAAATTAACACTGTGCCAGGGATGAATATTGAGCAGACGTTTCTGTGACGTTTCTGTGGGGCTTTTTCCACCATTCCAACCCATTTAAACATCTAACTCCCTGGCAACAAAACACAAGCCTAAAAGACTTGTGGTCTTTTAGGAAGAGAATTAAGACCTCTCAATCTGCCAGGTGTTTTTTTTTAATACAGTCTGACTTTGAAGAGGCAATTTCATAATCTGCTGTTGATTTGTTTTTATTGTTTGATAATGCTTTTAGCATTTGTTCTGTTGCTTTATGTTTTCAATTACTAGGGCTCCAGCTTAGTCAGGAAAGTAGGGTATACATTTGAAAAATAAATAAATTACACATACTACAAATCTCAGATTCCTAACTTAGCAGTAGTTCCGCTGTTTTGAAGTGGAAGTGACTGGAAAATACTACAGAGTTCAGTTTCCACAAAAAACAACCCTGAAAACACCCATCGTCATCCCTTTCAATTTAACAGGATTTCTACTTTGCAGATGAACTACATTATTAACAGATTTTAGCAGGTTTTGTCTTCTTCTCAGAATGACACTACATCTTGATCCAAAAACAGTTTTCAATACTTACCGAGTATATTTTCATGGCGCATGAGAACTGTCTGGTAAATCTCAGTTTCTCGAAACCAGCTGGCTTCTTCAGTGGTGAAAAATACTTTCACTGCCACTTTTTCACCCCGCCATTTACCCATCCAGACTTCACCATATCGCCCTTTTCCAACTTGCCGCACCATTTGAATTTGTTTGGCTATTGTCCGCTGGACCTGAAGAAGAAATCTGAAATCACTGAGTGATTCTACGGATGCTGACCAAGTGCTTGGAAGCTCTTATTCGGACATTGCTTTTTCACAGAAAATAGTGGATACTCAAACAATTCATTAAAAAGGAGCTGTTAAGTTAAACAAAAATCTGCCACTAATTTAACAAGCTAAATCATAACCAGATCAAGAAATGAATTCTTTCTTATTGTTGCTTATGGAACCAATCCACATATTTGAAATATTTGGTCTTGGGTCAACACAACATGAAATGAATTTCACTGGAACTATGAGAAGACTCGGTGTGCAGAAAAACCCTGTTCTGGCATAAACATGTCTTCAACAATCTAATGTTTATTTTTTAACCTAAGATCAAACTGTGTGAGGTTTTTTGTTTGGGTTGTTTTTTTTTACCCCATAAAGAACTGGTTTACCCACTTGGCCAGAACCTGTATTCTAATAACTTGGCTCCAGGAACCCTGCTTAGGATGAGTGAGGGACAGGAGACATCCACACTCACCTCGTTTCCATCTATAATTGTTCCAGTCAGTGTCATATGTGCTTCCCACACCCTGAGTACTTTGCCCTACTTATTTAAGGACCATTGCTGAGGCAGTCCCCAAGACTACCCATCTGACTGTGACAAACTTCTTTCACCGATTCCCCATAATCAGGGGCTGAAATCTCTGCCCTCCGGGAGCTGACTGGACAAGCTATTTCCACCTCTGCTCCCCTTTTCACCAAACCGGGGGAAAAATAAAGCCCTTCTCTGTATAAAGATGTCAGCTGCTCCTTCCTGAAAGGAGGCATTGACCTCCCATGATGTTTTGCACATGCTTGTAGTTTAGGACCTACCTGAATTTTCCAAATGTACAGGAAAAACTAGCAGAAACTATTATTTAACTTTATAAACCTGTCTCTCTTGAATACTTTCTCTGCATATCCCAAATGGTTTGACGATCTACTTTGACTGGTGAATCAGTTTCCCAGAAACCTTCCCCCTTTGGGGAACTACACTGTGGGATTAAGCAGAAAGCAGGACAGACTAGCTGAAGACTTGCCCAGAAGGGACTGAGGAGATAGTGCAGGCTCCTTTCTCCCACCCAGGGAGTCCATCTTCCACCTAATGTGGCTTCAACCTAGGGGACTGAAAGATCTGGGGTCAGGGTCCACCTCTCCCTTATAGGTTCTTCAGATTTATTTCTAAACAAACAAACTGTGTATTTAAATTTCCACACACACCCCTCAAATAAAACTGCCTTCCCAATAAGTTGTGTGTCTTTTTTTAAAAAAACAACACTAGCATGCTTGGAGACTAGTAGTGCCAGGCAAGCATGGAGGAGGGGAAGTACCATCCTCTGAAGACAGCATAGAAATTCAGCAGGCGCAGAGAAGAAAGACTGCACAATCTATCCCACCTTGCCAGCCTCCTCACTCAGCTTCAAAAAACTCCAGGCAAGTTGTTAACTACATGACTGCTGTAAAATAAAGAACTCTCAGCTGAAGAAGCACAGGTAAACCACTGGCTTACCAACAGAGGAAGTCCTGAACCACTGCCAGAGCTCTGTGATTGGTCAATAAGATCCTTAAGTGACTCGCCAGACGGAATAAAGGCTTCACCCTGCTCCAGGTCACGATTATAACATCCTCTCTTTGCTACCCACTTGCAATAATGCCTGGGGGGAAAAACACATCTTGATATAACATGGTGTTATTTTAAGTAACTATGCATACAGTGCCATAATTCCAAAAACATTTCGCACTGACGGGTTTTTTTATCAATTTTTGCATCAGTGAGCAAATGTTGTCTATATAGTTTCATTTCTTGGTTTTCAATTTTGCCTGACAAATGCAAACAGCACACGGAAGTGAATACCTGAACTGAGGGGCCAATGTCATTTGAATTTGTGGTCTCCTTTATTATTATTGGCTCTGGATATTAAACCCACATATCAAATTGTTGGATCTCCCAGTTTTGTTCACTGCATGCTAAGCAGAGTGGGAAGAAGAGCACAAGTTCAAGGTCCCCTTCTGATTTTACTGTGTACAGAGTTAAACTCAGATCAAACTGAACAATTCATAGCTAAATTAGGACGGTGGCACCCTAATCCTGAATATGTGTGACAATGAATAAGCTTGTGGTGCCACTGTAGCCTTTCTGCAATGCTGGCACTGAGGCAACGTTTCATGACTGGTGGGTGGGTGGGTTGCATAGCTGCTGCTATAATCCATTCTAAGCTCTCAAGTGCTGATGCAGCAAGTGACTGAGCCAGATTGCAACTTTGCTTTAAAAAACAAAACCAAGATGAGTTACAAATGGCAAGTTTCAAAGGTAAGACACTAAATATGATACAAAAATAGTATCATGCTAAGAGTTGCCTAATTATAGGGTTTTAAAATGCCAATGTCACATACTGCTCAGATTGCTATCTTTACTCTGTATTAGGCCAATAGGGCAATCCTCTATATGTCTACTAAAAAGTAGGTCCCAATGGGGCTTTATCTCAATTATGCGTGTATAGGATTGTAGTCTAAGGATAAGTTCACAGAGTCCTCTGGTGCATGCACAGGATGGAGCACAATACCGAGTCTCCTCTGCTTTCCCCATTCTCCCGCCTTGCATATGGTACATCAGATCAAAGAATCATAGAACTGTAGAGTTGGAAGAGACACCAAGGATCATCTAGTCCAGTCCCCTGGTATGTATGTATGTGATATGGTATGTATGCAAACACAACCATAAATAGACTGACTGCCATAGAAAAGGGTATACCCCAGATCACATGCAGTGCTCTAAATCAGTCTTCCCCATCTTGGTGACATCCAGATGTTTCGAATCATTAACTATGTTAGCAAGGGCTGATGGGAGCTATAGTCCAAAAGTACCTAGAGGGTGCTAGATGCAGAGTGGGGACAAGGCCATATGCTTGAAACACACCCCTATATTCCAGTATATGTAGAGGGCACACAATAGTGAGCTGTCTGTGTCAAGTTTCACGTCAGATTGGTTTCCATACATATGACTATTTTCACAGTGATGCAAATCAAACTGTGTTTGATTCTAGAATACCTCCAGACATTCTTAGTGATCTAACTAGTTAGCAACAAATCTGCAATACGCTATGCATGAAAAATAGGATATCACCCAACAAGATTTTTACCTGTAGCAGAAACAGCTAAATAAGATGATCATAACTATTATACAGACTGCCATAGAAATAAATGCAGCCATCCAACGTATGCTGCCATCAAAGATGCCACCTAAATAAAGGAACAAACTATTAATATAATTAAAATGAAAGGTAAATTTATCTCTCAGAAATATGAGACAAACTTAGGGAATATTGGAAAGCTATCCATCCCCACACTGCCCGTTGCAACTCTTACATAGCTACATATACAGCAATTGTGTGGAAGGCCTCCTTTTAATCAGTAGGCATGCGGGATCCCCAAGGATAGGGCTCCTGTACTCGTGTGCTAGAAACGTGAGTCAGATTTTGTTAATTCTGTGAACATCAAGTCATACGAAGTGCTTTTCTGGTTCTATATTACAAAACTCCCCATTTTTATTTTTAAGAATTCACTCATTCTTTTTAATCAAATGCAGTAAGACTTCAGTGCGTGATTTACAGGACATTTTCCACTACCACTCCTCTGACAATCCAGCTTGGTTTAGCTTCCTCTGATGAAACACAATAACTATTGAAAAACAAGTTAGAGAAGCAAGGAGGGGGGGAGTTAAGGTACAGGTTATGCTTACTACTGTCTTATTACTGCACCAGGAAATAAATACACGCTTTTCGGGGGTGTGAATTAAAGCAAAGTTGAGACTGGTGAAAAATCAGGAAAGCGGTGGGGAGACTGCTGAAGGCAGCAACGCTGATGACTGTGATGATAATGATCACGATAATTAACATTACCACTTTCAAGTGGTCAAAGCACTTCCCATGCATTATCTAAAATCCTTACAACAAACTTGTAAGTCAAGTTAGTACTATTAATTTCCATGTTGCAGATGGGAGGGAAGATACCAAGAGTGAGTTGCTTGCCTAAGGCCACCTAGTGAGTTCATGACAGAGCTGAAATTTGAACCAGGGACTTCCTCATTCACAAATGAGCCCGAACAATGGCAATAGCTTGGGGGCAGGTCCTCACGCACATCCATAAAAATGCTTTCCAAGCAGCAAGCAGCATCCTAAATTTTTAATGATCCTCTGGAGCCCCTTGAGAGGGCTGGATAGTTTTTTGGGTAGCCTAATGAGAATAGCGGTAGTGATCTCTTGACTGGCAACATGTCAGTTCGCCTGTCAAGATGCTATAATCACTTTAAGGTCTCCAAGCTCCTCAATCTTGGTTGGGGTGATGAACAAATATGATAGTCAATGCAAAGTATCAGCATGGGCAGAACAGCAAACACAGCTAATTTGGTTCTATCGCATCCAAAGGAAGAAAAGGCAACTTGGTCTGTACTGAGATCCTCATATGAAATGACTTGTATATTTAGTTGTAATAAATATAGTACATAAAATGACAGAGGGCTGATTCTAGAATCAGCAGTGTGACTGGCATTTATTCTATGGGGCTCCAAAGGGTTCCTTTCTGCCATCCCCTTTAACATCTACATCAGGAGTGGGAGGGAGAATTTACCCCAAGGGTAGCACTCCCTCATAACTAGTCTTCTGTCTGCCTGAGGCTATGCAGCTGGTAGTTGGAGAGAGGGATTTATTGGCTGTGACACCATCTTTGGAATTCACCCAGTATCTATTCCAACATCTTTTTGGTGCCAAGCAAAGATAGTTCTATTTCCCCAGACTTTTTATCTCCCATTATGTTTATGCTGAAATAAACCAACTTTTTGATGCTATATGCTGCTTTGGGTTTAGCTGCTGCAGTCAAGGGGACTAGTGGGAAGGGTTTGTGACAGAAATCCTAGTGCCCATGCAAAAACCTGGTTCACATCCCTAAGGATCCTGCCTGTGAAATATTTATTCATTTTCTCCCATTTATGGTCCACATTTTTTTCTGCTGCAGAACCCAAGGTTGTGTGACATGCATGTATTTCCCAGGTGGACACTCATCCAGGCACTAACCAGATCCAGCCTGATCATCTTCAGCAGGTGGTGGTCTCACATACCTTCAAACCATACTCTGGAAATACTAGGAAGCACCATACCTGGACTTATGGGAGGAGGTAATGTGGGCTGCAAATCTCGATTGCAGAAATCTGTCCGACAGCATTCAATTGTCCGTCGTGGTTGTGCTTTTGGAGAGTCCTATAGAGAAAAAGAAATGATGCATATTTTGTCACAAGTATTCTCTGAACAACCCTCTATAGCTACATAAGTTACAACAAAGGGAAAGATTAAAGCTATGTAGATTTTTGCTAAGTAGATTGCTGTAAAGATTTTAAGACAAAGTATTAATGTTCGAAACGATAAAATTGGCAAAGAAATAAATCTCCCAATTTTAGGCTTTTGGAGCAAATTACTTGCATGAACAGCAAATGTTGGAATTAAGTGTGAGGAGCTGCCTGGGTTCACATGCAACAGAAGACAGTTGGAATACCTTGCACTGGAAGTCTGAGCCTTCATACTTCATGCAGCCTGAAGCAAGTGTAATTTCGCCATTTTCTTCTTCTTCGATTATGGCAAAGCAATGTCCATTAGTTCTGGAACAGATGAATTGACTTCAATTCTCCGTGTACTGTTCTGCATTCAACCAACCTATTTATATCTATTAGATTATTGTCTTGTATTCTTCCTTCCAGTATAATGGACACATGGCACTCATGATACTGCACTCAAAGGAAACAAGGGACTTCAGAACAGATAAAACAGGGTTGGATTTACTTAATGGTGTGGCAAAGTCATGGTAGGTACTCCAGGGAGGTACTCCAGGGAGATGAACTATTCCTGAAGACTACATTCCAAGATTAATGCTAATTATGAAAAAACCTTTAAGACTCCTCCTATACGTTAGTCATGCCTATCATGTGACACTGAAAATATTGTACATACCCATGGAAAATCAATCCTCTATTGCCTGCAAAAATCAGCACTTAAACCAATTCTTATTCAAGGCCTAGTAATTAAGCAAACAACAATTCAATGTTTTCAAAATCTGGAAGCTTCTCTGACTGCATCTCATAATTTGAACTGTTTTTAAGAGAAGCCAACTGAAATACGGCTCTTCAATTACTCTCAAGCACAAAATTAAGTAATGAAGTCTAGATTAATCTCCCTCAACATATGTGCCAAGATCCAAGTCTGTTCCACCAAATAGATATCATTAAAATTTGGTGCTACAGAACTTTTCCCACTTTTTTTCTTTCTTTTTCTTTTTTCATTCTCATCCTATCCACACATAAACAGGTATCACTGATTTCAATAGACTTTGTTTCCCATTAGCTGTACTTGAGATTTCAGCCTTTGAATGCCTGGAGATTCAAGGCAGCTAAAGGTAAAACGGCCCCGTCGGGTCAGTAATAAAAAAGTAAGAAATCTTTCAATTCAGTATTAATAACATTTAATAGGACATTTATGACCAATCAAAACATATGCCTTCAAAATTATTTGATGGGTTTTCCATCTTAAAAATTATATCTACTAGATTTATCAACTACATGAACGTAATACTTGGATATAGAAACTATATAAAAAACAAACACTAGAGGGCAATAAAAAGCAACAATTCTATTGTGACCAACGATTTGACCAAATCAGATCCCCTTATGCTATGCAAGAAGAACAGGTTGTTTAGCTGTACCTGTAGTTCTCTGAGTTGTTATTTGTGCAGACACACATGTGCAGACATGTAAGCTAGTCTAGAGATTTGGCAAGTGCCCTGCCCCCACCTTCCACGCTCACGCATTCAGGGACAGAGCTCCTGCATTCTTGCTCAGTTCAAAAACCACAGCCCTATGCAGGAGATAACAACCATACTTACATCTACCGTGGCAAAAGAGAGTGGGTTGTGTGTCTGCACAGATGACTATTGGAAAGTCTCAGGTTAAAAGCAAGCAACCCGTTCTTTGTGGTCTCTGTGCTATTGCACACATACAGGTAGTAAAGCAAGCTAGCTTACTAGAGGCAGAAAAGATACGATGAGGTCAAGGACGCAAGTGCAGCCCTTCCAAGACATTGCTCAGTTCCATTTGCCTTGTAATCAAGCAGATTACAGATGAAAACCAAAGGTTGTAGCCAAGTAGCAGCATGGTGGAGGTCCAGCAGTGGACCTTGGAGGAATACCATGGGAGTCACTACAGCTCTGGCTTCACTTTGGAGTAGGGAACTTTGGAGGTCTGTAGGCATAGGCACGGGTGAACCATTGAAGATACTAGTGGGTGAAATGTTGGGCCTGGCACCCTCATAACAAATAAACAGATCCAGACTACTCAAGAAGATTTTGGTTCTGGAAAAATAAACATTCAAAACTCTGAAGCTAGGTTACGGAAGACAATGGCCTCATTGTGGTGGAACGAAGAGGCAACCTTGGGAAAGAACAAATATCTGGTTTCAGTACAACTCTGATCTGGTGTATGGGAGTCAAATATGGGAGCTCAACACTTGGAGCACACTTATAACTCACACTCATCATCACACTCCTCACCAATGTAATTGCCACTAAAAAGGTACCTTGGAAGACAGTGGGTTTCCTGAATGAAATTTTCTGCAGGTACAGAAACCATGTTTGTGTCTCCTCAGAGGCCACAGACAAGGTATAGCCAAATTCTAAGAAATATATTAAAAGCTTTTAACCAATCCTCAATTCAGAAAGTCATTTCACCTGACCATAATAGTATATGAACTGAAAAAGGGTGGAACAAGGGAACTGAGAAACAAGAACGGACAGTGAAAATATTTGAAACCTCTAACCTTACTATAACTTGTACATATGAGGAAACAGTCTTGATTCTGCCCACAACACTTACTTGCATGTATTGTTAATGGCATTTTCTGGACAGTGCCCTGAGCAGTAGCACTGCAAAAAGGGCAACGTGTCCTCTGGAGCTAGGGTGACTCCATCTTCCTGCTTTTTCTGATCAGGATCAGTCTTCATCCCTGTCCCATGGAGCATGCTGTCTAGATTCTGCCCTGTATAATGTAGATACAAACATAATGGTTTGTTTCGGAAGGCAGGGTTACACTGAAGGTTTAGAACTCTCGGCTGCAGTAGCCTCTGTATAGTCCTTCTGTTTTGGTCCCAAAGCAAACCTGGAATGCTCATTTGCATACTTAAAACCTAACTTGAAAACTTATTTACCTGTAAGTGAACCACCACAGATTTCTTTTTAATTTTTTTAAAATCTGACTTTCAAATTAACAAGCATAAACATAAATTAGCGTAGGTAATTGAAATATCAATGTTAACATTCTGATATTGCAGGCAGCTGAGCATAATACAATAATTATGTTTTAATAACATAAATGTTAGTTCTGTCCTGATAATTATATGAAATTTTATGGAAATGAATTCCAAATGCATTTCTCTTTTTTTGACATTATCTCAAAAAGTAAAATTTTCATTTGGTTGTTGAGTTTTTATTCCTACTAAATTTGTACAAACTTCTACTTTGCTTAGGATCATGCGTAGGAATGCTTCTATAGCAGGGGTGAGGAACCTGTGGCATTCCAGATGTTATTGGACTACAATTCCCATCATCCCTGAATATTGGCTGCACCGGCTGAGGCTGATGAGAGTTGTAGTCCAAACATCTGGAGGGCACCAGGTTGGGAAGGCCACATCTCTCAGATTAAACTGAGTTTCCTCTAACACTTAAATATTCATAAAATCAGAATATTATTTCAATTACTATTACCATAATGGGCACAGAATCTAAGTTAGCCTTCACCAACATGGTGCCCTCCAAGGACTGAGCATGCTCAACGAAGTCCAGGAGCCAAATAACGTTGTTACTGCTTCTTCTAAACAGCCAGTTGCATTTCCATTTTATTGTAACTTTTTAAAATGATGCCTGTTGTGATATTCTTTTGTGAACCACTTAATGAGGTTGAACTGAGCAGCAGTATTTAAATACTTTAAATAAATAAAACAGGCAGGTATCTTTGGATATCTCTAACATCTTTGCTTTCTCGCTTAAATGAAGCTTCGTCTATGCCTATAAATTTCAGTTGATTGACTTTTTCCATGACTCAGCTCACGGTTTACATAGTCTTCTGGGTGATTCAGAGAGGCCTATACCTGAATAATGACTTTGCAATTAGTCTCAAGTAATTAGTCTCATAAAAACAACCATATCTACCCTGATTCCCTCCTTGTCAAAAGGAGGCTAGCAGACTCTTCTGACTAGCAGCGTGTGCATTCACTAGGTAATCTTCCCTGTGTGAGGAAAGAACTTGATAGCTTAGATTCCTTAAGTGCACTATGCCCTTTTTCTTTTAGGGTCTTTCGTCTAAAAATATTATAGCCGCCACATTAACTCAGAAATATCTGAAGCTTTCACTGAATAACACTGTCCATAGAGATGGAAATTAGTCAACAGATGCAAATGCTGCACCATTTAAAATACAAAGGAATTTTATCATTGAGTGTAGTATGAACTGCATAAATAATAACAAATTATTATTATTATTTATTATTGTTATTATTATTATTATTATTATTATTATTATTATTATTATTATTAATATGCCACCCATCTAACTGGGTTGCTCCAGCCTGGGAGGCTTCCAACAAATTAAAACATCCAACAGAACCTGGAATATTTTTTTTATAGCAAAATCTTAACATGTCAATGAAAGTCAATTAAGAAGCATGTACCAAATCAAAACATTTTCCAGCTTTCAGTACTAAGGTCTATTATACTTAACCAGCCCCCCCCCCCCAAGTACTGGTTTTGAAATAGAAGACTAACCAAGAAAACCGGCTTCTTGGTAACCAGCTCTTATATATTACCAATAAAGTGGGCTCATAGTACTAAAAGGCAGGCAGCATGTCCTGTTAACAACAGTCAGTTTCATAGACTCTGTATGAAAGTTATGTTAGAAATCTCCCTTTCTGTAAAAATGTAACTGATGTTTTTTGTTTCAAAGCAGAGGGTTTGAGAGTTGCTGAAAAAGATGGAAACCATTTTCAGGTGTGCACAAAAAGTCTTCCATTTCAGCAGCTTTCATGTTGTTTCTACGTTTCAAAAACTACAGCAGCTTATCTGCATTTATTTCTGACTGCAGTTAAAACATAAAATGTTGGCTATGCACATGAACATTCTATACATCAAAAAACTTTCTTTTTCAAACGTTTTACAAGTATGACTTTACCTTGAACTTGAGAAATGATGACTGCATAGAACCCCAGCAATCTGATGTAAACTTTCAGACAAATCATTGTTCGAATATAAATCCTTCCTGTGCACTGTCAACTTTGGCAAACTGCCCTGCTGCTTGACAAGTTCTAAGCTGGACTGTTTAGCAAAATCTGCTACAAGACTTGGTGGCCAGTTGAAGCAATGGTTTAATTATTCCAATTTGTTTTCTGGAAAAAAGAAACGAAACAAAATTGCATTTTTGAACAGATGAATAAAATTATGCAAATTCCCCAAACCCTGAAAACGGTAGGAGGGTGTCAAATGGACAAGATACAGTAAAAGCTTGAAGTGATAAAACATGTACAAGTATATTTAAAAGACTAAAATATGACCCATTTGTATTTTAATCCATTGGATAACTATACAACATTTTAAAATTAATAGTTGACAACTAGCTGATTGATAACATCTATGTAGCTAAAAATGTGAAATTGCTGTAGAACTTAGAATTTTAAAAGAATGATAATAATTCCATTCTAACACACCAGTGCACAAACATCTACTAGAAAAAAAGATTTTTCTTTAAATACAAAGCTGTCTAGAAAACACTTTTCCAATGTTTGCTCAACTGCATAAAAAGGAAGGCAGTAAAATTTGCTCTACCATTTTGAAGTACACTTCAGAAACAAAGTGGGCAAACATGGTTATATTAAAATGTAGCAGCTTTTAGTAATCTCACAGTGATGTTTTCGAAATGATTAATAGGGCCTAACTAGGTCTCAGAGGAATAAACAGCAATTTGGACACCTAGGTAGTTAATATAGACAATACAGATTCTGTGTTAAGATGAACAGAACACTGATTTTGCCTTTCTTTGGCCTCTTGTTTGAGTGGGCTTGACCTCCTGACCCCTGTCAGCCTGGCGCTATTCTTGAATGAAAAAACTTGTATTTGTTCAAGGATGTGCTGCAATTACTGTTAGTGGCTGCTTCTACCATAAATAACTCAATCTGTCTGTTGGCAGGACCCAAGAACTTTTCATTTTAATTACTGCTTCATAGGCATTTAACATGGAGGCAAATTACTGGCAGAGCATAGAGGTGTCTGTCACTTTCAATTTGCGCATGCAGGGGGCATGCAGCCTTCGACCTGTGGCCTACTTTTCACACATCTGTGACTTCTTAGTAATGAAGAAACAAAGCAGCTTCCTCACTACAAGAAATAGAACCACTGCAATGGAATAGCCTATCTGTGGATACAGCAATTGATGCATATTCAACGTTGGGCTAGTTATCCAGAATATCTCCACCTAAAGCTTCTTTAAAAAGTCTCAATGAGTATTTTAGCCTTTAGGTCTCGGATAGTGTTGCTGTTTCAAAAAGTCTTCAGCTTTTATTGTATTGATTTTACATTTGCTTTATTGTGCCATTTCAGACTGTACACAGCCCTGGATATTGTCACAGAATCGATTCTTATTTAGAAAACCTTTTTAAAAAGTGACCTAAAGTTTTTATATCCCTGAATCACGTTTCCATGACTGGCAGATTGTCTCCTTTCAGTTCCAGAATAATTTTCCCCAGTCAAAATTGTTGTGCATGTGTAATGGTCATGAATGCACAATGACCTAAGATAACAATTTAAAAATTAATAAGTTGGGCTGTACGCCCCGTCGTAAGTTTTGAATCATCCCAAAAGAAGCATTCAAATTTCTTTTATAAGATGGTATTTGAATCCAGCCCAACACTTTCCTTCAGTGCAAGTCAGTGTCAAAATATAGCATCCACATGCCAATATAGTCCAAGAACGTAGGAATGACTAAGAAACTGTGTGTGTGACCCCAAAATATTTTTGGGCACCATAAATCATATACCCACAGATCCAGGACAGTGTCCTCAATAAGGTGGCATTGAATCACATCCAGCCCAAAGCTTTCCTTGGGTGCAAGACACTGTAAAATGTGTGAACTCACACAAATCAGCACAAAAGACTGTCAAATATGGGGTCCCCACACCAGTAATAGTCAACATTACTGGACTTTCTCCTGGATGTGTGAACATTTGACTTCTGATGGCCCAAAAGCAATAGGGCTAAAAGGACCCAAGCATCCAAAATTAAGCTGATTATATATAAAGGATGAGGAGTTTATCTAGAACCAAATGTAAGAACCTAAGACAATGACCATGCCTTTAAGATTATTTTATTTTATTTTTTTACTTTCTTTTCCCCCTTGAAGAATCAGAGATTGCAGGCAGGCAGGCAGAGCTGCAAATCCTGCTTTCATGACCCATATCCGGAGCCAGGTTGCAATTTTCCCTGGGGATCAACTGGCTGATGATCTGGTGTTTTTTCACCTTACCACATAACTTGTGGCACAGCTAACTTGCATAAACCACTAGGATTTAGTTACACTAAGCTTATGCTTCTAGAGTGGCAGACCTTGGTCGTTTGCGTTTCCTGTATGTAGCATACTAACTTACTTGATTTTTACCTCACCCTATCAACAAGGGCTAACACATACTCCTAAAATAAACCCTTGCTTATCCTGGCCATTTAAAGCTTTTCTCTAATACATTCTGAAAGATGCTCAGACATTTGAGTTCTCTGAGAGCCAGAGGAAAAAGCGTTTCAGAGTTGTTTCAATGCCATGTAATCATTGTAATAAAAATGAAAATGAAGTAATTAAAGTGCAAAAAATGAGGCTATGTTCAACAAAGAAATGCTTTGATTAGGAGGGTTTCTGGGTGCAATTTAAAGAACAAAATGAACTGGCTTAATGTTTTAGGATCAGCTATGTAAGATTTACATGCACTTGTTTGATATTAATAAAATGCATTACAAACAATTTGCCTATAACAGAGGACTGTGTATTTCAGAATATTTTAAAAGATTTTAAATTGCCATGTTTGTTCACAACTGGAGTGGCCAATGTGATACTCCATGTGACACGCAATAGTGTCCTATCCCTGGCTCACTACCCACTTTGTGATGAGGGTGGTTACCACACCACCACCCCTCCGAAAGTACTAGAACTTAAGAACAAAATTAGAAGAGTAATGCTCTTTTTCACTTCCTCTTTCAGCTCTATATGATTTTCAATTATCAAATCAGAATTTGCGTAACTGGAAAGTGGAGTAACTGAATGAGGAGGGAAAGGGGAGGGAAAAATGAAGTAAAAATGAGTAGTAGTAGTAGTAGTAGTAGTAATAATAATAATAATTTATTTATTCCCCAGCCACTCTGGGCACCTTCCAACCGCATATTAAAAAAAATACAGCATCAAACATTAAAAACTTCCCTAAACAGGGCCGCTTTCAGTTGTCTTTTAAAAGTAAAATGGTTGCTTATTGCCTTGACATCTGCTGGGAGGGCGTTCCACAGGGCAGGTGCCACTGTGGGGAATGTACGGTGCTACAAGCGTCAGGAGAGAGGGAAAAGGAAGAAAATCAAGAAAGAGAAAAAGAATGTGAGTGTAAGTGCGCATGCCAGATTCATTAGAATAGTCTGAATGCTATATACTTTTTTTCATGGTTTCTTTCCCCACTCATCAAATCACAGATCCTTACAGGTGCTCCTAATTTTGACAAAGGATCCACTGAAAACCATCATCAATTTGTGACAGCTGCATATTCCTGCACTGCAGGGGGGTTAGACTAGATGATCCTAAGGGTACCTTTCCAACTCTAAAATTCTGTGATCTATTCATATGTCACTTCTGTGCCTACAGACATGTTCTGTGATTTGTTGGTGGGTTTGCTGTCATCCAATGTATAAGTTGCTTAGATTGGGGGCTGCCATACCAGCACCGACAAAGGCGTTCCTTGGCATCCCCAAGGCAACCTGTCATCACTCAGCTGTTGTTGCCCACCAGCCACATGGAGCTAACACAGCTGGCACTCCCTTTGTCTCGCAGAGGATTTTTTCCCTTAGTGAGGAGGGTGGGTAGGAGGCAAGAACAAAGAAGATAGTGCTGTTCATTAAACATGGCTGCCTGGCAGCCATGCTGAGCTGGAGAGAGGCACTTCCTTTGCCCTGTGAAGGAGCTTTTCTCAGTGAAGTACAGTGGACGCTTGGGTTGCGAACGTGATCCGTGCGGGTCACAATCTAGCGCTTCTACGCAAAGCACGATTTTGTGCTTCTGCACATGCGCCGAAACCCGGAAGTAACCCGTTCCGGTACTTCCGGGTTTGGCACGGTGCGCAACCTGAAAATGCGCAACCAGATGCGTCTGTAACACAAGGTATGACTGTAGTCAGGGAAAAGGTGGCAGAGATAACTTCCATTCGCTCAGCGTTGTTGCCCACTGACAGATAACTTCTGAACTTGAAGCCCCTCACTTCATAAAATTCAATACAGTGGTACCTTGGGTTACAGACGCTTCAGGTTACAGACTCCACTAACCCAGAAATAGTACCTCGGGTTAAGAACTTTGCTTCAGGATGAGAACAGAAATCGCAGGGCGGTGGCGCGGCAGCAGTGAGAGGTCCCAATAGTTAAAATGGTACCTCATGTTAAGAACAGTTTCAGGTTAAGAACGGACCACCAGAAGTTCTTAACCCGAGGTGCCACTGTACATACTGAAAACTGAACACTTAAATAAAGCCACCAAAATAATCTGCTGCAGGTTCATATTTATTTATGATACTTATACCTTACCTATGGAATTTAAACAGCCCTCCCTTTAAAGTATGGTGAATTGCCAACTGCCATTAATAAATGTTAGTATTATGTTACAGAATGAGTTCTCCAGGTGCCCACTTTATTGCCCCTTGTGCAGAGAAATCATAGCGTTCAAAAAAGGATATTAATTTGCTATACAATTGGTATTTCTTTTAAGAATTCATCATCTCGCTTTTACTACCTAGTATTAGAATACTGAAAAGATAATAAGCCAAGAAGAAATGCTTGCTATCATTCTTTAGCAAGACATGCAAGCTGATAACTTTAGATTACAACATTCATTCCTTCAGGAATAGGTAAGCCACTTAAGTAGAACTCCAGCTGGATGGTATGCCTCATTTCTAACTGTATAGAGTGTGCAGATGAAGATTTTGAAAGGTTGAGTATGAATAAATTAAATAAAACACTGCCAGAAGTTAAATATAAAGGCAATTAACAGAATTGGGCATTTTGCTGGTCAGTGATTTGTGTGATCAGATATTTTAACCTTGTAAATCTAAGAAAACCCTGTTCAAAGTCAGCATCTTCTCTTAAAATAAGCTTTTTGTAATATTTATAGTTTTATGTCAAAATCTTTTCAAGCTGAATTTGAGGGTTCAATTGCAGCCATACATTAAATAAAGCCAAAGCTAGGGTTTTAGTCTATGAGAACTGAAAAGCAGATTTCAGAAACTCCTTTCTCTCATCCCCCTCATCTTAATTCTCTCTGTCTACATAGTAAGGTTCCTTTCTTTGGTCATCTGCCAGTTCCATAAAATAACTTGGAGTAAAGCGCTCCCCTTTTCTTGGGCCCCTCCCCTTAAGCAGCCCTAGGCGCCCTGTCTCATATGCTTTTCAAGGCGTGCTAGACTACACAGCAGACTTTCTGGCTCCACTTCCATTGTTTGCATGGCTGCATTGCTCCTTATCCACAGACTGGATTAGCATAAGAATACTGTCTTCTCCTTCAGTAAGCAATCTCCCCCTCCTGCCATCCCCTACAGACAAAACAGTGAAGGACTTTATTTAAGGATAAAATGTTAAAGGCCGTTGTTTTGCAGTTCAATGTCGCTATATAAAATATTAAGTAATTCAGAAGAATGAGGCACACAAATTCTTGCATACCCACAGTGCAAGAAAACTTGGTGTTACAACTTTCAGCCTTCTTTGTATGCCAGCGACATTCCAGACAATTAAACAAAGAACTATCAGAATATTTAAGGGAAACAAATATTTTGAATTAGATAGGGCTGGGTTTTGGAGGGGGTGTTTGGGATGAAGAGGAGAGAAATCAATGTCAACACATTTTTTAAGGGTGCAAGATATTAAAAACATAGGGCATGACCCCATGTGCTCTGCGGATTTTAATCTGTGGAACTGGCTTCTAAGATTTTGAATGGGGTAGACGTGACATATCTGCTGGGGGGGACGGACCCCAGCTATAGTTATGGGAAACTGTTTGAAGAGTGAAAGTGTAGAATGATAAGTTAGACCATACAATTTGTTAAATCATGTCATCTCAGGACTTACGCGGATGAACTTTGGGTCAGAAGATTTGCCCAACTTGTTAGTATTTCATTAACATTTGTGAATCTAACTCGAAGAATGTAGAGGGGCAACACCAACATTTCAGATTCAATGCTCCTGGTTGCTTTACAATAGTTAAGTAATCAGAATCAGACTGTGGAACTTCCTCCCTTCCTCTCTACCATTAGAGGGGGGGTGGGGGAGTCCAAGGAAGTGGGAGAAGCAATACACGCAGCTCACTCTATTATTCTTGCATTACCAACTGCTAAGCTAAGAGTAGTATTACACAGAGCCCTAGCATTTATCAACACCAGGCTGTAACACACTTTTGTTTATAATTATGATCTATTTCACAGCAACTCTTCCTCATTTATGCACAAGGTAATTAATGCACTCTTTTTATAGAGTGAGAACTGAGCAACTGATGATTCTAAATTGTACAGGATGGTCAAAACACATCACAACTGAGAAGAGCTCCAAAATGATTTCTAAAAGTTGTGTGAATGGGTTGTAAAATGTCAAAATGCAATTCAATGTAAACAAGTATAAAAATGATGCAGGGGGAGACGACTTAATTTCGCATAGGATACATGGTCTTGATGTCTGAACCGGTGGTAACTGACAAGAGCAAAACCTTGGAGTTGGGAGAGAATAGTTTGATGAAGATGCCGACCCAGTGTGTGTGGTAGCTGCAGAAAAGGCAGATTTCATGCTAGGGAACTTTCAGAAAGGAATTTATAATGAAACTGCTGATATAATTCAATTATACAAATCTATGATGCAACTACACTTTGAATACTAAGTACTGTTCCGGTCATCTCACTTCAAAAAGGACAGTGTAGAGCTGGAAAAGGCTCCAAAAAGAACAACAAAAATGATTGATTGATGGGATAGAATAGCTCCCCATGAGGAAAAGTTTTAACATTTTGGGATTTTCATAAAAGATCAATAAGAGGAGACATGATAGAGTTGTACAAAATTATGCATTGTGTAGAGAATGTGGATAGAGACAGGTTTGTCTCTGTCTTTCAACTAGGGGACATTCAATGAAGCTGAATGTTGGAAGATTCAGGACAGGCAAAAAATATATATACTTCTGCACACAGTGCACAGTTAAACTATGAAATCTGCTCCCATAGGATGGCCACCAACTTCAATGGCTTTAAAATAGGATTAGACAAATTCATGAAGATATGGCTATCAATGGCTACTAACCATGGTAGCTATGTTCTACCTCCACTTTGGGGTTTCTCAATATCAGTTGCTGGAAACCACAGGAGAGAGGAGGCTTCCCACAGGCAACTGTTTGGCCACCGTGAGAAGAGGATGCTGGACCAGATGAGCTACTGGCTTGATGCAACAGGCGCTTCTTGTATTTTCATGCTGCACATTTATTAAATGTCCTTATGTTTTGAGGTGCTATTTGCATGGCATATTCTGTTTCCAAAGGAGCAGATTTCCCCCCCCCAATTGGTGAAAAGAGGGTAGTATCTCCATTTGTCTGGACAGGAAAGAGTACCCACAGCCAGAGTGAGCAAACTACAGTGGTACCTCCGGTTAGAAACTTAATCTGTTCCAGAGATCCGTTCGTAACCGGAAACCATTCATAACATGAGGTGCGCTTTTGCTAATGGCGCCTCCCGCTGCCGCCGCGCCGCTGAAGCACAACTTCCACTCGCATCCCAGGGCAAAGTTTGCAACAAGGGGCACCTACTTCCGAGTGTGAGTTAGCAACAGTGGCATTTATGGATCTTTCCCTGCTGAAGAATGGAGTATAGTGAAGCATGGGCATAGCCGGGGGGGGGCAGCAGATGCCTTTTGGGCAATATTTCTACCAGTGCTTTCCTCTCAAAAAGCTCAACAACTTTGGCTGATCCCCTAAAAAAATGCTCTGCCTGCCCCCCTAACGAAAAACCTAGCTACACCCATGCAATGAGGGCAAAAGGATTGACAGAAACTACTTATTCAGTGAGTTAAGGACTACTGGAATGAAACTAATGTTCAAAGCAGATGCAACCTTTTAATGTGAGGTGAAAAATACTTTAACACACATTCCAGAATTTGTGTTCAAACCATTCCCACTAAACGCAAATTGCTCTCTCTCTCTCACACACACACACTCTCTCTCCACTCTAATAGAAGTAGATGGAGGAGAACTCTGAACTGGCCCTTTCAGATGCACAGTTATCTTAGGATCACCATTTAAACTGAAAAGATCTAAAGTCTAAATCCAACAATTCCCAACATCAGGTTTGTGTGCTGTTATACTGCTGGAGTGTTTCATTATGAGAAGTCTGAAGGAAACAACAGACAGGAAAAGCCAGGATCAGAAACCATGGATTGATTCTAACTAGTTCCAATAAACCAAACTCTAGAGTAACTGTAGTGACAACCATGGTTATTTTAACCTGAAAGCAGATTCTTCCAATCTCATTTTCATGCCTGAACTAGAAAAGAGAGGGCAAACCCAAGGTTCATGCCCAGATTCATTTATATAATACTGAAACTATGGTTTAAGCATGATGTTCAAACTCGGCCAACAAAACCCACAGTGGTACCTCTAGTTGCGGACTTAATCCGTTTCAGGATGCCGTTCACACCCCGAAAAGTCCACAACTAGAGCGCCTCTTCCGCGCATGTGCGAGGTGCAATCGCTTCTGCGTGTGCGCGAAGATCGCTTCTGCACATAGCCCGCAGATTGCTTCTGTGCATGCGCGGGAGGCGAACCCAGAAGTAAATACTTCTGGGTTTGCCACATTCGTAAGCTGAAAGTCCGTAAGAAGAGTGGAACGCAGCACGAGGTATGACTGTATTTTGCACTGATTGGAATGAAATGAGTGCATTGTGAGCAACTGTCCTTAGGAACTATGGCCAAAGGAGTTTCAATAACAGAAATACCAGAGTTTTCAGTGTTGCCCACAAAGGGTATCAGAAAACTATTAAGTTGAGCAGAACAGTTGGCTGATAGTAGAGGAAGTTGTGGAGCAACATTTAATTCAAGTTTGTAAGGACTCCTGTTTTGTCTCTCTTAACAAGTAAGTGGTTGATTTCAAGTTAGAGCAAGATAAACAGGCAACTATGTATTTTTAGGTATCATAAATGTGTTATGACTAAACAACTATGGACACATTCTTTCACAAAAATGTATTCCCTGAAGCTCAAAACAAGGTAGTTCTAAAAACAGTTTCAAAACAGACTCTAAAACCAATCTTAAAATTTCAGTAGATGAACAAAACAGAGTACAAAGATAACGTTCACACTTCTATAGCAACAGACTTGTATTTTCCCTTAGTTTTTTAAAGTGTTAAAATAAAATTGTTTCATGGTACCCCCCAATTAATGAAAATCAATGCTAAGCAGTGTTGATATCGGGGCGGGCGGGGGCTTTTTATGAGGAATCCCAAAGTTCCTTAGCGTAAAATTATAATGTGCTTGAAAAGGAAAGCAAGTGCTTCATTTCTGTGGAACATGAGTGTGAATTTTAAAGGGACACATATTTTAAGGAAATGTTGCTTGGGATCATTATATATTTTGCCATGTACACAATATTTACCTAAATTCCCCTATGATGCATTTTTATGAATCTTTTGTTATGTTTCTCCACAATTTCAGTATTCGCAACATAAATACACACAATTTAAAACTGAATGTGAAATAAAACTAGATACTGGATCCAGAACTTCTCACAAAAGTAAGTACAATGAAAGCTATCTGAACAGAAACAGAATCATAATTTTAATTATTGAATTATCTCATTTTAATAGCAAGTGAAAATTACAGTAATACCAAGCTAAGTGTTTTACTAGAATGGGTTTATTCTACTTGACACTCACCATTATGTCCCAAATTTCAATATCATAGATGATTTTTTTCATATCTTTCCTTTAAGTTGCCCTGAATTTTTCCTGCTATTTATTCCCTTGGACTTTGTTTACTATTACTTCATCAGTATCTTCTGCAAACTCCCTCTTGTGCCTTATCCAATGAGAGCATTCTGAAGGGGATAAATGTATCCAAGCCTATCTTTCAAACTAGAGTGTGAACAGGACCTTTCTCTTTAAAAATACTCAGAAGTATAACTTTGCCAGTAAGATTTCATCACCATTCATTTAAAACACTGGTTCTCAGAGGGTGTGGTGCACCACACAAGTGTGGCGGGAGAGGCTGGAAAGTGTGCTGCAAAGATTCAAGGACAATCAAAGAAACCTTTTAGTGTAGTATAATGTCAAAATATTTTTCTATTTTCAAAATATGAATAACTAGCTTTTCAAAATGAGACTAGGAGCATCAAGTGATACTGCAAGCTCACACCTCTTATTGAGTTTGTATACATACTTAACATACATGTGTAAGAGGCTCATTTAGAATTATATTTTGGAAATGAGTCATGTTCTTATGTAGCTGCATTGTTTCACACTTTCTGGATGTCCCATGATCATGTTATGAAGTAGTTGTTTTCTATATGATAAATCAAGCACTGCTAAGTAGTTGTTTCTTCTTGTTTTGCAATGTACTTCTTATCAATAAAATAATGTGATGTGGTGTGGCCCAGAGAAAAAAGCTTGAGAACCACTGATTTAAACAATGACATACTAATGTCCATCTATCTGGGCCAGTTTCTGCTGAGACTCATTATTATGTGTCCAACCATGAACAAACTTCTGCATGTAATGATAGATCAGATATTGGACCAATTTTACCCCATAAACGGAACAGCAATAAAAAACATCTGAACTGAGGTAGACTATTTTTAAATATCATATGCTAAACCAGGCTTCCTTCACCTCGGCCCTCCAGATGTTTTGAGACTATAATTCCCATCATCCCTGACCACTGGTCCTGCTAGCTAGGGATTATGGGAGTTGTAGGCCAGAAACATCTGGAGGGCCAAGGCTGAGGAAGCCTGTGCTAAACTATTATTATTTTTCTGCCAAGGGTTAAGGCACCATCCCTTTTGATCTTCTCAGCCACTCTGACCAGTAGGATTGGTTGATAGTTTGCCTAGAAGTTTACAAAGTGCCTGAAAAGGGATTTAATCAGCCTCTCCAACAAGGAGAGCCAACAGGCATTTTATATGATATTTTCAAATATGAAATACAATGGACGCTGATTGTCAATTATGTTTCAAGTGCCTGTAATGAAACTCATGCCCTCCTGCTACAGTGAGGACTAAAAAACCAGCACAGCAAGGAAGGCTGGTTCTTGTTTTTTGTTTTGTTTTGTTTATTTGCAGCTTTGAATCTGACCCAGATTCAGATTCAGATATTATAGGCCCCCCTCCCCCAGAATTTTGCTAGCCACCTTGAACTTTTAAGATAGGCAGGATATTGGTGCTTTAAATAAAAGTTAACATTTCTAATCCAACAGCCCATAAGAATGTTATATTTGAATTGAGCCCATTTTTGAATGGATGTTTGTTACCTTTTGCTGATGAGTGGGATGAAATGGTGCTGTAGAGTTGATATCCTGCAAACTTGTTTCATCTGTATTTCCACTTCATCAATTCCAAAATAAAATTGTAACAATGCATATTTCTTTAAAGCTGTAAGACAGGAAAAGAGTTGGAATTTAATTTCAAGCAGGCTTTTTAAGAGCTAAAAAGATGTGTATGTGTTTCATCCTACCAGCTATAGAGTATTTGTGCGCATAAATGTTAGTCTGCAAATAACACAAACTAACACTACACAGCCTCTCTGTACTGTGTAGCAAAGTACTTTGAAGGGGCTTTCAAAAGCAGTCTGTGATAGCATCATGAAGGGATCAAAAACCCCACTAGGCATGCCGGAGATGTTGGATATGCCTAAAGTCGTTATTTGGATGCTCGCCATCATCTGTAATGATGCACAACAACACAATTCTTCAAAGTGTTACATACATACAGGCTCAATTTTCATATTCAATTAACTGTATATAATTCAGGATGACAACCAACAGACATCTATAGTCTTGGCATAGTCAAAAACAAAAACAATTGAAGTGGGGATATAAAACTTGGTGTAGTAACTATGTTAACTTAGGGAAGGACTGGAAGAATCTTAGCCATCTGGTTGCTGAGGCTTCTAAAAACGCTATCACTCAGGAATTTAAATATTCTCTCAGTTTCCTATGTGATCTAGTGCCTTAAAGAACCTGTAATAGTTCCTAACTTGGCCCTCAGTTTTAAATAAATTGTTGCCATAAATAAGCTCTATTTTGACAATTCACTCCCCAAAATTGCATTCCCATCTCTTTTTTTAAAAAAATAAAAAAGCAGTTCTATGGGGAAAGGCAAGTGATTAAAACGGTCAAAGTTGGCTTTAAGTTAAGAGGAGATATCTTGCATTGTGAATACATATTTTGGAAGGCGGGGTAGTATGCTGGCTCCTGGACTCTGTATAGCAGCTATATGGCTGATAGGGTGGGGGAGAAGTGGAAGAGGTTGAGAAGTAGGTTTGTATAACTACAGCAAGCCACTCCTGAAAAGTAGGATAAATATGCTGGGCTGAATCTTTAGAGGAACACAATTCTCTGCACAGACTCTACCTACTGTAAACTTCCTCTCCACCCCAGCAAGATGGATAGGTTTGTCTGAAATACAGAAGGGTAAAATGGAAGGGCACTGCTCTGTTTTCTCAGCCCTTATTGTGGGTTCAGAACTCTTGTGTGGTTCAGATCTTTAAGAGTGTCCATGTACATGCTTCAATATTTTTGTGAAACAGTATGTAACTCTTATGACAGATTTCCATTTGGAATGGCTAGTATTCACAAGGTTGAGACCATGGCAAAATCATAAACATGTTCAGCACCAGGAATAAATTTGAGGACCAACCATTCATTAAGATCTACAGGTCAGTATAAAAACAGCTTCCTTGTGCCTCCTGCAGAAATATGTGTGTGTGTGTGTGTGTGTGTGTGTGCGCGCGCGCGCGCACACACACACACACACACACACAGGAACATAACACTGATGAAGGCAGAAGCAGCTGAAAAAAATGTCTACACAAAGGCTAACACACAATCTGGGAACCACAGACTCTGTAGCTTGTTATGTACCTACTTCAAAAACACTAAATATGCTCACCCCACCTTCTGTTATGCCATCAAGTGAAAGAGCTGAAAAGTTACGAGGGTATTTTGACACCAATTGATGGTTCCAGTGGGAATGCAACATGGCCTGCAGCATACTCCTACCAGCTGCCAGAAAGGCTGCATGACTATGCAATAAATTATGCTACTTCAATACTATTAAAAAACACTACAAACATAAAAATGATGCTGTTGCACATGCATACTGATATGCAGCTGGGCAAAAATAAGGGTTCTAAATCCTAAATCAGGAGTGGGACATATGGAGAACCACAGGTGCCCCATTAGTGCTTTAGGATTTTGAAGTCGATTTTTGTCCAACTACATTGTGTCAGCATGCAGAGTTCAAAATCTTGAAGGCCTGGGTACCTGTGGTCCTTCAGAGGCTGTTAGTCACCATCTCTTCTCAGCCCCTACTAATGTGGTCAATGGTCAGGTTGCTAGGATTCTATTACGAAAATTGTAGTCCAAAAGCAATTGATGGGTCACAGGTTCCCCAGTCCTGTGCTAAAGAAAGACTTCCACATTGTCCATAATGTTCTGGTTAAGCTGAACACAGCAAGCTAATGAGCCTGACTCAAGCTAATTCCAAAGGTTAACACGTGCAGTTCTGCCTTTGGCGTGAGCAGACAATCAAGCACTCAGCCCTCAAAAAATTAAGTTTCAGGATTGCTACCTCAAAGCTTCATAATAACCTTTGTCATTACAAGAAGGTCATAATGTTCTGCCTCCATGCACATTCGTAAGTGTTCCTATCATTGGTTTAACAGGCCTTGGGAATCAATAATAAATTTGTGTAAAATGGAGCAACCCGAAACTAACTCAAATATCAGATAACACCAGTTCTTAAAGACTGCAGTCTTTGCTGAATAGACAGGCTGACATTAAACCTCATTATCAAACACTCTTTTTATATTTGGAAAATTCTTGGTTTTTCCACACACTATAGAATATAATTATAAAGCCAAAACATAAAGTGTTTTTCCTACGCATTTGCTGAAATCTCATTAATCTTGTTAATGTCTGTTGGAACTCATATAAACCACTGAAAATAGGAGCATGGTTCTTGGTGTACTGACACCAACAGAATATCTGCTATATCATTTTTCTGACAAACCTACATGTCCTATTTGAGACCTTATTAAATTTCCCACAGCCACAATGTGTGCGAAAATAACATCCACAAACAAGCCCAGATGGAATCCTGAGACGTTTTGTGGAAAACTGTGGGGCCAGTTAAAGCCCCACCCCACCCCAATGCCATCAAGGAGACCAGAAGTGATTCAATCCTTGATAACTCCCTCTCCTATTGCCACACCTTATAGCTAAAATCACTGACTTGATCACCTTCTGCAAGAAGAAAATGCAGGCTTGTGGGAAGGGCTGCTTCAGAAATGCAGACCCATAGGCTTTCATGGTTTTGACCAAACTGCGGGAGGAAGTGGAAGACAGGAGTGCCTGGTGTGCTCTGGTTCATGGGGTCACGAAGAGTCAGACATGACTAAACAACAACAACAACAACAACAAGGCTTTCATGGAAGAGTGGCACAAACTTCAATGAGCTGTAAGGAAGTTCAATGAACTTCACAACAGAACTGATATAAAGCAGCCTGTGTTAGTTCAGAGGGCATATAACACACAGTAAAGTGAAGCTTCTTCCACTTGATAAGTAATAGCAATCAAGATGGAGGAGCGCTCCCACAGTATGCCGCTCAATTTGTTAATAAGCAAGTTCAGTTCATCTATTCTTTCCTCCAAAATACAAAAAAGATTACCAATCCAAAATATTAAGAATTCCTCCCCATGTTTTAAAAATCTGCTTAAGACCTATTTCCATGATTGCATGATTTAGGCATGCAAAAAGAATCAAACCTCAATTCTACCTCTCCTGTATTAAGGGTAAACAAGGGAGGAAAATGCTTGCCTAGGAATTTCAGTGCCTTAAGGCTGATCTTAGGAAGAGAAGCAACTACTTGTGTTGGCTTCATATAAGAAGCAGGTGCTATTGTAGTACTGCCAGGGGGGAAAATAGGGGAATAAAGTTTTTCAAATGTGAATCAGTTGTGGGATAAAAACTAGAGGCTAGATACTGCAACTGAACTGAACTGAACTGAACACAATTATTCTCTTTCCCCAAATTATGGCAAGACATCTTGATCCCCACCATTTTTCCTGTGGTTATGTCTATGGATTACATATTCTGAGGGATGTTTCAGAAGCTGTTTACTAACTATACATGCCAATTTCATTACTTCTGTAATTTTTGCAAACACAGAAACTAAATACTTTACAATAGTGTGTGTACATCCCATCATAGAGCTACAGTTGTACCTCAGGTTAAAGATGCTTCAGGTTACAGACGCTTCAGGTTACAGACTCCACTAACCCAGAAATAGTACCTCGGGTTAAGAACTTTGCTTCAGGTTGAGAACAGAAATCGCACAATGGCGGCGACGCGGCGGCAGCAGCAGCAGGAGGTCCCATTAGCTAAGTGGTGCTTCAGGTTAAGAACAGTTTCAGGTTAAGAATGGACCTCCAGAACGAATTAAGTTCTTAACCCGAGGTACCACTGTACTTCACAAAAATACTGTAGCCAACGACTTTAAAAGACTATAGAATTTTTGCAGGACCACAAGCAGTTACAGCAGTCTGTGACAATACTTTGCTAAAAACTGCGAGAGCCTTTTTTCCAACTCGCAACTTAAGAAAGAAATGGTCAGAGAAATCTCAGAAACACACATATTTCAATCTGGCTGAGACTTTTACACAGTGCTTCCTGTGTATATCCACACTTGGAGTATAATAAAAGCAGACTTTTCAGTCACTACATCTTTAACTAGCAATAAACTGATCAAAGGTATCATTCTTTTTTTCACAGTTCTGTTGCATGCATACAACTAACTGCACGAGTTAAAAATAGAAAGTCCATATTTTGCATATCTGCAAACTAACATCACATCTTTGTGGAACTCAATGTACTAAATAGCCATGCAAAACATTATTTATTTATTTTAAAGGCAGGTATTACTAGCTATAAGAATGATCGACCTAGTATAAACACAAAAAGTTGAGAGAATTTTTTTAGCAATGTTCCATTAAAGTTAGACATATTTCTTACAAATGTATTCATGTAAGGCAACCTTTGATTTTTAAGTAGCTAACTGCATGGATAAAATTGTGCATTTGCTTATGTAGTCCCAAGATTAAAGGCAAGTGGTGCCTCACACAAATAGTTTGAACTGGATTCCTCCTCCCCTCCCAACTAAACTGATTGAACCACCATCTGTGTGTTTCCAAATTCAAGGTGTATGGCAGACATCTTTCAATCACCAGCTTGTATAAACTTAGATTGATGTGCCTTCCCCACCCTTGCTTTCACAATCTGCCCCATATATATTAATCCTCATATGGTCTCATCAATTTCATAAATGTGTCTGAAAAGGGAGACGTCAAAGTTATTGGCATAATGGGAAACTTTAGCCTCTTGAGAAACAAAAATCATGATTCGTCATTGTTCTTATTTTGCTCTACATCATAAGCTGTGCTCAAGACCAACTCTTTTCCTACCAATGTCCCTGATCAGCTATGGGAAACCAGCAATATTGTAATAAACATAACCATCTGATCACCATGCCTGCCTCTCTGAATTGACCCCCCCCCTTGCTGATTAAGCTGTCCTCTCTCTCCTCCCACCCCACCCTCCTGCAACCTCCTCTCCACCATTAAGAGGTATGTTCTTTCAGGACGAGGCCAGGACAGGAGCATACTGTCCTGACTGGAATGAAAAATATTGAGAGAGAGAGAAGGAAGAGGTGCAAGCCTTTCCTGCTTCATTTGATTACAACTGAGCTGAAGAGCTTTTTGAGCATGAAGAGAAAATACACGTCAATGTGTAACTATTACTAATGGTTCATTTCTTTTACTATGTAAGAGTGCATGCAGCCTTGTGAGAGAGAAGTCAACAAGCAATTTCCTCTATTCCTTCTATAACGGATCATAGAAATAAGAATAAAGTGCCACCTCGTGCACACAGTTATCAACTAGATAGGTTAGTTTTTGTTCGCCCTGAACAAAAAGTAAAGGGACCAAACTTTCATACGCGTATAAAAGTAAAATTTGGCAAAGTAATAACTAAAAACATGACAACTGTGATTATATGATCAGCATAGTAGACGATATGGCAGCTGCACTTAAAAATTCCTGGAGAAAAGAAAAATTGTTTTCCCTTTCCAGGCCCCCTTTAAAGAAAATCTCTTTTGGTCTTTCCCCTGAGTGGGGGCAGGGCTAAAGACGACTGGCAACTGTGTATTCTAGCCAGCATGTCTCCAGCCTTCAAGTGTAGTGGTAGGCTCTGGAATGAAGAATGAGTAACTTGATCTTTTCCCTTCCCTTCTGCTTCACAGCAACATTTAGAAAGTAATTTAACCTCTTAAAATGGCATCTCAGCACTGGTTCATAGAGTTATTCTGCTGAAAGCGGGAAATATTAGGAGTTTTAAGCTTTTTTTCTTTTCTTTTTTTAAAGGAGAATTTTAGAAACATTTATTGAAGCATATCTATTGATGTGTGTCTGTTTTCAGGAATCGAGGCATCTTGGTTTCACAATAAACTTATAGCACAATGCTAAAAATGTTTACTCAGAAATGTTATTGATTTCAGTGGAACTTGTTTACGATTAAAGTCTGTGATCCACAGCACTTGATAGTGTAGCTCATATCTTGAATTATCTGCAGTGCTCTCTACATGTGTTACTTGTTTGCTTAAGCTGAACAATTGTCATTAAAGTCACTTATATTCTGAAGATTTCCTCTGCTCTGCTTTCTAGGGAGGCTGCTGTCTTCTCTGATAAAATGGATATTCTACCAATTACAGGGGAATAACCAAGATGCAAACAGTAAAATGGATTTGTTATTGGTTATACTGTGTATATATAAATGGCACGCACCCAATACAAATAAGCAAACTATGCAAATGATTCCTGGACATGGCTGCAACTACATAACAATTTCAATACCGCTCTTTACAGTCCATTAGTACATTAACCATTATAAGAGCCACAGCAAACTCCATTTAAGTTCTGTACAGATACTTGGTGCTTTGTTTTCTCCCATCCAGGTTCAGGGTAACTACAATGTGCTGTTAAATCTAATCAGTTTGCCTACAAACCAGCATTACAAGCTCAGTTCAAACAATGGTTTCTCATTTTGGTTTGAAAGTAAACAATGGCTCACAGTGACCATAGCTTGCCTCGTTCAGACATAAAGGTAAATTATAGTTACCATGAACACAGAACTGAAAAGGGGAACTGGGAGTGCAAAAGGGGAGAAGAGAGCATCTTATTGTATGATATGGTCAATGTGTCTCAAACAAACATGAAGTGGAGAGTCACTTATCTTTGTTATACACCAGCTGGGTTCACATGTAACACTAAACTATGGTTCAGTGCTGTATATGTTAGCTGGAATTAACCCAAGCAAAGCTTACTCCTCCCATACAACAGCAAGTTCTTTGTCAGTGTTTACTTCCAGTTTCCCCTAATCTTGCCTTTTCATGAACTAGAATCACAGAATCATAGAGTTGTAGAGTTGGGAGGGAGGGAAAACAAGTCAGCTTGATTTGAAACTGATTTGATTTGAAATTGATTATTTTCTGATAGATCATGATCCCTAATCTGCTTACAAGAACAGGTTGAGTAGTAGATAGGTAGCCGTGTTGGTCTGCCATAGTCAAAATAAAAAAAATTCCTTCCAATAGCACCTTAAAGACCAACTAAGTTAGTTCTTGGTATGAGCTTTCGTGTGCATGCACACTTCTTCAGAAGTGTGCATGCACACGAAAGCTCATACCAAGAACTAACTTAGTTGGTCTTTAAGGTGCTATTGGAAGGAATTTTTTTTATTTTAAGAACAGGTTGAGTGGGGCAAACATAAAAGTAAATACTGGCAAAGTCCTTCTCATTCCTGCACTTGGAACTTCAAGTTAAACCAAACCATAGTTTAGCATTATGTGCTAGTGAAGCCAATGTAAAGCACAGACAAATACAAAATTAATTTCAGTAACATAGAGCTGTATATTACATGTACATTTTATTGTTCATCCACGACTTCCTATGTCCAGGAAGGCTGATTCACACTGTGACAGGCTGGGGGGGGGGGAACCTTACTCTGGCAATGTTCTGATGAGCCAGCATTTCTTTATAAGACAATAAGCTTTAAGGACAGGGATACAGAAATACTTATCCGCCCCCCAGGAAATCTCCTACTGTTGAACACTAAATTAATATGGAAGATATGTTAAACTGAAAAAAATGTAGCATCAGAAGATTAACATCAAAATTATTTGGCATCCTAATCAGCATTTGATTTTCACCAAAGAATGAAGCAATACAAAGCCCTAGCTATAGTCTCAGCTCACTTTACCACTATAAAAAAGCAACAGTACAGCATCCTTTATGCACTTTCATAATGTCTCTGCTTTATTAGGCAAAATAGTCTCCATGCACTCATTCTGGCATCTTTGAAAATAAATTAAGAGAAAACAGATGCATTGGCAGAGATGCATGGAAAGCACTCAAACTTCAACCATGTCAGGGATCTATTGTGCTATAAATATAACAACATGCAACCTAAGGAGGCTTCTCTACTGATACACTTGTCTTTTCCATAGCAGCAGTAAGCAAATATGGATTAAACGCTTCATGAAAAAATGAGAATGCCCTTTGTTACTTCTGTAACACGGTCAATGACAACAGGTTTAGCTGACAGAACCACAGATATAAAACAACACAATAGTGACCAGTACAGTAATAAAAATGTATTAAGCAAGCAGTAAGCTTCTCTAGTATAGCAACTAATAAAAGAGGGTACAATCGATCCCAAGCTAAGCTCCTTTAGTTATTCTGATTCCAACATGATTTAAGCTTCAATGCTACAGTCCCTTATCTGGGAGTGCTTTGGGAGGCAGAGGTGGCCTCTGTTGCATGGATTTGTTACCAGCTTAAGTGAAATTTGGAGGGTCGCAATGAGAGAGGGGGCCCTCTCAGTGGTCACATCCATCCATAGGAACTATCTACGCCAGGATGCTTGCCTAAGGCATACATTACAATCCTTTTAACCAATGTAGACTTGCAACTGAGTACAGTACACATGCATAGGATTGCACTGTTTAAACAGCTAAACTTGGTTTGATTGCACTCAAAGAAGGTTCATGCACAGCAGCCCAATTCACATTACCAAGTGTAAAGAGTAGTTTAAACACTATGGACTATATCCAATGCTACTACTCCATTTGTGCAATGTAACTTTCCCCTCCTCTCCTCTGCACTTCAAAATTTGCTCCAGACCATTGTAGTACCTCTGATATAGATTTGAGGGTTGCATGGGCAGAGAAGAAGGGAAGACCTTGTTGTGTGACTGGAGGTTGTTCATGCAGCATTGAATACATTCCTTAATTGGGAAACATTTTCTTTAAAAAGTGTGTTTTACTGCCTTTCCTTTATCTGATCTGAGAAGGAAGTGAGGGTAGTTACCTCAGCTTGAACAACACATGAATCATGACCGAGCTGTATCTTGGGGTAGAGGAGATATGCACCTGCAAATGTCCTCCTTTTCTCCTATGACAGCCATATTTGGAATCCTTTGGAAGTAGGAATGGGTAAGACTGATTAAAACTACTATATAGGATAAAATGATCTAGAAGAATCTATCACTAGCACTACTAAAAGGAATCAATTTAAACCTAGGTTAAACAAACATTTATTTCTTTATTACATTTATATCCCACTTTTCATCCAAGGAAGTCAAGATGTCATACAAAGTTTCCCCCCTCCTTGTTTTATCCTCACAACAACCCTGCAGGGTAGGTTAGACTGAGAGACTGTGATTGGTCCAAGGTCACTCCATGAGCTTCATGGCTGAGTGGAATTTGAAGCCATGGTCTCCCAGGTTACAGTCCAACACACTACCACTAGATCACACTGGCTCCCATGAGATATTTCAGGTATCTCTTCTATAAACATGCTGATTGATTTTATAACCATGAATGAGGTCCATCATATCATGAGCAGATACCCACTCCCACAATAGGCCTTCATCTTTTCTTCCCCACTACAACTCCCCACAACTCCAAAATCTGCTCTTGAGTCTTGGGGGATCATCTGGAGCAGATTTGGGGTGTGTGCAGGGAGCTGGATGAGAAAGAAGGGAAACCAGAAAGCAAGTTGCACAAGTGCATTTTCATTGCCAAGTGGCTGGACATCATTCAGTATCATTCCATTGAAGACGTTCTCATTCTCTCACAACAGACAGAGGTAGAGATGGGATGTTTGTGCAGATTTTATTTCCCCTAATGTCCGAACACACTGCCAGCACACATATGTGAGCTTGGGCATGTGCAGGAGAAAGGTAAACAGAGTTCAGGTGGGCCCTCTCAGAATTCTTGATGAGCATGTACTGCATATCACACTCACTTATTTACCACTCTATAAAACCATAGGTATCTGACAGCACACTTTGGAAGTAGACCTTGTGCAGTTACAGGAGCAAGGGCACTCAGGGTCCTTTACTTGAAGGCCCAGTCCCCAGAATTTTTCCAGAGCAATAGCTGGTAGTGAGCACCCACCCCTGCCTGGATGGGAAGTAGATGCTCATGTCCGGGTTTCAATCTGAAACTGAATTGGTTGGTATAAAATTGGAGTATAATCACTACCCAGCAGTGTTAGAAACTGGGATAGAAAAGCTAGGAGCCTGTGGGCACCAAAACAGAATGTCTAGTTGCCCGGGGGGGGGGGCAGCAACACTTTTTATTTATTATTTGGATAAGCACAAACTAATACACAATTCACATAAATGACACATTGTTAATATCACAATTTAGTAGAAATTATGTTTACAGTTTTCAAAACACTCTCCTCTTTATTGATAAAATTCCTTAACATATTGTCCATCCTTAACATATACTTCGAGGCTTCAAAGCACATGCATTTCAGTAATCAGTCAGCCAGGCACAAATCAGTGTCAGCCAGGCACACACAAAAATAGTACCCAGCCTTTTTGAGGTGCTCACAAATGGAGAATCTTTAGGCATGAATCTTTAGGCCTGGCACCCTGCTAATTTCGAACCCTGCCACCCAGATAGACACAGTAGATGACCCAATGAAACAGGATGGCAATGATACAACGGCTTTCTGTAAAGCTGATTCCTCTCATCCCTTTTTGCTCACTCATGTATAACATTTCAGCAATGTATTTTTAGATTATTTCTTTCACAGCTGTACCTCTCTGCAGGCCTCATGTGCAACATAGGCAAACCTACTATCTGTTGGAATTCCTGCTCCGTGATTGGAGTCATGGGATTGTTGTCTTTCACATGACGGTGTATGTTTTGACTCCACAGTGTGGGAAGTGATGGGAGACAGGATGTTTGTGTTACTGTGTTCCATGAAGTGGGACTATTGTCCTTTGTTCTTTCTTTTTGCTGTCTTATGCTAGAGAGAGAGGGAGCCATGTTGATTAGCCAAAATACTGAGTTGCTGAGTTCTGTTACACAAACTGCAAACACTCTGCAGATCCCTAAAGTGTGCCAATGTCTGTTGGCATCAGTCACTGTGATGTTTGGGCAGAAAAAAGCTTTTGATGCTCCCGAACAATGACCAGGAGGGAGAGAACATGCCAGTCGGGCATGTGTCTCTACCAGGGTCCTACTCGAGTGTAGGACGAGCTCCTGAAACTATCTACTGAGCCAGTATTTCCTTGATAAAAGTTATTTTACAGTGCAATCCTATGCCTAACCACTGAACCACAAAAACCACTGAACTGAATACTGGAACAGTGCTCACTCCTAGCTACGTGGTTATAGGACTCTAACCTTAATGTGGGGAAAAATCATGTTAGTGTTAAATTCCCCCCTCCCATGACATTCTTATACAGTGCAAATACCAAGTAGATTTTAGCCTTCACAAGCACACACACACACACACACACACATTTCAGGAAGCACATTTGGATTTTAGAACAGAAGATAGACTGCAAGTCAAATCATATGAACAATGAAGTTTTCTAGTATATCCTGGTACATTTGGCTAGATGTCAAATTCTCAAGCGAAGGCAAAGTACTATAGCAAAATAATTTTAATCTACAGTCTGACATGCTAGAAACATCTCTCATAACAACCCAATTGATGGGCCACTGGCCTGGGTAACAGCAATGTGCTTTAAAAAAAAAAATCAGTATAACATATTGATCAACTAAAAGGATACCCCCTAATCAAACTGGACAGAAGGATTTTTTTTTTTTAATTTCCAATGCTTATAAAGCCCTCAGGTGCCAACCAACTTATTCAGAGGCATTCTCCCTTCTCTCAAACACAGGAATGCCTTACCAAGATTATGCCTACAAGGACAAATGTGTGCATCTCTAAAAATTAAGTAAACATGTTTTGTGCTTCAGAAATAATGCTTTCCCATATGCAAATTTAACTGATTCATCAGTTATTTAATTCAAAACTGATATGAGTAATCCACTAGAAGCTGTAACCCTAAAAATATTTGAAATTTTGAAATATTTTGGCATGCCAGTATAGAAGTGTCCAGGCAAAAATGATTTTTCTTTCTCTGAAC
Organism: Podarcis liolepis; assembly: GCF_965112155.1. Classification (NCBI taxonomy): domain Eukaryota; kingdom Metazoa; phylum Chordata; class Lepidosauria; order Squamata; family Lacertidae; genus Podarcis; species Podarcis liolepis. The sequence goes on from NC_139556.1 coordinate 26,536,603, forward strand.
TAATCTGTGGTCACTGCACTGGCAATGAGCGCCAGTTCCAGACTAAGGTACTATAGCCATAGCTGCTGCTTAAACACCCAGCAGCTTCAGTGCACAACTGCCTTGCAAAATCATATTCATAATATGTGATTCAGGCCAGCTATGGTTCAGCTTTGCAGCTGCAACTCAGGAAGGAGCAAAAGGTATAACCTATTGCCCCCTCCCAATCAGCTGCCCCTGTTCTTTTTCCTTGCATTGTGGGGACAGGGGGGTGAACAGAAAACAAAGTAGATCCCTTTTTCTTTTGCTTGTCTGCTTCTGTCTCTACCTACTCTACTCCTGAGCCACAGAGGCAGACAGGTACATGCAAGTGAGTGGGTGAGGAAGCAAAACCTGTCTCTCAGCTCTCACTTTCTCCTTTATTTCTTTGCTTCCTGCTTCTTTAATAGCACCCTGATTGTCAACTTCTAGCTCACTTTACTCAACTTAAACTTAAGTCACTTGGGAGTAGGGGTGATGTGGCACATTCATTTCTGTTTGGTAAATAAACCTTAATCAAAAGTATTCAATGTTCATTTTACACGCTGCATAAATACTAAATATTTTACAAAAAAACCAAAAGCATTTAAATTTATCTGAGTGGGGGCGGGGATCAATAAAGCACACTTGGGTAGCAATTTGTTTGGAATTTGTTTTTATTAGGATATGTTAGTTAAAGTTTAAGAAAAAATTAAGGTACTGAAATTGTATGTAGGCCTGTGTGCAAGTACTTCCTAGGGACAATCATCTGGAAAAAGTTAATTACAACATTACAACTAACAGCTATTTGATTCATTATGTTAATGATTAATTTTATGGGGAAAATGTATTTTTAGGAATGGAAAATATTGCACAGAAAAATATAACAGTGGAATTTTTTCCACTCGAAGTCACTGTGGGTGGGTGGAAAATAGGGCTAGGAGTAAGATTTTTTTAAAGAGAATTTTATTATTTTCATTAAACATTACAAACAGCACACAGACATATTTCAGTTACAAACCTGAACAAAGCAAAGTAACCTCGGCCCAGTATACCTGAAGGAGTGTCTCCACCCCACTGAGGGCCTACTCAGCAGTGGCATCCTCCCTGTAGAACGCCCACCCATCAGATGTTAAGGAAATGAACAACTGCCTATCTGACTTTTAGAAAACATCTGAAGGCAGCCCTGTATCAGGAGGTTTTTAATGTTTGAGGTTTTACTATGTTTTTATATGTACTGTAAGCCACCCAGAGTGGCTGGGGAAACCCAGCCAGATGGGTGAGGTATAAATATTATTTTATTTATTTATTTAATTAAATTAATTTCTTCTTCTACTACTACTACTACCACCGAAGCAAGGAAAGTATCAGTAAATGTAATATTACTCATGCATTTGGAGATTCATCTTTCTGCAAGGTTCCTATGCCTCATGCATTACCCCACTTTCAGTGAACCCCCATGTGGCCTCCCCACATAGGTGCTTGGGAGACTAAGTATGGTGTCTTTTATATATGAAAGATAACAAAAAGCAAATCTCCTCAAGACTGTACCTTTTTAACACACCCTGATGGGCCACCTTCTCTGTTTAAGACAATCTGAGAGGGCTATGTCTTAGAATAATTAATCCAGGTCTCCAGTGGTGGCTCTCATTCCACTTTCCAGTAACAAGCCACAATCAGTTGTGCGGCTGTCAACAAAAATAACTCAATCACTAAGTTTCTGCTCATGGTAATAGGACTAAGGATGTGATAGGCTTCAATTCCTGGTCCATAATGGAAGGGACGCTGTCAAAAACATTTTCTCATTTATTTATTTTTTGCATTATATTGCAGGCCCACCATGAATGATAAAAGAATCATAATTTCCACAGCCATTCCAACATAATGGCGATCAACACTTGTTTATCTTGGAGAGCAGTGTTGGAAACCAATGCCAGTAGAAGAGAACCTTAAGGGACACTTCTTGAAGGCAAGCAGAGTTTATCTTTAATGGGAGGCAGGACCACAGCCCCTTCCATTTATGCTTGTCAATGTCAGTCCCAAAGTCCCCCCCCCCTTCCCAAGCTGGTGAAGGCAAGTAAAGCTGCCCCTAGAGTGATCTATCAACACACTAAAAAGCATGAGTAGCCAAACTAAGGCCCGGGGGCCAGATCCGGGGGCCAATCGCCTTCTAAATCCAGCCCATGCACGGTCCAGGAATCAGCATGTTTTTATATGAGCAGAATGTGCCCTTTTATTTAAAATGCATCTCTGGGTTATTTGTGGGGCATAGGAATTCATTCTTTTCTTTTTCTTTTTTCAAAATATAGTCTGCCATCCACCCTCCAAGGTCTGAGGGACAGTGGACTAGCCCCCTGATGAAAAAGTTTGCTGACCCCTGCTATAAAGCATAGAGACTGGTCCCCTATCTTGTAGATTTGTCCCCTTCCATGGGGATTTGCTGCAAATGAACATGCCTGAGGCAGCTAGAACCATGTAAACAATGTACCCTACAGCAGCACAATGACAGAATCCTTCTTAATGACTTGTTCTCCATATAATACGTCACTAATTCTATAGACTCCCCTAGATTCCCAGGCCTGAAGTTGCTGATACTTAAAGCAAAGTGATCCAATATTGAGGTGAACGGTGGCACACCCGGGGCCCAAACCAAACTCTACTCCCTCCATGTCAAAAGGGTTGCTTTCAAGAAGAGGTTACAAATTTTCCTCAGTGCTGCCCTGGACACTCCCCAGAAAGAGATGGAGGGGAAGAGCTCAATCTGTACCCAGGGTGTCTTCCAGGAGCCCCTAATAAGGGGAATTAGTTGCTTAACCTGAAAGGCAACATAATATAACTTTGAATGGAACACATGGTCTAGTCCTCCCCACCTCAATGTACTCTCGGGAGACTAGAGAAGAGACCCTTCTAAGAATATTAGGGAGCTGGGCAGGGGAAGGACTAGACTAAGTGAAAAATGAACATAATCCTTTAGCTGCAGTTCATTCATTTTCAGCTTTGCAATCTTGTTATAAAAAAGTGAACCTGGACATTCTGTTGCTACGCCCATAACCTAGGCTTAAGGTGCCATTTAGCTCCTAGCTTTCATATCTCAGTTTCTAACACTGAGCAGTCAGTGCATTTGGAAGCTGCATCCCTGTGGGCATTTAGGTAGCTATCCTCAGAGGACTGGGTTTGATGAGGGAAAGATCAGGCTATATGGTTAAGAGACAGGAAGTGTTGGGGATAGTAGATATACATTTATTGGGAGCTGGGTTTCTTGTACAGTGGTACCTGTAGTTATGGACGCTTCTGGCTACAAACACTTCAGGTTACGAGCTCCGCTAACGCGGAAGTAGTTGCTCCTGGTTGCGAACTTTGCCCCAGGATGCGAACAGAAATCGCACACCGGACGCAGCAGGAGACCCTATTAGCGAAAGCGCGCCTCAGGATAAGAAGGGTTTCAGCTTAAGAACAGACCTACAGAACGAATTAAGTTTGTAACCAGAGGTACCACTGGTTACAGACGCTTCAGATTACAGACTCTGCTAACTCAGAAATAGTACCTTGGGTTAAGAACTTTACTTCAGGATGAGAACAGAAATCGCGTGGCGGCGCAAGGCCCCATTAGCTAAAGTGGTATCTCAGGTTAAGAACGGACCTCCAGAACGAATTAAGTTCTTAACCCAAGGTACCACTGTACTGAGTATGACAGAAGCTTTGGAATGAGAACGGGAAAGGACACTGTGACTGGCAGGGTTCATAATGGTTGGGTGGCTGCATTGCAAAAGGTGAAAGAAACAATGGGGACAGTTAAATGGAGATTTATAGTTTGATTGTAAACCTTCAAAATAGGATGGAATATAAATGTAAAGAAATAGAAGGTGCAATGTGCCACATCTTAGAATTTAAGAAAGACAGATATCCACAGCTGCCAAGCAGATGTTTAATTCCACATTTTGATTCCCTTTCTTCTAGTTTATTTTTATTGGACAATCTCAGACTTCAAAGCTGACATCTGTTGTTTGACTTTCCACAATTTAATTTACACTCTCTCTTCTAATTCCTTATGCCAGAAAATTTTTCAGCATAATAGTTTCACATTAAAAAAAGGTGTGACCCGGAAAAGCACTATTAAGAGTGTGGAAGTCAAGAAGTAACCTGATTAATATTGCTTTAAAATTCATTAACAGAGCATTAAAAAATCCACACTGAGATCCATAGTTTCTGCAGAATACAGCTCTAGGGGCTTAACATATCCATCCCAGTTTACAAAATGTAAATTAGGGGCTTATTTGGAGTAATAAGGCTATGCATATTATCAAACAGTTTGTATCTGACAGCAAACTGTATTTTAATAAGTAAAATTATCAAATTTTAATGCATCTAAAGAAAATAAAAAGCTTTATTGGAACAATTTATCTATATCTATATTGATATTCATCAGAATAGTTTACAACAGTGACAACAGTCACCCATAAAACCATACAATAAAAACTATGCAAAATTTTAAAATCAGAAATCAGCTAATTATTACGAAAAGATGTAGAACTCTCTAACACAGATGCCGGGTGCCCTGAAACTAAGGATGGAACCAGTGTAATACAATGCCTTGGATAACCATCCAATTGAGTCAGTCCAGGAGGATACCATGGTCAACAGTATCAAAAGCCACTATCAAAAGCCACTGAGAGACTGAGCAGAAATAACAGGGTCACACTCCTTCCCATGTTTCTCTCATGAGAAAAGTCACCCATCAGAGTGACCAAGTCTGATTCAGTTCCAAGGCCAGGTCTGAACCAGCTTGACATTATAGTAAGCTTAGCAACAATACCGTTGCTTTCAGCAGCTACTTGTCCATATTATTTTTGGTTACTGTCTAGGTTTTTAAGGCAAAGTTGTTGCTTCAATGCATGCCACCTTGTAGAGAAAGCTTTATCTGTGGCAAACATAAAATTTGTATGAGGCAGTCCACTTCATTCTAGGATTCATCTGAATCCAATGCACATCCCTAACATTTACAGTGCAATCCTATACATTTGCACTCAGATGTAAGTTCTATCGAGTTCAATTGACTTTATTCCCAACTGGGTAAGAGATTACAGGTTTATACGGTCAGTCAAAGGCCCTGGATACAGACTTCCCATTTTTTGAAGAAGTGCTGTTCTATTAGCTACCAAATCTTGCTTCTGAATAGTTCTTAGCATGCTGTCTTCAAGTAAGTGCTCTTCCTTATTGTCCTTATTAATAGTCAAATAAAACCATTAGCAACTGTGAAAGCTTTCTGTCTTTAAACACATACAAATTCTGTAGTGCAAAAGGCATGTGGGCTGCATAGTGCTTAGTAAAGCTAGGCCACTTTATTACATTGCAAAAAAACAAACAAAGAAAACATTTTGTTTTAGCAGCCAAATGGTATGCGTGCTTGTTCAAGAAATAGATGTATTAACATGGAAAATGTGATTCACAATCTGTTTTTTCAGTGATTAAAATCAATCTAGTCTCAAAAATCTCTGTTAGACTGACACTTTTTGCAGAAAGCATTTCATAGTTCTATTCAGTCAATTATAGTTTGGCTGAAAGATTCAGCTGGCACGTTGTGAGAGAGATTACAAATCACAGTCTAGACTTCAGAGGAGATGTGCTGCTGCTTTTATTATATGCCACATTAATGATCAAATGCATATTGCTTTAAGTTATGCAATACTGGAGCACTTCTGGGGATTCTTACATTTCTACTTGAAGCTCAATACACTTTGCTCTGAATTAAACATATCTACTACCAGGTCCATTAGTAGAAGTGTGCAGTCATACAACTATCTGTGGTTGAGGAAACAAAGTTTTTCACATTTAATAAATCCTTTTTAAAACAGCAGCTTCTTAATACTGTATTGCGGGAACAGTTGTGGAACTGATCACTTGCTGGTAATGTAGTAGTATGTAAATGAGTCTTATTTTTGGAGCAAAGATTCTAGAGCAGTGCAACACATTGCTGTATGCAGCAGAATATTTTCCTATTTCTGGAACACAAGTATAATCCTAGAATATCACAATACACACTATCATGACCATGCAAAAACAACAAACCAACCTAGGCTTGCCCAGCTGCAAATAAGAATTGTCTCTAAGCAACTAGATAGGGAATCTTTACAAAGACTGCTTCTTTTAATTTTTATTTTAGGCCAGATACAGATATATGTAGGCAGGTGGGTTAGTAATTGCTTTGTGAGCTAGTAACTTCAGTAGGCTTGTTAGGTTAAACAGATGTGACTCACACAAGATTCAAGAATAATCAAGCCAGATACAGTATCTACATTTTGCACCTACAAAACTATTTTTTTAAACCAAGAATTCAACCTTGCCTTTGACCTGTTTGCCACTCACCATTAATGCTTCAGTTTGCTTTCTTAGTGATTACTAATTTTCAAACTGGTTTGTGCTCACCCTGGTTTCCTAGGTTTTAGATAATCTAATTTCAGTGCTGTGAACAACAGTAAATGTGAAGTTCAAACAAGTATGCATTCCCAGATATGTATCCCAGAATCCCTAGTGCACACTGCAGACATCACTCTGGAATTTTTCCAGACCATCTGTTTATAACGCAACAACTGTTCAGTTGTTGCTCATGTGTTGCAAGGAAGCCAAATGTTTTCCCTCAGGGAAGTGCTTGTATCTCAGGTATAATGCAATTACTATATACTGTGGCTGGTAAAAATGTGATTCTTTAGCAACCTCGCAGCACCCTTCCAATGAGCAGTTCTGTCTGGAACATACTGTCTAAGTGTCCAAGGCATCAACCTGACAGCCAGGTCTTGTTTGCAGCTGGAACTCACCGGAACTCAGTTTTGGCACCTCTCAGGTGGGTGCCATTGCCATTATAAGAGAACAAGGGAGGCATTCATGGTGAGTTCTGGCACCTCTTTTCTAGAAAATAGCACTACTGACAGCATCCATGGCATACAGGTGGTAAATAACTTCCTCCGTCTCAACAGTCTGCTCAGGCATGTCCAAAGTCCATTTCAGGGGCCTAATACCTCCACAACTTCAATCCTAAAAAAAGCTCAACAACCCTCACGGCCCTTCACTTCATCAAATCTGGCCCCCTTTGAAAAAAGTTTGGACACCTCTGGTCTACTTGCAAAAGAAAAGAGGAAAAAGAAAACAAAACACAGGAGCTGAAAATGAGCTATCGCGAGGAAATATGAAGATATGTCCAATGCCAGTTCTCTACACTACCCGGGAGCAAATCTTCACAGTGCAGGGGCACACCATACCAATACCTCAGTGAGCCACTTGTTATTTTAACACAGTGTTTTCTTTTTAGCCTATTCTATTAGTCCCTTTTTGCTCTGTTCTACCACTTCTTTGAATACTTCTCCAATAGCTTTCCCTCATTTTCTTTCCACATACCATTCATGCTTTCTTCTCTCTGTGTAGTATAGTGCATCTATCATCCCTACCAACACAGCTCTTTTTCTCAATTATCCATTCTTTTTGTTCCTGCAACCCATAGAACAGGTGAGGGCAAACTTTTCAGGATTAAGAGGGGAAATGGTTGGGAGCCAAATTTTGATGGTGGGTGGAGACACCTCTTTTCTGCCATCCATATCATGGCGGTACAATCTCTCAGACCAAATGGGCCACAATAATACCTCAACACAGAGCCCAGGAACCACACGTTGAATTAAATATTCATATTGTAAATTAAAGTGTTCACAATATGTTTAATACTATTTAATATACACAATGCTTGTTCACAGACACCTACCCATCCCATCTATTGGTGCATCCTAAAGCTCAAATTTCTCTGCACTATAGTATATTGTAGGCTACTAACAGAAGCAGGAACTAGGAGGAGGGGAAGAGGAGATATCTTCTTCGAAGCTACAAACATGAAGAGTACAGAATCCAATATATGCACATATGCAAAAATCAGGAGCACCAAGTCCCTCTGCCAAACCTTTCCCTTTTGGGTGGGATCTGCAAGGCAACAGCAAGGGGAAATGAAAGAGGTGGACTAGCCCAGCTTGCAGTGTGGCTCTGAACTATGAGCAAGGCTACGAAAAAAGAAGAACCTTAGCTTGCTTGCAAAAGCCCTCTCCCAAACTGTGCAGCTACTTAGCCCAGGGCCTTTCAGAAAGCAGTATGAGAGAAGCACAATACTGATGGGTAGGGCAGCATGCACATGCCTAACTCCCTATACACGTCACACTCACCTCAATGAATTTGAGTAATGAAATGCAGTGATGAGGAATGTGGGATTTTAGTGGCATCTTGGGACACCCATGGGTACTGCACAGAAGGCCTCTGAGGGTCTTATGTACCTCATAGGTTGCTCACATGTGGCATAAAGGTAATGTTTCAAGACTGCCAGTAATGACTGGACTATCTGTGCTTTCTCTCATGGCTTTAAACAGCAAAGATAGATACCTAGATTGTAGGGGGGGGTGTTGCCCACATGGAGTATCCCCAAGAGAAATTTACTTACCTGAGGACTCTTGCTACCTGCCTAAGGTAAGAAAAAGTGGCAGGTTGTAGTAGATTTTAATGGATCAACTTTCATTACCTTCAAATTTAAGAACATCAGTGGGCAAATATTTATACAGTGGTACCTCGAGTTACAGACGCTTCAGGTTACAGACTCCACTAAGCCAGAAATAAGAACTTTGCTTCAGGAGGAGAACAGAAATCGTGTGGCGGCGGCACGGCGGCAGGCCCCATTAGCTAAAGTGGTACCTCAGGTTAAGAACAGTTTCAGCTTAAGAACGGACTCCAGAACGAATTAAGTTCTTAACCCAAGGTACCACTGTATACACTGCTAATTAATATAATTAGCTAATTAATATACATATTACATGAGAGAAGTAACAATCCTACACATGTCTATGTGAAAATTAGGTCCTCAAAGGTCAATGACAGTTATTATCTGGGATGTGTGTTAGCTAGACATATTTACTAGGGAGTAAGCTCTATTAAGAGGGACGCGGGTGGCACTGTGGGTAAAACCTCAGTGCCTAGGACTTGCTGATTGTATGGTCGGCAGTTCGAATCCCCGCGGCGGGATGAGCTCCCGTAGTTCGGTCCCAGCTCCTGCCCACCTAGCAGTTCGAAAGCACTCTTAAGTGCAAGTAGATAAATAGGGACCGCTTTATAGCGGGAAGGTAAACAGCGTTTCCGTGTGCTGCGCTGGTGCTGGCTCGCCAGCTGCAGCTTCGTCACGCTGGCCACGTGACCCGGAAGTGTCTTCGGACGGCGCCGGCTCACGGCCTCTAGAGCGAGATGAATACGCAACTCTAGAGTCGGACACGACTGGCCAGTACGGGCAGGGGTACCTTTACGCTCTATTAAACACAGTGGGACTTTCCTCTGAGTAAATATATGTAGGAATGAACTATAAACAACATTTCTTACTCATGAAGTACAGTATTCCAAGTAGCCCAACTGAAATCATGGAACTTTAAAAAACAAAAACAAAAACCTAGTTCACTGAATTTGTTTAGAATAAAGTTACATTGCTAGAACATAAAGTTACATTGCAGCAGGCAACTTGCTCCAAAGCTTATGAACTTTTACCAATTATATATTGGATATATCTTTATTCTACTTAAAACCCATTGACCTGCAAACTAAATAGTCTTAAGGATGGCCTTGAAAAACATACCCCCTTAATCTTTTTGTTATTATGAAAATACCTTTAATCTCTCTCTCTCACACACACTTTCAGCCTAACTTTTATCCTGCTTCAGAGGGAGCTTTATCAGAAGGAGTTGCAACTTCAGAACGCACAATTTAAGCCCAAAACAATGCTAGTCAGAACATTCCATCAGAAAACATGCTTAGTCTTTAAGATCTCATTCCACTGCTTCTTCAGAACTTTCAGTAACTATACCTTAAAAAACTTTGTGCACTTGAAAGTTATTGTCAAGAAGCTAACATTCTGCAGTAAGAAAGCTTCATTTTCTACAGTATGTTTTTAATGTAAGAACACTAGTTTTGTGATCGTAAGACGACAGACTGAAACAAAGGACCTGCAGCAAAATGTTTTAGCATAGGGGTACTCCTGTTCAGGATTGGAGCAGAACAACAATTCTCCCAGAATGCTCCATTTCATTTCTTCATCACCACCCCTGTTAGCCATCCACTGACCATGCTCAGTCCTCATTGGGCTATTTCGGGGGTTTCTTCCCAGGCCCATTTGAGCTAATGGAATAATGCCTCACCAAACCTTGGCTCCTCTCCACCCCTGGAAGCCTGCTGATACCTTCCTCTTGTAAACAGATGGGTGCTGTTTGGCCTACCTAAAGGATCCACACTTAAGAGAACTGAGTTTATTATTAGAATTTGGGATTCACAATGGTTCTCAGGAACTGATTCACAAAACTGCTGTTCAAAAATTAATGATATTTATTGGCCATCTGAACAACATGCCTTCACATACAAGAAACAACATGCATCAAAACCAAGCCCTAGGCAAAGGCAACTACAGTAGGTGCACTTTTACATATCAGATCAATACAAAGACTCTCATGCATCTTAAAACGAAGGAAAAGATACACAGATGTGATGTAGTATTTACACAGTTCAAATAATTGAACATAGTTGCTAAATGCATGAAAAGTAGAACAATAACCCTCAACACCTTATTTAATTTCAAGGAACCAAGCTGCAATCTTTAAACTATTAGGCATATATAACCCTAATTCACTTACTTGGAGGCAAACTACATTCAAATTAACTGGGCACAGCCAAGTCTAGTGTGAAGGAGTGTAATTGGTATGAATGCTTTTCATAGATTTGTGCATTACAATCTAAATAAGAATAAATCACAAAATATATTGATCTAGCATTCAAACAACTGAATCCACTGTGTGGATTTAGTTTGGGTTTTTTTTGCATCAATTTGTTTTGAGCTTGGAAGAGTATATTTCAAGAACTGCAGGACCCAAACTTAATAAATGCAATTGTCTTCTCTGTTAACTTCACATTGATTTTTAAATCCTGTATAACAGAGAACTAGGATCAGGACTTCTGGTGTGGTGCCAGTTCAAGGCATCTGCAAGTCAAGTCATGTATTTGGAATAGAAAATACACCTGTTAAACTCTCATAAACATAACTAACTGGAGAGTTCTAATTCACATGAATTGTTATGACAAAAATGTAAAAAGAAAATGCTACAGTGAATTTAACACAGTGGTGGCCAACCAACAAACAAGTTCACTTGGTGGACTTTCCACCTCTTGTCTAAAGAGTGAGTGCTAGGCAGGGAGGCAGAAGTGTACAAAACTGGGCAAAAGGACCCAAGAACATCTTAACATCCCACTTCCTGAATCACTTTTGGAACCCATGTTGCATATTGGCTATCCAATGATTTAGAACATACTTGTGAAACATTTAGCTACAATAGCTGTCTATTATAAACTATTTTCTTTCCTTGTATCACACAACTTTCATTTTATAGAACTGTATTGGAAGACAGGAGTGCCTGGCGTGCTCTGGTCCATGGGGTCACGAAGAGTCGGGCACGACTAAACAACAACAACATTACCAACCCATTTCTTTTACTTTTTTAAACCTTTTACAGAACCAATGAATATATCATCATACTGGATTTATCAAACCAGATGTATCAATTTTCACCATACAAAGAAACAAACAAAAAACAGCTAGTCACAAATGAATGTCTTGCCTCATTAAAGCTAATTTATTCCTGGATATGTGACTGAACAAAACAGGTGCTCCAACCACCACATTCAAACACCAAAACCTAAAACGTCCAGAGACACTGAGGTTGCAATCCTGCAAGTAAGCCCCATTGAATTCAAAAGGACTTCTGAGTAGACATAGCCACAACTGCACTGCTGCACTCATTTTAGTAGATTTATACTTTACATTTCATAAAATTTCATTTTTCAAAAACTGGCAGTCCACCGCTTGGAACCAAGGCCCACTGATCTTATTTCCAACCAAGTCAAATGTGCCAAGAAGTAACTGCAACTGCTACTGGGTTACCTAGTCACTGTAATATTGAATACACTGCAGAAAAGTAGCACACACCGCACTACTGGAGCTTGATTAACACTTCTAATTATGACGGCTATCAACTCCTTTAATATTTATTGCTTATTTTGGTGGCTGCAGTGGAAAGGATATGAAGTAATTCTGTTAATTAAAAAGCAACACTACAAATGAAGGGCCTCTCCCCTACATAAGTAGCACCACTCACTCCAGGAAGACAACCAAGCGCAAAAACTTACACCAAGATCGGAAAAGGAAAGGTGAGAAAGGGCAACTTAAAAGTGCCAAAAGGCTCCTAGCAAACGACCAATCCCAGGATCCTCAAAAAAGAAAAAAAGACCCCTTCTCCAAATGGTAGCAGGCGGAGAAGAGAAGCAGCAATGGAAACGACCTATTGTTAACTTGGCCATTTCCACGGCTGGCAAACAGCTCAGGCCGAGTTATTTAATTACTTAAACCTGGGGCTTATTTTTTTTTTAAAGTTATGTAGTGAGACACAGCGGGTCGCTTTTCGGGGCGGTGGAATTGGAGGCGTCGATTCTCCGTCGACACCAAGAATTCCGGGACCGGCCGACTTCGCTTCTCTTCAGCAGCCCGATCCTATACAGTACTTAATCCGGAGTGAATCCCATCGAGCTGAACGGGGCTCACTCCCGAAGGAGCGTGCGCACCACCCGCTTTAAGGAAGCCTTTCTTAAGTTTTAACCTTTTGTTGTGCGAGTGGCTGGGGCAAGCCAGTCAGATGGGTGGGGGGTACAAATAAAAATGTATTATTATTAAATTCAAGACGGGGAGGGCAGCCTTTCCCTCAGGGCCACCGGCCAAGGCCTCCTCTGCACCGGTTGCGAGGGGGAAGCAGACGCACTCACGTCCACACGTCTCCCCTTTCAGACGAGGAGGCGGGAGGGCGAAACCCGAGGGAGGCCTGCCTGCGGACTCCACACCTTCCCCCGCCGCCATTTAGTCGCCTCCCTCACCTCTCTCCCCTCCTTCCCCGCCGCCACACACCGCGCCCCACTCACCCGCGTCGGGGGCCCGTCATCCTCCTGGCCAAGGGGTTTCCTTTCTGCCCCCCACCGGAGCGGTCCGAGCTTGAGAGGCGGGTCAAGAGGGTCGTCGTTTGGGGAGGGGAGAAGAAGGCGCCCTCCGCCTCCTCACCGCCGCTTCGGCCTTGCGACGCGGCTCTGGGCTAGACGGCGGGAGGCGGGGAGCCGAGAGGGTGGCTGGGCTGCCCCACAATACACAGGCGCGCAGGCCTCTTCTCTATGGCCTCCCGCTCACTCGACGCCCGGGCTCGCCGTTCCCCTCAGATCCGCGCGCGTGCGCATGAGAGTGCCCTAGGCGCGCGCGAGCGAGATATATATATATAATTGGGCAGAAGGGTGAGCAAAGACGACGAAGGGGCTTCTCGGGAGCGAGCGAACGCCCGGATTATTCCAATCACGGCCGCTGCCTCTGAAAGCAGCTCCAGCAGCAGGAGCAGCAGCAGCAGCCGCCACGGAACGGGAGGCGGGGAGAAGAGAAGAGAGGCGGCAGGGCGTCCAATAGGAGGCCGAGGAGGGGGCGCGCGCTCGCTCGCTCGCGCGCAGGGGAATAAAAAAAAAAGGAGGTGTGGGAGGGGGGAGAAGAGACGGACGCCGCCGCGCGCTCTTTCTCCTCGCTGGCAGGCACCGTCGAGGTGTCGGTCTGTTTGTCTGTCTCGCTCTGGCTCCCGTTCTCCTCGCGTTTCCTCGACGGAAACCCGCCGAATAAGACGGGCCTTAGTTCGATGCCGCCCGACGCCGTCTTGTTACTTCTTTTCCTTGCCTAGTACGGGCAGCAACCTGGGCTCGTTCGGCGGCGCTCGGCACCTCCCCGCCCCTCCTCCCGAAGGAGCGGCCGAACGCGCGGCGGAGATTGCCGAAGGCCCCGAGGCGCTGTGGAGAAGGGGGGGCGGGGGAACATTCCTCCGCCATCTCCCTTCGCTGGAAACCTTCGACGGGGGTGGGGACGTGTTTCCTTACTGCACCAAATCTCCTCACGTACCTGATACGTGGAGAGGGAGTGTCGGATTAACGTATAAGCTAAACAAGCTATAGTTTAGGACCCCACTCTCTTGGGGGCCCCCCAAAAAAATGTAAAGAGAAAAAAAACCTGGGTGTACATTTCCAAAATATAAGATAAAAAAACAAATAAAATAAAACCTATGTACAGCGACAGCGTTTTGTGTTGTGTTGTGTAGTAATGATGTAAGTAATGGGCACCGCCTGCTCCCTAAAATATCACTGGTTTGCTCATTTATACAGTATAGAGTGCCTTCTCATGGACTGGTTGCATGGCAACATGTGCAAAAGCTTTAGATACCTATTAGGTCCATAAATTACCATATAGCACACATTCAACGCAAAAAAATCAACAATTTGTTGTTGACAAAGGAGAGCTGGACATTATAAAGGGCCCCATTACCTTCAGTAGCTTAGGGCCTCGTCAAACCTAAATCCGGCCCTGAGTCTCCCTGATGTGATTCAGTCCAATATCCGCCCCCCCCCCAACTTGGTATTACAGGATGCAGAAAGCGCTGACTCTGCCGTCGTTCGTTGAAGCCGTGCTTGCTATGAGAGTTGTGAATGCGAATGCTGCCCTTCCACCTTGTTTGCAAGGTGCTGCCAACGCACCTGTACGCATATAGGATTGTAGAGTTTGGAAGGGGGCACCCCAGAGTCATCTAGTCCATTTGGCCCCATGGGGTGCTTAAGACCCACAACCCTGAGATTAATAAGAGTCTGATGCTCTACAGACTGTGCTATCCCAGCTGTCCCACCCTGTATAGACCTTTCCCCAACTGGCAGATAATGCTCTAGGTGTGGGTGTGCAATTCCGGTCACCACACCTCAAAAGGGATTTGTGAAGCCGGGAGAAGTGCAGAAAGCAACCCAAAATGAGGGAAGCAAGTTAATTCCCCTGCGAAGGAAGGAAGGTTGTTCTGGCCCTTTCAGCTTGGAAGAAGAAAATAAAAGAGAGCCTTGGAGCCAACTCCTAGGGGCCAAGTTGGCTCCTCCAGCCCACCCACCCCCAATGAAATATTTGAGGTGGCCAGGGCATTGCCATTCAAATACTGTGTGTGCACCGCATCTTGTGATCAATTTTGCAAGGCAGGGCTAACTTGCACCCCCACCCTTATTTTATTCAAGTTGGCATCCTTGAAAGGGAGGGCAAGGCCAGAGGCATAGAAAAACACTGCACCGTGTGAAGAAAAGTGAACTGTGAGATCCTGGAATAAGGCCTGAATTGTCCAATGAAGTTGAATGGTGGGAGATTCTTCATGCAGCCCATAGTTGAACCTAGAAATTGCTGTCACAAGATTTAGAGACGAGCCACCAAAACTGTTATAAAGCACCATTGATGTTCCATCTGTTGCTGCTAGGGTGGTACAGTGGAACTCAAATTTGATACAAAAGTCTCTGAGATATGTAAGACCCACATTATTAAAGGTTTATAGGTCGATAACGAGTGCCATGAAATATTCTTAGAAGCCAAGAATCTTTTAAAATATGCAGTGGATTCCCGGGCCATGGGTTGTCAGTGATGTCAAGCAAAACATTTACGTATTGTTATTTCCCACCCCCTCTTTTGTTATACTTATGAAATAATGTTGATCTCATTATAAGAAAAATCATTACCCCAGAGTTTGATTAATCCTATCTTACTGGACTAACTTCTGTAGGACAAACAGTTATCATTAATGGCAAAGCTTGCATCCATGAGACCCATTTCTGGTTTGCATTTACCATATATTACCATTTGTATGTATATTTTATGTAAGCCGCTTAGGGCTTTTGATGATTAAGTAGTATATAAGTAATAAATTAAGTCTTCTCCCACTGCGCCTGCTTTTTCTTCAAACATTGTGGCCAGCTTGCAGTGCAACTGGCTCAAGGGAAAGGGAGGAAATAGGTGTACTGCATGCAAGGTTGATACAGTATCCCAGCACAAGGGGGGGGGGCTTTCCTTTTCTTGCCTAATGCTCAAGAATGGTTGTGTCTAGCTGCAAATACAGCATTGCTCTGCTACTTGGAATGTCACCAGCCAGTCACCCACCCCTGATAGGTAAGCTCACCAACAGATGAAGGGATACTTTGCACTCGCTCCCTTCAAACCTGGTGTCAGCCATGTGTGTGCAATCTAGAGTGGGAAAGCTTTTTGGCTCAATGGGCCAGATATGTATCTCCTCCCACTCCACTGGCCAACTTTAACAGATGTTGTGATGGCAATGTGCAATCCTTTCCGCTCCTACTGCTCCCCCCCACAGCCCCCCCAGCCACATTTTCCACAGTGGATGTCCCTAAAAGCGTGCCCCAAAATTCTGGGCGTGGGAATTGCTAAGTGTTAAACTCCTCTGCACATGCCAGCCCTGGTGCTGCCATTTTGCAGCAGAGAAGCATCTTTGCTGCCAAACTAGTTTCATCCCTTGCAAGTTATTTGCGCGGGTATCTTCACTCACTTCAGTGAGAGGGGCAGATCACACAGTGCTCTCATGGCCAAGCCAACAGTGTCTGGGATTGCACAAATAATCCTATTTAGCAGTTTTAAGGTTTCTAGAGTGCATTCTGCATTCTGGGGCAGTTTAGAGGCACAGGCCTTTTTGTGTGGGTGGGTGTGGAAGAGTTGTTCAGATTATCCTGAACTGAGATAGTATGCTGAAGAGATCTTCTGTATCTTCAAAGTAAACTAGGTGTGTTTCTAGTGCTAAGGTGGCAGATCAATGAAAGGCAAAGAACAATTCCTGTTGCATTGGGTAGAGGTGAGGTTTATTTTTTTTTAAAGGGGGGGGGGAGGAGGAATAAAGCAGACTGAATTTGGGTAATCAAGTGACCTTTATGTTTAGGAATGCTATTTTATTATAGAAGAGCTCTTTCAAAACATGACAGTTCTATAAAGTACATTAATTTTATTTTTATTATTTCAGATCTCCCTGGCTTGATAATGTCCATTGAAACACCAATTTCACATGGTTTGTTCCCCTACCATATATATATATATATATATTGACAAGCCTCATGTTGGTATGCTGCAGACAGCATTAGAAAGTGTCGTTGCGGTTTTGGCAGCAAATGTTGTTAAAGTGAGTTGCATTGTCTGTGAAATCTACTGTAGAAGAACTCTTAGGTTGTGCTAACATGCTTTCTCTTCTCCTTCGCAACTGGCTAGAAGATTGTTGCCCAGGACATAGTGGCACTTTCTCATGGCAGAGTGCCCTCTTTAGTCGAGCAATTTCTAAAGGGTGCCTGATTGGGAATAAATGCTCGAGGCACTTTAAATTGGCAGCTGGCCTATTCTGTGGGAAACACTGGCGTATATTGTCAGAGGTCCAATCCAATATTGTAAGCTAGCAGGCAGAATGAAGAGCTGCTGCTTCAGCTGGGGAGATGATAGCTTTGGCCTTGAGAGCAGTACTCTCAATACAAGAGTGTTTGAAACACTTCGTACATGCTGTGTTCTCAGCAACCCCCTACAGTTCTATTCATTTTATTCTGTTTGCAATTCTTTTATTATTCTTTTACAACGTATTGTTTTAGATACTGCAAGAAGCCTGGAGAATCAATTACCAAATTACAGGGCAAGGATGTTTTAAATAAATAGTTAAATACAATAAATTAATTAATATCACACTGTAAGAAAGTCCATATCTGTTATGTACTGAAGTTCTCACCCTGGACCAGCAGGGTGATACTGTAGATAGTTATGCAAATAAGGGATCGAAAGTGACATTCAGTGATTGGATAGTTTTAGAAAATTGTTACAGTTACGTTGTACTGGAGCTCTATGTAAGCAGGCTGACTGAACCCTTCAGTTCAGTTCTGGCCTGGCCTGTGAATAAACAAGAGCTGTTTGAAGAATCGCTGTGTCGTCTGATATGTTCACCCACAACTTAATAGTATCACCCCACATTGCAGACTGGGTGGTGGGTGGGTGATTGCTGAGAGTTCATGACTGAGATGAGATATGGCTCGCAGCTCACACTCTTGCCTGGCACCATTTCTACTGGATCCCCATTTCACACATCAGCTAGTACTAATTAACACAGAATAATGTTGCAGTATGAATCTTAGCTAGGGAATGACGGGACTTTGTGACTGGCCATTTTAACCTCCTTGCATTGCTGGTATCATTGAGTGGTCACTTTACACATTACAGCTTTCTTATATGGAGGGGGTGGGATTGGAAGCAAAAAAATAGAAGCTTGTGTTAGTATACAAAGTGGGTTGCAAGTATATATGCAATGAAAGGTGCAGTTACACCAGTCAAGATACTGTTCCCCATAAATACACTGACTTCAGGAATAGTCTTCATGCAGAAAAATTGTAATGTGTAAACCAGTCCTGAAATCCAAGTACAGGAAAGTACAGTAAAAGCAAGCATGCAGCAGAGGGAAGGCAATGATTATTTTATTTCCCTTTTGTTTATGTGGGGAGGGTGTGTGAGGGGGTGGGGAGTGAAAGAATGACTGAAAGAGACTTGTCCAAGGTCACTTAGTGAAGCATGGTGGAGGTTAACTCAGATTCCAGACTTCCCTGTTGCAAGTCTGGTACTATCTGTAACAAAGAAAATGCCAACTTTAGATTAAGGGTTTTGCATTTTTTACATTCTGTTTTAATATGGATAACAGATTTAAACAATAGAATGGGAAGTCTGTGTTATCTCTCCCAGACAGTAATGTGAAAAGTCTTTTCCTATGAAGTGCCTCAAATGGTGGAATATGTGATGGGGGGAGGAAAAAAAAGGGTGTGTGTGTGGTGTGTGTTAAAACAAGTTCAGTTATAAACCTTGATGTGGAGTGCTGTGTTGTTCTTCTTTTGTAAACCAATGGTTGCCCCAGTTTGACTGATCCCACAAACCTCTTATTTCTTCATGAAGAAGTGTTTTTGCTTACCTATCAAATACTTTTTTTTAACAAGTATGCTATCCTACACTTACTAGGGAGTAAGCCCGATTGAAGGCAGCGGTGGTACTTCAGTCTGAGAAAACATGCTTAGGATCGCACAGTTAACTGCTTATATTTTTTCTAATTCTAAATGCTATCAATTGAAACCTAAAAAAAAATTTGTCGATGCACTGAGTGTAGGATAACCAGCCTCATATAACCAAAATGTTTATGTCCAATTCATGCATGAAGGGGTTAACGCCATAGAGTAAACTGTCCTGCCAGGCTTAGCAAGGTCATTCACCATCACTTTGAGAGGAGTGGTCTATGCTAGATGAAGTGGGAAACTTTGGAAGGAATTTAGAAGGGCATATTTTAAAGGTCTAACAGCCTATATTTCCATTCTTTACTTTGCAGCATATTTTTGTGATTTCAAATCACTGCTGGGGTTCCCCAAACCTGGATCTTGCCACCCAGAGAATTCTCCTTTTATTTACCTATTTCCTTGCCAACCAACACTGAGTTTATTTCCAGCTTCATAAGCCCTATAGGCCTTGCTTGGTTTAAGCGCTCCAGTTGTCCATTTTACAGTTTGCATGTTGGATAAATTATTACCAGCTACATGACGAAAGTGATATAATTGCTTAATAGCGGGAGCAAAAATTGCACGACAGTATTTTTTATATTCCAATTAATTACATTTTATGAATCAGTGTAGCATTTGCTCTGTTAACAACTACCTTAAAACCTGAAAGCAAAGAATCAAACTTATTTTATCCCTTTGCTCTAGTGCATGCATGCTTGCACTTTCCCCCATTTACATGCCCAGAATAGTGATAAAGCATTGTAAATGAAACGCTCAAGATTTTAAAAATCGCAGCACAACCGCTAGAGAAGTTTATGACACGATCCAAAACCTTAAACAATAGTTTCTGTTGCAAACGCAGCCACAGGAAGCTCAGCTGTGCTTCTCTTACAATTAATTGCTTCCGCTGTATATAAAATTGAAAGTATTGGGCACTCTGGTGCGGAAAAAGGATATCCTCATACAGTGCTCCTATTTCCTTACCAAGGGCTATTACTGAGCCTTTCACCATTAATCCATTTATAATGAATTATCCTGTGATGACAAAAGAGAGGCTGAAACAGAAGGCCAACTATGACCCTTAGCGTTTTGCATTTTTGTGCTCTTTTCCATTTGGATCATATTTACAAAGTGCACCTCTGCTAGAAGGTGTTTACTTTTAGGACTTCAGAACTTTAGAAAGAACAAGGGCTTAACTCTAATCCTAGAATTGCCATCAGAAACATGAACTTTGGGGATGGGGCAGAGGGATAAACAGCCATGGAATGGGAACTGGGGTAAGGGTTAAGCACTCCTTCCCCCCTCTCTTCTCTGCTCAAAATGGCCTCACAAAGCTACTTTTCCTTACAAAAAGGGCTACGATTATGCATTTGTGCATAATTTGGAGTTTGTCCCTTAGAGTAGTCTGCCTTTGGAATAATCGCTACAAATTCCCGTTTTGTTTTTAAATGTCTTTATACTGCTATTTTATTGGTTCCTGGTTGCACTTTTGTTTTATTTTTAAATGTATTTTTTATACTGTACAATGCTTAGAGATTTTTTTAAAAAAATTAACCATTTTATAATGCTTTAACAAAATAAATAACATGACTTGAAGTAGGCATGTGTATAATATCCGTGACATTCCCTCCACCCCCGATTCTGTGTCTGGAGTAATTCATATGCATCAACCAAATCTGTAACTCTTTAATAGGCATAATCCATTTAGCCTCTGCTACCCAGGGTTCTGAAGAATTCTGAATTATTTATTTTGCAAGGGCTACAGGATGGGAGGCAAAATGCAAGAGAAATGGAAGAAATGCCAAAGGTTGAATATTACCTGCTTCACAAATAACAGTAAACCATGGCTTTTAAAACTATGGTTTACCAAACCATGGATTAGTGTTATGTGTGAACTCAGTCCAGCAACTGAACTATGTCTTATTAAATACGTGTAAAAGTCACTCATTAAGCAAGGTTTGTAGTTGGCTCCTAAATCTTAGTCAATGTTAACCATAGCTTAGTGTTACAGGCAAGCCCAGACCTCCTCTTTAAATATGTTTAAGGAACTGTCAATCACCCAAGGGCTACACAACCATGAATGAAAAGGGGCAAAAAATCCAAATGCCTCAGCATTTTGGTTAATGTTAACCAAGTTGTAATGTTATGTGTGAACCTATGTAATCTCAGAACTACTTTTCATAAAACAGTTGAAAACAGAAGATGGCTTTTTTAATGAGAGTATTCCTGGCTGATAATTTTTTTTTCATTCTCTATAAAGTTGAGAAAGAATTTTCACAGCGTTGGGTCCTTTTTCTTTTTTCTTTTGAAGGGTGCAGAATATTTTATTTGTGTTGGCACATATAATCCATGCAAAATATATTCACTCACACCTCACAAATCACACATTACAATGAACATCTGAAATAAAAACCTAGGTGTTCAAAACCAAACCCATATGTAAAAGTAAGGTCACTTGTGGTGTCAAATCAATATTTCCATACATTTTAAAAAAGCAAGATGCATAGTGTGATTGCTGCAGAGACCAAATCACTGAGCTGCAAATGCTAATAACTTTCATTTTTTTACAAAATATCAGCACCTATTACCAGGCCTTCCTATTTAAAATTACGTGACCTAGCAGCAGATGCTATTTTTTAGTTACTGCTGCAGCATCCATGTTACTGAATACAGAGCGAGCTTTGAAATAAATATTTCATCCAAGCTACTGACCGCTGAAGGACCAAACCTGTGCCATTTGCTTGTGTGTATCGGTTTTATTTTTGTAAACTTGATTTTTAGCATGCAGTGGTAAATTACATGAAATGCTTTTCTGAATGTCTATGACTTATGCAACATGTATTGTCCTCGAGGCAAACAGATTAAAAGCCAACTACAAAGGGGTTGCAAATCCAGATGGAAGGTTTGCCATGTGATTCAACAGGATGTGGATTGCACCCAGAAAGTTTTAAATAGATATTGGTGAGTTTCAACTTTAGAAAAAATAAAAGTTATAGTGTTTACTTAAATATCATTTCATATAATTTATCAAATCCCCTAAAATGATTTAATGCAACTTTCACCATTTGGTCATTCACAGGTACAGTATTTGACTTCTAGGAATAAAAGAAGCAAAAAATAATCACCACTCTTGCTAGTGAAACAAAATAGGAACAAAATTGTTTTAGTAGGTAATAGTTATAGGTTACAAAGACGGTGAACAGCTGAACCTGCCTAGTGTTTTCCTTCCCTCAGTAGTTAATTTTCTACTTGACTATAGGCCCTACTCTGTATTACACATGCATATTCTTTTTCTTAAAAAGAGTGGTCTTGGCAGGGCAGATATGTGAGATACTACTTAAAGTTAACTCTTTGATGCTAGATACATTTACTGAGCAGTAAGAGCCACTGCAGATGTTACTTTCAGGCAGGCATGGCCAAACTTGGCCCTCCAGATGTTTTGGGACTACAACTCCCATCATCCCTAGCTAACAGGACCGGTGGTCAGGGATGATGGGAATTGTAGTCCCAAAACATCTGGAGGGCCAAGTTTGGCCATGCCTGCTCAGGGCTTTGCATGTGAGAATTATTTATTTATACCCCACATTTTCCTGTCTTACAGATAAAACCGGAACAAGATAAATGGATAATGAAAATGGCTGACTTGCATGAGTCATGCAACATGGAAAGAAAAAGCCCCCCATGGGAGATCTTATCCCCTTATCTGCAACGGTTTTATAGTCGCAGAAAGGCAGCCACAATCTCCCATTTGTGCCCTCCTGTATTCTACTACTCATTTGTGCAGAGCAGCTATTTCTGCAGGTAAACTAGTTACAGCAACACTTGCCCTGGCTCTGAGCAGCCACCAGCATCAATGGAACCCTTTTCAAGTCAAACGTGTTTAGGGTCACACTCTACAACTACCACCTAAACATGCAGAGACTTCTGGCAGAGACGTATACAAAGGGGTATTTAAATAATGGCAGGACTGTGGCAGAAAACAAAGGGGCAAATGCACTTAGGAACCACTTAGGAACAGCGGAGCAGGTGAGAGATGCTCACCCTTGTGGTTTTAGTCATCCAAACGTTACTGGAAAAGCATGGGATCCAGTCGCCGGGCAGCAACAGCAATGCTACCCCTGCAACTTAAGAATGGGCCCTAAGTGACAACTGAGTGATTAATGACAGAGTTGTCACAGTGCAGTCAACCCATGATCTATTGTAGGGTTTGTCATTCTGTTGTGAAGCAATAAATGTGGCTCACTGTCATTTTATTGGTAGAAAGTGCCCGCCAGAGATAATCTGAAGTGGAAAAAAGAGCAGTGTGATAATTGAGTCCTATTTGTGCGTGGTTGACTTCTCAGATCACAGAAAGTTTCATTGCCACCAACTATTCTAATTGTCTTCGGTTCCTAAGATGTAAAGAGAAAACCAGCATGACTCGTATATAATTTTTTTTTTAAAAAAAAGTTTGACTAAAATGCTAGAGATTCTTTTAAAAGAACAATTAACCACAAAGTTCTGCAGTCCTTGTTAAAATGACAAGACCAAGAAGAATTAAAGTGCTGTACTTGCATATATTCTGGAGGTCAGATATGCTTAACTATCCAACATAGAGACTGAGGAAAAGGAGCAAAATGTTGCATACAAAAACATTAACCTTGTGGTTTGTCCTCCAGTCTAAGGAAAAGGGGAAAAAAAAGTTGAGCACCTTTAAGTCAAATTGATTTGACTTAAAGCATATGCTAAACCAGGGTTTCCTAAAACTTGGGTCTCCAGCTGTTTTGAGACTACAACTCCCATCATTCCTAGCTAGCAGGTGGCTAGTGGTCAGGGATGATGGGAATTGTAGTCCAAAAACAGCTGGAGACCCAAGTTTGGGAAACTCTGTGCTGAACATTCTCCTGCAGAAATCAAAAGTGGTCTTAAAAGTGCATTCCATAACTTATTTATTTTAAAAAGGCATAGTGTTTGAGAGCAAGATAAAGCAGGTCCCCCCCCCAATTTTTTGACATCTAGTAAATAATAAAACACAACTTAAAAGGGGGTGCTATTTAAATACTCAATAGTCCAATAGTCAACATCCTTAAAATCAGATGGTTCTTTTCCCTTTTCATGAATGATAAGTATGTGTTACTATAACCTTCAATTCCAAAGCTATTTCCTGAAGGGTATAACACTGGGATGATTTCAAAGTAAATAGCTTCAGATTATGACCATTTTGCGCACTCAGATGTTACTAACACTGACATACTCCTTCCATGCCTAGATCACAGATTAGGATGCTCCTCTGAGTAGACAGTTGCTTGATACTAACTGCTTAAATATCCAAACCTACAGACGGAATAAATACATGCTGCCAGTCTCAATAATACAAAAGCTACAATAAGTATACTTGTTCAGATATTGTGCATGATTTGTTCAAAAGGCGTTACACTAATACTACTCTAATATCCAAAAGCTTCGTTTTCTTGCAGCAGCAAACACAATCACACTTCAGAGGTGACGTTATCTAAGAATCTAATCACAGTTAGAACTGAGCATGCAGGTCATTCCGGGCTGCCCTGTGAACGGTATCAGTTTTAGCAGAAATAAGGGTTTGAATTGCCCCTGGCTGCTCTAGACTCCATTGTCCTTTTGGGAGCTGAGATTACACTATCTATTTTCCCTGCACCCATAAGATGAGAGGACAAGCAAGAGGAAATGCTTCTCAGCTACACAGAGAAATACAGAGCGGATCCTCTCCAGGCTTTCCTCTTTCCTTATGTAGCAGCAGACTGGGGGAAACCGGTTCCCTTGTGATGCTCTGAATGAGGTAATCAGCTAAAACTCTTTAATGCTATATGCTCTCTGTTGCTTCTCTTCTTCTCAACAGGAATTATAGTTAACCAGCTTATTTCCTCCCAGCTCGCTTGCTCGCTCTTCCTACCAACCACCCCAACAGACAATTCCCTTCGTACATATCCAGAGCCTTGTGGCGACAGCTTCTCTGTAGCTCTATCCCACAGGGTTGCTTCATGCACGTGAACACAGTAACAACTTGGGCAAAGCTGACTGCATGGTTTTCCCTCCCTCCCTTGCACGATCGCTACCCAAATGCCACTCTCCTTTCTGGTGGGAAGACTCATGCAATGAGCCCTGTACATGTGGTTGTGGTATAGACACGCATGTGTCATGGCCATAGCATCACAGTGAAATGGCTACCATGCAAATTCAGGTATGGGCAAAATAGGCCTGAGCTTACTCCACACTCTATCCCAACTAATATCAGGGCCAATTCACAGTCGTGGCAGCAAGGAAGCTGCTGCCCCAAGGTGGTCTTGTGTTGCTCCAACAATGCAATGAGATGCATGGGAACCCAGGATGTGGCTTATTTCTATTCAAGTATTCACCAGCTGGGAGGGAGCACAATGCTCATGCAAGGAAAGGACCACATCATTGGTCCCGCCTTCCAGGATTCCTCCATATTCAGTTACCAGGGTGATGTGGAACTGTACATACTAGAAGGAAGACAGTTCCACATCCGTGTGATGAAGTGTGGACATGCCCTTTGCTGTGTTCTGATTGCAAGCCTTGATTACGTTAACCAATGGGGTGTTTTTAGTTAACGCTATGAGGGTCATAAAAGTCATTCTAGAGTCTAAACTGTGTTTGTTTTGTGAGGAACACTCAGTTGGCCTATCACTATCGACTATAAAAGTTATGCTACGCCTACTATTTTGACACTTTGAGTTGTAAAGTAATACTAATAATGGTGGTTTTTTAAAAGCACTGTTGTGTAGTATAAGCTTTAAGTGTACGGTGCTGAACACACACACACGAAGATATTCAGTATTTGTAATTTTATGCAACCGTTTTATAAATGATCCCCCCCCACCCATTCATTTTGCTCAAACCTTTGCAGCAATCTTTCACTGTCAAGTTTTGAATATTCATTTCCTTTTTTAATATGAAGTATGTAGGAGAAAGATCTGCACATAGAAAAAGCAGCTGAATTCAATGTCAGAAGGTTCTAAATTCATTACCTCCCCTGACCCCTCCCGTCCCGGTCATGAGAAATCCATAACTATCTATATTTCGTTTGTTGAGCCAACTCCTAAACTTTTCACTTTGCCTTTAGCTTCTAGTTCTTCCTTTAGACATTGATGGCGTGTGCATGCTTCTTGCATAGCGGCTTATCCTTCTTCGAATAAAATGGCTGGCCTTCCAAATTCACATGGCACACCTGAAAATTAAGAATACAGGGATATTATGTGTAAACAAAGAGGGTGAAAGGCAGCATTCAAATTTCACGAGTTCAACAAAATGGCGTGTGAGTCCACCCCTAAGAGAAGAAGAAGAAGAATTTGGACTTGATATCCCGCCTTTCACTCCCCTTAAGACAAGGATGTCCAAAGTTCATTTTGGGGGCCTAATCCTGGTGTAAAATCCCAATGAAAGGTCAACAACTTTGGGGTAAAATTGTAAAAAACAACTTCATTCTTAAAAAAAGGTCAACCACTGTAGCCAGCCCTCACGCATCTTCACTTAATCAAATCTGGCCCTCTTTGAAAAAAGTTTGGGCACCTCTGCGAAGGAGTCTCAAAGCGGCTAACATTCTCCTTTCCCTTCCTCCCCCACAAAAAACACTCTGTGAGGTGAGTGGGGCTGAGAGACTTCAGAGAAGTGTGACTAGCCCAAGGTCACCCAGCAGCTGCATGTGAAGGAGCAGAGACGTGAACCCGGTTCACCAGATTACGAATCCACCATTCTTAACCACTACACCAGGCTGGCACTAACCTAGGCAACGAGAGAGAGTTGCACACAAAAGCATAGACAGTTGTGGCAGGTCCTTTAGGGTGTATGGGGCACTGCCCCCCACCTCAGTCAGCCCTCAGGAAGCCCCTATCTGCACCAAGTGAAAAATGCCTTGGAGGTAGAAAACTAGTGCATCAGGAAGAAGACTACCCTAGAACCCTCCTATATAGTGAACCTCCCACCCACTGCAGTCAGAATGCTACAGTCCAGAAAGAAACTGAAGTGCCACGAATTTGCTGCACGGGAAGATTAGGAACAGGAGGACTGCAAAGCCCTAGCATGTTTTGATACAAGAAACCTACAGCACAAATGAAGCAGGTGTCATGCCAAGTGTGTCCAAGGGCTTCGATGAACTTGTCTCCTGCTTCGACAGGGAAGTCACACCCATGGCATTTGGTGCTGAACAAGGCCACATAATCTAGAAATGGAAACAAAAAACCAACATTTAGAACGCAAAACAGCTTTCTTCCAGATCTGCTGGGTTTATTGTTGTTTGGAATACTATTTTCTGCCTTACAAACTTGTTCTGGAATGGCTTATTTCTCTCCTTCTGCCACCTATCCAAAACATCTGAGGGCAAATCCATGTGCAAAGTGTGGGCACAGTTTCAAATGGGAGGGTTGGTGGGGAGAATAGGCGCAGTGCCCAGTTATTCCATTCTCTTGGGCAGCCACACTTTTTGCTTGCATGCAGAGGTTTCCGAAAGAACAGAGGGCCGCGGGAGCATAAGACACTGAGCAACACTGTCCGTAAGATTTCCAGGAGCATAAGCTGGGTGTGCAATACCTTTCTCACAGTAGGGCTCTCCATCCTCCATATGGAAGAGGCTATTCCCAAATGGCTTCCTGCAGGCAGCACAGACAAAGCAAGTTGTGTGCCAAGTCTGCCGAAGGGCATGCATCACTTCCTGAAAGGCAAGCAGAGTAGCAGATGTATTGTTCACCACTGAAAGGGCATTCACGGAGAGAGAGACAGATGTGTCAGGCCAGGGCAGTGAAGGATAGGAGGACGATATGTTCTTCCTTAACTGGAGGGAAGAAGCCTTGGGCCAAGTGGAGTGGGGAGGGGGCTAAACCCTTCCCTCCCCAAGTGGCTTTCTCCCGCAAATCTGCTCTGCCAAATGTTTTGCCACAGCTGACACAGATCTGGAATGTTGGCTGGGGGGCAAATCAGCTGGTAGGAAAGGGGTGTGTGTCGATTAAGCATCTCCCACCCGCCCAAAACTTTTGTACAACACATCTTCCTAGGCCCTATTTCCCCAGAAACAGTGAGTGGGCTTTAAGAGCACAAGGTCAATGTGGCCTACAATCTGAGTTTAAAATAATCAAGTTCCTCCCTCCAGGTTCCGGCATCAGCTCAGATGTCTTTTTCAGATGCGAGAATACAAGCTTAGGCTGGCACTTTTTATTTTGGGGAGAAAGCCCCTTAAGCGGATGAGCACAGAACTGCTGTTGCCCCACAGGTGGCCATTAAGGTTGGGGCTCCGAGAGGATATTTATGGAGCCCAGAGCCAATGAGACAAGGTCCTCTGACAGAGACATAATTTTGTATTTCTGGGATGGGCAAGAGATTTCAGTTATGGACCAAGACCCTGAGCAAGCTTTAGAGACCTGCTTTTGGACAGCAGCCATGGAGGACCCCAGTCTCAACTGGAGCCCAGGCCAGTTTCTTACCACCCCCCTGCTCTGCGGGTGGGGAGGGGGAGAGGGGGGGATGACTTTGGCATAGCTTGGGGTCCAGCATGGCTGCTTTTCTATCACAATAAAAATAGCCAGGTTAAGTTTACATTTTAGAGAGCGTTTTTAACAAATGAGAGAGAAAAGGGAGGGAGAGAGAGAGAGAGAACACAGAGTAATTTATGCACCACTCTGGCCACAGCTAATTACATGTCAGGCAATTGTTTAAATGTGCAGGTGGTGCTATAGGAAATGCTTCCTCTTTTCAGCTTTTTAATTCATACTTACACAGATATTATGCAATTTGATCTGATGCTCTGCCCTTTTCGCCTAGCGCCAACAGCCCACCATCATTTAGGTCAGTAGCATGTCTCATTAGTGAGTCACTGTTAGCAAGTTTAATTAACTTTAATGAATGTGTTGCAAAACAACCCAGTAAATGAGCTTAGATTAAGTTATGGAGTTCACAGCAAACAAAATTCAGCTTGCGAACAGAGGCATGTTTGCTTACTGGCTTAAAGAAAAACCTATCAGTCATGGGCAGCCTGTGCTACTTACAACCTGATCAGAAACTGAACCAAATGGAAGCCAAGACAGCACCCTCAGGTTGACAGGCCCAGAAACTGCCTGACCTCTGGTGCTGGCAAGGTCACAATTCATCCTTTTTGATTGCTACTTTGCGGGCCTAACTCTGCCAGAACTCTGCCACACGTCTTCTGCTGGCATTTGGCTGTGCTTGCTTGCAGACTTACCCCCATGATCTTGGTGTGGCATCTGGCACAGGTAGGGGCAAAGAATTGCTCATAGCAACGCTCACAGTACACACTGTTCTGCTCCTCAACAAAGCCGACGTCAGCCAGGGATGCCTTGCAGTATGCGCAGTAAAATTCCTCAGGATGCCAAGAACGACCCATGGCTACCAGGAAAGGACCCCTGTAAATCGCAGGACAGAAACATTCAAAGGTTGCAAATGCGAAGGACAGGTCTATATAACAACCTTGCATTGCTTTTCTATCTCTTATTTGCTCTGGCTTTCCCCACTGAATCCTGGGAAATGATGGTTTGATGGAGGTCCTGAAAAACCGCCTCCCAGAGGGGAAGTTGTGTCAGTCTGTTACAACAAAAAGAGTCTTGTTGCACCTTAAAGGCTAATATATTTATTATGGCATAAGTTTCAGCAAAGCACAAGACTTCTGTTTGGTGGTCTGGCTCTAGGGGCACCAACGGAAGGAAGAGCATCTACACACATGGAGATTGCACTACTTTTCCATTCTCTCGAAAAAGTCAGACTTCCTGCAACCTAAGAAAAGACAGAAGAACCACAGGGAAAACGCAGGACGACAATGTCTGGGTGATGGTGCCATGTAGGTAAAGGTAAAGGGACCCCTGACCATTAGGTCCAGTCGTGACCGACTCTGGGGTTGCAGTGCTCATCTCGCTTTATTGGCTGAGGGAGCCGGCATACAGCTTCCAGGTCATGTGGCCAGCATGACTAAGCTGATCCTGGAGAACCAGAGCAGTGCACAGAAACCTTCCCTCCGGAGCGGTACCTATTTATCTACTTGCACTGGTGTGCTTTCGAACTGCTAGGTGGGCAGGAGCAGGGACCGAGCAATGGGAGCTCACCCCGTCACAGGGATTCGAACTGCTGACCTTCTGATCGGCAAGTCCTAGGCTCTGTGGTTTAATCCACAGCGCCACCCATGTCGGCGATGGTGCCATGTAGATGCCCCTTAAAAAGTGAGTGAACGCATGGCAGTTTCACGCTAGATACTTGGAGCAGGAAAACCCTAAGGCACCACAACAGCCTTTGCTCAGAATTGTCTGTTAAAATATTGCAAACATCTCTCCCAAACTACGATTCATAAAAGCCATTGCAAAGAAGGGATCACTTCTAAGTTCAAATCTGTAACGTAGAAATGCCCCAAGCTGAAAAATCTGAATGACGCTGACCTAGTGTTGCTATCAGGAGAATTAGATAAAGTAGGCATAATTAAATATGCTGTTTCTTTATATTCAGCCTTGGATAAGAACAGTTTGTACTCTCAACCAGATAAGTAGAAATGACACCTTGCGACATAATTCAAGTGCCCTGCATATGCTTCCACTGTCGTTAGTGATTCTTAAGTGCATATAAGTACCTAGTTTTGAATGCTTACCAGCTCTGAAGAGCACATAAGAACAGGGCAGATGGTGATATATTCCTACTGAGTATAGACAATGCATAGATAGTCTTATTTCCCAAAAGCGCTAATAATAATTGTTTGGTTCTCTACCATGCTGGCAGGCTGCTAGATACAAAAGCCTGGGAGAAATTCTACTCCAGTATGGCCTATACCAGGGGTCAGCAAACTTTTTTAGCATGGGGCCGGCCAATTGTCCCTCAGACCTTGGGGGGGGGGGGCGGACTATATTGGGGGGGGGGGAGAACAAATTCCTATGTCCCACAAATAACCCAGAGATACATTTTAAATAAAAGGACACATTCTACTCATGTAAAAACACGCTGATTCCTGGACCATCTGCGGGCCGGATTTAGAAGGTGATTGGGCCAGATCCAGCCCCCGGGCCTTAGTTTGCCTACCCATGGCCTATACGAATTATTATTATTATTTCAATGGCTTCAGCGTGGTCTCCTTTGCAAGGTAAGGAGACTAGTAGCAGCAGCAGCAGCTTGAGAAAGGTGATCAATTCCATGGATCACCTTAACAGAGAAGATGTTGCTTGCCTTGTGCATAGAGCGTAGCTTTGGGCAAAATCCAATCAAAATCCCATTGCAACAGTGTGCCCCAAGGCCAAAATTAATCAGAGTGACTAACACCAATTGCCTCTGCAGAAGACAATCTTATCAGGGTGGGGAGCATCCTGACCATAAATGCAGAGTGAAAAGAGGCATAGGAAATTAAAGGCTGTCTAGGAAGGAAGGACACCTTCCCCCAAAAGGTCAAAAAACTGGACTTCTAAGACCACTCCCAGTTTCCTTTGTGTGGTACCACTCTTGCTGCTGGGTCACTTTGCTGCTGAAAATCCCTCTGCTGACAGCAGAATCCAGGGTCTGACTCCATCATCATCCCCCACTTTTCCTTCACTGCCTCTGGTTTTTGCACCTCTTGGTCCCTGCTTGCTGCTAAGGGTTCAGAAGTCCTTTTCAGGGCTCTCCTTTGGGGCTTGTCCACACGCCCCCTTGTCCCATGCCTATAAAGCATGTGCCTGAGTGGTTTTCTGCTTGTGTCACGCTTTCTAGGCATGGGTCCAAGCAGTTTTGCCTTTGCCCCACCGCTATCCGGGGGGGGGGGGAGGAAGTGGGGAGGAGCCCTCTCTTTCTGCTCCTCCAGGGTCCTGCTTGCTGAAGCAGAGACCCTTGTTCAAAAGTCCTTTTCAAGGCTGCTTTCCTTCTTCATCCTTCAGTGCACCCCAGTTTTGCTGCTCATCAGGGTGGGAAAGCTAGCTTTATACAGTCGTACCTCGGAAGTCGAGCAGAATCCGTTCCAGAAGTCCGTTTGGCTTCCAAAATGTTCAGAAAGCAAGGCGCAGCTTTCGATTGGCTGCAGGAAGCCCCTGCACGTAGGACGTTCAGGTTTCAAAAAACGTTCGCAAACTGGAACACTCACTTCCGGGTTTGCGGCATTTGGGAGCCAAAAGTCTGACTCACAAGGCGTTTGACTTCCGAGGTATGTGTTATGTAGTGTAGTTTCACCCTGGGCCAACAGGGGGATACTGTATATAGTTTTCACTCAGGTCTGTAGATAGTTTTCACTCAGGTCCGCGTCTGTTATTTTAGGCGGGAACTCTGGGCTGTTGTGGTTACAATGTTGACAGCCGGCTGCCTATAAATACAGGCCGGCTGAGCTGTTCGCAGTCAGTTCTATTCCAGCTTACCATAATAAAGAGCTACTTGAAGAAATCGCTGTGCCGGCTGCTATGTCAACCCACGACTTAACACTGGCGACGAGGGTGGGATTGATGGACATCAGAGCACAGCCAGATGCGGCCAGCCTCTGAACTGAGCTGAATCACTGAGCTGAATCACAGAGCGAAATCACTGAGCGAAATCACTGGGCAGAACCAATTCAGAGCTGACTGTTCTGGCTAGAGCACTGTGTTCCATCCATCGCCCTTCACGCCGGCATCGGAATCATGGCTTCACTTGTGCCTCTACCGCCGTTTGCGCCAGCCTCTGAATCATGGGACTCCTACCTCGCTCGGTTCGACTGCTACCTCCAAGCCAACAAGCTGACAGAAGTATCACAGGAGCGGAAGCGGGGCCTATTCCTCAGCCTCTGTGGGCCTGAGGTGTTTGAGACGGCCCGAGCGTTGGTTGCGCCTGAAGCAGTCCAGGCAACACCATGGGACACGATCCAAGAGAAGCTCCGCAACCACTACGCACCAAAGCCGTCCAAGATTGCTGCCCGCCATGCGTTCTACCACCGGAACCAGGCAGAGGGGGAGTCAATCAACAACTACACCACCGCCCTGCGACAGGCTGCAATGCACTGTGAGTTCCGAGACTTAGACGATGCCCTGATGGATCGAATCGTCTGCGGGGTCCGGGACATCCATCTGCAACGGCGCCTCCTAGCCAAGCCAGACCTCACGCTACAGAAAGCCATTGAGGAGGCTGTGGCCTCAGAAGCTGCTGAACGCTCCGCCCAGGAGATCCGCAAGTCCAGCAGCCCGCGTCTTGCTAGGGAGCCAGTTCCGGTGCATCATGAAGAGGCCAGCAGTGAGGAGGCATCCTCCAGTGAAGACGATGACGTGCACCAGACAAAGCGGGAGCGCAGGAAGTTCCAACAGAAGTCCAAGGGCCAACCGGAATGTGCTGGCTGCGGAGGCAACCATTCCCGTGCCAAGTGTCGATTCAGAGACGCCATCTGTAGGAAGTGTTCCAGAAGGGGCCACATCGCTAAGGTCTGCCGATCGGCTCCGTCTGACACCCCCCCCTTCATCGACTCGCAAGTCCAAGTCTTCACTCCAGTCTGCCAAGGAAAGTTGTTTCGCTCTCACCAACTGCCGCTGCCCGTCTGGAACCACGATTGGCCAAACCGACTCGCCTACGCGACGCAAGCTGAACGTCACGGTGCTCATTGAAGGAGCTCCATGTGACATGGAGATTGACACCGGGTCTGCCCTGTCCATCGTGTCATGGAGCACCATCAAAAGACTGGTACCCAGAGTGTCCAAAAGGCAACTCGACTCTCACCGCGTACACCTGAGAGACTACCAGGGAAACGACATTCCCGTGGTAGGCGTTGGCCGGTTCCGGATCGCCTTCAAGGATTTTTCAGGCCTGCTCCGGTTGGTGGTGGTCGAAGGTCAGCGGCCAAGCCTCCTAGGGCTAGACTGGTTTGATGCCCTCGGCCTGGAAGTCACCGGCATCAACTGCATCTCTAACGCAGAGACTGAGGGTCTGGTCAAAGACTTTGCCGAGGTTTTTGACGGCACCTTGGGCCAATATACAGGTACGCCCATCTCCTTTAGCCTTGATCCACAAGTCGCCCCCATCAAGCTAAAGCCACGCCGGGTTCCCTTTGCTCTCAAGGCTAAGGTGGACGAACAACTGGACAAACTGATCGCCCAAGGAGTTTTGGAGCCGGTTGACCACGCAAAGTGGGAAACCCCCATCGTCACGCCTGTCAAGCCAGATGGGTCGGTGAGAATCTGCGCTGACTACAAGTGCACGATCAACAAGGCGCTTCAGCAGCACGCTTATCCGGTTCCTGTTGTCCAACACCTGCTGCATTCCCTGGGTGAGGGTAAGGTCTTCGCTAAGCTGGACCTTGCCCAAGCCTATCAACAACTGCCAGTCGATGATGCCACTGCTGAAGCCCAGACGATCGTCACCCACCGGGGGGCTTTCCGTTGCCGCCGGTTGCAGTTCGGGGTGAGTGTGGCTCCTGGCATTTTCCAAAGCCTTATGGAGCGTCTCCTGCAAGGGCTTCCGGGCGTGGTACCATATTTTGATGACGTCTTGGTGTCTGCAGACTCACACCAGCAGCTGTTCGAGCGCCTCCGTGCCGTGCTGACCAGGTTCCAGGAGGCCGGGCTCAAGGTAAAGAGGGAGAAGTGCCAGATCGCCGTTCCACAGGTAGAGTTCCTGGGCTATCTTATCGATGCCTCCGGTCTTCATCCAACCACATCCAAGATCCGCGCTATCCAGCAGGCCCCCACCCCAAAGAACAAAACGGAGTTGCAGGCATTCCTGGGGCTGCTGAACTTTTATAACATGTTCCTGCCCCACAAAGCCACAGTGGCTGAGCCTCTTCACCGACTCCTTAGCACTAAGACGCCTTGGGCCTGGGGTCATCGGGAGACGGCGGCCTTCAACGCGGTCAAGGCTCTCCTTTCTTCAGACAGTGTGCTGGTACAGTACAGTGAATCCAGGCCACTGGTCCTTGCCTGCGACGCCTCACCTTTTGGCATCGGTGCTGTCCTTAGTCACCGTTTTCCAGATGGAAGAGAAGCACCGCTCGCCTACTTTTCCAGGACACTATCTCCGACGGAACGGAATTACAGCCAGCTCGACAAGGAGGCATTGGGACTTGTGGCTGGAGTGAAGAGGTTCCATGAATACCTCTATGGCAGGACTTTTGACCTCATCACTGACCACAAGCCACTCCTGGGCCTCCTCGCCGGTGATCGTCCAACTCCACCGGTCCTCTCACCACGCATGCTGCGATGGACTGTTTTCCTGGCTGCCTACCACTACCGGCTCATCCATCGCCCGGGGAAATCGATGGGCCATGCCGACGCCCTCAGCCGTTGCCCTCTTCCAGCATTTGTGGAAGACCCGGCTCCAGCTTCATCGCTCCTTCCGATTGAGGATCTTCCGGCAGCGCCTGTATTGGCTGCCACTGTGGCCTCCGCATCTGCCCAGGATCGCACCATCAGCCGGGTGCTCAACTGGGTGTGGAGGGGGTGGCCACAAGGGCCTTTTGCATCGGAGTTCCAGCCCTTCGCAACCAGACAACATGAACTCTCAGCTCATCGCGGCTGCCTGCTGTGGGGAGACCGCGTCGTGATTCCCCAGGGACTCCGTCAGCGCGTCCTGGAGGCTCTGCACGTTGGCCACCCGGGAATTGTCAAAATGAAGGCGTTGGCTCAGTGTTACGTCTGGTGGCCTAATATGGACGATGCCATCACTGCCTGGGTGTCCGCCTGTCAAGCGTGCCAGGAGTCGAGGCCTGCACCACCGGTAGCTAAGGGACACACCTGGGAGACGCCAAAGACACCCTGGTCGAGGGTGCACATCGATCTGGCTGGCCCCTTTCACGGCCGGACCTTTATGGTAGTGGTGGACGCCTATTCCAAATGGCTGGAGGTCGCCCTGATGCCCTCCACCACTACCGAAGCTGTCATCCGGGTGCTGCGAGGCCTGTTTGCAACGCATGGGTGTCCTGATGTCCTTGTCTCTGACAACGGACCGCAGTTCACGTCAGGCACGTTTGAGCGGTATCTTTTGGGACTGGGCATCCGCCATGCCCTAACGGCACCCTTTCATCCATCCAGCAACGGGCAAGCGGAAAGAATGGTGCGCTCGACAAAAGAGGCACTGGCGCGCCTGGACCGGGGAGACTGGCATGAGCGGGTCGCCAAATACTTGTTCGTGCAACACATCACCCCTCATGCGGCCACAGGGAGGAGTCCTGCTGAACTGCTTATGGGCCGCCTCAGGTCACCGCTCGACCGGCTACACCCAGACTTTGCCGTGGCTGAACCCCCAGGCTGTGCCAACGCACCACGGTCATTTGTCCCAGGAAACCAGGTCTTTGCCCGGAACTATGTGGGGGACATCCCTTGGGTGCCAGCCACAGTAGTGGGAGTCACTGGACCTCGCTCGTACCAGGTGGCACTCGAAGACGGACGCTTGTGGCGACGGCACATAGACCAGCTTAGGCGCAGGGTTGGGGACTTGGACACTACTGAGGTGCCCCCAACTGCGCTTGCGGCTCCAGAAGAGACACGTACAGATGGCGAGGCCCCACCTACACCTCCCTCGCAAGCTGCCAGCGTGGAGCCGAACCAAGCCGTTTCAGAACAGACTCAGACCACTCCACTTGCGGAGGCTCCACCCACAGCAGCGGATCCAGGGGAGTTGGTTCCAACGCCACCTAGGGTCGCACCGCAGCCTCAGCGAGAACTGTGTGGCCCTCCGGACTTGGCTACCAGTCCCCGGCGGTCTGGCAGGGTTTCCAAGCGCCCAACTTATTTAAAGGACTATGTTGTTGGACAGGTATCACTGTTGGTCTAAGTATGGGAAATGTAACCGATATGCTTTTGTGCTTAATTGAACCATTACGCGTAGTGCTGTATATAAGGAAACCATTACGATTGTAACTAACGCCTTATCTCGGTGGGGAGGGGTGTTATGTAGTGTAGTTTCACCCTGGGCCAACAGGGGGATACTGTATATAGTTTTCACTCAGGTCTGTAGATAGTTTTCACTCAGGTCCGCGTCTGTTATTTTAGGCGGGAACTCTGGGCTGTTGTGGTTACAATGTTGACAGCCGGCTGCCTATAAATACAGGCCGGCTGAGCTGTTCGCAGTCAGTTCTATTCCAGCTTACCATAATAAAGAGCTACTTGAAGAAATCGCTGTGCCGGCTGCTATGTCAACCCACGACTTAACAGTATGACTGTGCTGTCTTCTGGAGATCCTTCCACTACAGATTGTAGCTGCCACACCGGCTCCATCTTCATATCTCTACATGACTGTGTGTTCGAGAAGTATTTTAGCTCTTCCTTAAGTCAGCCTTCCACAAAGCTTGTGCTGGCTGCATGTAGCCAAGGCCTAGTTTGTGAGTCCAGGGAGAAATAGCAGTGTCGCAGCAGCAGCAGCAGCAACAGCAGCAGCAGCAGCAACAACAACACATCTTTCCTCCTTTCTTAAGGGCCAAAGCCCTGCTCAACCTCACTAGGAATCCTGGCCCACTGGTCTAAATTGCTCTGCGATGTGATGCTTTCCCATTCCCCCTCCCTCAGAAGAGTCCCACTGCCATACCTGATGATGCTATTACAGTGTCCGCACAACGGAGTCCGGCTGCTGGCTGGGAAGCGCTCAGCCCTCTGAATCGTTCCCCGGGCAACTGCCGGAGCCTGGGAAGAGGCCGGGATGGAAGGAGGTGGGTACGTGGGGGCCGAGGCTGGCGGGGGTGGCACCGGAGCCCCCCGTGGCAGGATATGCTTGGTGACAGTGGTGGTGCTTTTCCCCGGAGCAAACTTCTGGGAGAAGGAGTCGTCCGTGATCCAGGGAGGACGGCTTGAAGGCTCCGCTTGGCTTGGAGCTTGGGTGTGTACAGGCACTGGGGCTGGCGCCGGAGCTGCTGTTAAGGAAAGGAAACAGTGTTCACCCAGCTGCCTTTATTTTCGCTATTGCAAGCTGCAGTATTGACCAGAACCTCCTTCAAGCCACAACGGCCTCAGGTGACCTCAACTGCCGCCCAGCCCATTATCACAAATCAAGTGCTGCGCAGCTGATCCAAGGATATCAGATAAGCCCCTGTCTCTGGAGCCAAATCAACGATAAAAGCCACTGCCGAGTCTCGGTTTGGCCATGATTATCAAGGTCACCTACAGTAACATTGCAGCAGCAGCAGCAGTAGCAGCAGTAGCAGCAAGGTTTTATTCAGGGAGGATGGAGGGAGTTAATACATCCAGTGCATTTGGATAAAGGCAGCATGTGACTGATATATATGCAAAACCTGAAGGACTTTTCTTATCCACTGCAGCAAAATATGGAAAGTCCTTGGGTTGTGGTGGCCTATGGTGCAGTCAGAAGTTAAGACCCACTGTTTCAAGGGGGCTTAATTCAGGTAGGTGGGCAAATGTGTGCGCAGTCTCATTGGAGACTGGTTAGGGTGAAGGCGGAACCTCAGCCAGCCCCTGCCTTCCCGGCTCCTTATTTATATCCAGTCTAGAGTATGGCATTGGCTGTTTTGCTTCCTCCTCCTCCTCCTCCTCAACTCTCAATGTTGTCATTATATAACTAGGTAGGGAGGAGGATGGGGGCAAAAGCTTGGATCTGCCTGGCATTGGCTCTGGCGCCACCTACTGGTGGTCTCCCTGTCTTCCACCCAACCAGTTCCAATAGGTGCCAGCCAGCACTGTAGAAAACACACACAAAAAACACATTGGCCAACTGTAATTGAAAAAGGGTGCCAGACATGGGCATAGCCAGGCTTTTTGTTGGGGGGGGGCAGGCTTTTGCTAGGGGGCAGAACCTCAGATTTGTATTGCTTTGTATTTATTTTTACTGGTTTGGGGGGGGGCAGCAGTCTCCCCTGTCTCCCCCCACTTGGCTACGCGCATGGTGCCAGCAGCTTTATTCCAATTTGATTCCTCTGATCCGGGCAGAAGCTTTGTGTTCCTGTGAAACCAACAAAACAGCAACTTTTTTCTTCCTCCAGAAAGAAACGTGTCTGGGCAAATTCCCCAGAAAGACAGGCTTGCAACTCAGTTCTCATGCATTGCACTGCAAAGTTCTTTTGAATGGAGGACAGCTGCAGGGACTCCCCATTCCCCCCCACCCAGGAATGGAAAGTATTTTTGTCTCCATCATAACGCTGTTTCCTGACTCTTACCCCCTCCCCTTAATGCCCCTCTCTACTTCTATTAAAAGCGTTGGGGCTTGCCTTTCTTCCTGAAATGCACTGCCTCCAACCCGACCTCCCTGCTCCCCCCTCCCCCCATTTGTTGCTGGTTCCCTTCCAAGACTGCTCACTTTTCCAAAGTGTGAGCTTGATCTGATCTGCTGGCCACAGCTAAATTCCCTAGTACTTCTTGACGCACAGCTGTGGTATTGTTTGGTGGCTTCCTGACCTCTCCCCTCCCTCCCTCCCTCCCTCCTTCATCCATACATACATCCATGCACACTGATCCATAGGGTCCCTCCTGAAATCCAGCTGCCTTTTGAGAATGCCCCCATTGTGCTGGGCTCTAATATTATGCTCCGCCTTAGGTATAATGCCTCCATTCACAAACAGCTGTAATGCCCAGGGCGTAAAATAGGCAGCAGCAATTAACCCTTTGCAGGCACCAAGGAATCAGGATCTCTTCCTCCCTTCCACTCCATAAAAACATAGGAAGCTGCCTTAAACTGAGTCAGCCCTTGGATCCATCTGCAACTATGGGAACTAGCAGAGGCCCTGAAGGGTTTTGGACAAGGGGCTCTGCCAGCCTTACCTGGCGCAGACATTCTATGAATGAACCCTTCCCCCATCTATTGGTTAGCCATGCTTTCATTCTCCTTGCACTCTTGCCAGATAGGCATGTGCTTTTATGGGGTGCATTGAACTACGGCCACAGCAGTTCAGTTGCGTTCTGACAACTCCACTCCTGGCTGTGCAAATCAAGAGAGCTCAGCTATAGGATCAGCAGATGCCTGTGATGTTGTTTCTTACTGGACTGCCCCACTTCAGGTGGGAGATGCCGGCTGGGGTCATTGTTTCCAAATGCAGCCGCCCAGTGGTCCCTGGGAAGCTCACAAGGCAGGGCAGCGACAGCTCTCCGCTGTTGGTGTCCGTGGCACCTGGTAGGCTGCCCCTGAACATGGAAGTTCTATTTCACTGTCATGGGTAATAGCTGTTGAGATGGACCAATGCTTTGAGAGAATGTGTCTAATCCTTCTCTAACACCATCTAACCCGGGCACCAGGCTTGATTTCAAAAGCTGCCTTCTGATGATCAGCTTGGACCTCTGGGCAAGAGCCACCTGTCCTCTTCTGTGGCAGCCTGCTGAGCTGGGGTGGGGAGGGAGAAGGGGTGTAGCGGGCAGGGAGGAGAGAGAGAAAAAGAAAAAGAAAAAGAAAAAGAAAAAGAAAAAGAAAAAGAGAGAAGGGCTTGTGTGTGTGTGTGTGTGAGAGAGAGAGAGAGAGAGAGAGAGAGAGAATGGGGGTTTTATTAGGAAGGAGAAGGGAGTGAATGTGTGAGTGAGAGAAGGAGAAAGAGGAAGGGAGGGAGGAAAGAAGGAAAGATGACAGTGGCCACTTTTTGCTACATTCGAAACATGTTCTTTTCCTCAAAGAATTCTGGGCACTGTAGTTTGTTAAGGGCTGCTGGGAGCTGTGTGGAGGAAGGGGAGTAAACTACAATGCCCAGAATTCTTTGAGGGAAACCGTGTGTTTTGTATGTGCATTAAAGGCACGGTGTGTACATGTGCCAAGTCCGATTCTTGCTCTGTCAATAACAAGCTTGTTTTAGATAAGCATTCTTGACAGGCACCCAATAAAATCTTGTCTCACGCTCTGTTCTTCCTTCTCGCCCATATTTTAAAAACAAAAACCCCTTCTGTTTGGTTTCCCCTCCCCATTTCCCCAGCAGCAACTACAAATATCCCTGCTTCGCAAGCAGGCACCCTCCACCTTAGCTCCAGGCTTCATCTTTTTCATGCGGTAAAGGTAAACAGAGTTTAAAGATATCTGAATCAAATCCCCTGCCCGTCTGCCCCCCATCACAATCACCCTAAGCCCCAGGGCCCTGCTATTTCTGTCTCATGGTATTTATTAAGTCAGTAAAAATTAGAGGGCGATATTTCATCTCTAATTGCCAAGTTCAAAAGCCTCCCACCTCCACGCTCTGTAATTAAACAATGTGATTTTCTTGAGTTGGTAGCGTTCCTGGTTTCCCCTCCCTCCCTGCCATCACCTCCAAGAATCAGTTCTCACTCATTTGAACATGAAATCATACCTATATCTCATTGTGTCATTTATGTATACACCACAGTGTGGATCCCCTATTCAACGTCGGGGGTGGAGGAAGGAGCAGGATCATGGCAGCAGCCCCTGCTCTCCACCCAAGTGTGTTCATTTCATAGGTGTGCACACAAAGGGTTCCCTTTCCGCAACCACAAACCCTGAAAAAGAAAATCAGGGTTCTGGATCCTGTGAAAACACCTCTACGTGCATGCAGTGTGTGTGTGTGTGTGTGTGTGTGTGTGTGTGTGTGTGAAGGTTCTCCCTTGGCCTGTGCACATGCTATGCCTTTAGAGCTCATTTGAAACACATT
The DNA here is from genome assembly GCF_965112155.1 of Podarcis liolepis. Lineage (NCBI taxonomy): Eukaryota > Metazoa > Chordata > Lepidosauria > Squamata > Lacertidae > Podarcis > Podarcis liolepis. Next base: position 26,578,031 of record NC_139556.1, read on the forward strand.
ATTTCCCTCAGATTCTGGGCACTGGAGTTTACTTTTCACAATTACATTTCCTAGCAACACTTAAACAAACTATGGAGCCCAGAATTCTCTGAAGGAAAGAATGTACTTTGAAAGTAGAACGCAGACCCTCCAAGCGTCCCTATTTTCCAGGGACTGTCCTGGATTTACAGAAGCCACCCTGGTTTCTGATTTGATCCTGGAATGTCCCGCTTTTCCTTAGGATGACCTGTTTTCACTGGAGAGATGTTGGAGGGTATGGAGTTATGCGACCCCCAAGTCAAGGAGATAAGTAACTATACAACCTTTAGAAGACAACTGAAGGCAGCCCTGTATAGGGAAGGTTTTTTTAAAAATGTTTAATGTTTTATTATGTTTTTATATATGTTGGAAGCCGCCCAGAGTGGCCGGGGCAACCCAGTCAGATGGGCGGGATATAAATAAAAGAAAATATTATTATTATTATTATGGAAGAGAACATCCCTATTTTCATCAGAGAAATGTTGGAGGGTATGAGAATGTGCACACAAATATATTTAAAGTGTTTTTTAAAATGAATGTATTTTAAATGGGGTGAGGGGTGGGACTATCTAAATGGCACTCCTAGTGCGGGAGAGAGAGCCCAACTTTCAGGTCTAGCCTTGACAAACTTTGGTCATCTGAGTAACTATGCGAGGGGGAGAAGAGATGTCCTCATCACACCTATCCACATCCTAAGAAAAGGGTTGACACGTGTTCTCTTTTTCCAAGACACGTCCTGGAAGTTTTCATGGGTATGTAAAATGAGAGCTGTGGGTTAAACCACAGAGCCTAGGACTTGCCGATCAGAAGGTCAGCGGTTCAAATCCCCGCGACGGGGTGAGCTCCCATTGTTCGGTCCCTGCTCCTGCCAACCTAGCAGTTCAAAAGCATGTCAAAGTGCAAGTAGATAAATAGGTACCGCTCCTGCGGGAAGGTAAACGGCGTTTCTGTGCGCTGCTCTGGTTCGCCAGAAGCAGCTTAATCATGCTGGCCACATGACCCGGAAGCTGTCTGCGGATAAATGCCAGCTCCCTCGGCCAAGAAAGTGAGATGAGCGCCACAACTCCAGAGTCGGTCACGACTGGACCTATTGGTCAGGGGTCCCTTTACCTTTAAAATGAGAGCCGTCATAGCGACCAACAGTTAAAAGCAGAAGTCGGCAAATGGGTCCTCTTTTTTTGCTCTTCAAAATATGGCAACCCCAATTATTGCGTTTTATGTGGCGTATTTTCAAACTCCAAACTAGCCCCACCCACTCAGGCTGGGCATTAAACCAGAAGTGTTATGAAAGGCTTCCTGGGTCAGCTGGCCTCTTGCCTGCGCTACGAGCTCTTCCTTGCTCATGTGTGCTTTTTTATATTCATTGGTTCACCTCTGACTGCTGCCCCTGGCTCAGTCTTGACAAACCATCACATTGTGGAGCAGACTGCCAGATTCCGTGCAGAAGCTCCTGGTTTCTGGTTAATGTTTTAACTTGGAGAATAGTGTTGCTATTGACTATGACAAATGCCTTTGTTCTCTGAGCATTCCAAGGCCCAGCAGCCTAAACTTGGCTACACAAGGACCTGTAAGGAACACATTCCTGTATGAAGTGCTCTTGAATAGGAAAGTTTCCTTTAGAGTTAGACCCATTCCACTTTAGCTGCATCTATATATCTCTATCTATCTATCTATCTATCTATCTATCTATCTATCTATCTGTCATCTATCTATCTATCTATCTATCTATCTATCTATCTATCTATCTATCTGTCATCTATCTATCTATCTATCTATCTATCATCTATCTATTTATCATCTATCTATCATCTATCTTTGAAGAAGGATCTCCTACATTCTAATTATACAGTGCAACCCCTCAGCAAGTTTAGTCAGAAGTAAGCCAACTGTGTTCAGTAGGACTTACTCACAGGTAAGTGGATTTTTTGGCTTAAATATTTTTCTTCTCTTTTATCTACTCCCAGGTAAATTTGCTGAGAACTGCAAAACAGGATGGGTGGTTTTTCTTTTCTTTTTTTACATATCTAATTTACTTTCAAATTCTCTCACTTCAAAGCATTTCAGACATGGGGGTACCTGGATGGTACTGCCCTCTTGCACGTTACGGCAGCATCTCAGGCTGCCCCCATGCAGAAAAGTCAGTTTGGTTTATACATGTGACAGGATGGCTGGAACGAATTATATTAGGGCTGCAGGTGAGGGAATGCCGTTTTTAATGCTCCCCCATGTAAGGAAAAATACCCGATAAATAAAAAGCTAGCAAATAAGCAAGCAAGCAAGCAAGCAAGCGAGAAAGGTTGTAGCCCAACGTGATCCTGACTGTCCTAGCTTCCTGCTTTCAGTGAGGTTTTAAAAATAAATAGGTAAGAGAACACTTTAAAATATGATCCCCACCTAGGGCCTTAAGTGAGGTTCATCTATCCTATTATTATTATTATTATTATTATTATTTCAGTTTCTAGCGCACCCTCTTTTGATTCACAACCCTAAGGCAGGTTAAAGCACGGCATATTAACAACAATAAAAACACAGTAAGTTAAATGTAACTGCTAAAACACTAACTAAAATTCCAACTCTCTTGTTACAGGCCCTCCAACTGTCCCATTTTTACGGGTACATCCTGGAATTACAGAAGCCACCCTCGCTTCTGATTCAGTCCCAGAGTGTTCTACCATTTCAGCCAAGGGGGACCAAAAGAGTGCGGAACCAAAAGACGTGTGCTTTGGCTCCACACCTTGCCGCTGCTGGCCGGTGCACACGCACAAGGAAGGCCGCTGCTTCCTGAAATACAGCGCCACTTCCAGAAGTACGCCGCTGTGGCCCTCCTCATGTGTTTGTGGCCACAGTGGCGGGTGTGCGGCAGTGTGGGGTGCTGTGCAGTAGTGGAGCATGCACAAACTTGAGTTGGCAAGGCAGTGGGTGGGTAAGCTTTGGCAGTGGATTTTGGGGGGTGCAAGGATGCGAGCGGTGCGGTGGCAAAGGGCTAGTCGGGGTGTGTGTGTCCTAATTTCTTCTTCAGAAATGTTGGAGTGTATGCTATTAACAAGACAGACAATAAGGGGGAGGGGGATCACAAGCTCATCTCAAAATGACTCCAGAGTTATTTTTGTTTTAAGTATCCATTTCGGCCTGGCCAGAAATACGCATAGCTACCCACGGAACGAGACCGCCTGCACATCTGCAACCGGAGCCCGTTCAGACAAGTGCAAAGGCTTATGGGATCCTCCCTTCCTTTTCCTGGCAGCTTCTCACACTGTATTGCAAGCAGCTTCTCAAATTCTTCCAAGAAGCTGCTTGCAGTACAGTGGAATTGCTTGTCTTTCCTGACAGCGACCCACCTCCAGGGAAAGGGCTGAAAGGGACTGTCACCTCTTTCTGACAGCATGTCAGGCCCACTCCTGACATCTGAATCTGCTCCAGTCCTGCTGCCTGGGAGTTGAAACAGCAGTCAGTCTGTAGATTGCTCAGCGTTCAGACAAAACTAGAAAAAGAACTAGGGCATCCTGCCACCTTGTGACTGGATTCAGAAACGGCAACCTGCAATCCTACGACAGATTTCTGAAAAAGCGATTAGGTTCCCCAAAGCATGCTGAGGGTGTCTTGTTTTATTTTAAAGTAAACCAAAGGACATCAAACGATTGCTAAGCTATGTAAGAATTCTTACTGGCAATTCGATACCACCAAGGAGCCACAGCAATCATTTGAAGTGAAGCATAAGAGCATTTATATTTCAAGGCAGATTTTCAGCTGTTGCCTGTAAAGCTGCTATTTTTATGTTATTTTCACGTCCCCCCTCTTCCTTTCAAGGAGCTCAAGGTGGCCTTCACAGTTCTCCCCTTCCCCATTTTATCCTCACCATGACCATGTGAGGTAGGTTATACTACTATAGGGTTACCAGACGTCCCCGGTTCCCGGATCCAGTCCCCAGATTTGCAAATCTGTCCCCGGGAAACATGGCAGTGGCAGCCTCAGCAGCCCGGAGCCAGCCTGGTAGCGCAGTTGGCTCTGGCTGGCTTCAGGAGCTGCCCGCTGCCGTGGCACCCGCCATTTCCCCTGCACTACGGCAGCAAGCAGCTCCTGAAGCCAGCCAGAGCCAACTGCGCTACCAGGCTGGCTACGGGCTGCTGAGGCTGCCACTGCCACGTTTCCCAAGGACATTCCGGGGACGGAATTTGTCCGGGGACAGATTTGCACTACCAGGCTGGCCTCTCCTGGGCAATGGTCGCCCGCCCGTGACTCTCCTGATCTGTCAAAACAAAGGGGGAAGGGGATCGGGGAAGGCTCAGGAGTTACGGGCAGGCGGCGCACTGTTGCCCAGTTTTTAATAAAACACTGAGCATTTATGTTTCACAGGGTGCGAAAGAAGGGCTTTGCATCTTTTGCCTTACCATCCAACACTACTGACTCCCTGTTGCTACTCAGCTTCAAAAAAAAAAAAAAAAAAAAAAAAAAAAGGTCCCCGGATTCATTGAAAAAAATCTGGTAACCATATACTACTAGAACGTGACTGGCCCATGTTTGCACAGTTTGTAGTGTGGTGGAGTGGGAGTTGAACCTGGGTCTCCCCACAGTCCAACACTCTAATCACTGGCTGTCTCTATTAGTGGAACGGATGTCCTGTAGGCACAAAAATGGGAGGGGGGGAGTGAAGGACTACGCAGCCTTTCTCAACCTTGGCTCCCCAGATGTTCTTGAACTACAACTCCCATCATCCCTGACCACTGGTCATGCTGGCTAGGAATGATGGGAGTTGTAGTCCAACAACATCTGGGGACCCAAGGTTGAGAAAGGCTGGACTAGAGGGATATGGGCAAGACACCCAGGATGTGAAGAACCTCCTCCCAACCCTGTCAACAGGGCAAGGCAAGGCAACAGCAAAATTCCCTGGCTGTTCTGCTGAGCTCCTGATAATCTAATAATAATAATAATAATAATAATAATAATAATAATAATAATAATAATAATAATGTATTACATTTGTATACCACCCTTCATCCAAAAAGAGTTCTGGCACCTCTTTTTCTAGAAAAATAGCACTGAAAATGGGAATGCAAAATACTTAATAAAAAAAACAAAACAATTTCACCTGTCTGCTTCCAAAGGAGAGCCAAAAACAAGGCCCATTCCATTGGCTTGGCTCAGACCAATTGCCATTTGGCTCCTCCTTCCCAGAACTGTCTGCCTCAGTAAACCTGGTCATTTCCCCAGTTTTGAAACATGTTGTATGAATTTGTACTGAATGTTCTTATTTTCCTCATTCCTCCCCCGCCCCCACTTTTATACCATGCTTATTTGCCATTATTTTAAACTGTAAATGACCTTGGCTGCATCGGTAGAAAGGCAGCAGATAGACATAGTAAACAAAAATGACAGAAAATGTGAGTTGTGGACCAGTCAAGTACCTGACTCACTATGTTGATAATGGCTTCTAAGCAAGCTCTCTACCAGTGTTTCTCAAATTTGGGTCTCTAGTTGGTTTTAGACTACAATTCCCATCATCCCTGACCACTGGTCCTGTTAGCTAGGAATGATGGGAGTTGTAGTCCAAAAACAGCTGGAGACCCAAGTTTGGGAAACACTGTTCTGTAGTATCTGATGTAGCAAAAGGCAGCCCCTTGGGTTAGCAGTCCGCAGTCTCCTTACCTGGCTGATAGACCGAAGGCCTGATGCTGGCAGTGGTGACAACTCTGGGCTTTGAGGCAGGAGCCGGGGCTTCGCTGTAGCCTGGGTAAGGAGCAGGGCTGTGGGAAGCTGGAGCTGATGTGTAAGATTGGCCTGGGCCTCTAAAACCAAAGCAAAGCTGTGAGCAATTCATGCATATATACCACAGGATTAAGACCGATGAAGCATCTGTTGAATGGTGGCTTCCATAGAACGTTGTGAGAGCCTACCAGAAAGTTTCGGAGGCAAGGAGGGAGAGATTGTTACCTTAACACTCAGTACAGCCAGCATGTACTTCTAATGCTGGTGTTTTAAAAGACTGGGTTGAAAACATATTTAATAAAGGAGAGGCATTAGGTTGCTCTTAGCACATCTGCAAAACATTACATCGGAGAACTCTTAGGGCTGCTAAATATGGCCAGCCCCATAGAAAAAGGTGAGATTTCAATGGGGAAAATGGTCCATTGCTTCAGATTCCAGGGAAGATGGGTAAAGGTGGGGTGCATTTCATAGAATCATGGAAGGGACCCAAACGGTCATCTAGTCCAACCCCTGCAATGAAGGAATCTTTTGCCCAGTATGGGGCTCAAACCCACAGCCCTAAGATTCAGAGTCTCATGCTCTACCAACTGAGCTTGCCTTGTGACTGTTCTTGCCAGTTCACTGACTTGGGAATGTCACCTATGGTGCACATGGGAGACAATGATTTAAAGTAGTTACAAGAGAGTTTCTTAAAGTGGAGTGGGGGGGAGCCATTTCAACTGAACTCATTTCAGTGGGAACAGTGAAGCCACAAAGGAAGATCTAGAGTAGCCATCTCCTTCCTGGTGTCGAATTGTTGTTGTTAGTACCCTACCCATCTGGCTGGGTTTCCTCAGCTGCTCTGGGAGGCTCCCAACAGAATATTAAAAGCATGATAAAGTATCAAACATTACAAACTTCCCTATACAGGGCTGCCTTCAGATGTCTTTTAAATGTCAGATAGTTGTTTATTTCCTTGGCATCTGATGGGAGGGCATTCCACAGGGCAGGTGCCACTATTGAGAAGGCCCTCTGCCTGGTTCCCTGTATAACTTCACTTCTCGCAGTGAGGGAACCGCCAGAAGGCCCTCGGTGCTGGACCTCAGTGTCCGGACTGAATGATGGGGGTGGAGATGCTCCTTTGGGTATAGCGGACAGAGGCCGTTTAGGCTGCACCCCACTCCAGTAGTTTGGTCAGGGAATGTCAGGCTACATCCTGCTGCAGTTGCATTTTGCTCAGATTGAAGACATTGGCAGGCTCCTTTTCAGAGTGGAAGTAAAGGATGTTTCTGACCAAGAGACCTTGAGGCTATCCTCTCTTTTTGCACCGGGGATGGGGGTGGGGTGGCAACTGGATCAGAAACAGTACCTGGCAGACTTCAGATCAACAACTAACAAGGTATTGCACTTAGTATAAAATAAAGGTGGGCAGCTTCTGTAGTCAATGCCAGGGCCATTTAGTTGTCCAGACAGGGGTCAAAGGGGCAGTTTGTTACACAACCAAACCTCTACACAGGTAAACAGGCTCATTTTTTTTAAAACCACCCTTAGAGCCGTCTAGCTGTAAGGGTGTCATATATTGCTTAATTACATAGTGTAATTTTAAATTATTATTTTTTAGTGTAATAAATTAGGTCACAGTGTACAGTCGTACCTTGGAAGTCAAACAGCTTAGTTCCCAAACGTTTTGGCTCCCGAATGTCGCAAACCCGGAAGTGACTGTTCCAGTTTGCAAACTACTTTTCAAAGCCAAATGTCTGACCGGGCTTCCAGGGCTTCCTGCAGCCAATCAGAAGCCACACTTTGGTTTTCAAACGTTTTGGAAGTCAAACGGTCTTCCGGAATGGATTCCGTTTGACTTCCAAGGTACGACTGCACTGTTTATATAGGAAATGCACATTTCCTCAAGAAAATTAAAAAGGGAGAAAAACGGTGTTATACAAAGACAAAAACTCCCAGCATCACAATTCATATAATAAAAAAGATAACATCCAGCAATACAGCCAAAATAGGAATGCGGATTAGAATTTGCAGTGACGAAGAGGCTCCTGAAAGAGAGAGAGAGAGAGAGAGAGAGAGAGAGAGAGAGAGAGAGAGAGAAAAGCCCACTGCTTCATTAATATAAAAGGTTTTATAGCAAAGTTAGGTCAGCTGTAGGAAGGTATCAGTTGGCATTTCTGCTGGAGAAAGTTAAAACGTTGATGAGGGACTGTGGTGTTTTTTTTTGAAGAGAACAGTTTAGATACTGGTGACAGTTTCAAAGAACAGCTCAGCAACACTGAAAGCAACTGTGATTGCATCTGCGGCAGATTGCAGCAGGTTTAGATAGCATGTACAGTTGGAAACTATTAGTTGTCAGAGAAAAGGAAAACCACTGCTGAGAATGAGAAAATTATTTAGATTAATGCTTTGCTAACCATCAACTGGCAAACGGAAAGCAGCGCACTAATTGATTAGCCATCTGCACAAAGGCGGCGCACTTTATACCTCTTTTTGGACTGGCAGGTGATGGAAGTAGAAGACTGGTGACTGACGCTAAATAAAAAAAAGACAAAAGTTGGTGTGTTTTTTTTTACTGCAATGGAAAACAGGTTCGAAATTTGGAATAATCTGAGAGAACTGGGCAAGTCTGACTGTGCATGGTTTCCAGGTAAAAAAAAAAGTGCAAGGTTTGTTAAGGATGTCAATATTGTAAAAAAAGATTAAAGTTTCTTAAATTCATGATTCCCTTTCCACAGGAGTATGTTTAACTGATGCTGAGTCAAAACCTATTTAGTACACTCAATCTCAGGAAGTCCATTAAAGCCTTGCATTTAAAGCCAATTGATTATTAGCCCACATGGGTGTTCTCATTTTTCTGTTTCAGGACTGTAAAGCAGTGCTCCTCCCCCCCCCCCAAAATGTTTAGGGGCACTCTCATTTTGACTCAAGAAAATCACCATTTTATAGTTCAAATTGGGGAAAATAAATAAAGTAAATGGACAAAAGTACAAAGATTCACAAAATGTTTAGGGGCATGCGTACCCCAGCGTACCCCCAGAAAAAAGCACTGCTGTTTAGTATCATCTTTTAGTAAATGTCAGAAGACAAAAGTATTGCTTTGTTACTATGACTGAACGCCTGACATTACAAGGGAAAAAGAAAACATGTGGGGTCAAGATTAGAATGATTATGAATGATTCAACTAGAGAAAGGCCCTAGCTGTTACAGTGCTATTATTGGGCTCTCTGAAACACTCGAATGCAGTGTTTCCCAAACTTGGGTCTCTAGTTGTTTTTGGACTACAACTCCCATCATCCCTAGCTAGCAGGACAAGGGATGATGGGAAGTGTAGTCCAAAACAGCTGGAAATCCAAGTCTGTGAGTCCAAATCTTATGGCTCAGGACATATCATGGCTGTTCCCTTACTGTGCAACAGGGGAGCAGGATCCAGATGTCAGGTGTGAGATCAACAGGACAGGAGAACTTTATTAGAAAGTAGTTCACACGGCCTTTGGTGTGTGGCCTGAGACAGCTTCTTTTCCATCCAGACTCAAAATGTGCTTGTGGTGAATGTGGGGCGGGCCAAGCAACATGGTCAGGTCTTCTCCTGCACCTCCCACCTGGCGAGTACATTGTTTCCCCCTGTTTGTGGCCAGACCCAGCTGAAGTCCTGCTTGATACAGCAGGTGGAAGAGAAGGCCGGAAGGGAAGTTCTGTGTGTGGAATGGTGTTTCACTGACTGGCAGCAGCTCTCCAGGGTTTCAGACAGGGGACATGTCAAACCCCACTTGTGGAATGAACCTGAGACCTTCATGCAAGCCCTTCTCTCTTAGGTTTGCTGTAAACACTACCTGAGCACTATTCCTTTGCCAGGGCTATAGGGAAAAACATACATATTCACAATCCTCGTAAGCACCAGCTGCTTTTAAATTAACAATTTCTTGCTGGAACTGCCATGCAATATATCCCTCATACCTCACCAATTGCTGTTATTTCAGTTATCCGCCTTGGAAGCAGATAACACTGAAGTTACAAAATATATTTTTTTAAAACCCCCAAATGGATTTATTCCACTTATATTCCACTTTTGCAAAAATCTCCTGTCCTGGTTACTTAATGGGTCAGTGCCCACTTATTTTCAACAGCTCTGTGTTTTCCCACAGCATCTGTTGAACTTGGGGAGAAAGAGAATTTCAAGCCCCTCTGATTTGTTTTGTTGCACTGGATCTAAATTGCTTTCAAACAGTTTTTCCTTGCTCACAGAAATGTCTATTCCAAGCCAACGAGGCCTGTCCTACACATACATATACTGTATTTTTTGCTCTATAAGACACACTTTTCCCCTCCTAAAAAGTAAGGGGAAATGTGTGTGCATCTTATGGAACAAATGCAGGCTGCGCAGCTATCCCAGAAGCCAGAACAGTAAGAGGGATCGCTGCGCAGTGATCCCTCTTGCTGTTCTGGCTTCTGTCTTCACCGTGCGAAGCCTCTTCAGGGCAGGGGGAGCCTTCATCCCGCTGCCCTGAAGAGGCTTCACGTGGCTATCCCAGAAGCCAGAACAGCAAGAGGGATCACTGCACAGCGATCCCTCTTGCTGTTCTGGCTTCTGGGATTCAGAATATTTCTTTTTCTTGTTTTCCTCCTCCAAAAACTAGGTGCGTCTTATGGTCTGGTGCGTCTTATAGAGCGAAAGAAATGGTACTTTAGTTGCCTGTTTTGGTTTCACTGATTTTATCTGTGTGTTTTTTGATGATCGTTCTGGGTATATATTTTTAATCCGTTTTGTGGATTTTAAATGTGTTTCAACCAAGGTTTTAATACGTACTCTGCTCAGAATGCGCTTTGATTTAAGCACTTCATAAATCTGACAGATAATTTGGTAAATAATTATCTCCCCCCCAGTATCCTCCGTTTTCTTCCTCTCTTCCCCCACTCCTCCCCTCATTCTCTTCCCAACCATGTTACACACATCTAAGCCAACAGGTGAAGCAAACAGGCACAAAGTATTACCTTTGGCAAGAAAACGAGATGGAGTCGTGCACCATGGAAGTGGCCGCGGCTGACGGCAGGGTCATCTGATGAGCGGCACTGTGAGCGGCAGCAGAGGGCTGATTGGCTGAAGCAGGCGGCACAGCAGAAGGGGCGCAGCTGGTAGACACTGGCGCATGCTCAACAGGGGTACTGATCAAAGTTAAATGGGATAAAACAAGGTTGCATCTTTAAAAGCTGCAAGCCATTTTTTTCTTTTAACAAAGCCAAGACCTGTTTAGCTCGGGCCCGAAAGGTACATACATACATACAAAGAGGTGAGCAAAATTACTGTCAGGTAATTTTGAAGCACGACTTAACACAGTGTTAAGCTTTGGCCACAGTTAGAGCTGAGGTGAAATGATCTGGCGTTCTCGTTGGACTGGGTCCCACAGCCGAATTTCAGCATGGGGGCAAAATAAGGTTAGTGTGAACTGGGCGGTGCACATGGGACGGATCAGCAGCCACCTTTGCTGGGAAAAACGCAGAGACGATATCAGGGACAGGATCACCAAAAGGGTTTTCTGGGGCCAACACCAATTCTGCATCCTTGCAGGCCTGGCTACACAAGATCTCGGGAGCAGGGGCACCGACTTGCTGCCCCCCACATTAAGAGGGCCAGGCATCACGTGACCTGTCCCACCCCCACCCAGCAGGCCAGCCCATCGGTGGCAAGGAGCACAGAGGGTGAAAATTGCCCTCAGTGCCCCCCCACCTGGTTAGCCAGCACTTGCCCATTGGAGGTGGGGGGGGGGTGGCAGCCCCCTCAATATTGGGGGGTGGGTGGGCTCAGCCCCCTGTCCAAAAATATTGAGGGGGCTGAAGCCCCTTTTGCCCCCTATAATTGGCGCCCCTGTTTGGGAGGAAACACGGAGTGCAAAACTTTAGCAAGCTGTTGAAAGCAGCTAACATGTGCAAAGGGGGGCGGGGACTTCTATATGCACAGATAGGTTAGAGCTGGAGCAAATTCAAAAACTCTTCCTTCTCTCACCTCTGCTTCTAACTCCGATACAACCACAGTCAGATACACGCGTTGCCAGGTGGATATGGGCCCCACACAACAAGCGCATCTCCCTAAATACCCTTTCCCCCACTTGGGCTGTCACCGAATTGGTTACTGCTTCATACGTGTATCAACCAGTTTGTTATGTACTGAGTTGAATAGGATCCAAAATGCAGCAGTCTGATTGGTCCTAGAACAATGCAGCAGTATGATTGGCCCGCAGGAGCCACCCAATCCAGCTCCAGGTGAAAGTGAATCCACAACCTGATTGGCCTACAGGAGAATCCCAGAATTAGCCAATCACGTGCAGCCCATTGTGTAAATAATGTATATAAAGCACATACTTTGGGGGAACTTTCATTCCTCCTCACCAGTATGAGCTGAATAAAGAGCATGAAATCCACTCTCGACTCCGAATATATTTCACAGTTCACAAGAACCTTTCTTAAGTCTACATAGTTATGAATGTGCAAATATAATTACATGGAGAATTGTGTGAATGAGCACTGTGATGTAAAGCGGAAGCCCACTTGCCCTCAACAGAACTTTACAACCTATGCAGACTCCCTCCACTAGCAAACACTCTTCAAGAGGCAGAGTTCGCACATGGTGGTCTCCCTTTGTGGAACTGCACTCATTGCTTATGTGACCCTGTTATGGCACTATGAAGGGTTCTATCTCAGCCATCTCCTGACATGCTCATTTTCTATATGCAGGGAGTTTTATTGTTGCACGGGGGTGGGGGAGCATTCAAATGTGATTCCCCACCTGCAGTCCAAAAGGTGTAGCCTAACAAGAACTTCAGCATGTGATTTTCCTGATTCAGTTCGTACAGTCTGGTTGCATAGTGCTGTGGTGCACATCAAACTCCAACATCAACGATCTGGTGCCCTTGTGTTGGCATTGGGAACTGGCCTTGTTCAGCTCATGACCAGCAAAAACACTCCTGTGCCAGGATCTGACCGCTTCCCCACAATCTAGATTACAGGAGTGCCATTAATAAGCAGGATTTACGACAACAGATCCACAGATTTCCTTTCACAGTGTTCTAATGATTGTTTAAGCCCTGAGAGAACCTGAGGAGATATGAGCAGGTTCTCCTGAACTTTGACAGAAACATGGTTTTCTGAAGGTACAAAAATTCAATTAGTAGTCCCTTGACTTGCTCATCCTGCCTGTTTGCTAGCTCTACAACCTTGCCAACGGCCAGGTTTCCTTGCCTGCCATTACTGATCTTCCCATTGAAAGCTATCCTGATGGATCTTATGCCACCTTTTCTGGTTTGAATCACTAGTGTGTATTTTTGCCTGTTCATAGATATTTCAGGGTTTGTCTCCCCTCTAAGTTGTTCTGCCCACCAAAACCCCACTATTCTAAAGCGCCACACATTACTTCAGAGATGTTATGGGTGCCCCCTAAATAACAGGAGTTGCTGTTCCATCTTACTGGTTTGCATGGAAAATACAAAAGTAGATATGCCAAACAATTGGGTGGAAGAATATCACGGGCACCAGTTGTGTGTAAACACATCGACCAGGGATGGGGAACCTGTGACCCTCCAGATGTTATAGGACCACAAATCCCAGCTTCCTTGATCAGCATTAGATGATAGTAAACTTATGCAAACCAAGTCATAGTTAAATGATCATGAGGGCAAACTATTACGATAAACTAAGGTGGTTTAGAGCAGTTGGTTGCACTTAACCAAAATGATTAGTCTTGAAGGGCTATTGGGGGGTGGAATAAACAATAAAATGAGGAGTTGGAAGAAAAAGGAGGGGGGACAGAGATAGGAGGAGGAAGAGAAGAAGGGAGGAAAATTGGGGTTTTGTTTTGTTTTAAGAGACTTGAAGAGTTTTAAAGGTGTTGAGATATAATTCCTAGAGATTGCAACACTCTCTGAATGAAGGATAAACTGACTGTGCATATACATTGACTTCATTTCTATATATTCCAGTTAACTGTATCAAATGATTACTTTATCTATTAATTGCAGGAGTGTGTTCCAGCGAAGGTGAACCCAAAAAGCTGCAGGGGGAAAAATCAAGTAAGTTATTTACCAACTCTCCTTTCCCTGTTTCACACAAAGAACAATCCCTGTTTCTTACCCAGTATTTCTATGTCAAATGTACACCATGCCATTCTTACAAAAGTTTTAGAGATGCAGGGCACGGATGTTTCGTAGATTCTGTCTGGATTCTAAGTGCCCACACATGGAAGGAATTCTGTCCACAGCCCAGGACAGAATTCAAACTCTATACCTTGTTGAGCTTGGAAAAACGCTATCAGGATCATCAGTAAGTTATTAACATACATATATAAAACAGTGTGAAAATGCTATTTTGACAGCCCTTCATGTGGTTTTAGAATGATTACTGATGTACCAGAATTCATGTAAGCCATTAGATATTATACAGAACACTGTGCAAAAAATTAATATCTTATACCTCACAACAGACCCAAACGTTTGTACTGGCCTTCAAAAGCAGCCTACTATCATATTATGTGACAGTTGCACAACAAAACCTTACATCGGGCCATTGGATGTTTTCATGTTAGCTTCTACCTGTAGATTGGCTGATTCATACATGCACATCAATTGTGGTGATAACGGCAACATGAATGGATGACCTAGGTGTGTGAATGAACCATCTCAGAGTTAAAATGCAGAATAAACATTCAAAACCACAAAACCTTCCTTCCAACACAATAGTCCACAGCAGAGGCAGTGATGCATCTGAACATGAGTAGCCTGAAATGGTGGGGGTGTGTGGAGTGTTATTGGGCTCAGATCCTGCTTGTGGGTTTCCCAAAGGCAGCTGGTTGGCCACTGTGAGAACAGGATGCTGGACTGATCCAGCAGGCTCTCCTTACTTTTTGTTGGAATCCATTCACACGGTCAACTGCAAGCCATCGAGTGTTGCGGAAACAAGTAGTGAGACGTAGTATAAAGCACATGCATGTGTGAACCAGCCAAATCCTCTTGATTGTTCTTCCTATTCCACCAGCTTCTATTAAATCCCATATTTAGAAGGGGGAACTTCAGAGGAAATCCAAGTTTCTTAACATACAACACATACCAGGACAGCACCATACAGGTGAAAATACAGACACACACACAACTTGTCGGCAGGCTTGATGCCTTCTCATACAGAACTGCACAGTCCAGCACACGTTAAGATGGTGAATTTTTTTTAAAAACTGTGTTTAAAACACACAAAACCCACGCTGAAGCTTTTAAGCACAAAGTAGGGAACACACTGGTAATATGGAGAATAATGACCAGTCATCATGTGTGGTCTTGCAAAAGAGCACATGATGGACATCTGTGGTTATTCTCTGTTAGGAAATGCACAAATGTATACTTGCACCTAGTTCTCAAGTAAAAATCTAAACCTGGTAAAAGTTGCAAGCTCTGTATTGAATGGGAACTTGGATGGAAATGAACATAGTTTGGAAACTAATATGGAAATGTTTTTCATCTTTACAGTTCAGTTCAATGTGTTCTCGGAGGCCCCACTAATTTTAGTAGGATTTACTCCAAAGCACAAGTAGCAAGAAGCTTGAACTAAAACAAATCACAACTTGACTAAATACGGATGAGCAAACAATTTAGGAAATCATTTAATTCAATAAATTGATATTTCTCCAGGGGTGGCTAACTTGTGGCTCTCTAGCTGTAGTCGGCTCCAACTCCCATTAGCCACAGCCAGGATTAGCCAATGATCAGGATAATGGAAACTGTAGTCCAGCAATATTTGGAGTGCCACATGTTAGCCAACCCTGATGCAGAGATTTTTTTTCTTTACTCGAATTCAGTAATTTCTTGCAAGTGTGGGAATGGTAATACACACCTGGTTCCCAGTCATGGGAACTCTATTCATTTCAGTGGAGAAATCTGATTGTGCATCCCTTTGCACAAATGAAACTGTTATGTACTGAGCTGAATCCTAGAACAATAGGATCCAGAATGCAGCAGTCTGATTCGTCCGCAGGAGCCACCCAATCCAGCTCCAGGTGGAAGTGAATCAGTGACCTGATTAGCCTGCAGGAGCAGCCAATCAGGCTTCTGGAGGAGGTGACTCCGCAACCTGACTGGCCTACAGGAGCAGCCCGGAATTAGCCAATTACACGGGGCCCATTGTGTAAATAATGTATATATAGCTAGACGTTTTGGGAAAAGTTTCATTCATTGCTACTATGAGCTGAATAAAGAGAATGAAATTCACACTCGACTCCAAGTATATTTCAGAAACTGTGCCCTCCGCTACAGTGAATGGGGGAAATCCCACGCAGGAGCTCCAATTCTGGACCTAATTTCTCTCTGTGGCTAACACAGCCTCGTATTTAAGCACGCACCTTGTAGAAACTGCATGCACCTTGTAGAAACTGCATGCCAACGAGTGAGTAAGCTAGTGGAGGAGGAGCTGAGAGCTCTGCCCCTCTGAGCAGACTGCAGGAGGAGGGAAGCCCAGGATCAGGAGGAGGGATGCGGCTGCCCACCCCTTCTCTGCCAGCCTACAGCAGGCTAGTCAAACAACTGTAGGCTAGCAACCTCTGTAAGCATATTTACAAAGGCTGGGCCAACACATACTTGTGGAATTGTTTTTTTGAAGCAGAATTAGTTGGGGCAAATTCCCTTTATAAGTGACAGTTGCAGTTATTGTGCAATAATCTGGAGACGTGAAGCTGCTGTAATAATTTATTACAGACAATTATCTAACAGTGAGGTAAGATGTAACATTTAATGTCTCATATTAAATACTGTGTGTGTGTGTGTGTGTGTGTGTGTGTGTATAAGCTGTATAGAGCAGCCTTTCTCAACCTGTGGGTCCCCAGATGTTGTTGGACTACAACTCCCCTCATCTCTAGCTAGCAAGGCCAGAGCTCAGGGATGATGGGAGTTGTAGTCCAACAACATCTGGGGACCCGCAGGTTGAGAACTGCTGGTATAGAGAGTCTTTAAATATTGGAATGTTCCATTAGAAGTTAGAAGAGGTTATTACAAAACCCAAAGCAAAGATCCAAACCAGGTCAGTCATGGAGTTGCATGGTGCAGTATACCTTTGGTTACTGGAGAAAGCAGGAGGGACTGTCTGGCCAGCGCTGTGGCAGCTGGCTTCCCTCTGACTTGTACCAGTCCCAAATCTCACGGACCCTTTGGAGGCCATTGCTCTAGCTCTGTCAGTGTTGGCATCTGTGCTGCAAGACTTAGGGCAATGCCAAACACTTGACGTCGCATACTGTGCATCGTGAGCAGTACCTGCAGCGCTGGGCAACAGAGATTACAAGGGTGCATGTGCATAAGAGAGGTAATTGGGTGGGGAATCACATCATCTCCAACTTAAAGAACAACCAAGACTTTGGCTGGGGAGGGACGGGGTTGGAATCCGGCCAAACAAGGAGCTGGCATTTAAAGGCCATAGATCTACATGGCCACTATGTAAATCTACTGTAGGATGCAATGCTTTGAAACGTTTTTGCATCCTGTTGTAAAGCTCTCATGTAGCAGGGAGGAGATGCACACAGAAGCAGATTGCCGTGTGTGCAGGCAAGGCGGGTGCAGTGTGCATCTCAATGCACAACCATATTGCACTGGTCATCCAGCTCCTGCTGGAATGACAGGATGCAACTTTTGATGTGGACTCACATCCGCATTTGGGGCCACTAGTTTTTATGCAGAACTAGTTGCCTGGGAGTATAGCTGCCTCAGGGCCACTATTTCCCATGTGTTAAAGAAGAGCATTCAAGGATACAACCCACCCGGCATAATTCCCATAAAAGTCTTCCGAATTTCAAAGGCTTTTGTGAGAGAGAGCTCAACGAGTTGATCCTTAAAATAGAATAATAATAATGCCAAGATATAATATTAGGTGCCCAAATAAAACTCCTGGATTTCATAATGAAGACTGTGGTTTTTCTGACATTTTTGTTGACATCATAGATACAAAAGCACCTGAAAATATGCCATATTTCCATGGTAAATACATTCTACTAGTGGGAAGAGAAAGAAAATAACCACTAGCTTTGTTTTACAATCCCTTGTCCAAGAGTGCACATATTATAGTGCTTAAAGGGGTAGATTCTATAGCAGTTCTCACGCTTCCACTTGCTCACGAAGTTGTGTAAACTCCTGGACAATTTATTGTGCAAACAGGGGAATAATAATAATAATAATAATAATAATAATAATAATATCTTTATTGTCATTGCCCCCTCTCGGGGACAATGAAATTACTTGGCTGCTCCATCCACCCAGGTAGGGCACTCCACACAAAATCAAAATAAAATAAAAAAATAGGAGGAATGAAAAACAGAGAATATTTTTATATGCCACAACGGCAGCTAGAATATTAATAGCTAGGAATCGCAAAAGTGAAATAGTACCAACAAAAAGGGAATGCCAGGATAAGCTATTTGAATATCTCGAGTTGGCAAAAATGACGGATGCGATTAGGAGACAACCTAACCAAAAATTCCAAAAGGAATGGGGAATCTATAGAGATTATGTAAAAAAACCAGTGTCTCCAAGGAAAAACTTGGATTTGCTTTAATTTTTGCAAACCACAATATGGATTATTAGTATAGTATGTGGAAAATAGGAGAAATGAAGAAAGGATAAAAGGAGCAGTTCAAATAGATAAAATAGACCCGCTTAGAGGAAGATGGAAGTCTATTGGAGAAGACAAAGAATTAGGATTAAAGAATATGGTGACATAAGTCTGTACATAAGAACTTATGGATTTGTAGTTGTATGTATGTTTTTGGTATTTTGTTTGTTTGTTTTTAATATATCTTCTTTTGTTTGCAATTGTCATTATATTAATTTGGTGACTTTACTGTTTATGTTTGCCTATTAAGTAAGAACATTAATTAAAAGCAAATCCATATATATGGATTTGGTTTTAATTTTCTTGTGCAAGGCGTTAAAACAGAACTTCCATGAGCTGAAGATGCCCTTTGCTTGCAGAGATGCACTTATGGATCCAACTCACAGCCTAGGAGTGTCTTCAGAGAACTGAGAAATCTAGAAACTTGTTATACATTTCTTTAACTGTCAGGTAAAATGGGAGGTCCAAATACTGAAAAGCAAGAGATTTAAGTGATAAAGCAAAACAGTGAGTCATGAATGGAGGAGATGTATGGTGAACACAGGCCAGCTGCACAGTGATAGCTGAACCAACCATATTTCAGCAGTAACATGTGCTGTATAGTACAAAACAAAACAAAACAAAAAAACCCAGGGAAATGGGTGTGACTTGCAAACACCCCTATTACGTGTCCCCTCCTAATTCAGCTGTGAAATTTTCAAAGAGAAATTTAGAATGAAAGCACAAGAGAAGAACCATTCTGTTACTTGACCAGAAAGGTTTTTTTTTTTTGGGGGGGGGAATGTAACTAAAAACACTTCTAAATAAAATGGTGCAGAATTCCAGCGGATTTACATTTGAAAGGTTAACATCCATCCTGATTGAAACCAAGACCAATCTCTTTCTAGAGGACAGTTTCACAGTGCAGACACCTCTTTTTATCCACTATAAACATGTATTCTAATCTGTTCAAACAGTTCATAAATCAAATAACCCCAAATCTAGGATAAAGTTAAGAGGGCTTCAACCCACTGATGAGCAGGATTTAAAGGCATATAACTATTTGCTGGGTGTGACCGTTCTGTGTCCGAGGGAAAGCATCTGTAATAAACAGGGGAGTCAAGTCTACAAAAACACATTACCTGTTTTCGGGAGATCCAGCAACATTTTTCTTGCCACTGTGGAAGGAGGGGAATATAGTATGAATACAATTAATGATTGTTCCTGTGGTGGGAGAACTATTGAATTGCGCTGAAAGGTAGGTGGTACACGGCTGGCTCCAGCAATTCGCAAAGCAGGGAGGGCCGTTGTTAGGGTCCAGACACAGATAAGGGGCTCACGGAGAACGTCAGGGAAAACAATTAAAAATGCAGGCCTAATTCCTCATTAGGTGGTACACCTGCACCTGGACTGCCCCACTTTAGACTGCAGGGGAGATGGGAGATCCAACAATTCAATGTCTCTCTGTACAAAATATTAGTAAATCCATGCACTTAGAAAGCTAGATTACAAGGGGTCTAAGCTAGCCGAGCCTTCTTTCTGACAGGCTAGTTTTCTATGTGGAGGGTTCAGGATTTCTTTGGGGAGGAGGGGGTAGGTTGTATGAAAGAACATTCAGTCCCAAGAGTCCCCATCTGCAGTGGTAACTGAAAATTTAATGGATTGAAATTTCAGTGAGAACTAGCACCCCATAAACTAGTTAAAGGAACCCATTGGATATCTATTGCCATATATTCTGTCTAGAGTAAGAATTAGGGTTGAAATGTTTACATTCTCTGCATGTTTGCAGAGAATTACGACCTATTGTGATCAGTGGGGTTTACTGTCAGGTAGGTCTGCATACTGCAAGTCTTAGTCGATAATTAATCAACCAATTAATTAATCATTCAATCAATTCAAAAGGTGCCCCCCCATTAAGTGGGAAACACTTTTTCTTTCCTTTCAAAGGCTGTTAATTATTTTAATACAAATTCCAGGTGGCAGGCATCGTCTTAGAAGATGAGTTCCCTCCGCCCTTCTCTCATAGAACAAAATGCCTCATAGAAGATAGTAACTGCTTGCTATTAGGGATGGACAAATTTGTCAATTTCAGTTTCTCTCAGTTTCCCAACTTTAGGTTCAGTTTCCCCCTTTTCTGCACCCATTTGCAAGTGCTTCTTTAAAGCCTACATTAAAAATATGCATTTCTTCTGATATGTGCAGTCTTTGCACACAAATTTGCCTAATATACACATTTTTGCAAGCAACTTCCCCTACCACAAAGCAGCTTGGAATGTTATTTTCACTGATATATGCATTTTTGGGCATACTTTTTGCGTGGAAAAACGCTTCACAAAATTCTGAGAAGTGTAGATCTTGAGGGCAGCTGCATCTTGGTTCAGGAAGTGCAAACTAGTTATAGATAAGCATCGAAATGCAAGCTGAATGAATTTCTCCCCCTGAATGATTTTCTGCTCTGTTCCTAGCTGCAATACATGTATGGCTAATCTAAATAATGCGTGGGGAACCTGCGGTCCTCCAGATGTTGATGGATTACAACTCTTATCATTCCTGACTACTGGCCCTGCTGGCTGGGGTTGATGGGAGTGGTAGCCCAGCAAAATCTGGAGGCTGTGAACATTTCCCATATTTTTCGCTCCATAAGACACATTTTTCCCCCTCCTAAAAAGTAAGGGGAAATGTGTTTGCATCTTATGGAGCAAATGCAGGGTTAGGCTCTGCTCAGCGCTCCCTTTAAAGAGCCGGGTGGAGCATGTGTGCGGCTCTTGGGGGCTTTTCCCCGAGGAGGGAGGAGGGCAGCCCATCAGTCCCTTCTCTCTCCTTGGGGAAAAGCCCCCAAGAGTCACACACATGCTCTGCGCTGCTCTTTAAAGGGAGCACGGCTCTTGGGGGCTTCTCTAGGACGTGGGGGAAGGGACTGACAGGCTGCCCTCTGTCCCTTCCCCCACCTCCCACAAAAGCCAGCAAGAGCCGTGCGCTCCTTAAAGAGTCGCGCCTAGTGTGTGTGCAGCTCTTGGGGGCTTTTCCGTGAAGTGGGAGAGGGAACTGACGGGCTGCCCTTCTCCCTCCTCGGGAAAAAGCCCCCAAGAGCTGTAGACACGCTCCGCGCGTTCTTTAAAGGGAGTTCACCTCTTGGGGGCTTTTCCTAGAAGCCAGAACAGCAGAGGGATCGCTGCGCAGCGATCTGTCTTGCTGTTCTGGCTTAGCCGCGTGAAGCCTCTTCAGGGCAGCGGGATGAAGGCTCCCCCTGTCTTGAAGAGGCTTTGCGCGGCTATCCCAGAAGCCAGAACTGTTCTGGCTTCTGGGATTCAGAATATTTTTTCTCTCGTTTTCTTCCTCCAAAAACTAGGTGCGTCTTATGGTCTGGTGCGTCTTATAAGAGTGAAAAATACGGTAATCAACAGCAATAAAAGACCACTACTGTTATGGGAGCAGCTAAAGAGAAACTTTGGTTTCCTGTTTCTGATGTACTTATGTACTTGGTCACTTAATTAAAATTGAAGTGTTTATAAATCAGGTGCTTTGCAGATATACAGTAGGATAAACAGACATATGCATTTA
Source organism: Podarcis liolepis (assembly GCF_965112155.1). NCBI lineage: Eukaryota > Metazoa > Chordata > Lepidosauria > Squamata > Lacertidae > Podarcis > Podarcis liolepis. Next base: position 26,599,895 of record NC_139556.1, read on the forward strand.
GATCTTTAGTTTTGAGAACTGTCAATCCTTTTTTAAAAAATAGACTGCCATGTTATTGTTTGTTTATTTTTAAATACACACCAGTAAACCCCATGCTCTACCAATACATTGACCTAAATAAATTACTGAGCCATTGTGATGGCACCCATTTACTGGGGGTATAGTATTACATTCCTCCAAAATGCCCATCCTTTGTGAAACACCTAATAGTTGAGGGACTCCATACAGATTTCAGTGATTTGTGCCCAATTGTGTACTAATTGCCACTGACGTCCAACTCTCAGCTTGGTTTCCAGCTCTTGGAATAATTGCGTAGGTGCAGCAGTTTACATCTTTGGATCTCTCCAGAATTGAGGATCCTTCTTGCTTTGTCAAACAGGCACTTAAATTATAAAGCTTTTCCTCAGGAGTTCTGATGCGTGATATCAAACACAGGGGAGCTGCACACCTGACAATATCCCACCAATCTATTACTATTGAGAAGATCTATTACTGTGAGAAGATGGTCACTATGCCCATGAGCTAGCTATGCTATGCATTCTTCATTTTGAAGCATGAGAATGGAGTCCCTAAATCAAGCACTACTTATTTTCCATTGAAGCAGGGGCATTACAAACATGGAAACAGAAGTGCTTTGGCTACACCAACCCCTTCATTTGTATATGCTCTGAAACTGGCCAGTCCAGGGGAGGTGAGATTTGTGTTCAACACAGATGTATCAACCAGCCTCGGACTTCAAGTTGGGAATAAGAAATTCTGACCAAAGTTGCCTATCCCCTGTTATGCAGCTATAATATACCACATAAAAGCTGTATGGGCAAGCCCAAGTTATCAATCCACTTGCAAGGTTACATATAGAACAGCAGTCAGGCTCGGTGGTGTGCGAGTGTGTATGTTAGACAAAGTAGTCTGTGAACAAAAAGAAGTGTTAAAATAATATACCAAGAACCAAAGGGCATGCAAAAAAACATTTTAAAGATAAACTTCCACACCCATTCAGCTTGGGGGTGCGAGGAAATCTGAAGCAGTTTATTTCCAACGTAGCCAAATTTACAGCAACATAAAGCAAATGATCCAGATCAAAGACAAGACCAAAGATTAGGCTTCTAGCAGCATTAGGCCTCTAAAATTATGGAAAAGGCACCGGGGAGTGGGAATCATTGTAGGCTATGCTAGCCTAAAGGTGAATTTGTTTTATATTTCTGTTGCTCCTGTTCCAATGCAATTTTTGGCATCGCCCTGTAACAAGGTCCTTATGGAACTAGTCTGAATGGTGACAATTCCAACTTAATTTTCAGCCTTCAACTACATATGTGTGGTGTTGATGTTTAAGCTTGGGTTCAGAGATCCCGTGAGCAGAATTTTGCTTACAGGGGATCCCTGCTGGAAGAAGAGGGGCGGCCATTTTGGCTGATTCCTCCTTCCCCCTACAGCCCCCCTGAAAGGCTGCTCTGTAGGGCTGCGGGGTCTGGGACCCTCCTGGAACAGTGTGGGATCAGTTAAAATCATCCCCTTCTTCCAGTGGATGCCTCTGTTGGATCTCAGTCCTTTCTGTGACTGTCAGAACGTCAGGTTCCTCAACCCTTTGTGGTGGCTGCAGTGACTCCCAGGTCCATGTGCATCTAACTGGAGGAGATCAATAAAAGAGGTGTGACCGAGGACAGACAACTGTTTAACAAGTGCACTCAGTAAACTGGTCCTCTGCTTACATACCAGCTTTGCCCACTGCAAGATGATGAGTGAATATAAACGATAATTTATCAGTTAGCAAACTGTTGAAGTACAATAGAACTTTGCTCCTTATGCTAGTCGTCTGTATCATCCTGAGAAATAGTAAGGAATTATTATTTTTTTGCTACTCTTTTGCACTTAAAGCTGGGAAAGTAGGCGACTGGCATGATTGTCTACACTACCCGGCAGGGTGATAAAGATGGCCAGCTATTTGAGTGGCAACGTTCATCCATTGGCAACCATCATCTTGCAGTGGGGGAAAAGTGAATCTTACAGAAATTGTTCTTTTAAGTGTCTGTATCAAAGGAGCTACTGAATGATGACGGCAGGGGAGTTGTGAAATTTAAAATGAGAGAGAATGGCATGAAACAATGCAGGGGGGAAATACAGTCCCTTACAGCAATGCAGAAGAAAAGGAAAATATTCAGAGTTGTGACAAAAGGAATCAGCAAGTGCAGATCTCAGCGAGCAATTCTCTATTCTATTTTGTTTTTAAACTTTACATGTTAATCTTTCTTGATGTGCTAGCAATGGGCTATATTAGACGGTCGAACGGAAGGACAACAATTACTGACTATAAACCCAGCTACCGAGCTATAAGTGCTTTCTGGTGCAGATATCAAGGGCCAGTTCACACATGCGTGTTCATCACTTGATGGTTAGAGAGCACCAAGGGATGACTTGCATATGCAAATAGGCCATTAAAAACTAATCACTACAGGCAGAACTTCCACGTCACCTCAACCACAGTGCTTTTCAGTAGTTTGTTCACACATTCAGCTGACGGTGTTCAAGTGCTGAACAATCAAGCATATGAGAACCAGCCCATTTGGCTGCAGTTGATCTACTTGCTATTGCCATCTATTTTCTGATTTATTATGAACTGCTCCCCCCCCCCCCTTTTTGGCTCTTTATCATGACAAAGAACTCAGCTAGATTGGTCAAGAAAAAGCGTTTTATATGCATTGTATATGCATTATAACACTGTGACAACACGTTTAACCGAAACGCTTCTTTGATGTGTCCAGATCCAGCCAAAGACTACAAACAAGACTTTAGATAATGTTTGGGGATAATGATACCTAGTCTTGTGTTAAGTGAATATAATGGGCCAAGCAATCCCTAGTGTAATTAGTGAAAAACTTTTGAGCCTAGTAGTCAGATATTACGTTATAAGATTGGTACAGGAGAGAGAGAATGCTTTGGACAATATGGTTTTATTTCATTAGAAGCACCAATTAGCTTGCTGTTATATGTGCAGAATGGGACTCATTCTACAGGGTTGTGGCATTATCTCAGGGCCAGGACCAAATGTGGCCATCCAGGCCTCTGTAACCAATCTTTGGGACTCTCCCTAGGACATCTGCCTCTCAGGCACAGCAATGACCCTGCCCCATTCCCTCTTTCCGCCCCCATCTACCTAAAATATGTCACTGGCTGCAACTGATATTGCTTGCTTGGGTAAGGAGTGGGGTGATGCACACATGCAAATGTAGAAACTTCTGACTTTTGTGTGGGTGTACAAAGGCGTCACATTTCTTGGTGCTCCACACAGTTGTGCCTCTGGCCCCTCTGATAGGCAGCACCCCAGGAGAGACTGGGAGAATGCGTCTTTCAGACTTTGAAGGGTTACCCATCACTGTTCTAATGGGCAGAGCCTCAGGCAGAATGAGACGGGCAAATGCTGGACGGTTCAACTGCAGGCAGTAACTGGTAGAAGACAAAACACCCCGGTTTCATTTTGCCACCTTACTCTGCATAATGTTGTCATCAGGGTGGGGGGCAGAAAAGTTGCCCTTTCCCCTCAGGCATGAAAAGTTAAGAAACAGAAGCAGCGCTTGCCAAAATGAACAACATATACTTTGCCACAATATTAGCTTGCAAAGCCGACTTTTGTCAGAAGGCATTGTGGTTAGTGCAGATGGAAAGACAACAAAATGCTACATCGGAAACAAAACAATGTGGCAGAAAACTACTATAAACTCACGTGCTAACAGCCAGCGATAAGGAAAGCCAGTCAACTCAAGTCAATGCCAGATATTCATTTCTGCAACATTAATTAATTTAGTCAGGGCTGTGTGCTCTTTATTTCTGGTCGTTTTCTAAAATTAAAATTCTACTCCAAGATCGCTGGAATTTTGCTCCAAGAAAAATGGAAGGCTGCAACCCATATCAATTTATGTATATATGTATTTGCTTATTTTCATAATCAGTCATAGAGAATGCAGGGTCTAAAAGCTTTATAGGATCTGATTCTTGACAATGGGAGGCACTAAGTAGCCCCCCCTTTTGATTTGATATTTCACCAGGCATTTCCCACACTTTTTAAATTAAAAAACAAACCCAAACTTATACTCACATGGGCCAGAAAATTGCTTTTTTAGGAAAAATAAAAATAAAAATGAAGGCCAAAGTTCTCAGGACACTTAATTTGATATTCTCTATAAAATTTGGTGCCCTTTCTGCATTTGCACAAAATGAAGAACTTACACAGCCCTGAATATAATGTTAAGGCAAATGAAAGCACTGGCTTGATGCAGGCCAATAATGAGGGTATATCTGTAGACAGATTAAAAATGGCTTAAGAGTCATCTCCCTAGGGAACTCTAGTTCTGAGAACAGAGAGATCTCAACATCGCCAGCAATTGACAGTTCCCAGGATTCTTTGAGAATGGGGTGGGAAGCCACAGTGGCGAAACGGATTCAGAAATTAAGTTTATAGTGTAGGTATACCCTGAATGGTTGCTTTGGCCAGCGGGATGCATTAAAGAGAAATGGGTTTGGCTTTCAATCTTGAAAGCTTCAACATGGCACAGAAACAATCCTAGTGGAAGCCTCTTCCACTGGTCCAAACAGGAAGCAAAATTAACAATGTAGGAAAGTACCTGAACTCTCATCCAGGACTCTGATCCAGAATCCAATAAAGACTTGGTAAAGAGTTGTAGAGATGTCTGGCTTTATCCTGATAGCTCTAATCCCTCCTCTTGGTAAGAACTACCAAAGCTGCACTATTTGTCCCCGTGGAAGCAATTGCCTTTTCTGTATACTTTTACATCAAAAGCCGCAAGCGTTTCCTCTCCTGTGGAATGTTTGCAAGGTAGTCTTTACACCAAAGCAGACCATCTTCCTAAACACCTTGCGCCTTCAGCCCACAATTGAGTTTGCAATTCAGAAACATACATCTGAAGCGTCCATGATGTCCTCACTGGGGTTTTCTCAGAAAGCATTTTCTCTCAGTGACAATCAGCACAATCAGGGCTGGTCTTAAGGGGGTGAAGGGCCCAGGGCAAATCACACTGTGTGTAGTCTCCCCCCCCCCCCAATAGCTGTCAACTTTTCCCTTTTCTTGAGAGGAATCCTATTCGGAATAAGGGAATTTCCCTTAAAAAAAGGGAAAAGTTGACAGCTATGCCCCCTTTGCCTCCCCCCACCTCTGCCACCCCTCTTCCTCTCCTCCCCTCCCCCCAGCTAACCTTTCCCCCTTTTCTGCTGCTTTAGCGGTGAGAATGGCAGCAAGGCCCCCCCACCTTCTCCCTCCCTGCCTTGTTCTAGGAACTGAGAAGGCAGAGACCCTCCTTGGGTGGGTGAGAGACAGCAGGGCTGCTGGTTGTGGTACCCAACATGCCCCCTCCCCATCCAAGCACAAGGCCAGGTCTGGCCCCAGCCAATCTCCCTGGCCCAGTCCCACCAGGGATGTCCCCGACCACAGTGGTCTCTCAGGGTTCTGTTTTAGAACATTGACTGCAGTGTTTTATCATCCTCTGCCCAAGCATGTGCCATTTTTAAAAATTAACTTACCAGCTAAATTTCTACCCACGCTTCCTCCCGAAAGAAGCCTTCCTTAACTGTCATGGCTTATAACTGGCAAGAATGCGAGAGGGAGAGGAGGGGTGATTTGAAATGCAACTGTGAAATTATCATATTCAATTTCCCCTACGGAAAAGGCAAGGTGTTGGGGATTAAAAAAAGCACAATGGGAGAATAATGAGGCACACAGAAAGGTTCTTAATAGTAAAGGTAGAAGCTAAGAGGTCACCTTAGTCAGACCACTGGTCAGACAGGTTAGAATAATAGAATTGCAATGCAGGGATATTTCACCCAACATATGGCTTGACCCCACAACCCCTTAGATCATGAGTCTCATGCTATATCAACTGAGCTATCCCACATGGGTTGCTCCGTATTGGCTACAATGACTAGCTCTGGTTTTCCATGGTTTCAGACAGGCGTCTTTCCCATGGCTATGTGGAGATGCCAGGGAACCTAGGGCTCTTTGTATGCAATGTTGGTGCTGTATGACTGAGCGGTGTCCCTGTCCCACTGAGCCATGGCTCTTCTCCTGGGCTAGAGTTGTGGAGATGGAGAACATGGGTCTGCAATGAGTGCTAAATACAGACAAAAATAAATAAGGAATCTGTACTCAACCAGGCAGAAAAACTGCAAAGCCAGTACAGATTTAGTCATTGCGGGAGGGCGGAGGGAAATCAGTGGTTGTAGCAATGCATTTGTACATCTGTTCAGCCATGGGCGTAGCCAAAGGGGTGGGCAGGAAGGGGCAGCTGCCCTCCCCCATCAATAAAAGTAAATAAAATAGCTAACTGAGGTTCTGCCCCCCACTAACAAGAGGCCTGCTCCCCACTAACAAAAATTCTGGCTACGCCCATGCATTCGGCAGCTCTGAACTCTGTCAGGAGAGATTGGCTGTTGTTGTCAAAACAGCTTGTCTAGCAAGAAAGAGAGACTGGGCAGGCCTAAATGGAGCCCCACGTTCTCTTCCCCAACAGCTGTTTGGCACAATGCCTTATCTTTCTAACTGGTGGTTGTGATATGCTATACACACGTAGCCCTGTCTGTGTGCAAGTTTCCTTAGCCTCCTAACTGGATTGCTGTTTGGCTCTGTCCTTTCATATTTACAGCAATTAAGGATAGAGAATAAGAAGACAAGTTGTCTAATAAAGGAGACTTTGGATGTTACGAAGCAAGATAACTTAAGGTAAAAAGGCACGTAAGGTCATCTGTTTTTTAGAGTCTTTATTTCAGGTCAACCACACTGCTATATACAGAGAAAACTGGGTTTCAAAGCAACTGCAATACAGAACAGGCAAAGTTTTGTCTAAAAGTTATGCCATGCTTTTAAAAAATCCAGCGGATAATTTTTCCTCATATTTCCTCATTTCTTCCAGGCCAACATTACAAGGTTTTGCTATCTTGTGCCTTTTGCTTCTCTAATTCCTGAGCTACCACCTCCCACTTTACACTCACAGCAAGGTTCAGGTTTCAAAGGCGACACCTTAAGCCTCAGCACTTAAAGATATGCCACAGACAAGGAAAAAATAAATTAAAGCCTGGACATCAAATGTCTTATCTAAAATGACATCATTGAACTACGCCAACTAAGAGGTCTACATATTTGGCAAACCCAAGCCCTAGGCACACTTTCCATTCCAACTTCCTATTTCCAGTTTTATTTAATCTGCAGGAACATACTCTGGAGCTATTTTATATATAAATATACTTGCTCGCAGAAATCTGCCCATCTCCCTGTTTCATTTACATTATTTAAAAGCTAGAAATTATAATAGCTAAGCCAGTCAGCATTTTCAAGCTACACTATACGTGTGGTGAAGGCTAATCTAATCCATTTTACAATTCAGAGGACTTACAGGATGGTGGAGGGAAACCAGCAACAGAAAACAAAAGACAAGCACTTTGAGGAAAAAAACAACACCCAGTGTTATGCCTTCCTAGTGTATCAATATACGGAATACTCCTAGGCGCTAACTCAGGAGAGCAGTTTATTCTTTATAGAGCAGGTCTGTCTTGCACATTTGTTTACTATTCATAGGATTTATTTAGCTTTTGACATTAAGGATTTGCGCCGAAAGGCCGTGATGCCAGTTGCGCAATTTCGCAAAGCGTGGGCTGTTACGTTCCGTTTCAAACCTTTCCCTGTGGCATGAAGAAAGAGACAGAGGGAGAGAGAAAGAGAGGGAGAGAAAAAGGGAGAGGAGGAAGAAAGAAAGAAAGGGGTTAGGGACAGTGGCTACCGCTCCCCTGCCTTACAACTAGGGCAATGGCAATTTATTTGGATTTAAGTTGCCTCAAAAATCAGTGCAAAAGAGAAAAGAAAAGGACAAAAAACAACACCACCACCAACGAGCCTTTTGAAGAAAAATTGGGGTAGTTTTTCATTTTAAAATGCTCAGCTTAATTTAAACACGAATTCCTGCCCCTTAGTCTGAGTTTGGCTTGGCTTGACAGGGCTGCTTTTGCTAGGAACTCATAAGTGTATAGCCTCATCATTTTCCTGCCAGCAAATTTCCGTCTGATTAGGCGGCAGAGGTTTTACAGCATGCAAGAACAAAAGCGAACAATTTAAAGCATTCTAGCATCTAAGTAAGCGTACGGTAATTCGTATCCAACGCACACCAAACACAAATCTCAGCAGCTGTTTAAGAGATATTTTCCAATTTCTGTTATTAAAGTGTGACCGATTAGAACAGCCTTACACCAACCTGGTGCCTTCCAGCTCCCATCACTCAGCCAGGTTAGGGATGATGGGAGTTTGAGTCCAACAGCTTCCAAATGACACCAGGCTGGAGGAAGCTAGACCAGAACTAGCACAATAAGCTTTGGGTAAGCTCAGAGGCAGAATATTTGACCAAGATGTTTTGGCATCTAGGACAGAGAATCCAAAGGCATCCCTCTTGCAGTAGAAGGGAAGATAATATATCAACAGTGCAATCCTATTCAAGTTCCATTGAGCTCAATGGGCCCTACTCCCAGGTAAGTGAGGATATAGGGCTGCAGCTGGAATAAGTTGCAATTTGACACCCCAAATTGCAGGCCTATAAGTGGCTGCTTTACTATGTACAGGTATAATTCTGAAATGTGTCTGTTAACCCCTATGAGATTCAGGGGCTCTCAGCAATCTTTCCACAAATGTTAAAAATGCACAGAATCTGCCAGGCATCCTACAAATCTGTGGATTGATCTGTGCCAGTAGTTTAGTGGGACAACCATACAGAGCTGGAAAAATTAAGAGAGATAGGTGAAAGAGAACGAAGAAGAAGAAGAGGAAGAAATAATTCATATGATTATCTCAATGTTTGTTTATCTGTTAGTAAGTTGTTTAAAAAGAAGAAGTCCCTGGAGCCCCAAAATATCCTTATTTTGATGCAGCACTGGAGCATGAAACTGGTGAGATGAAAGAAAAAGCACACCCCTGTTCATATGTTATGCTTTCTCCTGATGGGGTTCAGTATAACATGATGAAATGGAAAGCCCTTTGAATTGAACTTGGTTTCCTTTCTTTTATTTTGCCAAAGCAGCCAGACTTGTGGATTTGAAGGGATAGGAATTTGTAGATGGGTTTGCTTTCCCCAGAAACTGGAAATTCTTCCCTGTGTACAATCTCCCTGAGAGAGTTCACTCTAAATGAGCAATATGGGTTGAGGTGGTCTAAGTACTTATCACAGTCTGCTACGCTATTGAGGTAAGACTGAGTGATGCCCCTTCCCTTGTATCTCGACACCAGATCTGACATTGTTAATTGCGCGGATATAATTAACAGGTACGCTTAAAAACAAATGTAGGCAGCAGCTGCACTCCTAACATAAAACTAGATAACGGGATAACAGCCACATGGGTGTTAATTGTGTGAATAAATTGATTGTGCCCAAGCAGCAGCAGCACCACCACTGCAAAGAGTGGGGGTCCAAATTGCTGTGGTCCAAATAAAAACTGTTCCCACCGCCAAACGTCCGTATGGAGAGAAGCCTCCATTGGCGCCTATGGAGGCTATCTGACTGATGCAAATGGCAACTTTGAGGGATCAATTTCCATTGAGATAATGGCAAAGAGGGAAGTTCCCCTTCTCTATAGTACAGCTTGCTACCATGCCAATGGTTTCTCCTGGGTCCTAGTGTCTGCCTTTCTTTGGCTGCACACAGAGGGCTGACAGGACTGAGTGGAAGCAGCCAAGAAAGCTTGCTGGTGCCTCCCCACATATGACCTTTGAACTCCCTCTCCATTGGCATTCGGCTGACATGCCACACTGATGTAGCTTTGCCCTTAAGTCTGTCATGGCAAAAAAGTGTAGGAGAACATGCAGGATTCTAATTGGCTACCACTCTGCTACCAGAAAGTGGGTTCATGATTCAGGATTGGTGGCTTTTTTTTTTTTTTAAGTTTCTAAGTAACATATGAACAGGACCTTGGTTACCGTCGAAGCCGAAAGAAGCACAAACAACAAACAGAATAAACAGTGGAAACCAGCCCTTGAAAAAAGGCTTTGCAGGCAATACACAAAGCACAGGCATATTGTGGGGTCCTACTGATGTACCATTTCCAAGGCATGACTCCCCATCCTAGTAAACATGGAATGCCCTCCAAGTGGTGCCATCAGGCCAGGACTTTAGGGCAGCCCAACTCAGCACTGGAGGGCCTGCAAATGCAGCATGGGCTGGCTGACCACATTTGGAAGAAAGTGAAGGGATGCACAAAGCCACCTAAAGGGAAGAGCCTTCCTGCCTCCCCTGTGATACCACTATGTCCAGAAACTAACTCAACCAGTAGAGGCTGGTCCACCTGGGGCACTACCTCACCAACCTCAGTCTGCCTCAGCCAGTATCCACCTGCCTAACCACTCCAGGGGTGGTTCTGCTGGTCAGCAGAGAAACGGGCATGGACAAAACCAGAATTAGCTGCCTCTGCCTGTCTCTGGCGCCACCTACTGTTAACCTCCCTGCCCAAGAGGCACCAGCCAGCATTGCCGCGGGCCCCCATCTCAAGTATCCTCTTCACCCTTTGTGACGTTTCATGGCGTTCTGGAGTTAAGCCGAGCTTTTCCTCACCTGTAGTTGGTGGCATGGAGTAGGGGCAGGGAAACGAACAGCATAATTGCACCCACAGGATGCTATGTATTGAGGAGGGGAGATGGGAACTCAGCACAGGCCTGTCCCATGAGCCTTATAACATGCAGCTCTGCCCTTAGATGTCTCCAAAGCTTCAACAGTCCATGGCTATCTGCACATCATACCTTTAAAGCATGTTCAAGGGACATCCCTCCCCCAAAAAAGTATTTGGGGCATTGTAGTTAACTAAGGGCTATTGGGGTGTGAGGGGTGAACTACACTGCCTGGTATTCTTTGAGGGAAAGAATGTGCTTCAAATGTGCTTTAAAGGCACAGCATGCATGCGGTCTGTAGGTGGTAGGGTCGGCTGAAGACCAGAGGTGCCATCTTCTTAACGGGATTGAGGGGGCACCATGGGCAACACCATGTGATGCCATGACGCCATGCGCATGACACCCTGACGTCGCATAATACAAGAAGCCAGGGGGCAGAAATTGCCTTGGCCCTTAGCAATTGTCGTCCCTATGCCAGCACCTCTCCTGCCCCACTTGCCCTCACCAGCAGCCCAGCTGCGTTTCAGCAGCCTTCCGTGGGTGGATGCGAAGCTCTGGCTGGCTGCCTGTCTAACAGCAGCACAAAAGAGCCCACAGTGGACCCAGAACTCCCCAGCCTGCCACACCACAGATGCTCCTCGAAAAGCAGAGCTGGAGGTGCACAGCCCCACCAAGCTGCCGCTCTGCTTTGCTTACTTCCCCATTCAGACAGGCTCCACTCTGGTCCTCCCTGTCTATGCTGCCAACTCTCAACCCCGGACTCGCAGAGCCCACAGCAAAAGTATCCTTGCGACGCTGCAAGGAGCCAAGGGCAGAGCCGAATGCCCCTTGAAGATGGGGGTGGGGTGCTCTGCTTGCTCAAAAAATATTTTTTTTGGGGGGGAGTGGAAACTGTCTCGGCCCCTAGGAGTTGGCACACCTGCTGAAGACCTGCTGAGGCAAAGGGCAAGGTGGTGCCTCCTCCAATCTTTCCATGGGCAAAAGCCGTATGGGTTAGAAGCTGACTCTTACTTCAACTTCAGCACAGAAAAATACCCTCCCTGTGCCTGAGAGCAACAGACTGGCTTGTGAGGTGTAGAACAGGTTGTGTGGCAAACAGAGGTCTCTATCCTCCAACTTGATCTCCCTGCCACACAACTCCTCCAGCACAGGTTAGCTGAGGCGTCTGCCTCATTCTCCCTAATGACTCTCTCTCTCTCTCTGTGCCATTTATTTAGTGCACAGTTTTCTAGCTAGGCTGCTCCAAATCAAATTAATAGGAGTCTCCCAAAAGACAGCATTTTCTTTTAGAAAGAAAAACTTACACACACACACACAGCCCATGCCAAGATATCTCCCTCTGTCTTGGCATGATAAAGAATTCAAGAGATGTCATTAGAGAAAGGCAAACTACTTCACAATTCACTGAATAATTCATGGCAACCCCATAACAAAGGAAAATATTACAGTGAATGGGAACTTTACAATCTGAAGCACCACATACTTTCATTCTGAGAAAAGGCCGCACATTAACAGTGGTTGGGACTGGTTATAGAGTGACAGTCCCCAGGCCCAAGAGTGAAAAATGCAGTTATTTTCTTTTTTTACTCTGGAACTGCAGGGTTTTTGAGTGGAAGACTATAAGGAAACAGGGAGTTCTGTGGAAAATCATCCAGCCCTTCTGATTTCCCACAGTGAATGAAGTTGAAATACAGAGGCGACACAGCAACAGAGAATAGTATTCATGTGCTAATTAGCAAGCAGATTGTCTCTTACATTGACAGTCTGAAAGGACTTATTTTGATTTTTGTTTGCATCCATCTATGGCAAGCTTCCTCAACCAAATGCCCTGCAGATGTTTTGGACTACAACAGCTGCCTGGGGCTAATGAGAATTGTAGTGTAAAACATCTGGAGGGCGAGGCTGGAGAAGGCTGGCACAAGGGCAGGTCAATTTTGAAGAGCCACCACAAGGCGGCATCACCCCACAATTGTTGCATGAAAGTCTACCTGCACAGCCTGAAAGCAGCAGAAAGGAAACATTTTCCAAGATGGGAGAGTATTACATGGATGGAGACTT